>NC_044283.2:61542430-62861323 GCF_004027225.2 Strigops habroptila
AAGTGTCTGGTGTTTAAATAGTGTGAGGATATGCCAGTTAGTATTGTCAACTGCCACTGATTTCTACTGTTGTTTTAATGTAATACTTATGTGGTTTTTGTTAAAAATACACATATGTTTTTCTTCTTCTGGGAATGTTCCTAATTACTCTTCTGGCAGTTTGACATCCTTCTATGTATGTGGGAGGCAACATCATTTACATTGTCTCTGGATTGCTTTTCAAACACAGATCCCAAAGCCAAAGTTTCCTACTCCAGAGAATGCAATTTCATTGATATATGAAGTTGTGTGTCCTTATGTAAAAGTTAGTTGTTTCTTAACTTTGTGCTGAATTTTGAAAGCTGTTCCCTCCCATGTTTCTGGGCGAAAGTTGTGACTTATACCATTCCTTCCCCACCCCCCATACTGCTTATAGGATAGCAGTCAGATATTACAGGTATGACACCTTCCCCTGGTGGAAGTCATTAGTGTATAAATATTAAATTATTCCTGGGTCTACAAAAACATCCAGAAATTTATTCTTGTAACTCTAGTGCAGGGTTATATGATTTGTATGGCTTCAGGTACACCAATGCTATTTAGAAACTGCTTTTAATTATGGCTATTACATGTAAAAACTTTTCTGATATACCTTTGTATCTCTTGCATTTAAACAACCCTGTGCACAGGTGCTTTTCTTTCCCTGCAGAAAGTTTTCTAGACAGATAATACTTGGAAAACAACAGTTAAGTTTTACTTTTTTAATTATGGCTTTTTTTTGTTTTACTGGTCAGATTTCCATTTTTAATTGTTTTTAAGTCTTATGTTCAAGTTTCTGGCACTCCTTGGCCCTGCATTTTGAACCTAGACATAACTAGTTATTAGAGCTAGAAAATTCTTGCAGGAGACCTGATTAAAGATTTTTTATAAAGTAATTAAGATGCTAGCGAGGTGTGTTTCTTTCCTTGGCCTGTGATTTTTGCATCTTGGCATTATGGAGTTGGGAGGTCAGAATAAGAGCATTACCATTCATCTAAAAACTGAAGTTGGATTTTTTTCTTTTTGCTTTTCAAGAGATTCCAGTGTTAATTTCCTGAACTGTTTGCAAAGCTGCAGAATATTTTGATTTATTTTCGTTAGGTTGTTTTATATTTATTGCCAAATGGCATGTTCATAAAATGCAAAATCATGCAATGCAATGTCTCTGGAAATTCTCTTGGCATACTCAATCTAAATTACTTTAAACAACTCTATCTGAATGTCATTTTCAAAAAGAACTAAATAATTACTAAACTGAATCCCAGCAATATATACAGGTTTGCTGGAAAGAAGAGTAGATAAAGCATATGTTTACCTGAATTACACAATAAATGGTTTCCTTTTACAGTTTGCAAATAGTGATTATAACGTCATGTTAATAAGATGCAGGAAAATGTGCTGAAGGAATAGTGCTTTGCTGCTTTTGTCACAGTTTCATCAAACTGATTTTGTCAGCACTGGAGCATAACCCTTGCCACATCAGTTTGAGTGCTCATTAGGCAGCCGATTTGTCTGAATCCTCATTAAATTGATTAACTCATTTACTTATGGATGATGACATGTTATGTGGTACAGGAACAGTGGTTAGAGACTAAAATCAAGACTTATGTTGACTTGCTTAGTATTCAGTTGTTCATTTAATTCTGCAATAAATTGCCTCATTCAAGTACCATAGCATCAGTGATTTACATTTTGCAAAAGTGTCATGTCAGCTGAAGGGTTGAACTTACATTGTGTAAACTTGTACCTCTATTGGTAAAGTATAGACAGCATTTAGGTTTAGCTTCTTAAGTTTATAGCTTGCTCAAATTCGCTATTTATTTCACTTGGCTACTAGACTTTCTCATAAAGAACCTAAAAGGCTCTCTTGTACGTCTGTTTTAATGTAAATTAAATAACAAAAGGGAAACAAGTAGAAAACCTTTTCAGTTATACATTCAAAAGAGGGAGACGTTATTAAGAGAGGATACTAAAAGCAGTTTTCTGAAGGCTAGCTTTCAGAAAAACAATCAAAATGAAAAACAGAAATCAGTTGATGATTTAGATCAAATTCTATGTACGCACATAGTCTAGAAATTTGTACTTTTAAAATTTATGTTAATATGCCTCTAATATTTTAAGGTGCTACCTGGAAGTCCTGACTGTGTGCAAGTCATGGTGAAATGTGAGTTTTGGATGCCAGCTACAATTTTGGTCTTCATATGTGAAACTAGAAAAGCATGCAGGTTTTATCAAATAATATTTTTGGTCCAATTCAGTGACTTGGCAATGAACAGATGGCAAGCATATTAACTAGTTTATGAATTTTTGCGTCAAGATTAGACGTAGCTTGGGATAGCTCAAAAAGTAGTTGAGTACTTCAAACTTTATGAAGATAAAGAAGCCTAAATTCTTGAATGGTCAAATTATTTATTTCAGTAAGAATTGAATTTGCTTATTCCGGGGCTGAATGTGTCAGAAACAAGTAGTGTGAGGAAGCAGAATGCTTTTTGTATTACTAGGGTGCAGTACAAGGCTAGTCATGGACTGTGGCAGTATTGAATAATCATAGTTTATGAAGACAGGCCAGAGATCATCCTCGCTGAATGTAGAACCAGAAGCAACAGGGAGTTATGCACTGACTGAAGAAGAAATGAGACATTTGCAAAGACCAAAGACGAAATTTTCATCATGAAACCAGCAGCTATCTATGTCAGCAAACTGTTGAAGCTTTTAGAGGCATGGCATTGCAGCAGTGCTTTAAGACAGTTTCTAGAGAAGATGCGTAGCAGAGCTTCGGCTATTAGTGAGCGGCTTCTCTTTAACACATAGAGAAATGGAAGAAACTGGAGAGGTGCATGACTGAAAACCAAACTAATCATATGTAGAGGCTGTTCCAACTGGAGTCAAGATTTTGCTGAACCAGAGTTTTAGAAGTATTCCTTTCAGTGATGGTACTGGTTTAAGCAGTCCCCACGTGCCATCGTGTCACCTTGTTCCTCTCCCTTCCACAGGTTTTCCTGGGAAATTGTTTTAAGTGGTTGTTTTGAGTGGGGAAGTGAGTCAGACTAAAACCATTCTCATCATCTCCTTCCCCCTTTCATATTTTTCTTTCTCCTCACGCTAGGCTACTTTCTATCTGAATCACTTATTGAACTCCAGGTTACAGCATGGTCTCAAACATACTACTGTTAGAACATGGAGTTTGGGGGAACAGCAGAAAATGACTGAGGAGGAATGAGATGAGGTGCAACATGAGCTGGGCAGCGACCTGCAAAAATGCTTGTGAAACTGCAGGTTGAATGGAAGATGATAGAGCACGGAAGAGGAAATAGAATTTGAATGGCTTGGGAAATAAGAAAAACTTTTCATGAACGAGAGAGTTGGGAAAAAGCTAGACCACAGAGAGGAAATGTAAAAGTGGTTTTACATCTTCTTCTAAGTTAATTAGAGCTGTGTGTTTGTGCTTTGCTTTGCTTTAATGTAAAAAGTGAGTCATTACTTCATTTTTGAAATCATTAGTGTATTAGTGTATATATATACTGTATATATATACACATTATAGATAGTATATATGTACACTATTGCAAGTGTTTATAGTAGTACACATGACCATCTCTCTAATTCGAACTTCTTTGAATAAAGGTGGGAATTTTGGTGTTCTCAGGCTTCTTAGAAGCTTAACATTATGTTTCTGTAGAATTGAGGTGAGACAAAGCATGGAAAAATACCTGTTACTGTAATAGTTGCACGGTATTTTTGGTTATATTTGTTCATTCTGATATGCAATTTTATTGAGGAGCTAGTCAAACTAGTTGTTTCAGTGCGACAATGACCAAAGTGCAAATGAAAATTTTTCCAGGTGGATATGGAAACAGCGGGGAAAATCTTGCTTCTCTTCTGGGATTATTGTCACTGAATTAAATAGAGCTAGAATTTCACCCACACTTTTATTTCTCTTTTATTTTTGGAAGAAACAACTCCAAACATGTCTCATTGTGAACTTTTTTTATTTTTAAATGTCCTTCATTTCAATTTACTAAGATATGCCTGTATTTGGCATGATGAGGAAACTTCACAAAAATAAGTTCTGGGACTCATATTTCAATTAGTGTTTCTGTTGAATCATTTTAGGATCATAGAATATTGGCAAAGTGCATGTAGAACACAGTTAATATTCAGACAGAAAACTGGTGATCAGAGTTAAATTACTGGGCTCTAAATTTTTCTACATCCACCTATTTTCCCTCTTCACTTGCTCTGACAGTTATAGACCGCTTCTCTAATGGGGCTTGCATGTGAAGATAAGCCTGCATGTAAACAAATTAACTTTTCTTAAATGGAGAGTCGTTTCATCTGCAATAATGTACTGATTCATAAACTATCAGAAGCATATTAAAAAAAAAAAAGATAAATGACCCATTGTATAACACTTACTATTAGGCAGACTAGATGTCCCTGTGTTCTGGGAGATAAGGCTCTTGTATTATTACACCCTAATAAAATGAGTTAATGTTTTAGTATCAGAGATAAAAGGACAGTTGGATATATTTAATAACCAAACTGAGAAACACTTAATTTTAGTTGTCTGTAGCAATATAACACAAATTCCCCTGTAAAACAAATTGCACTTCTGGAATATACTTTAATGTGCATTCGACAAAGGAGAAAATGAGGTGATTGAAGTTCAATTTGTAGCATGTTATTAACCATTTCCACTTGACTAGATGCGTAAAAGGATAATGGATGAGGGTTTTATTATTGCCTTTCTGCTAAAATGAAGTGGTGTAAAAGATAAGGTGATGAGATTAATGAACATAAGGAAAAGGCGTAATCAATCAAACTCCAACAGGGAGATGAGATGACAGTACTTAAGATTTGCAAGGATACAGGTTTTTAAAAGTGGATTTTATCAACAACTGACATTTTGTTTGGGTGGAATGCTGAGAAGCAGATATTTGCTGATTCTACTTATTTTTTGGTAGGCCCTTTATGCTACTGTATATTTGAACAACAATTCATACAACAATTAATACAACAAATTAAAGTTGATAAGTTATTTTTTAAAATCCATATTTTAAAAGAACTTAAAAGCATTTTAAGTGAGGACAAACAAATACAACTTGACAAATCAAACAGGGATAATATTTTGTTGATCTGTTTATCAGTTCTTCACTAGTGGAATACTCTTAGATGTGTCTGCATGAGTTACTTTTAGTCTGTGCTACTGCCTCAAGTTTTGCATCCTAGTAATTTCAGTAGCTAATTTTCATGCACTCAAGAAAAAAGTAAGGAATGCTTTCTTTGCGCTGTAGTAAGTGCTCAGCCAGTAAACTCTACAAGGTTTCAACTTCCAACTCCTTGAGTAGAAAGTTGATTATATTTTAGAGACAAGTGTACAAAAGTTTCTAGCTGTAAATGTGTTCCTCATTGCAGGTGTGATATTTTTTACACTTCAGATCACAAATGCAGTGCTTCTTTCCTCTGACATGTATCTTAAAATTGTTAACCTACTTGAATATCTATATTGCTGAAATGTTATGTAAAGAATTAACAACAGGTAGTTTTTATTTTCACTGATGCCAGATCCTAATTTGTCAATATTACTTGTAAGCACACCAGCTACAGTTACTTATAGAGAAAACTAACCTAAAGGTATGTCTTCTATCTTAAATGACACCTTTTTTTTTTTTTTTTTCTTAACTAAAGAACATTGAGTTACAAACTAAATCACTTCAGGACTGAAAATGTCTCTGCAAAACCATTTTTTTCTTATGCCCTCAGTATTCTTCTCATTTTAAAAAAATACCTTTTTCAGAATGTGGAGCTGACTGGGAAAGGAGCTGCTATCCAGTTGGGATTTTTTCCTAATTAAAAGATTTAAGAAGGGCTCCCATATAATTCCTTCAAACATGGTTGATTTACTTGGTAAGAGTTGCCTATGAAAGTGCTGCTTTAAGTTAGTTTTGTAAATGAAGTATGCATGAGCAGGATAAATTGTTGCATTTTCTCAAGGAACTGTTAGTTCTTGGCAGCACTTTGAGCAGGATGGATAGGATATTGCTACGAGGTTAGGTTTGTCTAAAAAAGCAGTTTAAAATACTTTTCCCCCTTTTGACTTTATGAAACACTGTTACATATTGGCTGAAACCCGGTGCTTTGTAAATACTCCCACATTAGACATGACTTTTTCTGGCTTTTAGGAAAACTTCCAGTTGTGCAAAACAGCACTGTGGATTTGTAAGATAAATGCATAACACATCCCAGATTACAATTCTTCACAAGAGCTGATATTTTCACATAGACTTACTGCCCTCTTTCCTCCTGTCATCTGCAGAATTCTTTGATAGGCTTATTTTTTATTGGGCCCTCAGGAGTAGCAAGTTTTAGATTTAATACCCCAAGGGGAATGGCAAAGCAAATCATGTTGCTGGATCAATTGTTCAGCTATCCCCAGACTGCTGTCTGTGTATGTGTTACACTTGAATCACATTTCCAAGCCTTTCTTATCAATCATTTGGACTAGAAATACAGTTTAATTTTCTATTGCATTTTTAAACTGAAATTAGGGTTATGTTCTTGTTTTGTTACCCTAGAATCCTAGATGTGGCTGTAGACCTCACATTAGCTGTTTCCATGGCTTGCTTAACCTTGGGAAAGGGTCTGTGCTTGTAGGAATCCTTTAAAGCTGATTTTAAATTGCTTTATTTTACCATTGACTAAAATGTAAAGCAGCAGTTATTGTATAAAACCTCCTTTTCACATTGCTTTTTGTTCTTTACAGACATGTGATAAGTTTTAATTGATCAAATTATTTCTATGGGCAATCTTAAAAGAAGTTCTCCCTCGCAATCACAGGTCACAGCAAAACCTTTGTCACTGACTGAGTTTAGTCAGATTGTTTACTTGAGAAATCAGTCTGCTTTTACAGGAATATAAGACAAATGTAAGAATACAGATACAGAATATGAGGTATACTCATGTGTGTGTTGATTAAAATAAGTGCAAAGGACATATCCTTTGATAACTAAGAACAATTTCTCTATGTTGCTGTCATACCTGTACTCTCTTTTGGTTTACAGTAAATGAACTAGCTGTGGGTGGAGAAGCACTTGTGCAGTGAAATGTTTATTAGCAGCACTGTGCTATCTTCTGTCCCAGCTTCTAAGAGCAGGAGGGAGAATTTCTGTAGCATTAAGTACTAATACAGTCCTTGGCTATGGAGCAGCCACCAGTTATCCCACAGAAGGCAAATGTATGTAATTACACAGCAGCCCCTGCAGCTGCTCCAGTTTACTCAAAGGGGATTTGGTTCCTGCAGCAGTCTAGAGTCTGTGCAGCACAAAGGTGGCATTAAGCCATTTTTACATTCCCATCCCTTTGCATGCTGCACCTTCTGTGCCATATCTTTCATAAAACATAGCATAGAATCTTTTAATGTAAACTGCTGGATTGGCAGCTCTGGAGTCTGACTTTTCTTTTTGCCTTCAAGAAGCACATCTGTTCTTCTATGTATGGGCTTGGTTCCCATTAATGAGCTGATCAGATGCAGTCTTTCATGATGACTGGTACTCTAGCTTCCTGCCAGATGTGTGGGGGTGGGTTTTATTTTTGTTTTGTTTCTGATGAAGGGATATGAAGGTCGGTTTACGGGTCATCAATTAAAAAAAAAAAAAAACCCAAACCCAACCTTCCTTTTGGCATTGAAATTTATTTTTCTTTGCCCATTTTCTTTCTCCTCCTCAACCATCTTCTGCAAGATCAGATGAAAGTGGCAGACACTGGACAATTGCCAGTATTGCAGGTGCATTAGTTCTCTTTTTTCTTGGTTGTAGTTGCTGCTTCAACTTGCACGTGTTCTGGCTGGATAGGCCTTTGCTGGATACCTGGAGAAGCAGCCCGTGGGAGAAGTCGTGTCCTGAAAGTGGTGAAATAGGCAGGTGCAGGGCACAGCAGTGGGAAATCTAACATGAGTTTTCTCATTCGCTGTTCAAAATAGGAATTTGAAGAGACATTTACAGCAAACGTAAACCTTATTTTTTTCTAAAGAAAAACTCAAAGGCTAAATAAAAGAAAGCAAAATGAAGATAGCTTTTACATTGTTTTCTGTGCTCTGCTCTCGAGACACACACTCCTGTATGTTATCTTTCACTATATCTAGTTATACTGCTGTGGATATGAACTGCTGTGAGTCATTAGTCTGGCAATTGTCCTAGCTTTCAGACTGTACTTCATAGAGATCAACCACCATAGTCTGATAAAGATTATCTCCAAGGCTTTTCTGCACTAAGAATTTTATAAAAGAAGAGAGACCAACAAGAACTTGGAACTTAAAAAAAAACCCAAAACAACCCACAGCATGGTAATACCTTCTTGTCATAAAAAAAGAACCTGTGCTTGATTGCTTTTCTGACTTTCTCAGGTACTTTCATCTTTTAAACAAGAGAAAATTTTAGGGCTTCTTTGAAATCCCTTAAATAGTTTACAAAGGTTTTTTATTGTAATAGTATTACAACATCATGGCACAGATTTGAGCCACTAGTGAAATAAGATAAGCAAAGCACAACAGCATATTCTGTTCAAAATTGGAAAGGGTCAAAGTCCTCTGCTAAGTGCTGTAATTGTAATTGTTACAAATTTGACAAATATTAGAAGATGCTTCTGATATGCAAGGAAATTTTTTTTTTTTTTCTCAGAATAATGAAAAGAGGGGCCTGTCCAAAGAGACCCAGGTCTGATGGTGCAAGGGAGAGTAAGAAGACAGTAATTCCCACAAATCAGTTTTGACTGTCCAAAAAACAGACCGACTGAAAAACTCAAACTGATGTCAGCATGAGTGATTAATCATAGATGATGAGACTGCATCTTTACCATTTGCTTTCTCTAATTTTGCTTCAGTTGTCTTATACCAGGAACAAAAAGAATTGGTACTTTTAGTTGCACAAAATCTTTCCAGGAAGAAAACTGATCTTGAGATCCCTCAAAGGTATCCTGTACTGGAGAATTCAAACACAGAATGGTTAAAAACAGTCCTTGCTGGTATTCTTCAAGAGTATTTTAAACTCATTTATTTCAGACACAAACACCTGGGTATCTTTCTCATAAACTGCAGTTGAATGAGTCCTGTGTTTTCTTACTGCTACCGTGAACCTTTCTATGCAATTATGTTTTAAGTACATTGGCAAAATTTGGATCATGGTCATACTTATCACCTCAAAAACATACATCTGATTTGTGCTTAATGATAATACGCAGTGCTAGGGGGTATACTAAAAATCTTTGAGGTTAAGTTTTAAAAGAGTTTTTGTTTTATAACCTCATTTCCAATAATAAAATATTTCTGTCATGATGACTTTCAGATTATCATAATCTGAATTTTTATTTTCTTTTTTGTTAACTCACAAGGAGACAGAAAGACAAATTAAATGGTCAGTTTTCACAAAGGCAAAATTTGAAGTATCTAAAGATTACTGTTCTTTGTCTTTTAGCTTTCTGTATTAATAGAAGTGGGCTAAGTAATGAGGTAGCAACATTTGTAGTGTTACAAAGGTATGTTGTTAGAACCAAAATAAGAAAGTTGTGTGGAATTTTTTTGAGAGGTCTAGATACCTGCTCCTCAGTTGCATAGGTAAAATGATGGCAAATGGAGTTTCCCCTCCTATTTTCCAAAATGCTGTCTCATGTAGGGTAGCTGGCATGGGATGCGCCATTGCATCATTCCTTACTACAAATACTTAGTGTTAATAATACTTTATTTCATAATTTTTGATCCAAATTCCATGATTTAGTAATCAGCTTCTATACAGTGAGAAGTCATTTAATGAAATTTTGCTCAGTGGTGCTTAAGCTCTCTTCTTGAACTTTTGCAGGTAATGTATTTTTTTCAGTGTATACCAAATGAAATCAACAAAACTAGCTTTTTTAGTATTTATGCTGTGTATGTTTAACTGATGGAATTCACTGACACATGAAATCATGAAGTTGTATAATTTAATGCAGTTCACAAGGGGGTTATGGAATCTGTCAATCTGTGTGGACATCAAGACTAGACAGAATTGTACTTATTAATTAGAACGGATTAAAAGCACTCTCCAAATTTTAAAACTTAGGATCTAATGAAGGAAAAAAAATGAGAAAATGCTCTCTTTACCCACTGCGCATACCTATATGTTATGTTTTTATGTAGTCTCTCACTCATATTTTAATATGTGCACATATATACACACATGTGACTCTACATGTGTGTGTACCATTGCACTTTCATAAGAGTATCTTCAGTTAGATAATCTAAGCAGAGATTATAAGAAAGTCTAGATCCATACAGACCAACTCACATGTGGCATAAACATAATTCACACTTCAGTGTGCAAGGCACAATGCACAGCTCAGAGGATCCTTTGCACGACTTATGCTTATGACTGTTCCGGGTTATTTCTGTATGATTAAAAGATACCTTAATTATGATTTGTTGTCTGTATCTTTTTACTTACTAGGTATATGAAGTCTATGTAGGTATTAACAATGCTACAGCAAATACCATAAACAGGTAATCCCAATAGAGTAAAAATTGTCACCATTCATTCTTTATGTGTATGATTATAAACACAGCTATAAATAAATAAATAAATAAATAAATAAATAAAAGTTTGAGTAATGAACTTCCAGGTTAATGCATACAGTTTTTTCTTGATGATCGTCATATGATCTAAAAGTGTTGTTATGGGTGGTGGGTTTTCGCAACATTGCATTGCAAGTGTATAATAAATTAAAAAAACCCCAACAAACCTGAGGCAAATTAAGAGAGGATAATTGGCTAGAGAGCTGCCTATCTAAAATATTACATAAAAACCCTCATAAATGTATGTTTTCTTATATATCTTTTTGCTGCTTGCAGGTGTTGAATTGACATTTCTGGAGTGCATGGTTTGCAGGCTGGGTTGGTAGCCACACTGCTTTTTTAGCGTGTCTGAGATTTGTTATGGGAGATCGCCTTAGAAGGGCCGTCCTTGGTAGTCTCAGTAATAAGTTATTGCTAATTCTTAGTTTGCAGCATTTTGAATCTCAGTAATTGATAACTGTAATTTGCACGCATGTTTATTGGAGACAAACTGAGTTTTTCAATTTGCTTCACACATGCAATGAATGACTCGTTGATCACTGTTTACCTAGCCTGCTCTCCAGTTACTGATACTGAGGATGGACACAGAAGCTTAAATAACCACTGTTTCAGGAGGTGCAAGCAGAATCATTTGTAAATTGTTACTGTTGATTCTTGATGGCAAACTGTCCCAGATGATGTAAACAGCTGGATGAGCCTGTTATATCTACCTCTTGATGACCAGATCCTACTAAGTCCTAAATCAGAATGTAACAGGCTCACTGAATCAAGACATCAGTCAAGTCCTACGAGAATCTGTGAATTCTTGTAATTCTGGCTCCTTTTTATCATAATTAAACCTACTGTCTTATTTTCCAAAGAAAGGCATAACTTTACATCCTTAAATTTGCAGGATTTGGACAGCCGCCAAAATCTATATTCATTTTCTTCTTTTTGAACTTCCACTTTCTAAGCTGCATATTTTAACTTGTACACCTGTCTTTAGCAATCAGATCTTGTTCTTTGGGTTGATTAAATGTTGTCTGCCAATGATACGGAACTCCTGCCCTCTAAGAGTCAGCGGGGTTAATCAAAAGGGGGTGAAAAAATGTTTGTGAAATACTGGATGCAGTAGAAAAGAGTAAGATAGGTGGTACTAACTTTGCTAACATTGTTCACAGATTTATTAGTCTGTGTGAGGTGTTTAGAATCTCATTGTCAAATCAGAAAAGTTCTGAACACAGGCTCCCCTAATATTTTTTTTTTTCCAAGTTAGATCTTGATAATCAGGTTGTCTGTAGTTAGTAGAAGACCACTCTCATAAAACCTGCGTGGCATGCTTTTTTAACTTTGAAATATATCTTTAGTGTCAGGATAAAGAGAGAAAATATAGTTATGCATTCCTCTGTTTTAATTATCTGGGAAGTACTTTTCATGTCATCACATGTGTACTGATCTGTGGTCTGTGACAGTTAGACTTTATTCATTTCCAAACAAATGGTGTTTTGTTTGTATATCGTGTACGTAGGAATTATTTCAAAACTGAATAGATCTAGAAACAAAACTAAGTCCTAACTAAAGGTTAAACTTTTAACAGGTCCAGAAGCCTTAAGGTATGTGAAGCTGGTATAAATAGTATACTGTGAAATAGGAATTTCAGTTTGTGGTAAATCTGTCTGTCCCCAGCAGCTTCCAATAAAATAATTTTATCCTTCTAGAGCACATCAATTTGCTAGTCGGTGGTTCATGTATCAAAGAGCATTCTGTGAAAATATCAATATCATTGGTTAATATAAATGAAATTAATTTTTAAAGCTGGGCTAAAGGTTGACATCTGAAAAATTGCATTACTTTGCAGAAGAGAAATTTCTGTCTTCCAGTGAAATTTCAGGTCATAAGGGCAAGTAATTTTCACAATCTTCAATGGGAACCAGTGAAATATGAACTTCATTGTCACCTAGCCCCAAAGCGATAAGATAAAATGAGCTGATACATCATTTGCTGTGGTTTTATCATCTCCTCCAGTAATTGGAAGAGAAAACATAAGAGTCCTTTACCACCCCCCTCCCCAATGCCTTCACCACCCACACCCAGGCATAAGCCATTTTGCTCTGATCGATACAAAGGTCACAGAGTATTTATTTATTTATTTAAATTTTTTATGCTGGGTAAAACTGTCTAGTGGAACATTAAAGTAATGAATATGTTTAATTGAGTTTGTCACCCATGAAAGTGCTGAACAGGATTGCACAGCAGACTGTGTGTGCTCACAGGAGGGACTGGATGGGAGACTACTGCTGTTTGCCTGGCTGATTGTATAAATATCTGAGGTGTAATATTAACGTCTTATTCGTTGTTCTCTTGAGAAATCTAAAATAAACTAATAAGGACCATGATTTATTTAAGAGCATTTAGATATTTTAAATTATTAATAATCTGATCTAATTCCCTATTAGTTTGGTTGTACTTGTACGTATTTAAACAAAGAAGAGAGAACGACCCCATCACTGTGAATCCTGTAGCTAGGAGCTAAATAGTGCCTGGACAGTAGGATCTGAGGATCCTCAGCTGCAGGGCTGAGATTGTGGTGGAGATCCAGGTTCCTTATGAACTGAGAGTCAGGTTTTGTAACCTTTAAGTGCTGTAATTTTGCCTGCTGAACAAAAATGACCCCAAATGACAAAGCAAGCTGCTAGAATAATGTATTTATGGATTTTATCTCTAAACTGCAATCAAATTTAAATGCAAATTGAATGTTTTTGGGGTTTTCTTGGTGTTTTCTTTTTTTTCTTTGTCTGGTACGTTATAATTTTTTCAGGAATATACAAATGGGCATCAGCTTTTTAAATAAGCTATTTAGTTTTTATTTTATTTGTGGCAGTTAAATTGGCTGGCACATAAAAGTAATATAATTATTCAATTACTGTTTCAGTTCTATAACCCATTTGCAGACTTAATTACTTCTAGCCTATTCACATTTTCAAGATCAATAGTACTTTTCTCTAAAATAAAATAAAATATACGCTAGTTGATTGGTTTATTTAAAAGGTAAAGCAAAATGTTCGTTTAGTCTTCAGTAAAATATTACTTCTAATTCAGGAGGCAGCAGTAGCACTGGTGTCTGTTAACTGTTGCATATACTCTTTTACAAGAGACATTGTTTATGATCAATATTCATGGAGGGTTTTGAAGAAAAGGTAGGCTAGGGCATTTCTTTTCAAAACTGTAAAATGACAGAACAGCTTCCGAGTGAGTGTTTTAATGTTGGGAAATTAGCTGATATAAAACTATGAATCATGAGGAGAAGACTTCTTTATGTATGATCTTAATTTGTGATCAGCACTATGCTACTTGAGTTTTCATGCAACTCTGATTTCAGAATCTTCTTGAAGTGGAAATTGAAGCTGGCTATTCTTTACTTGCTAGTTTCTTGAGGATTTATCCCAGCCGTGCAGTGTTAGGGCCTGCAGCACGAGTCCGAGGACTGATTACAGGTTTAGACCTTCATTTCTCTTGCTTGAAGTAAAGAAGGGACTTCATGCAAAGGTGGAAGTAATTTTGTATTTTTAGGAGTGTAGTCATGCTGTCTGTTCATCTGGTGTTGCCAAAGTATAATCACAGAACAGTTTGTCTAATGAGATTTTTTTGGAACCATAGAACTTTAAAATTGGCTCCTTTGTTTATTTTAGGTATTTTTAAATAGAATGGCAAACTGTATAAATTGTCTTTCCTCCTGTAAGGTGCAGTAGCTTTTGAAATAAATGAAATGTGCAGTAGATTAAACTTCAATCTGATGTACTGAATCAACTGAAATTCTGTAAATACTATTTCACATGGAGAAGGTGGTACTATTTGTCCAGATTAAGCTAGAATTGTACACCCTCACTAATCTTAGCTCCACAAGTTGTCCCAGAACTGGTGGGGAGAAAAGGCAGAATGAATGAGTCATTTTTAAACTCAACACATTGTACAATAGTATGAAGAAGACAGTTGTTCTTAAATTCTTAAGTAGAATTCTGTGGTTTGTAGCTTCTGGGTGGAAACAGGCAAATGCAAAAATAGCTTTTGAAAAATTTAATTCTGATAATATCAGAAGTGGTAACACTGATTTAAAAAAAAAAAAAAAAAAAAAATCATTTTTCCAGGTTAAAAATGCCGAATTTAATTTGAAGTATGAGTCAGTTTCTGCACCTAGGAGGTTCTATTAATAAAATCAGATATTTGACAGGGAATAAAAGGTTGAATTGGATTTTTGTAAGGAATACTTAGTAACACACATGAAAGAAACGTGTTTGTCTTCTGGACCTTTTATCTACTATAGGTGGTGTGATGAGCGCGGAGCAGTGGTAATGCTGCAGTTTCCATAGCAACTGGTTCATTGGCGGGCTAGACCTCTGTCTAGGGTGCTGTCAGTGCGCCTGGAGTTTCCGAGAACAGTGTCCCAAAGAAGGTCTGCTTCCACCTAATCCAGTTTTAATTGAACTCCAGAGACTTTGAAGTGAAGCTGCAGACCAGGCAGACACTATTCCAACTCGAAACGAAGGCCTTGCTCGGCTAGGCCTCAATTGCTTCTCACTCCTGATAACTTCTGTTAATGAGTAGTTTAAAGAATTGTTATAGTGGTGACTGGTAGTGTTTCTGCAGTGCAGTTTGAGTTTCTGCTATAAATCCCGTTGTACTGAATTCAGTAACTTCATCATGGCTGCGCAAGGTGCACAATGTAAACCCCCTCTGCTGTTTTCAAATTGGTGCTTTTCCTTCGATTTTGAAGAAGTTGCATGCAGAGTTTCCACTCAAAAATGCTTGCTCCACAGGGTAAAAATAATATGTAATCACAGTAAGAAGTGTTTGAATTTGCAATCCACAGACTGATAGCAACAAGCAGGCTGTTCTGTTTGAATTGTTACTACAGAAAGTGGAAGTCATCACATTCCTTTTTGTCTCAAAAATAGTCATTGAAATTGTAAGCTCTGATTTAAAGATCATAAAATTGATGGGTACCAGCAAAAGTATGAAGAGATTTTTGTACACAAGCACTGGAACTTTGTCTCCTTCATTACCTCTTTTGATGTTGTGCACTTTAAGGGGTATGTCTATGCATATAACAAAAGCCAACCGCAGTGGTTTTGAATAACACCACAGAATTATACAAATCTGCCAATTAGTGTGGATGGGTCATGGATGTGGTACGGGACGTGTCAGAGTGGTCCAAGTCTGTTAGTTCCCCGGTTCCTGAAGTGATTAGCAACCACTGACAGTTTCTGGTCCTTCCACTGCATTTCTAGAATTTTGTGTTGGAATAATTATTCATTTTTTCCTTCTTTTTCTGTGTATGTATGGGTCTTGGGGGAGAAAATGTCTGTGGCACTTGTATTGAGGGGAAGATAAAGTAGAAGTAAAAAGAAAGTGTGGGAGATGGGTTTGCTTTGTACATTCTGATCTTCTGTGCTCTCTGGTTTTGGTTTGCCAGTGGTGTTTGCTTTTAATTCACAAAGGTGGTACAGTGTTTTATACTGTATTGTGTAGTGCCTTTATAATGGTGCTTCTGCTCTCTGTGCTACAAAAATGCAGGTTATTCGTGAATATATAATACATATAAGGCAAAATCCTCATTTGTTAAAAATCTATAAACAAACTAGGTTCATTAACAGTCTTTGTTATGTTAAAGGCTTGAATTCCATTTTTTCATTTTTTTATATCATATTTATACTATATTGCTCAAGTGAAATTGTAGTAAGAGTGATGTTAACTAGAATTATATCTGAATCTCCTTTTCTGTGATGGATTTCTTTTAAGTGCTTTTGTGTTTGCTGAAATTGACAAATCTCAGATTTTCCTTCGCTTATGGTTTGTTAATCTGAGGTAGAGAAGTGTCCAATCTCTCTGTCCCTTAACACTTACATAATTAAGCTTTGAAATGAAAAGGAAAAAGTGAAGCAACAAAGAAACAAAGTGGCTGAGGACTGAAAATGGGATTAGTTTGAATTGTGAAGGCAGACTAAGCATCTGTGTCTGTCAGATGGGATGACAGGAATTGTAACAAGTTACTTTGACAACCGCTTACTCCATAGAGAGATTATGCTGAGTTCATTTGCAGGTTTGTGTTTAACCTTAGCTGACAAAATGATACTTAACCTCTTATACAGCCAACCTTTTAGTTCCAGAATTAATGAATGTTGCCTTAGCGATAAACTTAGGGAACATTTTTTTTCTTTAAAGACATTATTTCTTGCTTATTTGATACAGGCCTGTTATTGCATTGCTAAAGGAAGTGCAGATACATCTAATGGCACAGGTAATAGATTTCAGAATATGCTTTTATGCTGTGCTGAAGTTCCAAACATTTCATAATGTTTCTGAAACTGCCTTGGTTATGGAAAATAGGCAGTTGTCTTTAAAGGAAAAAAGACAAGAAAATTTTAAGAATCCTTTACATGGGTATTTGAATCTAGGACTTCAAAAAACCATTATAGGTTCATAGCTTGATTTGAAGTTTGAGCATATTTTAATTTTGGTGCAAGTTTAGCATGTAATTGGTAGAATCCATGTTTGTGAGTCAAGCAGTTTCTCTTTTGCAAGATATTACCTATACCAACAACATATTTAAAACATTCTCTCCTTTCTCTTTCTACCAGATACTGGCATATACAGAAGGACTCCATGGAAAATGGCTCTTTTCAGAGATTCGATCTATCTTTTCCCGACGTTATCTTTTGCAAAATACAGCACTAGAGATATTCATGGCAAATAGAGGTACTGTGAGTTTAGAGAAATGGCAAGTGTTGGTTTGGGGCTATGTACATTCTGTTTGGCTGTTAGTCATGTCTTCTTTGGTATGGATTTGTGTAGACAGCAGAAAGGCTTGGATTAAGTGTCTCAATATTTAAGTTAGTATATTTCTGTAATCTAGTTTCTCCTTTTTTTTTTTTTCCCCCCCAATGAGAAATTAAGATAAAACATGATATCTGGGAATTAGCAATGCCTCACTTTCATTTATATCCACATGTGTTATTTGTCAGTGTCTGGAAACTCTTGCTTAAGAATCTCTGATCTGCTATGCATGAAGAGGATTTTTTGTTCCTTTGGAGGGTTAATAATTGTTAACTATACACATCAAGAACAGCATAATGAAAGAACTTCAGTACTGGATTAGAGTAGTGACTGGTATGGTGTACTTTCATGCTTTATCGCTGGTAATAATTTCTTTCAGTTAAACCCTAGTGCAACTCTAAGAAATAAAGGTGAATTTACCTTGTTTATCAACCTTTTTTTTTCCCCTCCCTTTCTTCAGTTCCTTTTTCAGACACACATATATATTGTGGAAAGTCACTCAAAATACAGTGCATTGAGACTTGGAGAACTTTCTTCTGCTATATTCTTCCCCTAAAGTTTATTTTAAACTAGGTTATATGATGTTTTTGCAGTTTAAACTATGATTCATTAGGTACTTTTAGTGCTTTTATACTGATAACGAAATTTTGAGAAATAAATTTTGAAAACTGTGTACAAAGACACCAAATAAAGTAGGTATTAAGACGACACTTTTAAAATGTAAAATATCATTTTGATAACGATGTGAAAAGTCCAGAAATCAGTGAATGTTGCATAGGATAACATGTTTTATGCTGTTAGTGTGTTAATGAAGAAGTTTTTGTCCGAACTTAAAATACTCTTGAATCTTGAATGTGGCTGCTAGGTATTCAGTCACGTATCCCTTAGACTGTTGTGCAAATCTGAAGTGCATATTGTCCAGCAGAATATTAATCATGTGCATAAAGACTTTCCTATTTTGAAGCCTATGGTTGTACTCTGTGAAGTCAGAAGTGTCCATTGGTGATACCATAATTAGATGTTGTTTAGATTTTTAGGTGCTATTGCGTAAGTGTCATTTGTCTTACACAAAGTATGAAGATAATATTTTTAAGAATATATCTTGAAAATATTTAGAAAGTAAACTAGTAAATGTGTGAAACAATATAGAAACTTTTTTTTTAACCAGTTCTAGACAGTTGATCTGTACATGTAGGTGTAACTTCTATTCAGAAGGGAAAACAAATGTAGACCTTGTAAGATTTGTAACAGCAACGACTTTTGTTGAAACTCTTGTTAGTGGTAAATAAAAATAGTTCTGGAAATTATAAAGAAATATGTCCACAGTAACCTGAAGGAAACATGTCTAATCTTTTTCCTGTTCTATATCTGAGCTTAGGGTTGAATTTTATTGGTCCAGAAAGTCTAAAATAAAAGGGGTAAAATCATGCCGTATTTCTGCTCTTGTGTTCACAGTGGGTGTCATGTTCAACTTTCCTGACCAAGCAACAGTAAAGAAAGTGGTTAACTGTCTACCTCGGGTCGGTATTGGGACTATCTTTGGACTACCTCAGACCAGGTATTTTACAATTTGAGTTAATTTTATCTGTCAGTTCTAAGAGTTCTTTTTTCATCAAACCAGCCTACATAGCTTGAAGCATTTATACCTACTAGTTTACAAAAGATGCACATCCTCAGCCTATCACTTCTGTATGCTATTTGTAATGTGTTTGTATAATAAAAATCTTAAAAACTTTTGGACTTGAGATTTTTTTGTGATTTTTGTTAATCGTAGGGAAGACATCTTCTCTTTTGGCAGTGAGACTGAATCATTTACCCTGCTTAAGGAAAACTGGTTTCTTTATGCTTGCCAACTCACTAAAATTTTAAGACTGATGTAAGACAGGTTGTAGGACTGATTAGCCTTTATGACAGTTAAAGCTCAATTATATTAGCTTGACTGTAACATCCTCAAATCCTCTATAGTATTTAAATTTAGCTGAAAATGATCATTCCTCATCAGAAGGATATCGTAGTGATGTATAGAACAATATAAGCTAGATGTGTAGAACAGCATGTGAAGGATTGGTGTGGTGTGCTTGTCTTCTAGCTCTGGAGGCCATTTTTCAGATTTTACTAGTGGGAAATCAGTATTGCAATGACAGGTTGTGTGTTTGGATGCCAAATCTGGAAATAGAAGTTGATTACCTCTTGTATTTTAAAGAATTATAAACAATTTTTAAGTAGGTTAATTTCTAAATTTTTAGAAGAAACAACAACCCTTAAGGAGTATCTTGTTTGTTGTTACTTTATGTTTTTATTTTTAAAGATTTCTCTCCAGAAATGGCATTAAAATAGTTGGGGATGTTTCCTGTTGTGTTTTGTAGTTTACCTTTTTTTTTTATGAAGTTCAGTTACTGTAACCATTTAATTGTTTACTGATACCTGTGAAGATCTGTTAACTAAAACTAAATCTAGATTATTTTTTTTTTCCCTCTAAATGATGTGGTTTGGTATTTGCAGATGTTTTTGTTATGAACAAAGCAGTCTTGGGAATTTTATTATAAGCTCTTCTCTGCTTGATTTATCACTCCGAGGAGTGACTCTATAGTCTTCTTTCACAAACGCTAGGAATCTGGCATCAAATTCTAAAAGTTTAATTGAGTTATTTATGACTAACTCCCCACCACTGCCCACAATTTAAATCTCAAGTGAATGGACTTCATAATGAAGTTTTATCGTCTTATTATTGTTTTTCTTTTTTCTTGAGGGACTTAAAAACATCTCCTAAAAGATGACTTAATTCTTATGTGAAATTCTAAAAGTCGTGTAATTTTCTTATTTAATGGTCTGCCATCTCTCTAAATCACTAATAACATATTTCTGTAAAACATCAAGCCTTCATGGAGCAGCTGAATTTGCACAGCTGTAAAGGTTTCTGTTTGAAAGCTTTAAAATCCTGACATATCGAGCTCTCAGATGTTTTAAATACTTTGTTCTTATTAGATTATAATACTTTAAAAATGAACTTCAGGTATCCAAAATAGCAGTTTGATCCCCAGAGAAATATAGCACAGAACTAGTAAAAAAGAATACATACAACTGCCTGTAAAATTCAGATAGGTTGAAAGGAAGACCCACCAATTTTTCTCATTATTTTTTCAATTTGTTTTGTTTTGTTTTGTTTTGTTTTCTTTTGTTTCTCAGGCGCATCTCTTTGGCTAGTCCAAGACAGATTTTCAAAGCTTCCAATATGACCCAGCGATGGCAACACCGAGAAATATCCAATTTCGAATACCTGATGTTTCTAAACACTATAGCAGGTAACACAAATTACTGTAATGACTCATAAAAGGAGTTAATAGTGACGCAGTCTCAACAGACATGGGACACTACTAGATTTTACCCTTTTAGTGAATAAATTTTTCTGTGTATGATTTTATTCTGAAGAACAACTTCACAAAATCCCCCAAAATTGGATTGTATGATCGATCCAGGAATGTAGTGCCTGGATCACCAGCACTGCTATGCCAGGACACTATTCATCCATTCCCAAATCCTAATTCATACCCCTGTATGGTTGTCCTAATCCCTCATTCTGTAACTGCTAGACTATAGTTATTTAACCCATCTTATCCCACTAGCTTCTAACCAGCTTGACCTCAGTTTAGTAAATGGAGGCTAATTGTTAGGTCTCATGACCTCTCTCTTATTTTCCAACATATTTTATTCTCAGAGCAACTTACAAAGTTTCTCAATTTTCAGCTCTTTTCTGTGGTATTGACAGTGTTGAAAGGCTCATTAATTCACGTTCAGACTTGGCTCTTGCTTACACAATTGATAAAACAAATGCCTCTGCGCCTGCTAATTCCATTTTATTCAAATGGTCAGTTTTGCTTGTTTCTGTAATCACTCATTAAGTCAGAGATGCCAGGATTCTGGCACTTTTATAAAACTATATCTGGGGTAGATCAGCTTGTCTCCTTAATGCTGAAATTGAATGAGGCAAATCATGACACTGTTTTCTGTGGCTTTAGTGGATTATCCTTTTCAGCTTTATTATTGAAATAATAAAGTGAACTTACCTACTTGGTAGTTGAGGTTAAAAGGAACAAAAAGATGACTTTATGGAGAAAGGGGAAGTTTAGTTGCCCATGATGGGGAGTTAAAATATTGTCTTTTTTTTTTTTTTATTGTCAATTTGAAACAAATAAAGATAGATATCACAGTATCATGTAAGTAGCCTTAATCCTGAAAGTGCAACATAACCAACTGATAAAGGAATGACAGGGTCTGACTATACCATTTAAAAATTCTGCAAATCAGGATGGAACAATACTGAATGGTGTAAGAGAACTGGAACAATAAAAAACTTAGGTGGAGTTTTAGAAAATGTTTTCTGGCAACTTGATTGAGTTGAGAAATTATATGTCTGGGGAAGAAATAAAAACCTGTCCTTTGAGACTTTTAAGACCAGGCTAGACAAAAACTGAGAACATACTGATTGGAGAGGATGTGAATGAATGAGGTTCTGCAACAGTATCATTAAAAGAAACAGGATCCTTGTAAAAATTATGCATTTTAAAGTTACAAACCAGGGTATGTGGTATATGTGTATGTATGGTATATGATTATTGTAATTGAATATTTTGTTTTTACTGGAAGGAAGGTGTTTCCATCTTACAGATTCGTAAAGGTGCACATGTGAACATGAAAACAGAACAGATTTTCTGTTTTTTTAAATGGTGGTATGTCCATAGATGGTCGATGGTCAAGGAAGAAATTGCCTTAAAGTGAATTCTCTAGACGAATGGTTATTACTTGCATGATTTCTCAATCTAAAATCCTGAGATGCTTCATTCTGCTTTCACATACTAGGTTTAATACAGTATGTAAAAATACTGCTTTAATTTTTAGTATCAACAAAAGTAATTGCCTCTCCTTTCTTTTTTCTGAAGTGTTCCTCCTTAAAAAGCAGAAGACAAGATAACATAATCAGGGAAAGAACTGCATAGAAAATGAACGAATTTAACTGTCACTCTTACTGTATACAAAAGCACTTACAATTAAAGTGAAATGGGCTGCAGTGCTTTAAATTAAACACTAGCAATTTGTAAACTTTTTCATTATCCATTTCAATAAAGCAAAGTAGAATACTGAAATGATAAAAGATCTGAAATAAATTACAGTTCTCTTGAAGAGCTCATAAAGTTATATTGTTGTATCTTTAGAGATTGGTATTTTAGTTAAATATAACTTTTAACTCATGGCTTTTTTGTTGTTATCGTTGCTGATGTTTGTCAGGTCGAACTTACAATGATTTAAATCAGTACCCTGTCTTCCCTTGGGTTATCACCAACTATGAATCAGAGGAGTTGGACCTTACACTTCCTAGCAACTTCAGGGATTTGTCAAAGGTATTTGTCATCAGATATAACTTTTTTTTTCTCATCTCCAATATTTATCACGGTAGCTTTCAGTCTTGTTAATGCTTTCTGCTGCATTTGGTACAATAATGTTAAATCCACAACCATTAACAGTGTTCTATTTCTGTATGGATATACTGATAACAGGGACCAGAGTATGGAAAAATGAGTTATTGATGTATTCTTACTGCTTCTGATTGTATCTATTTAATAATAGTTCATGGAAGGCACTCTTAGTTGGAGCATACGTTACATGTAATTTCAGATTTTAATGAAGTTAGGAATGCTGAAGCTGCTAATTATTGAAAATTATCCAGATAATTTTCTGGTTTTCTGATGAGAACTATGTTTTCTTCAGTGGCAAAGCCTGTGATATCATTATGCTTTAAGTAGTTTTAAATCATTGCCCTTATTCCTATAAGTAGAAACTTTATTTTTTCACTTCCTCTGTGTACCCCTTCAGGTATGCTCAAGTAACACAGTTGTCCTTTGTCAGACAGACATGGCCAGTTTTTAACAACTTTTCCAAACTACTCCTTTCTGGCAGGGGAGCCTTGTTTTTCTAAGGTTCTTTCCCAAACAAACATATGCAATGCAATGTTATACAGTCTGTTTAAAACTCTGTAGAATGTGATTATTCTCTTTCTATGTTTTGCAAGAAAGGAATATTTCATTTTACAAACTAGAAGCATCTCTTATTTTCTCTACAAAGCTAGGTGCTCTGATCATCAAGCAGGATCTTTTTCTAAAAGGTAACTATTGTGGGAATGATTGGCACATGGAGCAATATAGTTACTTGATGGAAAAGGCAAAAAATTTATTTTAATTATAGCTTGTTTTTTGCAAAAGTCTTCTATGCGAATTGGTAATTTGATTAAAAAAAACCAAAACAAAACAAAAAACAAAGAAAGAAGTAAGGCTGTTTTTAAAAGTTCTTGCTTTCAGTTCACAATTAGTTAACCTAAACACTGTGAAAATCTCCAGAAAATTATTTTTTTTAACTGCAGATTTAGTTTTTTAACCTTAAGGTATTATATAGTCATCATATCATAGAATCATAGAATGCTTTGGGTTGGAAAGGACCTTAAGATCACCTAGCTCCAACCCCCCTGCCATGGGCAGGGATACCTCACGCTAGACCACGTCGCTCAAAGCCCTGTCCTACCTGGCCTTGAAAACTGCCAGGAATGGATCATTTACCACTTCTTTGGGCAGCCTGTTCCAGTGCCTCACCACCCTCACAGTAAAGAACTTCTTCCTTATATGTAACCTGAACTTGCCCTGTTGAAGTTTTAACCCATTATTCCTTGTCCCATCGCTACAGTCTCTGATGAAGAGTCCCTCTCCAGCATGTGGATATGTATGTGTGTATATATACATATATGTATATATATATTTGAAGACTATACCATATCCTTTGTGTGTGTATATGTAGGTACAAATAAAAAAAAAAGAAATAATGTTTTCAGTCCAAAGCAGTGATATACTGAGGTACTGTTACTGTAACATTTTCCAATAGCGTTATTTAATTTGAAGAAGTCATGAACTCCATGCTTTCTCAGAATGTCTGACTGACACGAGTCCATATTAATGAGTAAACCTACACATATTTTCTATTTTTAAGAATATTTTTAAGGTAAACAGTATTTTAAAATAATTTCTTTTAGTGGAATTTAACAAATTCTTTCTTAATAATCCCCATGCCAAAAAAACATCTGAAGGTAGTTTACAACTAAAAATACCTATCACCAATCTAGACTACACTTATGAAAATTGAAAATTTCAGCTCTGTGTAGCTTGAATTAGTATATGAATTAAATGTATTAATCATAACTTTCTTGATTATGAGATGATTTTTGCAACATCATTTTCCATTAACTTTTGTTAAATGATAATTCTGTATATCTCATGTCATTGCTAAAATAACTCAAGACAAAAAAATGGATTCTCCAGCTACTATACTTTCGAGGCATCTCCTTGTAATTGTATTTTAACTTGTAAATTCGTCAGTTCAGTCAGCACTATAGTCCTAGTCTTTCTTCCTCCACCCTGAAATAGAACTAAGTGCAGTGTAGAACAATTTTTCCTCATTTTAGGTTAGGTACCACTCTTGCCTCCATTAAGAAATCAGATGGAAAACCTGCTGGTTTTCTGTGTGTTTTTTAATTAACAGTGACTGGTTATATGAATTTCTCTGTTCATGAAAGTAGTCTCTGAGGATTAGTTAAGTATATGTTAAATTCTGAGGGAATCTTTCCATTGCTGTTGCAGAGAGAGGACATTACTTAAGGATGTAACCAAGTGGACAGATAGGTTACACCTATAGGTATAGGTTACACCTACAGATATAGGTTGCACCTATATCTGTACCTATACTTAACCTTCTCAATTGTATGTTTGAAAACTATGAAGTTAATACAGGAAATAATTATTACAATATTAGATTTTAAATAATAGCAAATTGCAGTAGCATTGATACTTATGGATGTTAACTGTAATTAAAATACATCTGCACTGTGTATTAGAGAAGAGAAATTGAGGTTAGATATAAGGAAGAAGTTCTTTACTGTGAGGGTGGTGAGGCACTGGAACAGGTTACCCAAAAATGTGGTGAATGCTCCATCCTTGGCAGTGTTCAAGGCCAGGCTAGACAGAGTCTTGGGTGACATGGTCTAGTGTGAGGTGTCCCTGCCCATGGCAGTGGGGGGTGGAACTAGATGATCTTAAGGTCCTTTCCAACCCTAACTATTCTATGAGTCTATGATTCTATGTCATTCATACTGTATTATGAGTAGAACGAGTTTAATTCATATTATTTAAGCTTGTAACATGGCAGCTTCTAGTCTTTAACAAGTGATAGGCAGAAAATTGCCCCTGTTGTTAGGGAATAGTTATTTTTTATACATCTTTGTATATTTAATGCGCATTTTGCCTTATGTTCTATGTTGTTGATCAGACAGTGCATCTTGATCTCTGGAAATGTAACCGATCTTCTGGTCGAATGCCAGTCTTTCCCATAATACAGTGAAAGTCTTTATGCTATACCTGTCTCAGACATAGCGGTTCGAGTTTTGGCTACTGTTTTAAGCATTTCTAGCAGTATCAACTCTATGTAGTTTATATGTTTAACTTTGTGGTGGTTGATGAATTCATGGCAAATATCTGAAAAACTTTGCTAATATTCAACTATGAAAATGTTTGAATGTCATGCATATTATGTTATTTTCATTGTAGTTCATTGTAGTTATCTTGGGGGTAATATTCAAAATAATATTCAAAATGAATGTTAATTCTGTATTGTAACATGTCTATGATTTTGCACTGCTAAAAGTTGTAGAAATACTTGAAGATATTTAATTTAGCTTTTTACATGGTTTTAACAGTCTTTTACTTATTTCTTTTCCTTATCCCTGTCCAGAAATGCATCACAATTTAGTGCTCCCACAGAATAAAGAAAAGGAAAACTTTGATTTTGGTCTGACAGGATGTCAGATCAATCAATATCTTTACTTTTTTTGGTACCTAAGAAATGAAAAATTAACAACTTTTTTTTTTTGACTTTAGTTTTAGTAATTGCAAGTTGAAGTTAGGTATTATAAAGTGTCAAATATGAATAACAGTTTTGTATATATGTTAGCTAGAAGTCCACAGTTAGTACAGATTTTGAGAACTGCAGTGTATAGGTTAAACCAACACTTTATTTAAGCAGCTTCTTACAGCATTGTTTTGAACATCAGTCACACAATGATAAACCAAAGCAACTGAAATGGATTGTGGTTAATATTACTGTCAGCCTGACGAATGCTCCTGACAAATGCCAGGAGTGCACTGCCAGTCTGTTACCCTGTTTTGACTCAAGTGTTTATTTCTTAAGAGGTGACTGTGGTTTGGAATGAGTATTACATATTATATTTATAGCTGCATATATTTTATTTATACAACAGACACAGTTTCCCACCAGAATGTGTCCCATTTTATGCATTACTTATGTTATTCAAAAGCACTTTTTTTTTTCCTTTTCTTTATTCAGTGGAAGCAATAAATTGTGTTGTGTTTCTGGACTTGGATAAGGAAAAAAAAATAGAAGTAAAAATACACAATATCAGATATTAAAGCATGATTTTTTACTCTTAGAAGTTCGTTACAAGGTCTTGCTCTATGCATGTAGCTGTTGATAATTTTTCTTTTATAAGGCACAAAATTTCTGTAAGATTATAAACTGACACTACTAGAAGAAGAAAATTATGCTATCCTTAAATCTTCTTTTGTCTTCACCATGGCTGCATGTGTACATAATAATATTTTTATTTGTATTTTTATCATTTTAATGCAATATTTGCTAAATCATCTTCAATTTTATAGTGGCTATAATGACTCCTTTTCCAGTCAAATGTACAAAAGCAACAAAGAGCTCTCACCTCCAGTGAAGTGAGGGGTTTAATTGGTATGTGGGAGCCAATGATATCAAATACACTTGGACAGAAGAGAAGTAATAGATTTTTTTACTATGACAAAATAGACTAGTTTTGTTGTTCTAATGTAAACTTCACTGTTGACTTCTTCAGCACACCAGCTTGCACTCTGTTGCAGGGTGCCCTTTTCAGGAGCACAAAATTGCTGCACATATAACTTGTGCTGCATGTATTCCTTTCTGAGGAAACAGAGTGGGATGGGCATGAAATTTGCTTAGTTCTCTCTTTTTACCCCTTAGCAAAGAGACAGAAAGTAACAAACGTTTTGATGTGCACCTATTATACTTTTGCAAATTTTTTAGTGAAATCTTTTTGTCTAGAGAGCCATTTAAACTTGTACAGCATTCTGTAAACCAGTGGTTTTTATGCAGGAAATGAAAATTACATTTCATTCAGCTCATGCTCCAACACAAAATCAGTGCAGGTTACTACCAGTTAAAAGTGATAAACTCACCAGAAGGACTCAACGTCCTTCTAAGCATAAAGCATGTTCCAGAATTGTACACTAAAGAAAGGTGAGGGGAACAGAGTGAGAACTGACAATAGTGGATGCAGTGGTTATGACCTATTTTGATAGGCAATTACATCTGGAATATAGGCACTGAAACCTTTGATGCTTGACACTGCCAGGCTCAGCATCTGCCCTGGTTGCCTTGTCACTGGTATTTCAAGCAGTAAATTTGTCATCTGTACTTGTGACAAAAGATACCTCTTAATTAAAAAGCATTCCAAAGCCAGACCCAATAAACTTGGAAGGAAGGTACAAATATTTTTCCTGTCAGGGCAGTTCATGTGAATCCCTGCTTTATTTCCTGACAGTACATGAAATAAAATATTTCAAACTTTGTATCAGAATCTCTGGGAGTTAAGAAAAGGCCCAGTATATTTTGTAGGATTTTGGATCGCCTCAAGAAACAGTGGTAGATATATCAAGCCCCATCTACAGTCAGCCTGAAGCAGTGATATCTGAAGGGGAGACACGTTTTTCATTATTCCTTTGTTCGTCTGTTAGGGATTTTGATCTTTTTAGTATAAAGTATATTTATCAGATTCTCTCCATTACCATATAACAAGTCTTGGAGGAGAGGTGACACTCCATCCTCTCTAAAATTGTATGCAGAATTGGGAACAGTTGTGAGAAATTATTACAGAAGCTGGTTTATCACCTTGTTGTAGATGTACATTTTATCTCCATACCTGATTGTGCAAAGGGGTCCACAGATCTGGACATCTGACATAATCAAATTTTTAGGGAAGGGAGGTATTCAAACAGGAAACAGTACTTAAGCAGTATCTTGATTTTTACAGATGCATGTGTTTGTAAAATTTAGTAAACCATAAAAGGGCAAAATCCAGCTGAGAAAACAAAGGCTCTTTCTTCCCAATCTGTCCTCTTTGAATATAGAGAGCTAAAAGGGGGAGTGGTGGTGGTGTTAATTTTGATTGGGGTCCTTGTTTGTGATATGAGAACTCAAAAGTAAAGTTCCTCTTTGAAGGAAGCTGTGCAAGAGTATGAAGTTCTCTTGTACAAATCCCAGGACAGTGCTACAATTTTAGGACTGTTATGGGCTTGCTTTGTTTGGACCAGAAAATCTATTGTGGAATTAGGAATAGTACCAACTAATTATAGGTTAGAAGGGACCTCAAGGATCATCTGGTCCAACCCTTCTTGGCAAAGTATGACCTAGACTAGATGTCCAACACCCTGTCCAGTCTAATCTTAAAAGTGTCCAACGTTGGGGAATCCATCACTTCCCTGGGGAGAATATTCCTATGGCTGATCTCATTGCAAAAAATTTTCCTCTTGTGTCCAACTGGAATCTCCCTGGGAATAACTTGTACTCAGTACCCCTCATCTCAGCACTAAGGTGCTGAATAGTTTATTATATTCCCATGAAAAGTTTTGATGTAATAACGTAAGGCTTTTTCCATTTCTGTATGGGGAGAAAGTGATGTTGTGAGACTCTCAAATGCCAGTAATACTCAGACAGATTCTGTCAGGGACTTTGTGAGTGATAAAATTGGTCCATTATCCTTTCTGAAAGCTTAGTCAATCTGTTCTATCGTTGACTTTAGCACATTTGCCAAAAATAGGAAGAAAAGCTGCAAATGGTCCCATGGGTCTGTGACTGATCTGCTACAGTCGTCTGTTTCTAGGTCTTCGGCTTGGTTTTGCAGCACCCTGGTCAGGTACTTAGCCTGAGCCGCGCCTCGTGCCTGCTAGCGGGTGGTTCAGGACCACGGACAGGGGCCTCCCCGCGAGTTGAAGTTGTTCGGTTAAAGATCAGGAATCGAGCCACGAAGACTTGCTTATTTAAATGAAGTAGTTACTGGGTTGTCAAGCCAGACTTAGACATGATCCTTAGAGATACTAAAATGTTTGCTGAAACAATTCTAGCTCTTTTGGATTTTATTATCAATATCTGCTTGATATCCACTTGTTTCACGTTCATAGAGAGGTATTTGTGCTGATATGTTGGTTTGAGTTTCATGCAGCATTTATTTCAGGACCTTTTTTAGAACAGTCATGCCGTTTTCATGCATGTTTAGCTGCCTAGTCCTCCACAACTCTTACAGAGAGCTACTGAAACTGAAAACCCAAATACACCTCTGAGATGATTTATCAAAGCATACTTTCTGAAATCCTACTCTAGTAGGATTCTAGTAGAATTTTAAAATTCTAGACAGAATTTTTAAAATATTCTGGGGATTTCTATTCCTCTATGACAGTGTCATAACCATCCTTTTATAAGTTTGTCTTTTTCCCTTGTCATTAGTTGGTTATTCTCTGTGTCAAACCATCTCCTCTAAAGAACATGTAAGTGGATGATAGAATGCATCTCGCTACCAATCTTACTTTCTTTACCCTGTTCTCTTCCCACCAGAAGTTTATTTTTTGAAGTCACAAGAAGCATACTCTGTGCTACAGATGCGTATAGCCATTTCTAGGGCCATTTAATTCTTTTCAAGCAATCTTTCTTTTTCTTCCCCCCCCCCTTTTTTTTTTTTTTTTAATTATTTAGTTATGAGAGCAAAAGCCGAGTTTACAGGATTAATAAGAATCATTCTGGTAATGAGCCCAATAATCTTAATCTTCTTCTGCCTCAAGGAGGAGTATTGTTTGGAATGCAGAAATACTCAAGGACAAGAAAGACAATAACTCAGAATTAACAATGAATGTTCCAACTGCTGTTCTTAGTTTGTGTCTGATGTTATTGTCCATCCTACTCTTGTTTCACTTTTAAGTGCCCTGAACATATGTCATCTTCTAATTGGAAATGAACTGAGGGAGGTTCATGACCTTTTAAATGACCACAAGAAACCATGGGGCACATGTCTGGTCATAAAATGTGCTAACAATCTAAATAAAGTAATTTCACACACGTCTTGGGCCATAGACACTTTAAATGTGTGTTTTCTGTCTTCCTAATGTAAAGTGAATGTTATTCACTTGATACAGTGTCTCTTCCTTTTTATATTCATACATTTGAACTCCAGACGATTATGAGCTGCTATAGCACATATCTGTGTGATTCAGATTTCTAAACAAGCTTGATGGTGTCTAAGTTGAAAATTGCACTCATACTGCAAGTGAGGATGGGATTTATCTCATCTAACTGGAGCTGTCTGAAACTGAGTTAATTAAATTCCTAGGAGTAGGAAGCCTGTTTAGGTCAAAGGACAATCCAGGTATAAAAATATTGCTCAGAGACAATGAGAGCATGGTAAAATAATAATAATGAGAATGTTTGTTTAATGAGGAGTTTAAGGTGGTTCTCGGGCTGTGTGCTTACTTTGATGGACACAGCACATGATCTGTCCCAAACTCAAATATCAGTAGATGAAAGTGTGGATCCAATGAAAGAAATCTATAGAAAAAGGTCCCTAGAAGAAGATGGTGTGATCCTAAAAGCTTGAATTGAATAGTTTAATAAGATTAAGAAAAAATAATTTGTACATAATATCCAGCCAATGAATTGAAACTTCCTCAGTATCAGAAACATAAGGTTAGATTCCAGAGTGAGGTGGTCACTGGCATTCTAAAGGTCTTTGCTGTACTTTATGCTATTCAGCATATGTGGTAATCTGAAAAGAAGATGAAAAGGGAGCTGATAAAACTTTCTGACAATACTAATGCCGGTGAACCTAGGACAACTAATTTGTTGATGGTATTGAGGATGATGGCTGACTGATCCGGGGACCTTGTGAAATAGGTAATAAAATGATAGATGAATTCACCTTAGTGAAGCAATGTGTGTGTGAGTTGGTATACATTGATGAGCATTTAGCTGACTCTTTATATTCAGGATCAATATAATCTGATTGTAATAGTTCTATGAAACAGTACAGGTTACAGTAAAAAACTCTTTAAACTTTCCCAAGTACATTTTTCTAGCCGCCTCCTGCTGTTCTTTTGGTAGGGTTTGGTGCTTAAACATAATACTTAATAATGTATGTTTTGTGTGCCCTGGCAGTGTTTAATCTGCAGAAAACGCAAGTTTGTGTCAGCTTGTAGCTTGAGAACCTGTGATATTAGTGCAAGCAAAAGGATTATGGGTTTAGTTCTGATTATCTTATGTAGATCTGGTGTTAGGTGTAATGGCTGCTGTTTCTTGTGACAGTCGCTGGCATGATGTGTTGGCAGAGGAGCATGTTCTGTGAAGGGAAGGCAGAGAGAGAATGTTTTCATCTCCTGCTATGATTCAAGACTGCTCAATAAATCCTGTTTCTCAAAATCCATAAAAGGATTTTTTTTATTTTTTTTTTAGTAAGTGAATGATGATGCAGGAATTTCTTTCACTTGGCCGATTATGTCATGGATAGTATGTGGAAAAGGTTGCTTTTGGCTGGCAGGGTTATTTTCTAAGTTAGGCAACTACAATGCCATACCCTCCTTAGTGCCTGCAAGTAGGCAGGCAGATTTATCCTCATGATTCCCAGGGACATGCAACTTACTTTCTCCCTGACCCTTTGGAAGTGTAGAACACATAGCAGCATGCTTCAGTTTGGCTTCTCAGTAGTATTAAGGTGTAGTAATGCCTCAAATACATGTGACCCATTCAGTTGTGCTGAACTGTCTATTAAACCTTATGTAAAAGTGTATGTATGCTTAATTAGTTTGCAAGTTTGCAGTTCAGCAGTGCATTGTTTTGGAATCTGCTGCAGATGGCTGTAATAGCATTTGATACTATCATTCGTAATATGAAGGCATGGAGATTTTTCCTTTAAATTCAAATTCTTCCCAGACTTCAGGTGACCTGAGTTGTGTCACTGTCACTAATATACCACTGATGTTGCTGAACATTTTTTTTCTTAATTTTTGGTGCTTGAGATTAGTTTAGAATCCATTTTTGAACTGTAGACTTTGGGAATTTTCCCTGTTTTTTAGCCATTAAATATGATTTATATTGACATGTTCAGACATTCTAATTATTAGACCATCTTTAGATCAGTTTTTGTGACTGTTCTTGTCATCATCAAACGAATGTGTGAGCTCTTAAAAAAATCTTCATAATAAACCATATGTATAGATACTTTTATTTAAATTTGCATGCACACAACTATTGTTTGCTTTTATTCCATCACTTTATTGAACTGTCAGTTTGTCCAGAATAGAAAATTGAGTTTTTAAAAAATACGTATAACAAAATGTGATACGTTAAATTTCATTACATGACTTCTGGTAAATAGGGTCTTTTCAAAGAAAGCTGGTAAATCCTGACAACTATTCAAAAAAGCATGTTTACATAAAAAAGCTCAGTGGTTTTAGTGTGTATAGAGTATGTTAATATTAGAAAACGCTGAGATCAGAGGATTATAGAATTTCATCCCGTATGTAGTGCATCAGGAAATGCCCAGGGATCCTACGTTTGGTAAAAATGATGATCACAGTCAGCTGGTTATACTTGTCACTTAGTTAAAGGACCTGCTAGGAAATATTTGTCTGTACCCTAAGTTGTGCATGCAAGTATTAAATGATGTGTATATCTTTGTTTCTTCAATCATGTAAATTAAAAAAAATATATATATCTAAACAAATAAATAATTTGCATGTAAAAGTAGCTACAAGTTGTTGTATCAGAGTGCTCTTGACTGGCTTTTATCATGTGCACCAGCCTGTATAGGTGGGAAGGTGCTGAGTCATTTAAAGTAAAGTCATAAGAGAGGAGTCAGTCCTTAATCTCATCTAGCTCAATATCTTGCCTCTATGAACAGCCAGGAGCAGGAGCCTAGTGAAAAAAGAAGAGGGCATGTAAAGCATCATCCTTCCCTTAAGATAACCTCCCAGGTTTGGCAACCAGAAGTTTAACTACTTTGTGAACTTGTGAAATAATTTAGACAGTCATGTTTAGTGGCCACTTATGGACTGGTGATCTAGTTGTCTGTCTTTTTTTTTCTTTTTTTTTTTTTTTTTTTGAAGTCCTATTTATATTTGTTCTGCATTGCTCCCTGGAGCAATGAAAGTATTATATAAGAAGTAACCTAATTATATGAGAAGGTATAAGTTTCTTTGCTTTGTAACTAAGGTAGTTATGGCTTTGTTTGTTTGTTCTCTGTAGACCATATGAAGTGTTGCTTGCTTGCAACTCTTCTCTATATTTGAAGGTCAACATAAAAAGAACAGGGAAAACAGGGAGCATTCTTCAGAACTTGCTTTACATTATCATCCGATTTGTCTCCCTTCTTGCTACAAATTTTCAAGTGTCATAATTATTTGAAATACCTGTATTCAGAATAATGGGTCGGAATTATGAGTATAATGACCTGCCAATTCTAAAGGGGAAGAAGCTTAACTAGACGGAACTTTTAACAATTAGCCAGAAGATATCTACTCAACAAAGTCACCAGAGATGTGTGTTGACATTAGTGATTGGAAAAGAAGGCGGCACAGCTATATGAATTTTTCTGATTTGATATCTTGATGTCAAAGTCGTTAAACTCACTAATATTCATAATTATTGCAGTTTCAACATTACGTATACAAAAGATGTTTGACCATAGGATTCCTTATTTCACTAAGAAACCACATGAAATTCAAGTAGCTGCTTGTGTTGAAGTTCTCAAAAACTGAGTGTTATAAGTGACTAAAATATTCTTTACAATTCCTAGCAAAAACCCCAATAAATCAGTTTTGAATTGGAGCATAAATTGTTGTGTATCACCTGAATGCTCACTGGGGAAGAAAACAGAAGTTCTGTTAAGTTCTCTCCCTTTGGCTTCAGCCAAATTTTGACATCCGAATTCATAGTTCCACCCCCCTAGCCTAGTCTTTCATGCAGGATTTGAGCATCTGCTGTGAAACCAGTGCTTTTGGGAATTAATTGATAAGGATTGTTTTTCTCCTTGGTTGATTGTTTCCAGTATTTAAATCTTTCTCAGAGCAGCTCAGAGACCAGTTTAGTTGATCAATGAAACCAGCTCAAACAGTTCAGCAGAAAATTCTGTTTGTTGTTTTATTTCGGATATGGTTCTTTCATGAATTTGAGTTAGATATGGATTAAAGTAAGATGCCCTCTAAAGAAGATGGGGGCGTTGCAGGACCTGATTTTTAAGAAAGCAGTACTCAGTTGTTTGAGAGGAAGAATGGCGAGTTTTAGCAGTGAGAATAGGTTCAGAGGGTGGTATGGCATTTTGTGGCTGTTCTCAAACACAAAAATGACAGATGAAAGAGTACTGTTCTACATTATACGAGTTTATTCCCAGATATTTCCCAGTTGACCTAAGCTAATGAAGTTTGAATATAATTAAACCCTTGCATCTTCTCTTCATATCTCTGTCTGGGAAAAAGAAGCTTTACTCAGATGATGAGGAAGTCCCACTGACAATATTACAAGTATTTGCTAGTTCTGGGAGTTAGTTGTGTGTTGGTAATACATAAAGTAACTAAACAAGCAATCCTCTAAAAATGCAGTCGTGGTTAGATTGCAGCAGAGTATACAGCACTTGGCATCTTTACAACAGCAAGAAGACTAACACTGGAACACTGAACACATTTCAGATTATCTGTATAATAGAATACATTGAGAAGTGGGCAGGCTGCAGAGAAATCTTAAGGCTGGAAGAGATACTTTAAAATGGAAGACCTGAAGAACTTAATTTCTTTTGTTTATTAAAAAGTCTAATCATAGTCTGTAAGTATCTTCATGTACAAAAAATTCTGGTTAAGTAGAGACTTTGTGATATATCAGAGAAGCGTAATAAGATTCTTTGGTAACCCACCAGTAAATTCATAGCTGAACTGAAGTGCATATTTTTTAGAATGAGGATCACAATTATCAGTAGAAAAAGCTTCAAAGAAAAGTAGCAGATTGTCCATGTATTCAAGAGTCAGATGCCTTTACAGAAGGCAGGTTGGCCAAATACAGCTCATGCTATAATCAAGTGTAAACAGTTGGGCTCAAAATGATGTAATGGAAAGGCATTTAATGGCTTGTCATACAAACACAAGGCTAGATGAGATGACCTAATGGTCTCTCTGGTCCTTTAAGCCAAATGAATATATGAAAAATATCAGCAATGAAAGCCAGATAGTCATCTTGAAAATAAAACATATGAAAAACAAACATCATACTTGGCAAGGATGCTACAAGACATAATTCAATGATACAAACAATTGTATTCACAGAAATCCAAATACCTGGTTGAATGTGGATAAGAAAACAGTATAAAAAATCACACAGGAAAACCTTTTTTTTTTTAAATCCCCCCCCCCCCCCTTTCTCCTTTTTAAAAGTCTCTCTTCTCCCTTACTCCCTCCTCAGTGAAGAAGTTTTGAAATTCAAATTTCAAAGAATTATATTTTCATTAATTTTTACATTTGTTTGCACTGGTCAGCATGGACTTAGTTTCTGGAACTGCCTTAGTTTCTGAGTTCTGCATTTCAGAATTCACAGGCACTTGCATAGATCTCCTGATTTCCAGTAGTAATTTTTAAGATTGCCATCTTCACCAAAAGAGGTAACAGTTAACAGGGAAGACAAAACTATGATATCTCAACTATTATCTGCAGTAATTTACTGCCATAATATCTAGTCTTTCATAGATTTTGAATATTAATGAGTTAAAAACTCTTCCTACTTTTACAACGGAGAGGAGACAATAAAAGTGGCACTTCGTTTTAATAACAGAAGCCTGTGTAAAAAACAGTTAGAAAAGGCCTTATAAGTAAAGAAAAGGGTATGTCTGTTTATTTGGAATAACACTATTTCAGAAATAAAGACATATCAAATAGGAATAAAAAGCACGTCTTTTTCTTCTTAAATGTGTAATTATAAATAAACATATCATAATTCTTTATAAGAATTATATTAGCAATTTTAAAAATGTCTGTATTCTTGAACATGAGTGACAGAATCCAGGAGAGATTCTGCCTTTTGTAGAGGAGCAGTGAGCAATCTGCTTTCTTATGTTGGCTGCAACAGGGCCTCTTCTGAAAATGGAGGCAAAATGAGCCACTGTTCCAAAGTCTGGCACAGGGTAAGATTTAGAACCAACTGTACACCATAGTGTATGGACATATTTAAAAGCACCAGATAGTAAGAGTCGGTGTGTTTTCACAGTTATTTTTCAACAAAAGTTATTTTTCTTTGTTGTGTCTCAAAGAAAGCAAGAAAGCTCAGTTCAGCGACTGAGATTTACTATATTCAGATTTTAGTAAAAATGTGAGGTTTATTTGTTTTGAGGTATTCCTAGGTTCAAGAGCACTTGAAAATTAGTATCAAATGAGTTTGGTTTTTTTAGGAATAGCTTGTAACTTTCATATTTGTAGAACAATATTGTTAGAACAACAACTTTGGGTCAAAAAACAGCTGATCATTCTTCTGGAGAGGAAAAAACCAAAACTTCCTCACCCCAGTTCTTCCTCCAGTTTGGACCCTTTCTGGAATGAACTCTGACTTGAAAACCATATGCATTATTAATTTTTCAATATAGTTTGAAAACTTACCAGCCATAAGTGATTTCTTTTTTCATCTTGTCTCCTGTAATCTCATCCATTGTTTTTGCATATTGGAATTTTTCTGTCTCTACTTTTCTTTTTTCCCCCCATCTAAATAATATTTTTAGTTGCTGAACTAATATCTAAAGAGGTACTGCAAATAAAATATATTCTGGAATTTCTGGATACGAAAAGTTTTTTGTTTGTTCCTCTTTAGTGATCTGTAGCCATAGAGAAACCATGTTGAGTATTGTAAATTTGTGGTCTCACAGCTACATCTAGCATAGCTTACTTTGGAGTTACTCTTTTTCCCTTGGCATTTACCCACAGGGGAGGGAATACAGTATGTAATCATGATATCTTGTTAATTTTGAAATATGAAAGAATTACAAAATTCCAATTAATTTGTTTACTAAATTAAAAGTCAGATGGTGTTTGAATATTCCTTGTATGTGCTTGAGTCTGTAGCTCAAGCTTAGTTAAGTGTTCACTGTGCAATGTAACACACTAGAATCACCTCATCCTTAGAAGCAGTTGTCAGAAAAATATGGGCCTGCCTGGTAGAATGTATTAGCCCAATACATTGTCTCCATTTTATTATGAAGCTGCTGGGGAAGCTGTGATATACAGCACTGTCATTACAGATCTATTGTTAGAAGGGTTCTGCAGTCTTCTGTGTGCTGCCATTAATTTATAGCAGTAAACAATATGTAGCCCTCCAACTGCAGCAAAGCAGAATCTTTTAATGAGGTGGATGTTATTACCACAATAAATCAGTGCATTCGTGTAATGTATAATTCAATGTGTGTATTCCCACTGTAACTTCTCTGAGTAAGCTGATAGTGTATCATTGTCACTGCACAGCTCCATGGTTCTTTTTTTTTCCCTAAGCTTTCTTTCATTTGGGGACTTTTATTATTTGCTTGCAAATAAATGTGACATGTCTTGATAGTTGTCCTGTTGCAGGCTTCAGAAGCCAACTGTAACAATAACAACCAAAATCAATACTGTGGATTCTGGCTATATGGATCTCTGCATGATACCATTATTTTTTTATTATTATTTTTCTGAAAAGAGAATGAAATCAATTCTAATTGGGTTTAGCTTTATATTCAAGGAATGTAATTCTATAACTATTGATTTGGGCTATATTCATTTGGAGAGTAATAAAAATAGGAGCAGATAAAGAGAATGCATAAAATGTTACAAACCATACAGCACAACACTGTTTCTATTTTTAATTTATATAATTTGTCTACCAATGACCACCTTTCTTCTTTTTTTTCCCTCAAGCATAGCTGAGTCTGTAGGGAAAATCAGTACAGACGGAGATTCCAAAATGGTTCTTGCAACAAAGACTCTTGGAGTCAGTTTCATTCTTCCCTGGAATAAATTTGCTAAATCAGATAAAAATCCTTTTACACAGGAACCGCTTCTCTTAAAGGGTTATATTTCAAATTAGTGAACTGCAAAAATAATAATTAACCTAAGATGTTTTCTTTATCTTATGCAATATGAAAGCCTCTCCTAAGCAAAGAACGTAAGATTAGATCTTAGGTCATGCATAGATCTAATCTATCCTAGAAGAGAAAATACTTTGAAGCTTGTATACCAAATTTCATGTGAGCTGCAAAGAAGCAGCTGAATAACAGACATGGTTTTTCACTTGAACTATGCTTGAATTAATGACTAGCTTACCGATACTTTTGTTGAAGGACTTTTAAAGTTTTTTCTTACCTTGTAGGGCATTCTTAAGTATATTCATTCTTGCAGAACAGAAAGAAGAAAACATTTTTGCATGCTTATTCTTCACTTAGACTTGAATGCATCCATTGTCTGTACATCATTTACATTAATAACATACAGTGTGCTCAATATGTATACAAAATTGTATTGTATATATGTTTTGCAAGTATATACAAAGATATTTTAAACCTCTTACAGCATTTTACGTGTGGAATGCCTAAATTCACTTTTGGGCTTCTCAGAGATCTATGTGATGTATACTCATTTTTTTAAATCCTTTATGTAAAAATCTGCTAAAGAAATACACAGCTCTAGAAAACAATATATGATATTTCTTATATTTGAAGAAATCCCTGGGTGTTTATGTCCTAGGTAAATGCTGAACAAAGAATAACAATGTTGGTGAAAGTGGGATAGACATTTTTAGTCTATGTACATTATTTGTTTCTTTTATATCAATGCTTTCATATAGAAATTCTGCTATTTTATTTGTCTATTTCAAAGTTTCAAGTTTTATCCATTAATTAAAACTTGTCTTGGGATGGTAAATAGAAAGCATAGAAACAAGAATAGTAATATAAAAAATCCATGTGCATTGTTAATATTCTTCCACCCTATTGGTCACTATTTTTTCCCCCCAAAATATCCAAAGATGTTTCTTGTTGCTTATCATTTGCTTAATAGTGTATTCAACCTGCACACATATCCACAGTACACAAGTTAACTACTCTTTGTCTAAGACATTCCACTGTGAAGTGGTTTTTAGTCTTTGACTTGAATCAGCAGTAAATAAAAATGAACTCCATATGAATGCAGAAGACACTTTTTCCCAACCCAGTGTGTGCTTGTGCGTGGAATCCTAGTTTGAAATACACAGATCTGTTCAGGTGCTTACAGACGCCAACACCTGCTTTTGCAAAACACCAAAACCCCTCTTCTGCGTGCATGCCGATAATTCTGGTTACCAAAAAAAGCAAGGGGAATATGATGTGATAATAAGTCATCTTATCTTTGTTTACTTAACTTTTTTTTTTTTTTTTTTTTTATTACAAACCTTGTAGCCTATTGGAGCTTTGAACCCAAAGAGAGCAGCGTTCTTTGCTGAGAGATATGAGTCATGGGAAGATGAACAGGTTCCAAAATTTCACTATGGCACACATTATTCAACAGCAAGTTTTGCACTCACGTGGTTATTAAGAATTGTAAGTATATCTTTTAAAAATGCTTTTCCTTTAAATGATACTGAAAGCAACAAATAGCTAGGAATGAATAAACTAAAACTCAATGGCATAGGAGAATACTGAAATTTTCTTGTAATCAGTAGTGTAGGATAAACGTATTCCAAAGTTTGAGCAGAAGATTGTAATTTTTATGGTACAGCCTTTTCAAGTCAGTAAAGCTTTTTCTCCTTAAAAAATTGCTTTTCAGTGTACATTCTTACACTACTTTAAATATGGTTAATTTTCTTTCTTTCTTTCTTGCATATTTTCTGAGTGGACCATGTATTGAACGTTTGTGGTTCTTAGTGACTGTATTTAATTTTCACCTCCTAATGAGTGTAAATGAGTTTGGTTTTGATGATCATGAAATTCTGTGATGTAAATAGATTTTTTTTTTAGATCTGCTGAAATTTATATGGAAGTAACTTTTGAGATGCTACATATTAATAATATATTGGTTAAACAATGTGTTTTTCTACAAAATTGAAAAGCGATTTATCTTCTACAAAGTAATTTCTTTGGGAAAGCATTAGCAGCACATCATTAATTAAAGCTTGTTAGAATGTACAAACATACATAAATCCTTGAAGTAATTTATAGTGCTTAGCTAATTTCAAGCAATTATCCACTCATATGTGCTTAAGTGTTCTTTAACTAAGAGGAGGCCTTTAAATCTTTCAAAAATTTTTCTTTTCTAAATCATAAATCACATATTTAAGCAATAACTATAATAAAGATATCTGTATTGAATGCTACCCTTTATATTAATAGATTACCTTGAAAAAAATAAAAAGCGTGTGTTATTTTTGTTAGATGGTAGTTTAAAAAGTATCTAAGGTGAAAATATTGAGCTTTTTCATGTTTTTGAGAGCAGTTTGTATCTCAACTGACTGTAGCTTCCCCTTCAGCCTGTAAATATTTTCTTTCATTTTTACTTGCTTTCATTTATCAGAATATATATGCATGGAGGAGGAATGAAAAACATTTATTGAACAAATAAGTTGCAGTTTGTATTTCTCGTTCTTGGATAATATAATTAACTCCTTGCAGTTAATGGTGTGTCTGCCAGAATAGCATCATTAATAACCAAACCCCAAAAGAAAAATAAATCCCTTTCCCCCCTGAAATTCCTAAAGAAATTAATTGCTGGGTTTGATTAATCTTTTTATATATATTTAGGAACCCTTTACAACACTTTTCCTAAATCTACAAGGTGGGAAGTTTGATCATGCAGATAGAACTTTTTCATCTGTTTCAAGAGCATGGCGCAATAGTCAGCGTGACACTTCTGATATCAAGGTAAAAACTTTCCTGAAAGGTGTTATCGTATTTTATACTGCATTTGCCTTTATTGTAGCTGTGATCATAGGACCACAGGTTATGAAAAGGGGAAGAAGATCCGGAGCTGTTCCACCACTTGGGAAAAGATGCAAGGGAGATGACACATGGTTTTACTTCTGTTAGAATATTTCAGGGAATTTTTTTGTAAAACTTTAGCAAACATTTTTAGCCCTGTCGTGGTTTAGGTAGGTAGGCATTGAAGGAAGGAATGAGGTAAACAAATAGTTTGGGATCTGAGGAATATTTTGAGCTGGGGAGGAGAATGAGGAGACAAGGATGTTGGCAGTGGTGGGAAAGCTGTATGGACCTCAAATCTAAGATCAAGGAGTAATAGCAGAATTAAATTTTTAATGGAAGGAAGGATGGAAAAGTGTGAAAAAAATCAGAGGCTAACTCAAGAGTGTCATGCAACTAGCAAGAGACAAAAGTAATCATTCTATAACTATGTTCATAGTGAGGAGAAAATTAAGGAAAGGATTGATCTGCAAATTAATGGAATGAGGAAATTGTCAACTGATAGTGCTGAAAAAGTAATGTCTTTCTTGCATCCGTGAGTCCCCACCAAAGAATCAATGGCAACCAGTGGACTACTGAATGACAACTAATGACTACTGGAATTAATACCACTTATAAAAATATAAAATGTCTATAGCAAATTGGGAAAGAACAGATTAGAAAATACAAACATGTTTGATTTTTTTTAACTTACTGGTCACTATGAACTTCATTCTCTTGTACCTACGAGACTGGCAGGCAACATTTCAGAGTGCCTTTTTTTTTGTTTGTTTTTGAGAAATGGAGGAGAAGAAAGGTAGCAATGGTGGACAAATTAAGTATTTATTTATGAGGTGAATTTAACTGCAATTCACAGGAAAATACTTATGCAAATAATTAGACTATGTTTAAGTACCAGGAGGATAACAAGGAGACAAGCAAATGAAACACGTATTTATCAAGAAGAGATTATGTCAAAGCAATCACAGCTTCTGATGAAAAAGGTAACAGACCTTATAAGCAGAGAAGCAGCAGACAATGATCTTAGTTTCTGAAATTGTCTCATGAGTGAGGTGGGAAAACTTGGTCTAAAAGAATCCGCTGTATCTGGAGAATAGTTACCAATGGTTCATTATTAAAATTCGAAGATATATTGAGTGGAATTCCTGATAATAACAGGTTAGGCCTCAATTTCCATTGATTTTGGATTGGAAGGTGCTGGAAATGTAGAGGAATTGGAAGCACTTCTTGCAGAAGGGAAAAATTGTTAGAGAAAAGTGTTAGATGAATTTTATTAGGGAAAATAAAATTGTCATTTTTATGCAGATTCTCATACAGTTAGGTAAAAATATAACACAGGGAACAATCTGCTGCACAGAAAAAAAACCCCAAAACAAATAAAAAAATAGCAGTAGGGTGGTAGTGCATCACCAATGTGAATTAACAATATTGTAGTGTAACAAAAGGTGAGTAATGTTTTGTAGAAGATACATCAACTGGACACAGTATAACTTTCAAAATATATGAAATACATCTTCAGCTTTGCCCAGCTTTGATAAGGCCTTAGCTGGAGTATTACATCCATAGTTGTGGCTTAGTGGGAGAAAATCCACTCTGGAACAATGATAACAATGCAAGGTCTTGAAAATAAAATGCAATGAAAGATTGAGTAGCTGTGCCTGTTTTTCTTCTAAAGAAGAGGAGATTGAGGAGGAACCTAGGACTCTTCTACTACATAGGGCTGCTGCAAGAAAGAAAGGAAAAATCTCTGCTGCCTTTGCTGGATAGAATAAGAATTAGTGGACTTAAATATCAGGGAGATTTGGATTAGACGTGAAGGTCACCTTTCTAACAGAACAAATGAAATTGACTAATGCTTCCCTGGCAATTAGCATAGGGAGGTTTTTTCAGAAATGTTTAGATATCTTTTGGAAATGATGTATGTACAAACTGGTTCTACCTTTAGAGGCATCCCTACTGTTATGGACGGCCTCTTGAAGTTGCTTGTTGCTTTCTGAGTCTGCGAATTGCCATGAACTACATTATACTGCTGTGAAGCACCTGAATGAGCGTTAAGATTGACTAGAGGAGTCTGTTCATGCAACTGGATGAACAGCCAGGAAGGGGGGCGAGATAGGATTTCCTAGGGCATGTTGGAAGAATTAGGAAAGAAAAAGTTGAAAATGCACAGAACCATCCTTGTTGGAAATACCTGTATCCCTACTATTTCACTGCAGCTGTGAAAACCAAGTTTCCTGATATTTGGTGTTCTGGTCTATCTTGCAAGTGTTTGTGAAATGCATGGCTAAAGTGTCCCATATGCCTCTATAGTTTTCTACATTAGGAATTTCAATGTGTTAGCTTACTAGTGCTTGAATGTTTTTAGTTGACATATGCATCAGAGAGCCTAAGTAGATTATTATGTATTCCTGTAGTTAATGGTAACATCATACTGTATACATGCTTTTAAATAGAATAATTTACTAATTAGAAAAATTGAATTAGATGTTGCTGCCATGATGTAATTAGTGACAGAAGTCTTGAGTGGTACATTTTGTGTTACTGTTTTCATGTGTCAAGAATATGTGCAATTGAAGCAGTAACTTCCATAGGAGACAATCCATGGCTAGCCAGAATGTTTTCTTTACCGATCTTGCATGATGTGTGTACATGTGCATGCATGTCTGTATTCGGAAAGGAAGAAGAAGGAAGACAGGGAAAGAGTTAAATGAATACAGATCTGTCTGGTTTTGATCCCTGCCAGGGGAAATGGAGTTTCCAATGTTTATTCTTCCTTTAGAGTTCCTTTCCCACCAAGTTTACAGCCAATAAATATTATGAAACACGACACCCATAGGTTTTAGACTTACTCCCTGTGAGTCTTATCTTTGAGTATCGTTCGCTGTAATAATTTTGTGATAGTATTCTCTTATGGTCTGTCCTGAAAGGATTGAGTGCATATCATTTGCTATTAACTTAGCATAAAATATTGTAGTCAAGCAAATGCCATTTTCTGAATCAAGATGAGTTCTGATAATTTCCTTACAATCCTGGAGCGGAAAGCTGCTTTCTGCATCACTAAAGTCAAACAGATGATGTCTATGAAATTAAAGGAAAGAGAGCCTGGAGTTCTTAACATTTCTAGATTGTACATTAATAAAGAAATGGTGTATAGGAAAGCTGTCTAGTTTGTATCCACTTCCTTTTCAATAGGTGAAAAAACCAGAATGTATATTTTAACTATCTTATATGGAAACGTACTAGAAGAACTTAATGCTGGAAGATCAATCTTTTTAAGGCCAGGTTGGACAGAGTCTTGGGTGACAAGGTTTAGTGTGAGGTGTCTCTCACCCTGGCAGGGAGGTTAAAACTAGATGATCTTAAGGTCCTTTCCAACCCTAACTATTCTATGATTCTATGATTCTATGAGTCAGTAGTTAGTTAAAGATTTGAGATAGATTGAATTGGGAACATAAACGTAGTCGACTACTGTGGCTGATTAAGTAATATTAAGGATTTTGACTATAAGCTCTCTGGATTCCTGTTGATACTTCTACAACTGATGAAAACCTAACAGTTTAATGCATTGATTTATAGAAATGCAAAAGATTTGTGAAGCCACTTTAAGACCTTGAAAGTGGCAGGCCAAAGCGAATGGAATTGTATCTCGATGCATGGGGAGTAGGGGGCAGAAGGGAAAAATGAAGGGCTTATTCCTATTCCAGCTAAAAAAAAAAAAAAAAAAAAGTGGATTTTTCAGAATCATTGGGCTGATTACAGGAAATGAGTTCTCTTTGCTTCTTGCTTGAAGAGAATGAAGTTAGTTATCGGTGGTCGCTGTCCTAAGATTATTGTTAAACTTAGTTGGAGGCATCGTATATTACAGCAAGGACTAACATGAGCTAGCTGTGGAAGCAACTCTTGTTGGCTGGTATCGCTTCAACAGAGAAAGCTAAAACATATATGTGGTCACAACCAATGTTTCTCAATATACGGTGAAAGCCTTGGATCGATGATCAAAGCAGGAAACTAATGCTGCACTGTAGTATAACCTTTGGTTGAACTTTTCAAATTTTGATTTCAAGAGGTCGTATGTTGCATAAAATTTAATTTCCTCATTGTCCCCATTCATTTCTTTAAGCAATGCAAATTAAAAATCCTTTGCAAGTTTGCTAGTGTCTCACTACTACTCTGACATTGTTATTTACTAATTAACTCAGCGCTGTTGCCTTTCAACAATTAACCATGGGGTTTTTTAAGTTAAATCTTCTGCGCTGAAGAATATTAAATGTATTTCAATTCTGTGAGAGTACCACTTAGTACCTTTAAAGTACTGGACAGGCATGACCATTAACTCGTATAGTTACTTCTTAATTTACATTATTAGTGCAAACAACCCTGGTTAGTTTTATTAATACTATATAAAAAGCCAACATGGATAGCCTGGCACCGTTTAACAGAAAAATAGTTTGGGGCTTTGACTAAGTTCCAAAATACAGAAGTTAGGTTTGTCCTTGTGTGTTGCTGTTTTAATTTGATTTGCACATACTTGTTCAGAAGCAGTTATTATTTCTGGTTTGGTAGCTAAATTTATTTATCATTATATTAATTGTTACCCAGGTTGCTCTTTGCATGTGTTTTCTCTTTTCCAAGTGCAGTACTTTGCAGATTCATTTATTTATTTAAATATGATATATGCAGTTTTTCAAGATTGTTTGAAATTTTCTTGGCTTCTTAATGTCATCTGGAATTTTGTTATTGCACCTTCTGTGCCAGGTCGTTAATGAGATTATTGACTGGTATTAGGAACATGGTGGACCCCATTACCAAGTCTTCACAGTTTGACAGTGAGCTATTGATAACTGTTCTTGGAATATGGATTTCCAGCTTGGGTACTCCTACATTATTGTAACCTAATCTAATCTCCATTTCTCTACTTTGCTTGTAAGAGTGTCATGGGAAACTGAGACAATCTCACAGGTCTTTCTCAAAAGTGAAGCAGTACCTTACCTCTTTTTCTTTCACCATCCACTATTGCAGTTAGCTTTGAAAAGAAAATTAGATTGGCTTAACGTGATTGATTTTTTTACCATTTTTAACCAAGTTAGTTACTAATATAGAGTTATGTACTTCATGCCTTTTCCTCTACTGTTTTGTGTGTGTTCTTTTTTAATGTGCTTATGGGTTGGAGGGATTTTTTGGTGCATTTGATTAGTTTTGTTCAAAAGGAGATGCTAGAAAACCATAAACTTACAGAAAACATTAGTAAACTCCAATTATGCTGTTCCAGATTGTTCTGTCATAAAATGGGTGCTAATTTCTTGTGATATGACACACATCGGGGACAGCTATTGTGAGGCTGGAATCATAGTATGGAATAGCTAAACTGATATCTCATACAGGTGTGTTTGGCAAGTTATGAGCCTTTATCTTGTCCTAAGGTTCTCATAATATAACCTAACAGCTTGATTTTTAGGTACTGTAATGCTGTCTTGCCAAGTTAGCCATATTCTAAAACTCATTAGCATCACATCATTTTGGACAATTTTTTAAAAAATCAAACTTCCTGTTTAAAGTCTCTTTGAATTGTATAGGTATTAAACAATGTCTGCTATAATGTGTAAATTGTCTTGGGCTTCTGGATGTGTACTGGTATTATAAAGTGGGTATCAGGAGTAAATAAATACTGGTGAGATTGGAGGAGAATGAGTTTGGCCAAGATTCTTCAGGAGTGTCCTGGGAGGGACCTGCTTACTGTGTTTTAATCTTGTGGGAACTTAGTTATCTTTATAACCTTCTGTAAAATTTGGCTAAAATTGACGAAGAAACTTAAAATGTTTCTGAAGGAAATGGAGTTTGCTCCAGGAAGTAGGCCAATGAGCACATGTGAGCTGCAGGATTGAATAACACTGATTGAAAGACATTTTAAACAATGTGTTTAAAATTGGTACTAGAGGCAAGAAACTCTATAGTTCCAAGCTGCTGGAATATTCAGAAACTGAAGGATGACAAATTTCATGACTTTCTTTAAAATATATATTAAAGAAAAAGTTGAAGCTCTGCTAAATGACAACTCATGCTTATTGAAACAGGCTGCCTAACATAAGCGTGCTCAAGACACCCTGTAACTTGAGAAGCTTTTCTGCATTTGCTCTGAGTTGTTTTATACTTCTCCATCTAATAGATGGGAGTTTCAGAAGTTACAAAGAATGAAGTTGCTGCCAAACTGACAACATTACTTTTGTATAGGAGAAATTGCATGTTGTATTAGTAGCAAGGTCAAAGATGTCCAAGAGCAATGACTAGCAAAATTCAGAAGCAGGTACATAGTAATTCAGATTTTTAATATAAACTCTGTGTGTGGGGTGTAATAAAACTTTTAACATATTTACGATGCAGATCTTTGGTTTTCATGAAAGATTTGTTTTTCTGTAAAATTGTGCCAAGATCCATAACACAAAAATACTTCTCTGAGAAAAAAAAAAAAAATTCTAAATTCAGTCAGATTTGTATATGGTAATCTGTGGGAATTGCAGTTGTTAAAAATATAGACATCTGGGTGTATAGATAAGAAAGTTCCATCTAATATCTGTGGTTACTTCTTTTATACCCAGCCATAATTTTATTGAAAAGGAAACAAATACTTTTAATATGTTCCAAACTTTTTGTGTAACTGTTGAAATAATACATGTCAAGTAAGTTATGGACAAATTCACTGAAGTCCAAAGGAGAATGACCAGAGGTCTAGAAAATGAGACCCGTGATATAAAGTTGAAGATTTTAGGTTGTTTACTTTGGAGAAAAGAAGAACAAGGACAGAAATATAAACTGCTTTGGCAGTGGCAGCTGTAATGCTCTTACCTTGCTGGGGATTTTGGCTGGCAGGCACAGTGCGCTTCATTTTATGGAATCATAGAACAGCCTCGGCTGAAAGGAGCTTGAAAAATCATGTGGTCCAACCTTTTTCGGGGAGTCCTAGATGATTTTATCTAGCACCTTGTCCAACCCCATCTTGAAAACCTCCAGTGCTGGGGACTCTACCACATCCCTGGGGAGGTTATTCCAGTGAACAGTAATTCTCAATGTAAATAATTTCTTATATTGAGGTGAATTCTCCTGTATACTTCCTGTTCCAGTGTGCTGCTGTGCCAGCCTTTGTGCTGGCCTATGTGCTGTCAGTCCTTAGTGCAGGAGGAGAATAGTGGTTAGAAAGTGCCTATGGGAATGGAGTTAAAGCTGCTTCTACACATTGATATGTTTAAAAAGGGGCAACTGCTGCTTGTATGCTGTCTGAATATGACAAGAAATGGCCTCCAGCTGCAGCAAGAGCAGACTCGATGTTAGGAAGACCTAGTGGTGTGAATGGATGAATATTAGCAATTCATAGGATTCCCATCACTGAAAATTTTAAAGGAACAAGGCAGAGAAACATCTTCCAAGAATACCTGATTATAATTGTCTGTGAGTGGAAAGGTGGACAAGGTGACCTTTCAAGGTTTCTTCTAGATCTTTTTCGGATTCAATATAGTAATTTTTGCCCCAATTAAGTTAAAAAAATGCAGGAAAGGGAAAATAATGTAGTTGTATATACAACTTTCCCCCTCTTTCTCTGTCAAATTAACCTGAACTACATCTTCCATAATGTATAAACAGGATCAATAAATATCATTGCATACTTTTACATATATCCTCAGTAAAAAGTAAAATAATTTTGTGTATATATCATCCATGTATTGACTAACAAGATTTAAAGTGCCTTAAAGATGCAAATTCTACTTACTGATCAATAATGAATCAACTACTAATTGTGATTATCATATATTTCATTAATTACTAAATAAATATCTGGATTTTTTATATGTTTCTTTGCTGAATTGTAAATTATTGAATATTTTATTATTTTCCTCAAACTAGGAAATATTTTAAATATAATCTCATAGGACTTTAACAGAATTGTAAGATATTGAAAAAAAAAAATTCTTGATTAATTCAATTCAGAATCTTAATGAAAAACTACTTAAGTGTTTTTCTTACAAGTTGGGGGAATTTTAGGCAATGTCTTGAGGCAATTTCTTAGTTCTGTGAGAAATAACACACATACAGCAGACAGAGGGACTCATAGGTACTTAGAAAATATACTTTCCTGCAGTCATGAAAATGATTACATTGAAGTGTGATGAAAAAATGAAATTTGAATTAATTTAATATATCAGTATATATTTTTCAAATTGTATTTAAGTCCCCTAACAGAGGAAATAAAGTGTGGCAATATGAATAAAAACCTAGACTACTAATATGCATTTTTATTATTCTGTTGACAGGTTATATATAGGCTTAATATTGCTTAATGTGATTGTCAAATAATTTAATTTGAGAATCTGGTATCTTATAAATGTTTTAATATGGTTAGGGATGTGTCACTCTTTGCAGATCATATAACTCTGCTTCAAAATGCATTTGTTATTTTCTAAACTAAAGAAAAGAATAAAATAACATTTCATTACATTAAAGAAACAAAGTATTGTGTATAGATTTTTTATGTATGGTGGCAAACATGAAAGTAAATTACCAGTGTTAAATTGATGTTCTTTTGATACCATTTTTTTGTAAAAATAATCTTTTTAGTGAAGTTTCCTTAGGAATTGTTGTTTACATGTGGTAGAGGTAATTTTTGTTAGAGAAAAGTTGTATTTTAATTATATGCAGAATTTTCTAAGCATTTTAGTACAAATCCTGATCTGGCAGTTTATTAAAAAAAAAAACAAACAGAAAACCACTATACTGTGTGTTAGATTCATATTGATACTCACCATGAGCTCCTTCATCAGTTGTAATGAAATCAAAAGCATGGCAGGAGGAGTGAAGTATTGCTTATCATAAGGCTGTCAGTTGCTACCTTAAAGAACTTGTGAATTCCAACAGAGGTATTTCTGAAACTAATTTTCAACACAGTTGTGCTAAAGCAAGAGCTTCAACAAGTCATACAGATGTTTTCACTTTTTCTGTGAAATCATATAAACAAATGTGGGACAATTCTGTACATCTGAGTGTGTAAAATTTCAGAAGGGATTCAGTAGAATTAGAAAAAGTAGGTTAGTCGGAAGGGAAGACCTGCAGATGGAACAAATCTACATTGACTAGAATCAGTTAGCTTGCAAAAACAGATCACTGAGGAAGAATGTGATGATATAGGTGTATAGTACCCATAAGGGCATACAGAAGAGTGAATAAGGAATTAATATTTACAGGTTTTTACAATATGAATACTAGAACCATCCACTGGAGCTGTTAGGAAGCAGTTTTAGAATAGCCAAAGGAAAAACCTTTGTAGACAAAATTATACTGTGGAACCCATGATTAATGATATTAAAAATCAGAAGCACAGATTAGTTCAAAACTATTTAACTGTAAGAAGCTGAGAGAGCATCCATGGAAAGACTGTACTTGCCCTGTGTTAGTCTTCCAGTCCTTGTCACTGTTCCACGTGAGGTACTAAATGGGCTTTCATTCTGGCCCCTCGAGGCTGGTCCTGCATCTTCATGTAGTATTTGTGTGAAACCAACTAACCAAGTAACTCCAACCTTTTTAACGTTCTCAGGTGTCCCAAAAGTTCCATTATTAATGGATTTACACATGTGAGTCAGCATCCCCTGTCTTAGTGTCAATCTATGCATGTAAAGTGAGTATTTTAAGAAAAAGAGAGAACACCCCACAAGTAAAGTTGAGGTCTGTTAAGGACTTCAGTTACCAAATGCATGAAGAATATTCATAGACTTGATAAAAAAGAAATATTTTATTATCAGGTTTATTCACTCATTTTAGGAAAAACTGTTGGCCTTTAACGTCATTTTCACCCATATAAAGCCAGACACTACTATTGGTGCTAGATACTACTCAGTTAGAATGGCCCAGCGTATCTGTTTGCACTCCTTTTCCCCATATGTGCTAGCACATGATCAAGAGAAGAAAATGAGGTAATAAAGAAGCTCCTTTTGTAAAAATGGGTCATTATGGTGACACTGGAAAACTTTCTGAGAACTCATTTCTGGAGTAATAAAATAACATTTTACAAAAAGTTTCTGATAGTCAAACTAACAGAAGTTACTGATATTTTTTAAGTTTCCAGGCAGCATATTGTTTCTCTGTAATCTAATGAAAAAAATGTGTGCTAGAAAGCCAAATGTTTTCTGATCTTGAAAGAAACTAATGAATAGCTGTACAGATATATATATATAAAATAAAAAACATCAGTAACATATGTAATGAGCTTATGTTTTAAGTATTCAGAATCATGGTATGGTTTCATATTTGTGGTGCATGCTGCTATTGAATTAATGGTCCAGTGTCTCTGCTTTTTCTTTGTTTCTGTCTGTGATGATAAAAACTACAGAAACTTCAGCGTTAAGAGTACTTTCTTTTCCACAAATGTTTATCCTTGCTACATTCTTGTTCTTTCTCTTATCCAATTAAATAGTTTCAAATCTCTTTTTATCAAGTACTTGTCAAGCATTTGGTACAGAAGCATGTTTTTACCCTGCCTATTTAATTAAGGTGACTGTAAACAAAAAGATGTACAATTCAAAGCCAAGCAGTGTTTCACACAAGGATGGAGGTGATAATAGCTTAATTCCAGTTTGATCTTTCCTGTCTTTGCCCTGGCTACTTCAGATTGACCTTGTCCACAATCTGATGACCTCCCTATTGCGCGCAGCCATTTGGAAAGCTGCTCATGCCATAGCTGGCCCTGAGGGGCTATCTGGGAGACCACTGATCCATTGACCCATGTCAAGACTGGGTTTCAGATCTGATCTACTGAGCTTCTGGCGTAGCTACATACTACACCCACCGTAGACAAAGCTGGGGCAGTCTGATTTTTTTCCTACTTCTTAAGTGGCATGCAGTTTGCATTTGCTGTATGGAAGCCCAATTTTAACACCAGTCATTTGCTATGAAATACACTTCCTGAAGCAATTACACGTATTGATCCTTTCTTTACAAAGGAAGTAAATTCTCTAATTTAGTGGGTCAGTTTTTCTAAATCCATCAAATTGCCCGGTTTATCGGGGGTATTTAAGTCTCAACATCAAGTTCCACAAAAACAGTTGCATGTGTGTTTGCAAAATGGGGAAACACTCCACTTACCCAGGAGAAAACCCTTACGGTTTTGAGCTTAATTTTACCTTCTAGCATGTTGTGCTCAATTCTGCACTAGAATGTTCTATTTTCTGCTTTAAAAAAAAATCTTTGTTTAGCCATTAGTGTTACTTGTTTTTTCTCATGTGACTTGGAAGTTACAACTCCTTTGCTGTGTGCTTGCATTTTTAACTCAACTGTGTTTAGCATAGCAGGTTCTGCCTGTGGAAATGCTGGAGTGGGCTAGCCATGGAGGTGTTAAATGCCACGTTCCCATCCTGTTCAGCATAGGTCTATAGAGGACACGTGTTTAAAGCAGTGATGATCCTGTCAAGGAATTTAGTGCATGCACAGACCTTGTAAACATGTGGAATTCCTTCTTTTTTTTCCTCTTGTGTATGTGTATGTGTGAAGAAGAGAGAGAAATTATGCACGGTTCTTCCCTATAATTGTAGACTGGACACGTAATTAAGTTAATGACCTTTTCATGAAAGAAAAATATTGGTTTGATTCAGCTTTGACTGTGTGTGTTTGTTGTTTTTTTTTCCTGAACATATGGTATAACTCCAGGTATTTTAGAATTTACAAAAAAATTATTCTGGGCATTGAATGGTCTTAGATAATAGCCTAAACATTAAGTTCTTAGACCCTTTATGTTAGAGAGAATAAGAATATAACAGGGTTTTACATCTTTGTAATTAATATATATGGCACTACTTTCACTACTATAGACTGCAATTTATGCATCAGCAGTTTAAGATGTGGATTGTATTAAAATGTGAAAGTAGTTTCCCCCAACTTCTAAACATCCTTGGTCTGTGTTTTCCACCAAGTATTATTTGTACCATGTGATACTCATTACTTTAGCTTTATAAGTTTCTCTGTGCATAATATGCAATCAAAGCCAATATCCTGATTTTTTTTTTTGTTTATAGCCTGTTGTGTCTTAGTTTTTTGCCATATTAAAAGCAGGGTAAGGACTTATCATATCTAAAGGTTTAAATTTTAGAAAGTATGAAAGAGGGAACTTCCCCCTTCTGGGAGGGGAGGAGGATGTCTGTGGGAGGATTTTGTATATTCTCTTTGCCTAATGCTATTCTAATAATTATTTTTTTAACATGACAAAATGCATCTTCTGACAGAATTTATAACATGGCATTGTTTTTCATTTATCTACAGGAATTGATTCCTGAATTCTATTACCTCCCAGAGATATTTGTCAACAGCAACAATTACAATCTGGGAGTGATGGATGACGGAACAGTTGTGTCTGATGTTGAACTTCCACCGTGGGCCAAAACCCCAGAAGAATTTGTTCGCATAAACAGACTGGTAAGATAGCTATCTTCTGTTGTCTGTCAAGTAACATTTGTCTTGCAAGATTCTGCTGGAATAGTTTGGATCTTTGCTTGCAATATATAGCTATTTATAATTTATTTAGGACTATGGCTGAAATAGTCTGAAGAAATGTTAGATTTAGAAGTTTAGGAAGAAAAAAGGCATATAGTATTGCTCAAAAAAGTTTGAGTGTGGTCAAAATACTCAGATGATCTTATCTCATTTCTATGTCAGCTATTGGGGTTCTAAAAAGCTCATAAAATTATCACTTTACAGAAGACTTGGAAAAGCTTGTTTGATCATATAAATATTTGTCACTCTGATTACTTAAATATAATTTTAGGGTTGTTTTTAATTTTATTATCCATTTAACTCCAAAGATCAGTGAATGCTTCAGGAATGAAGGTTTCATTTTACATCTTCTGCCACCGCTTCAATTTATTCCATTGTTTTGATATTTTTCAGACCATTTTTTAGAAGAAAATAAAACTGAATTCTCCTTTGCCTCCTTCATTCTCCAAACCTATATTACTATTCTCTTCACTGTTATGGAAAATCCTGTTGTTAGCACTGCATGTCTTCACTGTGCCCTCCAGGCAGTGTAATGAATTACAGAATAGCTGTTACAGTATCATTGTTGGTGCTTCAGCATATTCTCAAAGCTATTACATTAGGCTTTCTCAAAACAAAAGGATTCTGCATCAGTGGCCCTCTAAAATAAATAAATAAATAAATTAGAGAAGTTTCTTTTAATGAATCTTGAAAAATGAGGCTGCACTTTTCATGGGGTAGTCAGCTAAGTGGGAAATAGTGAATTAAGGCATGGAAACTCAAAAAATTTTCAGATACCAGGCTTAGACTGGTAACGTCCTGATATTCCTAAATTAGAAAATGGGAACTGAAAAAGTTCTGTTGTTGGCAGAACATCAGACCTCGCATTCATAAAATTGCAGAACAGTCACATCAGAAGAAAACTGTGATTTATATTATCAGAATTCTTTACACTGCACTTTTACTGGTGACATGATACCATCGTTTTCAGAAATATTATTTGGCCTAGGTTTCTGCAGGCAGTTGTAGGGTCCACCATCACAATCCCAAATTAAGTTAGGTGAATTTAGTGGTTTGCTTCATATAGAAGTACGTGCAAATTTTATTTAAACAAGGTATGAAATGCACTAACATTTAGCAGGGCTACTTGGCAAACCATGTTCAAACGCAACTTTGATCTTACAGTTGTGCTGATAGGTAGTAGGTTAGGGAGGAAGCCTGACACCTTCTTGAGCTTGGCATGTGTTGGTGATTCAGGATAACCCAAGAAATTAAAAGTTGTGTTCTTAAGCAGACTTGTCAAAGGCAGCCTGTGGCCTTGATCTCTCACAACTGTGGTACTTTAGCTTTTGCATAAAATATAGTTCTCATTCTGTTAATTACAGATCTGGCTTTCCCCACTATGAAGTTATTCTCCACCTCCTGCTTTCACCTCTTCTAAGATTTTAGCTCTTAATTTTATTTTCCTCATTTCTACCAATGGTGCCAGTTTTTTCTCACCCTCACCTCTCTTTATGCTTGGACCTATCCTTCCATCATCCTGCCATCATTTCCCAAAGCCTTTGCTACTAGTGTCTGCCTTTCTTGCAGCTGTCTTTGATATCTCTCACTTGTGCTATATTCTCAAAATCAACTTCTACGGGAACATGGAATTTTCAAGTATCACATAATTGGGCGGAACAGCAGTTTTTTAAAGCTTAAGTTAATTACAAAAGTAAGAAATAATTTACCAAGTGACAGTATATTAAAGTGTGTCAGAGATCATTCCTTTTGGTGACATTGTAGGTCCCTGATACTGTTACTATAATTCAGATATCAAGTTTTGGTCAGTCTGGTGGCATTAAATTTAAACCATTTAAACCACTTAAACCATTAAATCATACCAGTGATTTTACTGCTCTGTGTGCCATAGTTAACCTTATCATGGTGGTGATGGTCCTGTTAATGCTGGTATGGATGATGCGTTCTATAATCTGCCATTTTTGCAGTGGACTAAAACTGAAAAAATTGCATGCAAATATTAGATTGCTTTTTCTTATTAATACTTAGTGGATTGGATACCATCAGCATCAAATCAGCATTGTTTTATTTCTAAGTAGAATAGGCGTGTTTAGGAAGAATGCTTAAAGCTCAGTTCCTCACTGTCAAAAAAAGCTTGCTACAGTGTGGCATGGACTGATCCACTCAGTTAATACTTCCTTACTGCTTCCTGGTTCAGACAAAATAGTGATTATAGTATTTTAAGTGCTCATTTTGTAAGCTGTCACACACAGGTATTTTTTCCCTTTGCATTTTGGTTTACAGATCTTATATAATGATTGGAGCTCATGAAATGCATACTACTTTGATCTGTGACCTTTTTGTGGTGCTAATCGGGTTCCTGATATCATTATACCTTGCTCATTAATCATATTTCCTGCAGCCCATCAGACAGACAGACAGCCCAAGCCCCTTTTTGCAGCCTTGTGTTGGCAGGTTTCTGCTTTTCCAGATTATTACAGTGTGATACTTTGGCTTCTCATAACCAGACTCACATCAAGCTGTGTGCTACAATTAAAGTCAGATGGTCCTCAGGTTGAGCAGGAATATACTGTTGCAGCTGTCTGTCTTTCTGGAACAGACCAGCATGGCGAACAGATGATATGTAGGACAGTGCATAATAACAGCTTGTACTGTACTGGGTCAATAGCAGGGGTTCAGAACATTAATTGACAGGCTGATAGCTGATTTAAAAGTGATTCCCAACCTATTTTTAATTCTATAAAGTATGTAGTTTAATTGAAATAGATCGCTGCATGTCCTCTGTGTTTGCTCTGAGAGAAAAAGCAGAATGGTGTATAATTAAAAATGGGTTTTGATTGATGGAATGTCATGATGAGCTAAATGATAGCATCAGGATGTCATTCTAAGCAATACAAAGAATACAAAGAAGCATGTTTTGCTTCTGCATGTAGTTGGTGCTTTGTATTAGTTTGTGATAGCACAATATTTTATAATAGCACAAATCAATGGGGGAGTTTAGGATATTTTTCTCTGAGATAGCCTACAGTTTGATGGAAAAGTCTCTGGGATTTTACCATTCTGAAGTCGGACTATGTGTCTCTGAAGCTCTGTACTATATTTAGTGCCACAGAATAACTGCTAAGATATCTGAAAATATTTTCCAGTTTACACAGATGCACTTGACAATAATTGTTTTATTGTGTAATTCCATCAATTTTTATTCATGTGTGTGTGTAATAAGAATTATAGTATTAGCTTAATAAAAATGAAAAATCCACAAACATTTAAATGAGATAATAATTCCCCCCCCAACAAAACAGAAAGATCCCAAATGCAACATACTATTGCATCCTTACTTTATTATTTCAAGTTATGATATCTTTAGGGCATTAGTATGTGAGCGAAGGAGAAAATGCTAACTTGTTCTGATGTCTCATAAAAAGAACATGCCCAACAATTTTTTGGTTATCCCATGCTTCTGGGAAGCCTATGGGAAAAAGAAATGGGAAGTAAGCTGGGGAGGAAAGAGTATAAATAGATGTTTAGATGTTTGGATACAGAAATCTTACACAAAAGCTATAGCAGTAGTTGTCAGACACTGAAACAGGCATATGCTTTCAAACTTTAGATTTTTCTGGGGTCTTTTTTTAGCTTCACAGTCTTCCTTATGTTAACTGCCCTCCTTTAGAATAATTTTCTGGTTTAGAAATTTAAATTCACTTGGAGTTAGTGATAATTACCCCATGAAAGATGATAGAAATTTTAAATGCCCTTCTGATCATGAATGACAAAGTAGACATTCACAAAGACTAGGTGCAACCCAAGGAAAAATCGCACACTTTGCACTGATAGTTAGGAAGAACTGAAAATCCCAATAAAGCAGTGCTGTTTGTTCTAAATAGCAAAAAGGTCTATTTTGGCCTGTAATTGAAGGTTAGATGTCTAAATAGGTAAGAATTAATATAAAACTATTAATCAACTAATAATAACTAAATTTCACACAGCTCTGATGAGCCTCAGCTTTTCGAGAATTGGATTGCTTCGATGATAATAAAGTTGTTGAGGTCTGTTAAGACAGCTTTCCACAATGTATCTCAATTTAAGTATTTTATTGCTTTATTGCAGAGTTAGTCCTTTCATGATTAGTGGTTCATCCATTTGATTCAGTGCTGAGGAAAATGCAAGACAAATTAGAAAAGTGATGAAATTACTGTGCTGAATTGAAAGTTTTGAAATCCAATTTCCAAGTAATGGAAAAATGATTGTAAGCTAGGATGCTTTCTGAAACAAACAGAATGCTTAAATACATAAAGTTACTATACACAGAATTTATCATGGCACGTTAAGTAAAATGGAGAGGAAGGGAAGGCCAGCCATTCACCTTAATACAAGTTTTAATGCAGCAAAATGAATCAGTATTAAGAATCACCAGTTGGTAGGAAAGATCTACATTGAGAAAGAGAGGATCATTATTAGTTGGTATGGTGCATTACTTTTTAGTGCAGGCTACTCCACCAGAAAACAGTGAGAAAGCAAAATTCCATGCGAACTACATATGAGCAGTACTTAGAAAGGCAGTTTTTTTGTCTTCGCTGTCTCCTATCCATGGAAAATGAGCAGATGAAAAAACCAAAAGTTGGTTTTAAGAACATTATGCTACTTTCAATCTATTAAAACTTTATTAGTCAAATAAAGATATTGAAGCAGCATTTAAGGCAGTGTCTGTAACTTGGAATGTACTGGATTTTTTGTATTATCTTGGAAAAATATCTCTATGGTATTTTTCCTGATTCCACAGCTGTGTATTATTGAGGTGTGGAACCACTTTCTACAGCAAGTGCTATAGAAAATCATGTGGATATGAACTGTGTGAACTAAGGCTCACAAGTGCAGACTACTAGTAACAGATTGCCAGATCATTAGTCATATATTGCTGGTAATAGGTTACTTGTTAAATATGCTAAAAACATTGGAGAGCAGGAAAAAAAGCTAAAATGAAAACTGGGTTAACTAGCAACATCAGAGTTGTTATCTGTGCAGCACCTACTTCGAAATTCTAGTTAGTGCAGGATTGGATGTAGTTTTAAAAAGTTGGAATGCAGATTGGTCTGTGTACAGTGCATGAAGAAGATGCTTCTGGCAATCTGAGCTGATCTGAAATGTTTACAGAATTCGAATGTAGAATAGAGGAGAAGAAAAATCATAGCGCTGTGAACTCTTCACTCAACTTGGGCTCTTCTAGATGGTTCTGTTGGCATGGTAGGTATCTGTTCATCTGAAAGAGAGGTGATGGATCATGGTGAAAAAGAAAGAGAGTCTTGATACCAGTTCTTTCAAACTCTTTACTTCATTAAACATATATGCAGTTGAAGTGTTACTTCCATTTGTATTTCTGATGTTTGGTGATTTCCTGTGCTTTTTCTTTCGAAATTATAATCTATACATAACCTGAGATTTATACAATATCCTCTGAAAGGAGGATATCTAGTAACTCCACAAGCATCACTCATATAAATTTATAATAGAAAAAGTAGGTTCGATAGTAATCTGTAACTGCTTTTCTTGGCAAATACTTATATTTCTATGCCACGTGTGTGTAATGCATTTAAAATAGGTATATGTTTAAACATTACTACTAAGTGCATCTTAAAACATTATGCTGCATTCACTTTATGTTGCTTTCAAGCTGTGATTATGGAAGATGGTTTGGGCAGGAGGTAAGGTTCCTTGTATCGCACTAAATAAACATTTCCATTCATAGAAGTCTCAGAAACTTAACGGTCTAATCCAGAAAGTTGTCATGGCTGTTATTCTTCAGCAAAGCCATGTGTGAAGGTTCCAGTCTGCTGGCATATGTGAAGTACAATATTCATGTATTTAAAAGTTTGATATTGTTTAATACAGGATTTTTTTCCTGATCTATGAAAACAAGGCAGTCCTGGGAAGCACAGCGGCTGTACCATGTAGGTACTTAACAGGCAGAGAAGCACAGGAAGTCTCTTAAACACTTGAAGAAATGTAGGATGGTGTGGAAATTTAAGCAGGGTTCCCTCTTTCCTCAAAAAGTGCTTCCATGACTGCAGTGTGCAGTTCTAGGAATTGTCTGGTTTTCCCTCTCAATTTATCCGTTTAGAATACCAACATTGGCTTAAACCTGTTTGATTTGCACCTCAGCTAAGTGGTGTATTGGTATAATTGTGTTACTGTATCACTCACTTACACTCATTTCTTACCAACTCAGCCACATGTGTAAGAATTCCATCATCTGGGTTTGACATTGCAGGATTTTTTTCGCTGTTAGAATTGCTTACTAAAAGTTAGAACCTTTTTACACATAGAACTTTCACATAGAAATACTTGTGTGTAGGCTAGAATCAAGAAATACTGGATAATTGTAAGCAGTCTTTTGATTTAATTATGTCATGTACAGATCTGATTAATAGAAAGGGAGAGGAGTCAGACTTTCATTACATATTTTTAAGCATCTTATTCAGATCTCATATGAAGATAAGTCTAGAATAATATTTATAATGTTAGCATAACCACACTTAGGTGAAATCAGTGTGAATGAAAACCTAACCTGTGGGTATTCTAGAGGGAAAATAAAAGGATCATTCAATTTAAGATATTTTTGAAAAGTAAAGAAGAAATATTTCTAAAGGTATGTGATATATGGCCTATTAGAAAAGATCCTGAAAATCTCAGAATAAACAAAAGTAGTCTAATTTTTCTGTGTGTACAATTGAATCCGTGTGTATAGGAATAACTTATTTTTATTGAAGTGCCATCTAAGATATATGGCCAGAAATTCATATTTATTTAAATCCAATTCTGTTGGAATATTGGTTTTACTAATTTTCAGGTATGAATTTTTATTGATTTAATTTGCAAAGGAGACTATTATACAAACAAAGTCAAATATAGTCAAGAATATGAGGGAAGTAATGAAAAGTGAACTCGAACCATGCTTTTGAATAGAACTTGTCTTGAGAATTCTGAAAGTATTCAGTTTTGGTTTCATAACACAAAATATACTAGTATTAGAAAATGAGGCTTGGATAAAATATATAATGGAATATGTTGGAGACATACATCTGTAGGACAAAGTTAATATATAATAAAAAGTAAACACGTGATGATGTAAACAAACTTTTTTTTGCCTTTTCAATGAAAACAGGAACCCAGGTAATGTATCACCATTTGTTAGCCAAAAGCATTGAGCTTATTTAAATCCAATCCAGATATGTAAATATTAAGGGAAAGCAGAGTTTGTAAAATCTATTCTTTCCATAACAATACCTTCATTACATCTTGTTTGCGATTCCTACCATCGCTTTAAACTCTGCATGTAAGTTATTTTATTAAAGTTACAACTAAAGTCTGGGCTCCAAGACACTAAGGAGAATAAAATTAAAAAAAAGTCCACACATGCTTGAATTTAAATAATTTCTGAAAGTCTGATAGATGCCAGTCTTCCTGAACAAAGAAAGCTTAATGAAATCATGGAATGTTATTTCCTGCCCAGTCTGTCTGTATTTGCTATTGTGGAAAAAAATTATTAAAGAAGTTGGGATGAAAATTTGCCAATCTTCATAATTAAAAATAATTAATGGTATTAACTAATTCTAGCATAATTCTCTCATATTTAAAAAAACCCCACAACCTATCACATTCTAAAAATAGTTTAAATTATCTGCTAATCATTATGACACTACACAGTTATCTGTAATACATCTATCTTCATGAAGTCTGAGACTAAACGAGGTGAGCAGGAGAAAACTAAAAACTACAAATATTTTAAAGGAGAGCAAAAGGAAACAAAAAAGTTAAGTAGTAAAAAAGATCAGGATAGATGTACAAGAGCCAAAGGGAAACGAAGCCTAAAATAAACTATAGACATTCAAGAGACTGATGAGAGATGCAGATTTTCTAATAGGGTAAGAGAATTTATCATAGCCAAGATAAATATTAAACCATGGAGGAGAATGATATGGGAAAGATTGTAAAAAGCCAAATGATAAAACAGTTTAAGCATATAAAGTTAAAAAAAAAAATAAAAAAAAAAAAAAAAGGAAAACTAAGGTAGGTAAATTTGCTTTTATCCCCAAAAGTTGATTGGAGGCAATCTAGGCAATTAAATTTGCTTTCAGCTCTTTTGTTGTTTCATGTTGTACAACTGGTGTTTGAAAGCAAGCCCATGGAGGACATTAAAGTTATTACTGTGTGAAATGAAGTGGGAAACAATTGTGTTGGAGCCATTGCCCCATTTAACAGGTGTTCACTAAATCTGTCTGTCTTCTGTTGGTCTGTTGTCTGAATGCTCTGCCTGGGCACTCCTTATAAACAGTGTTCTGAGGGATACTGTTTAAAATGTATAGAGAATTTTGATGAATGTGGAAAAATTGCATCACAAGTTCAGTATAGGTAAAGGAGAAAAGAAGTTTGAAAGCAATGGCAGTTTCTTACTCAATTTATTGAGAGTTACAGTCTGTGGTTGGAAGTTGCTTTGCAAAGAAATATTGCAACTCATTCCTCCTGTACAGTGAACTCATGATGATCAGGAATTCCATACAAGAGAATGTGTGGTGAGAGACCTGGTGGGATATGGTGGTGTTGGATTTCAGCGTTGTCTAAAATTTATTTATAGATCATACATGAAAATATGTTGCTAAATTTGATGAGCAGTTTGTTCTAAATAAAGTCTTTGTAATAGCATCAGAATGTAAAAAAGTCTCCATCCTAAGTGTTGGAAAAGAAAGTGAGGTTTTGATAACATTTCTCCACATGGAGCTGTGGAGAAATAAACTGAGAATTTGTGGTCTTCAGCTGAAGTAAGGGAAGGGTTGAAAAAACATCACCATCTGTGCCCTACACAGAAGAATACAAAAAAAGTCAGCTGAGGCTTTGCTTTCAGTGCCATTCCCTGGCAAGACTCCGCTTTTTTAAAGCCTGAGATGAGGAACAGTAATGTCGCTAAAACCATCTGGGGCACAGAGAAAGCTTATGACAATGATATGGAGGTAGGAAAAACTCTTGTTGGAGGAAAAAGTTTCTTATTCCTAGAAGAGAGGAGAATAAGAAAGAATGTAATAAAAGCATACAGTGTAATGAATAGCACTGAGAAGATGCATCAGGAAATTGTATTCTCTATTTCTTAACATAAGGATGTAAAGCTTGTTCATGAAATGAAAAATTAAAATTTGCTATAAGGTAATATTTTTCAAAGAGGGTGTAATTAAACTCAGGAATTTTACATGTAACAACAGGAACATGGGACCATGGACGTTTATACAAGTAAAAAGATATGTAGTTTGTTAGGCAGTACAAAATTTGTAATCTGAAATAGAAGATCTTGCATTCAGTGGTTAATTCAAGCTCTAGAGGAATATATGAGAGTTTCATGAGATAAACAGTACCCCACCTCTTCTTGCTGTAATAAATAGAAGTTCCTTGACCATATCAAATTAATGATGATTTAGTCCTGTACAACAGATCTTCTGGCTTTATAGACAGAAGAATCTGAAGGCATAGTTCCAAAGCATAGGGGACTTGTAGGGACGTAGCTAACGTAAGTCCCCCATCTCTTCTTCCTATCCTTCACCACATTTCCTCATCTGTGTCTTTGTTCAGGATTTGTGGGACTGTACTTTAAACTAGATCACTGAAATTATACGAAAAAGTCTTATATCTAACCTAGGTTATTACTTTAGTGACCTGATTTACAATATTGCTCTATTGGTGGTGGCATCGGCACAAATAATGGCATAGCTAGGCGCAATGCCGTGCAAGTACAAACATTTTGGAGTGGAAACTTCTTAAGCTATTTTCTCAGTCAAAGTTGGTATCTCCTTAAACTGCAGTCAGCAGCGTGGACTTGCAGAGCTAGACAAGCTCTAGTTAGCTGTATTTCTGATATTAGTTTAACTATAGCAGCACAGCGCTCTGCAGGGAGTATCATACTGCTGCTTGAGGAAGTGTAGTGTCAGGCTCATGACGATTATGCGCTTTTGCAAAAGCAGTGGGTGGAAACTGATGGAAAAGGTTGCTGCACCCTAGCCCATCTGCTCAGCATCAACCTCCTGCTAGATGTTCCCTCACATCTGCCAGTTGTTACCCTTTAATTGGAAGTTCAGGTGTAGCCCTTTTGGTTTAAGGAGAGGCCAAACTATAGCCCATCAGTCAAGTAGGAGAATGTATTTAGCAAAACAAATGCAGGCTTTTGATAATCAAGGTCATGCTTACCCCAGTAATACATGTACTGGGCAGCCAGTTCATTTGGTCAGATGGTTGGTCCATCTTTAGGTAATCTAGGACTGTGAATTCCATTTCATTTCTCTTTATAAAGCAATTCAAGCAAACCCAAATCTCTTGGGTTGCAATTTTATTCTCAATCTTTATTAGTTAAAAGGGTGCACATGCTAGCTGCAGGGTACCCCTTTAAGTACTTACTTGCTGATCTATTGAACTGCATTAGTAAAATTTGTGAGGTATATAGTCAACTACAGAACCACAGTGAATAAAAGACCAGTTTTTATTTCCTTATTTCATTCTCTAATAGCTACAAATGCCATATACTTTGCAATTTAAACCAATATAATTGTTCTTGTTTTGAAGCATGAAGGTTCCCTCTAAAGTAGAGGACCATTAGTAAAAAATACCAGAGCTAGAATTTCTTATGCTTGTGCTTACCTGACCCTTTCCAGGTTAGTTTAGCTAGTTAAAAAATATTTTAGCTGTCTAGCTTGGTTCAGTTTGACTGAAATATGTTAGGGAGACCTCATTTTGCTAGTGTCTGTAGCAGCTCTGAGGCGTAGTAGCTTTTGGCAGAGGAGAGCTTTAATGAGCAACAGAATGCAGGTATATTTTCCATTAATGTAGCTGCTTTGTAGGAGGATATTGGATGGTATCTCTATAGAAAGATGCCATTTAGGTAACTCAAAGAAGGCTCTAGAACCAAGATAGCTTGGCTTCTTTCTTTTTGGAAGTAAGTTTCTTTTCTCCATCTTAAATACTAAAGTGTCAAAACAAATCTCCAACATATTAATCTGTCTATCCCTCAGCACTTTTTCTTTAAATTCTGAAGTTTTATTTCCTCTTTAGATTTTATTTAAGTAGACTAGTATTGTTAATAAAAAGCAAATACTTGTAAAGCAAGATTAAAGATATTAATAGTAGCAGAAATATAACTGACATTCAGATAGGTCACAAAGACAAAATTCTGCATAAAGTGACATAACACATACTCTTGTGAGGTTCTTTGTGTTTGTCCTTGTCCAAATGGGTAGGATTTCTCTAAGCCACATTTTAAGAAGAAATTTTGGATCTAATCCAAGTTAGTTGCTAGTGAGAGTTGAACTGGACTCATAAAAACATGAAAGGTTCAGCAGCATGCAAGTAGTTTAGAGGAAGTTGATTAAAAATATTAAGAAACTGAAGAAACTTAGTTTTGCAATGTGTAGAATGAAAGAAATGTTGGATGTTTCATTTATAATGTCTTTAATTAATAACAAGTACAATATTCTCTATTGCTTAAAAGAAAAAAAACCACAAACAAAAAGCCAACAAGTAAACAAAACAAAACCTGTGTCATTGTTTTAGGGATGTTCCAAACTGTATACCTAGAATAAAACAGTGCAAAGTATCCTGTTTCTAAAACCCTCTGAAAAAATATTACAAGTGTACAGCAGAAGAGTCCTTAAGGGCAGTGAAGCCTCCTAATTGTTACTGACATTGTCTCTTGCCATCTGCTTTCTGAGGCAGAATAAGAACTGTGTAATGGGGATTAGGAATGGAGGATGGTGAGAGTGTGCTCCAAGAGTTGCTGGAGTGTTCTCTGCTTTCATAATAAATCACAGAATAACTTTTTTAATGTATTTTGCTTTAATGTATTTTGCCTGAACTAACATAAATAAACTAAGAATTAAATTTTGCTGCATATTGTGGTAGGGCTGTTTTATTCACAGTCAGTTAATTTATTAAACCTTTCTTTAAGATACTAAAAGTACATGAAGCTGCCATATTGCAGTAGACATGGATGTCTGCGCTGTCAATATCCTCCCTTTAGATTGATGTGAGCACATCATGCAGGCACACCCTTGGGCTGTGTATACCCCAGAATTAAGCTATGATTAAAATCCATTCCAAAGCTGCATACAGACATAGCTCACATCCAGAGCTTTTTTTTAAGTCTAGTCTTACTGCTAATGTGGACAGATTTGAGCCATTCACAGATTTTTAGCAGACTGTATTTCTCTCTGGCTTTACATGTGTTTGTTGAACCCAGCTGCAGTTTGCTCAGTATGCATTAGTGGCTTAGAGTAAGTTCAGAAGAGACCAATATTCAGATTAATTCTTTAGGTTTGATGTTTCTCTGCCACATACAGCTAGAAGTTCCTATTTTATTGTTGTAACCATGGGTGACCACTTAATGGAAAACTTTGCTTTGCATCTCAGATTCCTCCCATGGGACATGTCATCTAACTTTATTATGACTCTTTTTTAGGCCCTTGTACCCAAGGTGTAAGCAGTGTGCTGACTTCTGTTGTTTTAGCTACCACTTCGGTGTTGTGGTTATGTAAACGAGCCGGGCTGTACACTAGAAATTAGTAAATCTCACGTACTCGGGATCAATTTTATTTCTGGCTACATCAGCACAGTATGTTAGCTCAATTTTGTATCTGATACTATAAATCCTGCTGACTTTGATTTAATTTATACACCTTTCTGCTGCAGCATATATAAACATTATCCTCAGTTTGGTTGAGCTAGTGATGGGCGGGCATGCTAGAGGATCAGATAAAACCTCCTGGCAGGTTGGGTCTTGCGGTGGTCTGCCAGATGGCCATCTCTGTTCTGTGTCAGTTCTCTCACTTCTCTAAGAAGAGTAAGTCCTAATGCAGGAGGAAGGTAAGGAATGTATTCCATGGGTATTCCCTGAAGTGAGCCACAGAGTTTCCTAAAAATGGATGCGTCTTTCTTAATCACACATCTTTGACTGAAAGATTCCCCTTTTTTCTCTTCCTTTTATCATGAGGTTTAGGATATTATTAGAAGTGAGAGAGAAAGTAAGGGGGTGGGGTGGTAGAGGGTAAACAACTAAAGTAGTCTCCAGGATTTGTATTTGTCAGGGGCCAGTTATGAACTGCAATGAAATACTACGTATTGTGGCTTTCAAGTCCAAAGATTGCTTTTTACAAAGAGGCTAGAGAAGGTAGTGGCATGTAAACAGTGAAAGAGGAGTTTAGTGACAGAAAATTGTAATAAAAGGCAGAGAAGCAGAGAATTTCACAAGAAACTAATGTGAAACTACACCAAGGAATCAATAGAGTGACCAGATCAGTTCTTTGGGAGCTTTTTATGTCAGTATCTGTAAATACAAAAATGACAGTGATATGGGAGGGACTGATAAATTAAGACAGCTTTAAAGTCTCCAGCGATTACATGTGGATCCTGATTCAGGAACCTAAAATGAAATCTTAGTGAGATCTAGTGTCAGCTAGAATATTAACACAATCCCTTTGGTCTCCACAGAGGACTCATTTCTGCAGGACCTCCTTTAAAAAAATGTGCAATTTTTGTAACAAGTAAGTATGGGAAATAAAAATGCTGATATTAATTTTAACAAGTAAATTTTGGACATAAAACATGTCATGATAGCATAAAAAAACTGGGATTTTATTCTCAGTAAAAACTTTTATGTAATCTTATCAATGGAATGACTGTTGCAGCCTCTTAAGTGTTCTACATGATGTGAAAACACTAAATGTGATAAACATACAATCATTTAAACAGTAGTTTAAAAACTAAAGCCACCTTGCCAAAATTTAGAACTTGATTTGGGGATACGATGTAGTGTGATTATACTAGTACTACCTTCTGAATGCATTTACTACTAAGATGAATGTAGCTTTTTTTTTTTTTCATTGTCCTTCGGATTTGAAATGTTAGGATCTGTGAAATTAAAATTCTTCTTTTCAGAAAATGGTTGTATTTCCGTAATACTTCAGTATAAGATCATCATGGTCTTTATTCATAGAAAAGGTGACTGAAAGACAAGGCAGTTTTAATATGGTGTTTGAGAACAGAACTGCCCCTCTCACTTATCTGATCACTTCATGCATGTTAGCTTTCTATCTTTCAAGCAGTGGGGTGTAAGCAAATTTCAGGAATTTTTAATGTTCCTGGAGTAGGCTGTACATTTGTGACCAAAGGATTAGTAGATAGAGGGTAAAACCTCTTAATTTGGGGTCATGAATGCTTAGCGGTCATGTGCTGACCTTACAGTCATTACATGTTTGAATTCACATCATTCAGTTGTTTGCTTTGGTAGCTGAAGGGCCTTTTTCTACAAAGCCAGCAATAGAAAAACATTAGGAAAGTGTATTTTGGTTGTGAATTCCTTCAGAACTGTGATTCTACACCGCCTACTACTTTGTGGTTTTTAATGAGTTTAGAAATCAACTGCAGATTGCATAGATACATGTTCATATGCTATGTTGTACAACTAAAGTGGTCCTTTCTTCCCTCTTTGATGGGTTTATGGAATAAGTTTATGGACTTAAACTACTCAAAAAACAAAACTCAAACTAGACCAGTATTCCATGGATACATTTTTGTTTAGCTTGTGCCTTAACAGGTAGCCTCTAACTAAATGATTACATGCTGTTATTTTTCTGCTGGCTGTATTCAGTCTACAAGATGAACAGGGCTTACATAATAAGTTCCTCAGTGTTTGGGGTTTTTTGTTCCATACTGCTATATTTATATAGCTTCAAATCCTATTTATTACACACTGTTTGAACCCTATTCTGAAGACAGAATCCTACTTGGTCTTCTCTTTAATATTCGCTCTGTAGTATCTGAATCATCCACAAGCATTAATAAGATTACCTTTACATGACCTCCATGTGATGAGGAAATTGTATTATTTCTGTTTTATAAATAGAAGAAGAGGTTAAAGATTATCTACCATCCCTGCTAATTATGGGTGTCTATACTGAAAGCATTAGGAGGTGACATTTTTCAGAGTATTAAATATTCTATAAATACTGAAAGAAAAGATAAAACATTGTGTTTCATTTGGGTCAGTTCTCACTTGCTTTGCCATTCAGCCCTACAAATAGTTGTGTTTGTATAGCTGGGTATCAAGAATGAGTGGCTAGAAGTAGTGTGACAGGGCAGAAACCACTTTGTATTCAATTAAATACTCTCAGAAATATTGATTGACTAATGAGTATTTGTAAAAAGGTTGGTATAGTTAACTTAGAATTAGATGGCAGTCCTGTTGCAGGGATGAAATCCAGCTGTCTGGGAAAAGTTAAGTTTAATACAAAAGTATTTTTTTTTTTAAATGTCTTGATAAATAACATAACCACTCTCTGTGGAAGAGGAGACATGAAACTCTTTTCTGTTGTTTTATGGGGTCCCAATGTGCAAAAGACTGAGGGGCTCTGATACAAATCTTACCAGTCTTCCCATGACACAAATAAACACTCTGGATCTTTAATTTTTTTGTTTGTTTGTTTACGTGAAGATACCAATTTATTTATCTATGTCCAGTATGACTATTTGGCATTCCATGAAATTATAGGGAAAGGGAAGATTGCTCTGAGGGCCAGGGTGCTAACAAAGTGCATTTCCGAAAAACTGACAAAGATATATATCTGACAAAACTGACTCAGGTATATTTCCATATATATCAAAAAAACTGACAAAGGTATATTTATGATAATTTTAAAGTCATATTTGAAGTCATATAAAGACACATTTCCTGTGTCTTGCTCTCAAACTAAGGTGAAGTGCTCAACTTACTAAACCATACTGGGTTAGACATACAAGAAAACATAGGTAAATATGGCTTGGTAAATTTTATTTTTTTTTGTTCTTTCAGAGTATGTGAGGTTGGTTTGTTTTGATGGAATAAGGTGGGAAAGAATTAGTTACATGTTTTCAGAAATTTCAAGAGAGACCAGAAATTCATTTTAGGTGAGAGTGGGTGGATGTGTTGTAGTAGTCTACATAAAGGATTTTGATTTTTCAAAGAAAAATCTGGAATTTATCACTCAGAATAAGTAATGTGTAACAGGGCAAAAGAGGGTACTCTGAGACTTAGGCTGTTATGTGTTTTCTTGGATGAAATGTATTTTATTGCTTAGAAGTATTCCGTAGGCTTCTATTAACAGCCACAAACACTGCCAGAACAGAGGAATTGAAAAAAGGTAATGAATCTGCCAGACCTTACCTACAAAGGTGAATGTTCCACCAGAACTCACAATACCCTGGAATTCCTGATAGTTTCAGACTTTCAGTTTTGTTGGGAAAACTCTTTGCCAGCAGCAGTTGAGAGGTCAAAACTGTTTTAAAATTTCCAAGGTCTGTTTCTGCTGCATAAGAAAAGATCTATGGCAGTGACTTTCCAACACTTTTTTTTCCTGGGACCCCTAAAATTTTCTGTTGAAGGTACATTTTCCTGTATAGCAAATTTAAGCCAACTGACAGTAAGCCAGGACTTTCCTCAATTACCCTTTGTGGTCTCTTAGAAGTAGTCCATAGACCAAAGGCCTCTGCAAACCACAGGTTGAAAGCCATTGATTTAAGGAAGTGGCAGTAGTTAATTGTTCATGTGTCATTGTTAAAATGAGCATCAATTCAGTCTTGTGATGAACTGTCTTTTTGCTGTGACTAGTGATTATGGTTTTGTAGTGGTATAATTGCTAGTCTAATAGAGGTAACTAAGGTTAACAACAGAGATAAGTAAATATCATGGAATTATTTCCTGCCTTTAATCCTGGTGAGATAGCAAATATATGAACAAATTCCAACAAACCTCCAAAATTATTATGCCCTGAAGGAGGGTATTTAAGCTTTACTAATATAGGAGAGATTGCATGTCAGGTAAGCCCTAGTAAACTATCAGGTGATAGTTTGTTTTCACAGGATTACCCCATTAAAACTTGTGCAGCGTTTTGGACGTGTAAGCTTTTATTAACTGTCATAATTCTAAAGATTTTACTTGTTGATACTGAATGTGGACCTGTATGATATAGTGCTTTGGTTGGTTGAAAAATAGTGCTGATTGTAAATTGTGAATGAGTCTGTGGTCTGCAAAAATAGCTATAATAAATTGTAAGGTGTATGTTGTGCATGTCCATTTTCCAAACAATTTTCAAGTTGTTCCAGGCCGGAAGTGAGGCCTTTTCTGTTACTGAATAAAAATGAGTTTATCAAATTGGAGAGGAATATGTGGTTACATCTACAATTAATAGATTTACTCCTTTAGCAAATATTGAGATTGATTATGAAAAAAAAAAAAAGGGCAGAAGAGCAGGTAGATATAAACGACTAGCAGCACATCCCTAACTTCAGGTTTTGTACTTGCATACGTGACATCCTGGCAGTGCCTGCGGACACAGGCTAAACGCCGATTTGTTTGGGGGACATAAATCTGGATGTTGCAAGCCAAGAGAATGGATAAGAGCGTTGTGCCATCCCCCTGGTTAGGCAGTCACCGCCCCAGGCACTGAACCACTAGACAGCTGTGTAAGAAGTAAACTCAGTTTGATTAGTACAACACAAGAAATAAATCATCTTGCAGGTGAATATTTCCAGCACTTGTGTTGATGCTGTTACAGAAATAATAAGTGGTTGTTACTTCTCTAGGAATGAGATTCGGGTCCTAGGAAAGCTACTGAGCACCCAGCCTCTTGGCAGCAGGTATGGCCATTTTTAGAGCTCCTGCAGACATTGCAGAGGATAATCAAAACAGTGGTGGCATGTAATTTACTCAAAAGCATTTCATTATTTAGATGGCTGTGGAATGAGCAAATCCAACTGGTATGCAGGTGGTGATCTGGTAGTTTTGAAGCAGATGCAGTTTTATAATGCAGGTTTCAGTTCATATACTGGAATGACTTAAACCAGCTATATATTTTTTTTTCCTAGCAAGCTATAAATGAGTCCTTGGTTTGCAGTTGTATTCAATTATTTTAAACCTATTTACAATGTATTCTATTGTAAAGCTATGACCTTTGATCTCCAGAATGGGTGCATGTCTTTTGTGGGAAGCAGGAAGTCTTGGGGCAAGTGACACTTGCAGTGCAGTTTATTTTACTTAGACTTTGATTCACCCCCTCCCCCCTGTTTCTAGAACTGAAGACAAATTTCTGTTTCTATTGGATTATAAACAGGTTCTGGATAGCTTCAGCTGCTGCATAGTGCAGTGATATTTTAATTTGCTGGGTAGACATGTTTACTGTGTACTGTGTAGTTTATGAGTGTTACCATAAATGAGGTAATCTTGCATCTTGGTTTCCATGTGTGAAACATTACATGAGCTAATGCAGCTGCACCACTGCTTGCTGAATATTAGTAGACTTTATGTGGACATAAAGTTTATACTGAATTGCTTTAAATATTTGTGCTAAAACTGGTAGTGCTGCTTTTTTAATGTGTTTTATATGACACTGAAGGATGCCAAATTTCACAAAGCAGTGTAAGAATGTCTAGTGGATTTCTGCTTTGTACCCCATTGTTCTCAATAATGGAGATTCCACAGCGAAATAAAATTCATGACAAAATTTTTAATTTATGTTCAGTTAGTGTTTCAGGGACTGGTTCATATTAAGTATACATAGGAACAGTAGCTTCATAGTGTACTGTAGCAGTCCTAAAAACATGCACGTTCTCTCAAAAATCTGGATTTGGAATTTGAAGTGACACATGTGGGTTGTGAGAATATAGAGAGAAAAAGTTGATTTCTGCTCAGCGTTTGAAGGAACATGTAAAGATTTTTTTGTAGTTTAGTTTTGCCTACCAAAATCCTTGAATCGTCGTGTTTTTTAAAAGTACAATTTTAGCATCTATGGTCATATTATTTTTACTTAATTAAAAATATTGCACATTTTCAGTTTCAAAGCTAATTAGGAAGGTGAAAGCTGTAATACATAGTAACTTATATGTCAGTGTATTTTGCTAACTCTAATAGTAACACTTGCATGTAATTTCTTGGGTTTAACTTATGTTCTTTTTTATAAGTCAGAATAATGGAAATCGTATAAAGTACATTTAAAAAGACATAAAAATTATTTTTGTATGATTAAGTACTTAAAAATAAGTACTAAAGAAACAGGTATATTTATATATTTTTATAAGCAACTTTAAAAATACCTCCTCCTCGTATGTGTTCTGAAGATCTCCAGCATTATCTCATACTTTTCTCAAAATAGAATTGGAAATTATTGTTGTCCCAAAACCCAGTTTCCTACGTATATGTGTCCTTTGCTTCTTACCCTTCATCCCTTAGCAATAACTTCAGCTTCTCCCAAAAATTCCTTATGACACTGCAATTGAAGAAGCACCACTGCTTTTGGAAGCTGGCAGCATTGGCCAGTGGGCATCTGCTGCCTCACTAGATACAACCAAATGTTATATCTACCAAATGGATACGAAGGATATGTACTGCCTGGCTTTGTCTTGGTGGGGACAATGAATGTAGCACCAAAGGCTTATTTCCTTAGGGAACAGAGTTAAAAATCAAATCTGAATTCAGTATTTTAAGCCTTTGTGTTCCTACATGAGTTGAACCCCGCACACAAGTTTTAAACCCACAAATCATTCTCAGGAGTTTTACAACTGTATTTGCATCAGTACTTGAATCTTCCTTTTTTGTGTCCTTTTAGTTTCTTTCATTTTGCTAGTTGTATGATGAATATTATGGATATTTTTGTTTGTGTGCAAATTATACATTAACTTCTCACAGTAATATTGTTCCTTAAGTGTATTACTCATTATGATGTGTCTAATCAGAGGGATGTGGAGTTTTTTGCACAGTTGGAAAAAAATAATTGTATGGCATGGTTTTGGTTTTGTTTTGCCAAAGTTCAAACTTATGAATTTTCTAAAGGGGAAGTCTTTGGGATTTAGGTATTAAAAAGAAGAGGCTTGCTATACGTATGGAATTAATGAAGTCCTTTATAACAGAAACAAGTTTTTGAATTCTCACAATTGGTAATATTTGCATTTAATACCCTTGTGTGTGCTGAGATTAATGTAAGGCCTAATGTAAACTTAGTTGCTTGTTTTCATATTTTTATTGATTACGTGCTTTTTACTAGGTGTACTAAACAGTTTGTTTCCCTTGAGAGGTCCAGCAGCTCTAAGTCCTTTGAAAATGTTCATTAGTATACATCTCACTCAATATAACGTGAACCCCCCACTGTTTTATGTAGAAGGATCTTTAGGTTATATAGTAAAGTTAGTCTACAAGCCCTTTTTACTTGTAGTTCCCAGTAAACTTTTTTCTTTGAGGTCTCTCCATGTTTATTCCCCAATAAACCAGGCTTTCTCACTTTAAATTTTGCCATAGTTTGTGTTGTTCCTTAAACTGCTGCTCTCAAAATTTTTAGTTTGCAGGAATCTCAGCTTTTATAGTAGTTTCTAAAGCAAATTTATAATTTTGTGAATAAAAGATTGAAAACATGATCTCTGAAGCCTCAAATCTTCCTAGGCAAATAAAAATTGTACCGTATTTTGAAGTCCAAAATTTTTTATTAAGATTTTTCAACTCTTAACTCTTGTATGACTCAAAAGAATGAACTGTGGCTTGTGAGGGCAGGCAGTGTAGCCCCTCTTCTTCCTCCTCCTGGTTTCCTTGTACAAACTTACTGGAGGAATGAAGGTTTCTGTCTTGTCTTCCTCCTTCTTCCCAGCTCCCGAGATCACAGTTACTGGTCAGACAGGACCTGACAGAGGATACCATGTTCTGCTGCATTTACATAGTTAGGCATCTTCCATCACTTCTGCTACTGGTAATTGTCAGTTCCTAGTCTTTGCTTAATTTGAAGGCTTTTTGCTGTGTGCTTTTGTACTGCCCACACAAGTTTTGTGCAGAACTAAATACTAAGCATTATTTTCTAATGTTATCATCTAGTGGCAATGAAATGACTGGAAAACAAATACTGAAACACAAGGCAGCTGATGAAGTATCTATCTATAACTGAGTCAAAAGCTTTTAAGGAATCTCTTTTGTGCAAGCACCTTTATTTTTCCTTTTGTGCATTGGGTGTGATAATGAGTTTCTTACATATATCCTCTGCTCAGGACCAATCAGGTAATTGCAATACTTAAAAACAAACAAATAAAAAACCAAAAAAACCCCAAACCATAAATTGATTTTAAGAACCTTTTTGCATTTTAGTATTTCTGTCTTCCAGTGTCCAGGAAAATGTTTTGTCAACATCTCACCTTTCAATTTTGGGCAGAAACAGATATAGTTATGTCAAATATGAAACCATACATTTTTAACTGTCACCATGTCTTGATAATTATGATTTCTCTCACATATAAACTTTTATTTTTGCAGGTAAAAAGTTTTTATCATCTTTCTCTCTATCTGTGTATGTGTAGACACGAAGCTGAACATTTTCTTTTGAAGTTTTTAGTATTGCCAATAATCATACACTAGAAATTTCATTTCAGAAAAAAACAGTAGGGCTTTTCATACATAATTTGAAGGATACATCAGTAATTATGCATTTAATTGGCTAATAAATCATAGCACATTTCCCTTATTTTCTGTAGTGCTATGCTAAATCTTTATAATGTGGCCTGGTGTATTTTTGTAAAAAAGAAAACAAAATGGCTTGTTTAGTGTATGTACAGTGCACGAATGACATAAATATGTAAAGCCTTCTACAGTGTTTACGATGTTATATGAGAAGTTCCTGTGATTACATGCCTAGGGATTTTATGAATGTACGTTTTAAAGGAGGTATTTCTCATGTATACATTTAGTATGTAAATAACAAGAGGGGAACTTGATCAAGCTAAAATGAATTTACAAAAAACCAGAAGAGAACTCTCTGAAATGTGTTTGTGATTCTTATTGTTATAGTATCAGTTCTCAGATTTTCATTACTAATTCTGTTAATTTTTAAAGTGGCTATTTAGTTGTGATTTTTTTTTTGTCTTTTTTTTAAACTGGTGAACAGGGGATTGATTTAAATGCTTTAAAACTTGAGGAAGATTTTAGGTAGCAGAATCCCTGCCTGTCATTTCTATTAACATTGTAGGTTACGATACCTCAGTATTTGCAGTTTTCATTTCTTTATGAGTTAGGGTGTGGGATCATTTGATATGCTTGTTCGCCTTTAGAGGTTGAAATTTTCCAAAAATAATTCATTAATAAAATAACATCAGCATTGCCACAAGGAAATGATGAATACAGACCAGATTAGTTACAAAAGAATGAAACATAGACATAGACAAGCCTTTTTCTATGTCACTTCTTGCCCATGGAAAGGCGCTGGTCATTTTATTGTTTGCCTGCATATGAGGAAATTGGAGAGCGTGGTTGTTCCAATAAAAATTGTGATAATGATTTACAAGAATTTAAGGCATGAATTACATTAAATTATACATGTAGCAAATTCTGTCATCTCAGTGGCAAGGCCATTACGTGAAGTCACTGAAAATTTTCCTTGATTGTGCTTTCAGTGACAGTTAAGCAGTGTTTCAGGATTCTTCCATATATGTACATGCATGCACACCAAATTTACCTGGACTTCTAGCTTTCATAAGAAGGGGAGTATTGGATATAGCTTATGGTGATTCCAGTCCAGCATCTTGTATGCTTTCATTTGTAAAGTGAAACAGTTGTGGATATTGCATGTTACTGTCTAGCTGATTGTATGCATTAGGACAAGTGGTGAATCCTGACTTTGTCAAAAAGATTTCTGAGCAAGATAGAATTTTTCCGTGCATGTATTTCCATGTCATCTGATCCCTGGAATAGACTCTCAGTATTGCTATAATAGAAGTTTGTTTTGAAAGACACAGGAAAGGTGTTTTTTTTAATCTAAAACTTTACAAGGAATTCTTTTATAAAGCAAATTACAACATTTTTTAGGTGGAGTGACAACAGCAAGATTTGTATTAATATAGAACAATGTTTCCAAACAGATTTTAGTATATGTGCATGCAGGCTAAAAGAAGTAGTAGAAAACACTCTATTATTACATTTCAGTAGAAAAAATCTACCTGCATGGGGCGGCTGCATGAATGCCCATTACATTGGTGTTCACTTGAATTTACTGACATCCAGGGGGGGAAAAAGTATTTGGAGAACTGAAGGCATTGTAAACTGAGGGATTAACAAATGGTCACTAGTATTACATTAATAAATATTTGGAGCATTCTGCATTAAGATAGATGTACTCAACAAGCACTACTCATCCTCTGTGCCACTGCCTGAATTAAATACATTAATAACTCCAAAGGACCAGTTAGAGAAGTTCATTTTACTTTGGATAGTTTTGTAGTAAGCAAGCGTACCCTATGTGATCCTTGTGTGGCAAGAAATCTCTTTTAAGTTTGTCAGAGAAAAAACCCCACTTTTCAAATATGACTATTCGTTGTCATCCCAGATATTTCTTGTAGCAATAATGACGTAGAAATAAGACTAAGATAAAATTCTTTCCAAGTAGTGCTAGCTATTTTTACTTTGATTCTCACAGATTTCTTAATCATTTATTTCAAAACCCATGGTAGTTGGCAGACATGTAAGTAAATCTGGAATTGAAACCCAAACATTTGATTAAACAAAATGGTAACTTCATGAATCTTCTTCAATGAAAGGTGTAAGGAAAAAAAATTTCCCCACATTCAGTTATTCATCATTACAGAAATGTATGTGGTCTCAGTAATTCATGAGTGTAGGGCAAAAGAAGAGATTTCTGTTCAAAAATGGAGTCCACCGCAGGCATAAGTGACCAACTCATATAATCCTCCTAATGAACAGTTTGATGAATAACTGTTTCCCATTTGCCCGCTATACCAGTCCTGAAATTGTCCGCTCACTACCAATTTCTTTTCTATGGGCATAATATTGTATTGTGTTATTACAATAGGATGGAAGAGGAGTGTGAAGAGATTGGGAATTGATCATTAAGATACACATTTTAAGCAAAGATCAGATCTGTTCTTTGATTAGCAAGATTGCAGTAACATTTAGACACAGTATACTCTTACATTTTGATTGTATTCCTGGTTCCAGTTCTTCACTTACGAGCTAGAAGTTCTTGGCAAAGCTGAATATACAACATAAATATAAACCACACTGCAAGGATGGGTCTCTCAGAGAGAGAGAGAGAGGAGAAAATGATTTAATGCAATAATGATTTTAGCTATACACAGGCATCCCTTTTTTGTCTCGAGTTGTTAAATTACCTGACGTCTGCATGTGTAATTTAAACAAAATTTTGTTCTCTAGTCTTTCTTCCTTCTGAGCTATCTTCTCAAGGAGAAGGATGATGAATGGAAACATAAACATAGCATGAGAATGTGAACTAGTTCCCAAACATTTCAGTGGTTTCTATAAACAACTGGTCATTGTTACCTTTTGCTGGATTACAGTTTCCTTTAGAACAACAGTGCTCTTCAGCTGCATTACAAAGTTGATTCTGAATGTTTTCACATAGTTGCTTAAAGGCTTTAATGTTTAAATAATGGTTATATAATTATACATTGTTTAAACAATTAGCTTTTAAGTCTAGCTATAAGTTCACATTTTATACACATACTACCAAAAATGATAATGAAACTCCATTTTAAAATATGAACTGACCTTGGAATGAGCAACCATAGCTTAAGGACATTTGTTTCAAATTTAAAATTCAATTTTTAACATGCTCATTTTCATTTTGCACATGAACAGTGATTCCTGCTATATTCTTTGGTCACCCTGTGAACACAGACATAGTCAGCAGCTAGTTTTTCTCCCTTTGAACCCCATTTTCAACATTCTGTGTGCATTGTATGCCCATTTCTCTACGATAGGAAGTGCCAGCTTGCTTCTCACTGATCTATGCAGGCACAAAGGTTTGGCTGCAGCTTGAACTAGGGTGCCTTGGAGCGGTGGGATTAACATCATAGCCTGTTAGTTGTCCCCTAAGCCATCATGGCAGCTGTTGATTTTCTATTTTGAAACAATCAACAACAATTGACACAATAAATTCAGATACTGCTTAGTATTTTAATTTTGTAAAGTCTCATAATATTTTAGGTCCACTGTTTTTGCTTAAGTTTTAAGATTGCCTTTTAAAAATAACAGAATGGCATTTTTAATCGTCTTTAACTGCATTCGTATGGCGATTAAATTAGGAATCTTTTAGATGTATAAGTTTAATACAGTAGCAGAAAGTTTAAGGATAAAAAAATCAGTCTTTAAAAGTTAAATGCATTTTATCTGTTTTATAGGAGCATTTCAGAAATCGTATTTTATAGCTGCACTACATTTTAATTTTAGATACTGTACATCTTTAACGACTTTCTAATTTATACAATTTTTGTTTTATTGTCAAAACATTTAATTATATCATGTCTTGAAGGTGTAAAGCTGTCAAATAAATCAGAGGCTCAGTATAAACATTTGGTGAATTGCTTTTGCTACTATACTGTAGTTGTTACTGGGCAGTTAGTGGAACTTTTTTAAAGCATTTACTCAGCAGGTACAGGACAACACTGGTACAATGAATTGCTGATTGCTTGTAAAACAGCAGGTAGTAATGCCCTCACTCTTTGTAATTCTGCTTTGTAAAATAAAGTGGCAAGATAGCGTGGCAGAGACAGCCACTGTGCAGCGAATGTTTCCTGCCTAAGGGCTGCTGGAGATTGCCAATCCTATCTCAAAAAAAAAAAAAAAAAAAAAAATCGGTGCTGTTTTCCATAGTGCAAAAAATTAAGTTCTCACCCTTAGAGGGAGTGAACTGCGTTCATTCGGAACAACTTGGCAACATAGGCATGAAAAACAGAAAATGCAAAGACGATGTCTTTATGAAGGACTTAATAGTTGTATTTAAAAAAAACCCCAACAAGCAAAACCAAACCAACCAACCAACCAAAAACCCAAACAAGAAACCCCCCATAAAACTAAACAACAAAACCGCAAGCACTCCTCCCAAAAAAAAAAAAAAAAACCCAAAACCCAAACCAGCAACTTGCAGGTGTCTTTAAAATGTTTAAACTTCCTATGAAAAAAGTCTTCTTTTTTTAACCAATATTTTGTTCCGGTGTTAATACAAGCTGCGAGCTCCCCAAAGTGGGGTTTGGATGAAGTAAATTAGTTCTACTTTGAAGCTTTTCTTTTCTCCTCCTTTCAGGATGAATGGGGAGGCCCTTGAATGAAAGCTGCTTTTCATTAGTGCCACCACATACCTATTTGAAAGGAAGAGCTCTTTTAGCACATACAAACACTGAAGTAAAGGAAAGCTTCCTTTTTCTACCAGAAGACCATCAGCTAAACAGCTCCTAGCTTCTCTTTCCAGTCAGGTGGTTTCCAATCAGAGTTAATTACTCCAGTCATTTATTCTAATCACCCTCTCCGTATGGCCAGCAGTACTCTGTCACGGGGTGGCACCGCTTGAAGCCCGTTAGGTTTGAAAGCCACTGCAGGGTACTTGAGGCTCATTAGCGAGGCCTCTCCACGCCGGGCTCTGGATCTGCTCCCCGGTTACCTCCCCTTGCCCCGCCGCCGCTCTCTCCCCTCCTCCTGCCCTAGTTAACCCTTCCCTGCCTGCCCGCCGTTTGCTTGGGCGTGAAAACAAGAGGCTCGACGCTGCTCCGGCCGCGCTGGAAACCGGGCTGCTTCTATTCGCAAACGCCTAGAAGTCGCGCCGTTCCCATGAAACGCAAGTGGTTTCCCCTCTGTGCAGAAATGGCGTTTTTGGTTTTGGGTTTTTTTCCGCTCTGAAATAAAAAAAACCCCAAACCCTAAAACCACCAAAACCAAAAAAACCCCAAAACACAAACAACAAGCAGCTTGTTCTCCTAAAGAAAGGGTAGAATTGAAAATACAGACTTTTAAAAAACAGTGTTAATTTCCCTTATGCTCTGTGATAGGTGAACTTCAGGCTTAGGTTATAGAGGTCAGACCAGGTATCTAAACCACTTGTGTGGTTGTGGTGGTGAGGAACTACAGGGGCCTTCAGTTTTCCTGGGTACGATCAATCCCTTACAGTTCTGAACTTGGACACAATGACATGATAGCATTATCCTTGTGCTGATCTTCCTCTGGTTAAGGCAGCTTCCATGCCACAGGTACGAGGGATTTATTTAAAAGAATAATCTATTAATGTAACTCTTGGTCAGGCTAGGAGCTTTGGTTAGAATGTTATTTGATTAAAACCTTGTAATTTGGTTGGAGATACTTCAAAACTTTGTGTAACATTGTGTTGAGTTTGGGGGTTTATATTTTTTTTTTCTTATACTTGTTTTTCAATACTGGGAAGTAATGCCATAGATAGTTGCTTGCTTGTTTGTCCTAGAAACAGCAAGAGCTGTCACTGGGAGTTCAGCCTCTAAATTAAATGGCTGTTTGGAAGATGGGAGTTAAATACTGGTTTATTGCAATATATTTTTATTTTATTGCTAAATGTTAGGGGGATTTAGGCCATCTTCTGTGAAGAAAAAAGATATCTGTTTGATATAACTTAAAATACTAGGCTTTTCAGTGTCTTACATAGCTTATAACTTGAAAAATTTAATTCATTAAAATGTTAATACCTGACCATATGCTTTTTCAGCATATAACCTCTGAATGTTAACCAAAGTATTCATCTTCTACACCCTTGCCACTAACACGTTTCCCCTAACTACTCTGGTTCATGGCAGACTAATACAAAGGTTATGAAAAGTTTGCTCTCAACTTGCTACGGAACGTCTGTTGCACTTGGAGGTGTTTACACCTTGATTTCCTGAGCATGCTCAGTACGCTCACTGTATCATTTGTCTTTTTGTGTACAGCTGTCATAGTGGAAATTTGAAGCAAGTTTATGTGAAACAACAGAATCAAATCTAGAAGAAATTAAACTATCTGCAAGAAAGCATTATGAGCAAAACTAGTTGAAACTCAACAGGCAATGCATGATGAAATTAGAATAAAAAAGAGATTTTGCATTTTCTAAGGGTGGACATTTTAAGAAGTAAGAAGAAATATAAGAAAGAAATATAGTCCATTTTCAGTTTGATTTCTTTCAAGCATTGAACCTGACTCCTAAGAGCTATTTGTTCTGTTACAAATTCCTGCGCTAGCCAGGCTGCTACCAGGGAGCCGGAGACAGGCCAGGGGACACGGCATAACAGTCAAGATGAGGGCAGTGTCCTGCTTAATCAGAGACTGTGGAAATTCTTGTCCCAAGGGTATTTGATTGAAGGTGAGCCATCGTGAGCACCAGTTTGTCTTGATTCAGACTTCCTGGTAGCTTGCTTAAGTATGCCAGAATAAGACGTTAAATGAGAACCTGCTGTGTTTGGGCAAGTTTGCAAAAAGCATTTCCTTTTTGAAATTGCATCTTCCACAGATTTGATTTTTTTTCTTAAATGCTGGATGCAGAAGCTGATAATGTCCTTGATAAACAGATTCTTTGTCATTGTTAAATAATGATTCTCCTTTGTCAGTCCAGTTAAATGCCAACTTTAAGGAGTCTGATGTCCTTGACAAACATACCTTGTATTGTCATGCTAAGCAACCACTCAGAATATCTTTATAAAAGATCAGGGCTTCATTGTTCATAATCGTCAAAAGGAAGCAAATCCCGCTCTTATCTATATGTGTTAGCCCGAGTGGGTTACACATTTGTGCCATGTGATGATCTAGTGCTGTTTCCTATATTTGTAACTGATTTATTCAGATGTGGTACCGTAACTGCCTTTGTAAATCTTCTGCAAAGGCTCTTGAATGCTTGCTATTCTGTGAATTAGCAGACAAATAAAAAAAAAAGATCAAAATTACTTGTCTGCCTGACTTGCATCTAAACTGTGTTTTAAGTTTTAAATTCCTTGACCTTTTGTCATACCATTTCCTAATCTTAAATAAATTTTTCTAGATTTTTTTTTCCCTCAGAACGGCCTTCAAAGACAAATTAGATTAGTCTCTACAACTCTTCTAAGATGTTCGCTTGTGCTATTTGCAGTGATTTGAAGACCATGTGTTTGCAACCATTTCTGTCTCCTCTTACATGCATACTAATACTTGTTGATCATCACAGTTCTTGTGAATTGCATATACAACTGACACATCAAAGCACAGCATAAATGCTGCAAGCTGTTGAAACAGAGTGCAAAAATAAAGCAACAGTTGACTTCTAGGGCTTACAAAGTAAATCATAAGGAAGAAATGTATGAGCAGTTTAGATGTAAAATATGTTAAAAAAAATCACTAGTTTCTCCCAGTTTGAAATGTATTGTGCTGTCATTAACCAGATGGTATACATAGGCTTAAACTTTAATTTAAGGATTAAATAGAATGGTTGTACTGAGCCTAATACTTAACAGGAAAGCTGTTTCAAGTGTAGTTTTGTCTGTGTTCACATAAACATGATCATGCAACTTCATGTTTCAGATGTTTTCTAAAACTTCATGACCTTCACTACATTCACTAAGTTTCACCATATATTACATTACAATTATGCTAGCTATGTATTCATTTAGGGTAAGTAAGCTAAGCCCCCATGACTGGCGAAGTGTACTCTAATCATAACACTTTCCTAAATTTCTGAGTTTGACCTGTTTCTAGCTTCAGTGAATAAGCTTGTTCAGCCTCAAAGGCAAGCAAATTTTACATGGCTTAAAGTTTTGTAGTGTGTCTTTTGCACCTCTCAATGGGAAAGAATCTGAAACATAAAAAGGTGAATCACTGTTTATGGTGACAAATGCCCTTTCTGAAGGGTGTAGTACTCTGACCTTTCAGTTTGTCTTTGGCTAATACTTGACATTTGGAAGCAACTGTGATCATGTTGACAAGGCTCAAGGAGATACCACTTCCCTTGGCTTGAAGTATTCAAGTTAGCTGAAGTGTTAGAAGCAGTATACCTGCATTAACTTTCTGAGACAAAAGATACGTTAGCTTGGCAGCATGGGATGCTAACATGATTGCACAGCTTCACTGCTCAGTCAGCTCTACTAGAACACAACACTGCATTGGGAAATACAGTCGTATCTTGTGGGATTTTGGTGTTTGGTGTTTTGTTGTTTGTTTTTTTCTTTAACACAGAACTTCAAATTAGGCTAATTTGACTGAGCCAACTGTCAGCTGTGTGGTTAACAGCCTGTGTTTCCATGGGTAATAGGTTCCAGATCCAGGCTGTCAGTCTGCATGCAAACAAATGCTGGAGGAACTGGGAGAGGAATTGCTGAATTTCGGGGAGGAGGGAGCTTCCTGACTCCTTTTGGTGCTGTGTGTGAGGATTTGCAAAGGGATTTTCATTCACAATCTTGGCCTTGGGTGTTGTTGACTCTTCTGGAGGAGAGAATGCTCTAACAATTTAGCAGACATTTTAGATGTGGACAAAAAGTGCAGGGACAGGGTGAAGGGAGGTGGAAATGGTGTAGAAATCAACAACAGCTCTTGGTGTTCAGAATACTTGCTTTTAGCAACATTTGTAGTAATAAATGGTTATGGTCTAACTGATGGCAGTTAGTTTTTCTATGTATCTGTAGGAACGGACAAATACAAGCCACATTACATCAGTCTTACCACACTAATGAATAATGATAGCCATTTGTGTGATTCCACAACTGTAATTAATTGTGGCTTTTATATATTATTTTTCATGTAGGGGAATTTAATAAAGACCTCCTGATAATTTTTTGTTCCTATCGCATTTCTTCTGTATCTTTTTTACCTCTGGCTGGGATGAAATCAAACAACTAGGAAGGGGCCATTTTTGGTATGCTTTTCGAAAAGCATCTGTTGGTTTATGGAGTCAGTTGGCTGAGGCAGGTCATGCCCACTCTTATTTTTCAGTAGGGATGTTAGTATTATCACAACCATGACCAGTGGAATATGTGAATTAATGAGGTAAGCCAACACCTGAATTTATAGTTAACTCTTGAGCACCAGTTTGCACGCTCAAAGAAAAGGATATACCAATTACTTGCCCTGTGGGCAAATCAGCCGCTTACTCAGTGTGTAACACTGTAACTACACTGCTCTGAGACCCATGTTGGCTTTATTTGACTTGATTTCTGTTTCTGTGCATCAGAGTGTCATCTTTGGAAGTTTGTGGTTTTAAGTCTAGCTCTCCAAATGTTCTCACAGCTGTATGCTTATGTCTTCTCCTAATGGATAACTTTGGAGATCCTGCAAGCCAGGATGCTTTACTTCACCTTTCTAAGTTGTTCTGCTATGAAGGCTGTGGAATTGCTCACAAGAGTAAAGATAAACATCTGTGTAAACATTTTCACTTTTGGCATCTAAGGTAGATAGGTAAACATTGAAATTTAATGACAAAAATGCAACATTTTTCTATTTATCTATATGCTGTTCATGTTAAATTGTAGCAATTTTGCCTTAAAATTATGCTCTCAAGTTTGCACATCATCATGGATATGCTAAGAAATATCTTTTTAAGGGTGACAACTGCCCTTTATGAAAAGAGTAGCTAAGAATGCTCCAAGGCAAGTTTTCATATTAATTTAAATCTTTTATTCCTGGCACCTAATGGTAGACATTTCAGTTGAGATTAAAGCCAAATTTCAAAGGAAATGTAGCTTTCATTTTATAAAATACATAACAGCTGTCTGACTTGTCCATTTAAACTTCAAAATAACAGTTGTAGACTGAATATAGAAATCACCAAACAGTGGAAAAGTGCTCAAGATTTTTAGCTAAACATGCCCCTAATTCATTCTTATTTTGGTAATAATTACATAAATTCAGGTAGGAGTTTAAGCCTTAGATTGCAAAATATTTTTTTTTGTTACATGCTGCTCATGCAGAATATACCTTGCCACAAAATTTCATTGTTACACTATTACTATTTTCTCTTTTGTTATTACTTTGTACCTTATTGGTAAATACAAAGAAGTAGAAGGAGCACAGGAAGGGAAGTTCATCTTCCAGAGATCTCCAGTGTCTGAGCTTTTTCTCAGATTGTTGATACCCTTTGTTCTATAAGATCAGTTGTCTTCAGTAAAGTATCTGAGTTAAATCTTTTTACTGTTTTCCAGAGTTCTTTTTCCATTTTATCCTGGTATTGGTAACCAAGTAAAGAAATAAAGTAAAATGCTAGTTTGGTTATAAAAGTAATGAAGAATACATTGGGAATGCAATTCTGGAACTCACACATAAAAAAAAAAGGAAAAATTAGATGGTTCTTACAATGTAAGCTGTAAAGTAATTGGTCACTTTCTGAAGTATTTGATGTTAAAACACATTAAAATACATTAAATAAAACTATTTACATTTACTTGGAACAGTTACTCAGCAAGTTAGAAAGCAGAAATCACACAAACATTTTTGATGTCTGTTTCAGCCTTTTGAAATTTGTATTACCTCTCACAGAACTGAAAGTTTTCTCCTTAGTACGTCTGCTGTCCTCTTCCTCCTTCTCCTGATATCTTCAAGGCAGGCTTGAGTTCAATAACTTTCTAGTAGCTTTTTCCATACTTTTGTTTTCCTCAGATGTCTACCCATGTGATCAAATAATGTTGCTGGTGAAAGTGTGTTTGGTAATTTACTTTTAAATACTAGTGGTTACTGAGAAACCTCAAAAGATAAAGCCAGCACTTCAAGAGTTAATATGTTATTAGGAGGACAGGAAATCTGGCAACTATTGCAGAAACTAGACCTAATGGTGCACACAAACAATTTGTCAGTCTTGGTAAATGTGAATAGCTTTCCACAAAGTGGCTGCTTTTGCTTTGTTTGAGCAGCCTAAACTTTTCCTTTTTGGACTTTAAATCTTGGAAGTGAAATGTGATCCACATATTGAATCAAAATAATTTAATTCAAACCATATTTTGATTGGAATAAGGTTGACATGGAAAGAAACTCTAGAATAAAAAAAAAAAAAAAGTTGAAAGGACTTTCTATCATATATTTAGCAGGAAAATTTGAAACAGTTCTAATTAGGCTGAAAAAAACAGCCTTCTTCATTGTAACTTACAAAGGTCATATATCAATGTTAAGGCAGCATTACCAACTTGTGTCTGAAAGCCTGCACATGCAAGCATAATTCCAGTTGTTTGGGTTTGTTGTTTGGTTTTTTTTAAAATGTATGTGCATGAACATACTTGCAAGCCAGGATAGTACTTAGTTTAGTAGTTACTTGGTACTGCAGTTATATGGGTGCTTTGTCATGTGCAAGAAGAGTATTTTCCGCATCCAAATTGTGTTTGTGCTAAAAATGTGTGAAATCCTAATTCATGCTTTTCTGTTCATACATAAATAATTTTCAAATGGAACGTAAAAAAAAGAGACTCAATTATTTTTAGTGTTTCAAAGGAAATTCCTGACTTCAAAGAGGAATTAAAATATTTAGGCCATTAAAAGTAATAGGCAATTACTTGTACTTGAGATTTGTAATTCCTTACTTGCCGATGTAGTGTATTCCAGAGGTTTCTGGGGTTTATTTTATTTTAGTTTTTTAATTTAGTGAACAGGAAAGATTATTCATGTATGAGGGGCAATTTTGGTTTCTCGTCCAAGTTTCTACTTCGTTTTAACTATATAAACCACATTTTGGATAGGCTGGGCTTCTTTTCTGTCTTTCAGAGTTACATGCATGCTTTATGCTGTGCTTCAAGATTACTTTGCTTTAATCAGCATAGGAATAAGGCAAGCAAGTCTGTGGTCTATTTCTGAATAGCTTGGTTATGAATAAATACCTATGCTGGTGAAAAGAAATACAGTTAATCTTCTCATCTAATTTCAGCATTGGAATATCCTAATCTCAAGACCAGTATATATTCATTTTTGATAGACATAATTTCATATGATATATGTCATTACATAATCCAAACCAGAAAGAAAAGTAGAGGGCAAAAGCCAGCACTAGTCGCTTTATAGATACAAACCTTGATTCCAAGAGTATAATATTGTTTGTGAAAATATATTATAATAAATGGTTAGAGTATTTATACTGGAAAAAGGAAAAATCTTTCCTAACCTGCTGATTTTATGTTTTTGTCATTCCAACCATGTTTTACTAAACCATTTGTAGCAGCGTTAGACTGATAGTAGTCTTTGGTTGCAAGCATTAAATTAATCTCCATTCACTACTTTCAGAAAACAGGACAGAAAAAGATGTGCATAAAAAAATGAATTTCAGAGTCATTTGTGAAGAAGCAGTTTTGATTGCACATGTTTAGCAACATCAAATTGTGCATTTGAGAAGTATTTATGAATAAACTAAAATTTCCTTGTATACGATCAAGAAGCTTGTATAACAAAGCTTCTGTTTGTTGATGTGTCTGAAGCATTTCTACCTTGGGAATGGAGAAATGAAAGTTACTAATAGGTGTTTGTGTTTGACATCTGTATACTGTACTTTTTAGCATACCTCAAGTGCTTTAGTCTCTGCCTAATAGTTGTCATTAAAGAAACAGATATCAGCCCCAAGACAGTTTGTCAAAGTTAATATGAGTCCCTGTGGACAGAATTGACAATTTTTGTGTGGCTTCACGTGACAGTCTTTTCATGGTCTTGTTTGATCATTTAACAATTGGGCATTAGTCACTGATTTGTTTTACAATAACTCAATAGGATTGAATATAACTGTATTACACTGGACATTTTAGAAGATTTTCTTGTTTTGCACATTTTTCTCAGAGCACACAGTATGTGATATACTTGGTCTGCTGTGGGAGTGCTAACAATTGATTGGTTTGCTTTAAGAGCAGCATGGGAAGGATGTTAGTATCCCACCGCTGCATGCCGTATTTAACTTGAGCCTTAATGAGCACTGGCTGTCCTACATGCTTAAGTAATCCTAAATGCTTAGCATTCCATACCCTTGGCTTAGTTTTGCCAGAGGTAAATGCTAACAGTAACATTTTAATTTTTTTTAAAGCCCTCCTTTTAAAGACTGGATAGTTACGCAAATTGGAACTTTCTAAGTTCTCAGATGTTTGCCTTGATTTTGTTTGGGTTTTTTGTTTGTTTTGTTTTGTTTTGTTTTGTTTTTTTAAGGAGTACCCATACTTAAATAGTATATACCAGTGCAGCTATAAAGTGCATTGCATGTACTGGTGCATTGTGGTGTTGTCCTGGGAAGTCTACTTAATTTTTTAATCTTTATACAGAGTGTTAACTAAACTATTGTTCCTCCATTGATTCTGTCATAGCATAAGCCCTTCCCTCCAACCAAGAACTTAACTGTGAACTTGAAATGCCAGAGAAGCTTATTTAGTCTTTGGTGTGCTATGTTTGGGCGGTCCTTCAGGGACCTGGGTATTGATGCTGACTGTAGTAATTTTTTGTTTAGCTCTCTTATTTGTGATTTGGCAAATAAGAAGTAAGATTTAAAATGGCCTAATATAGGGAAAAAAATTATCTACTTTTGAATCTGTATAAATTAAAAGTGTAAAATAATTTTAAACTTAAAAACAAGAAGTAAATTCGGGATGGCTCCCAACCATTCCATGAAAAGGCAAAGGGTGTGTTTTAGTTTTGCTTTTTTAAGAAAAAGTCATATATCTGTTAATCTGAGGAGAATTGCAGAGTGATATTCCTTTGGTTATTCATGTCCAAAACCTTTGTAAGGGTAATATGACCCAGTACAAATCTAGCTTTTGAAGAAAAATAAAATATGAACCACCTCTGCACATACTATATATATATGTATAATCACAAGTTCTTAATGCTATTTTTCCTGTCATTAAATAGTTATAATGATAACAGTAAGCATATTCCAGGGTTAATTTTTATTTTTTTTTTTTTAGCATAGCAAGAAAATTAATTCCTATGATTGCCATTTGCTGAGCCCTGTAGAATTTTATGGCTGCACATTGTAGTATTATGGACACTCATGAGACTCCTGACTGGTTTTATCTTATTAAAAAATTTTGAAATCATTAATTTTTAATTGGCCTGCTTGTGGTTTTTTATAGTTTTAATTGTATGCCTGTGTCTAAATGTTGGGTCTTTTTAATTCAAAAAGAAAAAAAAAAAGAAAAGTAAGAAAGAAAAAATCCTATCTAAGCATATATGTTGTAAGGTATTTCCATATGACAATCCAAAGAGATACTATACTGTGTGGTAATTCGTTTTAAAGAATGCTTTCAGCAATTCAGTATCCTAATAAAAATAATAATAAAAAAAAGAATGATATGATGTCAAAGATACATACAGGTCTTTTCTTGATTGAAAGTTCTAATTAAGTGAATCGAGGAAAAGTAACTGAAATTAGCTGTCAGAAAGTCACATTTAAATGAGTGATGATCTGGTGTGGCAGTAAACATTTAAATGATATAAATTGCCATTTAAGTGTATGGTTTAATGTTTGTCATGCATTAATATGACATGAGACTGCAGTGACAATCAAGCAGCTTGCTCTAATTTGAACATATTTAGGGCTTTTGTGTGGAGCGCACCACACAAATGAAGACAATTGCTGTTTTTATGTGTCAATTTAAATGTTGTTTTCAAGCATCGGTTAATGAAACAAACCCATCATTTTAGTGTGCAAATTGCAGAGAGGTTTCCTTGGTTTTCAGATTAATTTCAACTTCCTCTGCTCAAAATTAGGAATTTCCTTTACAAGGAAAATGCCATTTGTTTCCTTAGATGAAGAGAATATCAGACTTTGTTATGTTGTTTTGTTTGCTCATTCAAATAAGAATATATTGAACCCTCTATATAAAATAGAGGAAGCAAATCCTGCTAGTGACTCACTCTAGATGAATTAACCCTTTAGATGACAATGATTTTTAGGTTATCTTTTAATGCATTTGTGCTGTATCTAATAGCATTGTGAGAGATTCATTATTGTTTGAATGCTTTGTCTTGGGAATTGGGTTGTAATTGGACAGTATCTTCAGAAAAATGGCTTAATCATTCAGCATAGTACTGTTTCTGTGTAGGTTTGTGTAAGAGTTATATACAAGACATGCATACAAGTAATAGCAATTTGATATTCCATCATGTTAAATAATTTGTACCCTAACATCCCTAGTTAGTTCAGTTTCCCCAAGTCTATCAATCTTCTCTCTGTCTGTCAGAATCAGATTATTGTGCTGTTATTGTTCACTGTGCAGATCACACAGAAAAGCACTATTATGTCTTGAGAGTTCATAAAAATGTTGCCCGGCTGTCCATAAATGCATAAATGCTTTCCACTTACTGTTTCTTTTCTCACTCCCACTATTAAAGTTTTAAAAGCAAGGTCATCTGATCAGTGGGGAGTAGAGCATGAGACTGGCGTCTATCACAGGGCCCACCTTATTTTTGGTAAAATGTTACTGTTATCAGTTATCAGTTCTGTATGTAGACCTGTTAAGGTTTTTGTATGGTATTAAAAAATGCTGCTACATAGTGATGACTAAATGATGACTAACTGGCAAACTCAAGTTTATATATATTGTGTCTGGTTTTTTTCACAGGCATTAGAAAGTGAGTTTGTTTCCTGCCAGCTTCACCAGTGGATTGATCTGATTTTTGGCTACAAACAGCAAGGGCCAGAGGCTGTTAGGTCCCTGAATGTGTTCTACTATTTGACTTACGAAGGAGCTGTTAACTTGAGTTCAATAACGGATTCCGTATTAAGAGAGGTAAGTTCGTACTTTAAATATAGGAAACAAAAATCTTTGTTAACCACTTCAGTGTTGAAAGTGTAAAGACTCCACGTTCAAAGCTACCAATGAATGTTCAAATCTTTGCATTCTCTTGTGGTTTGACTACAGGCCAGTCAAGTGCAAGGTGCCTGAACTGGTTGCCACAGCATGCAAAATTAAGAGAACAAGCATTCAAGTTGTTCTTAAACTTTTTGCACCTGGGTTCAGCACAAAGTGGATGCCAGTATAAAAATAAATGTTCAAGGGTTGCCTCAGTTGCTGAGGACAGTCATTTTTTTTATTTGGCTTGCACTTTTGAATTTACTTTATAGTTTTAACAATTCTCTTTTAATGCAATCCTGCATCTGTAATACACATCAAACACCATAGTGATGTAGCTTCCGTTATATTTATTTGGCTTGCTATCAAATTAATAATTTGTCCTGTATTTTTCATATGCAAAAGTAAATATTTAAACATCGGAAAGATCAGTAGTCTCACTCAGACTCTGTACTATTCAGAAAAATCTATTTGTTAAAGTATCCCTTAAGATATCGCGGGCTTAAAGACTTCTCCCTCGTCCATCTAAACAGATGTTTAAAAAAAAAAAGACAGGTTGGGCTGGGTGATTAAAATAGGTCTTGGATCAGTTTTATGTTCTCTATTCAGAGAATACATTGGTGTCAGGCGTAGCTGTAAGTATATTAATTATAGAATAAATGTAAGTGGAACTGTATTATAAAATACACTGAGTTCCTGAGAATAAAGTAATATGAATGCTATCAACGATTTTATTTAAAAGGGTGAGTGGATGCATACTAACAGGGAATATATGTGTGAACTGAATGAAAACAAGATGGAAGACATTTCTGCTTACAAATATTAGGTTTGAAGTTCACTGTAGATTGAGGCTAACCCTAATTGAAGGGTTTTTTTAATTGTTGCTTACTGAAAAATGGTCTGAGAAGTAGACATTATTTTATGTAATAGTATTTTCTCTGTAGGTACTGGCCATCTAACTGGGGCACCTTGACATCCTCTGGATAAAAAAGTCACATTGTAGCAACACAGTGGTTTGTAGCTGGCTTTTGGATGCAGTGGAAGGGTTTGGGGGGTATACAGGGCATGTAGGGGCATACAAGGACTGACGTAAGTACAAAAACTGACGGCTGGTTGTTGTCGTTGCATGGATGGCCATCAGTCTGCAGGCTGCATCTTGGTCTACTTTAACCTAAAATACAGATGTTGCACATAAATACATAATACATTTAATTGAGCAAAGAAAAGAGTTAATGGAACACTTGGCTTTAAGAAAAAAATGTCGTAATCTGGGTTTGTCCTCTGTACACTGACAAGGAAATACTCTTACCTTGTAAGAGTATTTATTAGATTCTTCAAGTGCTAGGTTTAAGTATGAGATGAAAAAATAGACTGGGCATTGTGTGTAATGTGTTCTAAATTTTTATATTAAATGAACCATCGTTTATGAAACTAATAATTGAAGTAGTATTAATCAAAATAGTGGTCTGCCACACACAATTTTTATGTAGTTTTAAATTTTTCTAGAACAGTTGTGTTATCGTTTTAACTGGTAGGTTCTACTTGTGTCATAGCTTGAAATAAAGTAATTTAAGACCAGGGAAGTTACAAATCTGTCTGGAAGTGTGGATCATCTCAGTTGGAGAAGCATTCACTTTGTACTTCTTTAAATATATAAATATATTTTGTTACCAAATCTTTTGAATTTTGTCATGGTTTTATTGTACTTCAGTACAAAGTTTCATATTTTGGGTTATTCTATGCTGCCTCGACTGAGTGGCGTATAAAAATGAAAACAGGAGAGGAGAACAACGGTATTGTTGAGTTCATAATAATGGAGTAGCTTAGCAGCAGCAGCATTTCAAAACACTACTGATGGTGTCAAAAATACATGCTGATGAATGCAGGCAGCAGAATGAATGGTTATCTTGCAGCATTTTCATTCTGAGTTACTTGAAGATTGGTCCAATGGAATGTTTTTATTTATTATTTTTATGCAGGTCGGCAAAAAGATTCCTGTTTAGTTAGGTATCCCTTGCTATTTACATGTATTTTTTAAAGCATGGGTTTTTATTATGTAAATGTGTCTATGTAATTTGAAATGGTACACAGGATCAGCTCTGGTATGATATTGATAGTGCAGATTTAATGACTATCATCACCAGTGGTGCGTTATTCTGTTTTTACTTATGAGTAGAGATGAAAGTAATAAAAAATCTGTTTGTGTGTACATCTTTGTGCATAATCATTCTATATCTATGTGCTAAATGAATTTATCATGCACCTTTGACAGCCTCACCTTCTTCCTGCTTACTAATCCATTTCCCTGAGGACCTGTGCTAACGTTCTGTACTGCTGAGCAGCTTCAATCAGCATTTGTTTTTCTCCTACAGTCAGCTTGCTAGAAAATATTTCTTCTTTTCTCCACCAAATTCCTGGTTAGAGGCCAAATGAATTTCTGATCTGGACAATTAACAGTATTTTTACTGTTAACTGTATGCACATGACACCTCAGATTTAGTATCTATTTATTAGGCAACTATTAAACCAGAGGTTTTACTCTGGATTTTTTGGTTTCAAAAAGGATGCTTTTGGCTTTCTCCTCTTGGTGAGGTTCAGGGTTTGGAACTTTAATCTTAACAGTTGTAGCAGAAAAAGTATTTTTATTTGCAAGCCTGAAACAAGGAGAAGTTTCTGTTTGCTCTGCAAGTTGCAAGTTACAAAGGCTTTTAGGTACCATATAGAAGTAATAGCATGTGCTTAAACCATGGTGATTTCTCCACATAGATAGTCTATACTAAGCCTGGACCACATCAGTAATGAGAAGCCTATGACACATGTGTTTCTGAAGTATCTTCACAGATATAAGTATGGGTATTGGTGACCTAACTCATCAGGAGAGGCCACACACAGAATAATAGTGGAAGGAACTGAGGAGTGGAGGAGTGTAGGTTAATGCAGAATTTCCTTAGGTCTCCTAAATGGCTCCAACTGGCACCTTTATTTTTATAGGCAGTCAGGTTATATATATTACAAGAAGGAAGCACTCGTCTAGGAAGGAAAACTACTTGATTAAAACCATATTCCACCTTTCTTTTTTTTTTTTAAACTGAAAATGTAGAACTTTTACATCCTCTCGTACTGCTGTGAACAATTTTTTCCTGCCATTCTTTCTGCCTATGGGAATAAAGGAAGTAAAGTATTTTGAAAGGATCTGACTGCTATAATAGAAAATTTTAAACTAAAATGCAAGCCATGGGCCACATGCTACCTTTTGGCAGATAAACCCTGGGGAGTGCAAAGCTTGCATAATTCAAAGGCAAATCTCAGGGGGAGGGAAGTAGATCAAGAGAGAAGGGTTTGAGTCACAGCCAGTGGGGGAAGGGAACTGTAACCAGGAGAAGCCAGGCAAGAGATCCAGTATATCTGCTGGCATATCTGTGTACTACTCATCGCTGCAAACACTATTCCTTTATCCTCTTCTTTTTTCTTGAGCCATTTTAGCAGCATTATCATTGACTCTGGTCCTTGTGCATCTTGCTGAAGGAGGTTACAACTGCAGAGAGAAGTTGCTGTTCAGCCGACAAGCAGTAAATATCACAGCTCTTTCTGGTGGAAAATACAGTATTTGCCAGCAGAGGGATGCTGTATGACTGACTACCTTCTGTTGACTTGTTCTTGAATACTGTGTTTTGATCTGTGGAACTCCAAAGCACAAGATCTGCTGTCCAATGGCTTTTTTGTTGCCTGTATGGAATAGGCAGGAAGTCACAGTAGCACAGATAAATGTCATCCAACCATTCTGGAGAGAATTCACAGCATCTTCTTATCAGAAATTCTGCTCTCTTTTTACAATAGCTGTCCAAGGATGGCAAAAAAAATAGTAGTAGAATTAGGTCCAAATCATTCAGATAAGCAACTGATTAAGAGGTGAAGCACAATCCGTAGAAAATATTTTGTATCTCGGACTGAATGGTGGGTATTCCATTAGTGTCTTGGTCAGAAGACTAGAAATTCCTGTTGTCTCTGGCATAGTGTAACAAAGGTTGATCGTGAATCTGGGCTGCACACAGAATTTCTAATTATAAGTCCATGTCTTCAGTGATATCCCTATGTAGCTAGCAAAACTACTGGTTAAGTGTAAAGAAAAGAGATTATGTTAATAGTGGGAAGGCAAAATATTACTTCAAGACCACGTCATCGATTCACTACAGGAACGCCTGAGCCTCAGGAGGCATACTAGATTTTGTAGCATGCTTATCAAAAAACACCTAACCATATTCTTTAAATAATTTTTAAAGTATCATCTGATATGATCTTGGTGGGCTGCAATTAAGGAAGAGTGATGATTTTTAAATTAGCAATAATAGTTCAAAAAAGGTGAGACTAAGTCTCATCGAATTAATGTATCCCACATGCTTTCATTAAGTGATTTGCTTTTAGCTATAGATGATTCAGTTGTTTTATATGTTTTCCTTTGAAGAGAAGGTGCCTTTTTGTTACAGGAAGGTAGTCTGTTTAACATTAGGAAGCACAGCTTTCTGCATCCTATCGGCACCTTTATTTCTACTGTTGATATCTTATTTCCATATGAACTGAGGAGTTTCAAAAATTGTGAAGAATCAGCTTGGACATAGCATTCGATATGTTATTTGAATGTGCCACTTCTGATTATATAAAAAGATGAAATAATTCTTTTATTTTCAGTTTTAAGGCATATGGGATAAATTATTTATGGATAATAGCTTTTAAATGTTGCCTGAGATTAATATCTTCTGGCAAGTTTTACGCATCTTAGACCTATCTCTTATGAGTCTAATTTTATTTTTAAATATTTACTGTTTGAGAGACTTCTGTGCTTTCCAAAAGAAGTTACAAGAATGTTTAGTTTACATGACCCCAGTTTCATGACAGCAGTAGCAGATCTGATATCTTATCCCAGAGAAAGCATTTTTGGCCTGTCTTTTAGCTGTGTTCATGGTGGGAGTTAATAGCATATTTCAGCTCTAACTCAGCTGGAGAACTTTGACAACAGTGAATCTTTCACGAAGTATAAACACAACTTGTATTTATAGCATAGTTAACATTTGCTAAATAGTTGGGAAAATGATCAATCTGTTTCTAGCAGGTTGGGCAACAGTCTTTGTTGTGGCTGCAGCAAGCTTTAAAAAGTAGGATAAAGTGATTAGAAAATACTGTCAGAGAGCAATAAATTTAGATGTGTTGAATTCAGTAAGTAATGAATTCATCAGGCAAAATTCAAAGTACTGCAGAAACAATCTTTGAATCGTCTCTGGCCAGAAGTGTGTTGCACAGATGGCATGCTTGACGTTATACAGCATAGGAACAGTGTGAAAAGCCAAGTAAATGTTAAGAATCAGTCTAGTTTTAATTGCAAGTTTGTATTAAAATACCATTATATGGAACCAGCATTAAGAAGTCTATATTCAAAGGAAGCATACTGATTTAATGGCTAAGGAGAGGTGGATTTGTCAACTGCTGCCTGTCCTGTGCCCTGGTCTTTCCCTCTGAAGGTGTGTGAATCCTGTGCAGAGCAGGATTGTGTAACGAAGGCAGGGCCTCTGATGCTGTTGTGGGTGGGCATGTACCACTGCTGCATAAAACCAGCTTGTCTGGGCACCAGGACTCTCCTACGAAAAGATGAACTATTTTCTTTTGTTAAAAGGAGCATTAAAATAATAGGAGACCATTCCTGCCACCAGTTCGTATCATTTACCTATTAATTCTCACATCTCAGCTCACACTGTGACCTATCTGTGATGATGGGAGTAAACAGGCAAAATGAGCATAAGCAAGTGTTTGCTGTGATATCTGGGAGGTGTGACACTCCTTTGATTCCATTCAGCCTAGAATCTGACATGATGAATGGGGGGTTTATTGCCCTTTGTCTTAAATTTATTTAAACTGTATTTACTACAGTGCTTAGACATAAAAGTATTCAGCTAGGTTTTGACCCAGAAAAATATTTGTCCTGGATGTTCTCTTTTATCCTTCATTACAGAATAGATCCTAATTTTGTCTGGTGCTTCTGCATCTGTATCCAGCAGGAAAAAGAGTGACATTTTAGAGTTAATTCAAGTATGACTTAGATGCCTGATGTATAAGAATTTAAAAAATTAAGAATCAAACAACTGCTTTGGCTGGAAGAAGTAAAGCTTTCTGGAAGGAGGTAACTCATGTAAATCAGTTCTTCAGCTCCGAGTGCCTTTTTCATCAGCCCCTGATTGAAATTCAAAGGACAGAAATTTTCAGCGCAGTCAGTTGCCTCACCTCTTCTTGCTTGACCTGTCTTGTGGATCTATGAGAGCCAGAGAGGCCTTGAGACCCCCTGGGCTCTTTATATTTTCATTTGTGCCTGGCTGGTCAGTCTTAGATAGCTGACATATTTGTTGGACAGCATTAAATAAGAAACAGTAATCAAAAGGTAAACAAGGGATGGAAGAAAGTGATGTTCATAATCTTTCAAAAATAACTTTTTTTTAGTAGAAAGTATTTCCATTTTTCAGCTTTTTTTTTCTCTTCCATATGTTTAAAGGATGAGATATCCTAGTGTATAATAGTCATACAGTTATCATACAGTAAGTCATTTAGCCTTGAATCAAACATGGAAGTGAACAGGCTACAAAAATTTCATTACTCTTTGTGTCATCAGCATGATTTGATTATTTGCAGGCTCTTTATGTAGTCCAAGCTGTATCTGTGCTGTATATACTGTGTTTCACAGTAACTGGGAAACTGAAAATGTTTGATAGGAGTGTTTTCATTCTATGCTTATTGCAGCCCAGGGTGTCTAGCTCATCAGTGTTCCCACTGTGTTTGCAGGTGGTGTGATATTTACTTACCAAACTGTATTATATTAGCTATTAGTTATATTTGAACAAGAGCTGCTACTTGAGTGAGAAAGCATGTGGTCAAGCTGATGGTGCTTTTCCTTAAGCAGTGTCCAAAAATCAAGTCTCAGTTAAATGTTACATTTTATTAAATGATAACAAAAATTTCATTCATTGCAGTAGAAAACTCTGAGATAATATTGTACCCATACTTTGAAAACAGCAAGTTTGATCTTTGCAAGTAGTAGTTATGACTTACTTAAATGTATTTCTTAGTTTAGCAAAATCAGTTTCTTTTTCACAATTGTTACAGATTTTGAAAGGTGATCACGCAAGACAGTTTAAAGACCATTAAATGTTGGATTTTTACATCAGTGTATTAACCTCTTTCAGATCAAAATGATTTATTTTAATGAAGCTTTTTTATTTAATAAATAGAGATGGCATCAAAGTCGAAGAAATTCCATGGAATGCTAACAGATTGGAACAGATTCCTTTATTCTAGAGAAAAAAGTTTTATATGAAAAATCTGGAGTTGGCTAAGTGGGAAGTAGACTATGTGAAGGTAGCAAGTTTTAAAGATTAGGTTTAGCTGTTTAAAGAAGTGAATGAATAATGTCAGAAATAGATGAAGTTTCAAGTTATTGCGCAGAGCAATGCCACTACTTTCTATGTGATAATTATTGATTTTAAATGAGAGCAATGAGCTGCTCTCTTAAAACCTTCAACTGCTACAACACAGAGAGACATAAGGCAGTTTTGGTTGTGGTGCTCAAATAAAACAGTGACTGTTACATTTTTTAAAAATAGAGCTGCCTAGGATTTTGCTTGTGTTGAATCCAGTTTTATCTGCAGGTCTTTAAATTCATCTTAACTTTCTTTTTAGATTCTTTTCCCTTTTTACTTTGTCAGTCTCTTTGAAGTGCTACCAGACCTCTTTTTCTAGTTCTAGTTTTTTTATCTGCTTCTTTCCAGTAGCCAAAGATTTAGGTGTTTTGAATGAGCACATCAGTGCTCCAGACAGAGATACTGTTTGAAATTATCCATGAACCCAGTGCCTCTGAACATTATTGAGTGACATTTGTTTCTGTTGGTTGTGTCTGCTCTGACTAACTGGTTTCTTTCAGATTGGCAGCTGGGATTATGCTGCAGTAGACGGACAGCTGCATGAACTGGAGATTGCAGCCAGGCCGTGCTGTGCCTCTGCCCAATACGCCTGGAATGTATATATTCAGACTAGAGTAACTTGCATGGCCCTGAGGGGGATCTATTTGTATTCTCACAAGCTGTGATTACTTCCTGTTTTACTTTAATGACTGCCATGTAATTGTCATACTGATTTGTCTGGACAAAAAGACTTAATTTTAATTTATTCTCACAGAAAATTTCTAATGTAGTTTAAGAGCTGGGTTAGTGTCTTTGTTTTCAAAGGTGTGGTGGAAGGTATCCTACGCCATGCTCCCTTCTACGCTTTTCAGTGATTCATGCATTGAATCACAAATAGCTTTGAGGAAAAAAAAAATCTCGTGTAGGGTAACTTCTCCCCCCCTCCAGGTATCTTTAGTAGTTTGAACTTAATAAATAACAAGTGGTTAGACTAGTAAGCAACTTCCAAACAGACAACTGTGGTATTTTGAACAGACAGAAGGAACTGAAGTTAAGGGGGAAAGGAGGTGGGATATTATACAACAGATGTGTTTCTTGCAAGAAAGCTGTAAGGAAGGAATTAAAAAACCCTTATGTTTCATTTATATGTGATGGCTTTCATTTGTACGTATATATATTTATACAAATATATGTATTTCAAATATATATATTTTTATGTTGTTTTGTATAATGAGGCATACTCAGATTCGTTACATATATCCCTAATGCACCACAGCGAGCTAAAGTGCACTTTTTACTTCATATCAATGTGCTAGCGTACTCTAATGATGCCCTCCCCTTGGCCCCCCCCGCAGGTTGTTGACAGTATTTCTGCCCTGTTTCAGCTCTGAACCAATAAACCTGTGTTGCTGGAGTTGAAGTAATAACTGCATTAGTGGACTGCAACAGTCATCTTTTACACTCTGCTTGGTTAACAGAGGGTATATCACAAGCATTTTTAGTCATGTGTAATGATACCTAAAGAACAGTATGCAACTCTTGATCTTGTATCTTTTCTTTAGCCTTTCTTCTCTCATCATTCTCTTCCTTGTAATTTATTAGATTTCAAAGCTAGTGTAGGTAATTTTCTTTAAACCAGTACATTAAGCGAATAGAGCAATTATAAAAGAAAAAAATTGAAATTATTCAGTATAAAAGGGTTGATTTGTGAAGTTGAAATAAGAGAAGGATTTTTCTGATTTGGCATGAAGAGATTCGGTTGCTCATCTTATTTAGAACAGTGGCTGGGAGTGTGTGAATTTATGATACTAGCATTTAAGCACTTTATTTTTTCCCTGGGTCAAGTGTAGTGCAATATCCTTAGGGCAGTTGTACAGTCAGCAAGCATATACATTGCCTGTATCAGAAAAGCATTTTGCCCATTTTTCACAATCTCGATCTAACAGGGATTGTTATGAAACCCGGGGAGATGGTACTACAAAGAGCTTCTCTGCTTCTTTTCTATAATCTTTAGTGTGTTTTCAGCAATTTTATCTAATTGTTATGAATCATGCTTCTTCTCCAGCTAGTGTTACCTGTGTTTCTGTAGTCCGTGAGGAATTTAACTAAAAATCTTACCGTAGGACTCTAAGTGACTGTCTGGTCAGAAGAGGTTTTCTGATCACTTGTTACCAGAGCTTGATTTTAATCACTGTCCCATGGGGAAAGGAGCTAGTCAGTTGGCTGCTAAGCCATTCAACTTCTGTTGAATGGCTTTCTGAGGGGAAACCTGTCAAATAGTCTGTGTTCTCTGGTGCTGTAAAGCAACATCTGGGTGGAAGGAAAGGGAAAACAAGCAATCATAATTGCATATTGCTCAAGCCAATAGAAATCACTGAGGAACATGTGTGTAAACCTTTTTGAATATTGAAAAGTTAGGTAGGAACGGCAGAGAGCCAAAGTAATTATTTTTGCAAGGGCTCTTATTTTCTGGACATAAATACCGGGTAGAAACATGGAGGATGAACCCAAAACATTTTCTGTCCCTAACATGTATGCTGGAAGAATATGTATTACAGTGCATGATGTTATTTCACCTGGCTTTTGAAATGTTTGGCAATTAAATCTTACAGATTTGAGAAAAAACTGGAAATACTTTAGTGTAGATCTGTAAAGGCACATTGACTGAAAGTAGCCTCCTTGTAACGAATGGTGAGGTTGTATGTTGTCGTGCATTCAGACAGAGGCATGTGTTTTAACATGGGTATGCCCTGCCTTAGACTTCTCAGACATTTTTGTCTGAGCAGGCATGATGAAAGCAACTCTAAGCTAGTCTCTTTAAGGGTCTTTAAATCTAGAGTTAAACGGTGTATGTCTTGCCTTTTAACTGTATGGGCCTTTATTTCAGGATCTGAGTTCAAAACTAAAGACCGTTTCATTCTTTCTCTGTGACACTCACTGCAGTTCCCCCTCCACCCACCCTCCCTCATATTTAATTTTATAGTTCTTTCAGACATAAACATGAAAAAAAAGCAATTTTGACTTAGTTTCTGAGTGTTGCTGCAAAGAAAAGTAACAAACATCTGTTTTTACCTTAACTGCATCCATATGTTCAACCTCCCCATCACCCTCCTTCCCAAAAAATTTACAGCCGTATTTGGTGGGTACTGCATACTGTTGAATTAACTTTCTTCACAGTTAGACTAGATGGTAAGTTCAGAGACTGAAAATACCCATACTTAGCAGTGGCCAGAAACTACATTATATCTAAGCCAAGTTTTCAAGTTTTTTACTCTTCCTCTTTTAATTTACTTCCCTATTCCCCTTCTCCCCTTCCTACCCTACAAGAAAAGAGGAGATTATCCAGGTTATTGTGGTAATCGGATAAAAGCTAAATTTTCTTACGGCTTTCATACTTATAAATTAATTAACATTCAAAATACCATGTTTATCATGTAAGTATGATTCGAGATGTATACTGTGTGGATTATTGAAAAGGGTTAGTTCGCTTGTTTAATTTTATTACTTCTTGTTGTAGCATCTGGAAGAATTCTGACCTTAGAAAAGTTTTGTTTTAGTAGAGGATTAACAGGAAGAAAGCTATTTTACTGAGATACTTGAGAAGCAGTGAAACAAAATGTTGAATGATGTTATCTTTTACTTTGTGGTAGGCAGCATGCTTTCACAGATAAGAGTTTGTGGAACTAAAGATGTCTTTCAAAGAAAGATTATTCCTTTCCAGTTATATAGTGCCTTTAATAGATGTGAAACTACTTGTGAGAATTTCCTATATATTTCTACCTACAATAATCTAAATGGTTGTATGCTCCAGAGGGATTCAGCAATGTGAGAACACATGCCCTTCCTCTGCCACTAGAAGAAGCTGTCTTAGTAACACCGACTAATGCTAGTAATACATTTTTCAAGAGAAAAGTTAGAAGCTGTACTATAATTTATTAGAAAGTTGATGACTTTTTGATGGTCATTTTACTGTATATTCTCAGGTAAGTGGTAGGTCCTTTTCTTCAAAGGAGATATTAATTATCTCTGTGAGGAAAAGATTCCCTGCTCCTAGCTGATTTTCTTTGACAGGTCGAACAAAAGTCTGAGTGACATCTGGTGGCTACAATGCCCTGTATTTCTCTTTCCATTGTTATGTAAATGGAGAGACTGGGAATTGATTCTAGCTTCAACATCACATGTTTTTGCTGACAGAGGGAGGTCATCTTGCATCCTTCTGTATGCGATCCTTCTGACTGAGACATCATCAGAACATCAAGTTGACATTTGGATTGACTTTGAGTACAATCTGGGAAAAGGAAGAAATCATTTGGGGTCACTAGTACACTGTCTTGGCCATAATTAAGAAATGTTGAAGCTTAATAAAGAAATTTTTACATTTTTTTCTTGGTAATTAAAAGGAATGCGAAAGGTTTTTATGCTGAAGTCTAGCCACTATGTCTAGAAATAGTTGTCCGAGTAGTTTTTTTTACTCAACAGTTTTTCAAATTTCTTTTGGATCTCTGAAGACGTCAGTAAAGAGGACATACAATATCTGTGCTTTTACTCTGTGTACTTTTGATGTTTTATGAAACTTTGTTACTTGTGGTAGGACATGATCTGAATATATATTTTTCGTGGTTCTGTTGACTAAAAGGAGAACACTGTGACAGGGAAATATTGGAATCCTGAAAATGCAGGCTGTCATATTTTTGGAAGGACCAGATGGAACCTAGTGAGTCCAAAAGACTTGTTTGTGACAGAACTGTTAAATCCCAAACTCAAGCTAGATCGTAAACGTGGATGTGGAAACTGTCTGTTAAAGACTGTAAACACAGAATTTGTGGTCCTCTAAGGCAGGTTTTGGCAAAATCGTTGTCCCATTGGTCAGCAGTTTCACCAGTTCTGGCAGAACACTACTTGAAAATGGGCAGTGACTTTCTACTTGCGGGTTGAGTAGAATATTTTATACTTCTTTTTAACATCCCACAGGGATGCTCTTCTGCACTGAAGGTGGGTGGGAGACAATAGCTGTTCTCCTGCTGCTGTTGTGTGGTCTAGGAAAGTGATTATGATAAGCATCATGTATGTGAGTAAGCAGTGGAATCACAACTGTGTCTCTTCCAGTTTTTATGTTGCTAGAAGGTAGTGAGTTCCTCTGAGATCTGGACTGTGGTAAACAGCATTGTGACTGCTGATCTTTCATTGATTAAAACATTATAACATATCACTTTTGTTCTACATCAGTTTGGGGTCTTGTGCTGAATGTATTTGAAGTATTTGAAATGCTCTGCATCAACATGAGTTACCTTGTGTTTAATTTTCCCTTTCTTAGTACTGGCACTATGTAAGAGAGTATTGTTTCTAGAAGTAGCATTGGGAATTAAAGGACATATCAGATTTAATGGGTAGAACAAAATTCTGACTCTCTTTAAATGCTAGACATGGGCTGTTTGGGAATGGAAGTTATTATATTGATCAAAAGTCAATACACTAGGAAGTTAACCAATCTGAAGCTTATTATTTCCTCATTTTATCTACTCTGTTTCCAGCTCTAAAAGAAATGCCTGGAAGTTGTGCTTCAAGAATATTTCATTCATTTTGTACAATATATCAGATATATGTTTTATAGGAAATAAATAGTAGATCCTGTAGACTGTAGATTTGCCCTAAAGTTTTTAACAAGCACAGAATAACGGACATCCAGGACTGTCTGCATTCTGCTCCTTCTGTGTTCTTCTGGTTCTACCCTCAATCCAACACAGAATTCCCATTTGTTAGTAAAAATGTTCTGCTCAATCTGCAGGTAAATGTAAGCAAATCTTTTTAATCTGGATGTTTTGGAGCTAACAGCGTTTTATGGAGAGGGCAAAGCTGCTGACCAATATGCTGTTGCTTTGTTAATGCCTAATGTCTTAAGGGACCTCAAATTCTATGCCCTTGTGATTCCCTTGATATCTCGAGTCATAAAAACCCAGATTTGAATTTTAATGTAGCATGTCTCATCACTAGGAAGAGGACTCTGATGGTCTTACTGAGCTTTAGTGTTTCACAAATCTGATTTTGCTGTTCCTCAGAAAGTGCTTGTTAAATCAACTTGTGTTTGTATGTCCAATTTCACCCAGCTTTTTGATAAACTTATTCACCAGTTCTTTGAAGATGAAGTTGCTTCCCAGAGTGGGCAAGAATGTTAGAATCTGTCCATAGAGTAATTGCAATTCCTCTTCTGGTGAGTTCAGATATTTCGAAAGCTCTGCCAAATGGGTCAAGTGTTTCAGATGGCATGTTTTCTATCACAGAATGGTTATTTTTGATGATTGTAAGGCATCAGGTGCATTCGACTTTCGGTTTTGTTATTTCTGTAAGAGGAGAAAATTGTGCGTCCTAGTAATAGTCTTTATTATTATCTAAAAATAGTTATTTGTAAGAATAAGTTCAGCATAAGTGTTATTCTGTTGTCTCAAAAATTTTAATGGGTGGCTAAAATAGAACAGGAAATATAAGTGTAAGGAGTCTCAAGGTATGTTGAACCATGAAAAAGGATAATCTCTGATAGCAAAACAAGTTTCTAGTAGCTAAAAAGTGGCTAGTGGTTTTGTGTTTTAGCATTCAAGCTTGAAGGACCTGATTTTCAGGACTTCTTTTGAATGTGGGACTTGCTAATGCCTCACCTTAGGTGCTCAGCATCACTAGATACTTTGCGAATGTAGGGCTCAGTGCACCATGTAACAGAGAAACTAAAGTATCAGCCCAAATGCAATCTGTTAGCCCACAGCAAATGCAAGGTAATTCTATTTACTTTAGCTCACAATGAAAGAGATTTAATCTAAGATGAATGATTTAAGATGGTTTTTTATTTATTTTTTTTTTTTTATTATTAGCCTGTTTCTGTGGATAGTGCAGGGCTGGCTGACAAGAAATAACTTGTTGAATTTTGGCTACTTGATTTTATCTTTAAGCCAGTGGGCAATAGGTGGCAACATGGAAAATTAGTTGGACATGCCTAGGCAAGAGATAGAAGTTCCCACATTTCAGAATCATTATTTTTAAGAAATCGCTGAGCATGAGATAGTAGTTTCATGTATGTCTTATGAAGAAAGTGATAAAGCATGTTGCTGAAGATACAGAGAAACTTTTTTAAAAAGTTTGTTGCAATATATCATTATCAATATATATATTATATATCATGTTCTCCTTTAGCTGCATGTGTAATTTAGTTTTGCTGTTGGTACTTCAATAGATCCTAAAGTTGTTTGCTCATTTTGAATAAACATGAAAATAAGAAAACAGCTCGGTATTGCTTTCATTGTAGTTATTGCTGTAAAACTACGCAATAGAGTTTAAATAGAAAACAGAACACGTAATACCTATAGAAATTTTTAAAAAGTTAACTTTTGTTTCTGAGTTATGATAGAAACAGGGTAGGCCAGTGTTAGAAAGGAAAAATGGAGCCAATAAAGAGGGTTTCTGATTATAATAGCTTGTTTCTGTTTAATATCATTGAGCAGGATGAGGTTTTGCAGAGTTTCTCATGGAAATAGCATCCACAGTACTAAAATGATTACCTCATTCTTAGTACCAGTGCCAAGCACTTAGCCCCACAGTGAACACACGGGGTTGATTTTCAACATGAAACAAGCCAGAAGTGTGGAATGACATTTTCAGGTGACAGTTATGGTTCTATTCCCTGTAATTAGCACCTCTTAACATGCAAACCTGCCTGTGCCTTTTCCAGGCTGTTGAAGCTCAAATACGAAGTTTTGGACAGACCCCTTCACAACTGCTCATAGAACCACATCCTCCAAGAAGTTCTGCCATGCAGGTGGTAAGTACCACGTTAACTCTTTGTGACCTGCTATTTTGTTCACTTCTTTTGCTATCTTAAAGTTACAGAACTGGTCACTTTGCTTTGCTTTTTTGTGGTCATGGAATTATGTTATTTAAAACAGCAGATGAGTTATGATTTTGTGTGACTGGGAGTGTATGCAGTGCTTAACTATTTATTTATTGCTGAAAGGATTGTATTGATTTCTAGTACAGACCTTTTTTGTCAGTGTAATCTAAGAACACTTCATCAGTTGATTTTGTTAATACCATACCTGCACAGGTGAGAGCCAGTCATCATGGAGACAATTTAGCTAATCTTTGGCAGATTCCCCAAGAAGCATGGATTTAGGAGGTGGAACTTCCTTGTCTTTTCCCTCAGGCATAGGTTTTCCCCTAAAACCAGGGTTACTAGGAATTCATGAGCTGAAACTTACATAGCAAAGAATGTGACTAAATGTGTTTTGCAGTAAAGCTAGGGTAATAAAATCCAGGCAGTGAGCATTAACATGCTTTCCCTTTTACCTCTACTTGTGTCTAATATAATTTTATTATACAAACTATTATTTTATTGCTGATTACTTTCCATATCATGTTGTGTGCTGTCCTTGGGTCTAAAATATCACTTGTGTTGTCATAGATCCAGAACCAAGCATGTTAAGTGATACTCCAACAAGTGGAGCAAATGGTCTGCTAATACACAAGTTTTTCAAAAGGTTACATTCTCTTATTGTTAAGATTAACATTTTACACTGAAATATAAGAAAAGACATTTTATTCTTGTGTGTTCTGTAAGACATATGTCCTGCTCAAGCAGACTAAGGTTATTAGATTAAAAACATATCTGAAGTGCAAAAGGTTTTAGAAAAATTACACACAAACCTGAAATGTTTCCAAAGGAGCTTACAAGCCTTGTGATGCAGATGTCTAAGAAACGTAAACTTTCTGGTCAAATTGAGCTACTAGCCTTTCTCAAATGTGTCATGTGTTGTACCTGAGACTTGCTCAGCTGACTGTCCCTCATCTCCACCACCCTTTCTGCAGCCTGTACATGCTGCACTTGACAGCTGTGCTCCTGCCCTGGGATGCCATGCACTGGATGGACAGAGCCGATTGTGCTGATTTGTGATCTGCTGGCCCATTGCATCTCCCACATAATGTCTCAGGGCTGCAGACCACCACAGTGACTTGTGTGGGCTGTCCACGGGGCTCTCTCTTTCAGAAGAGCCTTGTTAACAGGGATATTGGGGAGCCCAAGTGCCCTCATTATACATGCTATATGTGTATCTATCTGTCATGGTGCCATGCACTAGGCACTTGCTCTAATTTAGAGGGATTTGTTTCAGGAAGAGGAGGAAATTGAGAGGTTGATTGTTGATATGTTTGTCAGACCCATTGTAATACAAATAAATTTGATGCCAGGAAGCAGTTTGTGTGGTTTTATCATAATATTTTTCATGGCGCTGAATTAGTAAAGATTTAGTATGTAATGGAAGAAGTTAAATTCTATGAAGTTAGCTGTTTCTAACTCCTATGTTGCTGGGGGGTTGAGGTGCTGCACACCTCAGGAAAAAAACCCCTTAGTTCTCCACTTGCTTTGACCAGTTTTGTGGTTATTAATACATGTTTTTATAATAGCACTATATTAAGTGGTTTTAAAAGTACTATTCGTGGAGCTGAAATACAGTAAGGATTTTTTTCCTGTCACAATTTTGAATTATTTCTAGTTGTATTATTTACTGAGTTTTCTGGTTTTGCGTCTGTGTGCATTTGTGCACGTATGCATGAATACAGCCAAATTCAAAGCTACCACGTGCTGTGTTAAGTGCACGAGCCATAATATACGCCAGGTGTAGTAATTAGCAGTCACACGAAGGCTGCCTATTTGTCTGGTTTTGCTGCTGTTGCTGTATCCCCTTGTGTTTTCAACCATCAGATAGCTGAATTTAATTGAGGCCACATCAGATGAGGCATTACTGACACCTTTAATTGAATGAGCATCCAGGGAGGATTAACTCATAATATTGATTGGCTTTTAGCCACTTGCTCAGAAGGGTGTCTGGGTAGCTTATTAGTTGCTTTTATTTACACCTTTATGCAAAGACTGTAAATAGGAATTCATAGAGCAATATGTTTTTCTAAGTACTCTTAATAACTTTTTAAAAAGGAGTGATAAAAATGCAAATGTATTTAATTTTTTTATTAGTTCTGTATAAATATACATTAAATGTATGCACTTACATACACATATATGTAATGAAATATTGCAGGTGGAAAATAGCTAAGACACTTCATTAGTGTTCTAATTCAGTTATTAGAAAATTACAAATACTAAAGCAATATGGCTACTGGTGACTAGGATGGTTGTATTTCTACATCTCAATGGAGTTCTTATTTTTAGGTATGCCACACTATCACAAACCCATTAAGTTTTGCGTTTCCTCCTTATATTTGATGTCCAGAGCTACGGTCCTCAATATTTTGTTTCGACATTTGAAGTATTATTAGTATAGCTTAGTTAAAAAGTTGTTAAACTTTTCAACTTACTAAATTAGAAAACTAAAACTTAAAAATATTATGTTGAAAATGAGAGTCTGGATTCATTCCCTCCCTTTAGTATTTCTGGAAACAACGCAGGATAGTGTCTGTAATCACGTCCACTTTATCTTCTTTACAACTGCATTTAATTATGTTTGTCCTCTGAAACACATTTGCAGTAAAGTCTTCTACTTTGCATTCATAAATCTTATTTTTGTACACCAGAAATATATACAAAACATATATCTAGTGTATGTGTGTATCTGTTTATTTTAATGTGCTTTCATGTTCTCATCTGGCTTGTAAAGAATTGCAGTCTGCCAATTTAATGCAACTTGAGACAATCTCTGGGAGCAGGAATTTCTTTTGCTCACTTTTTTTTTTGTGTGTGTTCTCTCCTAGTTTGGCATTGCTTTCCTTGACATACTATCTCTGCAGATATGAAGGAAAATTCTTTTGGCAGAGATAGGTGATTGGAAACTCTTGTTTTAATCTGCTGTGATCTGTAGCAAAGCTTGCATATAGACACTCTATGCTCCACAAGGCTCTCAGAGTAATAGTGTACATGAAGGTTTTTCTGCTGAAACTCTTGTTTCCACAAGCCCTCCCACTATCATTGCATTTGCTTTTCACTGCAGCTGCTGTTGGACCCTGTGTATTTTAATCCAATCTTCCTTCTCTTGTCCTGTCTTCTCTTCTCCTCCCCATGTTTTCTTTTCCCATGTATTTGGGTTCTTGTTGTGTGCACTCAACAGTATCTCCTCCTGCAGAGTCCATTGATGTTCACAGACCAAGCTCAACAGGACGTTATCATGGTTCTAAAGTTCCCATCCAACTCCCCTGTCACTCATGTAGCAGCCAACACCCAGCCTGGTCTGGCCACTCCTGCTGTGATCACAGTTACTGCAAATAGGCTATTTGCTGTAAACAAGTGGCATAATCTTCCTGGTAAGTAAATTAAAGTAAGTAGCCTAAGAAACCACTGCCATCAAGCAGTATTTCTGTTCAGTCAGCTTCCAGATTTGCTGCAGAACTGTTTTAAATTTAACACTTCAGGACCAAGTCCAGTTCATTGACATAGCATGCTCTTCACATGCGGACTTAGTTTCTTCTTAAAAAGGTAATCTGAACTATTGTGTAGTAAAATCTGTAGCACACAGAAGGTTTGTAACAACAATATATTGCTTTCCAGGCCATCAGGCACTATGCAAGAAGAGAAAAACTGTATATCACTCTGTGATCATGATAAAGTCATACTCTTCTTCTTTTATTTGTTTTTCACTCAGATGGAAGCCTGAACCATATCACGTCAAAGACAAATTTTAAAGCATGTAGAACTTGTCTGAAATCTTTTCTGCTATCTTTTTCTAGTTGATTATGAACACCATATTCTGATGTTAAAGCCACATTCTAATGAGACTTAGAAGATAAAAGATATGGGGAAGTCTGTATGTTCTGTAACTTAAACATCCCAAAGTTATTAGGTGCTTATGTATTTGTAAATATTAAAGAAAAACAACATATCTGTTTGCATAGCAACCAATCAAATCACCTGTCCTTTAAAAATGTGCTAAGACTTGAGAACATTATAATTTTGTTTTCAATTCTAATGTGCTCTAATCTTAAAGACATTCATCCTTCTTTCCTCCTTTCCCTATGACACTGTGAGGCCCAAGCCGTGAAAGGTAGTTTATTTCAGTGCTATGCAGTAAATCTGGTCAAAGGCTTTTTAAGAAAGGGAAAAAAGAGCTTCTACTGAAATAACTTAACTAGAAGGCGTTTGCACCAGAGTAATACCCACATCACTGAAATACCTACTAAGAAATCTGGACCTGTGGTCCTTGACTACATTTTGAAAAAAGCCAGATGACTCCCACACTTTTTCCTAATTCTTACAAATTACCTCTCAACTTTGTACAAATAGAAACATCTATGTATCAATTCACTCACCCAAGAAATGCTTGAAAAGAAAGGGGGGAAGGTAGACTTGTCTAGATAATAAGTTGTGAGCAAGAACTATGTACAAGGCTCTTGATGTTTGTTTGAAAGGAGGATGACAATACCCTCTCATACCTTGGATATGTGATGTTGGGTATATAATATTCAAGGCTTTTAAAAAATAGTCTTTGTGGACATACAACAGTCATGGGAAAAGAAGAAGTTCTAAAGTAGTGGGAGTTGATTTTGACTTCGTTGTAAGTCTGCTGGTGAAGTCTGTGAGCAAGCAACCAATTGTTGAGTGTAGTAATCAACTGGTTTGAGTTGAACAAACCTTCAGATTTTGGTTTTTTCCTCACATACTGAGAACAGTAAGCTTTGCTTGGAGTCACTTTTTTCATTTAGACGCAGTTTACACTTGTCTTTAAAAAAAGGCTCAAGAAAACCTGTAATTCAAAACAAACAAAAGGCAACCAAACAGAAATAAAACCCAATAAAAACCCACCTCAAGCCACTTCTTTGAAAGCACACTGATCAGCTGCAGGCTGTTAATAGAGTATTGTGCTTAAGATATCTGGGTGTGGACTCTTGAGACTAGTCTTCACTATTTTTGCCTTCAAGTTTTATACCAAAGTGGTTTCTGCTAGGATTAGGGGGCAGATATCATTACATACTCCGTATGTCCTCGTGAGAGCTTAGCATTGTCTTTACTAATGAGGCATCATGATAAAAAAGTTAAGTTGCCAAGTTGTCACTGATATGTAACTATATATCTCATTCCTGCTTTTGTGTATGAGTTTGGTGGCTTTACTAATACCTAATGGCACTGGTACCCAACAGGGTACCTCCATTTTGTCATTTTTTTTTTTCTGTTAGTGTTTCAATGCAGCATAACTTCGACTTCCCAATTACTTATGAAACCCTTCTATTGATAATGATTTTTATGTTAAGCTACAGATGGTAAGATAGAAAAAATCACAGGTTAAGTGTTCATCCATTATTTTTGTTCCACTTTAAGAATGTCTTGTGGGCTGTTGGGGGAGGAGAGTTTGTTTGCTTGCATGTTTGATTTCAGTGAGGCTGTGGGGAAAAAAAAAGGGCCTTTTTTTAAAACTGCAGGAAAAATTCAGGAGGTAGGCATTTCACTGGTATGCCAGTTGCCCAGATGAAATGTAGGTTGGCAGAATTATGTATTAACTTCTATGCAAAATTGCAAATAAATGCGTTTGGGTGATGGATGAATCCTGAAATACTGGATGACTATGAGATTTCCCTGTCTGCATCATAAACTGACTTTAAAAAAAAAATAATGTCCTTTGTGCTTCACTTGTTCAAAGCAGAGCCTTAAAAAGTAAAGAGGGAAATAGTATTTGCTACAGTCAGCAGATGGTTGTCACATTTTGCTTTCAGTGCTCTTTACCACTTAATTTTGTTTTGTTGTGACAGGAGAGGTTCCCAGTAAAGCATCTGCTAGAGCTTATGGCTGAGGACCAAAGCTGCTGCTGATGGCATACATTCAGAATAGCACTAATCTAAAATAAATGTTTAATAAGCAGGCCACAAAAGCACCTGAAATTTTGGTGGGTTTTTTTCATTCATTTGATGCAGCAGAATCTCAAATAGTTAAAAAAAGGATGTAGCTTTGATTTATAAAATGTATGTGGCTTCATGTATTAAAAAAATGCAAAGTTTTAAAATCTTCTTTCCTAAATTCCAGCTCATCAAGGTGCTGTACAAGACCAGCCTTACCAGCTGCCAGTGGAAATCGATCCTCTCATAGGTCTGTCACTTCCTTCTCTCTTTGCGATTCATTAAGCTCTGTATGGTGGCCCTGAAGTGTAGATTACGGTTGTTTTTCACTTGCTGGTTGCTGGGAATGGAATTTTCCTGATAAACCATTTGCATGCAAATTGGAATGCAATGAGCTGTGGCTATGCTGGTATTTCATCAACTCCCCCTCGTTGGTTTGCCTAATTTGAACAGGCCTAGGACGCGTGTCAGTGAAAATTAATATGGATGCTGTAATAATGTGTGATTGAGAATGTGCATGAAGTACTGTCAGGATAATATTGGATCTTTTCATCACTCAGACTTGTTGATGAGCAGGAGCGAGGCACGTTATGATGAATTGGTGCACTGGTAATGTGATGGAGCTCCTTCGCTGAGGAAATTTTCATAATAACAGTGGGGTTCTTAACTGCGCCGTGTTGTGAAAAATAAAACCATGGTGCCAGGGTTTCATCATTAAAGGAGATCAATCCTTTCTTCATAGACCTGCTGTTCAGGCTGAGGGGATTAATGTGTAATTGCAAAGTGGTTTCAAAGTTGAAATATATTGCCCACTCTGTTTTAGTATTCAGATATTAGTATTCATTTTTCAAGGGTATTGCATCTTTTGATCAGCATCACTAGTTAAATTTGTGTATGTTTTTCTTATATTAAAAAGGGGTGGAGGAATGTCTCTTATTTAATGACTCAGTGTAATAGATTCAATTCATGACTTTTTATTATAGAGGTTTATTAGTTTATATAGAGCTCATTTTTCCATTAGCATGGTTAGTTTGGTCAGTTCTTTCATTAGAGATCCAACTTTGGGGAGTGCCTACTTGGACAATAATTCAGGAGCCTGTAGCATGGCAAATGGCAAATTCAAACAACCTAACCCCAAAATACAATCTAGCTGTAGGACAGTTCACAGGAGCAAAGAAGACAGGATTCCTCCTGCCCCCAGTTCTACTGGACTTCAAACTCAGCTCTGGTTTTAAAACTGTCCATTTCAGGATGGTCATTTAAGTCAAAAATAGGTGAAGTGGCCAATTATAGAAGCACGAAAAAAATGAGAGCAAAACCAAACTTGCCTGGGTAGGTTAGATTGACAGGTCTGTCAGCTAGTGAGAATTTCAAAACGAATATGCATATCACAGTGGGGACTGCATTGTACTGGTCTGTAGATACGGACTGTTGCTGTGTAGCCATTTTGCTGGGTAAGCCCTATGATAATTAAATCAGGAAATGTGTGGGCATATTAAACCATTTTATAGAGCTGATAAAAGGTTTTCCCAAAGTTTCTAAAATCAATTTCCATTTGAATAATGCAATATTAATAATTTATAGTGAGGAGGACATATGCTGTAATTCTCCTTTCCTTCCTGAAATAGATTTTATCCAAAAAATGTTTGGAGAAGGAAATGTGTATTCTGCTTTAAAACTTGCTATCAAGTCGATCTTAGAAATATAAACATCACAGCAAAAAAAAAAAAAACTAAAACAAAACACCACAACCAAGATTGCATTGGGCCATCTGATGATTTTTCTACACATTGTCAAGGATTTTAAAATTATAACTCCATTTTCAGACTTGCCTTTAATTTAGAAAATACTTTGACTTTTGTTTGGTATAAACACCTTTAAAATTAATGTTCACAGTTCTGAAAAATAGTTTAATATTCTCTTTGTACAATAGATCTTGAATCAGCCTTGTGATTACAGTGGACATAGATTAAAAGGTTTAAGGCTTTCTTTGTCACTGTTAAGTAGCATCATTGGGTATAAGCAAGTAATTATGTAGATAATATTAAAGGTTTTTAATTGTGGCTAGACGCATTTACGAAAAAATGGCACCTAAGAGGACCACAAAATTACACTTTTATGGTTATAGCAGGAATCTTGTTGCTGTCCTAGTCATACAGAGAGATTCCTGCTGTCCTAATTTTCCAGTTGCACAGGAAGATGTAAACCAGCAGTGTCTAATATGGCATTGATTCTAGACCTATTTTTGAGGTGAAGTTTTTTGAAGGTCTTATCCACACTGAATGTATCAATCTGCATGTTTTTGGGGGCATTATTTGCCATTATTTCATCATACAGAACACTTCACTGTGCATATATAGTTCATTGTTGTTATTCTTTAAGTGGTCCCAGCAGAAGTCAAGGCCCTATTATGTGTTACCTGCAGAGGAAGTGTCAATACCTTGCTAAATTATTTGCTACCCATATGGACAAGACAGTATCAACATTCTAAATATAGTGAAAGCATAAATAAATAAAGGATTTGATACAGAGTAAATGGAATAGGCTCAAGGCTTAGGGGATAGCTAGCCTGTGAGAATGGAAAGAAGTTAAATAACAAAGAGTAAAGAAGAGCTCAAGACCAGGACACAAAGGTCCAGGGGACCACCGGGAATGGAAGTAATGGTGTTCTGAGTGTTTGGAAGACAAACCCAGGCAAACCTACCTGCCTGTTATAGGAGTCAGGTTCTCTCAGCACATCAAAAGTTCTTCCTACAGTGTGGGATTTTCATGATACATATCTATAGGAAACCACGTATCTGTATGCACCCACATCAATTAATAAGGACAAAGTATAATATGAAAAATGTGTTCAGTAATTGATTCCTGTCCATTCTGTGGGTTCACAAAGCAATATTATCTGGGGAAATAAAACAGCAGGTGATCAAAGTAGGGTAAATATTTTCTCTCAACCATAAAGGAGATTGTGGAGATAAGATGGTTAATTTTTGAGCAATGCTTAAAAAAGTAGTAAATGGTAGTGATGTTTACTGCAGGTATTCTTTTTTAAATTACAATGCTTGCAGTGAAATACAACTTGCGTACGTTTTTGAAATCATAATTCCAATGTTGTCTGCATTCGAGCCACTATATAGCATATATCTGTATGTACTGTCTTCTAATTACATTCCTTTCCTCTGTTTCTTAATTTCCTATACTAGAAGGGGGGAAGGAAGCTTATTACATTTTTATTTATCATTCCTTTTTTCAATCTTTCATTTATATTTGACTTAAAGAAAGGAATTCTCCTATTTTAGAATATATACTGCAAGGAATTAGCATTGTTCCCAGAAGTGTAATGAGTATTTTATAGTAAAAGTAGAAAGAGAATATCCCTGCCACAAAAACCAAGTAACAGCAATGAGAAATAGTTTTGGTGTGAATGTTAGTTTCAAAAATGTGCTTTTGTTCTGTGAATGTGGATGCTAAAATTTCTTGATTTGTGTGTATTTCTGTTCAGCCAGCAATACAGGTATGCACAGGAGGCAAATCACTGACCTTTTAGACCAAAGCATTCAGGTGCATTCCCAGTGTTTTGTCATCACCTCTGATAACCGTTATATCTTGGTCTGTGGCTTCTGGGACAAGAGTTTCCGAGTTTATTCTACCGACTCAGGTAATGTATTTTTAAAATATGGGAATAGCCTAAAAGATTTTTCTGTTCATTGTCAACCTACTGTTTCAAATAAGGAAAGAATGGGGAGTGGGGGGAGAAAGTGGAGTATGCATTTATTGTGCTATTAATAATATTTGTCAAATCTTTTCTTACTGGTAAGAAATTTTTGTGGAATAATGGCAAATGCTATCATTTTTGTGGAATAATGGCAAATGTAATACACGGAGTTCTTGTTTAGCCAAAACATCACCCTCCAAATCTGTATGACAGGCATGCCTCTTCTTACACTGTAGTTTCTACAAGTAAATGAGTTTTTGGGAAGCTTTGCATGCCCAGGGAATTAATTTTTCTTAGAGTACTTACTTGAATTTAACTGGTTGGTTTTCAACACCAGAGAATTTTTTTTGAGGAAATACAGGCAAGCATCACAGAATAAGAAAAGAATAAGAACAGAAGTGAAGTCTTGAAATCTGGTGAAAGAATAGTTATGAAAGCCTTTGAAAGCTATACTATAATAGAAAAATTGATTTGGAGCCACTAAATTCTTTCATATAACATAAACTGATCGATATAATGGGCAACAGTTAAATTAGTCTGTCAGCTGGCATGTATCCAAATCATTGAAGTCATGCATGTGTCGTGCTAAATAGAAAAGAATCTTTCAGTGTAAGAGCTATAGGAATTTAAAAGCCATGGAGCCCCAGAAAAAATAGGTATGATTTTTTCCCTTTCATTATCTTATAATGGGAATAGCGACCTCACTGCAAGGTACTTTGGGATTAATGACCCAGTGTGGTTAATGTGTGTGTGTGCCATCAAGCTTTCCAGTGGGTTATTAATCCCTAGGGAATATCCTACATGTTTGTCATCATTTCTTAAATATATTATAGTGTTTTTCACAGTTGGCAAACCAAAATATTTAACAAAACAAGATGGTCTTTAATTAAAATCTGTTAAGACTAGATCTCATGGCATATTTTAGCATATCTGTCATTTTTGCAATTTTAAAGCCTTAAGTATAAATGAGAAGTTCCAATTACTTCATATTGACTGCCTACAATTCATTATACAGACATCTTGTTAGACCCTTCTTAGTTTCATTTTCTCATTGATGAAAATAAATTTACATAGAACTGTGAATTTAAAGTAGATCTTCAGAAAAGTTAGCAGTAATAAATTTTCAGTGTATATTCTTAATTTATATGAACAGAGAGCTAATTCTTTTATCTCAAATGATATATTTTACTTTACACCTATAGAAGGAACTTGTATGATTTTGGTAGCTTTGTCCTGTATCAAACTGAACGACAAATATCTCATTATGTCCTCTGTATGTAAGTAAAAAACCCCAGGCATCTCGTTACTAGCATAGCTAATTATGATATAAACCAAAATACAGTTGTCAAAATAATTGCAGAAGATTTGTGTCTTCTGTGTGTCTCCTGTTTGTCAATATAGAAACTCTAGCTCTAGCATAAATCAAGTGAATTCAGATGTACTTTATTTTGCTTTGAATTAAAATGAGAATATGGTAGTGAAATACTTTGAAATCAACAGAACAGCAAGGGAAAAAGATGATGTGATCAGTAATGCCTAATGGCAAGTGATCATAAGCATTGAATTCAATTATATTTTAGCACATACAGGAAAAGGAAACTTTTTTCCTATTAGATTTTGTTTGGTTTTTTTTAACAGGAAATACTTTTAACATAAATCATGGGTTCTCAGCACAGGTAGTATAGCAGAAGCACAATAAAACCTTCCACCAGCAGTGGGAATGATTTCTAGACAGCATTTTAGATTCAGTAGTGCAGGGACTTGAGTCTTATTTTTCTTTTAATTATTCGTAGCACAGCTGTCAAATAAAACATTAACTAGAAAATGTGTTCTGTCAAAAAGGGCTATCTGAGTCTGATATTCCTGTGTAGACAGGACAACTCATATCAAAGGAAACAACAAAGTTGAGGAACTCTTATGAGATTAATGATTTTTTAAAAATTATTTTTACTAATAGGAAAGAGCAGAAGCTTATTTCTTGTTTTGATGGAACTGATTGAACCTCAGCTGCACAGTAACTAAGTAAAACTAACATGGTAGTGCACCGAACAACTGTCAAACAAATAGCCTTGAAAAATGTTTGTTTCCTAAAACAGAACCTATAAACATAGAATATAATTGAAAGAGAGATCTCTATAACTCAGCGATGTTTATAGCATAAACTTGAGTTCTAAAAGTATAAATCACCTCAGCTAGCTGAATACCTATGGCTGTACAACTGAAAAATATATTACATAATTAAATTCTTCTCAAATCTAAACCATGTAATTGACAACTTGAATTTTCAGGGGAAAACATACTCTCAGTAAGATGTTTTTGTAGATTGCCAAAATGAGGTGTGTGAGTGTTTCACTGCTTCTAACTGTGAAGTTCAGTAACTTTTTATGGATCTATTGACTGGTCAGCATCTGAGACAGTTAGGTGACTCTGCAGCACAAATTAAATCTATGGTGTGCAGAGGTGACCACTATAGAACGCTATTACAGACTCAACTAGATGAGTGAAAGACTTGAACCCTGAGTTACTCTCCTTTCCGATACAAGGTAGAGCTGCACAGTAAGTGTACCTTCCAGGATTTTGCCATTTCCAGTCAGAAAAGGCTCACTTGATAGTACTTCATTTCACAATTTCTCTTGGAGGATTATACTTGCCTAATGAGTTTTGGCAGTGTTGTGTTTTAAATCTGATGTACAGGTTTCCTTTAAATTGCATCATGTTATCCTATTGTTTCTTCATATACTGAAGTAATTCATTCCCCCTTTTTTGTAGATGCTCATATCTTTCTCGTTTGGTTTTTGTTTGGTTCAGGTTTTTTTCTTTCTTTTCTGGTTTTCTCCACTTTAATACAACTACCTTTTTGATCTTCTGTTACAAATCAGTCTGTTAATGCTATTTTTGTTCCTTCCTCAGAACCACTCCCTTCAGTCTTTTGTTACCATTAGTGTTATTTAGTGGCTGGATATGAACGCAATGCCTTTGTATTGAGGGCTATAAAATGTGTCTTACTAGCCATATTAACTGATTGGCTAATTGTTTTTAATTCATGCACCAAAATATTTTATTAAGATGTGCTTAATTTGAGTCCCAACTCAAATTTGTGTAACTATTTGACACATTACTAGTTATTTTTTTTTTAAAAAAACTTTCCAGGAGATTTATTTCAGGTACAGAAGTTTGCATTTCCTGTTTCTTTTTCAGCCTGTGTGTTTAATCCCTCCAAAGCCATCACTCTTTTCTCCTTCTGTTCTTCCTCATTTTGAATTCAGCCTGAAGCAAAAATGGATGCGTGGTCATTTGGGCTGAGGAATCTGAGGTCATGCATTAGTGGCATCACATATCACACTTCTATGTGTCATTGGATGCAGAATTTGGCCTGGCCAATGTTACTTGATTGGGCCAAGCAGCCACATAAGAAGTGTGTGTATGTATCTTTTGTCTTGGCCCTACAAAATCTGCAGTTGCTAGGCTTCAGCAAATCTGGTGAGATAGATTTTAGTACTTACATTCTCATTTCATAAGGTCATGTATGCTGCTGGAAGGACACATGATGTGTTTTACTGTGTAGGAGCCAGGCTCTGGCTGGGTGGTCTGGCAGAGATCTATTGTGGGTGACCTTACATGTGTTTCCTCTCCCACATGCAAATCCACTGTGCATGAGCATCCAAATTTGCATTTTCCTGAAAATATTGTCCTGTTTAGTTAAAGTTAAAAGGTAATAGTCATGTTCATGTTTATACAGACTCTTGAATGGCTCATTTTTAACTGCTTAGGCTTTACTTTCTTTTTAACATTTATGCCTCTTACCAGCGGTACAAGAGTTTGTCCTATATGCAATAGGTAAGAGAGTTTTTTGCAGGTCTGTCTTCTGAGGTTTTCTGAACATTACAGAAATTCTTCATAGGGAAAGATACTGGTAGAAATTATTGCTAAGTGTTTAAATGGTGATGGAAAAACCTGGGTACAACAGTAATTTTTCATCTAAATCTCCTTTTCTCTGTTTAAGGAGATGCTCAAAAGCTGCATATGCTATATTTTCTAAGCGGCTCTCACACTACCTATTTCTTGAGTCCTAGGTGTTCTATAACTTCCGACTCCATTTCCCAAATCATCATCAGATCTGCTTTTTCACTATTACCTTCATCAGTAAACTTATCTCAAACTTGCCTTAAAAGAGAATCCCATCCTGTTTCCTGTCGTTAAAGTGAAGGTAAACATATAGAATTAAAAAAACCTTCTGGCATGATTGGCCTTTGAATAAAGTATAATATTTATGGACTGTAAATATTTTTTGTAGGGACTGTATGGACTACTGCACTTTTTCCACCAAATCAAGAAAAAAATAGTACTCTTAAGTATAGTTCTTTCTGGAATCTTTTTTTTTTTAATGAAGAAAATATTTCTGAATACTTTATATGCAATTTGCCTTAGAAACAGTGAAAGCATAGTTTTAAAGCAATAAATTTTATGTTTCAGGTAAACTGATGCAAGTAATATTTGGACACTGGGATGTTGTAACCTGTCTTGCTCGTTCTGAGTCCTATATTGGAGGAAATTGTTACATTCTCTCAGGATCGCGTGATGCTACATTGCTGCTCTGGTACTGGAATGGCAAAACCAATATCATTGGTGATAACCCAAGAGGTAAGCAAAACCAGAAGAAACTGTTTTATAAGGATGCTGGCTAAAAGTAGCTTGAGTGAACACTTTGCGTGACAAAATTTTAGGTAACATTAATGTCAAAGTACAGTGCTCCTTTCTTATTTGTAGTTGTGATCAGTTCTGGTTTAAATAATTGAGGGTAAACAGTGCTTGCTTTGCAACAGAACTAATTTTTAAAGCTGTGGGATACTGAACATTACAAATATATTTCTTTTTCTTGTCACTATTCGATTAGGCTCTGGGAGTGAGAGAAGGGAACTCAATTTTTATATGTCCCGCTTAACATAGAAAGTACAGCTATAGCTGTACTTTAGCTATCAATAGTTATGCAGACAGTGAATTTTAACTTAGACTAAGGTCATTGTAACGAGATGTGTAATGGCTAGAGCAGGACACTTACGTGAAAGAAGGACAGACACATGGGACAGATTAAAGAAGCAAACTTAAAACTTTTTTAGTTTAGGTGCTACGTGCCTAATCCTCGCTGTAACATATTAGGCATTTTAATTGGTTCCAGTGCAAGCAACAGGGTTCATACCATATAACCAAACTTATAAGTCAGAATAACCACGCTTTAGCCTAATTCAGTTTTAACCCCTCCCCACCCAAACTCACCTTGCACTTGCCAAAGAATTTAATCTCTTCCATCTTGCACCATTTCCCAGGAAATCCCAAATCCTTTTACTCATGAAGATTCTTTTTTTTAACTCAAAATTTTCTATGGGAAACAATGAAATGCTATGACTGTTCAACCCTGCTGTGCCTGTATTCTATAACAGGAAAGGTAGAAAGTGATCTTCTTGTTATGCCAGTTTCACATCACACAAAAAATTAATTCATGATTCCCAAAGCAAAGAAAAAGGCAGACATGCAGCTTGAGAAAAAGCCTGAGTGAGCCGCTTCACATGAGTGAGAGGCTTTCAAGGCAGCTCATGAGAGCTACATCATAGCCAGAGATCCTGTTCATCCACAAAGAAAATGCCCTAAAGAGGAGGGGTAAGAAGCACTATATTCTGTCTTAAGAAGAGTGTTTGTTAAGTTTTCTGCCATACACTCTCTGACCCTGTTTAAATATTAGTAAAAACATATCTGCTGTCTGCAGAGGAAAAGGTGGACATCTGGAAAACAAGAAGTATTGTTTATCTGGCATATATTGCAATTACAACTGGCATGCAATTTCATGTAATGTAGACAATATCTGACATCTTCCAAATTAATCGGTTTGATAAAGTTGTATGTTCCATACTCAATCTGTTACTCAATTGGAGTTATTTGAATTTGAAAAAAAAGAGGTGGTTTGACTGAAATTGCATCTCGTGAACTAGTTCAAAGATGCACAACTAATTAATATGAGAATGAATATCTGAACTTAACTTGCAAATTATTTGATGTTGACTGTGAAAACTATTTAAAAATTGAAGAAGAAACAGAAATTCATTTCACACAGTTGCAGAATCTTCAAGTGGAAGATGTGAGCAAATTATCCCCATCTTCCTTCCAACAGCCTGATTCAAGAGATGGGAGCTTTTCTGAGATGTGGCTAGCAGAATTTTATGAGCATCTTTAAATAAATATGGCTTTAGTTGAGGGACAAAATCTCTGTGAATGCTATATACGTATTTTGCAGTCTGTCAGTTTAAAGAAAATGCAAACTCTGCACAATTTTTTGCAGAGTTGTAAACTTGGAAACTCCTGAAAGTTTGTGAATGGAACTTAAGAGCTTGACAGTCAAGCGAACTTGTAAATCCTAAAGGGCAAAACTGCCTTTTTGAGGAGCAAACCCTCTGGTTTGAAGCAATGAACATTTGTAGGTGTCTCCTTACAGTGTTTTCAAAGCCTGCAAGTGTAGTCCATCTATGTGAATTCTTAGGCCTGTCCTGAGAAATTCTTGTTAAGTATTTGCCAGGCTTGCCAGCTCTGTGAACAAGACCTTGAGGCTATGGGCTCCTTTATGACCTTTACAGATCACATACTGAGATTTTGTACCTAGTATCTAACTAGAATAGGTAGATTTTGTTATAATCTGTTGACTGTCTTCTCTAATGCAAATTTCTAATGTATTAAAATTTTGCCATTTTTAAAGTTATACTAGGCCATTAAAACTACTGTTTAAAATCGACCAATAGCTATCTGGTAAGTCTCTTTGTTTGCAGTTATATTAAACTTGTACTTTTAGGGACATGCAATGTCTCCTATGTTTACTAGTTACCATTATGTAAGCATGCCTGGAAGCCGTTGTTATGAATTGGAATCTCATGGCACTATACATAGACCTAGACATGTGTATAGTAAAAGACAGCTTCTGCTTCAAAGAGATGGTAATCTGGGGGGGGTTAATTTTTCCCAGAAAGAGCTGTCTGTAGGCATCTCTGTTCAGTCAGATTTTTTTTGAAAGGCAAATAGAAAGAGCTGTTTCTGCTTAGTTTTGATTTTGTCAGAAATGGAAAGCGCCAGCAGACTTGTTGGTTTTGAGCCCTGTGCAACTATGACTACCATCCATCTGTGGGATGCTAGGTATTTAACTTGTCTGATGTCTTTTTGTATTTGAAGCTTACAATTTTTTACCTCAAAATAGAGTTTATTCTGGCTTTTGATGAGCACTATTTGTTGGAATTTTAGATACTCTCAAAGTTGATACTTCCTTTTTTTTTTATTTAAGTATCTCTAATTTCCATCTTAAAATGACTTCACAGCAACATGCATCCAATGGCACTGTACCAAATCATGATGCCAGAGTAGTTTCAACAAAAATAATCTAAACCAGGAGCGTTTCTTTCCTCCTTTCCTAGTACCTGTTGCCTCTGATATACATCATCCAGCAGACTAGTAAGATCAAGCTACCCTAAATACTATCCCATTGGGCACCCATTACTCCCCCAGTTACATTTTATTTAGGCTTCTTTTTCTGGTTTCATTACTTTTGGAAGCAGTTGAGCTCTTGATCTCTGGCTGCATGTATTTATGTTTTAGAATGGTACTTAACTCAAGTCGACAAGCCAGGTAGGCCTTGGCATATGTGATAAGTGTTTTGTTTGATATTCTTTATTGATAAAACTGTCCTTGAGGACAATTTTCTGGCCAGCTGGACTGTATGGAAAAATTCTTTAAGTTTTTGGTTTAACAGAAGAAATATATTACTGAAATATTCACTATTTAAATTGTTTAATTTTTAAGTTTTAAGATGACTTCTTAAAGAAATCGCACCTATGCAGTCTCACTGTCTGTCTAGTTTCTCCCTAATAACTCTTGAATGCATTGATCAATGTAAACCAAATTTGATTAATCTAAATCTCAAAGATACGAAATTCCTACATGAGACACATCTGCTGGAAACTATTTTTATTCTTCACAAGACAGCTTGATTACATTTAGGTTAAGTCCTTTTTTCCTTCTCAAATTAAAACCTGAAATTCAAAAAAATATTTCACCATGCTCTTTGATCAAATGTAGGTTTTTTTTCTTTCTAAATTAATTGTTTTTGAAAATGTAGAAGCATGGCAGTACTTCACTTTGGTGCACAGGCCTTTTCTGGTGCAGAAATGTTTCTGTGAACAGTTTCTGACCAAGCCTAGGAATAATTCAGAACAGAGCAGAGGATCTGAAGTAGTTGTATCCTTTAGAATAGCCCTAAGCCATTTTGAGTTCACGTTAATAAGCATGATTTACCGTGGAGATGTAAAGTCGCTTTTTATAGTGTAAGGGGCATTTATTTTTGTCTCCTTGTCATGTGCTTTGGTGAGGTGAGAGAGGTAGAGGGGAGAGGATGTAACTCTCCACTTGGTACCTCTTGAAGCCCATGTGTGATCTGTATCACAAGTTTGGCTTTTGCATATTTAAGAAGCTTGAATCTAATAGCAAGTTATCACTTGGGGACGTGACATTACGCTTCAGGACTTGTGTTCCTGAATAAGGTGGTAGAATGTGTAAAGGTTACTGGGAGAGGGCGGTGTGCTTGTGGAAAGATGCCATGTTTTGCACTTGCCTGGGCTAACGAGGTGGAGATGGAGGGAAGTCGAAAAGTGGGGCTGAGAGGAGGAACTATGTGTGATGGCTTCAGAAAAGAGATGAGAGAATTCATTAGCATACGAATGGTGTGCATCACTTTCAGGTCCCACTCTGGCTTTGAAGCTCAAGTGGCAACTCTTAGTGTTTGGACATTTCCTAGGCTGAGGGATTGCATTTTACTTTGTAATCAGGGAACCATAGGAAACAGGGGGCAGAAGCTTTGGTCGTCTGATCTATTCTCTTTTCCCAAAGAAAGCTTAACTACACCAAAAGCATTCTTGACTGATGTTTGTCCAGCCTTCTGTTAAAAACTTCAGCAAATACATTTTGGGGCCTTAGAAGACCTATCATTAGCAGTCTTTTTCCAGTGTTCAGCCTAGTATCCAGTTCTTTTTTTGCAGCAGTTGCATTCTATCATTTCTTATATGTTTATTCTTTGTGTAGAGAACAGATTATTTATTTCCTCCTTGCAACAATTTCCAGTTATTTGGATTATCATGACCTGCAATTTTTTCTTCCAGATTTAATAACCTTGTTCTTTCTGTCTTTTGCCATAACTCATGCTTTTCTAGACTTCTGATTTTTTTCTGTGTTCCTCTCCTCTTCAGTTGTGTCCTCCTCAAAATAGACCAGTGATGCAGTTGAAGCCTTTCCGGTAATAAGTAGAAAACAACCTGTTTTACAGACCAGTACTTTTTACATTCCCCTGGTTTGTCTGTTTCAAAACAGCATGACAGTGTTAATTCTTTAAGTGCATGAGCCAATATAAATTTCAGTCTTTTCTGAAGAACCACCATCTACTCAGTTGTTTCTCCTCCTCTGTGTAGTTTGGTTGTGGAACCTTGTCTTTAAACTTCCTTAATTGTATATTTTTTGAGACTGTTTCTCCAATTTATCAGATTTGAATATAATTTTGAATTCTCATTGAGTCCTCCAGCACATTTGCAGCAACTCATGTCTGCAAATGTAGTTTGTAGTCTTAGTCTATCTAATTGGTCATTAAAGCAAATAGTAAATAGTACACGGTTCAGGAATGCCCATCAATACATTTGCCATTTTGACAATGAATAGCTTTCTGAATATAGCTTTCCAACTAGTTTTCATCTGATATATAGTAGCATCTTCTAAACATGTGCTTCCCTATTTTCCATAAGAAATCACCCGTGTGAAACAGAGTCCTTACGGATGTCAAAATATGTGATGTCTCCCTGGCCACAATTCCTGTAATTCTGCCATTGCATGAAAAAAATTGCTTTGACATGATTTGTTCATAACAAATCCAAATCAGCTGTTACTCATCTCCTTGCTTTCTTCTAAGAAACTCTCTGTGTGTGTATATATATATATATATAAAAGTATAAATATAAATGTTCTGCCAGTATTTTTTCTGTTTGTTGGGATTAAGCAGACTGCTCTCCAATTTCTCAGTTTTATTTTTCCTGCTTCTTAAATAACACAAGAGTTTTTTTAGTCTTGCAGAACCTCACCTAATATCCATAAAACAGTTACAACTCAGGAATTATGTAGTTTCAAAGTATCCTCAAATCAATATTATCAGGCCAGTTGAGTTCCAAGCATTCACCTCATTTAGTTATTCTCTAATTGAGACAACAGTTCTTACTGCTGTTTTTATTTACATTTGCTGCCTGACTGCAGTTCGCTTTTTTTACTGAAAACTTTTACAGAAATGCTTTCAGATGTGTGGCATCAACTATTAGTATTGGTTGCTTTTAATAACAGCCAGCTTCTCATGAAAACAATTTCTGTGTTTGTAGAATGACTGTTACTCCTGACATCATTGTTAGTTGCATCTCACCTATGCTTGGCTATCCTGGCTTTGTCCTTCCTTGCTCAAACCTTGTCTCTTACACTGGTTCAGAAAAAATCTCATTTATTTTGATCTTTCTGCTTGACTTTCCTGTGTTTACAGTCACTGGAGAACTTTAGTTGTGGCAGGCTGGTATCCTCCTGTCTGTCTTATTCTTCTGTGGTATTGCAGTGGTTTTCACTAGTATCCCTATTACTTTTAACTTTGTTTTTCTGTAGACTTAACTTGCCATGTATCTATTGAAACCTATCTTCCCAAAATACTTCAAAAATTATCTTCTTGTCCTCGTTCTTTCCCTTATAAAGCATATTGGAGACTCTCATACCTTCACCACTTTCATATAAGTTCCTTTCACCACTATGTTTTTGATCTGTTTTGCTATATTGGTTATAATCATATCTAGAAGGTCATCTCTAGCTGTTGCTTATATATTAAAAATATGAATATATAAAGAATATAAAGAGACTGTTCTATTGCTTTCAAAATATCTACAGATTGTTCATAATTAATTTTTATTTTTCATATTTGGAAAACAAAAAACCATCTAATTTAGACATTTTATTTCTTTAATGAAATCAAGGCTTAACTGATTGAAGTATTCAGTACCTATGACATGTAGAGTCTGTGTATAACTGTATTACTATTGCTAATATTAATGTGCTCTCTTCTGAGTTATTGCATTGATCTTCCACACATATGTGAATAAGCCAAATTATATTACCTCTTTTATGTCAGCCCATAAAACTGGAAAATGTTACTCTCTGTGTGCATCACATTTGCATCATGAGGATTACGGAGGTACTTTTGTTGCATAGTTCTATATCTTTTAGAGGGTACTATATTCAAGTTTTCTGAAGTGTGTTAGAGAAATGGTTTTAGTTGTGTAACTGTGTAGCAGGGCACATGTGAATGTAAGCACATGATTTCATACTTCAAAAAGACAATTACTGGATTTAACTGAGATTTAATTGAGAGGATTCACTGAACACTTTTACTACTGCTAACATGTAGAATATCTTTATTATATCAATTTTTTAAAATGCATCATCTTTTCAAATTTATAAAGTATGAAATCTCCCAAAGGGTTCAAAATTTAATCACCAGATTCCTGTCTTGCCAAAGAACAATCTAGGTAACATCCAAGCTACTTCTAAAAGAAACTGTATTTTACTGCGGCTTTTTTATAGCTACAATTTCTAAATAAGTGTTTGAATACCTAAAAGACTTGTTATCAGTTATCGTTATTACTAAATTAAAGCTATGGTCTTGAGACTAGAGAATTCATTAGTTTTAATTATAATAGTAATAATAGCAAAGGGGAAAACATCTGTCTTTCATCAACTGCTACACACAATTTTCAGTTTACAAATTTAAACTTTTTATAAGTGAGTGCTTGATATTTAATTAAGTGGATAATGCAGGTGACTTAAACTTGGAAAGTATGACCTGATGAGCATCTTTGTGTTGGTTCATTAAAGAGTAATGTCATAGCTAATAATTTCTCTGTACTTAAGACACATTAATCCTGTAAACCTGAATTTTATGAAGATTTGCGTACATGCTTGCCTCTGTATGCAGTGAACAGTCCCATGGCTTTCAAGCAGCTCATAAGTCTGCTGTTAACTTAGTAGCGAAAATCCCTCTGCCTTCTTCCCCCATCCTTATCCTGATCTTGAATTAACCTATATCTTGGTTCCCAAGTTTCTGCATGATCTTTTATTTTCAGTTTCAAAATCGATGATAATAGAGAAGATAAGGTTGCACATTTCTAAAGAATGTTTATAGCATAAATATTTATTTAGAATTTTAATGATTATTAAAAGAAATAATTTGGAAGTGGTTTGCATAACAACTTATTTTCTTCAAAAAATTAATAGGGAAGTAGTTGTAAAAACCTAATCTGTCAGTGTCCCCTTTTGCATTTATCATGCTAAGTAGTAAGAGTACCAAAATGTTCATAAAATAAGTAATCATGTTAGTAATGGCAATTCTGCTATTATTGTTAATTTCTGTCAAATGGTAGTCTACCATATTAGCTACAAATTTGCAGAGCCTACAAATACTAAAATATGTTTGGAATTGCTGCAGTTATTAAGGCAATAGATGCTGTTCACTGTAGTCAGTCTGTTAAGACTGTTGCTCTATGATAATACAGCACTGAGAGTTTAAAACAGCCTGCATGTGCTCCTTTCGGTTTTCAGTAGCACAGTTATTTTTTATCCCTACACACATTATATTATTGTGTGAGTCCTTCTTTTAAAAAAAGCCAGTGAATAATTTAATATTATTTTAACACTGTTTAACTGCAGACATAACAAATATTCTTTGTTTCTCAAGAATGGCTGGACAGTAGCACAATATTGTGTATATAAAGTAAGAATCCTTTAGCACCATCTGCTGGCATTGAGTTGAAAGCTGATCTTGGGACTACTCTCCAACGCTCTGCCTGGTAAAATATTTCAAATAAACGTATTTTTCACTTTTTTTTTTTTTTTTGGGGGGGGGGGGGAGGGAGTGAAACCCAACCCAAAAGTATAGTCTTCGTCCTTTTAATTAAAATTATGATTAGAAAATACGATATGAATTTAAGGTTAATATGTGAACTGAAACAGAAATAGATCAGGAGTGTTTTTTTAAGTGCTGTAAAAGACTCTAAAAAGAAACTGAATACTTTTTTCTTTTTTACTAGAGATTTAACAAGTGCAATATTAAATTTTTCTTTTCCTGTTGTTAGTCAAATTCAGTAAAATCTATTTCACAGGGAAGACCCACAAAGTTTGGAAAAGATTCCGTAGCATGTTTTGAAAAGGGTAGCAACCACTAAATATTCTTCTACCTCTCATTTATTGCATTATTACTGTAGTGTTGAAAGCCTCATGAAAGCTTAATGGACAGAGGCCCTGATGCTGTAATTAGTCCTACAATTCCCTGTGTCTTTACTGGGGCACCGTTGTAGCCAGTGCAGCGAGTACTGGCACTATCTGCATGAATCTAGAACAGAGCCTTAAATTATACAGGTACAAGAGGTCACTGTCATTTCTTTTTTAAACTGTAACACATTGGTACCTCAAAGAGGTTGAGGCCTCATTCCTCCAAGTACTCTATAAATCACATATGAATGATGGTGCTAGCCTCCAAATATTTAAACTAAAAGAAGATGAGATATATAACAGGTGGATGAATTCTGGTATATCTGGAAATCTGCAATGGTGCTGTGTAAGCAATATGATTTTGTATTTGTATAATGCCAAGAAAGTCATGCTATAGATACATATGAGGACAATGTCTTCACTGAAAAGAATTTGCAATAGCATTCACTGATGGCTTGGAAAGCATTTAAATAGTCATAGTGATCTGGTACTCATGAGTGTGTAGGTTTGTGTGCTATAAATATTTCGTTTGGCTAAAAGTATGTCCTACAGTGTTAAGCGCTGCATCTGTATCATCCTTGTTTTCAACTGGCTAATAGAGACTGTGTTTCAGGATTTGTCAGTCAGAGTAAGCAATTGCAAGTAGCATTGTAGACTGAGTTTTAAGGCCCAGTCCAGGCTCAATTGAAGGCAGTATACATTTCAAGACTAGAAACAGAGAAAGAGTTTGGATGCTGCTTTTTTTGGCATTAGCCAGCTTTAGGTATCACTAAAACTGTATGCATGAAATTCTTCAGAAGGATAAGGATATTTAGTGCTTCATGATGTAATGCAGACTTTTGAGTTCCAGGAAAAAACAATGCTATATTTACATATAACTTGTAACTAATAGTTGATGTGGTAAAAGGAATTATATAGTAAATGAACACAACCTGAATGTGCACCATGTGCATAGTGGTAGGATGATGTACTAATATATCACATTTATTTACCTTGTTTGGTTGCTGGAAAAATAACCATTCCATTCGAATTCCGTACCATCTAAGACGGAACAGAGTGCTGCAGAAGATAGAATAACTTATAGTCTAGAATAAAATTACCAACTTAAATGTTGTAAAAATTATTTGGACAATACAATAATCCTGCCTCAGGTAGGAAACTATTTTTTTAAGTGTTTCTGGATCTAAATTTTATTAACACTAGCATCACAGGATAAGCATCACTTCGCTGAGTGCAAGAATACTATATGTCATTACAATTATAGCCTGCTTCACTAAAAAAGTATGTGGTTTAAAACAGTTACTTTTAAAAAGACAGCTAATTTATGTATGCTCCGAGCTTGGTGTGTCCCATTGGTATTCCTAGTTACATCAATATGTAAAGATGCTAAGCATCTATCTAGTGCAATACATTACTGGTGCATTGGTTTGAAACTAACTTTACAAAAGCAATCAAATAACTAAAGCACAGACTTTTATACATGCAGTTATGGACCAGTATTATTTTGCAGTGATACATTTTTCTTATTTTAAAAATAAATTATTTTAATACAGTACTTCAATATTAAACAAACAAACAAACAAAACCTGCCAAATTGAGCTGAATTGTCATACAAAACCTTTCATCTCAGATAATTTTCTGCCCAAGGTATGAAATACTATATAAGTTTCAAGTAGTGGTCAGTCTCAGCATGATTGTTTTACACCAATTCCGCAGTAGGTGCTATTTCTGACTGAAATAATTGCCTGATGGGTTTTTTCCTTTTCTGTTGAGGTTGTTGTGTTTTTTATTTTGTTTGTTTTGTTTTGTTTTGTTTTTTTCTCGAGCTTACTACATAATGGAATAGTTATAACTATAAGCCACATGAGAGAAATATGAAGAAAATAGATGATTTTTTAGCATAAACAAAAAAAGCCCGTTCATAAAGTTGTTTCGAAACATTCTCAAATGAATACGACAGTGTTTAAAACTTCAAAGCTGATATTTAAGTAGCAGTTTATGAAGTAGAGATGGTGCAAATATTAAAATATTAGTGTACACTGACCCTGAATATTCACCTGCAGATACTTTCCAGGGGCTTCAAAAAGGTCTGTATTCAGTGGGAGGAGTCCTGCTGAATGACTTCCAGGACTTCCAGCAGATGATTTCCCAGCAAAGGCGAACTCATTCCAGAGAGCTTTGCATTGCACATGGTGTAGGAATTAAGAGGCTGGGGGTTATTGACTTTTGCAATCTGAATTGTAATATCCAATTCATGAAGGCCTGTTAAATCTTTTTCTTTACTGTGTTTATTTTGAAAACACGGTGAACCTGTTGTCTTGACACAATGTCTCATTTTAGTACTGAATAAATGTCAGTCACTTGTTGCACATTGTGACTCAGGAAGGAGTACAGTAAGCCTTTCCTCTGTTATATTTGCTGAAATGAATTCTACAAGATAAATATAATCTTTTTTCTTCACTGAACAAACAACAGCACTATATCATCTTCTGTGTTTTATGTTTTCAGATTCTGCTTCATGATAGAATGATATGTTGTTCAAAGATATTGTCTCTTTTTCAGAAAATATATGGCTGAAGTGTCTTTTGCAAAACCAAAAAACTTGCATCTAGGCATAAGGTTGTACTTTTTGTTTTAAAAAAAGTCTGAACAGATGGGAAGTAGTTTGAAGGAATTAGAGGAAATGCTGATGGAGTGTCATATGAAGAACGGGACAACAATGAAGTTCTTAGATAATATGAAAAGATTACGCTGTTACATAAAAATGCATATTTAGAAAGGAAAGATTATTCAAACTGAAGTTTTAGGAGTACGTCAGTAATATTGTGTGGTATCACTTTAGTAAGATCTTGCATCTATCAAAGAGCTAGACTTTCTGCGCTAGTGAAATGGATTTTTAACCACTTGGCTGTTATTTAAATGTTCACTCTGTGTGATCTATAAATAATGTTAATATACAGAATTTATATTTGACAGTCATCACTGATGTAATTAAACTCTGAAACTTACTATATAATCAACATAGAAGCCTATCAGCAAATTAGTTTTCTTGATTTACTTACATTTTGCTGAAAGCACTTTTGCCCAAATGTCATATATTCTGTAAGTGTATTTATACTTCTCAAATTGATTTCAAACCTCTTATTGTTTTCCTCAGTTTTTATCATATGAAGCAATTTCAAAATTGTGAAATTTGTCAAATGATTTTTAGAAGACTTTTCTTACATATATAATTTGTTTTGGTTAATATATCCTTCTGAAAAAGTACTCAATCACTTATTTTTGCAAGAAGAGAGATAGGTAAAAAGATAGTTAGATTAACTGGTATTGACATAAAATCACATAATTAATTTGCCATTTAAAAGTTCCCTACAGCCTCTGTAATCATAGAATAAAATTAGTAAGTATTATTTGGCTGTCTGTGACTTATCATAATTAATTGTCTTCTCAGCATAAAACATAAAAAGGAGCATACTCAAATATTTTATATTTTAATGTGTTGCATATTATCTCAACCAGAAATAGCAGGAAGAGAACTTCGTTGTGAGTTTTTCAGTCCACCTCTAGTTTGATTTCTTTTTAGGGAGATGTTTTTGTTTAAATAGAGTTCTCATGTTTGGCTCAGCTCTTACAGCTTAGTGCTGAAAATACACAAAGTGGTCATTTTAGGAATTTACTGAGGGATTTAGAATGTCATGATCCTGTTTTGTTTAACATCACCGAAACAGAAAAAAAAAATAGCAGAGAAAGACCCAGCAATACAAACTAATTTCTTGTTAGTCAGTAAGGCATATCTTCTTCTGGATGTCATTAAACTAGAAGAAAGTTTTGACTTTGCTATAATCCCACTGTTCCTTTTTAAGCATATTTTCCAAACAGCTAACATTTTTTCACTGAAATATCGCTATAAGCTGACATGATATCATGTACTCTTCTTTTATCTTCTGAAGCTTGAATTTTATGATTTAAATGTACTTCAGTCACTTAAGAAAGAGTGCTATTTTATGCTATTTTCTATGGGAAAACAGCTTTGCGGAAATTATTTATTGGATTGTAGGAGAGTTCTTTTGAAATAATTTAAATAGTTACTGTAAAGTTTTCTGTCTGTTACTGGAAAATAATTTTTTGTATACCTCCTGTGACTTAAATCATTGACTGCATTTGTTGCAGTGTGAATATGGCATTAAGATTCTTAGAGCATTCAACTTCAAGTAGCAATCCAGCAATGGTAAAGACTAAGGATATTATTATATACTAAGCTGAGAAAAGCACATCTGTAAAACTGTTGTGTCTTGGTTATTAGTGCTAGGATTTGAACTACCTTTAATTTCATTTGACTTGTTCATCTTCCTTAAGGATCTCCATAAAGATGCACTGAGTATTCTTTTCAGGCCTTAGTTAGGGTTTGCATCAGTGGTCGTAAACCTGCTTAGCAGACAAAGACTCTTTTCCCTTTGAAGTCACTTCCCCAGCTTTTCAAAAGGTCTGCAAGCTGGTTCCCCTAAAACAATTTTGAAAAGTTTGAAGTGGTGCCCCTTAAACCACCAACAAAATAAAATTTTCTCTTTGCATTATTGAAAACCATGACAATCTTCTGAAGCAATAACAGTTTAAAAGCTTTTAAAGAAATCTGTTCTGCTCTATGACCAGCTTTTAAGTTGACCCCATTATTTGGAAAATCAGAGGCTCGGATACCCCTAAATACTTGACATTCTTATCAAAGGAGTCAGCCTGACTTTTTCACAGGACTCTTCTATTACAGTATTTATTCAAGTCCTAATTTCTTTAAAGATACTATTCAGATTTTTTCAATTTCTTTTTTGCATCAGAGTGTTTCTTTAGAAGAAATGTAATTTAGTGAACAGTTAATATAATTTATGAAACACTGATCCTGACACCAGTAGATTTCATACTCTTATTATGTTTGGTCAGGTCCAAATTCTAAAAAGATTGCGAGCATTACTTATGTAATTTTACTTTACTGTGGACTGTGATAAGTATATTATGCTCAGTTTATACTTCTGTTTTAAGAGTCTTATCCTTTACATTTTATGTATATAGTTACTGACAGCCTGATGTAGGTAAAGCCTACAGTAATGTAGTTGCTGTAAGCAGTAAGTTTACCATAGGGATTTTGTTTTTCTGCACGTCCTAATGTTCATTCAGACATTGCTTCTTATATGTCCTCCTAACTCCAACATCTTATATTCATTACCTCCACTACAACATTGTACATTCAAAACTTCTCTGATTTCAAATATTTCTTTAGCATGTGTAGTATATAATTAGATTAATTCCTTGCTGATCTATGCAAGTCTGTGTTAAATGCAATTTCTGAAAGCAAAATAAAGCAAAATAAAGCAATAAACCAAGAATTCTAGAATTTTGCTAACATAAGCAGCTCATTTAAAAGAAAGATTAAAAAAAAACCAAACCAAACCGGAACTTTAAATGCACAAAGCTGCCTCCTCTTTTATGGCTTCAGGAAAGCAGGAAGAAAGAATTGGGTGAACAAAATTAAATTGTTACTGGATAATAAGACTAATGGTTGCTGTTTCCCCTAAAACTACAAATCTGTGGCTCATCTACACACTGTTCATTTATGAATCTTCTAATGTGCCTGACCCATGTTTAGGCTAGAAAAGCTCAATAGAGCAAACTTTCTCTAAACGGTTTGTGAACGTTCATAGGATCAGCCACCTGAGAAGTACCTAGAGGTCATTAAGTCTACCCTTATGCTTCTAATTTGTTGGGAGTTTTTCCTTTGCTTCTGACCTGTCTGCCATACTTCCTGGGTTTGAGTGTGTTTTGCCAAACATTATAGGAAACAAAAGTAATAGCTTTTAATGATTATTTATTAAGAAATGAGGGACAATTCAGCAAGTTGTTCCAAAGCATTTTCAGATTTAAAATGTTGATCTCGTAGATGCATATATGTGTCTGTGTATATATATGCACACATACATATTTAGTGTATATGTATGTATCTAAGAAGAAACAGATTTATTTACTTTTCAAGATTTTGTATTGTGGATATAAATTATAAATTATAACAGTAACTGCAGAATAAATCAAATTTTGAAAGGTCAAAATATTTGATTTGATACTTTGTCATATATTATGATCTTTTCTAAAAAGCCATTTGAATGTGGCAGCCACATGGACACTCAGGGATGTGTTGCAAATGGTCTGAGTAAAAATGTAAAATATGGAGGCTAAGCTAAGCTTTTATTTATGCTAGTCCAGCTCTACATTTCTTTTCCACACAAGTGTCTCACTGTACACATGCAGGGTCTGGGGAGCTACCTGGTTTTATATATTTTCATAATTTCTAATAAGACCCAGTACCAGTAGTGCTCGTACTGTTAAGGGTCTACAAGGACAAACTAATGACTTTATGCTGTCTTTATCTTTTGAAAAGTTACTACCCCAAATGTAATTTGAATGATGCTACCTTAGTATCAATGGAGTCAGTTGGCCCTGTGATTACTCTCCCTCTTTGCAAAACCACCTTCCATTCTGAAGAAAAAAAGTTTGATTTTACGACTGCTTTACTGCCTTGGTGGTGTCTCACATATCATCGTTTATTGTGAAGTGAAATTATTCCCTGCTGCTTAAACACTCATCTAATCCTTTCTGAAACTACATGGTAACTTTGGTTTAGTTTTACTACACACCTGACTCTGATACTAATGTGTGTTAGTAAATGTGCAAGCTGAATTCCTATAGTATACTGCTGCTGTACTAAACAGATATGAATACAGAACCGCCATATGCAAACAGTAGCATAGAAGTGATTTGTAAGGAACATGAACTCACAGAGCAAGACTGCTGAAGACACTTCAGTGATTGAAAGCAGTGATTTTAGAAATAGACTGTAACCAAGGATTGCTTTTATTGTTTTTTCATTGAAGGTGATTTTGCAACTCCTCGAGCCATTTTGACAGGACATGACTATGAGATCACCTGTGCTACCATTTGTGCTGAACTTGGCCTGGTAATAAGTGGTTCAAAAGGTAAGGTAGCTGTTGTCATTTCCTTCTGTTCATGAAGCTATAATCCTAACACAAAAAGGAATATATTCTCAGGAGGCAGAATTTATTAACTTTATGGTGGTTTTATTTCTAACCTTTTTTTGGTTGCTGTGCAATTTGAAACCTCTTTTTAAACATGTTAAAACTGAGGATTATTCAGACATTTACAAGAAGAGGTGACCACATCAGTTTCCCTATTATAGCCTACTGATTACTGTTTCTTTTTGTTTGTTTATCCAGTGTGTAATTGCATATAGCATACAGCTGGATACAGTTCTTGACTGCCTGGATGGTGAAGAGTGTTTGTTATGGATAACTTCTCAGAAAAGAAACAAAAATTAGTTTCAGGAGAAAGAGAATGTGCTGTCTTGTTTGGTTGATGAAGGGTAAATATAAACAACCAACTAAAATTTATAGTCCTTCTGTTCAGGCTTTTTGAGCTTAGCTACAAAGCCTGTAATATGCCCCATCTGTGTTCTCAAAGACCTGCTTTTGGCAGGTAAATTATAAAGAATGGCATTGATTCCACAGATATTGTTAGACTTTTTGTATTTGATGTTCCAATATATTTTTAAACTGGAAATCTCTTAGCATTAGGATCTTTCTGGTTTAGTGTTTCCAAAGTACCTACTTTGAGACAGTTTTACAAAGCTGGGTGTACTCACCATCTGCACCTCTGTGTGTTTCCGTTTTATCCCTGTGAACGCTTGTGGCTTACATGCAAACCAGATATTTGTCCAAATATATTAAAAAGCAAATATTTAGTGGATCATGTATGGGTTGAAATCTTAATATGAGAAGATATGCTTTTAGAGTATCTATGTATGTAAATTCATTGCACTTACCTCTGGGTGTCTTTGTATTTTAAGTATCTAATTTTAGGATTTGGTACATTTATTTTTGTGCTCTTAAAATTAACAACTACCAGCTTTAAAAGAAAACCCACAAAATAAAATCTGTTAGGTCTCTAACTAGTTTTGATAGGTGCTCTAAAATACCTTAATGCAAAGCTTTTATGGGATAAGATGTTCATCTTACTCTCTGGCACCCTTAAAGTCACAGGCTATGCACTTAAACGTGGTAAAAATCATTATAATGTATTATAACAGTGATTACCTGAGTGGAAGTCATTACTTATTATTTGATATACGATGTCTTTAAATGAGCATGTAAATCAATAACTAGAGATTTTATTCCGTCTCATTAGAAGGACCATGTCTCATACATTCTATGAATGGAGATCTTCTGAGGACATTAGAAGGTCCTGGAACATTAGAAGGTCCTGAAAACTGTCTGAAACCAAAACTTATTCAAGCTTCAAGAGAAGGTCACTGTGTCATATATTATGAAAATGGCCTCTTCTGTGTATTCGGTGTGAATGGGAGACTTCAAGCCGCGATGGAAACAGATGACAAGATAAGGGTGAGTGTACTCAAATTGTGTGCGAAGGACTGTCAGTTCCAGTATCAGGAAAAGTTATCAATGTTGGAGTTGTGTGGAGACTCTTTCTGTAGCCAGGCCATAGAAATATATGGTACTAGACTGTAATAACAGCGTTCTGAAAAAAAGTGTAGTTAAGGGGACTGTGTCCTCCTAATAGTATGGTTTTTAATTTTAAAATAACTCTGTTCATATAGTAAAGAATACCCTGTAGGCATTTCCTTGAACTGAAGAATACAACTATTACTAATTGTTGACCAGGAGAAGCTGGGCTAGTTCTTTACTTTTTGGTCTGAAGGCAGGAGGTTGTTGGACGTGCTGTTTTGGTTGTTGGCCTTCCTTGTTTTTGGCATCTCTGTCTACATTCCTTCATCTTAGCTTGAGATAGCATGTGTTGTACTGAACTTCAGGAAGTTTATTGTCAGATGTCTATATTTCAATTCTTTAGCCCTTTGGCATTTGCTGAGCAGGCAGCAAGGTTCTACATTTTTAGCTGCAAGAGTCATGGAACAAGTCCAAAACTATGCAGGAGGCATTTTAAGCTTGTGGTTTTATGAAAATTATTTTATAATACAAAATGCAGGTCTTTTGACAGTTCCTATGAAATAATACCTATGAAGCAGAGCAGAACCTGGCAGCTATACTGCAGTGAAGCAGAAATGTCAAAAGAAGACTTTCCTTGGATTAAAAATATTCCAAATTTTTCCTTGAATGAGAAAGAAAGGGAAGGGAAAAAAATGAACAAGCATTACCAAATCTGCCAGAAAGTTACCGAATGCAGCAGAGACATGGAGCAAGATCACACTGCTGGGTCAGCATTCAGGCTACCTGAACTATCTGGAGTTATGGTCTCTATGCCAGTAGTAATGGTCTGAGAGACAGAATCACAGAGTGGTTGAGTTTGGAAGGGACCTCTGAAGATCATCTGGTCCTGCCTCCCTGCTCAAGCAGGGTGATCTAGGGCCATGTCCAGACCCTGTCTCCGAGGATGGAGTTTCTACAGCCCCTCTGGAAAATCTTTGCCAGTGCTTGGTCATCCTCACAGTATTGTGTTTCCCATATAAAAACTGTTTAACTATTTCACATCAGCAAGAGGAGACTTTTGTAGCAGTACTACACTTCCAAGATGACTTTCCTAATCTGATGAAAGAGCCCAGCAAACAGCTGCAATGTTCTCTTGAGTTGAGAACTCTCGAGAGTTTTTCCTTTATTTGGGTTGATGTTTCAGGAAGAAACTGCCTCTTCACTCTTATGTTTGCTGTACAGAATTATCGAAACGCTTTCCGATGTGCATTTTTAAATTTGCACCTGTTCTTTTCTTGACTCTATTCATATTAATTCTTAAGATGGAAGAATGTGTCAATAAATTTGAAAGAATTTTCATCTTCTTTATTTCCATTTTATACCTTACATGGAACAGCGAATGCTCCATTACAACTGAATTGTCCAGTGTAGCTCAGTGTATTCTTCTTAAAACCTTCTAAAACTCTGTTGTGTACTATACTCTGTTAATCCAGCATCCTTATGTTTTCAAAATGTCAGATAAGTTTGTGGTGGAATATGCAGAAATAACTCTCTGTGTAGATCTCTTTCCATAGTGAAAGTGCTGTCTGTATGAGTGAGAGGACATTCGATCTTTGGATGCTCTGGCAGCCACAACTGTGGCTTTGAGGCAGGGGAAATTAAGTAGGAATGTGTATATTTCTGTCTCAGGCCATTTTCAAATTAATGTAGATTCTTGCTTCAATTTTTAATCTTTCTTCAATTCTCTGAAATTGCACTTTCAGCTCTCCTTGTACAAATGCTTTTGAGATTTTCAGCCTACCCTTCATCCCAGTTCTTTCCATAAAGCAAGCACATATCACAGTATTTTCTCTTTTTACATTAATGATGTTGATAATCTGTCACTTTCAGTTGTGATTATGTTGTCAGCTAGGCCAGCAAATCTGTAAAATATCTAGAAATCCCTTGCTGGCTAAAACAATTTCTGTAGTGTTTCAGTCAGTACCCACAGCTTTAGGAATGTTGCTAGAGGCAGTGGAAGTTCCACTCTCTGTGGGCCAGAATTATGTACGTACAGGGGTTTGGGTTTTATTTTATTTTGTTTTGTTTTCTTTCTCTCCCAGTGGTCCCAGTTGGCCTTTATGCTTAAACAACCTACAGCGTCTTTCCCAGTGCTTCTGCACTATATCATGTTAGAAGGCAAGTGGCAACTGCATGATTAAAGTAGGGGCATTTAAAATGAATAGTACCTACCCGTGGGCTGTGCTGACAAACACTTTTTGTTGGTTTTTGCTTGATGAGGATAGAAAAGGGAAGAAAAAGGTCCTAAGTGTTGAATCTGTAACATTCTAGTTTCTATTTTCTGATGTCATAATGGACCAGTATTTCAGAACGTTATTGACAAAACCAGCAGTTTTCAATAATGATGATTGGAACAACATTCTGATTTTCTTTCTCATATTCTTGTGCTAGAAAACTGCTAGAAAAATTTCAGGCGCTCTGGGGAAATTCAGAGTCTAATCAATGCCTTCCACCTGTTTTTGTTTTAAATACTGTATTGCTCAGTGGAGCTTAGGCATATCACAGTACATCTACCATGTAATGTTTAGATATCTTAATGAATAACTTAACTCTAAATAGTCTGCTTGTTCTGAGAAGTAAAGTTATTTTACCCTAAACAAAGACTATATGCTGTTTCACCCAGAGGAACCAATTTATTTTCCTTTCCTGAGTCTGTTTTGAAATGTGGAAGTGCCCACAAGACTCCTGCTGCTGTAAGCCAGGGCTGTCACAGTGTCAGCTCTGCCTTTTTACAAAGCACTGCCTTTCAAATATCTGAGATGTTAAAAGGGATTTGTGCAAAGTTTTGAGACTTTCAAAGGAAATACAAGTCAGAAATGCAGCTTTTAAAACATTGCTGAAATTGTGCGCTTTGGGGATTATTTGAGAGTCTGAAGTTCATGTTGTGAGAAAGATTAGTTGCAGAGTTGTTTCAGTTCCATACCTAGCAGAATCGTAGATAAACTACGCTGGGGAAAAGCAGAACAGTATAATTGATTCATGTTGTCTTCTCTACCAGTTGGAGTACTTGGGAGTAAAAGCATCCTTTCGTTTGTTAAATCTTGAAGGGCATGTCATGAAACTGAAATGTTGACAGGGTGACCTTTTCCTTCCATTCATTCCTTCAATCATATACATATATATATAGGCAAGTGGCTGAGAAATTTATTAATAAACAGTAAAAAGAAATAAGTCAACATCTTGTCCTCATGACAAGCCAATGACTTAGCAAAATTGCATAGGCTTCAAAGGCTATACTTTATTTAATCAAAAGATCACAAAACCCCCTGCATTTTGCAGGTAGTGGAAGAGTTAAAGATTAATGGCTTTAATTTGCCTTTTAATATAGCATTTCTTCAGTAAAAGCCTCAAGTATAAAATTCAAGTGAACCATGACCATAAGGTTAATGGATTTTCATCAGGTGAATTTTATAAGTGTAGCAAATAATTATTTGTCATGGTCTTCATTGAAATTTGAAAATACCCTTAGGAGACTGCCATTGCTATAGAGAAGAAAACCACCCCATATTGATTTTGCTTCTAATGAATAATCTTTTTAATAATTGTGTGTGCTATGTTAGATCATGATCATCTACTCGGTGCATGCAAGTTCCAGGTAATTTGCACAGTCTTATCTAGTTTGCTTTCTACCACTTTCTTGCTGAGTTACTATCCTCTCCTAAGAGGGTCTCTAAATGAGTTTTCAAGTTCCTGGGGTCTGTGCTTTGGGTAGTGCTTACCAATATTTTTTATGGCTGGTAGGAACAATCACAGAAGCAAGTTATGGTTGGAACATTTGGGGGGGGGGGGAGATTCAGCTCAGAATACTCTAACCATGGTTAGTATTCAATTTTCCATACTTAGATGTGGTTGGAAAAAGCTCCACATATTCTGCTTTATTGTGTCTAAATTTACATGTATGTATGGTCATCTGAATTCAAAACACAGCTGGAATAGGTTTATAATCTATTTTTTTCAGAGTTATAATATTTCATTTACAGTATATGTGTTTACATTGCATTCATTTTAAAGTTATTGTGTGAAATAAAATTTTAGAAGTGTAATTCATTCTGATTACTTGGGAATTGTTGCAGTAAACATTCAAAACTTATCATATAGGAAGTCTATCTTAAAGTAAGTGTTGCACATCATATAATTCTTAAAGGATATATTTGGTATCATGGTAATAGAGTACAGCAATACAAAAAATAAAGATGGGCAATATGTCTGACTTCAATTATTGCTGCTCACAAAGCAGTATCTTACATACACTGTATATTTTGGTTTCTCGGCTTGTCAGCAGTCTGTATAAACACTTCAGTGTTGCATGAACGTAACATTCTTGTGTTTTAGTTTTTCTCATTTTTGTGGTGCATGCGCTATAAATTCTGTATGTTAAAAAAACCAACAACTTCTTTTCCTTAGGAATTTAAAATCACAGTAGGTTATAAGTTTTGCATATTGAAAAACTGTAGAAGCAGAGATTGCAGGGGCCAAAATACTTACAGACTTCAGCAGAGAGAGGTATCTTTACAAGATCCTGTCCTCAGTTCTTTCCATTTGCTAAACTTAAATCTTTGAGCTGGAGTTTTGCTTGTAGGCTATCATCTTGAGGCAATTTCCTTGCCTTCCAGTGACAATGTTTTGGTTAAAGTGGATCAATCTATTTGTAGAACATGTGTGTTTGGAACAGAAAAGCCATTGCTCTGAATATCCTCCATTCTAACATTGTTCTATTGAAAAGTTTTGTGGCTCCTTTCCTTGGGTCAGGGAGCTGAAATTTTGTCACAAATTAGTCCTGCTGTGAAGGATGTGTATTTTGTTGGAAAGCTGCCCAAATTTAGCTGGTTCAAAAATCTCAGGTTAAATGCATTCAATAGATAATGCTTAGCATCTACATTCTGTAGCCCTGCAACCAGTCATCCCCTAAAATCAGGTGCACAAAAATGCCATGGCAAGAAATGTGATGAGGTGATCCTGGATGAGGAAAGGGAAGGACTGATGGGGAAGCAGAGGAGAAAGAAGAGCAGAATCAAGGGTAGAACCAATGACAAAATGAAGGAAATATTTGCAGGAGCAATGGGAACAGAGCAATAGAGATGGGAATGTAGAAACTTGTCAGAGACTGGGAGAAGGCAAGAAAAAGCAGAAAGAAGTGAAGGAAAACTAGAAATTGGAAGTAGGAGCAATGCAGGGAAGGATTAGATAGAATCAGGAGTTTAATACTAGATAATAGTGCTTCATAGTAGCAGAGTTCCTCATTTTCCTTTTGATAACAGCAAATCATCCAGCAACCAACTAGCAAAGTTGTTTCTCACCCTTCTGTGTGCTCAGATGAAGAGGATGATAGGCTGCTCTTGTGCTTGCAAAAATAAAAGTAGAGAGCAAAGAAGGGAAAAAGCAGAATTCAAGCTGGGCAGCAAAAGTCAGAAAGAGAACTGAGAAGAGGTATCTGGAAACAGAAGGAGAGCATAGGAAAAGGTTTGGGCTTACAGGAATTGTTAGTAGTAGTAGCCCAAATGGTAGTTTTAAGGGTCTTGATCTTGCTGGTAGCTCGTGCTGATGTCATTCCATATGACAAAATTCATTCAACTTTTTGGTTTTTATTGTTTGGGGGGGGGGGGTTGGTTGTTTTTTTGGGGGGGTTTGGGGTTGTTTTTTTTTAAACTCTACAAACTGTTCAGTTTTCCCAGGTAGTTGGAGGATAAGGCTATAAAATCAGGGCCTGATATCTTCAGGGTTACTATAGTGGTAATAGCTAAGACTCATATTGAAAAGATGTGCAAGATCTTAGTACTGCTTTGAGAAAAGTCAGTAATGGAGTATTCCAGGGGTTGCTATAGGGAACTAGTTTTATTGTGTTTTCTGAGCTGGGGAATGCTGAAGGTCCACAGAGTGATGAAGACAATGGATGAAAAGAATGCAGAACTGTTATTCAGGAAACCCCATAATATGAGACCCATAGGGTACTCACTGAAACTAGTAGGATCATGTCAAAACAGGTAAAACTATTTTGTACTGTAATGAACTTCCACCATTTTTTCCTCCCTTTTACTTTTCTCTTCCTCCTCCGCCCCCTCATCGCCTCCCCCGAGGGCACCAGCAGGCTCAAAAGCAGATAAAGAAAATTCCTGGGCAGCGTCTTCACAAAAAAATACTAAAGGAATGGACAGTAATATACTTTCTGATATTCCTAATCCAGTGATTGTGGGTGCTGAGGAGCACAAGGGGAAGGGACTGTAGTGTGACGAACCTTGCAGCATCTCCTGCTGCCGCTGTTAGTGGTATAACACTGGGCTAGGTGGATCATGGTCTGTCTGACCCTATAGGGTATCAGGTATCACTTATTTTAATAGAATTTCAAGTTCAGTACTCTTAAACCACATTTTGGCTTATTTAAACTGGCAAAATCCCTTTTTAAGAAATATTTCTCATGCTTCCATCTTAGTAGATGATAGGATCATCAGGTATAGTTGTCTGGTAACAGAGGAAAGTTGCTGTTCTTCCAGGTACTCTGTATGTATCATGATTTTTCCAACAGCACCCAGGAAATATGAAAATAGATCGAAGACTTCTGTTTGAAGAAGTCTTCACTGTGAAAACCAATGATATGCCATCTTTATCCATGATCTGGGTCCCAAATAAAGATTTCAAACGTAGATTGGCCATTGGTCCCCATGATGCATGCGAAAGTAGGTTATAAACCATTGGATCTGTAACAGGTGGTTTCAGGATAGATGACTAAAGGAAACACAGCCTCTGTTAAGAGGGGTGAATCACTATCTTATTAATCCAGAGCAGGAATCAAAAAATGCTGGTCTAAATTAATTCTAGTAATTTGTGTAACATTTCAGTTCCTTCCATCATTCAGCCTTTTGTCAGAGAGAAAAGGAGGACAGCTTCTGTTAGGCTAGTATTAAAGGCAATTAGAGGACTGTCAGGTACTATATTGTAATGCCAGTGCTGCAGTATCTTGTAAATTTAGCTAATCAGAAGAGTAAATTTATTTAGCTGACCTCATATTAGATCTTTGGAATATGGAATATATCTCAGATGAGGTAAAACTTAACTAGTGGCATCTAATGTATTAAAGAGATGTGTGCATAATAACATTAATTCTATTGCTGAATAGAATAACATAACAATAATGTTGCTTCCCAAAAGCTTGTATTGTTATCAAATCTCCCTAGACATTCAGCTGTCAATATGAAACTTTTTATGAAAGTAAAAGAGAGGGGGAGTAAGGCAACACATATTTATCTGACAAATATCCATGTGCTTTCCCCTTAGGCAATTCAACTGAGTCGAGATGGACAGTATCTGCTTACAGGTGGAGACAATGGAGTTGTCATGGTATGGCAGATGTGGGACCTCAAACAGCTTTTTGCTTACCCAGGGTGTGATGCTGGAATCCGATCCATGGCCCTGTCGTATGACCAAAGGTTAGAGCAGTGTCTGGTCTTCACAAGAATTTCAGAGAATATATACTTACAGTTAAATTGCATTTTTATTTTTCTTCTGATTTTGGTTTTCCAAGGATTACAGATCCTGGTGATTATATTGAGAATTCTGTGCTTGCCTAAGTTTCTTTATAACATGTCATATTTAGGGCAGATAATCTTTTTCAGGATTTCAGCAGTTGGGGTAATGAAGAGAGATTCAAGAAATCTTAGTTTGGCATACTTTCAAGATAGGTTGAATTATTGGTCTGTGCCACTGTACAGTGTGGGACTCATGGAAAAGCACATATGCAACCCACATAAGGTTGCATATGTGCTTTTCATGTTTCTTCTGTCATGATACAAATCATATTCCTAATTCCAGAACTTTATGTTAAAAATAGAACAGTTAGAATAGTTGCACAGTAAGATTCCCTCCACACATCCATATTTTACTAAAGCAAATATTAATTTTAATTTCTAGAAAAAGTTATTTTATTGACATAAAGCATGTCAATATCCTTGAAGAATCCTTCTACTGAAGGCAATCAGTTAATATTTTTACTGCATTTTTACGTTAGACTTCCCAGTGCAGCTATACATAAAAGTCCTTCTGTGTTTTTATCACAAAGATGGTGTTTGTTTATAAGATGGATGTTTACCATTTCATTTGTACACTTTTAGCTTGTTGGCTGGAATTTTGTTTGCTGTGGTGTATTTGCTTCTTGGAGATACTGTGTACTTTTCAAATAGATTTGGCTCCTAAATCCCCTAGGAATGTCTACATTGTGCAGTAATGCATATAGCAGAGACTCTTAACCTTCCACTTCCTGAAGTCCATGCTGAATATTTTAACATTTTTACCTTGACTATATTTCTAAAACTTACATAAATTGAACTTAAAAAAATCCAAGCCTGCAAAATCCATGGACTTCAATCACAGATTCAACTTCTTGTTAGCATAATTAGAGATTATAGGCATTTTGCAATAAACAGTTTTCAGTTAAAAAGCCCCTGTTGTTAAAAATATTTCAAAAGCTGGACTTACAGCTGTTGAATTCTAGACCTCTGAAATGTATGAAATTTTTCGTTTAGAGAATCTTTAAACTGTAATTAATGGCATGTCAACATAATCTTTGCGTGCCAATAAACTGAAATTTAATATGGACATCTATAAATCTATCCATGTGCTCAAGTTAGGAACCTGTTCACTTTGGGTTTAAAGACACAGAAACTCAGAAGAGATTTCTCAGAGTATTTTACTGAGTAATTGCTCAGTAATTACAGGCAATTACTGATAGTAATTTATTTGGTATGTATGAATGTATATGTTTGAATGACAGTGTGTAAAAAGATGTTTTAACCTAATACAAAAACAATCAAAATGATGCTCTTGAAATAGTGTGATACTATCAAAATGCAATGTTTTGATCTCATATTTAATCTTCGTTTTGAAGGAAAAATTACAGCTTTTTATTCTGAATATTTTTATTTTAAATTCTGAGGCTTTTTTCTTAAAATGCCAGAGTTTCATGTGTCCTCATACTTTGGATGTTCATAAAACTTTGAGCCTGCAGGAAAGAGACAATATAGAAACTCTTGTAATTGTGTGCTATGTCAGAGTCGTGGCTTTTCAAACAGATCTAAATGACCTCTACTAGTAGGCCAAGGGTAAGGAATTTAGAAAGAAAGAGTGCCTCAGTGGGAAAGCACAGTGACTGCTTTCAGGAACTTCCAAAACAATCAAAGCTTTCAGATTGCTTTCAAACCCAAACACTAACATTTCCAACTGCAGTCCTGCAGTCCACATCCAATTCCTTACATGTAGATCATGTGCTTAAACAGGGGAGGTGAAACTCAAACACTTCTCCTAGCCTTCCTTCATTTTGCTGCTTCATCAAGGCTTCATCACACTCTGGTTCCCCCCCAAACCCAACAAAGCAAGCCAAGAAATAATCCCAGGAAATCAAACCCCTGAAGTGGCTGTGCAGGATGGTGATGCTGCTAAACAATCCTGTATGGTTAGCCTGAAGCTATTCTCAACTGTAGCTTCAGGCTAACCAAACAAACTGTTGTATGGTGGTTTGTATGTTTTGTGATCCATAAATCTGTCAGGGGTGGCACAAAATAGCAGTATTACTCAAATCCAGCTTGCTAGAATCATTGGAAACCTAAGATGGGAACCCTTAAAGCCTAATTTTTCTGGTACGTGGAGCACTTCCAGCTCCAGCTGTCTTCTGTGGAAGTTGGTCATTGGAAGTTGTGTTCTCGTGCCTGTATTGATGTAACTCGTCACTGTGTTGACTTGTATATATGAACATGGGGTAGTTCACTCACAAATCTTGTGCTTTCCTTAGGTGTATAATGACTGGCATGGCATCTGGGAGCATAGTGGTTTTCTACAATGATTTCAATCGTTGGCACCATGAGTATCAAACCAGATACTGATCTTCACAGAGACCAAGATTAGCACTGATTTGGGCAGCTGTTGTCAGAAGGAAACTGAACACATCACACCTCCCTTGGTGTCTTGCCACAACATTGTTCCCTATAAATAGCTATCTTACATCTGAATGTAACTTAAATTTGCTGGAAGAAGCAACCTATTTTTTAAAGTTAATTGCTATTTTTGTAGACCTTGCTTGACTTTTTTTGGGGAAGGGCAAAGAAGCAGAAATAAGGCTGCTGGGTTCTGTAGTTAAAAATCTATATTTTTAGTCATAACAAGAAGTCTATTTTGATCCCTGTATGTAAAAGAAACCTAAACTAAAAATGGTTAAAACTCACATTCTAGCTATATTATGAAGAAATTTTCCTTCTGAAGCTTTATCTTTTACCTTGAGGAATATATGATTTTAACATAATGGAAATGAATTACGATGTTTGGGGAATTTTAAACTGTGCTACCTGTACCACACTTTGTCTCATACTTTTCCAAATGATTGTATTACATCAGCACTGAAGTTTCTGGGAATCAGTGGTAATATTTAAATTATGGTTAATGTAACTTTAAACTTTGCAAATCGTTTCCATCAATGTTACTATTCAAGCATGTTTCTAGGCCTAGACAATTAGTTCTTTTTTTAGTTAGTTGTATGTTTTGTGCAGTTTAAGAGGGAGAAATCAGGAACAGAGTTTGTGTTACATCAAGTGCGAATCCTTCTAGTTTCTACCTGGTATCTCCTTCAAAGCACACCAAAATGTGGATTGTTCCTCCAAATCAGAAAGGCTATTTTGAAGACTTTGAACTCAAATTAGAAACCCACAGAGGCAAGTATTTCTTAATAGGTGCAAGCACCAAAGCACACTTCTGCTTGTTAACTGTGAAAGCACTAAAAAGGCAGGGGTTTGCTGGTGCACAGCCTCTGTACAGCAGTAGAAGCATTAGACTTGCAGGTGGCTTTATTTTTTTTCCCAGAACTAGCCCCTGCAATACTGTAGCGTATGCCATGTTGCTTTTCTTCATATAGTAACAATATCTTTTGTATTTTGCTGTCAACAAATCCAGTCAGATCCTGTCCAATCATATTAAATTACCTCTTTCTTTTAGGAAATTAAAAATAATTTATATTAAGGAACAATAAGTTATTTTGGTGTCGCACAATCTACTTTTCTACAAGATTGCTGTGCAGAACTCTGTGAAAATATTTGTGAAAAGAACTGTTATTGTTTTGTAAGTCTGTATTGCATAAAAATCTTAGTATGTTGTGATCTATATGAGTTGAAATTTACATTCCATATCTGTATTGATACATACATTTATCTAGCTGCCTACTAGAGCAGTTCCTGGTTTTTTCTAAGCATTTAACTACTATCTCTTTCAGTAAAGATTTGGAATGAGAAAATTCATTTTGAGTGATGAAATTAAATAAAATTACATTTGTAATTGAGAGCTTCAGTGGAGTATTGGGTTCTTGTGATTCAGTGTATATTCACAATAGAGGAAATAAGTGCTGTGGCTCATGCAGAGTACTCTTGATGTTTTTGCAATGGTGACTCAGTTTTCTGTGCTTTCTATGTTTTTATACTGATGTGGATATGGTGATATTGTAGAGTTAATTTTTTATGTTGTATGTAGCAGAAGTATGATTTGATTAAGTGAGGTATCTGGGGTTCAGCAGTAGCAGTCATTTTTTCTCCTTCTTAGTAGCTGGTGCAGTGCTGTTTTTGACTTTCAGCCTGGGAACAATGCTGGTAACACCGATGTTTTTAGTTGTTGCTAAGTAATGTTTACTCCGACCAAGGACTTTCTCAGTGTCATGCTCTGCCAGGGAGGAGGGGAAGCTGGGAGGAAGCAGAGACAGGACACCTGACCCAAACTGGCCAAAGGGGTATTTCATACCACAGCATGTCATGCCCAGTATATAAACTGGGGGGAATTACCCGGAAGGCCGAGATCGCTGCTTAGGTCGGGCTGGGTATCGGTCAGCGGGTGGTGAGCAAATGTATTCTCTCCCCGTGTTATTTCCCTTATCAATTATTGTTATTGGTGGTGGTAGTAGCAGTTTTGTATTACACCTCAGTTACTGGACTGTTCTTATCTCAACCCGTGGGAGTTACATTCTTTTGATTCTCCTCCCCATCCCTCCGGAATCGGGTGGAGGAAGAAGAGGGGGACTGAGCGAGTGTCTGCGTGGTTCTGAGTTATCAGCTGGGCTTAAACCACGACATGAGGCTATAATTGTCATGGCTGTGGTGGATGCCCAGTGTATTAAGCAGTAACATTTGTTATGCAAAAGTTGTACTTCAGCTTCCATAAGTTCAACAACAATCATAGCCTTGTCAGATGTCTTTGAGGTGAAACTGGTATACTCTTGAAGTGCAATTTGCATTTATCTCAAGCCAGGGGTGGGTTTCTTAGGCTGGGTGGAAGGAAAAAAAGCCAAACAAACAAAAGTGTATTTTGCCAAATGGAAGCCCTGACAGTCTTCCCTTTATGATCTCTTGCTGACGTGGGGAGTCGATTTGGTAGATTGCTTGGTTTAGAAAGGGCCCTATTGATTGTGAGATGCTTTCCCAAAGTGAAAACACGACTGTACCTCTGTGTGCCATCTTGAGTTGCATCCAGCCAGTGCATGCCGATGAGCAGCTGTGGTATGGTATCAAGCACTCCCTGGGGAAGCAGCAGCAGTGGTGCAGCGTGGTGTTTTGCACAGTATGAGTGCTGCAGGCCTTCTGTGGAAAAGGACATCTTCACTTTCTGTTCCATGAGCTAACCTGTGTAGACACCCTCACTCTGGACTGCTTTGCTCGTGGCTTTGGTGAGTAGGACATACCTCTCCTTCCACAGACATATCTGGGGTACTGCCCTGGGGGGCCAAGGCTTGGACTTGCAGTCTCAGCTTTGGCTGAACTAATCATGCTGTTTGTGATGAGGTGGCAAAAAAGGGTTAAAATTCCATTTGCTGAGGTATTTGTTACTCTGTTGAGTGCAGCACCTGTGTCAGATGGATTGCCTGAAACCTCTTTAATCAACAGGTGCCTGGCATTAACCTGCAGCTGGGCCTCAGCTACCTGTGAATTGCAGAATATTCTGGAAAAGAGGGAGCCACGTCTTCTACTCTCTCAAAATTCAGAAGCAGCATTTGTGAACAGTATGTTTTTATGTGACAGTCCAGGCTCTCTTCTGTTCTGGTAAGTTCAAATGGACACGATATTAGCTGTAGTTTATGGCAAGTGCTCTGGCAAGCAGCACTTGTTGCTGCTGAGAGAAAGGCTGGTCAGCAGCAGTGCTGCATGTGTTTGGTTTGTGGGGAGATGCTTAGTGCAAGTAGATTGAAATCCTTTCTATTTTGTGAAAATTGCTGGTATAAATGCTGTAGGATGTGGCAAGAGATGATGGTGCGATCAGAATGGTGTTTTTTTCTGAAGTTTGTGTTGTGGTGTTACTGCAAAGTTAAATGAGTGCCTTAATACTTTTGAGAATATTTCTTCAGTTCTTGGCTGTGTTGTACTGTGTTACTGCCTCTTCACCGGGAAAGTGTGCCTTGTGCAAAGTATGCATATTTGTTACTGTTTCTGGTCCTGACATACTCCCTGTAGTCTTCTATCTACCTGCAGCACTTTGTTAGTGCTAAAAATTCCTGCTCTGCTGGCTTAGGACTTATCTGAGTTATCTGTGTGTTATTTGTGCTATCTGTGGATGTCCTGCGGATAGAGGAAAAGGAAAGTTTAGATCATAGAATCACACAATCGTTCAGGTTGGGAAAGACCCCTAAGATCATTGAGTCTAAATGTAAACTCTAACAATACCAGGTCTACCACTGAACCGTGTTCCTAAGTGCCACATCTAAACATCTTTTAGATACTTTCAGGGGTGCTGACTCGACCTGTTCCAATGCTTGATAACCCTTTCGGTGAAGAAATTTTTCATAATATCCAATCTAAACCTCCCCGGCGCAACTTGAGGCCGTTTCCTCTTGTCCCATCATGTGTTACTTGGGAAAAGAGACCAATACCCACCATGTTCTTTGGACATGGTCCAGCCCCTCAATGTCTCTCTTGTCATGAGGAGCCCAGAACTGAACACAGTATTCCAGGTGCAGCCTCACCAGTGCCATGTCATGGGAATGATCACTTCCCTGGCCCTGCTGGCCATACTATTTCTCATAGAAGCCAGGATGCTCTTGGCCGCCTTGGCTGCCTGGGCACAAACTGGCTCATGTTCAGCCTTTCCCTTATCCACTAGGTGGGTCACCTTTTCATAGAAGGAGATAAGATTAGTCGAGCAGGACCTAAACTGCTGCTGACTGGGCCTGATCACATGGTTGTCCTGTATGTGCAGATGATGGCACTCAGGATTATCTGCTCCATAACCTTCCCCAGCACTGAGGTCAGACTGACAGGACTGGATCCTCCTTTAGGCCCTTCTTGTAGATAATTGTAGATGTTAATACTACTACGGTACAGTAGTAGCTGTTTTTTACAACTACTTTCAGAAGTTGGCATGATTTGGGGATTCTTTTTTACTGTAATTCTAAAAATGTGCAAATGGAATTTCTGTTTAGAAACAATGTGCAGAACTTTCTCTGCTGTCGTGCTTTTAACGTGTCAGATCAGGCTGGGGATTTTTTAAAGAACAGTGGAGTTTCTTCAGTTATTCCACATACCTGAACAACATCAAGAAAAATACGAGCCATGCTTATATACAGATCTGGTGTCCTGGAATGAAAAATTGTTTTGGTTTCTTTTAGTAGCAAAAAGAAATTAAAAACTAGGACTTCTATGGAAAATCAATTTTGTTGCAACTTTAGTCAGGACATAATTGCTGTTAGAAATATCAAGTAAGAATGGCCTAGATATGGTGACTATCTAGATTGTAACTTTTCCTTTTACGTACTAAGTTCCATAGTCACAGAGATTTAAGTGTGCTTGTGTAATGGCATCTCTGGCTTGCTTTATCTTTCTCTTAGAAGTAATTCAGAGGGAAGAAAAAAATTGATTGTAGTGTTCTTGAGAAAATGGCTGCATCCTAGGTAAATAAAACCAGAGATGGGCCATTCTGTGAGTGCTGCTCTAAACCAGTGACTCCTTTCCCATGTAGGGTGAGGATATTTGTGTAAAGCTTGAGATGAGTCACTTGCTTGGATTCCCCAAGTGATACAATGAAATCCAAAACAGTTTACTTTTATGCAGAATCAACCTAAGATCTTCAGTAAACTAATACAGTTAATGATGCATGTCTGTGCTTATGCGTCATAATTAAAAGCTGCTCTTTAAGAGCTCTGGAAAAAACCTGTAGGAAATAGTTTCTGATTCTGAAATTCAGCTACATTTAACCTAAAGCCCTGCAATTCAAACACAGCCAGTCTCATAAGGGAAAAAAATTTATTAAAACATATGAAACAAAGTTTGAAAGAATAGCTTCTAATTTGTATTTGTAAATAGTTAAGACTTACTATGAAGAATCATATTATTATAAAGAGTATGTAAAATATTTCATAACACATTATAAATTAATGTGCAATAAAATTACCTTCTTGTAAGTGAATTTAGATAGAAAGTATAGTCTTGAAACCAAAGAAAGATTTGTATGTTTAGTAAAATATGAAATTACATACAACTTGGAACTGCATCATAGAGTCAACTAATTAAAGACATTTAGATTTGTGCTTCGGAAATTAAGCTGTATTGCATGGGAATAGCCAAAAAGAGTTTTTCAAAATGTGGTACTTGCTATTTGCTAAATGGAGAAAATTTGAGATATGAGGTACTAATTTCTTCAAGTTCTTCTGATGTTTTTCTTCCCACTGTTGCTTTGTTCACTGTGTATTGTGAGCTCTGAGCTGCAAAATGTTGTAGCATAACTGAGTCTACTTGTGTATTCAGTACTCTGCATGCAGCAATAGATATACCCCATAACAGATAGATGACTTTGCAGATTGCTCTTGCATTTTGCTTTTTGTCTTGTTTATCCTGTGTGCTAGGGATTCTTTTTCAAGCAAGCCCCGGTAGCTGTGAAACCAAAATCTCACCCTTCTAAAGAATAGAGCTAGTGGGGTTTTGTGCAAAGTGTTTAGACTTCAAGTGTTCACTAAGCACTAAACTTCAGGATTTCATATTAACTAACTAACTGGCAAATATTATTTTGGGGAGAAGTATTTTGCTGATACTTCTTGGTGAAGCTGCGCTTCTCTGAAACTGGCACCTTACACAATTCTCACTCTGGGCTTTCTATTTCCAAACATGACAAAGGCACTAAAAATTCAAATGCTGTTTGAAACGAAGTGAAGAACAGAAGTGACAGATGAGGAGAAACTTCTTGGTGCATGGTTGCATGGCAGCTTGCTGCTTCAATCCCTGCCATGGTATTTTTTTTACAATGCTAATTTAGTTTAAAAATAAAACTAAAATCTCGCTAGAAAGGATTACCCTGACAGAAAAGCTCAATTAGATACCTATTTGTATGCATTGGACATTGAAAGTAGGAGTACTTGATTTGCTTGCCCTTTTTGAATCCTAAAAAAAAAAAAAAAAAAAAAAAAAAAATATATATATTTCACCAGCATTTTGGATAGGGAACCTGTTTTGTGAATTTCTGTTGCTTTCCAATTGCTATTTGAATGCAGCTTGAAAGAAATAATGAGTATATGTAAAATATTATTTCTTATTTTAAAACTGTTAAAACCAGAGATAATAAATATGTATATTTATTTAAAGTGAATAAATACTTCAGTAAATATACTCTATCAGATAATCTGTAATAATTAGACCGGTGACTACTGGGAGAAAGAGAGATATGAAAACCAGGCTTAAATGAGACATTTAAAATAAATATTTCCCGCTTGCTGCTTAAACTTATTCGTTTATCCTAAGTTGATCAAAATAATTTCTGTGAATAGGAATTTGAACTTCTTTTTGGTGAGCGTGCAGGCAGTGGTATAACAAGTTACTGCTTCCTAGCTAACAAGCTAACATGTATTTATTTCAAGTAGATTGGGAAAATTACTCATAAAGGCCAAAGCTGTGATCTCTCTTGGAAATCATATACAGAATCTTGCTTCTGATCTCACCGATGAACATCAGGGTGCTGGAGTGTCTCCTGTATCATGCCCTCCAAAAGGTAACATGAAGTGTCTGGCACCCACTGAAAGATACCCTATATCACTTGTATTGTGTATTTAGGCAACCTCTTTGATATACACTCAGTGTGATCCCTAAGCATAGAGCAAGAAAAATGGCACTGGATGCAACCTGTGGAAGTTACTGTTGTTGTAGTAGCCTTCTCAACCACATACCTAAATTGTAGAACCTCGGTTTCTGAGAGAGGTTAATAAGGTCTTAGAAGACCTGCTTCCTTGAATCAAAAGACTGAACTCCCCCAGATCAAACAAAAAGCTTCACGCTACTATAGGAGAAAAGCCGGCGCTTTGGTTTATTTAAATAAATTAAAAAAAAAAAAAAAAAAAAGAGGCAGGAGGAAAGGAAGGGAAAATTCAGTGTGAGAAGCAGGTTAAAAATACTTTCTGGTGTACTAGCTGCTATACATATTTATTTAAGTTAGAAAAAATTACCCTGCAATCTGTTAATCATTGCTTCCTCCTAGCTTATCTTCCTCAAGTATTTAGTTTAGGGGTTTGGGGAACTGTTTGCATCCAAAAACAACAGATCTTTGCTTACTAAAGTAGTCCTAAGTAAGATTTACTGACCTATGTAAATATTCTTAATGACTAGCTGTAAGTATGAGACAATACTTGATGAAAGTAACATCATCATAAAACACCATCTACCTTAATGTACCTTGACAATTTGCAATTAATTTTATAAGTAAGTCCAAGAATGGGGGGTAATCGTCTTTAAGGCATGGTTTGATGGGAATTTCATTGAACTTAGTGTTATGCTGATTTACAGCAGGGGAGGATTCAATTCTGGGATTTCAAATCTAGAATTGCAGGAATTGGCTCCATTGGGATATATGAACAACTGCTCACATTCAAAGGAGCTAAAAGGACTGGGGATTTTCAAAAAGACTTTTAAAAATAATTCATTTTTTAAAATGTAGGCATGGTAGCAGTGTGCTGTCACGAGTGTTTGAAAAACTGGCATTTAATCAATATCTATCAAAATGGTACATGAATTTCAGCTACTTCTATGAAACGAAAAAGTGATAGTTCTATTTGACAAACATACAACTTGTTTACAGGTTCTATAGTAGTTTCTTTCCCTTTATAGCAAATAGTGTAGTCCTGTTTGTTTTACAATTTCATTTCTAGTTTTGCCTTCTTCCAACAACTGATTGTTCTACAAAGAGCGAAAGATTAAATGAAATTGCAGTAGACAACAAACCAAACATAATACTTATGAGCCCTCATTAAGTGTTTCAGTGATAACCAACAAACATGTCTGGTTTTTCTTAAACTGTGATACCCTGAGCAGCACAAACGTACCACCTCTGCATCCATACATTTAACATCTGTGGAACTAAATTAAGTCATGAAGTAGCGATACAGTTTTCCTAAGGTCATACACAGAGTTAGGAACTTGCCCAGTTATCCCATGTTTTCATCCGATTATGTATGATCATCTCTTCCAACTGTCATCACTATTTTTAAATAGGTGTTTTGGCATAGTTTGTCAACTGCTTCTGCTCTGTGAATCCAAATACTTGTCTGAGACTGCTTAAATGTCGATCAGTAGTGATCTTAGAGACATGAATTCAGGGTATGTATGTCTTTACTCTCTTCTTCAGAACTGGTAGCTTTTGACCAGGCAAATTATCATCCTTTCTTTTATATATGCATGAGATTTTGTTTAACACAACACGTTAGATAGCTCAGCTACATCATGACAGTTTTTTCTTCATAAAATAAATAGGCCTCAGGCAGCTGAATATCCATCCTCGCATTAAAAAATGGAACTCAAGCCAGGGCTCATCACTTTGTTGCTGCTTCTTCTTTACTTACCTCCCAATTCAGCAGCCTATCACTGTCTTCTCTGTAAGGGGCTCCCTTTCCTTGCTGTAGGTGACTGGTTAGCCCACTCCATCAGAAATTATTCATCCTTTCTTTAGGTTAGTCTAAGACTTGTTACAGAATTTACCAACTGCACCCACAGCTAGCTAATGGACTCCTGCTAGTTTCTGTTCTGAGTAAGATTAAAGTGTTATTTTCCTATTTTTGCACTGTAAAAAAATATAAATTTACATAATGTTGTACAAAGGCCATTCCCATCCCTCCCAATCTCTTGAATTTACTCCAGTGAACCTTTTAATTGCATCTTCAAAAGGCGAAACACTCATGTTCAGTCATGTGTTACCTGTATGTTCCACAGGAGTCAATGAACTTTAAAAGGTCATGGGAATCCCTCATATTAATTTTATGAAATCTTTTTGGTAGGTACCTAGCTGTTCCATCTCTCCAGAGAGAATAAGACAACAATTTTGCTGACAAAATAACTGAATTCTCAAAGAAATGAATGGCTTTTTTTAATGAAGAAAGTTTATTGCAGGTCTGTCTTTTACAATTCTAGTAGAAAGTATAGCTAAGAAAGAAAATGATCTATGACCAATTCATAAGAACGAGCAAAGGAAAAGAATAAGCTGAATACATACGATATTGAACTAGGCATTACGGGAAAGAGAACACCTCATCTATCTTGTGACTGCAGATTAAGGATAGCTGTTCCCCAATCCTTGTTTCCAGTGCCTGCACCAGGTGAACAGGGGATAGCACTGACAAACCTTTGATAGCTATTGACAGCAGCCATTTGTAGTAGCTCCTCTATCAGCTCACCCTAAAACTAGGAACTGCTCCATTCATCCTAGCGTAGATAACATGCAGCAGGCTTTCTGTTCACAGGTCCAGAGTAATTTTATTTTATCTAATAGGTAGTCTGACCCTGCAGAAAGGTGTGGATGGGACACTTGGGGTTAGGACAGAAAATGGCTAGAACAAAAAGGCTTCCTTGACTCCAGTCTTTGTTACAAATAAATGTCCAGTGCTCGTGTTTACATCCCAAGTCACTTTATTTAAATTCATATTATCTAAACACTACCCTGCAGCCTGCAAGTCAGATAACAAACATGATGCAAAAACAACCATCCTTCCTGCTATCTCCAATGCTTGTCTCATGATTTTTTACAGTTAGTCCACTAAAAAATTTTTTTTGTGAAAATTTGCCTCTTCAAGTTTAGAAGAAACTTGGCTAAAAATAGAGGCATCAGAATAGAAGGTGAATACAAGTTTTCTTCCCTTATCTTCCTCTCCAACTTTTCTGAGAATCCCTTCAGAAGAACAGCATAGGGCCTGCTTGTAGAGGTGAGGCTAGGTAACTGTTCTTCATCTAACTGCTCATACAAAAATATGGTTAGCTACACCATAAGTTAGTCTATTTCGAGCCCAAGGCTGTGTGAAATGCAGTTAATTAAACTAACACAGATCATCTAAACAATGCCAAAAATCATCTAACATTGCCAGAATCCGTCCCCTTCTGCTGTTCTCAAGACAAGGGCAAAGAGCATTCAAAGCACACTACCACTCACCCACTATTAGATGAGTCTCCCATGACAGAGTCTGCCTTGGGCTCGCCACGAGAGGGTGCAAGCGAACTGAAAACAAACTTGGCATGTGAAATGAAGAGAAACTGTGGCGAGAGCCTAGGGAGCTTCTTGGATTTGGTTTCATCAGTCCTACGCACCAGGCTCATCCCCAGCACTCTGAGGAGATACTGAGGCAGGGAGCATGGGGGATCTGAGTGGCTCAGAAGCAGCAGGGAAGAGGGTCTCGGACCCAGCCACATGAGGATCATCAGCTGCAGCAGTAATTGCAGAAATTTTCTCCATTCCAGCTCTACCAGAGTCCTGACAGCGCTTGCTGCAGAAAATCTGACTCTCTTTATCTAGAGCTGTGTTCTAAAAACAAATGAAAAAAACAAGGTAACATATGAAAATAGCAGTTACACAAAAAAACCCTGTCTTAACTTAAGGGTTAGAACAATCTACAAGACATGAAGTGCATGCATTAGAGCCAGGAAAGAAAGGAGAAATAATATTAGAAATCTTATATATAATTAATTGTAGCTTTTTGTGGTGCTGACTTTGGAAAACGTAAGGAAAACTTATCTTGCAGACATATGCTTGCCATGATGATGCGAGTTTAAAATTTTGTCTCTCAAGTCTGATGTGGAAAAAAAATGACATGATTGGTTATGATAGAGCAGCAACTCTTCATACTAGCTATTAGTAAAATTTATGTACCTGTGTTTTTGCAGACGTAAGGACTCATATGATGCTTAGTGAAAATTTAATAATACAAACTACATGGTAAAGACATTTGTGAAGATGACAGAGGAAAACTTAACGATTTTTCCCCCCTTAAAGGGTCTACTCTTCTGCTTATTGTTTAGAGTAGGTAAATGGCCTCTCATGATGCTGACACAGTGGCAAAAGGGCGTCATTTCTGAATACTATACTTAAAAAAGGACTTTACTGGAGAAGACAGCAGCAGGTTAGAATGAAAACTGAGAACCGTATAGTGCAGTAGGTGGATTATCTGGAGTATGTGGTGTGTCTGCTGAAGCTGACAACTTTCATACCCTCTGAAAGTTATATTAAACCACAGTGTAATGTTTAATTGCTAGCGGAATGTCTGAAGTTACCTAGAGGGAAATGTAGTAGTTCTTGTGTCAGAATCATATGTCAAAATTGCTTTCTAAGACTTGGAGGGACAGCATAATTTATCTCGTTTCACAGTTTGAAGGCTGACACTGATCATGATAAATCCAGCATCTCTTGTCTTAACTATTTATTTTGTGGAAGATATTCAAGAACTGGTGGTAATACAGATTTCAGTTAATACAAATTAAGTAAGTTTTGTAGCTTTTCCAGTTATGAGGAATGATGGAAGGTACACTTACTCTGGTCACGTACAGCTTGGGCTTTCTACAGTAATCTGCAAATGTGGACACCTGAACTGAGGAGCAGAGCAGAAATACATGTTCCACCTCTCTGGCACCCCCCGCATATGTATGTGTAAGCATTTTGTGTGTTTTATATTTATGTCTACATTTATGTGGAATTTCCTATTTTGAGCTGGGATGTACTAATTGTGAAGCAAGGTCAGGTCCTCTGTCTTTTCTTTAACAATTTCTTTTTTTTCATTGACTGCTCAGGAGGACTTGCTTTACCAATGTGAAAACTTCTCTGTATTCTTAGTGGCATTTGTATAGTACACTATTCACTAAAATATGTGGGTTTAGATACTGAAATAATTTTCTGATACAACTTAAATTTATTATGTATTTTTTTTCAGATGTGGTTTACTGCATCAGAATTATCAAGGACAGCTGAAATAAGGTATTTAGCCTCTTTTTTTCCAAAGTGATCATATAGCTTGGTAGTAAAAACTTATTTCATTATGGGATACCCGAATTCAAATTTTGCTTTTTCCTGACTCAGCAAAGAGAGCTGGACTAGTATCTCTCATTTTCTCAGAAGACTTATAGAATTTGCAGGTATACAGATGGTGGGTTGTTCTGTAATCAGTCTCACTCAGACTCTCCTGCTGAAACTACTCTAATTTTGTATAATTAGGTGGCTATGTGTTTGGGGCAAGGGAAGTAGCAAGGAGCCTCACCATACACCTACACAGAAAGCCTTCCTGCCAGGCTTTTTCAGACCAAAGTACTGAGTATAAAAGTTCCCAAAAGAAAAGGGTAAGTATTTTGGGTTTAGGGTGGGTTTTGTGGGGTTTTGTTTCTTTCTTTGTTTTTAAATTGAGTTACATGCATACAGGTACAAGGAGAAAAATTAGTACACAATTGAATTCTCTGCTACTAACAATCAACTCTTACAAATGGAGCATGCAAGGAAATGACAAGCTGAGCTATATCTAGGCTTTTGAGATTAATAATGAGAAAAATATTTCACATCATAGCTAAAGTAGCTGCTATGCTGGCAGGATTGCATTTCCTTTCTTGCTTGCTGGAAAAAGGGTTGTGAATAAACAGGTTTCTGCTATTTCAGTGGCAGGAAAAGTTATTTAAAAGGGAAAGGAAATGCTTTCAGTTCATGCTGATGGTTGATTTTCTCCTGTGCTATCCTCACAGTGCATACCTATGTAATGCAATTTAGTTTGTGTTTTGGGGGCTTTGGGTTTTTTTGTTTTGTTTGGGTTTTTTTTTAAGACTGAAGAGGAGGCTTAATTTTACTGTTACTAAGAAAGAATGACTTTTTACGAATTTTGGACTGATTACTTTCTGACTAGCTCTGTGATACTATAAAGGCTGAAATGACAATTAAAATTTTTATTTCAAATGGAAAGAATGCTTATTTCAGTGGTTTTGGGGTTTTTTTTTCCAATAATTGCTTTTGCATATTCTAAGATACATACATGCACAAAATTATTCCCAGGAGAATAGACCAAGACATGTCTGAGGAAGCAAAAAAATAGCCAGTTACATCAGTGTTTCCTTAGAATATTTCAAATATGCATCACTTAATACAGAAAACTTCTTTGTAAGTGTTTGAAAGATTTTTCCTTTACTGGTTTTGTGTGGCTGTAAAACTCTTTCCACTTCAGACTGGCTGAATTATTTCTCCTTTCTTCTTGTTAAAAATGGAGAACATGTATTTTTTGTGCAGCAGAACAAAGCATCGCAGTTAGTACGTACCATTGCCTTGGACCTACTCAGAGGAAAGCAATGCAGGCGTTGGGAAAGGAGGAAAAAGGAAGGAAGCAAGGGACAGAAACTAGACTTACTTTAAGCAGAACACAATTGCAACAAATTTAGAATTACAGAACGTTTTGAAATTGACAAAAAAAAAAAAAAAATCAGTAATGAATTAACAGCAGCATGCTTTTAGGGGCAGAGAGGGTCTCCTGTGCAAGAACACTGAAGTAGGTATGTGCAGTTTTACCTATCTGCCACATGATGATATTATCTGCATTGACCAAATGACAATATTTGAATGAAGTGATGCTAAAAGGGATTCCATTTAATATGCAGGTGGACTAATATAGCAATGCACTGCAATACATGAGAATTACAATACTGTGCTTGTCTGAATCTGAATGTTTTTAAGCAATGAGTGCTAGTATACAAGTAAAGAACTTCTTAACATGAAGACAATTAAATTTCAATGCTCTAGATAAACTGGGGCAAGAATAACAAATTGGGGGCTTAACCCTCATTAGATTACAGTGTTTTGAACAAGAAGTTACTTTTATCTTCAGCAATAACTGGGAAGTACATCCATAAATAAATAATTATGCTTTTACATCCTTCCATTCCTGTAAGAAGGAAATTAGGTAGGAAAAGGGAAAATGCAAAGTTTCAATGAGGTGTACTTTCCTGGTTTAAGGAATGTCAGTAGCTAACAGACTTGGAAAAAACCCCACATCAATAAGAAGCCAGAAGCTATGCTGTGTCAGAGATCTGAGACAGGCTTAAGTGGCATGCAAGTTGGAGAGGGGCTGAGAGTTAGAATTAAAATTGCTCTTATTATATATAGTGCATTTTATACCAGTTTTCAGCTTCAGGCTTATCCATAGTCTCAACAGTATAAAGAATGAAGCTCTGAAGTCCCTCTCAAACTGTCAAGTCAAACTGTCAAATGAAATGTAGACAACAGCATGAACCTGAAATCCATATTCTGACTGCTCTATTTTTTATGTTACCACTTTTCCTACATTTAATCTTTGGCCTATTCATATAAATGTATTTGAAAAATCATAGAAACATAATTTAAATTTACCTACTTTCAGATGATTAGAACAATTCTTTGTTAACATAAATGGGCTGGACTTTGAGAGTAATTAATATTAATGGGGAGGGGTGAGGGTGGAATTTACTGTTATGTTCCTACCATAGGTGGTTTTAGTTTTCTTCTAGTAACTGAAGTGTGCGCAGTGTCCATCCTTGCATTAGATGAGAGTGGACCACAATAAGAACAGAATGGCAGTTCACTCTCTAAAGCAGTTGCATATTCTCTGCAAAAGCGCAGGGTCAGTTACAAGTGCAGTTCTGAGTATTGATCGCAGTAAACTCAGTTTCTTCTACCATGATTCTACACATCTGTCTTCTGGAATTACTGTTTATGTAAGTTCAACTATAGGTCATTGGGGTTCCTTTGTATGCTTTGAAGAAAGTTCCCCATTAGGAAACACAAAGTACACAGCAGGGGTTAGACTGGGACAAAATGAATGTGGTAAACCTTCAATACTACAAAGAAATTTTCTGAAATAGAGTCTGGTTTCCCAGCAAGTGTAGTGTTGAACAACAGCAGCCTTAAGACCAAGCAATACTTGGTTGGGCAGAGGCAAAGAGCCTACTTAACTAACTAGGTGGTCAGCATGATAAAACATTACAGTTTTTATAATAAAAGATTTCAAATCATTAATAAGCTTTGTTTCAACATACAACTACTTAGTGTTTACATGTTTCTGTTTGAAAGCTTGTTTTTGTAGCTTAGCTAGCACATTGATAGACTTGGTTGCTCTCAAGCAATGGTGAGACGATCCATACTATACATAAATAAAGACTAGAATTAAAGACTGTTCTAGCTTTGCTATTCTTGCACCACACATGCTCATAGAGCACTGTTAGAAAAATATGCAAAGTATAATATCAATGTATAAAAATGTTAATTTCTCTTACCATGATGACAGAAACCCCAGCAGATGTGTTATTTTGCTTGGGTAGGGTATTATTAAAGTGCTGCTTCAGTTTACCTGTTACTTCAGCTTGCATATTATTCTCCTGGGAAGCATCATCCTGTATAAGAATAAATGCAATATTCAAGTCAGGGAAAACCCAAAAGTATGTTTGAATGTAATTAATTGAATATTATCCTCAGGTACTTCCTGCTTTTTAATGCAAAGTAAGCATTCAGACAGGTAGCCAAAAAGTGAATGCCCTCTGCTATGTGAGATATAGTTCAAAAGTATTTAGACAAATTACAGAGGAAAAAAACAGAGCAATCACTGTTTCATGTATGAACTTCTATTTCTTAAAATGGCATGAGATGCTGTATACTTTCAGTCCATTGATTTGTCCCACATAAGCTGCAAGTTTAATTCAAGCAAATTAAAAATAACATGCTTGAAATAATGTTTAAAAGCGTATTTGTCATTTGGCTTTCTTTTAAATCTTAAATGGGCCATCATGTCCTAACTTTGGAAACATTATACAGTACCACAAATACGTTTGAGAGGAACTGTATGCATAGACGCATTACAGTTGTCTCCTCCTGTTTGAGGGAACTCCACAGATCTTATTCAGTCCCTCTTTTAAAATGTGTGTGGAAATAAACATTGAGTATGTACATGTAAACTTAGTATTTATTAATAATGAACTGATTTTAAATCAATAAGCAATGCACTTTGGTGTTCCCCATTGTTGCTGCCCAAACAGGTGAAAGACCCAGCAGCAACCAGCTTAGTGCCTATGTTAAATTAGGTATTTTATTTGCTAATTTTAATTTCATTATGAAGCTTGAAGTGCTATGAGAAACAGGAGATTGTACTTTAAGCAGCATTGAAGCAAGTAAGATGCCAACACGCACAACAGTGCTTCCACATACACATTTTTTGATTACTTTTTTCTAGGTTGAACGTGAATAACAAAAAAGATGTTCAAGTTGCACATCTGCCTGTCATGCTATGTTAAGCAGGGCTATAGCAATCCCCAGCACCTACTAACTGCTATCAGCAAGAGATACCCTCACTCTCTTCTTCCAGAATACAGAAGCTAACAGTTCTGCTGTTAGAGCTGCAGCTAACTTCAGACACTTGCTGCTCTCTCTTACATGGAAATGAGACTAGTAGTTCAGTAAACAGAAATGGGCATAGAAGAAGAAGAGTATTGCTGCTTCTGAAAACCACACCTTAGCGATTAGATTTAGAGATATAATATCAAATCAGAGACAAATGTAATTTACTTACTGACACCCAGGGATGGCTTAGGATCTGTGCTGCTGTGTACCGAGCTTCAGCATTCACATGTAACATCAGGCTAATTAACTCCTTTATTAAGAAAGAAAAAAAAAGAAAGAAGAGTTTGAGGAGAGTGAGGAACAACACTACAATTGAAAATATTGTTGCATCAAGTTCTTGCTATCTGGGTAAAAAAAAAAAAAAAACCCACCAGCTTACACTGATACCAGTGTGACTTTAGTGGCACAAAAAAATTTGCCATTTAGTTTTAAGAGTATGCTGGACAGCATATTTCGTATCAACTTCCTTATCATATTCATGTATCTCTGAGTCTGCCATAATGTTCTAGTTTGTTCTCTATATATTCAGGCAGGTGACCAGAATGAAAACAAACTTAGGATGGATGAGATCCTTTACGGGCATGCACAATAATAACAGTACATAAAGAGCACATATCAGAGGCAAGAAACTGCATCTGAAATTCAAGAACCTGCTGAAATTATTTGAAAACTACGTTCTCTTCTGTGTTGCTCCAGAAGAATAAAAGACATTTAACACATTTCACCAGCTAAGGATCACCTGGTATAGCAAAAAGCAGATAAGATGATAGAAATAGAAAAAATGCTTAATTAATTCTACTAATGATATGGTTAATCCCAAAAGATTTGGTAGTGTGGCTTTCATCATATTTTAGAGGCACCTGAGAAGATGTCATTAGCTTTATCAAGTATTTCCATGGGTCTTCTCTTAAAAGTGGCTATAGATAAGGCTTAAGAGGTCATTGATATCAAGCAGTTAGTAAAAAAACCCAAAAAACCAAACCCAAAACAAAACCCCAAAACACACAAAAAACCCCCAAACAAATAAATACCCCCCCCCCAAATGAAAAACCCCAAAACAAAACAACAAACCCACCCCAACCGACTCACTTCAATTGTTTATTCATTCAAGTTTACTCTTACGCAACTAACTACTGGTGTAATTCTTGGTCCTGCAAGCCTATTAAGACAATTATGTCCCCCTCCCAAATGAACAACTTCATGTCTTTTGAGCCAAATTCCTCGTCAAAAAAACTTTTATAGCCTCCAAATTTTCAGTCTTCATCTTCTTACCAAGAGTATTTCAAGGAACTATAGTTCATGACTTCAGTTTTGGGAAATGGCTTCTTCAATCAGATAAAAAGATACCTAACTCAGAGGTTTTTCAACTAGCCAGGTTATTTAGTCTGTGTAAGTCTTAGTGAAAGGTCACCTTTAGTACCAAGACTGAAGGCCCTGTTTGTTCAGAACGCATGTCTGGAAGAGTGTGAGATGACTGGAGCTTGGGAAATGTTGGCAAATGGATAAACAGCTGTTGGGAAATGCAAAAGAAATTCAACTTCTCATTGGCTGGATAACAAATAATCTCCACTTGCTAATTAGAGTCCTCAGATATTGTTCAGAGCATGTTACTGAGTTAGCTTGAGAAGTCGGGCTTAAAAGTTGGAAACTTTATCTTACACACAACCATTTTCAACACAAATGGCAATAACACAAGAACTATTAGCAATGACAAATTGAGCTGGCTCCACCTCTTGAAAATTTCTAATAACTGGCTCAAGTAAAATAGGAACAAAGATGTCAATTACATTCAGTCCACATAGCAATAATTATTCTTTTAACAGTGACAGGAGCGAAAAATTCAGGGACACTTACTTATTTTACAGCTGAAGCACTGAACCTTCTATAATAATCCATCATTAAGTAAACTGAATAGCATGTGATGTTCAGTGAATGCAGTTAGCATTCTGCTACACTTATTCACTCAGACAATAACATGATGGCCTGCACAATCTGAGCTTTCATTAAGCACAGTTAAGCTAACTAACTAAAAAGACACAGCAGCTGGAAGACTGGGTAAGAGTCTGTTTTGAATCTTGCACTCTGCCTTTCCAACTGCGCACAGTCTTTTCAGTGGCTTGTCGGAAACACTATTTCAAGTGGAAAAGATATCCATACCTTTGCTGAATCAGTGATGTTATCCCAGTAGGGAGAAGGAAATTCCAGCTTCCCAACAAGTATCTGATCAAAGAGATCTTCCTGAAGATTGTTTTCACTGTAGAACAGCAGTAATGAAAAAGACCATGATAAAGAAGTCAATTTGTCATGTGAATTTATAACTTGATTTGAGGATGGAACAGAAATGATGTTGTATCAACTACTACAAATGCACAATTGGCAAGCTTATATTATGGCAACACTTCTGAGGTGTTTGGCATAGTTACGCTGTCAGACGTGATGAGAACAGAAAAACTAATACATTGAGGTGAAAAATACATATTGACGTGAAAGGACTTCCCCTGGAATAGAGACTGCATAGCTAACGTACAGGAACAGGAAAGGTGATTAAAAAAATAAGTCACTTGACAGCCTAAGTTCTAAAGTATCTGCTGCAGAAAGCACATGATGGGGGGAGAAGGGTAGTGAAATGAGCCTTTCCTGTTAAACTGTCACAACAGGAGAATTTTCAGAAATTCAAAGGGAAGATATGGAAAAGGCAGGATACACTTAGTTTACTGAATACTGGCAGGCTGCTGATACTGAAAGGATAAGTACTTTTGTGTCAAAAACATGGTATCGTAAATATTCAGAGATCAATGGCAACATTTTTTGTTTTTTTTAACTTGTTTGTTGGCCCCAGCCACTGTGAACATCCACCCAACCTATTTCTGTAATGAACAATTGACTTGTTAAGTTGGTTTTGCAATAAATATTTATTAACCTTGGTTAAGACCTGATTCTAATACATGGTGTGGACCTTCTCCATGCCCAACCCCCAAAATCTATTCAAAGCAATTGCCATTTGTTTATAAAAAATATCTTTCAAAACATGTTTTCAGTTTTAAACATGAACTATCCACATGCAAAAAATAAATACCTAACCTAAATGCTTTTTTTTCTTTTTCTCTCCCCCCCCCCCCACTCCCGGCAATTGTTTTTATGTTATTCTTTGCAAAATAAATATTCAGTCTGGTGATTTTTAGTTAAAAACTAAGTATTTTGCTGTCAAAGTGGACAAACAGACTGAAAAAATAACTCATATGTTGAGGCGAATTCTCTATTAAAATGTGCCAATTCCTTCTTATTCCCTGGAAAAAAATTGCCGAGGCACAAAGCATATCCATGTGAATTTTAGTAGAACTCATACATATTGTGACATTGAATAGCAAGAAACCCGTTTGAAAACTCCATCGTTCATATGATACTTACCAGAAAGCTTAACAAGGTTAAAAATGCAGCATAAATTCTTCCCCTCACCTCAGTTTACCATTTAACCTCCACCCTCAACACTACACACCAGTTAAGCTGCTATCCCCAAACAGAAACACTAGAGGGCAAAGTATACACGTTCATGGAACGGGAATACACAGCGGACAAAAGGAGAAGGAACTGTACGCTCACTCTATGATATCCCTGCACACAGCAGTAAACCAGTTGCTCCCTTAGAAAGATAGTAAATAAAATTGATCCAAAACGTGAAAAGAGCGACAAGGGAAAACAATTAAAAAAGAAAAAAAAAGGAACGAAAAGGTAAAAAGAACGTGTCAATCTAATCCACTTTATTTCTCTAGGATGCCTTCTTCAGGGAGATAGATAGTAAGATTTGCTCAGAAAGAACATGGTTTTTTACTGTTTTTCCCTTTGACATAGAGGGACACTCACCTGCGAAAAGGTGGAAATCCACATAACAGTATGTATGTGATCACACCTGCAGCCCAAATATCCACCTTTAAGCCATATCTGAGAAAACAAGACTGTGTTACTTGTGCTAGATTTAAAAAAAAAAAAAAAAAAAAAAAAAAGACATTCCAATAAAAAACCTGGTTATATTTACATGAATATATATTGAGAATCTGCTCTAAGTTACTTGCTGATGTAGAAATGTATTTTGTACATAAGCACCATTTTACTTAGCATCCCTCACAGTCTTAGAAAACCATAACATCATTTTTCCTTCCCCCCCCCCCCCCCCCCCCAAGCCTCAAGGCTCTCCAGGGTTTTCTGAATATACTCAGATTCAATTCACTATGAAGGTTTCCCAGTCCAGAATCACTAATGATAAAAGACATGGATGTGCTTTCTTAGTCCCCACAGCGGAGTAACTATCTGTAAGGTTATCATGTGTTGCTAAGCAACAAGAAATATACCAGTTCTCCAGTCTCTTGAGTGAGTAACACAGGAAAAAAGAACTGCACTTTTCTTTTAAAGCACAGAAATTAAAACACTAGAGGTCAAAAAGAGGTCTTTTTTCCTATTCCTTTCTATCCAGGAGATTCAGTTTGTCAAAATCTAAAACATGCAAATGAAGGTGCCCTTTGACACTGCAGCTGTGAAATATGTCTTGATATGACAAGTGCACTGAACAGTGCTTGAAACAATACAACAAACCTCCCTCCATTAAGAAGACTAAATTCAGAATGGTCACAGCTATGGCAAGAGCCAGCTAGCATGGAATTGAGGTCTAATAGGTCTAAACCGAAAGATGACTTATGAAATTCTACCATTTTACAAAATTATTTTGTATTTATGCAACCACCTGTTAAATACAGAAAAATGAGGTGGTTTAATTAAACCAACAGTTATCAAATAGCATGTGTCACCCAAAGAAGGTCACTTTAGATGTGCTCTGAGAACAGGTTTAGACTAGGTGACCTCTGAAGTCTCTTCCCATACAAATTTTTCTGTTCTGAACATGAACAGTGTGTTTGTTTTTCCCCAAGCATCTGCCACGGCTGCTACAATGGGCTCTGAACAGTGAGGTGAGGGAACACAAACCAGTAAGACTACACTGCACCAGCTCTGGTCCTAGGGAGATGACAAGGAGGTAAAAATGAATCCGGGGAGCAGAATGAGTGAGGAAACCGGCCTTTTCAAGGAACTGAATGATGCTTATTTTGTCATAAGTGCTTTGGTTACAAAATGATGAATGACCAGCCTGCCAGAGCATTCTAGTTCTAACAACAGTTAGGAGCTACCTGCCAAAAATAACTGGTTAAAAGATCTATGTCTGTCAGTCATCCTCACCCTGTCTCTGCAATGATTTCTGGAGCCACATAGGTGGGTGTACCACAGACAGTAAATAATGGTCCTTCAACCACAGTTGCCAGTCCAAAGTCTCCTAGCTTCAAAGACTTGGTTCCATCTGGATATTCACATACCTAGAACCAACAAAATAAAAACAGAATGAGGAGAAGAACATCTGCATTTTTAAAATCCTATTATTTTCCAAACAAATTAAAATCAGGAAAAAGAAGCAACTTCCACAGTGCTGTAGGGAAAGAAGAGAAAAATGGTATGACCATTGATTGCCATAGTGCAGCTGGAGCTAGTGTTCATTGGAGCTGTCTGCCAGCTATCTAGGTCAGACCATGATACAGCCTTCAGCAACTACAGGGGGAGGAAAAATCCCAATCCGAGAATGCTGAGAAGTTTTAAATATATTAAGAAAAATATAAAACTATACTTCCATTTGATTGCGACCTAGAGTTTAAAATGGGATTGGCAGCTACAATCAGATTTATTTAACATCTGTGACTAATTTAGCATAAATCTAGTCTGCATACTGAATATTTCATAGGCAAATGTCTTCCCTAAACTTAGTCTAGGCAAGTTCAGTATGGGAGTGAGAAAGCTGACTGACAAGTGTTCAGGTTTCTGTGCAGACCCAAGTGTTTCCTTACAGCAAAGGAAACAACATCCCTAAGAAACTAATCTCAGTTTTGTTCTTAGAGTAAAACATTTATGTTGATATGATTTCAATGGGATCTAGTTTTCTAGAATGTAGGACTCCAGAATTTCCAGAATGGATGAATTAATTCGATTTACTCAACTAAATACTGTAAGGCAGTAACACCTTCCTTCATTCTCCTGTGTAATTCATATAATTAATGGAAACACTTGTTCTCCTTCATATAACATCTCTGTATCCGCTATTACTCTTATTTTTTGTATTTTTAAATGCATGACTAGTAAAGAGAATGCAATTCAGATGGCCGGATGACCCTGTGCAAACTAACTACTAACTTAGTAGTAGAACTAACTGCTTGAAATTATAGGTAGCAATTGATGGGAATTATTTGCATTTACATTCAATACCAGTATGTTATCTTAACATTCTGCCGCTGTCAATCACAGTGAATAAGATTTGCATCTGTTGAGTAATCTCTTTAGGCTTCTAGGCAAAAAGGACATTTGTGCTGATTTAATCACTAATGAGAGCTTAAAATTTCTTTGAACTGGCTGTGTTTGAAGATGCACTGATAGTGTGACTTCAACCTTCATTGTCTTTCTCTGAAGTGCTATGTTGCTGTGACTACATTTTTAGACGAAGCACACACTCTTCCCCCTTCCTTTGGCTAAACAATCTAATTTATTTGAGGGCTTATTTAAATTGCTAAACACTGTCAGTGGAATTAGTTGGGAAAGAATTGACTATTAATTGTAAAATATTTTCAGGTTCTGATGCTATCTTTGTAATAGTTTAAAATCTAGTCTGGGATAAGCCACGACTCCGACTCTGTTTGCAACCTCATTAAACAGGATTGACAAACACCACAGAAGGCTTTAAGAAATGCCTACTGAGTGTGGATGAAAGCTGCTAGCATTCCTGATGACAGTGGCTCAAGCAGGGAAGATTATGGCCCTGTTCAGTGTACAACACATAGTATCTAATACTCAGTATCTAATACATAAATATAACCTCTGTGTATAAGCAAGATAGCATGCTGTTCCCATTCTGTGAACTGTAGTCCAAACAGTTCTCAAAGCAGACTTCATGGTAATTCTTGTCAACACATTTTATATCTCTGCTGAAAACAAAAGTAGTCAGTACCGTACACTAGGACAAAACAAATGTATGGATAGAGTTAGTTACTGATTAGAATACTGGTAAATCATCAGAAAGATGTTCCTACTATGGCAGTGAAAGAGGAAAAAAAAATTTGCTTGAGATGCTAACCATATGATCGTTCAAAGAAATGGCACTCAGCCCACCTTTTCTCCCACTCGCAAGCTATAATAAATAATTCATCAATATAGCTTTAAAATTAATTGTTTTATGAGACAACACTCCTGCTTATCCAAATGGCAACCAATTAAAATGTAAATAAAGATAGCTATAAGGACAGGTCTGAGCACAGCTCACTTGGGTTATGGTGATTGCTATCTCGTGGCAGAAGAATTGTTTCATACATGCTTACTCTAAATTAATATTCCTGCTGTTCTCTGCTCAGCTCCTTGACATTTATATACAAGCATTTGCATTACCGAGAACAAAGTAAGAGAAAATCTTTGAAAATAAATGGGACATACCAGGAGATTTTCTGGCTTGATGTCTCTGTGCACAATGTTGAGACCATGGAGATATCTGAGTGCACTGGCTAGATTGTAGACCATTGCACTCCCATCTCGCTCTGTGTATTTTGTAGAAGAAGTGATAGCATCAAATAGATCTCCCCCCTAAAGAAATGGAAAGATAATAGATCACTACATGAAAAATCATAAGGATGATGATTTCATAAAAAAGCTGTGTAAAATCTTCCTTTACAAAAGGTATGCTCAAGTGGCTGTTCAACAGCAAAAAAATTATTTTGCTGAAATATGATCTTGTCACCAAGATACTAGACTGCAACTTTGGTGTTCTACAGTATTGTCAACTATACTCCAGGCTCCTGGTGTCTAAGTTTAGGCAAATCACAGCTCTTCTCTGTCTTGATTTCATTCTGTTGATCTTCCTATCTTTGATCACTTGTTTATATTACCTACAGGTACAGGCATAGAGTTTCCCTTTTCTCCATCTTATTAATACCTTTACGTAGCAAAACAACAGCCCTGATTTTTAGTAAAGCTTAAAGTAATATAAACTAGCCCAATAATAAAAAACCTAACATAACAAATATGCAGCAATTATAATAAACTGCAAATTGGAATTTCTGTAGATATTGAATATTCTATAAATACTTCTGTAGATGTATGCCCCATCCCTGGAAGTGTTCAAGGCCAAGTTGGATGGAGGTTTGAGCAACCTGGTCTAGTGGAAGGTGTCCATGCCTGTGGCAGGGAGGTTGGAACTAGATGATCCTTAAGGTCCCTTCTAACCCAAGGCATTCTGTGATTCTACGATATTGCAGAAATAATATCTAATAAATATAGCTGAAGAGGACAAACAACATCAGCATGATCTTTTCCAAGCTAAATGATTGTATGATTCTACAACACACCAAAGTGCAGAACCTACAGATGATTTATAAATGTGCCATTTGTGCAGTCTCTGATTATGGATGCCCTATTCCTCTTGGAATACATAACAACATGTAAGCGAGTTACTGATGCAGCATTTCCAGCCATTGCAACAAATTTTATGTGGGTGTCTCTATGATGGTTACTGTGGATACATCTGTAGGAGTGATCTGTCTGAGCTGTGGGTGGCATTCCAAGCATTTCAATACATGTGGAAGAGAAGCAGCAATTCAGGAAAGAGGTGCCAAGATGGCGGTGTATTAAAATATATATTTAAAAAAATACTGTCTTAAAACCAAAAAATCCTCTACTATATAAAAATAACATCTAGAAAGAAAGAGAAATGGGTAGACTACAGAAATTAATTAATTCAACAACTACAGACTTTATTTAGAGGTTTCTTAGGCTGGCAACCATTCTAGAGGGGACTCCTGAATGTAAAAATGTTTTAGACAAATAAAAAGTGATGACGATGATGATGTATATTATTTGTATCTGACATGCCAATCAAGCTGATGTGTACTGTTGCTGTCTATGTACAGAAAACAGACAAGAGAGTGCATGACTAAAACTTATTGCAACTTGTGTGTTCGGTTCACAAGGTGACAGCAAAATGAAGATTTTGTTTTCTCTGTACATGTATGAAAGCAGCATCTATTTTCTGGTGAACTGTAAAAAGGTGAGTGAATGTTTGATATAAGCAAAACAGGTGAGGTTTTTTGAGTTTTAATTTTGCTGGACCATAATCACTTGAGTTTAAACTATTCATTGTATCTATTTTCTACTCAGATAAATCTATTAAAGAGATTTTTTTTCTTTAAAGCAAATAATTAAAGATAGTTAAATTCAGATGTTCTGTCAGTAAATGCATATCACTATTACCCCCTGCATATTGTAAACATGATATAAAAACCACTACCCACTTGTCGCATAGTAAAATCACCTCAAATCTGTGTAATTCTAAGTGCAACTGAAGACACATAAATTCCATTAATATAACTGATTGACAAGAGTATTTGCATGATTAAAAATGCAAGTTGCCACTGAAATCTTATCTGATTATGTCTCCCAAGATCTTAATGTTCCTAGATACTTCTCAGATTCCACACCAACACAGAGAATTAGAAAGAAAAATTCTCCTTACTCTTACCTTGACCAGCTCCATCACAAGATAGAGTTCTGTTGGGGTGTCCATTTCCTCTATAAGCATAATGATATTTGGATGCTTCACGCGACGCAGAATAGACACTTCATTTTCAATCAGGTGTTCCTGTTCAGAAAAGAGGACAGACATTTATCTGAATAGACATGAAATTGCCAATTCACTTTTCCTTTGATTAGCTGACTACTGATCACTTGAACAGTGAGCACCCTTTTTGCTGTTTAATTTATATAGTAGAGGGTTATTGTCAGATGCTGGATTTTAACTTGTATTTTAGCTCAACTGTACTTCATCATTGACCAGATTTAATTTACCATATTTCACATACATAATCAATAGGATTATCTTTGAAAGATCACCCCAGAACATGACAGCAATTCAGGAAATGCAGATTATATTCTTATGTGGGTATTATGAGGTGAAATAAAGTTCAGAATCCCCTCTCTCCCAAGCTAGATCATTGTAACCTGACATCCCTCATCAACAGTTGACATGTTCTTGAGCCTCTCCAGCCTTCACCTCTCATTTAGTGTAGGTTACTCAAGACAGATTAATTAGGATTTATTTTCAAGGACTTTATTTTTTTAAAAAAGTTGTGGATTACACACAGAAAAAATATAACTGCTTTCGTTACAGATTTCAGTTCATTTTATATGTATGTTCAGATTTACAATCTGCAAAATATGTAATAGCTCAGTTAAGTCATTGTGGCTCCAACAGCTTAACAGCACACATTGAGTTTAATTTCCCCTTCCCTATACTTCTGAGGAAGTTATGGGTTTCAAGAACAAATTAGTTTCAGAATATTTTGTTTTCTAGAACATCTTAGCTTGGCTAACACTGAAGAGCGAAGAAAAGCATATACCCCTGTCGTGAAGAACAATTTGCATTTTCCTTTATAAATATTGGAATATAGATACTGTATTTAGGTTCACTGCAAAATAAGTAGCAATGCTTGCATAAAACACTAGTTTCCTTACACTTTGGTGGATAATAAATCATGGCACTGGACTTGGCACTTTTTCATATTTAATGCACTAATTAGTAGCATGCACTTCATGCATTTGTGAGCAGAGCACTAGAAGTAGATACGATCCACTGTGCATAGGCAGTGATTGAAGATCTTACACTACTTCACCTTCTACTTCCAGATCTATTATTTATAGATGCATTGTGGTTTTGCCAAAGCTTTATGTGGCTGTGTAACTCAGAAACCACATGCCATGTGTGCATCTCATTTTGTGAAAGTATGGTGTGGCATATAGGGGTTAAACAGTCACACCTTTGAAATTCAGTTTGAAAGAGCATCAATTGTCATTTTGAACAAACATATGTCTGCTCCAAGCAAAGTGCTCTGGAGAAAAAAAATAAACATGAAGCAATTTTGTTAAACGCAATGCTGAATCTCATCAACATACAGAAGTGAACAGCCACAGCATACTAAGTTTTATGGATGGAAACCTGCAAATTCAAAACTAGCATGAAGAGTCCAAGCAAAACCCAGAATCTTATTACAGCTATATCTACCTAAAGAACAGAAAACATATTAAATTTATTACAACTAAGTCACAATAGCTTTACCTGTGCTTTCTTTGTTTCACTTGACTAAATTCTTAATTGTTTTAAATGAAGCTCAGGAATAAGTAATATTTAAAATAAACTACTTTTTTTTTTTTTTTAATGGCTCCAAAATGTTTCTGAGCTTCTGTTTTAATACCTGTCCTCAAAATACTAATAGGTAGCTAGTTATTTTCAACCACCCCACTGTTTTTGCTATATTTTGTCACGTAAAAAAAAAATAGTAATTCTCAAACTTGTTATACTTTCCTCCCGGATAGTGCAATATAGATTTCAGTCTACATTAATACCATTTATTTACAGAGAATTGATCACATAATTAACATTTAAGCCGCTTGTGGAAAATACATTAGTCAATTGGGTCAAGTTTTAGAACATCAAAGATAAACTGCTAAAGAGCAGTGCGCAACATACAAATCATGCATATTTGGGCCAGATGGGTGTTTTTAAGGCAGGGCTTATGTTGGCACCTGAAACAGAGTGAGGGAGGAGTAAGGTCTAGCAAAGTTTAATTATTTTCTTTGTTAGAATTCTTCCAGGACAGTTTTGCTGCCTACCTAACAGGTATCAACATCTTCCTAACAACAGTCTTGCGCTTATACATACATATACAGCTGTATGTAGCTATACAGACGCAGGTCCTTTCAAAAGAGACAAGTATGTATCCATGGGGTTGGTATTTTTTTATTTGCTTGTTCTAAAGCAGTGAGAACTATAAATAGAAAATCTGTCTCAACTCTGTCATATATGTTATCTCTGGGCCATTCTAATTTATGATACCTAAGCAGCTGACTCAAACAAGTAATAAAACACATTTAAAGTTGCAAGCTGTGCTAATCACCCTGAAGTTTTCTTTTAAAGTGAAACACACTGGGTTGCCCTTCCCACAGCCAAAGGACAACATTTTAATCTCAAAATGGTAATTGTAGCACTTTTTCTTGTGGTTATACATTTTTAAGATTCTCTTCTAAATATCCCCTCAAATAAACCTAGAGAATATGAGACAAAGTGATGGGGAAGCAGGAACACTAATCTCCTAGCACCTAATACACAATTTAAAATCTGCATAGAAAAGACATTTCTGTTTGAGAACCTCTACTTAAAGCAAGTCATCACAGCAGATAGCGCATCAGTGTACAGTATTATACAGCTCGTTACCATACAAAGAATGTCACATAGACTCACTACATCTTCCTACAAGGTCACGTTCAGTATTTGGAGCTCTGAATTGTACAATATAAGAGACAAAAAGGGTACCTTTGAATTAAAACCCCGACCTAGCTGTAAAGTTACCTCCAGAATCATTTCAGTGCAATCATTTACAAAATAAAAAAAAAAATAAAAAAAAAAAAAAGGTATTTGCATCAAAAAGTCCACCATTCTCAGTCATCTTTGAGAGAATGGCATATTCACTACTCTCAGACTTTAACCCAGCATTTGATTGCTAATTAATACTGTGCCCTCAGTGTTCTTTTAGCTAACACTAAACTATGATCCATTTGATTTATAGAAGTACTTTGTTTTTAAGGTATTGCAAAGCAGTGAAAATAGAAGTACTTTATTTGTTATCTATTCCAACACTCATTCTAAATTCTTGCCTGTAGGTTGAGGTTTTTCTTCCTTTTTTAAAAATCTCTGTACTTGGGAGGGAGGTGAAGGTGATGTCTGACACTCAGATATTTACTTCGATTATGTAACATGCTGTTCTGCTAGACAAACAATTTTGGACTTTTTTGTTTTGGGCGTGAATTAAAAAGAAAGTTGAAGGAACTTCTGTTAAGAGATCTTTGCTGTACAGGATGGTGAAACTACATAAACAGAAAGAAACAGTTGTAAAAATTTCTTTCCAAATACATGTTCTGCATATAAAAGGAGCATGTACAGTCATAAAAAGATAGAAATAAGAGGCAGAGAGGGATGGGCATTATATAAATACACATACAGCTGCAAATTTCCTCTCTCATATTTTAAGAGCAAAATCTTTCTAATATATTCTGAACACATACTAGTATTTTCTTTGTTAGTCCCACAAAATAGACATAAATTTGTTTTTTATTCTATTATCTAGTAGACTAACACTCAACTACTTTTACTATTTACTTCTTGGGTACTCTATCATTCTGTTAAACAGATATCCTGAAAACAGCCAGAAACACAAACACACCCACCATTTATGACTAATGAGCAGCTGCTAGTGCTGTTTCTGCTATTTTTCTTATAAATGCAAATTTTTGTACGCTACCTTTCCACAGCATTTAGCCTTGTCTATGATCTTCAGTGCAAACTCCTTTCCTGTGGATCTAGCAAGAAAAAAATGAGAACCATTAATTAGAAACTCGTCAACAAATTGTGGCATTATCTGTAAGAATATAGATCATCATAAGAGAATGCCTTGACCCATGGAGGTTGCAGACAGAGAATTCACAGAAAGGACCTGATTTTTTTGTTTTCTCAGCAGCATTTGCGCCTGCTGTTTCCCTGACTACCACAGCCCAGCTCACTTTTTGTATAAATCCCAGGCTCCAGCTGCAATTCATTCTTCTGTGACCTGGCACACCTCTCTGTCACTTCTTTAACGTAACATGCAAAATTTGACTTGAGCCTTCTGCTTAGCTTTATTCAACTGGTAGGCTTTAAAGATGAAATCATACACATTTATGTGCAAGTGAGCAGAAGAAAGATTGCTACCCTAATAGAAAAATTCAATAGGATTCAGCAGAGCTAAAACCTCATAGTTTATTACAGACTAGCCTAAAATCCCACAAAATTTAATAGGCACTTATTTTGATCTTCTCTATTTCATTCTTTCTTCAGTAAATACTGTCACAGAAAGGAGCTCTTGTTTGCCTTTCATCAATCTAAGCAATAAAAATATTCTCCATTTCTCCAGAAGGAGAGAAAATGAGAGAAAAAACAACACAAATGATTATTTTTTAAAAACAAAACAAAAAAGGCACTACTTATATTAATGATGATTAAAAATAAAAAGAAAATGTCTTAAACCCCTGTTGCTACTATTTTGTGTTGTGTCAGTACCTACAGACTTCAGTGTGCATCAGACCACCACTAGCATCTATGGTAAAAAACACTGGAGGCATTTAGAAAAGCAAATGTCAGGCAGGTTTTTAAACTCCCAGGTTATTTTTCACTATACTTTTGGCATTAGATACACTACTCAAAATTAGTAACTTACAAAGAAAAAAAGAACTGAATTAATGTCTCACATTTGATTTATCCATTATTGAAAAAATGCAGTAGAAAATCTCAGCTCTGAAAGTGCAGCTGTATCTGTGGGGTTGTCATAGTTACAACCTGATCTGGTTTTTAGATAGAAGTGTTATCTACATGCTATCTGTGAAATGCTACCTGTGAAATGCCATTCTCTCGTGTTACGGACCTGATGTTAATTCTAATATGAATACAATGTGTAATTCAGAATCACAATTTATGCATTATACTAAATTAAGTGCATTATCTCAAAGCCTGCAAACAACTGGTCAGCAAAACCCACTTAATAAACCTTTAGCACTTATGACGTGTAGAAAGAGGAGTTAACATTCTCAAAGCCAATTCATCAACCAATTTCAAATCCCTCTTGCAAATGTCCTTTACTGCAGAATCTAAGAAAAAACCCTGGATAACATCCACAAAATTTGTGAGCTAATACTACTGCCTATCATACACCAGTATTGTCTGACAGGTTTCTGGTGTTCTTATGTCTAGCTGTCAGTGTCCATCTGTTGGCTCGTGTCTTTATACACAGACATATAGGCACCCTTTACAAAAGAGACCATCTTATTCTTTTTGTAGAACAGCTGATATAATAGGCTGGCTCCACAACTAAGGCTTCCAAGCACACCACTGTCAGAAATGAAATATAATAAATAAAAATTAAAAGACAAGCATTTATAGTTGGCATTTCCTCTCTTATCATTATTTTTAGCAACTACTATTGTGTATTTATTTTGTATAAAATTCACATAATAATGCTTCACTAAATATAGAGATTGGATCGCATACAAAACTATATTTTTAAGCTTAATTTTTCTTTTTTCTTGAAAAAACAAACAAACAAAAAAAAAAAAATTGGAAGGTTGTTTCTCTAGTCCAGTCCCCTCCAAAAAACACAGATGAGGTTTTGAAACCCAAGTGACTTAGCAGCCTTCGTCCTATTTTCAGCAGAACTTCAGAGATTTCCAAAAAGCACAGTCAATATTCCTGAAAATAATAAACTGTTATCTTACACTTTTATCCTGTTATCTTTCATAAATATTGTTCACTTTACAGATAACAAAGAATCTGTGGCCAGTTTCAGGGTACATGGGAAAACACTGTGAAGCATCACTCATTTGGTGCCTGTGCCAAAACTTTGGGGTTTTAGGGTCCTCCAAACCATGGAGGACCCTTCAAAAGACAAGGTATGCTGGGGCCTGACACGATCCACCTGACCCAAAAGGGATAATGCATCTTTTGCTGGTGTAAGATGGGGGGGCCTGATTGAGAGAGAGCTTTGAACTAGAATTGATGAGAAGGGAATAGCAACAGGATTGCAGTAGGTAAGCTAAGGGTTGGCATGGCATTGCCTGAGGGTAGCAATGCTAGTGAGAACATTTACACTGCTCACTGTGGTAATGCTTGTCAGGAACCAGAGTCTGACAGTTTAACATGTTGAAAAACAGAAAAAAAAAAAAAGAAAGAAAAAATCAAGACCTTCGTGTCTAGATGTTAACACTGTGAGAAACATTATCTTAAATGTGCATATGCAACAGGAACTATTTTGAGTAGCAATTGTAGCATTTCAAGATCACATTTAGCCATTTTTTTTCTTTATCAGCACTGTACTCAGCTAGTAACTCTAGAAGCTGCCACCTCAGTCTTAATTCCTTACTCTATAAGCTTTGCATGCTTGTACATCACTTTCTCAAAAAAGTATTAAAAATAACAATTGTCATGTGCTGCTATAAACCAGAAGGGTGTATTAGACATTGTGTTACATACCACTTGCCAATATTATTCTCAGTAATGGAGAGAAATAATCCAGACACAGTGTGAAGAAACAATTCTCTTGAGGAAAAAGCAATAATGGCCAGGAAAACATGTTTCTGCAGAAGAGGCCTCTGGATCAGCCTCAGTCCAACGCTTTTGGCCCATTTGGAGGACTCAGCAAAAGTATTTATCTATGTATCTGCTAAGACTGGAATGAGATGTTTCCATTCATAATTATCTTTCTTTTCATTTAAATAAAACCAGCACATGAAGATCAAATAATACGAACTGTTTCTTTAACTTTTATGGCTTTTACAGACATTTGCTGAATTTGCCCAATATTTGCATACAGGTTGGAGATTCCTCATAATATTTAAGAAGCTGACATAACACTCAGATTGATGAAGACAGCAGAAGGTGATTCTAAAAAGTACACTGAGAAAGTGACAGTCAATTCATCTGTTATGTTTGCACTAGCAGCAAAGTGTGACACAAAGCTTGCAGAGGAAGTGCAATAACATAGCACAGGTCTGTAAAGGACTCCTGTCTGCTTGATGAAAAATCAGGCACAAGAATATTTCAGTCTCACAGCACTACCTCACAGAAGCAGCAAGCACAAGGGAGTCAGCAGCACAGCCACCTACTCCATGCCTTTAAGAATACTTTGCCCACAGTACACTGAAAGCTGTGAAAAATCGTTTAAGCAGCAGGCAGCAGGGATACTACAGCAGCAGAATTCCTGAGGCAGAAGGGAGGTATCTCAAAGACTGTTTAGATGCCACACACAATTTCCTGCCATCCACAACAGTCTATGGTGTGAAGGGATTTCTTAAAGACCTGTGGGGTTTCTTTAAGAGCCTTCACTAGATAACTCCTTTAGTTTTGGGAAGAAAAAGCCATGTTCCTCTGCTGTTCTCATATCCCTTTGCTGCAATAATATAATACACGGGAAGCTGTGTAGTTTGCTATGCCTAGCTCTCCTGAATTATAGGCATAACTTGGCAACTGCTCTTTGATTTCATCTCATCACATTTTCTATGAAAATAGGATGGGCTTTATCCAGTAAAATAAACAGCAGTACTGAACAGTTTCCTTGCTCACCTTTCTACGCACTCCTTTACAACAGCAAAATTGCCATCACCAATTACCTTCCCCACTTTATACTTCTCAAGAATGGTAGATGACCCTGAGCACTTGTTTCCATTCACACCTGCAAAAAAGAAAGGTCAACAATGCAAGCTGAAGTGTCAGCAGGATGTAATATATCCCCAATGGGTTCCACAGATACAGAACAGCCACAAATGCAAAACAAAACTTAAAGCTGTTTTCTTCACAGCTTATTCCCTTGTTTTTATCTCAAATATAAGAAAGAACAAGACAAGACTAATCAGAGTTGCTTGACCTTTTAACACACAAGTCAAATCTTACTATGCTTTTGTGCGGATATATTCTAAATGTAATAAATGTCATTAGAAGTCCTTAGTCTCAATATTTACTCTTTTTGCGTACTCAAAGCAAAAATGGAAATAAGACTCCTCTAAAATGCATGAAAAAAACCAAAAGTTTTGTCTGCTGAATTCCTTCAGGTTCCCTTAGCTGCCGATGAAACATCTAAAATGCAAATAAGTTTCACAGCTGCTTATTTCAATATTTTTAAATTAAAAAGAAAAAAAAAGACCCTAAAATTAAATTTAAAAATAATAAAAAATATAACATTGCTTTAAAGAGGTAAGGATTGAAAGCTTAAGTTTAGCTAAGGCCAGTTTATGGGCTAGTGGTTCTACCTGAAGTACCATATGCTGTTTTGAGGAGGGCTCCACTTACAATCCAGCTGCAAAGACATTTCTGGTGATACTATGCAGGTCATGTTCAAAATCATTCAAATTCCTAATAGTGACTGTTGAAGAGCAGGGTCCACTAATATGCTACCACTTGACAAAAAAAGAAAAAAAATATTTCCTAGCTTTACTGCCTTGACGTAGAAAATGTGGTTACAATTTTTCCAAGATAAGGTTGTCAACAAGGTATCAAACATCTCAGAACAAAACATTATTTGGAGTCATCAGAAACTGTGTAAAAGTGCTAACCCAACTGCCACTACAACAAAATTTTTGCAGTTGTTAGCAACTATTGGTGTCCTACCTTCGGGACTCTGGCAATGGAGTGATTCAGGAACGCCATTCACATTGGAAGATGATCCACCATGTGGAGGGATCTATGGGAGAATGTAAGAACTTATTATTTCTGATGGTAAAGTAACCACAAGAAGGAACTAGACAAAAACTCAGCAAAGTTAAAAAAAAAAAAAAAACAAAACCAAAACACCCTAAAACCACCTACACAGAGTCAGTTTATATTTCTACTCCTTATTTTTATACTTCCTTTCTCACAGTTCGCCATCATTACAATGCATCATTATCACTTGTACCAATTTAAGATTCATCCATAATATTCCTGTTTAGATAAACAGTTCAACAGATTTCAGTAAACAGCAAAGAAAATTTCCTCCAGCTGCACCAAGTTCCATCTACACACTAAAGAGCCAGTGTGTGTGGAGGCAACATTCCCTCCTCCTTCTACACAAGATCATTACAATCCACTCTGTGTGCATTTTCACGTAAGCCGGAGACAGCCATCTCCAGACAAGATGCTCGCGTGCTGTAGCGCAACACATCTCTTCATAGCTGGCACTGTCTGAGGTTTCCGTCATTGAACTCTGTCAATATATGCTCTGTTTAGATTACCAATGAAGTATGCTAGGAAGGTAACCCAGAAATGCTGGGTCAGCTTTACTATGTTTCATTTGAAAGAAAGAATTTTGGAATAGATGGCTAGGTACATCTCCAATAGTCAGATTTGCTTGGAAATCTACTGGTCTATATTTCATGTTATTGTGGATGTGAAGATTTATGACATCTACAAGCATTTCAATTTAGATGTCTGATATGCATCCAGACATAGATCCAGTTTTAGTAACTGTGATACCGTGTAAAATATCTAAATTATTTTGAAGGATGAAAGCTGAAGAAAACTATTTTTGCTGCACTAACAACTTCATTGGTACACCATCTGAATCTTCATAATTCTACTTAAAGTCATCCTGTCATACTGCCCAGGGACATACATTTTTAAAAAGGGACGGAGGCATAGGAATGAATACCATAAATAGTAAAATGTACGGGATGTGTTCTATGCACCACTATTTCATAAGCTCTCACATTACAGTTAAGTATAAGGATGCTCTATGAAATTCAAATATATTTTAGATCATTCCCCTTCCTCTGCATAACATTTCTTACTGTTCTGGGAAGTTCCATGTCTTGTTTTCTTCATGGGCTATTACAGAAGTTCTCACCACTCACCACATAAAGGATTAAAATGCTTCTCTGCCTTAAGCTCAGTGTCTGTTGAACTGGCTTTGCACGACACCAGGAATGCAAATGCAGCATTTTCCATTTTAGCTGACATTGTCTGGTTACACTGCTGAATATTTTAAATCATTAACACTATTGTCAATGAAAGAACTGAACTGACAGATAGGGATATTGTCTAAAGGCTCATGAAATGCTAATGAATGCTTAAGTTTCTAGTGGCAGCTGAGCTGCCAAATCAGCTACAGGTACAGTAACTAGAAGCTGTACAACTTCATTTTGCAGAGCTCCTAAAACAATGATGTTTACTGGCACTTGGCACAAAAGTAGCATGAAACAGCAGTCAGTCAGCTACTACTCTGCTCCTTGCTAACTTAAAACCAGGCTATGTTAATGCTGCTGTCTTTCTGACTTATGTATTTATTCAGCAAGGATCAGAAACAAGGACAGTTGGGTTAAATGACATTTTTGCAAAATCATGAGTCAATCACATTTTCTTCAAGCATAAAATGGAGGTAACAGAACAGATCACTGCAAAGTATTAGTCACCAGCCAAAAATATTAGTAGTCTATTTTGGGGTTTCAGTGAGTGACAATACATGGAAATATCTAGCCCGCATTTCCGACTTCCTTTGCCCTTGTAATCAGGTCAGAGCATGACTGGGCACATTCTTTCTTACTACAGTATTTACAAAAAGGATGCAAACAGCAACAGGAAAAGAAGCTAAAAGGAATACTAAAATAAACAATAAAAAGAAAAAAAAATCTAATGCTGGTGTTGTGGCTTAGGTGCTAGATCAGAATCCAAAATGGCAGGTTTAGTCTTAGCTCTGATACTAGTTTGCCTCATGGCTCTAGACACGAGGCCGAACTCACGCTACAACAGAGATTGCCTGTAATTTCGGTGCTGTAGGTCTGTATCTCAGCCCCTGACCAGCAAATCAGTCTAGTCTTTTCCTACTGTGTCAGAGCACAGTAGAAATAAACTGAAAATGTCTGTGAGGTGCTGACTAGGCAGAAAAGGTGGGAAGGACATAGGAATTGACCATAAGTGACACAGAATAAAGTGGGTTTTTTTTTTTTATGAAAGCAATTTTCTAATCATTTAACCATCCAGTGACATGTAATATGTATAATATCTTGTACTGTTGGTATCCCAACAGCTGCAGGTATTTTGAAGCTAAAGTAAAGATTTTGGATGTGCAAGTAGATTTGGCTGGTTCACAAGCAATTTCTGCAGTAGGAAGAATCAAAAAGGATGCTTGTTGCTTTGATACTACATTAGAAAATATGGATGGCATCTATAATCACACTGCATATTAGGTTTTGTAACAATTCTCCTCCTGTATTCTAGTCCGCATGTCACTACCGCTCTCTTCCAATACTGGTCTCCTTACACATGATAAATTCAGAGCGCACAGATCTTAAATCCACCTTCTCACATACACATGCAAGTCCTACAAAACTCAGACCTGAGGCAGAATTTGACTCTTTGTTTTTAAAAGCTCACACTAATTTAGAGCACCAGTGGTTATCCAGCCCTTCAAAAAAAAACAATCACCTCAGAATGTGGATGCTACTGGCCAAGAACATCTTACACCAACAGTAACTCCTGTTGCATTTAATCATTATGCAATACAGAATATAACAATTACTGCTTTTACTTCTCTCATGTTGTCTTCCTGCAGGTTATTTGTGTTTCAACAGCACATCCAGAGCCAGATGAACAATACAACAGTTATTAGAGATACTGAGAATATCTTGGCGAACACACAGTTCTCAAAAATAGTTGTATATCATTATACACATTAATTAAAGATGCTGTAAAAAGTTACAATAGATACTGAGCTGAAAAGAACCTGCCCAACTGTTTTGATTTCTTCACATGCTGAACGATTTTTTTGTGGAATAACCATTTTTCCAGGTTCAGAAAAACGTCTAAACACATTTCTCTATATTTTATATTATATAGACTGACTGTGACTTAAGTCAAAAGGTTTATCGACATAACGTGGTTTTGTGAGAAACACTCACATTAGATAAACTTAACACACCTACTTTAGTACCCAACATGTTTATTACACCTTCAACATTATAACTAATGAACAGGTATTCAACATTCTTCCTTTCACCCTTACTGATATCCAGCCCATTAAAAACTCTATTTTATACATTGCGCTGTAGGATTATTTTTTTTTTTTAAATATTTGAAGTATCCAGTGTATAATGTGCCAGATTGCTACATCCTGACAGATATTGTATCCGGTTTTCTACTTTTAAGTTAATGATAAATTGAAAGCACAAAAAAACCTGCACCAAACAAAAAACAAACACAAAACGCAACCAAATCAAAACACAAAAAACCCCCCAAAACCCCATGAACAAGCCTTTAAACCATCACAGAGTTTAAAAGCATGAAATTAAATGGGTAGCAAATGTAAGATGCTGTATAAGTAGCAGGGAAGGACTGATCAAAGATTCCCTTTAAATCTGGATCACAGCGTAACTCAGTGATTTGGGAATTAAAAAGCAGCAGTTTGACAGTCATTTTAATCAAGCTACATCTACTGGTACAGTAGCAAAGATTTTTAATAAATCTGTTGAGTCAAAATATTATCATATAGCTGAAAAAAATGCAAACATATTGCTTGTATTTAAAATAAAAATGTGCAGGAACATAAGAAAATAATCCCAGATAACTACACATCTGGTGGGAATTTATGTTTTGTCTCATGAGAGCGTGAGGAAGGATCCACAGATGTAAACCCACATTCTCCTCAAGTGGAATCCTACCTCAGTTGACAAACCTTTTTGCACTCAGGATTAGATTAATTGCTCATGTTTGTGAAAACATTTGGAACTTTTTTGTCATATTGAAGAAAATACCTAACTTGGCAGCTACATAGGATGGTGCCTTCTAGAGCATGCATCTAAAGATTTCCTGTACCTGTCCTTCTTGCCTGTCTGGATAGAAATGAAGAAATTTTTCCATTAGGTTGCTAGGCATAAAAAGGTCCTTTGTACATTGTACTGTATACGTATGTGCAAATGTTTCTTTGACTTCAGTCAGACCTCCTATGGTTGCTCAATCTCTTCATAGTATGTCTAAGATGCACTAAATGTTTCGCCCTTGTCCTCCAGCACATTCATAATGCATTGAAGAGACTCTGAACTGTATGGTTGACAGGTACACTATGTATGTACACCCGCACCCTTGTGTCTGGAAAATTCCAGACAGAAATATGGGACCCCTACACAAACATTAATGTTACTGTTTTGATCCCATAATATCCTCAAAGTGCATCTAGCCAAACTTAGAGAAAGTATGTAACATTGTTAACTTTTCCTTGAGTTCTGATCTGGCATTGCTGTGGTAATCTTTCATCTGAAGGTTAAGAAGAGAACGTGAACTCTCATACCTGCAGAAAAACTCCTTGATATTCTCAGAGAAACTTCCTCTCGCACAAATTAGCCAAGAATTGTCCACTGTATGAGCAAGAAAGATGCTGAATTGTAAATTCAACAAAAGCAGCAAGCTAAAGAATTCCTCTAAGAACTGCTATTGCACCTGTGTCACTAGGTTAGATAATTGCATGTAAATATTTTTAACATGTAACTGCTAACAGAAGCATATGCATACAGAATTGAAGAGATTAAAACCTTGATCAAGATAGGCAGTAATCCTTCAAATCACTTAGGCACATGTTTAACTAAGTACATTAAGACCCTCATAGGAGTAAAAGGGGCTACACAATAAAGTTAAGCATAGTTATTTGTTGGATTAGGTTTTAATGCCCTTTCACTTTGGCCATTTTGTCAATCAATCGAAAAAGTAATACACAAATTCAATTCTATTTAGCACATCTGGGATTCTAAGAAAGGCCTCAACTGTAAAGCTTCTTTATTTGTACAATTTTATTTTCTTTTTAAAAAGATGACAAGGCCTTGTAGTACTTAATTTCAAGAAGGGACAATAAAACAACCAAATATGCATAAAGAAGTTATGACACCACTTGCCAAAATGTCATATTTAATCTAGTCTCTGGATGATTTTTATGGTATGAAGTGTGCATAGTAACAGATGTACTGGAAGAGCTAACAGTCAAAGTACCCCTAACAGTATTGCATATGTGGGCATCTATAAATGCACGCTTAAAAGCAAAGAAAAATGTTAAACCTTTCAATTGTCACCTATCAGTTGTCCTGTGGTACCTAAGGCACTTTTACCATTATTTCTTAATCTATGCACTAACTATGGAAAAGTTATAGAAAAATAAGAAAGTCAGTACATTTGTTCAAAAAAGAATATTGTACAGAGTAGTCATTTACTTCATGCCATACTTGTTAACTTTTATATCTAAATCTTTACCCTCTGCAAAGTGAAATGCTTAGTTACAGGCCGATATTGTGGTGTTAAAAATAAACAACTGTGATAAGAATACATAGCAGCATGCAATTAGATGCATGCTATCCCTGTTTGCCACTTACTGGAATAAAGGCATTTAAGTTTTGGTTGTGGGAAAATTCTGTAGTATTTACTATTATTAAGCCATAGCATAAATTCCTCACTTCAATTTTTTTTAAAACACTTCTGCAAGACTGGAATGTTGGACAGCAAACTGGCTTCCTGTATATACTGAACAATTAATAGCACAAAGACACTCTGGCTGGAAAAGCTAAAAATGACATAAGGAAAGCCCTTCTCTTTAAAGATAAGCTGTTCACAAGAAGCGTTTCCTGCAAGGAGTTTTCTGTGCCAGAGCATACTGCTTCTACTTATGAAGTGCTATAAAGCAGAAGGAATCCTTGGGGACTCTGAAGGAAAAGTGGCATTCAGAGAACATGGTGCAAGACTCAATGTCTGAGACAGACAAAATTGCTGTTGCAATCAGTACCTTTTGCAAGTTTACTGCTTTGATGACTAGCATTATCACTTAAGCTGTACATTGATCATCAAACTTCAAAAAGCTTAGCCCGGTTCTAATCTATAGTCAAATACTTTATTTTGTTCTGCCTTTCCAAACAATACTGTTTCTAAAGTACAGTTCATATGCAGCTGCTCCCTCCTTTTTACAGGAAATAGAAACATCATCCCCAATTTGTTCCCTTTACCTGCGGCCTCAAGCTCATATAAAACCATTGTTATGTGCTGCTGTTTCGTGCTCTACAAAAATAAACACATATGATTTCTACACAATAAATCAGTCAAAATATTTCATTTCCAGAGCCATAAAACTCAAAAATATACTTCATTCTTTCACTGTCTGCCATGGTGTTTACATCTACATTTTCATTCAGCTGTAGTCACGGCACCTTCTTTATGTAAGTGCAGGAAGCCAGACTAGCCTGTGCAGCAATGCAATCTTAGCAACAAAGAATTATTTAACAATAGAGAAAAGCAGTAATTTCAAAATAGTAAAATTGGTCCCTGCTTTCCCTCTCTTTTCCTCATCAGATTGACCAAAATCAATCCTACAGAAATAATAACAGGTTTTTTAAAAGAATGTGGTTTTGCATAAAACCATGCCTCTCTGCTACTGATTTGATGTTGATACTTCATGAAAACAGTTATTATTACTAGAACATAGCCAACAAACAAAGGTTACTGCACAGTGCACTTGATCCTTTTAGAATTTATCCTGAAATTCACTATATAGCTTTCCCTATCTTTAGTCTCAGGAGCACAGCTGGGATCCTCCTACTGAACAGATGCATCCTAACGGGATAAAACAAGAGGTACTCACTACTTCAGTAACACATCAGGTCTGAGACAATTAATTTGATTTTGCTGTTTTCTTTAGTCATATAGGGATTAACGATTTGACACAAAAACCCATTAGTATCCAGCATCAATTAAATTCCAAAATGAAGAAGTACAACAGCCTACTTCAGTGAAACTGACATTGAAAGGGAAAGAGGAGATATCCACTTTACTGAAAATTACTTGTTACTATTGGAATTATCTCTATCTTAATGGAGCTTTAATCGTCTAAGCAGATGAGACAGTGTGGGGGGAAAAATAAAACAAAGCAAAACAAAATAAAAACAAACCAAAAAACCAACCAAACCACCACACACCCAAATTATCTAGTTTCTAAACTTGTAATTTCATAAAAGATGAAAAAGCATTTGTTAAATATAGTGCTGACCAAGATAAGAACCTCAAGTCCAATGACTTGGGTGTCCTCTACTGTAGAAGAGCTGTCCAGACAAATTTTAAGACACAGTTCCAAATTTCAGTGTCAGAACTATTACTGCTCTTAAAAATGCTTTAGAGAGGAAAGGCCAATCTAATTTGCTTTGGACAAAGAGAAGCTATGGGATGGTACAGCTTACCAACATAAATGCAGAGATCACCACTAAATTGCCTCAACAAACCAAACAAAAATACATTAGAATTAAACAAATAAATCAAAATATTTCCTCAGAATTATCACAGAAGCCTGGCAGAAACCAGTGCCATACTGCTTTCAAAACAAAGACTTGGTAACAATTAGCATGTCAAAAACCAAATCTAAATACTATTCAAATCACGTCCTTTAGCCAGTCTCTTAATTGAGAAAACAGTTTTCCACAGAATTATGCAGACTCTTCACCCCTGTTGTGTTCACCAATGGGAGCTGTTACTTGACCAGAATAGTCACTGTAAACCATACACTGCACTTCCAGAAAGGCTGCAATTGATGATTGCATAAGAAAATTCTCCTTGAAAGCACAGCTGCACAAATGCAGCAGTCAGATGCTCAACAGTGCTCCAGACTGTTTCTTTTATTTTACCAAGCAAAAAGCACAGAGCAGCCTCTAAGAACTGTAAATGCTACCAATTTTTAAGTGAGAGAGGAAGACAATTCTCTTGTTGCAACACAGAGAAAAATCTGCCAGACATCAGGCTGCTCGCAAGGGATCCCCTCACATGCTTTCAGGCAGGAGATTGCATTAAGGGGTGATACTGTGTGCCATGGATGAGGCACGGTGCTTCAGATGAAATCTTAGACAATGTTGCAAGAGGGTAAAGTATTGAAAAGAGGATACTACATTTATATAGGCTGAAGGGATATAAATTACTTGGTGGGTTTCTGCAATCTATGAAACAATGGAAAACTTGAAGGGCAAATTGGCATATTCAAACCACCATCACCTTCCACCTTTCCTAAGGTGCAAACCAAAGACATAACACAAAAATCTTACTTCAGATCTCCATACCACTTCAACTCAAAAATCATATTAGCGAGGCTACACTGGAGAATTGCAATTCTTTTCTTTTTTTTTCCTTTTTTTTTAATTTCTTCAGCATCATTGTAACACATCATTCATTCATTTAATACATCAACAAATAATGGGATTTGGGGGTTTTGATGATTCTTGCACTTACCTTAAGTCCACGAAAGCTGCCTGGGCTTGTTGGTGAAGAACTGGAGGATTTTGTAGATTTTGGGGTGGATAATTGACTGCTTGGGGTTCCATTAACTGGCAAAAGCAACAAAAGCAAACAAATGGAAGATGAACAGAAGTAAAAAACTGTAACTTGCTTTTAAACATAACATACCTCTCTAACAAGTTATCACTCAAGTCTGCATACAAAAAGCAAAACAGGCTCCTCAGCATTATGAAGAAACTATATGCTTGCATGCCACACAATTGCACCCCCAAAACTCATGAGGCTGGATATGGGATCAAGAAGACACACAAATATTGCATTGTCATTCTAGAGATTAAGAAGGCTTATTCTGTTCTTTGCCAGTGCAAGAGCTTTGGGCAAAAAATAGCCACAGTCTTTTAAAATGATGTCATTTATTGTGATGTCACATAATAAAATATGGAGAGAGAAATTGTCTCCTTTTTAGATCAACACTACTGTCTAGGTAGAATGTTTCACAGGACATGAGTTGTTTTGTTTGTATTTTTTTAGAAGAAAAACAAACAAGAAGTGTGAGCTGTTTGGATGATAAAGAACTTAAGTAGTAGTTCAGAAAAATACTGATTTAGGGAAAAAAACAAACAACAAGTTAAAAGCTAGTAGGCTATTTCAGAACTTCACGTAAGTTCAAGTGTCTGTGAAAACATACAATACCCTCCTTCTTGACTTCAAGTGTTTATTCATTTTAAGTCCAGTTTTCCAGATAGGCCTGACACAACATCTGACCTGAATATAACTTAGGTCAGTCCTTGCATTTTCCTGAATAAACCAGACTGATGAATTTCATTATGCAGACAGAATAGCACACTGCTCATCATATGCAAATATGATGCAACATTATGTCCTCTGTATGTGAGCCTCATTTTTCCTTGGAAGATGAGAATACTAGGCAGAAATTTAAGAACTAAAAAGGTTTCATATCTGATTCATGGTGAAGAATTATCTTTCCAGAAAGAAAAATGCAACCCCAGCAAATAGAAAGTTAGCTTCAAAGTAAGTAACAGTTACACCTGCACATATTCTTTACACATTCAGAGGTCTGTCATGGGTTATGCATGACTTCTTAACCAGTGCTACTGGATTTATTCTACAAGTGTCTATTAACCAACCTAATACCCAAACTTTGAGTGCTGAAGATGCCTTCCAAGCAGTGTTTTTACAACCTGGGCAGTCCATCTGCCAGCAGGCCAGGCTGAATGCACTGCAACTTCCACAAATCTCTGTTTTTCACAAAAATTTCTTTCTCTAATGTGTGATGTTAAGATATAATTAATCAGCAGTTAGCTACAGAATAAGTCTATCTTGAAATCTGGTAACTTGTATTTACATTCCCAAATCTGTTACAGGACTAACAGCTTAGTCTTTTCTACCAAAAGTATTCAGTATGTTTAAGATATTTTGTCTTGATTTTAAAAAAGGTTGCCTGAAAGAATGATGGGCAAATTATTTGTTTTTTAAGAAGCTAAAATTATGTAGGAGTATATGTGCCTTCTGCAGACCTCTTTTCATCATTTGGTTTTAGACCACATTCTTGTAACCTGGCATATCAATGCATCTTTGTTTTATAAAGAATTTGCAAGTATGATGACGACAAGGGCTAGTGAATGCTAAATTACTGTTTTCTGCTTCTTGCATACACAATTTACTCTAGCCATTAGAAAAAATACTGAGCTGTAAAGTTCATGTGCAAAAATTAGATATTTCAGTGGAAGAATCTGCTTCAAAGGACCAATTATTAATACAGGAGGAAAAAAATGTTTCATGCATTCTTTTTATACAGCCCACGAAAAGGCCATTTTTTCCTGAATATGACTATTGAGGCCTACACTATAAGACATCCTTATCTGTCTCTAAGTCACTACCATCCTTCTATGCATCAACAGAACCACTAAAATGTACCTGTGAAATTGGCTGGTTAACATAATCTTCTTCTCTTTCATAACTGCCTAAGGAAGAACATTCCAGCCTACACTGGCAGTACTCTGGGTCTTTTCTAGTATCTTAGATATGTTTGGTGGACAAGGGTGTTGTTCCGAGCCAGGGCTTTGACTAGATGAAGTCCAGAGGTCCTTCCAACTTTTGTCCTTCTATGATTCCACAACACATGGAACATCCTGCTGAGGATCCTATTTAAAAGAACTGTCTGTAGACACAGCTTTGCCAGTGTCTTTTGAGATCCACTTCACATGAGTTGTACACAATTACAATAGTAAAAGATGGAACAGGCCTTGTGTAGGTGTAAAAAATTTGCATCTATAGGGAATCAGCCAAATGCTTGTGCTGGTTTTGGCTGGAGTAGAGTCAATTTTCTTCATAGTAGCTAGTATGGGGCTATGTTTTGGGCTTGTGCTGGAAACAGTGTTGATAATTCAGGGATGTTTTAGTTATTGCTGAACAGTGTTTACACAGAGTGAAGGCGTTTTCTACTCCTCACACTGCCCCACCAGTGAGTAGGGTGGACGTCCACGAGAAGTTGGCAAGGAGACAAGCTGGGACAGCTGATCCCAACTGACCAAAGGGATGTTCCATACCATATGACATTTTGCCCAGCAATAAAACAAGTAGGATGGATGGCAGGGAGGCCGTTGCTCAGGGACTGACTGGGCATCAGTCAGTTGGTGGGGAGCAATTGTTTTCATTTGCATCACTTGTCTTTCTTGGGTTTCACTTCCCTTTGTTATTTTCTGTTTCATTCCAGTTTATTACCATTGTCATTATTATAATTACTTTATTTCAGTTCTGAAACTGTTCTTATCTCAACCCATGAGTGTTCTCACTTCTACCCTTCCAGTTCTCTTCCCTCATCCTACTGCAGGGGGAGAGTGAATGAGCAGCTGTATGGTGCTTAGTTACCAGCTGGGCTTAAACCACAACACTGATATTTCAGACAGCAGTACTTTTTTCTCCCCTCCCACCCCCCCCACCCACCCACATAAGCAATCTGTATTCACTTTTGGCACAAACTTTGCTGCTGCTATTCATTTGCTGATTTTTTCATGTATATATGAAACTTACCTTTCTTATCTATTTTCTAAGTATAATTTCTTTTGAGGTTTCTTTTGACATATAGAGCAGCCTGAATATACAGAAAAAAAAAAAAAAATCTTCTCTGTTGTTCTTTTAAGTAGTATATATTAGGCTACCATTCTTTAGCATACTGGAATATTGAAAACTGAAAAACCTATGAATACCTTTTAAATTGTTAATTTCTAGTATGGTCCAAAGTCTCAACTTATTTACCAATCAAAATGCATGTTTCTTTTTTTAGAGATACTTTTACTAAAGGTTCAAAGAACTTTTGAGTTTGTCTAGAATGTTAGGCTGAAATAATATAATAAAACAAAGGAAGATGAGAAACTGGAAAGAAAATGAAAACACTATGACGTGTTTTCACACCTTTTCCAGCAACTCTTATCCCTGCCTTTCTGCACTGGTTGAAATTTCCTATTATAATATGTTTTAAAATAGACATACAGCGTAGTGCTCCTCAGAATGCTCCTCTACTTGTAGTCAAATTGTACCTTTATAAATTTAATTTTGACACCATTAGCAGATGTCCAATAATATGTGAGAAGCCTCACATATTATTTCACTCAAGCAATTTACTTCAACAAAAAGTCTATACCCACTATGTCTCTGGCTCAGCGAATGCAAAAGTGTGTTTCAAGCTTGAAAAGATTCACAAATACAAGCGAAACGAATACAGGAAATGGAGAGAGAGGAGACACACTAGTGATATACAGCCATAATAGTAATGGCTCACCTGGGGATTTTGCTGAAGAATGAGCACTGGAGTAGTGGCCACCCTTCTTTACTGTACTCATATATTTGACACAAAGGAAAAAGACATTAAGGAAAGAAGTTATTAAACAGCTGTGAACATGCATGAAGGGAAGAAGGGTAAATAAAGGTAAGTAAAGACTACCTGAGAAAAAATGGCAAGTAAATAGAAGGATAAATACCAGACAGTTTGAATAATTTTTTTAAAATTAACCTGACCAAAGGGGTGTCCAAGTAGAAATAAGTAAGGGAATGACAGTACTAATTTCTAAATACTTTGCATAAAATTCACTGTTGACAGATATCCCATAAAATATCATTGGAGTCAACAGGATTGCATGAAATATAGATCAGTTGTGAACCTTGCCCTTCATGCTTTGTTGTTACTGCAATCCTTCTTGGAGGTTTTTCAGTTGAATATTCAACTTTTTATGAACAAATGATAAATATTCCACTTTGAAAGAACTCAAAGAGATAAGATTACTTTAAACAGCATCAATTAGGCAAAACACATATTAATATGAAAATGAGAAGATGGAACATGTTGCAGTTTTGAATACACACACAGGAGTTTGTATTATCAGTAACTATGCATAGTTATGTTCAAAACAGAGTATGTGTATTTACATATTCAATGATTTGATTTCAGGGCTGCTTCTCCAGGTCTGAGGGAAAAAAATCAAGTTTTATTGTATTTAGAAATTTTCCCTTCTATTAGTTTGTGTAAAAGACTCAGTGATTTGCCAGCAGTTTGGCTGAACAACATATGTTCCAAAACTCAATGTGAACCTTTCTTTGCAATTACAGGAAGCACAAGAAACAAAAAGGCAGATTCTCTGTTAATGGGCAATAACATTCCAGAACATCTCCTAAAATTACTTGAAACAGCAAACTTCTGTATTTCTGACAGTATTTGGCTTGTATAGGAGAAATTGTCCAAATTCAAAACACTTAAGGGTATACTCTAGTTCAGTGAACATGAATTTAACCACATAACCATCCTTTTAATTAATAGACTTCAAGAAAATCAAATGCCATGCTGAAAACACATCCCAAGTGTACAATTAGCACAAATTATTCCAGTGTTCATAAACTGAAACCTTTTGTGTCTGTTAATTAAAAAATAGAAACCACATTTCTGCTCAGGATTCAAAAATAAATGCAGATTTTACTATAAATTAGTATTAAATTGATGAGAAAAACTGAAAGAAAAAAATAGGGGGAAAAAAAAAAAGAAAAAACAAACAACCTATTTTTTTCCCCTCAGGAAACAAAGCATGGCACTTGTATTCCAGACAGACCCAACAGTTTTTTTACCCCATTAAACAATTTCTAACTTTCATGTGTTTTATGCGTTCAGCTCTTTCCTAGTAGTAGTACCTGAGGCAGGTGATTTGCTTCGACGTGAAGGTCCCGGACTTTTGGACCCAGTATGTCTCATTCCAGGTGAGCGGGAATAAGAGGACTTCATAACACGGCATTCTGCAAAGCAAGCAGACAGAGATTTGACAACATTTCAATGTACAGGCTTCCTCCAAACACTACTGTTGCTGTTTATTATCCAGAAAATGAACATCAGTAATTTCTAAACATGCTTGCCCAACTGAATGAAACAAATTTATAAGTGCATCTCAGAACTTTAACTTACATAACGTACAAACAGATTTGAGCTACTCGAACACTGTATGTAACATTCTGCATGTAGTATTTCTTCATGTCTTGAAGCTGGATTATTACTGTAATTCAAGTTTGTACCTACACACTGCTGAAAGAGCAGAGAAGTCAGCTGATGCCAAAGTTCTTCTGATAATTCAGTAAATCCTACATGCTGATAATAGCAGCTTCATATAGGGCAACTGCACAGAAAACCCCATTTACTTATTTTTGCAAGAAACTGATGTTGTGACCAATTTTTAAAGAGGTGAAAAATGTCTATTGCTTCCAAAAGGCTGAGACAACAGATTACTACCATTTACCATCAACTATATATCATTAAATAAAGGACAACCTAAATGGGAAAGAAATCAATAGGCATACATTCATTGACGCTTTGGAAACATTTTAATTCCTACAGTTAGCATCCACTGCAAATCACTCCCAATGGAATCATATAAATTTCCCTTCTATGTTTATCCCTGTTATTTGTCACTACGATGTCAATGCCATTATTACAATGCCACATCATAGTTAGTAGAGCTGCATGCCCTGCCATTCAAGTCATGTTCCACTCTGTACCTAACCTGCTTTTCCCCATGAAGACCTCCAGACTTATTAGAGGAAGCAGGTGCCACCAAAGCTGAAGAGAAGAAGGAAATAAAAACCCTCCAGCACTGGGTTCTCAGATAGGAAATGACACCAATTAGTCTGTTGCACCCAATGGTGCAATGGGGAAAGCAAACTTACGGCCATAAAATCAGCAAGAAAAATTATTATTTTGCCCAGACTGGGATCTGCAGTGTGAGTTAATACAACCATGCTCTTCCATTCCTGCATATGAAGATCTAGTCAAAAACTATGCTAAAAAAGTACCCTTCTTGTCACCTTCACGCTAGCTGAATCAACACAATCGGGCAGTTCTGGAGAAGCAGTATACTGGCAATAACAAGAGAATGGGAGCCAGCTGAATCCTCCATCCATCAAAGTGTATGGACCAGTGGTTAGATATATACCAATACTTCTTGATGTAACTAAAGATTTTATAATGAAATTACAGCATTTGTAAAAATTAGAAAAACAGCAAGTGCTTTTGCTTTCCGTTAACTGAGAGCAATGCAAAAAAACCCCAAACTCTTATTCACAACCTGAAGCTCTCCTCAAATAATCTGATTCTTGCCAAGGCAAGATTTCTTTACCACAGATTAATCTTTTTGTAAAAGAAAATCAGAGTGATTATACAAAGAACAAAGACAGAAAAAACTTGTCTAGTAGGTCCTGTAGCAATAGGACAAGGGTTAATGGTTTTAAACTAAAAAAGGAGTAGATTCAGACTATATATAAGTAAGAATTTTTTTTATGATGAGGGTGAAACACTGGAACAGGTTGCCCAGAGAGGTTGTAGATGCCCCATCCCAAAAAACATTCAAGGCCAGGTTGGACTGGGCTCTGAGTAACCTGATCTAGTTGAAGATGTCCCAGCTTATTGCAGGGGGATTGAACTAGATCACCTTTAAAGGTCCCTTCCAAACCTAACTATTTTATGATTCTATGAACATGAAGGAAAAAAACCCCAGTACATATATTGATATTCCAAGCCAATTCTAAAACTCCCTGGTAGAGGAAAGAGTTTTTTCCTTGAACTTACTTTACAAAGTTTCTCTTTAACAGAAAAACAATTTTTATAAACAAGTTAAATTCATGACCTGTCAATGGCAGAGAGCATGGGCACATAGTCCCACTTCGTCTCACCTTCTTCCCCACCCAACACCTCATACAACCTCACAACATAAAAAGGTTCGACACTTGGTCTATAGCAGACAAGACTGGAATGTGTGAATTGTCTAGCAAGACCTGAAATGAGTGTTGTTATATCGTGATTTTTCAAAAATCTCATGAGGACGGCAATATGGGAATCATCTTAAAGTCGCAGATGTCAAAAGTGAACATTTATAGCAGATTTTAGATCCATGGCTGAACCTTTTAAAATTCAGTGCTGTTTTCCATGTGACTTAAGGGACAGGGTCTGTTTTCCAAGAGAATAGATCAGATTTGTTAATGTATTTTAACACTAAAAATTTAACAACTTTGGTGGCACACATTTACAGAATTCACATGATAGTTTGAAAAAACTTTTTAATCCATAGGAAAATATATTCCCCTGTATATTTTCCTAAATCACACAACTCTTGAAGATTGAACAGGGGGGTTGGGTGGTTTAGGAAGAGTTCTCAACTAAGTTGACTATTTCAGTGGGTTTAGGATGTACAGTCTTACCGCTGTGATCCAACACGAAGTCATCCTGAGCATACCGGTATTTCTCAGGCCCACATGCAATGAAGACATCATCATCTCCAAAGAAGTCCTGCAAGCATGTCACCTTGACAGCAAAATATACAAATCAAAATAAACAAATGCAGTACTTTTGAATACTAAATCTTCAGTTAGTCAGCAGCAGTCAATAAGTTTGTGTTTTCCTTTTCACAGTGATACCATAATGTTATTTTTATTACAGAAACACTCCCGTTCTCAAGTACTTGGGCTCTCCCAGCAGTACAGGAAACCTCAGGGCCAAAAAAATAAAATATGGCTGCCCCTCACCTCCAAAAACCCCTTCTCTTATATTTAACACCTACATTTTTGCCTATAACTGCCCATTCATGCTGATGACTTTAACAAGACCAGCTATAAACACCACTCAAATATCAAAGCTTCTTGTATTCTTACATTAATTACTTCTGGAAAAATTTGTTCGGTTAAAATGATTGCATCTACAAATGTATTCTTTTATGGTCCGAGGCATTTAATTTCCATGTTTTGATGTTCTGTTAAACAAAAAACTATTCCCCCTTTTATTAAAAGGTATTCCATATTCAAGGAAAAAAGAAATACAGAGTCCATGCCTTTTGCAGTTCCGTCTGTTCCTAATTCTCCCAGGGATGATGTAACAATATATTTCAGCAAGGATCAGAAAGGAAAATAATGTTTCAGTCATACTTTAAAAATACAAACCCAAGGACCTTGGAACAAAACTTGCTCCTCAAAAGCAAATAACAAGTCAGCTTGTGAAGGAGCAAGTGTCTGCTTTAAAAACAATTAAGACCAAAAATGCCACAAGAAATACCACCAAATTCATTGTAACTTCCTTGTAAAAAAAACCCAAAAAAAGTGCTTGCATGTAGCAAACCATTTTTTAAATGTAAACAGATTAAAATTTTGCTGTATAATTGTTTCCCTATTCTTTTTAACACTGCACACCCAAACAAGATCAGGCAATAAAAGCTATGTAGAAGCTAAGAAACTTAGAACCGTTTGGTAAAACCATGTAATTAAAGAAGTAAAACAAAAAAATGCTTTTAGGGAAACTAGCTTTTTTCTTTCCCAGATACCTGTCAATGGCATTTGCATATTTTACACACTTTGATAATAGTAAACATTGGCAGAACTACAGGAAGAGGCCTCCACTGCCTGCAGTAATTGGAAAAACACTCAGAATATCAATGACCCTCAGCTCTCTGCAAGAACATCCACACAGGGCATTCACCAGCAGTGCAGTTGTCATGGCAGCTAACTCAGAAATTACAGCCGGTGCCCTTACAGTAAGATCCTCACCACAGTGCCACATGCAGTATCCAGCATTTGTGTCACTGTGTTACACAGCCAAAGGACTCCAGCCACTGCCAAATTCTTTTATTGTTATCTTACCATTGCAATGACAATCTGCTTTCATTGACAAAAGACATATTCAGCTGTACTTGAAAGTGCTGCTTCTAGTTAACCCAAGAGCAGTAATAACTGGATTCAAATAGCTGTACAAATTTAAGCGAAGTTTAGCTAATAGATTTATTCCTCTACTTAGTAACTCTTTACTAATAAGAGGACTCATTATCATTTCCATAGATTTTAGGAATCTAGCAATCAATCCAAACCCACGACTGCAGGAAGAGCTGTAAGAAAGCTTTTAGAATACTTATCCCAGTAGCACCACTGGACATGGGCAGAAATGTTCTGTGAGACACAAGCTCACACCTAAAGCCCCCAAAACAAGGTGCCATTTCCACGGGCTCTGTCTACCCATCGCTACTCTACTCATGCACCCAACGCCCTTGCAGTGCTGTTTCAAGCAGATTAGAATTAAATGCTGTGGTTTAGCAGAGCCTAAAATTAATCAGCCTAAAAATGAGCTGATTCAAAGCCTCACCCTCACCCCTTAACCACTCCAGTCTAAAATCTGAGCTGAGAGTAAGAGGAGAGAGAATGACAGGTCTTACGTCAGACTCTGGGAAATACACCAGGATATAACTACATGCAGCATTATCCTTTTGTTGTCTGCAGAGCAATTCTACATAGGAAGGGGCAGATCTGTGCACAAAAGATGACGAACCCTTAGAAAAGCACCTTAAAATCTTTGGTAAATGGCTATTGGGGAGGGGAATAAAAAACTTTCAGTTATTAATTTCAATAGGTACTTTGCCACATGTTCATGTACATATAGTTTCCCCAGGCAAGAACACACAGGAGTAACCATGAGCACCAATGATCAGATAAACTGCTGGAAGGTGGACAAATGGCATCTCCATCTTGGAGCTCAGGCTAACGCCAGCTTCTCAGTCTGCTTGCACACTATGTACCTGACCTGTGTGACTTCCACCTGTCAGTCACACACCAAAACACACTTTGGGTTAGCGTAAAAGATACTAAACTACACTGATGACTGGAAGCCAGATAAATACAAATATAAAAGATTTACACAGATGCTCGCTATATTCCAGTAGCGAATACTGGAGGTCCTCCTTCTCCCTACAAATAGTCTGGACTGGCTACACATAGGAAAAAAAGAAAAAATGTTGAAAAAGCATATTTAACAAGGACTAAAGATCTGCTAGAATTTACCAATCCCAAATAACCACACATTATGAGGCAAGGGAAGTAGTTTTAAAACAAGTCCATTGAAATCTTCTGTTTTCCTAAAAGTATAATCTAATGGTTATTTTTCTAGGCCCTTATCATAATTAAGTCAAAAGAGCAGCTCCCATGGTGCAAACATATGCTAAAATAAAGAGACTTCATTTCCTACAGAGTTAATGTATATGCTGCAATTAATGATAACAGTGTGCAAAAAGCCATTAAGGGAAAGCTGAAATGAATAAACTGTTTGCATGGGATTTTGTATGCTTCAGGTTCACTGTGGTCTAACCTGCAAACCACGTAATTCCACCCCAAAGAGTATCTATACAAACAAAATTTGGTTTGTCAAACTAGCATATGACAAATGCTGCTTCTCTTTCCACTAGGCCTCTAAACACTGTCTTACCCATTCTTTGTTTTGCTGCACTTGGTGCTAAAAGAACTGTTCAGTCCTTCAAAATATTTCCTAAAATGCATTTCAAAGGAAGATTAGCAAAACTGCATACAAGCGTACCATAGCAAAAATAGTCAAATATGCAGTCAGTCATTCAAATAGCGACTCTCTTGCTAGTCCTGATGTTGTGACCTTCCGTGCATGAAGATGATACTGTGAAAATCTTAAAACACCTTGAAGGGTGTCAAGCACCAAAATAAGATCCTTTTTAAAATTCCAGTCATTAGGTCATTTTTGAGATTCAGATCTGGCCGCTTCCATGCTTTCCATTGGTGGCCTTGCAGTAAAGCTCAATCAGAAAATCTCTCTCCTGTCCGTGGCTTTTATTACCACAGATAATTCTTTTTTAAAAGAACAATAAAGACATGATTTGTTTGATCACAGGAAAAAAAAACAAACCCTCTTTTAAATCTGATTTATTTATATTTTTTAATGGAAGGCATACACAGAACTACACAAGGAAGTTTTTTAGGATTTATCATTATAGCCAACACTACAAAAGTTTACACCAAAGGAGTTTCACACTTCCTTGAATTCTTTCTTTTTTCCTCCCCACATAGAAAAGTGAAACTATTTTGAAAATCTGCTTTCGGAACACTTTAGATAACTGTTATTGTGTTAATTCTGGATGTTTCAATTAACGTGTTTAAAATGTGTTAAACCCTATTTATTTCAAAATACAACACTCCTTCCCAGCCAAACATTGCCTATGTTCTGCTGGTAACAGCACAAAAAGTGACTTACTGGTGCTCCTCTCACCAGAGACAACTCAGAAGACGGCTATCAGGTTGTCTTCTTGCACTGCTTTTATTCAAAATATGTCACTATACACAGCAAAGTAGTGCATATTTAGTTAGGACTGCATTGGACATGTGCTCAGTCCTTTAAAAATACTTCTGATGGCTTAGAATTACAAGCAGGAATACAAGGGAATAAGGAAAAGCAAAAATGTTATGTGAGATGTCTCAGAATAAATACAACTGAAGTCAATATTACTTTTTCTTTGTTAGTAGGGTCACCCACAGTTTATTGTGTGTCTGTTTCAACAGAATCTGTTCACTTGCATTCTCACTATAGCTTTCTGAGACAATGTGCAAATGACTCTGGGCATCACTGCTTCCTCATGGAAGGAAAATGATGGCTGTGCTCACCTCAAATGGCTGTGCTCACCATTAAAGACCAGACGACAACATAATTAGAGAAGCAGCACCAGGAGAATTAAATTGTAATTGGCTTCAACTGCAAGAAACCCAAACAAATGTGCAAGAGGCTCAATGATCCAATGATTCAAAACTGCAATTCCTTGATACCAAAAAAGCATATTTACTCATAAAACTTCCCCTCTTCTCCCCCTTCACCCCCCAAGGAAATCTTGGGACACTGTATGGATGAAGTTTTTTTAAAAACACAAAGACTTCCTAACAGAAGTACATACTACTAAATATGCATGTTACAGAAGGGGCATGACTAACAGTAATTTGCAAGACCATTAACAGTAAAAGCATTTCAAAATCACACAGCTGAAAGCACAAAAATGTGGTTTACATGCAGGTGGGTGGGGAGGCACAAACTCAAAGAACGGGTAAAATTGCAAGTCAAAATGTGAAAATGGGGTGTTGGAAGGGAAGGGAGAGAAACATATCGATTTGAAAAATCAGTTGCCTGATCCCCAGCTGTCTACTAGTTCAGTGTTTTAATGTCACATACTCCTATCAATAGGTTTATATTTTAAATAGTTAAATAGCTGAATAGTTATAATCAAAGAAGTTTACTTGTTCCAAAGAAATACTTCTTCAGTCAGATCAAGCTACTGGACTAGAATATACAAACTGTTATCCATACAGAAATCCCTTTCCCATTGCCATCACACAAGTCTTTGAAATGTAACTTACATTAACCCCTGCTCCCACCTCTGAAGCTAACAAGCAGAAGACTCATTCCCAACAGAAGAAACATGAATAATGATCAGTCTTTTATAGACAAAATTAAACAGGTATTTAATAATTGCTCTTTATGATGAAGTTACAATTTAAAATATTGATTTATATGAACCAACACTTATCCACAAGATATTTGTCCTCTGATGTCCAGAGTGAAAAAAAAAATTACAAAAAAAAATTTGAGACACTGACACCTTGGAGGTTTTATAAACAGCTGCAAAATTACTAAACAATTCAATTCCTCTCTAATCTTCCATGCTAAAGAGAGTTCTGTAACCACATATCAAAACTCTCCACCCAGGAGGTCACTGGATGAATTGTGTTTATTCCAGCTGTACAAATATGCTTCATTCCAAATGTAGAAGGAACAGCTGTAAAGAAAAATAGTTTGGCTTAATTTAGTATGGCTGATTCAATTTAAGTAAGCAGCAACAGGACTGTACAGTTCAAGTCTGAAGAGCCACACCCTGTGTCTGGGGAAAGCTTCCAGAGATCACGAATTCTCTACAGCAGCTGAAAATGGAACTAAAACATCAAAACTGGAAAATATATGCAAGATTTTTTGTATTTAACAATAGAAGAAATATTTATATCTACTGACTTCAATAAAACAGGATATGGTGTAAGTATTTTAAAAAGGAAGCACATACATAACATAAGAGGCAAAAGGAAAACTAGGAGAACTAACAGCTGGATTTGTGAACATTTTCAGCTCAGCAGTAGTGACAGGCATTTGAGGCTGAAATTCTTAAAGAAATGCAGTGGGTTGTTTTCCAGGAATTGCTGGGGGGCGGGGGGAGGGAGTGAATAATCTGTTAAATGTCAGCATGACATATCTAGGTACAACCTCCCTGTTATTGCCTTCAGCATCAGACTCACATTTCTGCTGGGAAATGATCCTCCCTTTTCACTGGGACAGATTACAGCTATGCCATCTGACAGTTTTGCCCTTTGCCCCTTACACCAACCTTTACTTCTGAGTAAGCAAAAGTCAAATATTTGTCTCTTTTGCCAGTCAGGTCATATTTGTCATCATCATTTTTGTTTCACCTTTTAAAACAAAGTTAGCACTTCACTGCCGTACAGTCTCATTAAAATTCTTGCAGTGTTTTTGAAGCTGTCAGGTTCACAGTTCAAGGGTTTATGCACATCCTAAAGTGCAAACACCAGGAAAGCACTCCTGTAGAAACAGGTCAGTTGTCTGTTTTCTGTTTCAGTTCCATCACCAACAAGCGCAGACTTCACTTTCAAAAAGAAGCGTTTCCTCTGGGCAGCTTCAGGAACTCAAAAAGGAAGGTGAAGAGGGCATTCCCATCCTCTCCTACTGAGTACTGTGATTTTAACACAGACTTTCTTACCTTGGAACTTCCCTTGGTCTCTGCAGTTTCACAGAAAAACCTGACCAAGGGAAAGGGGGTGTGTAACCAATATTCTTAACTACTTACTAAGCTATCAATATCCTATGTGACTGAAACCAAGACTCACAAAAGAGGTCTGGTGTTAGCTTAAGGCAGCTATCTGCCTGGTTATACTGAGTCACATTTCCTGAGATGTCCTCAGTAAACAGTGAGAGAATAGCTAGTTGGATAGCTAGAATATACTCAGAAAGTAGAAATACAGAGAAAAGTCAAACCAATGAGCCTCTGACATGTCCTTAAAAAAAAAACCACCAAACAAAAAACCCCCAAAAAAACCCAAAACCCAACCAAAAAACCAAACCCCAAACAAAAACACACTAACAAAAAGAAATTCCCCCCCCAAAAAAAACCACTCACACAAAAAACCACCCACCTGCAATTGCCAGTATTCTTTTTTTTTTAATTAACAATCTACTCATTTGGTAGAAATGACAAAGTGTTGAAGGCAACCATGCTAAGTGATTTGGAAGCAAGCGAAAAATAAACTGCTCAAGAGTCAGGCAAGTATGGAAGCCCACACTGTACACAAGAATAGCAACAAGAAACACTACTACATCAGATATGTAGAAAACCTGAAAAATCAGGTCAAGTGTTAAGATTCCTGCTGGTATAAAGAAGTAGCACTTGACGCTTGCAAAAATTTGTGTTCCTCACCAGCTCACGTTCTCTGCGACAGCTCTACTACAGAATTTCTCTGGGAATTCCCAAATTAAACAAAATTATACAACACCAGAAGAAGCGTAAGCAAGCTACTATCCTCTGATGCAATGTTTGAAAGAACTCAAATGCTACTAAGACTGGGCACATCTGCCCAAAACAGCTATAGAGTAGGTTGGAGAGTCCTAAAGCTTGAGGATATATAACCATGAGCTTGATAGACTCTAGACACCTTTCTTATTAGCTGTAGCTATGAGGACTAAGCAAAGCATCGTAATTATTTCCCAAACAGCCAACTTCAATAAGGTCATTAGTAGACGAGGAGGAAAGGGGGTGTGTGGGGGTGGGGGGTGTGTGTGTGTGTGTGTGTGAATTCCTTTGTTCACTAAAAATAATTGGAATTAGGTCAAATATCTCTTAATTTCTGAAGCTTAAAAGCACAATTATTTTTTCTGCAACTAAAATGTCAAATACAGTAACAGAGATCAGATCATGCAGAAAGAATGCAAAAGTATTAACTGGGTTACAAAATCTGAAAAATAATTACCTCATCTTCTTTTATATGACTGCATATCTTGACCATCTTGTTTGTTTGTTTTCAATTTACTCAGAGGCTTTAAGACCCTTCTAATAGTCTCAGTTAATCTATTTGTGAAAACATGTTGATGGTCCTTTTACTCTATAGCTAGTTAAAGTAGTTCACCTGTTTTTCAGTCTCACTCTACAAAGTCCCTTTTTAACCCATGCACTTGGTTAACTTCAGGCTTTGGAGCAGTTCCACTGCAGTCAATGGAATTATTCACATTCACGAATCTATGCACAACCACATCTTGTGAAAGGTCTGAGGGCCTCCCCAGCTCTAGTGGACACTGCAATAAAGCTATATAATAAATCTGATTTCCAGGTCAGAACTTCCACAAAACATTGTCTGATTTACCACTTGAGGTTTGGCATCTGGCACCCTTTCAACTTCTCCTTTATTAAAAATTTATTAAAGTTTATTAAATTTAGTAAACAGTGAGAGAAAAACTAAGTTTTCTGATTTTAAGAATTTGTAAATGTTGGAATTTGCCTGCATTGGATAAAGATAGCTTGTTAACCTATTCAGGAAAACAGAAAAAAGAAAAAAAGAATGTTGAAACAAAGACCATAATGAGAATAATTCTTCCAGGCCAGCTTCCTAAATAACTATTTAATCAACGGCTGTGTCACATTATTACAGTCATCATTAGAAAATGAACTTCCTTTCACTGATACTCTGTGATGAGAAACAGCAGTGAAAAAGGAGAAGACAAACTCTTTTGTCCCACAGGGATTCTAAAGAGTAAGAAAAAAAAAACCCCAGAAATGTTAAATCTTTGCCTGCTGCTTTGTAAATACAAAAAGTCTGGCAGTAAGCCCAGGAAACGCCTAATACAGTATGACAATGCAGAAAGACTGCATAAACAGACTGATCAGGTCACCATAACTCATATAGCCATACAGCTATTTGGAACAGATGACAGAATAGAGTTCATATCACATTTTGGTTTTATTTCAATTTTAAACAGATTTTTGCATAAATTTTTTAACATCTCGAAGTTCAATTCAGAAAATGAACACACATGGAAATGGAAGACTGCATTTGGATGCAATTCAAATAGATCATCCCCACTGCAATTGCAATGACAGTAAGAAAAATAAGCTGTACAAATATGCACAAGTTAAAGTGAGTTCCTACACATATCTATTTCTTAAAGCCTTCCAGTACTGTAGAACTTTCTGTCAAGGTTCCAAAGGGCAAAACTGATCTCTTTCTGCAAAACCATATTTCCAGTATTGCACTGATTACATGCAGCTATTTAGATATCACAGTTAGAAAGGACTAAAATTCTGGAATTTTTGCATCTTTTTGAATCACACTGTACAACTCATCTGTCTATCTCTGTAACACAGAACACCACAGAATTATCCACTACTTCAACAAGAATCAATCATTTCAGTATATTAAACAGTGAAATTTAGCATCATGCTTCTCAATTTCAAGTTACATGAAGAACGAGCAGCCTTACTAAACATGGAATAAGTGGAACTCGGAAACAGATAATTAACAAATGCAGCTTATCTGACTATAATCCAGTTTGTCTGAAGAGAAAAAACCACAATATTTTCAGTTACAAGACAAGGATTATATATTTGCCCATAGGTGCATTAATCACAGAGGCTCTGTGATTAAGTCAGCATAACAGATTCTTTCCTTAAGTGGCATAACTGGGAAGCCTAACACAGTACCAAAAATAGCACCTGACTTCTCACAGCTAACCTGCCATCTTACCAGTGAGTAGCTAGTCTAAAAATAAAAGCTAAATGTATTATGAAAGAACATTAAAAGAAAAAGTGTACATATAAGGACAGATAGCTAGCTCAGCTAATTCGGTGAAATTTTACGGATTTAATGACACCCTGTTTCACAACACAAATGCAGTTAAAATAATAGTCACACCATTTTTCTCCATAAAATTACCCCTCTTGAACTATTACAGAAACAAGTGCCTTTAGCTTATCACCCTGCTTGAAAAACATGGCATATAAATACTATGGAGAACTTGAAATGAAATCATATATTTCCCTTTAGATTCTTTAGATGAGTTGTTGTGGCATGCATAGAGAATCTACTGCAGTCCAAGGTTTCCACTGTTCATGGGCAGACACTATTTCCTGGAGAGGATACAGAAACAGCAGTTTCTTAAATGAGAACTATTTTTCCACAGAAAAGTAAGAAATTCAAAATGAGTGTTTGTAGCCAGTGCAGAAAGAATAAAAGTAGAAATCTGGAAAGGTCTTTTGATGATGAGTACAAGTAATTTCTCATGAATCTTTAAGCTTTTTTTAGCTTAAACAGTTCTATTGTTTTACGCTGGAACAGGTTGCCCAGAGACATTGTAGATGCTCCATTTCTGGAAATGATTCAAGATAAGTTTAGCGGTGCTCTGAGCAACCTGATCTAGTTGAAGATGTCCCTGCTCATTGCAGTGGAGTTGGAGTAGATGACCTTTAAAGGTCCCTTCCAACGCAAACCATTCTATGATTCCGTGGTTTTCCTATGGCTTGAATTGTTCATGTAGTTGCTGCTAAAGTCAAGTTTCTGTTTTGTTCAAATTCTATTCAAAAAATATCAAAATAAGTGACTCTAAGATTCAAAATATCAGCCGAAATGCATGACTCACTGCAATTTAATGTTGTTACATTGACATATGAAATTCTATTGTTTTCTGAGTTCGTGTGTTAGGGCTTCAATCTTGTATTCATTCAAAGCTGTTCCTCACAGCACTGAAATAGGAGGGGAAAAAAGTTTAGGTAACCTATAAATTCAGGTGTCTCAGTTCTATCCCCTTCATATATACCACTTTGCATAACAGAAGTCTTGCTAAATTCCACTTACAGACTAGAAGCATGTTTTTCACATGTATTTTAAGGTTTGGACATTTAATATTTTTAACCCTTAAGTTACTTCATTTAATCAGCATTCTATCTGCTTCAGTACAACAACTGCACTTGAACTAACCTAGCAGTTCTATTTTTATAATATTAGCTTATAGGTTTTGCAATGGTAATTGCTTGCCATCCAAACAGCATGCACAACTTTCAAAGGCATTTGATTCTCAAAGCATCCCTCTCGCTTACTTGCAAACTGGAAAATACAGAAACAAAATTAAGCTTATGGATGTTCTCTATTCACCATTTCAAACAATGACATTTCGCATTCAGATGAGATAACAGAAATTCAGTGTAAAAATACTACTCTCATCAAATTAGCTTCCATGCTTATTCTGCTTTGTCTGTCATGGCTATTGAGGTCTGTTGAAATTGCATGCAACATCTGGAACAGTTATGCTGAGCAAGGAGCATCAAGTAAAAACAACAAGGATATAACTGATTAATTTAAAGATTAGATGCTCAGAAATCTGAGAAAAATTACAGTAATACAGGAAACAGAAAGTGGACTTTGTAACTGGCTTTCAGAGATCCAGTTCAATTCCACTAGCTCCCAACTCTGACCAGTATTATTTCTGCATTCCTGCTGTTTCTGAATTGCTTTACTAAGCAGATAAACATGTAAACCGCATTTGAAGATGTGTAAAAAAATTCTTTGATTTCATATTCGGACAACAAATGAATTACAAAGACAGTGGAAAAGTAACATTTTTAGGCACTGACAAAAGAACAGATGTTTCAACGCTGTTATACCAGAAGTCCTGCCAGAAAAAAGGGTGCTTCCATCAGTCTCTCCTTAAAAACCAAAACCCAACAAAATCTCACACATTTATTCCCTCATGTCTGAAAATGACAGTTCTTCCTTCAAACAAACATCCACAAGTTTCAGAAAAAAAAGCAAAGTGGACACCACCCTCCTCAGAAGCACAAAACAAAACCATCAGTTGACTTTTGCGCTATCTTCTGTAAGGCTTGGATGAAGCGTTTTAGATATCCCATTTTAAAATCATACTATTATACTTTTATTGCTATACTGCCATTAGCAGCTTGCAACTCAACTTTGGTGAGTTAGGCAGAGGATTTAGGTGACTCAGTAGTTTTTTTTAATTAAAAGCTGACTTAGTCTGTTGGGGGAGGTGTTAGGTGAAGCATGAGTAAATTGGAAGGTGAAAAAGATGCATATAGGGTCATAATTCAGCAATAGACTACTAAACATTAAAAAGCCCTTAAAGCAATCTGGATGACTGTTTCTGCTGAGCCAGAACATCAGAGACGCTGCTGAACGCTGGAAGCATCTGGTAACATATTGTTTTGTGGACCTCTGTATCAGTTATATGATAGGTGCTTTTGAAATGTGCAAGAAAGATCATGCTATTTTGAATTAATTAGTTCAGAATTCATTACTGGTATCTGGAAATGAATTTTTAGAAAGCAGGACCAATACACCATCGATTGTTACTGAAGACCCATGAAGATCCATTTCCAAACCACTGAATTTTTTTATTTTATTTTTTTTTCCAAGGAAACTTTAAAAATACATTCCAGGCTTCCTTCTGTAAAATATTGAATTATGAAGTATAAAATGGAGCAAACGCAATCTTCAAATCATAACATCAACCACAGGGGAACTCAACACTGAAGGGCAGTCAGTGCCTTAGGGTCTGCTACTCTCAGAAAACAATAATGGCACTTGAAAAGAGTTTTTCACTTTCTTCCACTTATATTTGGCAAGATTTGAATCAGTAGTGTCTTCCAAACTCCTACCACTCATTGAAGGGCAAATAAAAACCATACCTATTCCTGTAATACAAACCTCTCCTGACTCTGGAATTGCATAAAGCTAAATTACATAACAGAAGGCCCAATGCAAAATTTAGATTTGTATAATCTTGAGATTTTGGCTAACCAAATCTTTTCAGTGGTTTGGCTTAATTTATTTTCTAAAATTTCACTTGAGGTAACTGCTGCTAAACTGTAAGTTTCCCAAGTTTGTGTTTTTCCCATAATAAAGTCAGAGCTCACTAAATACATTATTTTTATCCAAAGGCTATTTTTAAAAATAACCCTTCTTCCTCTATGGAAAAACTACCTAGAAGCATTAATATATTACTGAAATCCATTTAAATATAGTGAGAAATGTGAATTGAATACATCTGTTAATTTGAAGTTGTTGGTGTTTTGTAGTTTTTTTAAAATCACCAGTTCACCAAGCATTTCATCATACTTTGTCTTCATGATGCTTAAGACCTCATGTATTAGACCTCATTATTTTCACTTCATTGATCACATTTTTTTCACATACAGAAAACTAGTAAATGCAGCAGTAGAATCCCTTTACATTCATAGCCATAATAAAAGCTACAAGGCTAGCTGGAAATTACTAATCACCTATTTCTGATTAAATAAACAAACACAAAAACAACAAGCAAAACCCATTCTGCTTCAAGCTAAAACTAAGACCAGGCTATGCAACTGGAAGCATATATTGAGCTATATAGAGGTATCATCACATATATATGTATCATATTATATATGGAGATACAATTTTTTTCTCATTAATCTCATCTCAGCAAGAGCAGTTATGAGATGTTTTTCTGCCTGCTAGTGCCACTACGTAATATAAATGATACTGCTTCACCGTTCTGTGGGGTGGTTTTTTTTCAATGTTATTAGTTTTCCTTAGCATTTGTATGCATCTATCGTACCTATTTTCAACTTTGATGAAAGAGGACTTTTTTAAAAACATTACTTAAGCTGAAAATACAGGTAAAAATATAAACTATATTACAGTTTACAACAAAACTGGGGCCAGATGAGGGTTCCCAGCTCTAATATACGCGGCTAGTGACATGGAGATCACCTCCACAGATAAGGAGGATGCTCCCTGCGTTCCCAATCCTTAACTAGTCTGAGGCAGCTAAGAATAGCAAATACAGCATGTTATTCTGCACAGAACTGGAAGCTACTGTAGCGGCAACATCCTTCTGGCATCTCTCATGAAGTTTCCATCACAGCTCCCAACAAGTGGAAATAACCAAGGTTCAGCTCAGCCTGGCTGAATCTAGGCTGCAGTGCTGATGCCTTTGCTCTATCCTCCATACTCCAGTTTAAAGAGAATGGTATCAAGATGTTCATTCTTGCTCAAAGTGTATTTATTGTTGCAGCTGATGTAAAAACCTACGCAAATAAATTGGGAATCCTTGGATTACAGGCTTTTTCATCACCATTATCTGGATTAACTAGCAAAACAGAAAAAAAACTTCCAAATGCCCCCCTCCTCCTCCTTTTCCTAAAAAACAAAGCAATACCCTCACCAAGACCAAGCAGACATAAAGAGCTAAATAGTATATTTACAATAGATTTTTAATTTATTCTGTAATAAGGTAAAAATAGTATTTGCATCTGCTACAAGTTTTGAACTTGACTCTGCTAATATGAACTCCATTCTGTGCAGAAAAACCCAGGGTACCTTTAATCTAGCCATATTCCGTACTAACAGTAGCAATGCTCCAGCATGAAACACTGCAGAAGGCAGTCTGGCACCCTGGCTACCAACACCAGCAGCTGAGGCCTGGGCTGCTGACAGTACACTGCTATTTGTGTCAGAGCCAATTTAAAGCCACGTTGCAGTTGCACCTATTCACTGTTAAGTGATCCTTCTGGAACTGAAATGTATTATAAACTCCTGCTCCATGCAGAAGGGAGGTTTGTCCACTCAATAGCCTGCATTTGGGTACACAACTGCACAGAAATGCACATTGTATAATAGAGTCTCCTTACAATACAACAGAATAAAAGGAGTATGGGCAGTCCCTTAATATTACAAACATACCTTGCAACTAACTGCAGCACCGGGAAGCACATCAGGACAGATACTGGATCTGCTCAGAATTACTTAGGCTTTGAAGCAAACATTGTCATTGTCAAATCCTTCTGATTACACATACAATGAAATAGCATCAACCCTGTTCCTCCAGTTTTCTGCAGCCAGGTCAGGATTTTATTTGTTCTATCTCCAAAAAGTATACGTCTGGAGAATCCTAATTTAAGAAGCAAGTCTTATTTCTTTCTGCTAACTTCCGTTACATGTATGGCTTAATATACAGTTAGTTGTCTGATGCTGAACAAGCAGATTAAAAAAAATACATTTCCCATTTGACTAATATTTTGTAGGTACTTGTGTCAGAAACACCTGAATTTTTGTCATTCTCTTCCTCCTTAGACCACAAGAACCTTATACACTCCAAGAGGAGAGAATGCTTTCTCAGGCATAATTTCTGACATTCAAATGCTGAAATACCACCACAGCTTTGAGATAACATAGACCATAAAAGGGTAAAGCAGGCATTTATACAAAAATGTGTCAGGATACCATCACTGAATCTCACGTATTGGTTATACTAACAGATTCACTTTACACCTTCTGCTCTTGCAGTTCCTCCCATTGAGAAAATTTCTGTCCATAATGGCGTCCTGGTTAGAATTTCAACCACTCCTACAGTTGTTTACAGCAGTATTAGCCTTAATCCTTTTAGTCACTATTGCTAAAGCAGAAGCATAGTTCTGTCGACTACTCCATTATGAGGTTATTGGTGTCCTTATTTCTACTCTCAAGGTCTAAAGCTTTTGCAGATATTCCTCAGCACTTAAAGAGCTTCCTAAGCAGCTTCTGGGAACACATGTTGTTTTTACTAGCTCTGGGTAGAGTTTCATACCTCTGTGCCTCACAGCATACCTCTGTGAGGCCCTGTCAGTGATCAACTGATTTAGTGTTCAAAATTAGAACCCAAGCCCAGCTACTTTTGGCAGATTCACTGCAAGAGTCTTAATTCTTATCTGCATTCAGCATATCCAGTCATAGTTACTTGATTTTACTTAACCTGACATTTTCTCTACTGGTAGATTAAAATGGACTGGCAGCATAGTGCACTCAGAACCTTTCATTAGAACGGGCTAGTAGATACCTAACCGACTGGGAAAGCCTTCCCCAAAGAAGAAGCCCTCTTAGAAGATGCCTTAGAAAATGCCTAGAGATGTGATTTGTATTGATATAGGCTTTTTTAATTCAGTTGCAAGTGGAAAGTCTGAGGGATAATAGGCAACATGGCTCATTCCCAAAATAAGGGCATAATGCTAAAAAGTTTTCTAGAAAGCATACACTGGATCAGTGGATTTTTATTTTTATTTTTCCCTTTTTCTGGGCATCCCCAGAAATATTTCCAGTGGAGATGCAGATCCATGAGAAAGGAATTTAAAATTATCAGCTATTACTTTACTATTCCTAATCAGCTTTGAGAAACCATCTGTTTTCTATGAACACCATCTTGAAACTGTTGCTTAGAATACGCTATGTTAAAGTTAACTATGGAAAAGTTAACTATGACTCCAGGAATCCATGGTTTATGCTGCATCTGCTAAGTATTCCATAGATGTTTCCCCGACAGGCTTTTCTTCTGTGGAAAGGGGACTGTAGCAGGTTGTTGGTTTTTTTTTTTTAATATAACACTCTTTGCTTACTAGTATAAAAAAAAATCCTTTAAGATTGTTATACAAATATTTACATTCAATACATGGCAGTTACATAATGGTGCCTTTAAAGGAGTAAGAACTATTAATAAACAAAGAGGAACTCAGTCATCCTGAAATCTGTTTACTTGCACGTATTGAATGCAGCGTTCTACAGAGTTGTATTAAAGTCTAAAACTGACTTTTATGATTCCTTTATGGCATGTAAGACCCAGAGTAAACAAAACAGGACAGCTCAGAGCCTGCAAGCGAGCAGTAGTCAAATTCTCTGGAGTTGTGTTGATTTTTCTCAACTCAGTATCTATCAGTATGGTATTCCTGAAAGTCTATCTGGAGAATGCTCTGAAAGATACAGTATGAAGCGCCTGCAGTACAAAACCCAAGCTCAGTGAAAGCTCTTAGTCCTCCTGGGAAGGTTGGTTGTTTTTTTTTTTTTTCTGATTTGGTTGACTTATTTGTAATACTTAGAATAATTCTAAAAACAGTAGGCTTATAAAAACCCACATTTAAAAAAATTCACAGCAGAATGCAACCTCCCCCTACACACAGTTTCTCTTAACATGCTTCATGTTTAATTAAGTACTGTCAACCCAAATTTAAATTTACACACAGAGCCCAGAAATGTATTGCCCTGTGCATCAGCAAGTTACTACTGCAAGCAGTAAATGTAGCGAAGTAAAAAGCAGCGAGACTCAGCAGCAAGAATAGAAAAGCAGAAAAATTTGAGAGTAACAGTTATGAAAATAACGCTATTTAAAACATAAACTTTTCATCCCCTTTCAAACTTGGATTAGAGATGGGAAGTGCAAAAGTTTAAAACGTTTTTGTAAAGACATGAGGTATTTTATGGCTTTTTAGCAAGTATAAAAATTAGAAAAGTAAATCATATTGATTTTAATGCCTCATAGGCTATATGCAAATGTATTTACCCTCAGTCTCTAACTGTGCCACCCTCTTGGCAATGTACTTTAGAAGTTATTCCAGTCATTTGGCCACTCAGAGATTTCACCATAAATCTTAACTTTTTCTGTCAACAGTTGCAAATTTCATAGACATTTTTGCTTTTAAAATAAAGTCTTTTAAATTAAAGGCTTTTACTTAAGACTACTTCAGTCAAGTAGACTGAAGTAAAATCCACACTCATTGTAAACTCCTTATACCCAAGGCAAATGAATGCAGAAATCCTCTATGTGGATTTATTGCCTGCTAGTATTAAGTGGCAAATGCTGCATCAGCTTTATCTAAAAATGTCAGGCAACATTCTTTTAAATAAACACTGGAAAAGTGCATTTCATTTACTTCATGATGGCCTCTCCAATCTCCACAATTCCTGAAAAACACAATTACTCATTCTTTGCTAACATTAAGCTTGTGACAAATTCAGCGAAAGGAAAGTAAAACTTTAGCCCACTGAATTGAGTTAAATTTAAAACAATAGTCTTCATTTGACAGAATTCCCTTCCTGCATAGTAAGATTACATTTACCCAATTTGAGTGTTTCGAAGCTTCAGTATTTCAGCAATTAAAAATCAAGCAAAAGTTTTCATCAAGTTGCAAGATCACTTATTCTTTCAATACATTGTTTTAAGTAATTTTTATTACATGCACAGCCAAAAATTCATAGTGGTTTTCTGAAAGATTTGCCATTAAAAGATTTTATAATTACTCAATACCTTGTTGTAACAACGACCAGCACCTAAACCAACCAACCACAAAAAAAACCAAACCAAACCAAAACAAAAACAAACCAACCTATTGATATCACTAGGCTACAATGTCCATTTTTTATCAAAATACATTCCATATTGGAGGAATGATTGCAAGAGAGGGAGGTGAAAAAGCAAGTGAATATTCACAGACCCACACTATCACTCTGAAAAAGGTCACAACACTCCATTATAACATATAGTCAGCATCTGTGGTTACATTGATGCAATTTTAGAATTAATGAAATGTTACACCTGGCTTTTAGGCAAAACTGGATATTATCACCAGGAAACGAAGAAAGAATATTCCTTAAGTAAACATTTACTCCAAATAGACAAAAAAATATTAAAAGCTGTGAATACTCTCAATCCTTCTAAGTTACAAAGCTGGTAAAGAGTGAGCCTGTAAACAGGTAAGTTTATCCATCAACTTGCGTGTACAACTTTGTACAATTAACACCTTGCCCAAAGATGCATTCACTTATTTCCTTCCCTAGCACTCACTAACATTACTGATGGTATGGACGGAAAAAAAAAAAGGCAAACAAAGCATACCATATATTTAGACTGAAATCACTTGAGAGATTTCCAAGCCTATCTTAATACAACACAATATAGAAGCAAATAAGTAAAACAAGCATAAATCAAATCCCATCAGAGAGGTGATGGAAAAGGGTCACAGTGAATTAAAGGAAGGCAGACATCAAGTTTTTGCTAAAGCAGTGCAGAACAAGTAATTTGCAACCAGCAATTTTAAAACCACAGTTTTACAAATGAGTAGCTTGTTAAGTGCTACATACTTCAAGCATATCTATGCATTAATGAAAACATGTAGGTATTTTGAAAAATTAGTTCCTCGGAACTCAGATTTTGACCTGGGAATTTAGTTTTTAGAATAACTGAAATGTGTTCATGAGTTTGGAGATTTGAAATATAACCTACTATATCAAATCCAAAGAACTGCCAGTCAGATGTAATCATCAAAGAATCTAGTCTAGCAGAATATTAAAAGTGAACAATCTGTTTAAACTATACTTTCTAATAAAAAAAGATTTGTTGTTTTGAGGATACAAATACTGAAAACAATTTTATGTACTTTACAAACTACACAAAATCAAGCATACTATTGATAAAGAGTACTATTGATAAAAGTCACTCTTCTCACGGAAGCATGGCAATACACTATCAGAATAAGAGTTTCCTGGTTAATATTCTACTTCAGAGAAAACCTGTACTTTCTATTATAGCAAATGACAATTAAAAGAGAACATTTATAGAATAAGACAAAGTTATAACTTGTTCCCTGCCAGCTGAGGACAATTTACAGGTAAGGTCCTCTCACAACCATCCAGGTGTCATACAGAAAATATCTAGCCCTCTGCTAAAATTAAAATTTTTCAAGTATGCTAGTCTTGACTCACAGTATGAGATGAATCAGCTAAAATATTTTGCGACAAATTATATATGGATATATAAAACACTGAGAAAAAAAAACTAAGGACACAAAGAGCTTCTAACTTCAGCCTCATTCTAACACAGTCAGTTTACACAGAAGGTATTAATATTTCTTTCTTTACACATATTTATTTCTTCACACCTTACAAGGCTTTTTTAGTTCAGTCACAAGTCAATTTGGAACTTCACATAACCCTTTTTTCCAATCATACTAAAGAGGAAGTAGTGTAATTCTTATCAGTGTGCTAACAAAGATTCATATTTGGGTCTGCATGTGAAAATACTGGACCTCACTTCTCCCTCCATCCTTCCCCAACACTTACAGCAACAAATAATTTTTGTTCAGAGCAATGAGAATTTCAGCAATATTTCCTCTTACCAGGATGTGTATCAATTCCCACTGGCTTTGAAGAGAAGGAGGAAACACAGAGATTACAATTTTGGAAAAAATTTTAGGAAAAGAAAAAAATTCCATTTAAAGGATAGATCCACTTCTAACTATCAGGCAAACAAGCCAGAAGACAGGCATATTCTGCCTCTAATGCACAACTGATTTCAAGAGAATTTCACCAATAAACTTGGCTACAGTTTAAAAAAAAGAAATGTAAATCACATGGAAAGAATTGGAAGTCATCTCAGATATATGCTACAAACTTGAGAGTAGTGAAACAGTGGGGAGTCATATTTAGCAGAAATATCCAAAGCCTTAATATCACATTTTTTCCATTATCCAGAAAATATACCTTAATGTGTATTGATCATTTATGTCCAAACACTTGAGAAAAGCCAGAGCTGGTATGCATCTCATTTTGCTTACCTTATCAGTTAAGTTTTTTTTTTAAATTATAATTTATCTTTCACAACTGGAAGATTAAGTACAAAATGGTTTTACATGACAGCAACATTCTCCATAGGATAGTACCATGGACTATCCTGTTTCCTCTCTTCAGGAGGCTTTTGATAAACGAATGATGCCCTTCACCTCCAGCCACCAAGTCAAGACCCTGGTGACAGGGCTAACACAGTGAAAGCTGCTGTTATTACTCAGTTAATAATCCTTATTTAAGCAAGATGGATAAACTGAAGTTTTCAATTTCAGATAAGCATTTTAGGTACTACCAGGCTTAGTAGTTTCTACCTCCTAGGAGATGAAGAAAAAAGGTCTAGGATGTGACACAAGGATCTTCCCCACAGGGTGAGCATTTAGTAGAAATCTTGGAGGTCTAACTATTAATAGGTTTGGAGTCCCTCTTCATTCTGGAAGCCTGCTGGGTTCAGAGTTGATAAAAATCCCTGCAGAGTTTTTTGACACTAATATGCAAGCACCGGAGTAGTTTTGCATATCTTGACTTAGCAATACTTACACAAGGAATGCATTAGCTTAAGAAGCATTAAGGAGAACTAGAGCAAACAAAGAAATGTAGCGGGATGGCTGTGTGCTCTGGCTGTTTTCTCTCTACAACCAGAGGTAGCTCAATAAAAGTCCAAATAGCTGTGCGTCCATCCTTTATTTCTACAATGAGTATGGGAGTAAAGAATGAACTCCCCCTCCCTCCTAACAGTTCAGATGTCCAACACAATTTCAAAATGTTTTCCCCTGACCTCATATGGAAATAAAACTGAACACTAAGTTTATAAATTACATTGCTGTCTACTTGTTCTCACTAGAAAACACCATTCACTAAATCAGGTCATCAGTGATTGAAGGGTTTAAGTGTTGTGACCTGGTCTTATAGACTTTATTTGGCTAATCATATTGTAATAGCTTTAAAACTAGAGGTGCTTCTTTCTTAAACAGCAATCAGAGTGAATTTTCAGGCAGAGCCTTCCCCCATACACTATAACTTATGCTAGTGTTTACCTCTAAAAATTCCATATAAATCTTTTTCTTTACTAAGCACTGGGACAGAGATTTGAAAGCCTGATAAGACTCAGAAAGGTGCTAAACTCCTAATCATTTTTAGAGGTACCTAATGTCTCAGTGCTTCTGATAATTTTCTGTTCATATCTTTTGATTTGTATTGGAACAAGCAAAGTATTGGGCAAGTCTTTTATTTCCATTAATATATGTAGTGTCAATCATACTTTGTTAAATAGGTCTTAAATGAAGATGAAAAACTTCCTAAATTAAAAAAAAATGATATAAAAACTTCATCTATCTAATCTGCAGTTCTCTTCATGCAGATTTTGAAAAAAAAAGTAAAAAGTTACATAATATTATGACCAATGAACACTCCTAATATTAGCATTTATTTTATATCTCCTGTATATTAAGATATATATATGGAAGATGGAGTTACTGTGACAGTAAATAAAGTTCAAAAAAAGAAGTTCAAGGAATAGAAGCTTTCACCTCTCACTGATTACTGCCAAAATATGAGAGCAAGCCATTATAGTTACTTTGGAAATGCCAGCCAAGTGTCTGCAATTTGTAAGTACTGTGAAACACTTGACTCCCCCACTTACTATAATACTATTCTAAATTTTGTATACTTAGTAACATACAAATGGAAGGAAAAATAAGTTATTTAGATATAAGTATCATAAATACATTTTCCTAAAGTCAGCTATTTGAGGAGTAGAAGATGGTAAAAAATAACAAGCCTGTACAACTTTATAAGTTTATTCTAAGTGTCTTTATTATTGGATTCCTTTCAAAATATAAGAAGAATAAGGCAAATACCCTTTAGCTAGGACCCAATTCCACATTTCTCTATGCTTGAATCTCCCGTGTTCAATTTAATTCAGTTTTAAATCAACCAGATCCTTGATTTCTTTAAAAGAGAAACTGCAAGTTTTCCACATACAAGAAAATGGCACCTTCAGAAAGCACTTAGAGGATTCCAGCTGTCTGGTACTCAGCCATCTTTATTTTTCTTAACTAACTAGCCTATTGTCCAATAATTTTTCCAGACTGCCATTCCCTAGCTAAATACTAGTTGACTTGAATGTTAGAGATAAGAAGGTCAAAGCCAAGAAGCACCAAACCTACTAGTCCAAAAATCTAACTTGCCATTTAGTTTAGGAGTTATGTTCTGTTCTCTTTGCTTTCTTCTAAAATATTTTAGTTTCTTCAAAAAACCTTCCATGATTGCAGAGATAACCTGTGCCATGTATCAACAAACGAAATACCAAATAAATATGAACAAAATAAATATTTAAGAACATGGCATAGATTGCGTATTTGCACAACATAAGAAAATGATTGTTGACTTTGTAAACAAGAGAAGTGCTCCAAAAACACTGACTTTCACTACCTACAGTGAAAACACTGAGTATCACTCCTTCCTTTGCAAAGCTTATAAACTTCATGCCACAAACAGGGTTATTGTCCCATTTAAGTACTGGCAAGCTCTTTGCTTTTAAAAGTTGGCTTGTGTTGTTACTTTCCCTTCAGAGTCTTCAGACTACTGTGTTTAAAGGTTCATTGCAAATTAACCAGCTAGCAATATTTTAAACATTAAAGCTGAATATTTCTTTTCCTCTCTCTGTCAAACTGTTTCATGTTTCCTGCCATTAATTTATTATGGAAGAGAACACCATTATTCTTAATAACTGGTATTAACCTAGAAGAAAAGTTCATATTTTAAGATTTCAGTGTTTTTGCTTCAGTAGACTTAATAGACACTGACAATCTGATTACAGCCAACTAAGAAGCAGCTACTATAACAGATCCATCAACCTGACAATCTGAAAGACAAATCTTAAAACTATAAAGTCTGCTGATAGACTGTGTTGTGAACAGAAATGGAGAAAATTCAACCTTGAAACCCTTTCACATGCGGTTGGTAAATAGTTTTACACTGTAAGGTGTAACAGGTTTCTTACGGAAAAGTTTGTATGTTTAAATGTGATCATGCAAGAACTGTTCAGTGAACTAACATAGGGTAATTTAATTACGAAGAAAAAAATTTCCAAGATCTCAAAGTAATGAGAAGCCTGTGACACAAATCCTAATCTGGCATATGACAGCTGCAGAATGAATTCAAAAGATTTTTACCAGACTAATTATCTCTTAATGGCAAGGCTCTGCGGGACACAACAAATTCCCGAGGTTTAGTTTCCAAGTCATGTGATTCAATCTTTAGCATGGCAGATGGCAGACAATGACAGCAAACCGCTCTTTTATTCTGAGAGCTACACACACCATTTTTGTAACCCAGCACTAAAATTATTGTAATCATACATCAACAAGGATACAATGTTATCACTGGTGACACCTATTTTTGCAATGATTGTTTCCCACACTGTGCAGCATGTCATTTTTATTAAGTGCTGTCAGCTCTTGGTGTGCACAGACTAAAACTGAAAACCCAGTAGGATTTATCCTCTCTACAGATCCACAAAGACTCCAGCAAGTTGGATGTCACTTTTAACAGGACACACGTTTGCTTTTAGCTAAAAGATCACTTTTTTTCAGTTGCCATGCTCTAATTTAAAAGTGCTGACTTCACATTAGGGTCTGATTTTATGTTCATTTATAGAAATAGTCTGTTCTTTTAACATCCCGCTTCACCAACCTGTTGGCGTGATGGGAGTGGGTATTACTAAGTACATTCTAAACCCGATCTCACTGAAAAAGGTTAAATTCACACCCAGTGGACCCCAGCAATTACATTCTCAGTAACATTACACCACATCCCTAAAGCTAGAATTATGTATCCCTGTGGGGAGGAGAGAGAGATACGTTCTCTATTTTATCTGTACTGTATTTTGGACTATTGATCTCCAGAAATTAAGAATAATACACAGGGGCTGCCTCCCCTCCCCCAAATTCTAAAGACCATTGTTCCAGAGAGCCAAGTTTTCCACTACTCTTTCACATGGCATGACCTTTATTTTTTGCATATGCAACAAAGCTGAACAGCTTCTTTGACATTATTGTTCACTTCCAATTTAAGACACTCTGCTGAGATGATTCACTAGATGTTCAGGGTTCTGTTTCTTTTTTAATACTTTTTCTAAGGCAACTTAATCATCATGATTACCTTTAAACAAAATCCTTACCGTTTTTCATTTTTTTTTTTCCTCAAATTGGTAATTGGACTGGTAATATCATCCTCTGCAAATCAAGATAAAAACTGTAAATACTTTCTAGGGTAAATCCTAAATCACACATTAGCTGCCTGTGGCCTCTGCACCACCATATGTAATGAAAATCCTTCAGAAAGTGCTCCATGAAAAGATTTGTAGCTGGAAAAAGATCTCTGTATTTTCATATTTGGGGTATTTTTCAGATCTCTGCATCTATGACAGGGCACAGTTAATTTCAGTTTAGTTTCAGATAACACTTCGTTCCATAAATAACTACAGATGGGAATATTTCTGTGTCCATGGATGGAGGCCAAAATTATCTCCTCTACTTGAGTACACTATTTTCCCCTTTCTTCTACCAATAAATAACCACAGCTTCCAGTTCTGAGCATACCAACTGAAAGTCTGAACAAACACATCACGTAGCGGTATCCCTGGATGAATTCATTTCCTGCCACACAGACTTCCTCAAGATTAGGGCCACTTTAATTCTTTTGTTTTCCTTAGGCTTGCAAGATTTGTATCTCACATGGACAACTCTCCACTGTTGTTCTATAAAACAATTCTAGCCTCTAGTACAAGCCCAACTTGCCCTAAGTCACATTTTATGTCAAATATTAGGAGGTTTGCTAGCATGGGATAAAACTTATTCTAACTGTAAACCCTGCTGTGTGAATTCTCTGTGCGATGTGGGTGTATACATTCACATTTTAATATAACCGGTATCCAGATTTTTGTTATTTTATCTCTAGCTCAACAGCATTTCCACAGTCATAGATAGCCCTTACATACCGAAACCACTCAAAAACAAACAAAAGAATTTTCAGAAACCTCAGACACTGTCAGACTCCATTTATCTCTCCAACAAAAATCAACTCTTCATTAATCTTAATTTTACAGTGACTATTTACCACTGAGTTCCACTGGATCTGATTAACTTTAAGCCTATTATTTCTTTCCCTATACACAGGGAAGACACAAAATTAATTTCCTTTTTCTTTGTTGCTAGGTTTTTGGGGTTTTTTTCATCCCCCTGAAAACTTGATGATGATCTTTCTCTAGTCTAAGGAATCCCATTTCCTTCAATATTTCTTCATACAACATGTTTTCTTAGTTATTTTCACTCTTCTCTGGATTTTCTGTAAGAAAGCTGTCTCTTTCTGCTATCATTGCACTGAGTGAGCCAGAGCAGAATGACCACCTGACACGTACATCAGAAACAGGATGACTGACCATAATTTCTGTATGGATGTTGTCTTTCCTCTCCTATGCACAACCATTGACACCATTAATTCATCTTTGGCTGTGATCCTTTACCATTTCAACCAGAACTACTTGCCATTTTTTATCTGCATTGTTAATACCTAATGAGTCTAAGATTACTCACCATGCTTTAGCCTAAGCTATTTTTGCAGTTTTTCAAGATTATTCTTTTTTTGTTGTTGTTGTTGTTGTTGTCCAGGTTTCCTGTTGTTCATCCTTTTGGTGTGTTCTTTGTATTTATTAAACTTATCCTCCATTCTGTCTCCCAGGTCATTTACAGCGACTAGTATGGACACACATTCATTGACCCCTACTCAATATAAAATTCCAGTTTGGCAGTGAATCATCAATAATTATTCTAAATAACAGTATTCCAAATGTGCATCCAGTAACCAGTGCATTTTTTTCTAGTTCATGCTTCTGTAGCTGACTAATGTGAAAAGACAGTCAAAAAGCTTACTTCAGATACAAGGAAATAGCCACTATTGTTTTCTTCCCCTTGTCGCTCCCAATCGAGTCATTGTTTCATAACTCTTTATTGTTAAAAACAAACAAACAAGCAAGCAAGCAAGAACAATTCCAAAACCCTGCATCATGTTGAAGCATTTTCTGCTCTGAGCTCAACCCAAACCAGCAGACTCCCTGAACAGACAGGTGCTATGTTAGAGCCCTTCCAGCCTATAACACACATAAAGACAACTGTACCAAATAGTGTGGAATTTTTCAATTTCCAGGTAATAGAGGTGTTCCACTTATACATATTTACTTATAAAAGGGGAAAAGGATCCAGCCAACCATAAGAAAGTGATTCACTTCCTCAATTTTTCCCCCCTCAGTCTCAGAGTAAAGTTTATTTAGCTCAACCTTAGAGACGCTCATCTCATCCAATGAACATCAGCTATAGGACAATTAGACTGTTCAGAACTCTTCTATACAATTTTTTAGGGTTTCCCTATGCCTTGGAAAGTAATCTTTATCTCTTCCACATTGGTTTTGCCTCATGTCCGTTCAGCGAATAAGAAACATGGCTTTTGACATCTAGTATGACTTCTTATTTTCCTCTTCTGTACTGTGTGTATCTTTTCTGATTTACATTCCCAGGCCACTTAGCTCCTATTCTCTTGGAAGGTGCCTCTCTTCGAAGTTCTATTTTGTCTTTTAAAGACAATCTAAATAATACTTCTGGTTGCATCTCCATCAATATATTTTACCTTTTCCACTCATACACTGCAGTAGTACCAGTGCTATCCACTGCTGCATCAAGAGGTCTCAGAAGTAATGGTCCCATTCCCATTCTCTCATACAATGTTGCACACATTCTGCTGATAACTTAAGTCAATGATACAACAATATAAACACCTCAGTGATCGCCGCCCCAAGCAGACATAACTCATTTGTTTAATTTGCCACATGATAAGCAGACTAACGTGCTTTTTCTTGTGGACATCAACCACGAATTATGAAAAACCTTTCTATCCAACATACCTAGTCTTTCAGTATTTAACACTGTCAATCATATCCATAGTGTCAAATCACCAAGTAGTCTGCTGCAGTTTGCATGACAAATTTTAAATCACTTTCTAAAAGATGACTCTACCTCTTCTGACCCTCAGCCTTTAAGATGAATGCAGGGACTATCATTAGTGTTCAAAGTCTTGAAGCTGGGTGAGGAAAGATTCCTTGACCACAAATGCCAAACTTCTGTGGGATCAGCAATGCAGAGAATCACTCTCTCTGCAGCTGTCACTGACATTCCTCTATAACAATATATAAATCTTTTTAAGTTATGTAGAATGTATGGGGTTAAGGATTTTTTTCCCCTTCATACTTGCAAGTTAATGCAATATTTCAGCTTAAAGTGCTGTTCTAAATTTCAGCAGAACTAGAACTGCAAAAAAATTGGAACTTTCTATGTTCTTGCAAAACTGCCTGTAGCCAAAGTTCAAATCTGTCATTTCCAATACATCTGTGAAAGCGCCTGTACTAGGTTAGAGCCTGAGACATACGATAAAGACTTCTTTCGGTTTCCGTAGATTTCTACTACACAAAATGCCTGCTAACATGGAAGCAATTTTCTATTACAGTTGTTTCTCAGCCTGCAATGAGATATCAGACAGTGATGTAGCAGTACAATTAAATGACACATGCACACAAAGACACACCTAACTCCTAGTACCTAGTTCCTTAATCAAAAAAAAAGGTTTACTGCCAATAAATAAAATACAGTTGAAAATCAAGCAGTCTTTCTACAGTCATTAGGTAGGAGATAATTGAACTAAAGGCAAATAGTTACTAAAATTACTCTGTTAACTACAATAAAATTATTTGAGAAAACCCCGCCTCATCCAATTATGACTTTGCATACAAAACTGGAAAACAGAAAACCAAAATTAATATGTTCCAAAACTTGCCTCAGCACTAAATAGTCAGCTCTCACTGAGATTAGGATTCTAGTAAAAATGTTGTAATATGAAGATACTCAGATCTGAATAACAGAAGCCTATGTGCCAAAAGAACTGAAACAATAATATGGGGAGTATCAGTTCTACTAACAAATGAGATCTCTCCTGCTCACCCGTTGTTTTGGTTTCTGTCCTTTATGATTGGTATGCTAACAGCTGCAGGTAGTCTCCTTAGTATTTCCACTACAAAACAAATACAAAATTCACCAGAGAGCATGAGTCTGATGAATAGTTCCAAATGTAGTATCTGTTTTCTTCAGTTATCCATTTACTTTTAATGAGCACCTCATGCAAAACTTCATTAGTCGAAAACTAGGGAGCTTTTGGTTTCAGAGACAGTCACCAACATACCCATGGCCCACCAAAAAAGACCTGTAAAATAAGGCTTATCTGTGGTATGTTCTCACTATTTGGGGAATGGAGCATAGAACACGTGGCTCATCCACCTTTTCAATCCTGTTATGGCCATTAATGCATGAAACTGCAGCACAATGCTAGCTTAAAAAGTTACTATCTTCCTGAAGTGAAGATTTCTTTTTCTTTTGTATGTCAAATAATACGTATTTCAGAGTTCTGAATGGCTTTTTGTGAGTTTCTCACAGGAAATCCCCCCCAACACATACCCATGTATTATATGCTTTTAAACAGTTGGTGCAGGTAATTACCATTAAATTGCTATCCTAGACTTCACAGTGACTGAAGCTTGAAGCTTGTTCAGCAAGATAGAAACTCTCTATTCTCTTCAGAGATAACAAAGGGTTAACTTCCCAACTGGAGAATTTTCAGTCTGACTGTCCTTGCTTCACAGTAGGACAGTGACAGATTCCAGGAAAAATGCAGCCAAGTAAGGAAAATACTTTGGTCAAACAAATCTATTAGGCAAACCTCAATGTCAGAAGCACAAAGATTGGAATAGCAGAAGCCTGCACTACAAAGTTAAAGCCTAGTTACTTTTACAGGAATATTTTTCTCCACATAGAAACCACCACAGAAGTCTTGGGAGGTAAAAAAAATTTGGTTGCTCAACAGCTTAAAAGTGAAAAGTCAGCCTTGGATCAATGTAGTTAAGAAAACCCTCTGTTCTAGAGGCTACAAAGCACTAATATGCTAAGTTACAGCATCCTGAAAATAAACTGAAAATAAAACAGAAAATTGTAAATGTTACAAAAGATACAATGTTACAAATAAACAGTTACAATGGTACAATTAAAATGCTACAATGTTACAATTAAAATGTAACAATGTTACATTAAACCCACATAATTGTGTGTTTTCATACACAATAATCAAGGAAAATAGCCAACATGGATGTTATTCTCTGTGTTACTATAATCAAGATTTGCTACAGTCAGGACTAATGAAGTAAATAAAAACTATTCTGAGGACATCTTTTCTGCTATACTGCTCTTTCATGATAATTTCTTACTAGATGTTAAAAATTTCTATTGGAAAACAAAGTCACCCCATGTAAACAGAACAACACACTCCCTAACAAAAGGATTCAAATTTTATACATGTATATTTTAAAAACCTGAATTTCAGCACCAATTCTGTATTAAACAGAAAATACAACCTAAACCTATTCACTAAGAAAAAAATGCAAAAAAAATCTATTTCCTCAGAGATAAAAATATGAAACAGCAGGAAAAAGGAAAAAAACAAAACCAAAAAAGCCTGAGAAACACAAGAGCTACATTTATAGGAACATAGCCATCTACAAAATGCCTTTTTTTTTTTTAATAATGGTTGCCTTTCAAGCTGTGCCAACCGTACAATGAACATAAAAGATCTGCCTTCCTAGCAGATTTAGAAGAATAAGCAATTACTGCATTAGAGAAAATAGGCTTAGAAATTTCCACCAACTGGTAATTGGCAGCAAAGCAATTCTATTTGCCAAACCCCAAAAAGCCTTTGGGCACCAACCTCTACATGTACTAGGAATGAACGAGGTAAAAAAGAAAAAAAAAAGTCCCTCTTGCCTCACACTGGTGTCAGCCCTTCACTTCAGGGAAAAAAACAAACAAAAAATATCTCTCATTTGAAAACGACTTTCCCCAGAAGTCTCTATCTTCACAGATAAGCAGAAGGAGGCTTTTATTATCAGGGTGTTTAAAGCCATAGGTCTTCCATCTGGGACACTATATCCCATGATCACATAAATCACAATTACGCTATGGTTGCGCAAGCAAAGGCTCCTTCCCAAAGTCTATGGAAAAGCCAAAAGGCCTTTCTTCCAAATGGAAGGGAGGTCTCCATATTTGTGCATTACTAATGCTGAAACATGTACATCTGCAGTCCAATTTTCATTATTGCCTTTACCACAGAAGGGCAGGGGGAGGTACTGCAGCAATTAGAAGTGTTAGACTTATTTTGGAGCATTACTAATGATCGGCCACCCTCACTGTGGACTAAAGACAGCCATCATCCACCACAGTGACAAATGTGGTGACAGTAATGTACAAGCGAAATATGTGAGATTTAAAATTAATTAACTTTATTGGTCCCTCATACACTACTGCATCTCCCACATCAATGCAGATCAGTGAGTGTACTATGTTAACAATACAATAGAAGAGGTGAATCTGAAATCAAAATCCTAGTTTTTGCAGTTTACTTTCCTGACTCTATCTACTTGCTTAAGAAGATTAAAATCATTTTATCTACAAGAGTAAGAGAAGACTTCATGGGCAGAAAAGACTAATTACTGTATAATAAATACCCTCAAAGCTATTTTATTATGAATTAAATTTAACATGATTAAATCACATTTCAGATGTTCCTAGAAAGGATTCTATCTTAACAAATCACATTAACAAATCTCATTAAAAATCAAATCTATTAGAAGAGCTAAAGAGCACATTATAGTGCCACCAAATACTGAAAACCAAGAAAGAGTCTTAGTGATGCATTTGCCTCACTATATTTAATGCCAAAGAACAGAAGCTCTTTTCAAATACTTGATTATAAAAAGGGTATCCACAGCACACAGAACATAACCAGAGAGACAGACCTCCTATCGAGACAATCTGTATAAGTGCACTTGTTCTGCAATGCATCTGCTAGCAACTTTCAGCACCAGGAAGTGCTTTTTCAGTAGTCCGTAGGATTATAGCCATTATAGAAAGCATGACAATTAAAATTCCCACATCTGTTTCAATACAATTGAAACTTTTACAAGTAGTTCATGCAACTATATAAGTATGTAGGTGTGAAAAAATACCTGTTAAATGAGTAAGGATCTTAATGTTTAGTCAACAATACAATAGTCGAGATACCTGATACTGAATGTGATCTACTTCACAGCTTGTATTGCCCTATATTACTAAAGTTGCAATGCTATCAAAGTTCCACATTGGTGTCAAATAAAAGTATCAAGTATCAAAGTCCTCTTCCATGAAGGGCTGAGTCCTTAACCTGATTGATCAACAGCAAACATATTCCTGACACTTTAAGCTGGTGCAGCAGAACATTCTGTGGGCCACTCCTTTGTATTTCTGAGTGAGAATAAACAACTGCTGCATCATTAAACCTGGCAGCAGGTTTTTGCATCGGTAAAACTAAAAGCAAAAACAAATTGCAAAGATATGACCACCCCTCCAGAATTATTAATTTCACTTAAAATTCTTGGCCTTAGATCACGTCAGTTACTACCTCCAGAACGACATTTCAGTCCTTTTGCTACTTAAATAGCAACCTGTGGAAATGAAATGGAAGGAGGCAGCAGTATTTTTCTTATACCACTCAGCACTATGTAGTCTGAAAACATGACTCTGCTTCTGAAAACACATATGTATTTTAACAAGTTTTCTTTAAAATAAACTGCATTACTTAACAGGCACTTTTTAGCAATGCAACAGAGTTACTATATGAAAAAGATACTTTTAAAATTCTTTTGGTTTTTACTTGAAATGTAAAGTGGTTCTTTTGCGCTATATAAAATATTGTAGGTTTTAGCTATTAATATTTTAATACAAATTTTCAAAGTTGCCATTTATTAACTATCCTTATTCAGAAGCAGGTTAAAGCATATACAGTGAAAATAATTCAAGTTATGAAAACAAAGAAGCTTAGATTAATGCATAATTATTAGATGGTCACAGCAATTTATTCTCCTACCTGTTTTCCATCCAGTGTACAAAGTCTCTTGACTACACCTGAATCTAACTTAATGGCTTCTGTGATGTCAGTCAAGACCTGTTCAAAGGAGTGAGCGGTCTTCTTATTCAGCAGAATTCTCACAGCCTTCCGTGGTTTTACTCCACTCCTAATAACAGTCACTAATTTGGGTTTAATGAAATCTTTACTCTCCTTCACTTCACTCTTTGTGGATGACAAAGATGTCAAGGATCGAGTGGATCCAGTCCTTACGTTCACGCACCAGTTTGGATTGACATTCTTGGTGTAATCAACCTTGCGATACGGTTCATTGGATGCACATACATAACTTTCACCTGAAAAGAAGATGACATTTTCATAATTTTAGGGGGTTTGCAGCTATTTTTTATCAATTAAAAAAAAAAGAAACAAAACACAACAATTTTTTTTATGAGTGATTTTGCTGTATTTCAACTGCAGGCCATTTTAAATGGAGGAGTGTAAATTACCACAGCTTTCCACCCAAACAACACTCTCATAGAGCGGTTTCAACAGGTTTCAAAAGACCTCTGGTTAAGAAATAAAAATGAATAAATTAAAAAAAAAAAAATTAGAGGGTAATGAGGGGGTTGTAGATATTTCTCGTTTCTTTTGGATCATAAATTCTGACTGCAGAGTTACTTTGCAAGTGCTTAAATTACTTGAGCTCACAATATATGACATTAAGAGCATTCTCCTACAGCAAATACCCAGGCCCTTCCCTACGTATTCCTCAAGCATATACTTCAAGATGTGTACACACATACCAATGTTTAATAATGAATTATTTCGAAGGAGCAAGTTTTAACAGTGTAAAATTCAAGCATCTCAAGATGATTGCCCTGAAGGACACATGAATTTACCAGGAGTTATTGCCTCTCTACCAAGAAGACACTGTTAAAATTTACTCACCTCAACATTTTTAAGACCAAGAAACACTTGTTGAGGCCACAAATGAGCCTTTGAGTCTACAGGAATATGAAAGGACATCTATACTTCCCCATTTTAAGTTCTTTCCTAATTCAGAGCCTGCACTGCTGATATCTCCTGAAGTCATAAGAGGGAGGTGAGAGGACAAAAAAGTTATCACAGGCTAGTAATACACACGTTTACATCGAATTATTTAAAGTAGCACCCAACATGATGCAGACCTAAGGAATTTGTTACTTATCTCCATTTGCTGACATAATGCAAGGCTGCAGACTAACTGGCTTTTTTATTTTTTCTCCTCAGAAGAGAACAGTTTTCTCTTCAAACTACTGTTTGTTGAGTACCACAACTCTTTTAATGTCTGACAGCTATATTCAAGATGGAGACCATGAAAAAGTCTGGGTTATTTCTGTAACGCATATCCTTGGGATCTCACATATGACATCCAAAGATTTCTCAAAAAGGCAGAGTATTGCCATAAAGATGAAAGAGAGTTATTCCAAACTGACAGAAAACACCATTCCTCCAGGCAGAATAGCTACCTGTATCTTAAAAAGCTTAGCCTGTTCTAAGGTTAAAGCTACGTGCTCAAGGTCACTGGTGGAACAAACCAAACTTACCTCCTATGTACACAGCAAGAGGAATAAAGAATACACATAGATCTATTAGACAGTTCTGCAAAAGTTACAAAATGTATACCTATTTTTAGATACACACTAGAAAACTTTTAAACAATACTTTTGCTTTCTGAGCTCTAGTTTGGAGAGCTCATCTAGCTTAGAAGTTGTATAGCTGATTCTAAAATCAAGATAGTAAACTACTTTCAAACCCCTCAGGAATTACTGTGATCTGAAAGACACAAAGTACAGTCTAAGGTACAGGTACAAAATAATTTGGTGTAAAGGTTTATGGAGGCCACAGCCTTGCATGTATTCTTCCTCTTCATTCATCCCCCTCATTCCTCCTCATATTCATAGACTAAATGGTGCACAAAACGGAAACCAATACAGACAAAAGCAGACTCCTTCTCTTTCCCTCAAAAACAAGCAAAGAAAAATGAGTTGTTTTCAGGCCATAAACTCTTTGAATGTGATTTCCACACAGCTGCATGCACACAAGCACTAATCTGCAGGTAGGGAAAAAAAATGCAAAAATGCCACACAGCCTCAGAATTGTGGTGACCTAGAAGCTTACACTGCCCCCAGAACTACATGCTAAGTTGCAACAAGTCTTCAAGCAATCTGATTCAACCTGCTTTAAGCAAGACAATTAGATGAGATGACCTCTAAAAGTCCCTTCCAAACTAAATTATCCTATGATTCTAACTTTTGCTTCAGCAGCTCAGCTGCAACATAAGCAAAGCCTTCCCCCTCTACACCCCTTAATACTAGATTCAAAGGACTATGCTTATTTTCTGAAAAATTTTAAAGCCATGAAGCTATCTCTACACACAATGCTGCTGAATAAGAAGCATCTCAAAGAAGTTGGTAGCTCTAATTCATACCAATAGACTTACTAACATAACTGCTGATCATTTTGTTATTCTTCCCTCTACAACTAGACTACTGCGTGACGCAGAATGGCATGGTTTAACCCCACCCAGCAACTAAGCATCACGCAGCTGCTCACTCAGCTCCCCTGGTAGGATGTGGGAGAGAAAAATCAGGGGGGGTAACAGTGAGAAAACTTGTAGGTTGAGATAAAAACAGATTTAATAGTTAATGCAAAAGTGCAGGCAAGCAAAGCAAAACAAAAAATTCATTCACAACTTCCTACAGGCAGGCAGGTGTTCAGCCATCTCAAGGAAAGCAGGGCTCCATCGCACGTAACAGTGACTTGGGAAGACAAACACCATCACTCCAAACCTCCTCTCCCTTACCTCTTCCCCCAGCTTTATATGCTGAACCTGACATCATATGGTCTGGAATATCCCTTGAGTCAGTTGGGGTTAGCTGTCCCAGCTGTGTCCCCTCCCAACTCCTTGTGCACCCTCAGCCTACTCACTGGCAGGGTGGTATGAGAAGCAGAAAAGGCCTTGATGCTGTGTAAACACTGCTCAGCAGTAACTAAAACATTTCTGTGTTATCAGCATTGTTTTCCAGCACAACTCTAAAACATAGCCCATATTAGCTACTATGAAGAAGTATTCATCGAAAAGGATCTTTATTTCTTTAAAACAGCAGTGTGAAACTCTCTGCTTTCTACTAGTTCCCTTGCTTGATGCATGAATAAAATAATTTCTTGGTTATCTGAATAGGTTGCAATACCTGTTTACTACAGACTACTACTTATTAGTTCTTTTTCTTTAAGCAGGAATCTTCATCTTCTGATAAACAAAAAAAAAAAAAAAAAGGAAGTGCTTTCAACTTAAACCAATGTAATACCTTAAAAGAATGAATTTCAAATTGATTCAACTGCATTTAGCCAAGCCTTAAGTTGAAGCACAAACTATGCTAACTTAAAAAAAAAAAAAAAAAAAGTACTATAGAATCATAGAATAGTTAGGGTTGGAAAGGACCTTAAGATCACTTGGTTCCAACCCCTGTGCCATAGGCCGGGATGCCTCACACTAGATCACGTCGCCCAAGGCTCTGTGTAACCTGGCCTTGAACACTAACAGGGATGGAGCATTCACAACTTCTTTGGGCAACCTGTTCCAGTGCCTCACCACCCTCACAGTAAAGAACTTCTTCCTTATATCTAACCTGAACTTCTCCTGTTGATTGTAAAATTTCCTATAATTAGCAGATACAGGAATGACTAATTACTTTAATTACTGGACATCTGTAGCATACTACAGATTGTTTAGTGTTTTAAATTCCATGCCTGCTTTCTTATACCAGTCATATAATGTAAACTTAGTAATACAAATTTTACAGGGAAAACAGATTTTACTGCTACACCTGCAAGGCAGGCACATATGGCAGGTTTAGAGCAAGGACTGTGAAAAAACACATGCACCAAGTGACTTGCTTGGTTCATGACTTAAAGGATAAAGGTTGACATTTTTATTCTATTGAAATCAGTACTTAAACTTCTAATGATTTCACCACAGCCAGGATCACCCACAGATTCTAAATTCTATTGAGAATCTTGCAAAGTACCAAAAAACCTGCTTGAAACAGAATATGATTAGGAAACCTATTGCTGCTTTCTGCATAACGAATGATTTTCTAGGAAAGAGTTAAACATTGATTTGTTTGGTTTAATAGGGGTATACGATAATTATTCAACAGAAGAAAATATTTAAGGAAAAAGATGGCAGGGGTAAATTAAATCACACCTATAAAGTTCATTACAGAAAGCTTTCCTATAGAATAGTATATTCAAAAAGCATACCTAAGAAAATGCAATGCCTTGATGAGCAGTCATTAATTTTTGAACACTATGCTATTGTTTAAATTCTTATTTTAGCCATCTTTTGAAGTAAAAAATGTATTTTTATATACCTGTTTCAAAGAAGCAGTCATTTGTAAGAGTATTATCTCTTTTTCATATTTTGTAAGTAAACCTGAAAGTGTAATATTATATATAATATTTGCTCACAGCTTCAACATATGACCCGATTTTAAATCTGTTTGGGATTAATTCATGTATAAATACACACTTCTGATAAACTCCACACTCTACCAGAAAACCAATATTTGTGAATTGATTTCAAACACTGTTAACGAAGTAACAGATAATTTTACAGTTTAAATCACATACATAAATATGTCTGGCTGTTTCACAAACTGCCTTGAAAGTGATTTTTCATATGTCTATCCTAAGTATATATCATCTCAATTACTAAGAAAATATTTTCTACAACTTCAGTGGTATTTTGATCAGGCTGTAGCTCTTTTTTGTCATTTATACACCTAAAAGCCCTAGAAATTTGTCACAATTCCATGAACAAGAATAAACACTACTTCAAATATTTACCTCACTGGCTTTGATATGGTCAATTTTATAGTTTGAAGGCCCACTTTCCATTTATAGTCTTGAAAGACTTTAAAGCTAATGCATACCAGCCTTAACTGGCACATAGTCACAGCAGTTACATTACTGGAAATAAATACCATGTCTCTAGCTTACATCTTTAGCATTAACACGAATCAGCTCCTAGTTTTTAGACCAGTTTGTGAAGTTAGTCACTGACATTACATTGAGATTTGCAGTAAAGAAGTAAACTATAGACTATGAAGTAGAAAGATCTATTAAGTAACACTTTTTTTTTTTAATGCAGAAAAGAATGCAAGAATTACAGACATGGGTTACAGCTGGAACTCTGAACCCAGCCAAACTATTCTACAGCAGAAAGCTTAACCAGGCTGCAGAGCAGTTTTGGCAGAAGTATGAAATCTCCTTTTAAGTTGGCATTATAATTTCAACAGACCATATGTGCCATCCATCCAACTCTTCATGACAGTACCCAGAGCAATCTAGAAGTGTCAATTCTTCCAAGAAATCCTGCTAGCGCCAAAAATTCCTGAAATGGGGCATATGTTCACTTTAAAAGAGTAACATCTGCTGATATTTTGGGTCACAATATAATCAAGAAATGAAGTAAGTTTACTTCTGATTCTCCATGTCTTATTAACATTAGGAAAACAACTAGAAGACATGAAACAATGCCTATTATCCAGGAAATGTTACCTGCCTCTAAATAATTTACCTATACTGCATTAATAACCAGACGCAGTATCCATGAAGCAAGACCTGTGTGTGCTGTGCGTATACAGTTTAAGCACATTGTAGAAGGATTCCAGTTTCAGAGAGCTATGCCTAAATGTAATACTCGCCATTGCCTCACAACAGAAAAACACAGATGATGAACACAGAATGGATAGAAGAGAAAACAAGACTTATGTTGGTCAAACTGACTAATAGCCACAGACCATCAGTGGCCTAAATACTGTTTTGCTTACTTAAAAACTTATCTACAAAAGTTTTATTTTGCCTGTTATTCACAGGAAATGTGCCTAGCTCACCTTTCAAGATAAAATAGCAGTGATCAAAAGAGTAGGGTGTACATGAACTCTCCAAAATTCAGCCATGCCATTCTAGGTACTGAAAGAGAAGGATGTATTTTTTCCTTTTGTACTGCAAGTGTATATCACTTGCAACTATATGCAATTTTGAGGAAACACAGCTCCGTGACAACTTGGGGTTCTTCGTAAGTTGTGAACTGAAGCCCACTGCCAGGCATTTAACAAATAGCCTAGAAACATTCAGACTTTCTGTCCTTAAAAACAGAGACTACTAAAGAAAGACTTGTAGATATTTCATTTTCCTTAGCATTAGGTTAAACCAACTGTGGATAAGACATGTAGTGGGTAATGTAAGGAAGAAGTTACGTGTACGACGCTCAAAAATCCTGAGTCAGGATATTTGAAACAAAAATCTCTGAACAAGGTTTTCTGGCTTGCTTTTTGCAAGGTGTTAACAAGCATTAACTACTATCTCCCAACAGTCTCATAAAGCATCATGATTTTAAATGATACACTGCATAACAGAGAATAATATAGCTGGCACAGGTAAAAACATCCCCATAGAAAGAAAACCATTAGTCTCCATTTTTTTTTTTAAAGTGTGTGTTCTCCTGTGAAACACATAGGACAGGGCAGGTTTCTAGGTACATTTCGTAAATCCATCTCATGTTCCTCAGCTTCTTTTGGTGGAACTCATTAGTTTCAAGGGTGACAAAAGCTGCTTATTCAGTATAGCACAGGAGTTATTAGGGCTACTAACGTTCTAACTTAAAAAGTCACAGGCAAGTACCCTTTCTGTGTTCTGTAACACAAAGCCAAGCACATTTCCAGAACACTGTATTTACAACATGTATAAAAAGATCGATCTAAAAATAAAACAATCCCTTTCATGAAAAATTAAGTTATTTAGATCTCTTTTTCCTTCATTTCTTTCACAAAATTTTCTTCCTTATTAGTTTCTTAAGATACCTTCACTTTCACATCACCTCCAATAACCCTTTATAAGTCACAATCTTTCCTCATCTACAGCATTTAAGTTCCCCACAGGCTTTTTAAAACCTGGGATGACAACCAGGATTTTAGCAGATGACTAATTGCTCCTAGCTCTCTTTTGACTTTATTTAGTCAGGACATTCAGAGAACGCTTCCTTCATGCTTTCACAGAATCACAGAACAGTTGAGGTCGGAAAGAACTTCTGGAGGTCATCTGGTTCCAATCCCCTGCTCAGGCAGGGTAAAAGATTTCAGAAGACAGTTAAGGCCATCTGGTATTCAAACCTGCATAATGCCACATGCCTCCTCCACAGTAAGTAAATAACTCTTTTCAGGTAAACTACATTTCTCTCTTCCCTTAAATGAAGAGATACACAGTGATGGAACTATTTTATTTTATTTGGATAAATAGCTTGGGAAGCTAACTGACAATTACATCTATATTTCACATCCACACCCCATTACTCCAGGATTCCGTAACTACAGTGATTCGAACATATATTTGGAAGCATATGCTTTCAATGCTTTTTAATCCTTCTTTTATCCTTCCTTTTTACCCTTCTTTGTTAAACCTGCTACATTTGCCCCTGTTTAAAGCATTACAGCATTTGGCTTTAGCACAGGAAGATAATCACACCTTTTGGAAGAAGTAAAAATACAAAGTGTCTACTTGGCGTTACAATCTGCTTGCCCTGACAAGAGAAAAATATTCTTGACCTAATATACAGTGTGCATCAACTAGGATCACAGGTACTTAAGCAGGGTTAAGAATGTAACATGCAGTAACAATAACAATGATATAAGGCAGAAAATACTTGGATTGTTCAACACCTCATTTCAAAAGCGCTCTTTTATTCTTGTATTAGTGTGGCAGAGCCCATTTCTTTAAAGCAGGTATTGTCCTGTGTTACATGTCTTAGCCATTCATAAGGACGGACTGCCCTGCTCAGAACCTTCCTACCTCCTGCCCAAAGATTTCGCTACAGGTGCCTCTTGATTGTCTGCACAACTGGGCAGACAAAACTACTGACATTTTATAAAGGACTATGTTAATTAAACATTGTAGTAGAAAGAACAAAGACTCTTAGCAATGCTTACGACCTAGGGAAAAATTTCCTTTCACATGCCAATCCGACATGACTTTTCTTGCCAGAAAGAGTCTACACTTTGTTTCCTCTCTGAAAATCCAACAATATCTCGCAACTTTGCAGCAGACCTGAACAATCAGGATTCTCCATGTCTTTCACTACCAAGACAATGAAAGCACAGGATAGTGAGACAGAGCATGACTGACAAATGTAAAACACAAACCTCTGTACCAAAGAACTGTTCTTACTATTACAATTGTGTCAAATACTTTTAAAGAAAACTGAAGGATTTAGACAATTAGTTAACTTTGGTAGAGGATAAAGATTAAATCATTATTCCATCATTACTGTTGAAAGGAAAATATGAAGTTACACATGGAATCTCCTACTCATAAGCAAAAAAGAAGTGTAATGTCTGATGGCAAAGTTGAAAAAAAGGAAACTAAAAGAAAGTCACAATATTCCTAACCCCTATCCCCTCCCTGGATCTGTCTGCTCAAGTAAGATCATGAACAGACAATGAAATTCTTCACTCCTCCCATTCTAAGAAAGCAATGAAAACTGTCAAACTCATGAGCCGTAATGTTCCCTAATCTACAGGGGCTGGGAATACAAACAACATTTGCCTAAGGCGGGTCCAGCAGAGCATGATTTTTTTGACTGTCATATCCAGTTAAGAAAAGCAATATGCTAAAAAAGGAGCTTGTCAATTTTTGAATAATAAACATGATCTGGTCCAATTTTTAACTGACTCAACCTGTAACAGTAATATTTGAAATCTATAGTATGTCTGTGCATTAGCTATTACCCTTGTAAAATGATAAACAGTAGAACAGATTGCCAAAAACGACCAAACCCCCGAAAGCATTCATCAGTGACTCAATTCTGCTAATTTGGACTACTACGATATGGAATTTGATACTGTCAGCTTTTATAACCCAGACCAATATTAACCTAATAAATGGAAAATAGGCCTTAAAGAGCTTGCCTGCAGTGGGGCACGCTAACGTCCAAGAGCTACACACACAGGCTCTTGCTGAGGAAGGTTTAATGCAAACCTTGCTGGCCCAGCAAGAGGGGCTGAGCACTCACCTTCTGCTCACTTCATAGAGTCACCAGTCACTACTGAACCTGAACTGCTGTGAGTTTGGGTACCAGTTCAACAACACTGATGATGTGCAAGCAGGTTAGGTATTGCATCAAGTAGCCATGTTGGGTCTGGTGTTCATCCAATTAGCTGACATGCATAGTAGCACTTGAATTTTATTTTCCTTTCTGAAAATTAAAAAGCAATGCAACAAAACATCATTCATAACTAGTTCTAGTGCTACTATAGTTCAAGCTTCAGGATATCACCAATGTTCAAGTATTTATTCTAGAGCAGAAATTCAAGCTTGCTGTGCTGGACATGAAGAAAATAAAAACAAACCAGCTCATCTTCTAGCTGGTCTTCTAGAACAAAACAGCTGGCAGAAAAGCTCAAATAATTTCAAGGAATGATGGATTCACTACTTGTTTGCTTTCTTCCCATCCCTGTATATACTTTCCTTTCTTTGTACGGTGATTGACTTACTCTGGTAAAGTTTTTTAGCATGCTAATTGGAGAACACACTAATCCAATTATGATGCTACAGGATTTTCTTAAGATCCCCAAGAGTTGTATTGATCATGAATAGATGACTAAGTAATTGGGACTCTCTTTTCTCTCTTTTATTTTACTGAGAAAGCATGGAAGTGGCATTTCAGTTGTGACATTTATTTTGTCTTTATTCTTCCAGTGAAAAGCAATGACAAAGGTCACTCTTTCAATGAGTATTTGAAGAGACAGGAAGTAAGTTTTTGCTTTCAGTTATTAACTTAAATAGAGTTGTGAGAGTATACACTGCATTTATACTGTTGTCCAGCAAATCATTTTGTCTTTGTTTTGTTTTAAGCCATAAAAGCTTAAGATCATTCTTTCTGCGACATTTCAAAAGTCACCCCAAGTTATCATTAGTTTATCCAATTTTTGCTTCATCTCCTTTCCCTACCATCCCCACTCCAGCATTTTTTTTTTTTTTTTTTTTTTTTTCTTTTTGCTATCTCTAACTTAAGCATTGAATCATGGAAAAGTTTTTGGCTGATTTCACATTTATTTTATTACCACAGAGTCAGCATCAATCATTTCACTTTCCCTCTGTTTTGACTGCAGAACAGCCTCATGGTAGATCACATGATGGGGGAAGTCTTCAGGCGCTATGTTACCACTATAAAGTGTGCTTTCATGCATACCTTCTTGAGTGAGACCCCCCTGATGCAGCACATGCTGTAGCCTCTCCTTTCCTACTGAATGATTTGAAGTGGCTAGTCCCTAACTTCCAGTGTCTTTACTGGTGGATTACATAAAGGGAACTTCGTGTTCCCTTTCTCATCAAATTCTCCAGGTGTGATTCAGCATTGCTTTGAAAAGGGAAGATTCCAAATCAAAGGAGGCATTAGAAGACCTACAAATGGTACTTCCTTAATGCAAATCAGCTACACCTGGCATATAGAGTCACGGGGTGGAAGACTGCAGTGGTTAATGTATTAGATACCTGAGAAGAAGGATCAAGTGCAAATTGATTACGAACCTCACATTGTGCACAATATAACCAATATATTTGAAAGGCTGATTCATGCAATGCTGAGTTTTAACTGTATTTAAGACATCACGTGAGAACATGGGGGAATTCTGCTCTTTGTTCTGGTAATTATCATTCCCTAAAACAAAGCAGCAGGTCTTTTCCAACCCTAACTATTCCGTGATTCTGGGCCCATTTTGAGATGCAGTCAAGCACTGCTCTGCTCAGATTTGCAAGGTCTACATAAACTTAGCAACTAAGTCTCATTATCAAAAGTTATTTAGGAACAATCCTGAAAAACATTTGACTCTATAAAATTATTTTGGAAGTCAGATGAGCTAGATAATTCCCTATGGATATGGACTCTGATCACATTTGAAAAAGAACTTTACACCAGTTTGGTTTAATAAGTGGTAATAATTGTTCACAGCACAGGCACTTTCTCTCTGAAAGTTTAAGCCACTGTGAGGCATTAATAACAGCATAATAACTGTAAAAGAACTAAATGACAGCATTTCCCTCTCTTACAAATGGTGATGACTGAAAGGTTGTCAAGAATTTTACTGTAGTTCCTCGAAATTACACCTGCTGTGTAACTACCATTACAGTCAACCCACACAAATACAGAGAGAACTTGTCTGGGTGATGAGAAGTGGACGGTCCACGCTGGGATAAAGGAAGCCTAATGCACCATAACAGGCAACCTCGGCCCACTTGCCCTCAGAGGCTCCATAGCTGCCGATTTTCAAGGCAACCTCTCTCTTGGATCAGGGCAGAGAGGAAAGCTCACCCCAGGGAGAGCCTGCAACCCACCACCAGGCCGCCCACCATCTCTTCCCACACCTCGACCTGCCAGGGCAGAACTACCCAGAGCCTGCTCCCTGCTTGCCCCTGGCCCACGAGAGTCTGCTCACCTTCCAACAGCTCATCCAGGCTGGTGAGCTTCTTGCTGCCATCAATGGTGTAGATGGTGCGGACACCCTGGGGTAGGTTCACATTGTCCGACAGGGACCGGGTGAGCTCTGCAAGGAGGGCGTCGAAGGAGCGGAAGCGGTCGTTGGAGATGGCATACACCAAGCCCTTGAAGTACCTGTCCCCATTGCGGTAGAAGCGGGCTTTCCGGGCTTTCTTCTCCGAGCTGAGCGCCTGTAAGGTCCGCGTCCGGTAGAGGCTACAGTGGGCGCTGTGCGCCGGGCTAGGGATCAGCCCGTTGCCCCGCGGCCCCGCGCTGCCGCCGGAGCCGGTGCCGCTGCGGCGCGGCCCGGCGCGCTGCTGCCTCTTGTCCCGCTCCTCGAAGTGCTCCAGCTCGATGCTCCGGTTGCTCGCCATGGGGAGCTGCCTGACTGCCCTCCCAGCTCCGCTGGGACCCGGACTAGCTACGGGCTGCTAAGCCTGCCCCCACGCTCGCAAGGGCTCCTCCGGTCGCCTAATTCGGCATCGCGCCCAGCCTCTCCCACCGGGAGAGCTGCGGATGACCGCAGCGCCCGACCTGCCCCGCAATCACAGCTCCAGCTGCCGCTAGCTCTGCCGTTACCCGCTGCTCCGCCCGCAGTCTCGCACAAAAGCATCCCTCACGGCTCCTCTCGCCGCCCCCAGGTTACATGCAATGCCGGGGCGGGAAGCTCGGGGCAGCGTACAGCCGTGCCCATGCAGGCTCGCACAATGCGGAGGACGCCGTGCGCGCAGGTTCCCCTCGCGTCAGCCTCTTCTCTGCTGGCTCCGCCGTGGAGAGGCGGTGGGGAACGGAGCGCCTATTCCACCAGCTCCCGGCCGTCGCGCGGGGGGGAACCAGGACCCCACCACCAGCCAGCGCGGGGAGCAGCGCAACCTTCCGGTTCTCTGCGGGCAAGGGCGCGGGTAGCGCTCGCCTCAGTGAGAAAACAACAGCGGCGGCGGCGGCGGACCCTGCGCGGGTAGCGGGCTGCGGCCCAGCCGCGGCGGTGGAGCGGGAGGCGGGCGCGGCTGCTGCCGGGCCCCAGAGCCGGGCGGGCGCGAGGAGGGGCGGGGGCGGCGCCATCTCGGCGCGAGGCGGGCACGGTGGCGCCGCCGTCACCAGCGGCCGTGAGAGCTGTGGTGGTGACCCGGGCGGCGCTCGGCGGGGCTCAGGGGGTGAGTTGGGAGGGAAAGGGGCTCTATAGGGAAGGGGAATGACCCTGGGAGTGCGGCTGTGCTGCAGCGGCAGCTCTGTCCCTCTTGCGGTGGCTCTGACGGGCCGGTCCTTTGAACCCGCAGTCCCTGCAGCCCAACAGTGGAGCCGCCTGCTAGCCCTCTCTGGCTTTTCTTTGATCAAAAGGTTTTTTTCTCCCCCCAATACATCCTCCAGGACAGAAAACTACGCCTCCCTGTCATTTCCCTTTTCCATTAGTGAATGCCACCGAGCTTCCTATTCTCTCTGAGAAACCAAATAAACAGAACTCTGGTTTCTACATCCTTCACCTTCTGAATTTGCCTTAGCCACAGTTCATGGCTTTCCCAGGTAGCTTCTCGATGCTCCCGAGGTTGCTCAGCTCATTCACTTTTAGTAGAAATGGACGACATGTACTGAAATGGATGCAATTTCAACTTTTTTCAAACTTATTTTTAACTACGACAGAATATATTTTCTTGACATGAGTACATAAACAAATGTAAAAAGCATTTACAACTAGGTGCACGTTTTCACTTTTTTGTCAGGTCTCTTGCTTTGGGAGATTCCAGTTTTGTTGTATTATTACAGGTGGTCACAGTTTCTGCTCTTTTGTCCTCCTGGCCCATAAGAACCTTTACCCATCCTTCTCCACACTGCTTGGTGTGGTTGGTGTCAGGAGCTTGTCTGCAGGTTGATCCTCTGCATTGCAAGTGTAGCTGCTGCAGGTGGAGCTTCTCTATATATACAGTAAATCAGTAACTGGGAGGCACATACAAGAGAGGATAAGTTTATGAAAGTCCTTTTCACGCCTAGGACAGAACTCTGTTCAGCAGTGACATTCTAGAAAGCTTAGGAGATATGTTTTCTGTCTATTTGTATATAGTGGGAAAGCAAAGAGATTTGACTAAGATTTATCTGTGTTCGGCTTTGTGTTTCAGTGGTTTTTGAAAATAGTTTGCTGTATTTTCTATGGATTTATTATTTTCACATTTTATATTTTGAAATACTGATAAAGTCAAGCACTATCTCACCATTATTACTGGGTTTATTACAAAGTAGATCAAACATCTAGCTACTATATTCCTAAAGACAATAAATGGAAAACATGACTGAATTTCACTCTATTAAAGTGCTAACTTCTGTGATGCCTGGAAACCTCCACAAGCAAGAGGAAGTGATAAGCCATGGAGCTGGATTGACTCCACTGGTGGTAAAATCAACAAAAGGAACTGAATGAGGAGGAGTTTTGTTACAGTTGGAGCATAAATACACCTACTAAGATTAGACATGTAGATCTTGGCTAGGAAACAGAACATAGAAGCTACAGAACAGTAGGGAACAACTTTCTAGACTGGTTTTGGTGTGTAGTTTCTAGTCCTTTTCACAGGCAATGTTGCACAGATGGAGTTCAAACTCACCTGTGTAACTTTGCTCCAGAGCGAATTGGTCTCAGCTGGGAGATCGTATTTTTTCCACATGCTACCAATCACATAGGCATGTCTGGTCTTTGCAAAATAAGTCAAATTACTTAGTTTAAACCTCAGCTGGAGGTTATTTGGACTAACCTTTTCCAATTTGCTCAGAAGCAGACCACACAAGCTCAGGGAAATTTAATTTCTCCCTTGAACACACCTGTTACCTCCTCTCATCTGTCAACTATTGCCTACTCTCAACAGCACCTTGCTCAGCTACGCGTAGAGGACTCATGCAGACTAGCATGTAATGTACATATGTGAATTTAATGTACTATCCGTGTCTATGACTGAATTTAGGTTGGAGAATTCAGTGACAGGGTAGGCATTTTATTAATTTCAAGTTGTTTTGCTGGTGGGAGGATAGGTCGCATACGGGACTTGCTCTGACTTCTGAACTCTATAGCTAGAGATGGGATGGTGGAAAGCAATTTTATACAACCCATACAGTAAGATAAAACTAAAAAGGAATTCTCACACCTCTGACCAGGAAAATTCTTTCTCCTCAAGGGGAATCCCCACTGCAGATAGTTTTTGAAGTATATCTATACCCACAGTGTTTTATAGAACATATAAGCATGAAACTGAGTTCTGGCCTGTAAAACTAAACCACCTCTAATATTAAAAGACTGTTTACAGAGAGGTTACAAGTGTAACTGCCAAGGAAATTCCTGATGACACCTGAAACATGTTGCTACAACTTGAGCTCTTCCTTTTTGGTTCTCTTCAGGTGTTTGTATTTTTAACAACCTCTGTAAGCCCCTGTTGGGAATGATTCACAATGTTTTTATTCATATGTATGCTTTGCCTTTTTTCTTGCCACCTTATTTCCCCTAGAGAGTTATCTGTAGTCAGAGATGTTTTAAAAGACTTCTAAAAATGATGAATAGAACCCCCAAACAAATCCATATGCAGCTGAGCTATGTTTGATGCTACACATGAGAAAAATAATGTGCTTAAGTATGCAGTTCTGTATGGAACTGAGCTGTGCAATCCCATTATCTTCTTTTCACTTTACAAATAGGGTTGATAAATTAGCAGTTCAGTTAACAGCAAGCAATGTTACATGTATAAATGGTACTTTGTTTATTAACCTAAATCTCCTGACACCATAAAAATGTGTTTATCATTCATTCTTTGGATATTCTTATTCTATAAATGTACATTTCCTATTTGAAAGGAGCTTCCAGTTTTCATGTTCTAATTAAACGGTTCTCCCTACTGTCATTGGGTTTTGGTTTTGTTTTGGTCCATTGGTTTGTTGCGGGTTTTTTTTTTTTTTTGTAACAAGCAAACTATCTAAGAAAATTCTAAAAGGAAACCAGGAAACTTTACCATCAGACACAATGTCTTTTCTTCTTCTGCTACCTGAACTCCTTACATTCCTGATCGAAATCAGTGGAATTTAGGTTATTTAGTGCATTTAATGGGTTGATAAGCAAAATTCAGTTCAGGATCAGAGATTACAGAGGATAGTTTTAGAAGAACTTTTATGTATCTGACCTTTGCATTTAGCTCATTGATTTCACCTTGAAAATCATAACATGTAATCTTGCTAATGAAGAAAAAAACCCACCATGAACTTGGGGTCTGTTGGCTCAAGATAAAATATTCTTTGAAGAATTCAGTAACAAAATGTTTACTTATAAGCACCAGATATATCAATTTTGAGTATTTAAACAATTTAATGGTTATTTGTAATGATTTGTTTTCAACTGAGAATGTTAAAATGCTCTTGAAGTATCCATACAACAAAAAACCTCTCAGCGTCCCCTTGAGATGCTGTACCCTACTTCATACATGCATAAAATGGGAAACGAAGTTTAAGTAACTTGCCCAAGTGGCGGAGAAGTCAGACTGGGACCAACAATCTTTGCTTCTACTGTATTCTTTTCATCCACAGTTTATCCGTGAATCCCATATAGAAAATTATATTGCTTTTAAATTTGCAGATGTCAATATAGACAACTATACTGAAACAAAATATACAAAGAAATACATCAGCACAGGTGACATAAGAGATACTTTAGCCCTCAGTCAGACATGTTCTTGTCACATTAACACTTGTTGATTAGTGGGAATGTAATTCTAAGGCTCATTGATTATTAAATGATCTTAGTACATGTTAATGTATCATAGTTAGAGAAATGTCTGAATCCAGTATCTGTAATAAGCTATTGTAAATGTGTACTCAAAAGACTTCAGAATTATTCACCTGTTTCAATAGATTAGATGAAAATGCCATACAGAGGTTACTTGTTAAACAGCTTTGTGCACTTCCCAAAGGATTTCATTGTCCTTCAATTTATCTTTAAGGGTATTATTTCTGAGCATCTGTTTAAGAGTTCTGAAAATAGTAAAAACATGAATGAAAGCCTTATAAAACCCAAGATCGAACCTGAAACACAAAAATGTAGAGGTGGAAGGATCCTCACAATATGTTCTATTTCAATTTGCTGTACCAAGGAAGACTCAAATATACCAAAACCATTCCCAGCAAGCTTCTGGATTTAAAGCTTCTTCATGGGTTTAAATGAAGGAAATTTCACTCAAAGGAATGTGGTTCTTCGATACCCAGTTATGTTTTCTTTCAGATTAGCATCTTCCTGCAGGAATTCTCTAGCACTTTGTCCCATTTTGCTGTCCCTAATGTGGGAATAGATGAGCAGAGTGGGATGCCACCTCTATCCAGTGCAGCATGAATGTTGTTAAATAAAGTTGTAAAATATTCTCAAAAGAAATAACTACTTCACATAAACCTAGTTTTTGTGATATAGTGAACATATTGGAAGAGCTAGGATACCCTCCCAATAGGTTCCTTCTGAAGCCCATTGAGATCACAGTCTTTTTGCACTCCAGTAAAAATCAGTTCCTTGTTATCTGTGATTGCTCAATGACATGACATCATGATACTCACCGATTCATATTTGAACAGATTGCCACGTTAAATAATTTAAGTATGTGTGTTTATGATATAAATAAATGCTTAACTCCCAATTTCTTTTACTGGAGGGATATAGAAAGGTCTTCAGATTCCCTTTCTCATCAAAATCTCCAGGTGTGATTCAGCATTGCTTTGAAAGGGCAAGTTTCCAAATAAAAGCTTAAAGGACACACAGCTGAAAGCCTAAAAAGGAGGAGGCATTAGAAGACCTACACATTGTACTTCATTAGTGAATCTATACTGCAAGATATTTGTGAATTTTGTTTTTGCAAACTGTTCAAGGTAGCTACATTAATTTGTATGACTCAATTAGGCTTTGCATATGGCAAACCAAGAAGGTGTGTGAGAGGAATTCTGGCTATCCAAAACCACTGGAAGTGGGTAAAAGTAGGAATAATTTATTATCCTTGTAGAAGGGTATAACATTTGTCTGTTATCAGATAATATGTTCTGTAACACCTGAGAAGTTTAATTTCTACTGGTAAATTATTGCATTGCATCTACCACTCTAACAATTCAGCTTCTGTAATTCAAAAAAGTATTAAAGACGTTTTGCATATAGTCTTGCATCAACAAGACTGCTTGGTATGTTTAATGTGAATCAACTACATGTTATATATTCTAAGATTCTAGGACGTCAGCATAATTTTAGCTGTAAAACTCCCCAAAATGGATAATTTGAAGAGGAAAAAGTCATGACTTACAGACAAAAAAATGCGTCTTTTACTTATCTATTTTTAGCTCATTTAGAACAAAGTCATTTGGGTTCTTAAAGCATATCTATTACCTTTTTGGTGTTAATCCTATCATAATTTTAGTATAATCATTAATAATTTTAATTCCATCTGTTGCTGTTTCAATACAAGACATCAAAATTTTGTAGTTTCAGTAGAAATGGCAGTCTGGTTAGTTGGTGTGAGTCTGGTTGAACAATCCACAATCCAGGATTAAATGGATCATTTAATCCGTTGTCTTACTTAAAAGTAGAGTTAGTCACACAGTCTTAAAAATAGGAAAAATGTAGGATCTTGAAAAAAGACCCTGAAGACTTACGTAATTTCAGAGGTTAAATAAAGTCTTTCAAAGATCAGTGCCAACAGTTATTTGTCATAGCTAATTACCACTATACTTAAAAATGGAAAATTAATTGCACTTTCTGAGGTAGCTACTTCAGCAAAGAGGTCTAAAGTTCACTGGTGGCCCACACTGGTGAAATATGTGGAAACTGGAGATGAAAACAAGAATAAAACAATATGTATTTTGAAACAAATGAACCACTCACAGAATTTTTTTTTTACATGTAATTTTATAATACAGTGGTTACTGAAACAAACCCAGCTACACAGAATTCTCTCATCTACACTCTTGTTCCTAGATGTTTTTTTCCCACCTACCTGGGGTTGCTGGCCTTGTTTTTGCTGGTACAAATATCTACAAATTTGATCTGGGGAACGATCTTGGTTAAATACTTACCCTCACCTCCAGAAATGGGATGGGGCAGGGAGGTGGGATAGCATATTTAGCTAGTTTTGAGAACAAAGCCATTGTGCAGTGTTAGCTAGATGCCAAGAGCATTAACTTTTTAAGCCTATAAAGAAGCAGACAATAGAACTACAGAGAATGAAATGAGTAATAATTTTCCCAATTGCTTTCTTCCAGTGTCACAGTTGACCTCACTATCTTCAGGGATATTTTCATTCAAGGAATGATTTTTTGTAAAAAGAGGGAGAGTGCACAAATGACGTCTTTTGATAATGTCACCAAGCTGCAAGAAAAGGTAAGGTTAACATCTTCCATCAGAACACCAATACAGCGGTTAGAAAAAGGACAAGCTTTTAAGCACACAAACTTCTTTCACATACAAAAAAGAACCAATGTATTTAGTACCATTTGGAAACAGTTTTGCTCTAAGCAAAATAAATTAAGTAATTAATTATGTTAATCAAATTGGAGATCAGAGTGGCGTATTAGCAAGAGAAAAGGTAGCAAGTTTACTAGCCTTGTGATACAGAGAGTAAAATACGTGATTATTGCCTGTTGGAGGTAAAGGCATAACAAGGAACTGCCTATAAGAAAAACATTACGTGTAAGAAACCTCGCAACTTATACTGAATCTATGAACTTTATAACCTAGTAGAGGTAGGAATTTTACTTCTTAGGTTTACTTTCTGAAGGAATCTTGTAACGCTCTTGAGGATTAAAAAAAAAAAAAGGCATAAATAATGCAGCAGTGAATGATGATGCTTTACAGAAATACCTTGTAGGCTGGAGAATTGAAATGAAGTGTAGACGTAAAAGTGCAAAGTCACTTATACGGGGATTAATTTCTACTCCAAGGTGGAGATGCATCACTTGGAAAAACAGAAGGGAAGAAAGGGGAATGAACTATTGATCAGTTTTCTCTAAGCTGCAAGAAAGGCAAATGTAGCCTTTCGTTGTCTTCTTTACCTAAAGACAATCAGGTGCAGTATTTAATAAAAAAAAAAAAAGGTGCAGGGAGCCTCTTTCTGAATGAGCAATAGCTGAATAGACCCTATATTCTTATAAAGAGTAATTAAATTTTAATACTTTTTAGAGAGGAAGCAAGCTATTATCGCTGATATGTGGTGTTTGTCTAGGCTGAGCATGGTCATGCTTTTGGGTGCATATCTTGATTTGGAAGCCTGTGTATGGGCTTTACCTTAGTTGCTACTTGGTTATGGAAGTTCTAGGTCGTGGCGCTATTCCCAGTAATAGCCTTTGTAAAGTGTCAGAGCCTTTTCTTGTTCTGTACTGTACTGTACTGACACGGTGATGGACACAATCAAGAAGGGTTGCAGAATTTGGTGGGAATTTTATAGCATTAATTAAGGGTCTGTCCCCTAGCCAGCTACTGAGGAGACCAAGTTGTATCCCCTTAGAGTGGTTTCACCCTTTTTGTGAAATATATGCTCTGTGCACATCACTGAAGACTGGTTTTAGCTTAGACCTGTAGTAAATTCTGTTAGAGAATTCTTGCATCCAAAGACAAGCGTGGTTTTGGAGCCGAGGGACCAAACCCAGTCCTGGCCTTCTAGGTTTATATGACTGCTCTAGTAATTGTGATGTGACTATTGTATGTGTGTTGCCAGATTTACTGGAAAGGATATGGTGGTGTTTTGTTCCTAATTACAAGCAAAAGTTTTAGTTAAGTTTAGCAAAATTATTCTGTCTGTTCACAGGCACAGTACAAGATGAAGTTCAGTCAATGCAGTTAGTTCCTGTACAGAAAAGATAAAGCAGTCATTTGGCTTTCATTTGATAAGAATCTTGCTTTAATTTTTAAAAGGAAATCAGATACAGTTTTGTGAAATATTCCTTTAATCTTCATGTGCTTTTTCTGTAGAAGTCATACTTCTGTTTGCCTGTTTCAGTACTCTTTGTACCTTTGACAAGAAATCTATACATGTGACTGCTTGATGCCAACAAAACCATTGACATTAGCAGCAGAATGATGTCTGTTTACTACTACAGCCAGCATAGTCGAAGCTTGTGCTGGGACTTTGCCAAATTGAACTTTTGGCCTTAATAAAATAAAAAAGTGCTGCTTTGGGGCTTAATTATGGGCAGTAATGTGAATATCACATTTCTTCTCTGCAGATTACTTAGATTGAGAGTACTGCTACATTATGACATTTTGTTTTGCTGTTTCCTTTAGGATCACTCACCCTGACAGGTCTGGGAGGAGGAAAAGAATCTGTTTTATCAGTATATAAACAAGCCATGAGAGGTAGGTGGAGGGAGTGTGAGTTTCTCAGGTACTGGTAGTGTATATGGGCTAGAAAGTGAACAATTTGACTGCGCTTGCAGCATGTTTCTTCCAGAATGGTAGTGGTCTCTGCTGCTTTGTAAAGAGCTGAAAATAATATAGAATTAAAGTATTTGCATAAAAATTATCAAGTGCAGACAACTATTATTCTTGAGAAGGCAAAACCTTAAGCTAAATAGTTTCGAGGTCAGTTGTGACTCTATTAGGAATGATGCTCAGTTATACTTCTGGCTGAGGGGCACAGGAGATCATGAGAAGCTAGCTGCTGATGAAAGAAGAAGTACGGCTATAGGCACAAAGTAACCTTGGGCTGTTCCAGAGTTTTCAATATATTTGGTGAGGCCTGATTTTGAAACAAAAGTAATAATTCTGATTATTTTCTTCCTTGTAGAAAAGCCAGATGCTGGGGTTTAATTCTGAATCAAGTGTTCTCAGAGAACTCGAGTCTGAATCTTTTTTCATTATGAACTTCCTCAAATCTCAGAGATGGGAGATTTTAAAGCAATATAACCCTTTGGTTCTATAGAAGAAAGGAGGAAACTGTGCCTGAAGTACTCAGTTCTATTCCTTACTTTTTTCTTTCCATAAGGACAGTGTGCTAAGTGCCACATGTACACTGAAAGGATTTAATCCTAAACTCAGAGTTTATAGTCCAAAATTCTTGTCTTGAAAGGGTGTGCATGCAAATGGTAATTCATTGACTGTCCCATATGTTTGCAGAACAGGAACCAAAACACAACTGACAAACATAAGAGTTGCAATAAAGTGTCCTGGGGACAAAACATTCACTGCTGCTCTTTTTTTTTTCCAGTTATGTACACACAGGTGTTCAATGTCTCTTCTTCCCTTGGTGGTTTTGTAGAAGTTAGTGGTGAATTTTAAAAGTGAGAAAGATCTATGGAAAAAAACTTTCTAGGACCTTCTACTCTCTTCTAGTGGAGAACTATTAGGAAATATGATAGCTCTCACAAGTTTTCATAAAAACCTGAAAGTTTTATCTCTATATAGAATTGTATGTATATATATATACACACAAATACTGGTTTAGTATGTGTACTACTTTGTAGAATACAAAACTGTAACACCTGGAAACTAGTAGTTAGCCAGAGCAGATAACAGGGAATTAGGCTATTAATCTGCTTAACAAGGATGTATGCTAAAGTAGTTTAAATTGTGCTAGTTTGTAATTCTATTCTTATATAAGAGGAATTCAAATTTAGCAAGACATGCAGGGCTAAAAAAGAGTATAAGCATACTAGTTCATTCAAAGTCCAAATACAAGTGCAATAACTGTCCCATTTCAGTGTTTCATTTAGTAATATACAGGCTTATGCACACTGTAAGATGGGTTTACAGTAGATGAGATGGTATATACTTGGGTTGGTGTGCAAATGTAAATATTTCCATCTGTTTTTTTCTTCTGTTGTCTGATCATTAACTAGCAAATTAGTCACAAGAGTCTTCTGTTATCATACTATGAAAATACTTCTAGTTTTAATTTATTCTTTTTTCAATTGGACATTTGTGTTGCCCACTGACATTCTTGTTTTGTGTAGCAAGAAAACAACTGTGCTTTGAATGTGGTAGAACTTTTGCCACTCTGCTGCTCATTTACTGTAGAGCAGGAAATCCTCAGAGACTTAGTAACCTCTGAAATTGTAGGTCAATATTATTGCCAGAAAATGCTGTGGATTAAAGCAGGAGAATAGAGGACTAATATTGATTTTGTAAAGTGTTTCTTATGGAAAACTTTTGCAGATAAAAGGTCATAACCTTGTTCTTGCTTGATTGATGCTGGATTTTTATTTTATTTTTCCCCAAAGGAAGAATTTTTTAATTTTTCCTTTGGAAAAAATGGTGGCACCACCTTTGCATTAGATTGAAGATATATAGGTAGGTAATGAAAGAGAAGCAGAGTGGTGATAGCTTCACAATAGCAGAAATATTCTCTATGTCTTGATCCTTTAGCTAAAACAGTGATAGTTCCTTGTTTTTCAGGTAAAGCATGCTTTAATTTGGACAGTGAAAATCTGTGCAGCTAAATGAAAATGTTACTGTAGGCCATGTGTAAAAGTTTCATCTTGTTAGCATGAACAACAACAGCAAGGTGAATGAAAACTAAGGACGTGTGAGGAGTTTATGCTATAGCTGACAGCATATGCGGTTTTGTATTCACAACTATTGTTCACTGCAATAGCCATATCAAACTAGTACATACATTGTAACACATGCACAATCATGCCTTTGTTTTGCTGCATAGGAATACACAGGATGCTATTTGATCATTAGAATTTGTCACCAGTGTGAATTAAACTGTTCAGTGGGTCTTGGATAGCTAGCCAGCTGACTACAGGGGATAAACCCACCAATTTAGCAGCCTTTACATTACTCTTTGCACCAGATACGAAGCCTATAATTATTAGCATTCTTTTAGGAAATTCGGAGGCCAGTGCATTCACAGAAGAATCAACCCCAAATGACTTTCTCCAATCTGGCTGTGAGTTGTTAGCCTGCAAAATTCATTACTACAGCATGTTAAATACTGCTCAGCCATTTGCCGAATGGTGAGGGTATTGTCTGGATATGAGTAAAATACCATCTTCTGACAGCTGTATTTGTAGTCAGGGAAAGACAGGTTGTATTGATAATCGATTGGGTCAGATTATTCTGACTGATGGAAGCACTGCCATCTTGTGGATAATGTGAGGATGTGCAGAATTTTTGCTTATTTATTTTAGAAATATAACTTTTATATTTGTGCAGGCTAATATTTGCAGGAAGAAAATTTTGGTGGTGTTATAAGCAAGGAACAAATATGAAAAGAACATAATTTCCAAATGTATGTTGATTCTTCAGCTAATCATGTTTGTAACCTATTACACAGTTTAGATTCTTCATTTTTTGTTGCTTTTGTTAACGAATGCATTTGCTACCCAAGACATTTAACAGTAACAAAAATGAAAATTTAAATCTAATTTTCTGGAGTACAATTCTTCATCCATTAGGAAAAAAAAGAAAAAAAAGAAAAGGAAAAAGAAAAAGAAAAAGAAATAAAAAAACCCCAGAAAAAACAGAACAAACACCCCCCCCCCCCATTGTCTTAAGGATTCTTGTAGAACAGACGGCTTAACTGTTGTATCTTTGTATCTCTGTCACTGAGGAGTACTGTGTGACCTATTGCTGTCATGTTTGTCTTCAATTCTGTTGTGGATTAGGCTGGTTCACAACAGATTATTGGACATTTCTTAAATACAAACTAGGAAGGGGTGCAAGAAGAGATTATGCACAACTGTAGAAATCTCTAGCTCACATTTGGTCTAGCTAGCCTTATCTCAGACTGTATGCTGTTATGTACTGAAAATCAATAGGAGTTTTGTGTTGTGCACGTCTCTGGTCCGGAAAAAAAAAAAATAGGGAAAGGCTATTTGGGGATGCATACATCAACATAACTCATTGAATTTGATTAATCTAGACCTATTTATTTGTGCAACTTAGAAAAATAACATTTGGAAGATGTCAGGTGACTTCTTCTTGTCTTGTTGCTATTGTACAAGTATGCTGGCTCTACCTGAGAGTAATAAACTGGAAGAAGTGCTCTCAAACATATCATAGAACAGTTTGGGTTGGAAAGGACCTTTAAAGGTCATCTAGTCCAAGCTCCCTTGCAATAAGCAGGGACATCATCAACTAGATCAGATATATATAAATATATATATAATGGTATATAGTACCCAAAGAGTTTACCTCTGGAGCAGGCCAGACAGGAAGGAGGAAGAAAGGGCATCTTAACTTCCCTTTAGAAAAGGGAATTAGTATAGCAACATTGTGTGGTGAAACTCCCAGGGCTAGAACTCGTATCTCTTTTTTCCTAGACCCCTTTTGTCTTCACAGTTTTACATATTGTGAACTATTTACAAGGCAGCAGATGAAGACAAAACAAGTAAGTTGTCCTTATTTAAAAATCACATTGCATACAGCAACTGAAGTGAGCAACTGAATGGAAATAGTAGTTAAGCATTGCTAGGAACAAAAAAATCTCCAAACAACAATTCACAAAGCAAACAAAAAAACAAACAAACCAACCAACCAAAACAAAATAAAAGAAAAACCAAACCCGAAACAAACCATCAAACCTTTCTCTGACTGCTGAAGCCAGCAAACATTCAGACTTGCTCTTGCAGGCTATTGCTCCTTGGGTTGTTTTTCATCTGATGGAAAGCAGAGGACAAATAAGTATTAAAAAAAAAAAAAAAAAAAAAAAGGGCACAAAGGATGTTAATGGTTTCTTTTGAATGAGGCCCTAGAGGCAGTGGCACAAGGTAGCTGTTTCTGCAAAGGAGCCAGAGGTATGTTGCAGGAGAAACATCCCTGTTTCCTCTTCTCAAAGGAAACAGAGCTTGTGCGTATGTTTTAAAAACATACAAATGCTCTGACAGGTTCTGTCAGTTTTACCGTTGGTGCTTTAAGCTGCTACTTCCCCATCTGTCTTTGTTTCTGAAGCAGCCTACTTTTCCTGTCAGCTCGTCAGCTCCCTCTGTTCCCTAGATAAGGTACTAGCTGTGGTATTGTGTTTGCTGATGAATTAATCAACTACAGCAGATTCTGAACTGTGACGTTTGAGTAGTTTTACAGATTTGCTTTTCTTGATTGTTGCAGAGCAATAGCTTTTCATAGAAGAGAAAACTGTAGGTGATGGTAACTATTTAATCAAGTGGTCCCAAGTTCAAAAGATCGTATTTTAAAAGACATCATAACCTATAACTGATTTTTAGCTGTAAATAGGGAAGTACCACACACATACTAAACTGCTTTTTCATCTCATTAAAAAAAAAAAAAAGTTGTAGTTGCAAGGATTTAAGAATCCTTAGCAAATGTTGCAGAGAAAGCAGCAACAGAACAAGAATGTCGATGTTAGGGCATGGTCAGCAAAACCCCTGACATTAAACAAATCAGATGTGTCGTCCTTGCCAAAAGGCAAATGAGATGATTATGAAAGCATAGCTACATCAAGAAAAATCAGAAGACTCACAAGGTAAGTGGTCAGAGATGTTTTGTTTTTTTTTAAAAAAGTCATAATTTTACAGAGCTGCAGTAAAAACCACTTAGAACAACGTGATATGAAAAAGGCACTGGTATCAGCCACTCTGTGTACTGATTTTCAACGTATTAGTTGAATTCAAAGTAATTTTATTTTTGTATTTTTATAATGCTGCTGGTTGCCTAACAAGGTATCCATCAGTCTTTTTCAGCTCTTTTCAGTCAATCTACCTGCTACAATGTCATCTGCCTCTTTGCTGTAAAATATATCTATTCTACCCTGCTTCTCAACTAATATTTTCTAAGTTTTCAAATTGTTTGAAAGAGGAGAGAAAACAATCAACTTTATGACAGAATGCTGAAGGACATCTGAACAGAACTACAGCACAAGAAATATCTTCCCCTTTAAATACTAGAGAATATTGGAGAAATTTGGAATTCTTTTATAAAATTTGTTTTTTTAAAACTGGATTTGTGATCTTTATTGCTGAATGTATCTTGTTTATTACAAATTAGTTACATTTAGTGAAGTCAAGGAGTGCTTTCTTCTAATTGAGAACAGCTGGGTATTCTGTGCTGTAGGGGCTGATGATATGCTGTGTCCTAGCACTTAGTTTAAAATTGGTAATGATATTCAATTGTCATTCCACAGACACTATGATGCTCAAATGCTAAGGAGCAGATTTTGCTATTTAAAATTCTATGTCCTACTAGGTTCCTGATTAAGCAGTGACTTTGCGGAGAGCCTAGAAATATGTTGTATCTGGGGTTCGAAGTCTGCATAGTGATTTGTATGTTCAGGCTGGGAAGCTGAAAGATGCAAAGCAAATTAGAATCATAGAATATTGCTAAATTGGAAGGGGTGTCTGGAGGTCATTTTGTCTGACCTCCCATTCAAAGCAGGACCAGTTTCAAAGTTAGATCCAACTTTGTCAAGATCATGCAGCAGAGAATTACACAGCCAGAATTAGAATTCTGACATTCCTTTGATGTAAAGCTGGTGAACAAGTCACCAGAATCTGTTTCACATACTCCATCTGTGAAGCAGAGATAATTCTTGCATAAATACCTGTGAAGTATTTTGATCTCTCTAGGTAAAATAAAAGCTGTAGACACGAGTGGTTCACTTAGTGCTAGGGTAAAATGATTTTTTTTTCCCCCTCCTGTGCTTGAAGATGTGGAGGGAGTAAAAAAGAAATCTTACATTTCTTGTCAGTATCAATGAGCTTTACAAGTACTACTAATATCCTTTTCGTTGAGTAAATAGGTCAGATTCACTTTTTCTAGCATTTTGCTAGTCAGAGGTTGAATTGCTATTTTTGTTGTTTAGCCACTTAGAGGAAATGCTGTGTTTGACTGCAAAAGTTCTGAAAGCTTCTATTTCTGTTCATTTCATGAAACTATTCACATCAGAGAGAGTGGAAATACAATCTCATGACATTATTTACATGAACTGAAACAAAAAGGTCATATTCTAACTGTGCTCATTTTAGACTTCTCTCTGAACACTGATGAATAAATAAGGAGATTTGAATAGTGCATGTAGTGACAATGGTTGAACGGGCAGCTAAATCCAAACAAGAATTGCCATGCCGAAAGCAGAGTTGCGTGTATTGACTGGGCAAAAGGTTACAGTTTTCTGGGATTCTATAGTACTACTAACACAAGGGTTGAGTCTTCTATATGTAGCAATTAATTCTCAAAACACTGTCTGAAAGACCTTCTTGTTTTACTAGCCCTCAGTTCTGTTGCAAAGGTGAGGAAATTAGCAGAATGCTATTTGACTAAGATCATAATGTCAAAGACAAAACAGAAGTGTTATTATACCCTCTACCTTGTTGTAACTTGCATTTCACCCTTCTACAGTAGATTGGCAGAGCAAGGCCAGGGCAAGCATATCAACGGGCACAGAATATGGGGGCTACGTGTGAAACACAGGGGTCATGGCAGATATGAGGGATTTTGAATAGCAGAGTCAGGGCTAAGGTTGCCACATGGATTGATGAGGGAAGACATTTAATATCTGCTCCTTACCTCTTTAGTTTTCTCAGGAACAATTTTGCCATGATTTGGCCATGACAAATCAGACTTCTGAAAGATAGTCTAAATTTTCTTTCAGGATTTTTCAGTTTCTTCCCCCTGCCTCTGAGCTATTTGTTTTCTGCCTTGCTATTTTGTTGTTTGTGGTATTTGCAATATTTCCTAATATATATTTTCTTCTGGTAATCTTAATTGTTATGCTGTTTTATTCTCTGCCAACTCAGCAATGGCAAGACATGTAGAATACATCATGTTTGTCAGCAATAAGTCAGGTTTATGCTTCCTATAATTAGGAAAATATTTAAGTGTAGATGTAATGCTTGCATTTCCTAATACACCACCTCAACTCAATAAACATAGGTTTTATCATTATTCTTTATTTGCTTTCCATTGATTGACTTTCAAAAGGTGAAACCATTCAGGCAAATCCCTGATGAATGTGGCCATTAGCCTTCTTTTCCTAGTTTAGATTTTTGTTTTCTGGTGACTTAACACAATACTATCATGCACATGTGAATTGAAATCCCAAAAGAGTCTATTAAATAATTTAAAAAATTACATTTCCTATTGCCTTCCCTCCAACCTCTTTTTTTCTTTTCTAAAAAAAAAAAAAAAAAAAGTATGTTTAAAATGATATTTGTGTACAATTTATAACCTATGATGTTTCCAGATCACAGCTTGCTTACCTCCTGCACAGGAAAAGGTTTAGTTCCATTATTTGGCCAGTAACTGAGGCTGAATTTACTGACCAAATAATTACAAGAAATTTTTTATGTTTATCGAAATGGTACCATATTTACCTTTCTTTTCTCCTATAGCTTGGTATCTCTCAATGCATGCATGTCTTGAAAAAAAATACCTCTCCTGAGTTCAGAAGTTCTTAGGTATATATGGTCATCTCTAAAAGTCCTCTCATACCTACAATCAATACAGTGCATTACATCTCTCTACCTCTTGATGACTTGCCAGTTCTGCTCTCAACTTGCCTCACAGAAAATACAAAGTTTTTACATTTATATTTTTTCAACCTGCCTCACTGCTTTTGTATAAAGCAGTGCAATATTTCAACCATTTGATGTGCCTCGTTAATTTCAGCAGCCCCCTCATTTATTAAAAGTCCCTCGTTGTCTCTAATTTTATTCTTTTCATGATTTGCTATAACCCATCCAATTTTCTCTAGACTGATTTGACTGCACTAATTCATTCTGCTGCCCTTCTCTTTGCTGAAGTAACACACTTTGCATTTGTATTTTGTTGCTTACATTATTCAATTTTCTTTTAGTCTTAGGTTCACAATTAGTCCCTGATTGCTTCCTATTCCTTGTATTCTTTTCCAGAAATTTTTCTATGGAGCTGATAATATCCCAGCTTGCAAAGGAGTATTCATGAAACATTCCAGTTCATTTTTGTCAAACTTAAATGAGAAATTACAGAAATGTCAATTGTTTGACAAGTCAATGGGAGTCAGTAATTCCGAATGGCTAGCACTCTGAGTAGAGATTACTCTAGTCAGTCTGAACGGAGCTTACTAATGTCACTGTTTTGTGTTTAAAACTCCAATGAAATAGAAAGATACCAGTAATTGACTGTCTAGTAGTCTATTAATCATGAATATGTGTTGGTTTTTTCCTTGAAATTCATTCCAGTGTATTTGCAATTTGTAATAACACCTTGCTGCTTTTTGTACCAGGTGTCAAATTAGGTGAGCTTTACACTGCCTGATACTGAATAGGTTTAATATTGTATGCTTCTGAAATGTAGAGGGTGTTAACTGAGCAGATGGACGGCTACTCTACTGCAAGTGCTCACCCCAGGGGAGGACAAAAGGTCAAGAATCTACTGCAATCTTTTCACGTGTTTTATAATTTAGGAGAGCTGTTTACACTCCACCTGGGGTTTAATAGGAGCTCTTCAGACCAAGACTCCCTGCCTGGGGGAAGAATTATTTTACCTCTGCATGAACTGTCTGTGCTGTGCTAACTATTGGATCTGGGAGCAACTTGTGCCCCACTGATTCTAAAACATAACAAGAGCTGTGGATCAACTTCTACTGAATTAACAGAGCAACTGTTTATCATTAAACACCTATCATCAAGCCTTTATCAACTGAACTCTGTTGAATTTGTCTTTGGTATTCTGTATTCAGTTTCTTCCATATTTTCCTTCCTTCTTTCTTCATCTTTCTCTCCTTCATCTCTTTCTCCTTCATTTTTCTTATCTGTTTGGTACAGGCAATAGTGCTATGGTCAGGCAAGCAGGGATTATAAATTTCTCTAGCTGCAGGAAAAGTGTAGTGACTGGCTGGAAGAACTCAGTTTGCTTATGCCGTTCAAGGCAGTTTTCAAACTGAGCAGATCAGATGTTAATGTTGCATCCGACAGTGCTAAGATAAGACAAGTCAGGAATGTGTGATGATAGGAGAGGTGCAATTTTAAATTTGTCATATCAGTGCTATGGACAAGGTTATGAAAAGCTTGGTGGGGAGGGACTAAACCACTGAAAAACTGCAGGGTCAGGGACTATCCCAAGGACATGCATCAAGATTTTAGGAAAACTCTCTTAGAAATCTGGTATGCTTGGGGGAGTGCATTAGAGAATGATCACCATTAGTAGAGGAGTTTGTTGCAATAACAGAGAATACAAGATCCTCCTGAAGATCTGCTACATAGCATTGATATTTGCCCTGGTTAGGCACTTGGATTACATTGTGAACCACTCTGCTAGATTTGTTTTGACATCTGTCTTCTTTTTTGCTTTCTGAGAAGATTGTGCTCAGTGGAAAAGGTCTTAGATTTAGAGTTTAGGAAACTCTGTAACAACAAATAGCAAATTGAAAGGATCAATAAATTTTCTTTTATTTTTTCTTCCAAATGAATTGTTTGCATGTTTGAGGAGTGAAATAAATTCTATACAAATTAGCAAAATAGATGAAAAAATTAGTCTCTTTATATTCTAGCCAAATTAACATGTTTAAGCCTAAGCTTTCTTTTGTTTTATTTCACAAATCTTCCAATTAAATGGGACAATGTCAGCACCAATTTACTATTTCGAAGGAGTGTGTTTTAGCATCTCTGCCCTGTAAACAGTCACTTTTTCTTTATTGTGTCTAGAAATTTGAAGACAAAAGGACATAGTTGTAGGTAGATGTCCTAGGAAAGGGGATTTGGTTGAGTGTTACCTACTGGAGGTTCACAAACCTGCTCTGCATCTATCAGCTGTTATCAGAGGTTCAAGGAATGTGAAGGATGGGACTATGAAAGACTTTACCTTTGGGAGTCCGTTCTAAAGAGGTTCAATTTATGTTCCTAGCATTTCTCCAGAGATACCTCAAAGATGACTTCTTAATTCTGAAAAGGCTTGTATTGCTGTCTTACACCATGTTGTGTTGATGGGTGGGAAGCTGGGAATAGGTGGCTGGAGTATAGAGCAGATTAGGCTCATTTAACTGTGGGCATTCAAGTCAGGGAAATGCCTGCCAAATCCTAAACATTTAAATTAGGCAGCAAAAAGTGCGATTACTGTGCTTTGTGGAGTCCCCTGTTATGAATTATCTTCCTTGTCATCCATGAGTCATAAAAAAATATTGAATCTTCACCCTATACAAAAAGCCAATAGATTTGAATAAAGATTAAAGCAATGTGCATCTATAGTTATTGTAGTTCTCACACGATTTATAAGAACAGACTTGATATTGTTGTTGTATATAACTAAGATACAATTTTCTATAATACTTTATACAATTATTTATTAAAATCCCTACAGGAAATTTCTTTATATTATAATATTCTATAAATAGGCTGGGTTAATAAAACTGGTCTTTGAATCTGTGTGAACAATTTTATCATTTAAAGTGTGTTCAGGCAGGTTTTTAGACTCTCAGTCAAACTAGTTTAATTCAATCCGGTTGCTAAGTTATATATTCTGTAAAACATTCTTCTTCTCTGGGTATCTTTGCTCTGCAAGTGGAAGGGAAGACATCATCTTAGATATGCTTCTAAAATTGGCTTTAACTGCTGTACTGTTCTGTGTGAAAAGTTAGGCTTCTTAATTTTACTGAATCTCCAAACATGTCTAAACATAGTTGCTGCACACAACATACATCACAGTTTTGGTGTCCAGCTACTTGAAAACCAAAGTAAGAAGGTAGTTTGTAAATAAGATGCTGACAGTAAGGAGGGAAGTGGCTTTCTTACAGTGGTGGAAGGAAAACTTTCCATCTTTCTGATCTAGTGCAATTCTAATTTACTTTCTCCAGAATACTGTTAAATTTTGAGTTGTTACTGGTCTCATATTGGATTGCATTGGTCATTGGAGAACTAGCTTTGGGAGGAAGCCTGCAGAGGGGAAAGTTAGTAACACTTTACTGGCAAGCTGTGTTAGAGGAAGACACATGTATGGTTTAGTTACATAAGGGGGTAAAACACACATAAAGATTTAATAAACTATGCGGATATCACCTTCATATGTTTATAACATGCCAAATTTACCATTTCATTAGGATACGCAGCAGCTTTTCTCTCTTAAAAAAAAAAATAAATGAAAAAACAAACAAATAAAAACCCAACCCCACCCACAAAACCCACAAAAAAAGCCCCACTTGGTATGTTGTGTTTAAGAACAAATAAGTACAGTTTACTTCTGGCACAGTTTCACTGTGCTGAGTCCTAAGTCTGCCATAACAGAATGTCAACAGTAGAACTTAAATGGGAAGCACTTTTTGTACCAATTTTCTCGTTGTACTGATTTATTTTTTTAATTACAGTAGTGAAGATGACTGAGAGGAAATGGTGTTTCAAATGCACAAAATAGAGCACTTGATGCCTAAACATCACTAAAAGCTATACCACTAAAAATTTTTTATTCTTCTCCCTCAGATTTTCTTCACAAAACCTAAATAAGACTTACAATCAGAAGGGACCTGCACTTTACAGCTGGTTCCTGTTCCTAATAATTATGTTTTTATCATTGCTGAGTTATTTCCATGCAAATTCCCCTCCAGATGGATATTGATCACTGTCTATGTGATGTTTATCTCTGCAAATGCTGGTTTTGGTGTTCACCACAATCCTTTAGTTGAGGTCAAGATTTGAATGAACATCAAAATGTTGATGTTTCTGTTTGTAATGCACCTGCTGTGTACAGGATAGAAACTTTGGTCGGCTAGCCCTCTTTACGTAGGAATTAAGAATTAAGCAGAACAAAACAACAACAACAACAACATTTTTTTTAATGAGAAATTGTTGCTAATGTAATTTCTAAGCATTCCTTAGAGGATGGAAAACAAAGCTTACTGTGACATTCTGAAAAAGGTGATGTAAGTGTGAAATACAGATGAGAGTGAGTGAACAGTTGGAGGTTGTTATTTAGGTAGTGCTGAACCATTATTTGTGTTATATAAACTCTCACTTAGAAATGCCTCTGTGCCAGAGAAGGTGGCAAATGAGTTACCAGTTTTTAAAATGACTTTGGACAAGATGTGTAAAATTCCTAAGTGGTGAGTCTGAAGTGTCTTCAGGGCAGTGAAGCCATAGATATATGTAAGGTATTCAGGAAGAGCTAGTGTAGCTCCTGCATGGGATATTTATGTCTAACAACTTTGCTGTAGTTCCCTGAAGGAATCACTGTTGTGCACTTGACAAAGCTGATCTAATTGAGGTTGACTTTAGAAGGCTTTCAGAAATCCCTCCAAAATACTTGAAACCAAACTGCCATAGGAGAACAGGAAAGGTCTTCACATGGATTAGTAACAGTTGAAAAGATAGGAAACAGAAAGTACAAACAAATGTTCAGTTTTCTTGGTGTAGGATTTTCACCTGGCAAATTCCACTGAGATCTGCATTAAGGTCCATGCTATTCAGTGTAAACAATCTAGGAAAGAGAGTAAAGACGGAGGTGACAACATTTGCTGATGGCATTAAGCTCTGCAGAGCAGCAAAAAAGAAAATTTATTGCAAAGAAAGGTCTTGTGACATTGAGTGGTAAAATGGCAGATTAAATTCACTGTAAAGTACAGCAACACAGATGAAAAAAATTATTCTTAACTTTAAATATGTGATGAAGAGTCCTGAATTAGCTCTCACCATTCAGGAAAGAGATACTGTAGTTATGAGTATTTTTATGAAAATGTAAGTGAGGTGCTCTGTGGTGATTACAAAAAAGCAGATAGGTGTTAGGAATGATAAAGACGGAGTGGAGAACAAAACAAATACCATAACTTTCCTGATCTCAGAAACTGATAGCAGAAAGAGGAGTATGGAGGATTGAAATTGCAGAATGACTTCCAGATAAGTGGCTGCAGACCTAATGATTCAGTCTGAGAAAGTCTGCTGATGGGGACTATAATAGGATATATAAAATGATGAGTGATATTGAGAAAACAGATAGGGTCCAAAAGACTGTTATCTTTTCTGGTCTATGAAAGAAGGGCATCAAAAGTAACTGTCAGGAGGTTTAAAACAAAACTAACAAATGAAAAAAAGAGTTCACATAATGTGCATCTGAACTGTGAGTTTTGCTGCTGAAGGATGTTGTACATGCCAAAACGTTTGCACAGGTTCAAAGTAATGAAAGAAAACCCATCTAAATTTGTTAAACATAATAATAAGACTTCTATCTGATGAAGTTAATTCCTCAAGTCAAAGACCACTGGAAGCTGGAGTAGTACTGGGGTATATCACTGCATCTTTGCTCTGTTCTGATGTGCTCTTCCCTAAACATCTACTATTATACCAGTACTGGAGAGACTACTTTTATGTTCTCAGATATTGGAGATTACAGACTAATTTTTGTAAGAATGCTAATTTGTGTTTGTATGGTATATAACTAGCTAGAACCTAAGCAAGCCCTTCTGTGTAAACTAGCATTTGGTGACATTAAGATAGAAAAACACACAGATGCTATGTTGCGGGACATGGACAAACAAGAACATGGCACAGTGACATACAGAAGACGTGTCAGAATGGTGAGGCTGTGACTTAAGGTTGATTTCTGCAGTATTCTCTGAGGTCTTATTCTCAGTTAAAATATTTATATGATCAGGGAATTGCTTATGCTAAAATTAAGTTCAAAGCTGTTAAAGCAAGAAAGAAAGGGAAATTTTTGTCTACAATTAGTAGTAATAAACCTATGTAATTCTTTTACTAGTACAATTTTCTATTTCACGTAACAGCATCTTTAAGCATTATGGTTGCTGAATGGGATGAATGTGGGGATCTGCTGGTAATCAGAGCTGGGGAGATTAGAAAATTGGTGAGAAGCACGCTCCTGAGGAAGTGTAGTCCATAGAAGGGCAGAGCAGAAAATACACCTGAAAATACACCAGAAAATACACCCTGCTAGCACCTAGATTGTCTAGAGGATGTGCAGGCTTTGTTGGTTTTGTGCAATATGAAGCTACAAACATGTTCTTTTTAGAGGGGGAAATATTCTACAGAGAGGATGAATCAGTTTGACCTTTTTGAAGGAGATTGTTTTGAGATGGAATTGATGTGGTATAAATCATAATATTGACATTATTATATTATTTTAATATTCTGGGTATGGAAATTTTCTTCTATAGCAAAGTTGGGTGAAGTTGCCCTAGGGTTTTCTAATGACTGAAGGTTTATTCTGCCAGTTTTCCTATTCTGGGCAGTTAGTGTGACAACAACTTATCCTTTTAAAACTGGTTTGTTTGTTTGTTTGTTTGTTTTTTTCCTGAGAATCATAAAGGTAATTTTGAGAGGACTTGGATAGCTGGTTTTAGTCACGTTGCATGAATGTTTGTTTCCCTTTGGAAATGTTCACTCCTTCCCTTAGGTGTCACTATTTATCGCTGCTAGACTTCCACAGGATCCATATTTGGCTGAATGGAACAGTTTTGCTCTATACTTCAGGCATCTTGGCAAAGTGTAGTGCGTATAGCCTGCTCTGCCAGTCTGTGCTGCCTCACATACTTGTCTCCCTCCTACATCAGAGAATAGCAGTGACAGCCTGTGTAAGGCTGTTACCAGAGATTTATATTGGTGCAATGTTAGAAAAGATACCTTGCCAGTAATTTCTCAGTGTGGGTTATGTCTTAAAATGAGGTTAATGGTTGTATATACTTTTTTTCATAAAAAAGGGTGATATTGCTAGTAAGCATGAAATTTCTCAGAAAGCTAATTTTTAAATTTTTTTTTTCTGGCTAGTTTTTTAACTTCAGAGAGATTTAGTCTCTGACGACTTTTTCCCTTTGTAGGTCAAATTTTCTTTCCTATCAGTATTTTAATAATAATAATAATAATAGTAATAATAAAGGCTTATATGTATTAGTGATGGAAAAAATATTACTGTCAGCACTTACGATTTACCTAAGAATTAATTCTTATCTCAAATCATCTATCTGGTGGCTTGAGTCATAATACTGACTTCTAAGCAAGCCCGGTAATTTCTTCCTGCTCCATGCACTACTGTGTACTCTGGCAAACAACTTCAAAACTTGTAAAATTGCCAAAGAGAGAGTTATTTTACCTGCCATGACACATCTATTCCTACAGTGAGTATCTAACACTGTCACATGAGGAATATTTGGTTATTTACAGTTGTGTTCACTAGATCTCACTCATTACGATAGAAGTTCATACTCCTTAGCAAAATCCTTGTTCTGTGCACAACAAAGGTGGCAAGCTGTCTACCACCAGATCCTCAGGAGCTTGCTTACTTGTAGGAGTTGTAAACAGGATTTATAAACAATTCCTAGGGCCTTTCTGGGAGATGTGGCTCCTGTGAGGTCCTGAATCCTTATCTAGTTGGTGTTGCCCAGCCTGCTTGACAACCGGCGTTACCCGTTCTCCTGGATGGTGATAGCTCTCTACAGTTCACAACCTGATGGGGAATTTTACTCTAGTTTCTCGCACTTTCTGTAGCAGGCAGCTTGCTACTATGTTTATGTTTGAAGAAACCTTAATTATTCTTACAGGAAGCACAAAAATCTAATAGTTGCAAAAGTTGAACTGACATACATAAGTTTACAATATTGAATATTTGCAACATTATATAAAAATATAACTAAAAAAAAGCTAATGAAAGAAAAAAGGAAATAAATTGTAAAGGTCTAGGCAATTGTTTTGAATTTTATTTATTTTATGATGTGAAGGTATTAGAGAAAATTTCTCTAAGTATGGAGTCTTTGTTTTTAATCCCAGAATGACCTAGGGTTGTGATGGGGAGAAAAGTAGACCAGACTGGCTAGCAGATTACCCAGGAAAAACTGGTATTTTTAACCATGCAAATAGCTAGTCATCTGTTTTGAAATAAAGAGGATTACTTTTGCTTGATAGCTCTGCGTTGTGTTTTTACTGTGCCTGGAATATGAACCCTGCAGTTTCTAAATAAGGGAAAAGTGACCGTAGATCACATCATAGCTTTAGCTCCAGGAAGAAAATGCTGTGGTCATTTAGAATGTTTAATCTAGGTTTTGACAATTCTGTGTGTGCTAGGTCATTGACTATATAAGCAAGAAATGCAGCATGGATTTCTACATTTCTTCTATGGCAGCTTTCATCTTCAGTAAATGGAAAATAAGGAACAAACCCCACTTCTCTGTCCACAGGCAGAATTTCTTTTTATTTCACCCATAACTAAATCAGAGAGCCATCTGCAGCTCCTGTGGGGTTAAACTCTCTCAGCTAGTTTCTTCATCTGCTGGCAACAATATACGTTTACAAGAAAAAGTACAGAAGCAGAATGGCTACCATCATTGCTTTTAAATTACAAAAGGATTTGCCTTGTTGCTAAACTATGTTTCTTGTTATAACTCTGTTAACAATGCTGGTTTAGAAGAAATGTGGATTTGGCAAATTAATAATTCTAACAGTTGCATATGGCAAAGAGCAAATTTTGCTCCTGCTTGAACAATTTGGAAGGACTGCAAATAAAAGCAGAAAAGTATCTGCAAAGAGGCTGTCCTTCTGCATTTGCACAGTACTGGCCAACCTGCTCTTAGTATCAGCAAAATGTTGTTGACATTTCAGTGGTTTTTTTGTGAGTAGATAGCTTAGTGGGGATAGCAAGAAGAATTTGTTACTTCAGCTGAAAGGAAGACAAAGCTCTGTGGCACTTCCACTAGAGTAGTGTCATACTGAATTCAGGTTTTTGTGTCATATTTAAACTCTATCTGATACATTTCAAGAAGGGTGCTAACAACATAGTCTTGTTTTTTGCAAAGCAGAAGACACTGGATAAAAACATTTCTAATTGCAAATGGCAGTCAGGTCTATTGAAAGCAGAACAAATCATCTTGTATGGACTGTGAGTGTAACTAATACTTGATTTTTTTTTTGGTGTCGTGTTTTTGGGTTTTTTTGTTGGTTTTTTTTTTTGTTTGTTTGTTTGTTTTTGTTTTGTTTTGTTTTGGGTTTTTTTTGTTTTGTTTTCTTTAATACACAGTCACTGGCCATGGACATTTTTATAACTTTTTCTCCTTTCCCTGTGCTAGGGATTAACTTTATCCTGCATCTGCATTCACATGACTTTGTATCTTTAATCTTGTGCATGTCCTTGGTATTTCACTAAAAGTACATATTTTTCCAAGTACATATTACCAAGATACACAGGTAGAAAGTGTGTTTTGAAACTGCTTCTAACTGTTTTGTTGAGTGCACTTAATTAGAAAAGATGTCTGGCCAATTTTTCTCTTTTGTGTTGTTTGGCTTCTGTTAAATCTTGGCTTTTAAGGTGTTCTGAGAAAAGCATGAACATGAGAACATTTATGTGTTGGCTATGGAAGTACAATGCTATAAAGAAGCAGTCTGAGGAAATCCGATGTCTCTTCCAAACATCTCCAGGAATTAACTAATTATAGATGATAGTGTCTGCCACTAATGCTTAGAGAAATGTTTCTTAAGAGAACTGGGAACAATGCACTGTGAAAGATGAATAACAAGAACCAACTCCCTGCCCTGTAGCCTCCCTGACTACTTATGCAGTGTGGTGTTTGGTTTTTTTTCAGTTCTGCTTCTATGAAACCATTCTTATTACTTTAGAGAGTCCTGGTTTAATTATTTTTGAAAGCTTGAGTTTGACATTACTGCAATGACAGGAAGGGGAGGAATCATGTTGTGTGTGGGAGTGGAACAGCAGTTATGCCCTCACCCTTCGTTACCTATTTGGAGATGTCTGTTTCAATGAATCTGATACATGAACATTTTCAGTGATAGAAGCACTAAAAGCATCCTGGTCAGCATGAGAGTGACTACTTTCTGGTCCCAGATATGCATAGCAAACCAGAGTCTAGTAGGGTCATAATGAGCTTGTTGACTTGACCCATGGATATGCTTTTAATATCTTAAGAAACCATTTTCTTTCAACAGCGAAGCCTGTGTCTTCCTACTCAGCATAATCCAATGATACATCTTTGACACAAGCACATTTTTCTCTTATCTGTAAGTTCAATTACAACTAGTTTTGTATCGGTATATGTAGACTGATATGTGAGGTTTTTTTCCTGTCATGGATTTAGTTTTTCACAATAACTTGCTTGCTTTAATCAAAATCAGATTGCAAGCTGTCTGACTGAGTGACCTCATTGCCAAAATATATTCTCCGGAAGTAGCATTCTTCAGGGATTCAACTGTGCTTTGTTTAAATATCCTTTGTCCTTGACCCAAGGCCTGTTTAGTCTCATGTGGCACTGTACCCTGCTCCTTGGATCCAACTATTTTGTGTTTCCATGAGGCTACTTGTGTTGCAGCTACAGGCTGTTTCTGCTGTCTGTGTAGACAGTCTGGTGAGAGAGGAAGGAAAAAGAGTACGGTTGTGTTGGCAGAAGTGGGGAACTTTGCTTAGGAGCCAGCTCACTTTGAAGATTGATTCTGCACTTCTGTTACCACCGCTTCTATTACGCCACATGCTCAACAAGGGAGAGGTATACCCCAGTAAGGTGTGGATGCTGGTCAAGAAAAGTAGAAATAACTTGAGAGAAACCAAGAGGATCTAGAGGAGCAATTCTTTTTGGGAGCTAGATTTTAAATATCTTATTGAATGGCAGATCAGTAGATCTCCAAATGAGTCTGTCCTTTACCGTACTTGACTGAATAGGATAGATAAGAGCAGGCTGTCAGTCCAGCTTCTGACAGTTCTCATTTTGGAATACCTATTCAACAGGGTCAGGTGAATCCAGTTGCCCAAGTATGTTTGAACTCTTGCACAACAAAATGTGAATTCCTTTCTGAGAGACCTCTATTGCATCTAATGATAACCATGACTGGTATGAAAGCAAAGAGTTTAGAAAATACCAGGTACAATCCTAAATAATTCTCAGCAATACTAGTATCTATGCATCACACTAACTTTTCTCAATTCCTATAGCTTGTTCTCTCAACTTTCAGATCTACTTTTGAATAGCCCGAATTCCTGCTTGCAATCTGTTTATACTATCTACAAAAAAAAAGGCACAGAAAAATTATCCTTATTTCAGGTCTCTCAAACCCAAGATAATGTGTGTTTTTGTTTGTACAGGCAGAAAGGTCAGATGAAGCAGACTTTTTTCTATCTTCAGCGGCTGGTTTGATAATATTATTCATTCCCATTCAGAGTGTATCTTCTTCCAAACCAGATCTTCTCCTTGAGGTAATGCCACAATCTATCAACACTTTAAGAACTTTAAGAGCTTTAATATTCTCTCTGTGATTGTCTTTCCTAACAGTTTTCAAGGAAACAAACATTTATTCAGTGATTCTATGGCTTTTGCTTGTCTCAGAAGAATGTTTGAAGAGAATTTGCAGTCTTTTACTGTGTAGCAAGACAATTCCTTCTCTTCTGTCTCTTCTTGTAGTGTCTCAGAAAGAAGCCTCCAATCTCTTTCTTTGTTCTTCACTGCCAGAGAAGAATAGAGGAAAACAGCAGTCGTCTTCCCTGCAAATCACAGCAGGAAGTTAAAAGCTCTAACAGTGGTGTAGTTTTTTAGAAACCTCTTTGGATGATAATGGAGAAATAAAAAGACAAGATAAAAACAAAAAAGAACCAGAAAGTAGTTCAACAGTTTCACAAGCAGTGCACAATTATGATACTCTTTATTCCTTCTTTTTCAACTCCCTGTGTAAAATATAATTTATCATCTAAAAATTATGATCTTCATTGTTCATTCAATTTTACTTTACAAGTCCCTTCAGATATAGGACCATGGCTAAGCAAGCTGTTCTTTGCAGTAGCTTTAGTCCTTGCGAGCTGCCCCAACAGATAACATGAAGGTGTTGCGACAGTCACGTCCCTTAATCCTTTTCCTTCCATCTCACCCACATGCATCTGGAAATTAGAATACAATTCCTGTGTGGTTAATGTAGAAATTAGCAGTGAGGAATAACTTCCTCAACACAGGGGGAAGTCCTTGTGACATTAATTACTCTGCCTGTGATCCATCTTTCAAAGATTCTGTTATCACAGATCTTCCAGGATGATATTCCAATGACTTGCATCTGTTCGTCATAACAGAAAGGAACTGGGCTCTGATGACTTCCAACACCTCATTTTATGTGAGGGAAAGTGACGGTACTACTCGAAACACTGAATGAATAATGACTATGTCTAAACACCAGGTTACACCCAGAGATCTGATCAAGTGATTGTCCTACCTGAAGACTTAGCCACAGCATACAACAGCCTCATGTCTGCCTTTCTTCCCATGGGAAGCAAGGTGTGGGGAAAAGTGTGGAGAGAGCCATAAACTTTGTGAAGACCTATCTTGACATGGTGTCAGGATGGAGCAGCTACACCAAATGGCTGGGCAGGGCTCCCATATCCTGCAGTTTAGATAAGGAAACATTGACTATAAGAAAATATTAAATAAGTTGCTGCTAGAAGCATGTACAAGGAATGTGAAAGTCTGGAGTCCTTGTTAACAGATGCAAAAATTTAGGGAATTTCAGCAGAAATAGTGGAAGTCATTGGTTCAGCTCGTCCATGACTTAGCATTTAAAATTCTCAGTAATTTGCTGTTGTTTATGGGGTGCCTTCTTCAGATCCTCTCACTGCAGCATGGATTTAATAATGGAACCCTTATGGAAAATAGGATTTGCTAGAAAATGGGAGGGTAATTTAGTAAGAGAAGGTCTAATGATGACAAGTAGCAGTGCAAAGCTTGGAAGTAGCCAGTGAAAAGCAACAAAGCTATATTAAAAAAACCAACTTTGTATTTAAAGAAATTATAGCACAAGCTAGACCAATTACCAAGCCACCCTATGACACAGCTTACCTATATTCTTTGGGATGTTAAATAATTAATTTTAGTAAATACCTGTTTTTTGCAAATCTAGGTCATACCAAACATGGAGCAGCATGAGATTCTTTGTTATTCACCTGTATCCTTTTTCACTCTCTGTTCCACTATAATAACAATAAAAAGAAAGCCTTTAGCCACAAATCTGCTTTTCCTGTTAGATAGATTAGACACTCCTATAGCGATCAGGTGCAGAATTCGGAGGCAAAGCTACTGTGATTCCAGAGCTTTACTTCCAAAATCTGTCTAGCACTGAATTCTGTCCCAGCATGCACATCTGGCCCTTTTCTAGGCCTGCCTGACTTTTCACTAAGAATAAGCAGACATTTCAGAATAAATTACCACACTCGGAAGCTATAAAGAATCACTTCTGCCCTTCTGCCTCATTTCTCCCTCCTTTGTTTTGTGCTGTTCTTCACCCTGATGCCTGACCAGAGTAAATTCCTGAGCATCTCATGTTTATTCACTGGGCTGCTGATGGTAATAGCAGTGAAATCTCAGTAGTGTTGTTTTTTTAGAAGGCATTTCTATTCCAACTTATTGCATATGGTATCTTAGGCTTTGATCTTATGAACATTACACTTGACGCTAGGAGTAGTCAGGCTGGTAAAGTCAAGCGCGTACATAAATGTTGGCAGGATTTGTTCTTTCCTAAGTGTAACAGTGTAATAATTTAACAAATTGTGTCATACTTGTAAGCAGTATTTATCAGGCCCACACAGAATGGCTGTTAGTAGTTTAGAACTGTAATCCATAAAATGCACCCATGTAGATATATATCTTTAAGTGTGGAAGTATACTGCAGGTGAAGGTTTTTGGAAGCACCCATCATTTATTGTATTGTAAAATTAGCTAGAATATGGTGCTTGTGTGTTTGGGTGTGGTTAAAGTTTTGGGATTTTAGGCCTGCATCTTGTCACAGTTACAGAAACAAAAACTCTTCCAAGTTAGTTATAGTGAAAAAGAGCTCCGGTCTGCCACCTTGTGTAGCAATGTCTAAAATACAGAATTGGTTATTTAAAGGAATACCACTAACAGTGGTCGTTAGATTTTAGAAATAAGTGCTGTACCTCCATATCATTGAGCTATGGATTTCCTTGGAAAAATACCAACAGAGTGCTAGAAAACGTTTGGAGAGAAGGATCTGCCCACACGTTGTGATTTCATAATGATTAGCAAAGCCAGGTTAAAATATTTCTATTCAGGGAAGCAATAAATGAAATACAGGTACCTGTAGTGCTAACAGATCACAGTCCTGATATTAAATGAGGGGAACTAGAACACTGCCATTATCTTCAAAAGGGATAAGAATATCCTATCCCTTTTCTCTAAATTAATTGGTAACCCTTGTTTGTTATTTTCATAGTAGTGTGAACATACTGCTCTTTGGACTATTTCTCTTAAACCTGTGGTGAATAAGAGTTAGTAATGTTTTGCCTGTCAGAAATGGTCCTCATTTTTGCCTGCGTAGCATAGGCTTTAACCTATAATTACGAAGTCCACAGTGCCATAGTGAGCTTCTGCTGATCTGCTCTCTGTATCTTGCTTCCAAAATGCTCTAGATGATATCACCTGAGATCTATTTTCTTGCCCCAATATACATTTCCTGCTTCCACGATTGTAGTCCAAATGGACTCTGCACCTCTTTATTTAGCTGTATTCCCAGCTGTTAGTCCTTAGAGCTACTGCCAGCTTTTAATGACGTTCATATCCAGGCAAATGTGAGATGCTGAACAATCTTGGCTCATACTGAGATCTGTAAGAGAAGAGCAGGTTCAGCACACTGAGACCGTTGAGGCCCAGGTGCATGGAGGCATTTAATTGTCCAGATTTGAACCTCTGATTCCCCATAGGTTTCAATGATGAGTTAGCCATCTAATTAAGAGTAATGGCAGACAACTTCTGCTCATTTTGCTTGTATAAGTAATCTAGCAAAAGCAATGGCACTGCTTGACTAAATAAGGTGAGGTGTTTGGCTGTAGACTGATAATATATAATTAAACAAACAAACAAGTTTAAATCACTCAGCTAAACTAACTTTCTTCAGTATCTAACCCTCTTACCAATACTTATAAATGCAATTAAACAAATGTGAAATCAAAAACAAAGCATATAAATCTAAAATTAGAAAACTAATTAGTGCTGTATTTCCTGGTTCTAAAGGGGAAAAATTTGCCACCAGATTGAGAAAACTATGAAAACTTTCTCATTCAGTTAATAAATTATTCAAATCTAATCTTGAAAACTAACATACTTAGAGTTGATCTTCCAAGACTTGATTTTTTTATAAGGGTGATATGAAAGTACATCATCAGTTCTTATACAGATATTTGTACATGTATGCCGTGGTATGTACAAGGAATTTTGTAGGGTGGACTTCATATCACACTCCAACTTTAAAAGTTTAACTCTCTAGACATTTACTCCAATCTGCTAATCTAGATGGCCTATTAGTCAATGGAGAGAAATATCTTTCTTGCCATTTTATGAAAGATGGGATGAACCACAGTTTGAAAGTTCTCTTCTTACTGTCAGTGGAGAGGAGTCTGGTCAGCTTACCTGCTAGCTTTGTTAACTTTTCAGAAGCTGATGTTTGAAGAAAGATCACAATTTTCTGTGACATTAAATCACAATTTTTACCAAAGAATTCATACAATTGGATTGAAACAATAAGTTATCAAAACTAAGAAATCCCCACCATCACTCCAACACAAGACTTTGTGAAGTTCCATAGGTGATTTAAAGTGGTGTGGCACTAAGGTGGGTTTTTTGTTGTGGGTGGTGGTTTGTGGGAGGGTGGGGTTGATCAAAGACTGGAAGATATGTCTGTCATTTTGCTCATCTTCTTACTGTAGGAGCTAAAATTCCTGCTCAGGTACAGAATCCTTACTGTGACTTCTGAAGAATGGTAGAAGATGGGAAAGTGGGGAAGAACAATTCATTTGCTCAAAAATGTTTGTGTGGCTACAAGATGAACAGCACCTGGCAGAATCAATCCCCATAACACCAACCAACTTAATGAGCATTATCTCTGAACCAGTCTATTCATTGCTGCTGATCAAAATCTTGTGCTTGCTGTATGTATACTGCCAGACATTCTACTCCTCCAGAGTCGCCCCGTGCTATCATCCCACACTGAAAGTTTACACTTCCTCGGTCTGCTCTAGTTTATATCAAATGGAGATTATTAAGTTATACACAGGGGAACAGGTGGGTGGAGCAGCTGGCATGAGAAGTGAGCAGCCTGACAACAGAAAAAAAAATCAGGGTAGATTGCAGCACAAAAATTTTCCTAGGAAATTGCAAATTTCACAATCTGTTCATGAGAACTGATGGTATAGCTCGTGTGCCAGGTAACAAGTCTGGGAGACTCTAGACTTCACTGGAAGCAGGCTATTCAAGACCTTCAAAGATCTTGTTAGTTTTGGCTTCAATCTATTACACTATACCATGCAATCCTACTCATTCTGGAAAGCAATTCTCCATGAATTTCTTAAATAGATTGAAAAGGTCACAGTGGTTTTTCAGTCTTAATTAACTGATTGACTGATTTACTGTATTTTTTATTACAGATGAAGCTTTAAACATAGCTCTATGAACTCTTAAATTCATGCAGAATTTGAGGGGCATGTCTTTGGCTTGATTCAATGACATGATGAAAGCATCAGTTTGAACTGGTTCTGACAAACACCAGTTAAAGCAAGCTAACCAAATAAATAAGCTCTCCCTAATTTGGTGCAATGTAGAGAGTGACCTGGTGGAATGAAATGTTACAGATTGAGAAGTACTCAAAATTCAGATTATAATGAACTGGGATAGCCGAGGAGAATACAAAAACAGTTGGGAAACCTGATAAGGACAAAGTTTCTACAGTAAGTAAATGCATAGATGGCTATGGAGGAAGTAGGTGACAAGATCAGATGTGGAAGGAAAGATAAGCTGCCAGTTAAGGTCCAATACTGTGGCACATTATCCGGTTTCATTTAGTAGGGATCCCTGACTGAAACAGACTCTTGGTGAGGCCAGTGTTTCAGGGTACAGCAAAACAATGTCTTACCTCTCTGAGCTGCGTGTTGCCCTGGTTTGTCTTTGGTTATCTCCTGTTTTGACTTGAGAGGATTTTCTCCTGAAAGTTTCACTAAAACTCATATGTTGCTGCAGAAAGTTGCACTTCTCATAAATCAGCATTTTTCATCAGAAAAGTGTTTAATCAAGCAGTTTTCATCAAGTCTAATTATAGCATCCTCTTTAAATGTTTCAAGGTTTCAGACTACACTTCAAAAAAACCACAATGAAACATTTGTTATTACAAAAGTCTTCCATATTACTCAAATTACAAGAAACAATTAAGTATGTCATATCTTGATAAGTATTTAACATGCCACTGAATAACGTTGGGTGGGTTGAGTTTCAAATTTCTCTCCTTTAAATTCAAACTTCCTTCTAGTTCTTATCTGAATTGCTGTTGAACACAAGCCAAAGTTCAGTCGGACTTCCTTTCTACACAAATTCGATTAAGAATGTAAACGTGGAGTATCTCTTGGGGAGGGGGGAGACAGGAGCAGAGGGGAGAAAAAAAAAAGGAAAAAAGAATTGTCAGTGTGAAAGATGCAGTCCAAAAGGAGAGAGTGCTATTTTTATGTGGAGAAAAGAGTCAGTAGTAGCTTTTGACATGGACAAAGTAATCTGTTGCTAGAGGCAGCGGATTTCTTGCTTATGACAGAAGCTGTCAGCTCTATGTGAAAGAAAGGTAACTCTTGTTTGTGCAGTCACAGGGAATAGCATGCTGTTAATGGCAGGAGAATGTGCTTAGCTTTTGGAAATGTTTTGGCTGTTGTGGAATACGCAGTGAGTGTTGGTTTGAAACCAGAATATTTTGTTTTTGAAATGCTGTTTCTCATAGGCTTTTGTTGAACAACTTGCAAACTCCTGGTATAATCTAAAAGGCAATAGTAAAATTTACTAGAGCAAAGGTGAAGAGAGAAATACGATGACAATAATAGAAGAGCAAATATAGGGGGAAAGGCTTGGTAGAAAGTATGGAAGCTCATCTGTGCATTATTATAAGCACTTTTAAGCTGGTAGCAGGGAAATTGTCAATGCAGATTTGAGACCACTACATTGCAAATGCTGGATAGAACATGCAAAGGCCAACACATTTCTGACTCATTGTCTGGAGTCTGGTAAATCAAGTGACAGCTGGTGGTGTTCTTAATATCAGCATCAAATCCAAGGAAACCAGCTGAAGCATGTAGCTGAGAAAATTCATTACCCATTTAAAAAGTTCAAAGGGTATGTGAGGAAAGTTAGAAAAATACTTCGGCTTTTGAACACTCAGCACTTTCATAGGAGTTTCAGGAATTATATAAACTTGTATAAGAATGTATGCTGAGAATATTTCAGCTAAATGACCTTTAAAAGTTTGTTTTACACCAGCTGTGAATTCCAAGCAAATGGACAAAATCCTTTAGCTGAGTTAGACAAAATAAAAAGTAAAAAAAAAAAAAGAAAAACCCAACCCCCCAAAAAACAACCAACCAAAAAACCCCCACAAACCAACAAAAACCCATCCCACCAAAAAACATGCGTCCCCCCACCCCCGCCAAAAATCCAGTACCACTTGGTACTGTATATTTGCTTGAACTGTATATTTGCGCCTTTTTTGGTACTGTTTAAACATACTGATTAAAAAACATGTCTGGAAAGTTTCTGTAGCACCCAGTCAGAGACAAATATTTAAGCCATGGGATCCCGACATCCTGGTTAAGGATAGACATTGAGCTGAGGTATACCATGGCAAAACAAATCTGCAGTGCAACCCTTTACTGATCACACTTGAAAGAGGAGGTGTTTTGCTCAAGAGTAGACAGGGTCTAGGAAGGATTGCCTGGGGACTTTGAAAAATCTGTCTGTTCTTGTGTGTCCACCTAGAAGACAGTTACAGAGTCCACAGGGTGGTATTGGGACAATCACAATTAGAGTAATTTTAGGCTGTAAAAAAAGCTTTCTGTGATGGAAGTGGTCGGGAAGCAGTACTTCACAGCATCTTCATTTAAAAACAGAAGTGGTTTTTGAATGCTTACTGGGCAGCTATTCATAAGAGAAAGCTGGATATTATTACTCAAATGTCGGATGGATTTATAAGAGATTGATAAATTATAGTAATCCATTTTGTGGCATCAATATTGTGTTAGTAAAAAGTGTTTCTATAAACTACTTTAAAATATAACTTAACCAGAAAAAATAATCTGAATCTAGATATGCATACTTTAGCACAAGTCTAACCTTAATAGAATTGCACATAAACAGCTGGACCACATCTTTGAAAGAGGTTTATTCTTAGCCCTTGAAAAGGAAGTTATTCTAGAGTTCTTCACATGGATCAAGAACCAAATTGGCTTCTGACTGCAATACTCCTGCTCTTCTATGTGCTCTTCCAGTACATCATCCTAGGTTTTCATGCTTTTTTACATGTGGGTATCAATTATTGCTGAGGCAGACCATATGAAGATTTGAACCTGTTAGGGACTTTATTTTGGGACTATATGAAAAGCAGACATTTTCCAGAAAAACAGGATGATCTTTACTAAGAAGGCAGCTTTTGTTTGTTTAATGGAATGTAGCATTTAAAGGTGCTTTTATCAGAAGTAAAAGCAAAGTTTATAGGCACAACCATACTGGCAGCGTGATAATTCCATGCCATTACCAGCTCTTGATGGATCTTTCACACCACATCATATTTATTTTCTACATGTTCCTGAGCAATCTCCCTGTTTCAGTACTAATTAAATCCTTCAGTGTCACCCTTCAGTAAAATTAGTTTTACCTTATTTCATGGTGTAAATAAGGCTTAATTTTTCAGTAGGAAACACATGAACTGAACTTAAGCCAGTGCTGCTGGTCTGTTTCCCTGGTAGTCCGTTTCCATGCAGCAGAAATACGAATCTTTTCCTGAACCATGGCCTTTCCTGTTGCTAGTGAGCATAATAGTTCAATTATTTTAGTGTTCTTTTTGTGTTTCCTTTGATCATGGCTTGTATTTACCAGAAGAGGGTCTTCATTATTTGCAAATTGATCAAACATCATGAAAGCATAGTTATATTCTCTATACTTTACACATGAGAAACTAAAACATCAACAGAAGAAAGGTTTTCTGTGGTGACAGAAAGGTTTTGGTCACCTACAAAAATAGAAATCAGCCTTACATCTAGCCTGACATTATTATGTGCTAAAAGGAAATGACACTGAGTTTTGTATATTCTGTGTCCCTAGCAAAGGCAGGTGCCCTCTTGCTCTTTAACAACTCTATTTTCAGAGCATGCAACTGTCCTTGATGATTAAAGGCCACAGATGTGGATTAATGTAGTCTTTGGTCTTTTTTTGGCCATGATATTGTGGCTGAATTTACTATCCTGTGCATTTTTTAGATATATATTTTGCTTTTTTAGGTTTTCAGTGTTGGAAACAGACATAGTATGGATGAAAATTGGCAGAAAAATGTGAAAAGCTTCAGGATTTTGAGTCAGGTGGCAGAACATTCGTGAAGCTTCTGGCACACCACAGATGGTCGGTATAAACTGTTGTGGCAGAGCAGCTCTGCCAGGAACCCCATGGAGTTTATTTCTAAAGTAAACTTTTAAAAATACACAGAATATTAAAGCAGAAAAAAAAATATATAATTTGAAAGCACCGTTAATATGTTGGTATGTTGTTATGCAGTTCCATGTAGCCCCATCCTTCTTTTTTTTTTCCCTGGTTATCTGAGATTAATATCCTGATTTTCCTAATTCCACCTTCTCTGATCTTTGTAGTCTTTTAAACAAATCATGTAGCTGGTCTGAGGGACACAGTAAATATTGAGCCAAGAGGTAAGATGAACAGTAAAGTTATAGATACTTTTATATTTACAAAAGAACCATGAATAGTACTAAGAACCAAAAGCATAGTTTTACATAGTGTATATTATAGGCATATGAAGAAAACCAGAGCATTTAATAAATATAACATTTATGTTATTTATGTAGAGAAATTATCTTGATATTTATGTGTAAAGTTATATATATATTAATATATTTATTGTTATATATATACATTTATATACAAGAGTAAGAATACTATATATTATCGTGGAATCATGAATCTAAAGTCATAGAATACCAGGTTGGAAAGGACCTCAAGGATCATCTGGTCCAACTTTTCTTGGCAAAAGCATGGTGTAGACAAGATGGTCCAGCACCCTATCTAGCTGAATCCATCACTCCCCTGGGGAGATTATTCCAATGGCTGATTGTTCTCCTTGTGAAAAATTTTCCTCTTGTGTGGATGAAGTTTTTGTCAAGCATATTGTTCATTTTTCAGAATTTCTTGGAATTCTGATCTATGGTGCTTGGTAAATCTTAGCTAACAACTGATATTTCAAGAAGAAACCTATATCCATAAAGTTAGTGTTAGATTCTTAATTACTTTTTGTATTTCCCTTATTATCTAGAGAAATCAGCATTTAGAAATGTCGGTTAAAATGTATATTTTAAAAGTGGTAAAAGGATTCCAAGATGTGACTTGTCTCTTAATAATTCCATTGTACACTACTGCAAAAATGGAAATACTGTTTAGCCAGTTTAAATACCAGCTAAAACTTCATATCTCCAAACAGGTCTTGATATCAAGGTTGAAATGAATTAGTTGTCAAAGGAAGAGATTCACCTTTTGTACCAGTAAGATTTATCCCCTAAGATAACACCATAGCCTCCTCCTTAAAGTCCCAAACACTGAGTACATCTGTAGTTTTTCTGCAACATTTTGATGTGAATTTTTATTCAAGATTTCATTAAACTAGGTCACAGAGAACGGCAAAGTGAGGTTATCTGGGCTAATTTTATTGTCTCTAAAAAACTATGCATTTGTTGAATTTTTAGTGAGATTTTTTTCCCCTCTGCACCTTAGCCTTTCAATCTGGTGAAAGAATTTATTATTATTTCTTTTGGGTGAAATCCTAGTGAATTTAGTAGCAAAATTCCATGAGCTGGAGGCTAGACTTTTTGGGTCAGTGTGTATGGATCTGTACTGGGAATTAAATTATAGGCTGAATAGAACTGTTTGAGATTGAGCTATACTAAATGGAACTACTTCCCATTCTTTAAATTCCTCACTTCCTCCCCTGTACCTCCATGTTTGAAAGGAAGCAAGTAAAACCCTTTCTAGGCTAAGTCAGAGAGCATAACATATAATATGAGGAGTTAAGGTTGAGGAAAACTTGACTGGTTACTAGTAACATACATTTAGAAGTAATCTTATGTCTTTTGCATGGGATGTGAATGCTGCATCATGCATACCTTGCCATTTTTGTCTTGCAGGATGGAATCGGGTCGAAAAAGAACACAGACACAGTTGCATAGGCACAGTAACCTATTCTCCTTATATAATTAGGTGTAATCATTCTATGATTTACTATAATATGCTGTTTGTGGTGAATCTATATGCGAAGCCATATTTTTGTGTTTCAGTCTCAAGACTGTTAGGCTTGTCTGTTATTTTGTTGTTGTACCTTTTCACTTCCATAGCAACAATTTAGCTATTCTCAGTTCATAGTAATTGTGAGAAAATCAAATTCCATCTGTTTTTGCCAAATGAAGTCTGAATAAACCTTTTCTTGTTAAACATTACTTATTTCCACTCCTAGGCTGGCTAAGCAAAGTAGTGTCTGTTGGTGTTGCACAAAGTAAACAATCTCGCCTGCTAGTGAGAACTGTACATGGTCAGTGCTACAGCTAACTAATACTGCAAAACTGGGATCAGTGTAAGCACTGGAATAAGAGAGAGTTCTGAAAGCACGCTTGAGGCCAGCGCCACTGAACCAGGTTCAAACCCACATGCTAAACAGTAGTAGTGCTGATCAGGAAATATAGTTAAGCCTCAATTTGAATAATGTTTTAGGCATACATCAGAGTAGGAGTTTCATTGTTGCAAAAACTGGTGAAATGCAGTGCCAGCATCTTTCCCCATACTTTTACACATCTTCTCTCTGCTTGTCTATCTATGGCATGTTGTTATCAAATACTTTTAGTTCCCACTGCTAAAACTTGAGAGAAGATCTCAGGCGTTTCCATTTGCTGTGAATTATTCTATCAAGATGACATGTTCTAAATCCTCTTGGCCTAAAATAATGACTTAGGCTGTTCTGTAATATAACTTTTTTTCAGAAGCTCTTTAGGATACCTGATGCTGTGGTAATTTCTTTGCTTCTTCATGAACAATTTCTTCAGTGACTTTCCAGTGCCTTATTGCCTGGGTACTGTTACAGCGTCACAGAATGATTTAGGTTGGAAAAGACCATCAAGAGTCCAACCATTAGCCTAGTACTGCTAAGTCCACCACTAAACCATGTCCCCAAGTGCCACATCTGCACAGCTTTTAAATTCCTCCAGGGATGGTGACTCAACCACTTCCCTGGGCAGCCTGTTCCAATGCTTGACAACCCTTTTGGTGAAGAAGTTTTTCTTAATATCCAATCTAAACACCCTCTCATGCCACGTGAAGCCATTTCCTATTGTCTAATCATTGCTGCTGAGATGCTATTAGTCTTTTCACCAGCCTTTCCACTATTTGCAGCAGAACTATAAATTCTCTTCCTCTCATGCCTTTAGAAATCTACCACAGAATTCAGTGGCAGCTCTGAAAGCATTGTCCATCTCCAAGACCTTGACAAAGCAAGGATTTCAGATATGCCCTCTAAAATGTAAGGAGGTTTCCAGACTCCTTGTTTCACAGGAAACTGAAAATTAGGATGGTTCTGCTGACTGTATTCTATCTCTTTCCTCTCTGCCAATGACAGGAGTGGAAAATCAAGACTTAACCTCTCCCTCCATGGCCATTTCAGCAGGCCCATCAGAATTTCTGCAGCTGCTCTCCATTCAAGGCTCATCAAACACCTCTCTCTTCACAGTTTCTCAAACGCCTCCACCTCAGCATTTCAAGTAACTCAAGCTGCTTCCTTTCTTGCTTGCTCTCCTCCTTGCCTGCCAAAACTAGAAAGGCTTTATTAAGGGCTTCCCCGTCAATCATCCTGAAGGCCTCTTTGGAGGTCTGATTAGTATTTGCAGCTTGAACAGGCTGAATATATCTGGTGCAATTTATACAAAAGAGTATGAAGGAAGGGAATGGTTTAACTAAAGGGTGAAGTCTTGTTTCTGTGCTGCAAGCTATGTTATTATCTTTGTGACCAATGAGGTATTTTCAGATTGCAAAGAGTTTTGCTTGCAGGAATTTAAGATATGCAATGTCATTTGGGATTGTTAGGGCTTGCCTTTACTGCAATGCTTGAGAAACTGGATAAATTAGCCTGTGCTAGAGCTTGAGACTGCTGTACTGAAACTGCTATTGTGGCGTTTGTAGTTTACAGTGAGCTTAGACATACCTACAGCCTGTACAATGATATCAGTGCAGATATTCCCTCCATCTTGCTAAGCCCATACAGACAATAAAGCATTTTAGAGGAAGGTAAAATTTTTCTGTGACTGGTGCTCTGGATCCCGCGTCTTCTGATTTCACAAAAATTTTAAACGTTGAATTCTGTTCACCCAGAAGAATGGAAAATGGGCTGAATTTCACTTTCACAGGCAGTGCTAGAGGCTTGAGAAGTTCTGGGGCTGGGCTGGTTGTGCACAAGGCGTAGGGAGACCTACCATGAATTCCCCATCGGGGTACACTGCAGCCTGTCCAGTTGAATGTGCTAGACTCCATTGAACAAGAAGCAACAGAGAACCTGGCTTAAATAAAAGTGGAAAGAACCAACTATTTATTTGTGATGTCCCAAACAATCAGTTTGTATGCTGAAGAATGAGGTTTTTTTTAGATAGACTATATCCATTCAATCTAATAACCTTACTAAAACTATGCTTTGTCTGGCCTGTTGCTGCTGTAACTTTTGCTTAGAAATCAGGCTGCAGAAGTTGATATTACCTGATTTAATTAAAAAACAGCTGTCAGAGCAAAGTAAAGAGACTAACTGCTGCCTGCCAGCTTCAGTGCTGTTGAGTGAACTCCATGGAGCCAGAGTAGCAGCGGCAGCCGGACTGCACCTCCTCTCATCCACAGGCAGCAGAAAACTGGCTGTTGCCTGGTAACGGGGACTGTTGCTTTTCTTTTTCCAGAGGTTTAGCAAACAGCTGAAGCAACCGATTTAGGGAGCAGCATAAGGTTTGAAGAGAACAAATAGTTGTTGAGGAAAAAACAGTCAAAGAGTGAGATCAGAGATTGTTACTTAGATACAGCAAAAGCCAACACAACAGAAGGGTTGGGAGGAGAGGCAAAGGCGAAATAACAGTAGACTTATTTAAGGGCTGGAAGGATTTTCTGTTTTTCTTTTGTGTTTGTATGCATAGTGGCAATGCAGTTCTTCTACACCTGTTGATCCAGAAGCATTTTCAGAAAACTGTTTGTATGAATCTTCTCTTCCTCACCTTCCAGACACTTCCTTTCGCTCAGACTTTCATGCAACCTTCCACTATATTTTTTACTCTCTATTTACCCTTCAGAAGAAGTTTATTCTGTCATATCTTGTATGAAGTGGGCATGATACTGGTTTTGATAAATGGCAATTCCATTGAGAAAACAGAGATATATGATACATCTGGGTTACTACTGCTGATTCTGTGTGCCTGATGCCGTGCTACCAGCAGTTTCAGGTAGAAGACACTACTTCATCTCTGCAGCTGGAAGATTTTTCTTCATAATCACGAAGATTACAGAAATAGACTGAAAGGTTCCTTTGTGTGAGCACAAGGAAGCCTTCATTTGCCCCTTCTTGATCAGAGGAATTAGGGTAATATTTTGCAGACTGCTTCCTGTAGAAGTGCTGATTTGAGCGCTGTTTTACAGGTGAAGGAGATGAAGTTGGACCACTCAGCTCAAATTTTCCTAGTGGTTCGTTTCCATCCACATGGCAAACATACATTGCTAAATTCTTCCAGTAGATCAGGTCATGGAAACAAATGATCGTGTGAATGCATGTAAAGGAGACAGGCTTATTTGGGATGGCTTTACCATGGGTAGTTCAGGTAAATGTGCAAGTTCTCAGGTATGAGTTATCCTAGAGAAGATAGCCTGGCTCTTGCTGTGTATTCTGGTTGCTGGTGGTACCTATATTATATGGAGTAGAATTACCTTAAATATTTTTACTATTGCTGTATTTACATTTTCACTTACATGTACAGACTTATCTTACAACTCAGCAACAGGTTGTGCAACTTCCTCTGCTTCCATACAGCATTTCTAATGGAGAATTCCTAAAATATGTTGCTGGAAGGGAAATAGAGCATAAGGAGCTAGGTACAAATACATTTCCTATTACAGCAGGCTTTTCAGGGTAGCTTCTTTTTAGTGCTGTCTTTTGATTGCCTTGCAGCGAGCAGTTATTCACACAGATACTCTGGTGGGTTTCCTTCCTGTGAGATGCTACTGACCAGTATGAGGGAGAGCTCATAATCTGCACTCAAGATTTGGTGTCACCATTGCACTGATACAATATGGTTTTTCACTCCTTGCTATCTCTATTTATCTTAGTTTTCTCCTTCAGTTTTCTGAATTGCACACCATTTTTTTCTACATATATGTATATGCACTATCCCATTTCTGCTGAATCCTTTTTCTCTCTGCATATAGATTACATATGAAAAGATAAATCATATGTGCAAGGCTTGGAAAACCCTAACTCCTTTTCAAAAGTGACGATGTTTAGGTTCACTGCCTAGCTGTCAGATTTATTCATCACTCTCCTAAAGCTATTTCAGCCAACTGAAATTTTTATAAATATCTTTTGAAAATCACTATATTTGTTATATTTTACTTGAAACAAAAGTAACGTCCTCAGAAAAAAAAATAAAATTAGAGGATACAAAATAATAATTGTATATTTTAAACACTATTAAAGCAGTAAACCATGTATTTTCCAGTGGGCTTGTGCAACCTTGTATAGTATTACAGCTCACTATTTTACTGAATTACTATACACTTCAACTATACTGATATTTCATAATTAAAAGCATGTATCTTCAAAGAATAATGCAAACCAAAGTATCAGATATACTGCTATAGCATTAAAAATATTTTGTTAAGGAAATTTGAGGATATGGTTCTCAAGAATGAAAGTTGCAGCTTTTGGCTTTCCTTCACTTGACATATTTTAGACCTAATTCAATAGTCATTGGCATCTGTGTATCAGGCTTTTTTTATATTCCCTGGCATTCAATGAACATACTGTACATGCACTCTTTTTTTAACACACTACCGGACCCATAAAATGATACAATTGCTTTTCTTCTTCCTTTGGGTCTGGAACTATTGATTCTATTTTGTAACTATTATACGAGTGATATAATACTTTTATTTGGAAGTATTCCAGCTTATTTCTGTGAACCTATTTAAAGGGAAAGTCTTTACTCAAGAGTGGAATCTGCCCATTGTAAATAACTTTAAAATGAGTGGAATAAAGAATTTGGGCAGAGTTAAATTATGCTATTGGCTGTTATGCAGACAGTTTAAAAAAAAAAAACTTATGTGGAAACTAACTCTTTAAAAACAGTTTTACTGCTAATTTTTAGAAGTATGTTACTAATTTTAGAAATTTATTACAATATAAGCATTTCTAGCAGCTCACTCCGTGCCTGCATTCTCTATCGGAGGAAGTTTGGTTATGCAGCAAACACAGGTTTGCACTCAGGCTGTGTCTTAAAATGACCTAAAAATCTATAGATGTTTTATTTTTCATTTCTCAATATGATGAGCCAGCTGGCACCACTGGTAGGCAGTTCATGTGGAGTTGTGACTCTTCCAGAAGATTTCCTGTAAAAATAATCAGTGAGTATTGAGATGTACTCTACTAAGATGATTTCTGTGTCACAAACCACTTTCAGTATATGGTATTAAAAGCTTACCTGGTATTTTCAACTTGCTAAACTTTGAGGTTTTCTTTAATGACATACAACCTAGCATTTTTGTTTCTGATGAATAATCAGTTGTGAGAGTAACCTCTTTTCCTAGAGATCTTGTAAAGCACTTAAAAGCCAATGGAGTGCGCTGTTCTATTGGGTTCTTAAAATAATTCTTCAGAGTAGCAGATGTTCAACAAGTTACAGACTATCATATTGTTGTGCATTCTAGCTGCATATGCAAGCCTAAAGACGTGCGGACTGTATTATGCTGCTGAGCCCCTTGTGAACATATTTGCAACAATAAAATGAAACAGCGTTCAAAGAACTAAACTAAGAAGAATTCCTTTCAGCAGTCTTTCCTTTGGTGCAGTGCCATCAGGAAGAGCTATGCTGCTGCTGGATCTGCAAATGGCATGTAAAAACCTCTCTATATTGCACTTTGTGTGTTACAGACACGTTAGTTTTGCTACTGTTAAATTGGGCACCTTAGTCCAAAATCTAGGTACAACAATAAGACGACTAATCCCAGGACTGCCTAGATTTCTGTTAATAAAGCCCCCTTGTCATGTACTTTTTTACTTCTGTCTATGCTGAGAAATTCAGATTCTGAAAATACTGGGCATTTTGTTACTTGATTCTTGCCACCATTCATAAAGTGAGAGTTCCTCTGCCTTTTTCACTTGGAGGTCAACACTCATTGATACCTACCTTCAACACAGGAGGGCACATGGGCACCCTGTTTACCAGGGGTTTAGTGATTAGGCTAGTTGCCTGGAATATGAGAGACTGCAGTTTAAAATATCTGTCTGCTCTGGAGTCAGATCAGAGCAGTTCCACTTTGCATTAAATATTCATTAGACCCCTGAGTGAAAAAGAGAGAATGACTGATTCTATTTCTCTAGACAAGAGTCTGTGACATTTAACTATGATATAAGAAAGTTATGTATAGGTTCTTATGCCAGTGAAAGAATTCAGGGTAAGATCCTCCTACAGCTTCTATGATTTCTTTGTCTGCTCGCTCTCTCTGCTAAGCTTGAAATTTGTGCTTGCTTTACATGTACATGGGCTGTTCTTACTCTTGGTTGTGGAGACCTGCATCTAAAATAGAAAAAAATCTAGATATGTTTTTTCCCTTTACTTTTAATCAAATACTGGTATTCTATTTACCATCCAAACACTGTACTTGTTTATGTTCAGCAGGATAAAGGCTCCATGAAACTGAATTGCTGGAGTTCTGTTAAATTGTGAGGCACCTTTTTTTTTCAGAGGCACGACCCGAACTGATGTCAATGCCTGCGAATTTATTAAATGAAGTGAATTCGCCTGAAATCTTTAAGGATATGAAAGCATATTAAATTGGCAGCTTTCCTAATGGGGAGAGTTCAGTTCAAGGTTGGAGGTCAGTATTTAATATCCTTCAAGGGAGTAATTCCATCTATATTATCCATTTTCTTTCTCTGGGTAGCCTTGACCTTGATGGATAGAACACATATACAGTTGACTAAACTGAAAAGGCTCAACAATACTTTAAACATACCCATGAACTTAGGATACGAAATTATATTATGGCCCAGAAACAGTAAATAGGGGCAACTTCCAAAAGTTCTTAGTGGCTTCAGTGATGGGGGAGTGCAAGCAGTTTAGAACTAGACTGATGAACAAATGTCAGTGCCATCATCTTTCAGGTTTGGTCTTATAAATTTGTAACGCAGCAAATGTTAATGCCCTTCAGATCCTTTTTTCCGTCCGTATGTAAAAATCCCGCTGAAATATGTGGGTCTGGGAAGGGGACAGACAGTTCCTGAGTCTGAAGGCCGCGAAGACTGCAGGTATGAAGTTGTCCACGGTGCTGTAACCTAAACACTGGACTTGAGACGCTTGGTGAAACTTCTGTCTATCAGAAGGTGGCAGCATTGACGAAGAAAACAAGTAGAAAGGAGGAATTACAGTAAATATTGCTATACATTCCGGCTTTTTACTTTGAATAAAGTAGTATTGTAGCAGGATGATGGCAATACAATACTTGAATGCAAAAGAAACTTTAACATGTCTATCTTGATGAGCAATCACTGAGTTTAACAGTGTATTATTAAGTGAGGCAGGATTTTTTCCTGAGGTGGCCATCTAAAAACCATATGCCTGTGGCATTTGCACCAAGTTCAAAGTTTATTTCTGGTGAGTACAGTTATTAAAGTCACATGTCTATGGTAAACAGACGTTTCCCTCCACTTTACTTTCTTTCTGTGTTTTTTTTTTTTTTTTTTTTTTTTTTTTGTAATTAAAGTCAACGTCTCCCAAATGTGGGCTATGTTTAGACTTACTAGTCCAACTGGAGGCTTAATTAGATGTGGTTTTGTTCAGATTATTGGCTTTTAGATTCACTGTAGGCAGGAAGGTCTGTGTTTGACATTACTGACACTGGCCTAGATTGTTTGATATGTTTGACCTTATTGATGCATGACTTGCCAAAACTAAATGTGTACTGAGACTGTGGAAGAGTCCCCTAGCAGATTTGCTGTGTAGTTCAGCCTAAACATACTCAACACAGATTTGTATGTGAACAACATGCAAGTAAATGGTGTTTACGCTCTTCTTTTGGGGAGTGTGGTATTTATTTAATTGTCACTGCAGCATCTTGAAAAAACAAAGCCTTGACATTTATGACTGAGGTAGATGGTTGGTGAGTGTGGGCTTGAGGGCATATGTACGTAGAACATAACTTTTCTCTTAAGGAAATAAACAGTGATTTAACTTGAATTGTTCTGAAAGATTTCCTAATTGGGAGCCAACGTAACAGGTAATACAATCAGTTCCAAAATTTGCAGACAGGTAACTTGGACACTTTACCATTGTGTTACGCTTTTCCAGCTCCTCATTTAGTGACATGAAAACACATGGGTTTAAAAGACTGCTTGCTTCAGCCAGTGGAATCAAACGTGGCAGATCCATTAAAAAAAATTAAATTAGTAACCATAAATTTATGGCAATTTACAAGCAGCACAGTTATAACATCTCACCAGTTTGCACAGCCGTATACACTCAAGTTTATGGGTGCAGAATACTCCCTCTGCCTGCAAAGCTATAAAGTAACTGGTAGTTCTGATGAGCTGGCCTAGTGGTATCTCTCCTGTGCTCTTCCTGCCTTTGGGTTTTTTTTTGGTTTTTTTTTTTTTGGTTTTTTTTTTTTTGTTTGTTTGTTTTTTTTTTTTTTTGTTTGGGGTTTTTTTTGTTTCTGTTGTGGTTTTTTTTTTTGTTTGTTTTTTGGGTTTGTTTTTGTTTTTGTTTTTTTGGGGTTTTTTTGTTTTGTTTTTTTTTTTTAATGCCAGCATAAGTTGGGAAAAGAAATAGTTGTTTACCTATGAACCATGGCTCTTTATCATTGTGTACAAGAGATATCGTATGGAGAAAGTTCATTATTTTCTCATTGCATTACCACTCTACTTTCCTGTTTTCACAGTTCAGGCCATGCGTTTCAATATCTGACTTTTTACGAAGATTCAATGAAGGAAGGATATGAATTAAAACTTTTCTGCAAAATTTCACCTGAAAATTCACTAGTGTTTGGACTTATAGGGTTTCTCACTTGGAAAAGAAAATCTGAAGAATTTAAATTCAAGAAATTACAAACTGAATGCATACAGGTTTTTAATACTTTCATAGATGCTTTTGATCTGTCTGCTTTATTTGCTGTCCTTGGATGGTATGGAAATATATGCTACTGTCTTCTCTTCTCTTTCTCTGGATTGTGACTTCAGTAAAATGGCTCCAATACCTGAGGTCAACAGTCCCATTTGTTATTCACAGTGTCTCTTGTAGAAAAGGTTTTTCTGTCATTTTTCTGTCCTTTTTCTTTTTCTTTTTTTCTTTTCCTCCCCATTTTGCTTTCTTTCTCCCTGTCAAAATCAAAATAAGCATAGTTCCTCTTTTCAACTTTTTCCCGTTTTCCTTTCTCTCTCTGCAGAGTTTCAGTCTTGGGTATCACAGACTACAGGTTACATTCTTCACCAGTTTCGTTCTTGCAACACCACGGGTTCACAATAATGTAATTAAAAGGAGAATTAAACTTCATGTCTGTGTGACAGCTAGTTCTTCAGCTTCTTACCTGCTTCCTGATAGCTCTGATGGCTTTATTTTGACTCTTCATATTGCTTGAGCAATATACCCAAATTTCCTATTGCTGGGATCTCATTAAAATATCTTAATTATAATTTACCTATAAAATTGTGTGATAATAAGTGATAATAGGGTGATAGACAAGGAACAGAGAACATAATATGACAGAGGGACTCCAGTGTTTTAAATAAAGCCTAACTGGTAAAAAAAAAAATATATATATATATATATTCTTCATTCTTTTCTCTTTCTGCAGAACTTCAGAGTACTGTGACAGGAATGCAGCCAGATTTTCTTCACACTTGTAGCATGTTCATAGCTTGTTCCTGTCTTGGGTATTCCTGGTTTTAATAGCCTTCCTAAAAAATTGTTCTTAAAATTTAAGAATATCATGGCAAGGTTTTGTACATATAATCCATCATTTTCACTGAACCTTTTCCCTGCTTGGAACCTCCTTCAGCACTACGCTCTGAGTTGTCAGCCGTTTCAGAGAACTTAACTTCACGTTTTCTCTTGCTGTTTCCATTTTCTACTCAAATATTGGCATTCTCTCTTGAGACTTCAATGTCTCTGCATTTTTTCTTATATATATACTTATATATATCTCTCCTGGTTTTATATATATACATCAAGACCGCCTATATGTATATATTTACCTTAGAGAACAAAGGATTGGATTTCTTCCACATGTCCTGTTGAGATTTTAGCGCTCAGTCATCTTGTCAATGAAAATCTTATCACTAATTTTAATAGGTTTGACTCGGTAGCATTTGAGATTAAGAACTTAACAAACTTGCTTCTTGGCAAGATGAGTATTTGTTTTCCTTCATATGTACTATCCTCTTCTTTGTTGTCCAAATGAATTTTTCATATCATCCCTATACTACACGAGGTTATAATGCTCCCTTTCTCGAGTTTACTCCTGTAGCAGCTGAACAGATGAAGACATATAGGAATGGTCTGTCTGCTTAAAAGTTTATATAATCTATGTTCTGTATTACTTTTAGCTTATCATCCAGAGACTTTGACATTACTCATGTGAAGTCATGGTCACAATAGAGAGGTGAAATTCCTGTATCCTGTAACTGTCAGTTTGAAAAATTTATGCATCAGGTCTTTCATGTTAATATGGACTCAAGTATGTGATTGTGGCAATCTAGATAGAGCACTTGAATTTTGTGGTTATGTCAGCGTGAGTGATGAGTTCATTCTGTTATTCCTTTCTACAGTTTGGATTGTGTACTTCCCTATTCCAAACTTTCCAAAGGTGGTAGTTGAAAAGCCTCTTGCAGACTGACTTATAACAGTTTGTTACAGGTAAGTTTCAATCACTAAGCTCTAAAACATCTGATTTCCCTATTTCTACTAACCTGAGCTGGGTTTGTATTAAACATCTGTACTAAATTAAAAACCATACTAAAAGCTTGTTGGTCTCGGAGCTCTATTCTGATCAGCATGTAATAGTAAAAATTTAAAATTAAATTCCTGGAGGAATTAAGTCCACAAGTAGTTATATGTTTAAAATTAATTATAATTTCAAACCTTCAGTCTGAATGCCTCAGCTAGCTTTTCATACTGCAACTATGTGTGCATAATTAGATTTTTATGGATTTTCTTCTGATACTGTGTTTATAATCTTATCAGAGCAATATATTTTGTCATTGTAAGTACTTATTATGTACTATAAGCCATGAACAATGCTTCTTTGTAATAGGCTACTTGTCTGGCAGCCGATGTACATTGAATTCTATGCCGTACACAGCAAAAGGATTCAGTTTTTAGGTTATAAAATTAGCATTTTTTAAAAGATGGATTGCAGAATATAGAGAACTTTTTGAAGATTCCTGGAACGTCAAATTATTTTTGAATGAACATTTTGTCATAGATTAATCTATTCACAATGCATGTCGTTTTGAAAATGTTACTATGATGCACAAATGGGAATGGGCATTTCATAGTGAGAGACTTACGATTTGCGTATTATCAGTTCATGTTCACCAGTGGAAGATAAAGGTGCAAGACTTTGCTGTTAGGAGAATTAGTTTTTGTGCTGCTAAATATGTCTACATCCAGATAGTGCCAGTAGTACAATACCTGCTGCATTAATGCTTGAGCAGTAGTGATAATATCTATTTATAAAGTAGAATTTGTAGTTGCTCAAGCATAGTAAATAACCTTGGTTGTACCATGGAACAGAAATAAATTGGGGTTTATATGGTACAGACTGGGTATTTTTCTTCTGTAGAACTGTCATGTGATCACAGAAATTATTTTTGGCAATACTTAGGTGGCTTACAGTTCAGTATTAACTCTGAGCTGCTTTGTGATTTCAGTTCTTTCTCTGAGTTAAAGGGCGAAAAAAAAGGTACATTTTTACTGGTCAAGTCAGTCACAGGTACGATATTTATTTTTTAAATTGTAGAATCCTTATCTCTTACCACATGTTTTTACTCTGGAGCATTGAATCATAGCTCTCTTCATGTTGGTTTAAGAGCAGCTCCCCTATTTTCTTTGTTCAATTCAACGTGATATGTGAAATTCTTGTTTTCTTGTTAAATTTTTTTATCCCACTGGTGCATGTTTGCTGTCCCTGTTAAAAAAAGATGGGACCATTTTCCCCAGCAGTTGTTTTCCAGATGAGCTAGAGACCAAATCAATCTTTAGAGTGTTAGAATCCTACTCTAGAAATGGTTTAGGTCTTGCAATACTCAAAGAATGGATCAGCGTCTTGTAGAGGTGTAAAAGGAGTTATAGGGAATATGTTTTTGAGCGTGTTTCTTTGTTCCCATGTGTTGACTTACAAGCATTTTTGTACTCATGTACTCCATTTCCACCTGCCAGGTCAACAGGCTCTCTGTGTGCTTCTCTGCTCCAGATGTTGTTTTGGGTTCCTTTTCCATAATGTTGCCTCTACTCTCCTCCATTTTAACTAATATTATTTCTTTTCTTTCTTTTCTGGGTGATTAGTCTATCAGGATGTCATCAGAATGGCTAATGATGAAATTGTCAACAGGTGCCATCACCCAGATCATTGCTGAATAACTTGACTATACACTTGCTTGTTGATGACGGCTCTGTGAGCCAGGTATCTGATTCTGTGTTATCGCCTGTTTTCCTATTCCTTTTTTTTTAGCCCCAAAAGCAGTAGGGTTCTGTCAAGTAAAATTTTGAGGCTGAATGGATGGAATGTTTGGGTAACAGTACATGCAGACAAGCAGTCTTGTGCCACTGAAACAAGTATAGTGACTCATTTTGCTGAGTAGTTTGATGATTGTGGGTCAGAGTCTAAGTGGTAGCAAGCTGTCCAATTAGGGCAGCTTTGATTGGAAGTGAAGTACCTGTAAATGCACTTTCTTCTTAACCCACATGAGTCCTGATCTTGGGGCCACTGGGGAAAATATAATACTAAGCAATTTAAAATAGTCACTAACCTTTTCTACAGTTTGATTACAGAAGCAGCAACAGCTGTTACATTACCAAGAGTTGAATGGTGAGTTTTTCCTAACAGTTGTCCTCAACATTGGCGATCTGATTACCATTCAGTTAATATTGCAGACTTCTAGGTCTCCAAAAGTCATGATATAGTTTTTCTGTCAGACTTTGCCAGATCCAGATATAAATATTTTCACAAACAAATACTAGGATTACTTTTTTTTTTCTGGTTTGCTTGGGGGGCTTTTTCAGCTTTTTATTTACTTTCTTGCATTTCTCCCTCTGACCCGCACTAGCCATTTTACTGCTAGTTGCTAGCTGCTTTTGTTTTACTAACGCTTCACTCCCTCACAGAGAAATGGGAGGGATGCAATGCCCAGACTGCTGTATTTCTCCTTTTTTAGAATGAGTGCTGCCTGACGTCGAACAGGTTAGCACAATAGCCAGATCCTGACATTTTAAAAGCCTTTAGATATTTTGTGCTTATATTAAAGCACTAAATTCAAGACTTACATTTGTATTTTCTTTATTTATTTACTGAAAGGTACATTTCAAGCTTTGTATTTTCTTTATTTATTTACTGAAAGGTACATTTTAAACTTTTCTGGTTTTGCAGAAAAAAGCCTGAAAACAGTACTTAAGTCTCAAAGACCGGAAGGATCTCCCAGCTTGGTCTCTAAAGCTCAGGGCATTAGACTGTGACTCGTGATTCTGAGTACTTGAGATAGGCAAACTCAGTACTGTCAGTCTTGCTTCTCTTATTTCTTAGCTACTTTGCACTAGATAGGACAAACTAGAGAGTGCAATGGTACGAATCACTAAGTTTTTCCCAGTAAAGGGAGGTCTGCAGACAGTGAACAGAGTATCTGAACAGAGGGGTGGAACACTAATTGGCACAGTCAGGTTTTGAAGGGGAATTCATGACATACTGATACCTTGCCAAACTGTATTACTATGACCACAAATTGCAGTGATTTCTGGTAAACACGCTTGATTTTTGCTTCTTATTTTCCCCTTTCTGCCTTCAAATTCCTCTCAGAAATTACTTTGTTTTTTCTTAGGACACTTAGCAGTAGCAAAGCCAGAGCACAATCAGCAATTCCCCTTTTGCGTAAATAAAATAAAGGTTTTATTTGGCATAGGAATGGCAAATAAATAAAAATAAAACTGTATCATAAAGTTTCTCATTGAATTTTATTTGACAAAATTTTCTGCAAAGCCGTCTTCTTAAACATAACATTCAAGGGGAAAACTACAGATTTTGGCCATTTTTTTTTGTGGGTGCTATTTTTGTGGATTCATATAATGCTAGTAGAAAGGGTGGCATATTATTCAAAGTCTGAGCATCCAAACAAAATAAAAATAGTGGAATTATGTGAAAAACTGTAAACACAGGTCTAAATATTCAGACCTGCTGCCTGCTAAAAGCTAATTTATGAATTCTTGGTGAGGCATGTAACTGTGAAGTCTAATATTGTGCTGTACATGGCTGATTAGCTCTAGCCAAATTTGTCTAAAAGTTCTTGTTAGCAGTTCTAACTCCTACTAAGGCAAACACCTGGCAATGATACTTCCAAGTTTATTCAACCATATATATATACTTTTATATATGTATGTATAAAGGCAAAAACTTATATTGCTGTAACTGCACACCTGAATTTGAGAACTGCTAACATTTGCTCTGGAGAGCAATAATTGAGGTTGCTTGTGACTCTATGTTTTTATTAGCATTAAGCAAATTATTTCAGAAGGGTAAGTGAAAAGAAGTTTACCAAAAAGTGGGAATTTCATTACTTTGCTGTTCCTTAACCTTGCTTTATTCGTGTCAGTTAATGAGTATCTTATTGACGAAAATAGTTCAAATTTCTTCATATCAAATAATTTAAAACACCTTTAAATTTGCCACAGTTTGGTTTTCATCATTTTATCTGAATGGGTGACACAATACACCATATTTTATCATACCCCTTTAATAATACTGTTATTGTAGTGACAGGTGGCAACTTGTTAACAGTGCAAGGGCACAACACAATTTCTGGTGTGTAGCTCCTTGAAGATATAACATATTTTGTCTTATGAAGAGAGATGCAGCCTCCCTTAGTAACTTACTCCATATATGTGGTCTATACATGCCTTTCAGAGTAATTCTAAATTGGGATTATTCCCATGGAACTAGTTAGAGGATAAAGAAAAAAAAAACAAAAAAAGAAAACCACAACCAAAACCTTGTGTATTTTTTTACTCTGACATATTTCATAGAAAGCACAGTTTAAAAAACTCTGGCTGCTCTCTTCCCACCCGCCTTATTTCTTTAGAAAAGTTAAAAAAAAAAAAAGTTACTTAATACTGCTGTTCTGCTGTTCGTGTCAGGCCTCTGCATAGGTTCCTGCCAAGATCATCTTATGACAAAAATGTTTTTGTAAAATACTTGCCTTGGATATGTATCAGTTCTTTTCTTTAGGGAGTACCTCCTGTACAAGCTGACATATACACACCTTTCTCATTGCAGAGGAAAAAGAAATTGCTGATGTCCTTTTGATGATTTGTTGCTTCTAGAGCTGTCATTCTGTCTTGTGCATCCCCTTCTACAGCAAGGAGCTGAATTAAGGCTCAGTAGCTCTGGTTTTGCCTTAAAAAATGCAGAACTGCCTGCCATAACGGTAGTAAATGCTTCATGGACAGCTGGATGCAGAACTGAATATAGAAAGATGGAAAAAATGAAAAGCATTAGAATACTGATAAGAAGGTTAGAGAAAAGACAGAGTAGCCTCACTCTTACAAAAAAAATAAAAAAAAAGAAAAAAAGACAGACTCAGGGAGGAGGCTGGGAAAATGGGGAGATTGGGAAATTTGGAAATGTTTGGAGAGTAACAAATATCAAGAAGAAGAACTTAAAGATGACTTTATATCTTAAAAGCAATATTGACTTACAGATAAGGTTAGATATAAGGAAGAAATTCTTTACTGTGAGGGTGGTGAGGCACTGGAACCGATTGCCCAAAGAACTGGTAAATGGCCCATCCACGCCAGCGTTCAAGGCCAGCTTGGATGGAGCTTTGAGCAACCTCGTCTAGTGGAAGGTGTCCCTGCCCATGGCAGGGGGGTTAGAACTAGGTGATCTTAAGGTCCTTTCCAATCTTAATCACTGATGTTCTCAATGACTTCTTTCCCTCAGTCTTCACCAGCAAAAGCTCTAGCCACGCCGCTCAAGTCTTGGAAGACAAATACAGGGACTGGCAGAATGAACACCTTAGGCCCACTGGAGGAGAGGATCAGGTTCAAGATCATCTTAGGAACCTGAATGTGCACAAGTCCATGGGACCTGATGAAATCCATCCACAGGTCCTGAAGGAGCTGGCGAATGAAATTGCTAAGCCACTGTCCATCGTATTTGAAAAATCATGGCAGTCAGGTGAAGTTCCCAATGACTGAAAAAAGGGAAATATAACCCCCATTTCCAAGAAGGGGAAAATGGAAGACCCAGGGAACTACAAACCAGTTAGTCTCACCTCTGTGCCCAGCAGGATCATGGCAGATTCTCCTGGAAACCATGCTAAGGCACAAGAAAAACCACGAGATGGTTGGTGGCAGCCAACATGGCATCACTAAGGGCAACTCATGCCTGACCAGTTTGTCTGCTTTCTGTGATGGGGCAACAGAGCTGATGGATGGGGGCAAAGCAGTTGATGTCATCTACCTGGACTTGTGCAAAGCGTTCAACACTGTACTGTGTGACATCCTTGTCTCTAAACTGGAGAGACATCAATTAGATGGATGGACCACTTGGTGGATAAGGAATTGGTTGGATGGCCACACACAGACAGTTGTGGTCAGTGGCTCAATGTCCAACTAGAGACTGGTAGTGAGTGGTGTCCCTCAGAAGTCAATGTTGGGACAAGTCCTATTCAACATCTTTGTTGTCAACGTGGACAGTGAGATTGAGCACGCCCTCAGCAAGTTTGCCGATGACCCTAAGCTGTGTGGTTTGATTGATATGCTGGAGGGAAGGGATGCCATCCAGAGGGACCTTGACAGGCTCGAGAGGTGGGCCAATGCCAACCTCATGAAGTTCAACAATGTGAAGTGCAAGGGGGCCTTGGGCAACATGGTCTAGCGTGAGGCATCCCTGCTCATGGCAGGGGGGTTGGAACTAGATGATCTTAAGGTCCTTTCCAATTCTAACCATTCTATGATTCTATATATATGTTAAAGGAATGAGAACTGAAAACACAAGATCAAGGTCAGAAGATACATAAATCTGGATATCTAAAATAATTTCTCTGGTTTTGTTTTTTTTGTTTTGTTTTTAATTTGAAAAATATGAAGATGTTATTCACACACTGAAAAAAACCCTTGCAGACTCCTCAGTTTGAACACTTGGTTTACTGTGCCTCACAGATTAGCAGATAGATAACTAAAATACATGTGACAAAAGCTCAGACAGTCTAATAAAAACCTTCTTCCAGAAGAACTCAATAAGATCGGTAAGTCAGGAGAAGAATTACTTGATCACTCTGTTTCACCAAAAGCTTTACTGAAAACCTTTCAGTAGTCAGTTTATTCCTTCTCCATGCCAGTAAAGCCTTAATTTTCATGCTTCATTGTCCTAAGAATAGAACCCTCATTAGTTTTTTGAGATTTATTGAGCTAGAATATAATCTTGTGCCCACATCTTGGAAGAATCCCTCTAGCATCTTGAGAACCAAGAGAGAAATATTAACTTAAAAAATGATACACTGGTAAGTTATTGAAATGTCGTTTGAAATGTTATTGAAACGTCTTTTATTGAAATGTCTTTGTATTGTGTATTTGTCATTTATGTCTCTGTCCCTGTCATGGAAGCTGCTGTTGAAATCTTTCAACATCAACACTCTGCCATTTAAAACTTACCCTGCCAGCATGCCATCTGTTTTGATCAGGGAACCACTTTCTACGTGAGTTGACTCCTACACACATTGCACTTTGCAACAGAAAAAAAGTATTTGCTGAAAAGTAAAAAATTTAACCCTCCTTTAAAAAGAAATGCTCCTTGACTCACTTAAAAAAAAAATTAAAATCAAATAAGTACGCTTTCTTCCCTCTCCCGTTGTTTTAGTTTTCTAGATAATGGGAAAAAAATCATAGTAAAGTGAGTCAAGCCCTCTCTGTAATCACATTCTATACCCCCAAAGCTGGTTGCACATGTTGATATATTTTTAGTCAGGGCAGAAATACTGGCCTTTGAGTTTATTTCTATTGAAAATTAACTTTGTAAGTAAAAAAAAAAAAAAGACTTTTTTTTTCTATGCAGGATTTCTCCAAAGAACAATGGAAATACATCTCTCAACATTTTTCTAGTTTTTTGAAAGCAATCAATACCACTTACTAATGGTTATATGTTAGTTTTAATAACAGATACCATTAGAGTAAGTGCATCCGGATGAGATATTGGTCTTGATATTTAACCCCACCCTTCCTTGACAGACTTGTTTGTTAATAGTGTATCAATGTCTTTCGCAGTCTTAACAGTGCTCAGTGCTTTGTGGGTGGAGGGAGACAAGAGAGGAAGATGATATGTACATCCACACTTTACACTGAGCCACTTCCATAAAAGGTAATAAACAGTACTTCTACAAATATATTAGCAATAAAAGAAGGGTGAAGGAGAACTTCCATTCTCTACTGGATACTAGAGGAAACCTAGTGACTGAGGATGAGGAAAAGGCTGAGGTACCTAATAATGTCTTTGCCTCAGTCTTTGCTAGTCACACCAGCCATCCTCAGAGTACTCAGTTCCCTGAGTTGGATGGCAGAGATGGGGAGCTGATTGAAGTCCCCATAATTCAGGAATAAATGGTTAGTGACCTGCTGCTCCACTTAGATGTACGCAAGTCTATGGGGCTGGATGGGCTACACTCAAGAGTGCTGAAAGAGCTGGCAGAGGAGCTTGCTAAGCCACTCACCATCATCTATCACTAGTCCCAGCCTAGTGGGCAGGTCCCTGAGGATTGGAGGTTGGCCAGTGTGATGCCTCTCTATAAAAAGGGCGGGAAGGAAGAGCCTGGAAACTACATGCCTATCAGCCTGACCTAAGTGCTGGGAAAGGTCATGGAGCAGATAATCCTAAGTGAGATCATAAAGCCACTTGCAGGAAAATGGAAGGATCAGGCCCAGTCAGCGTGGGATCATGAAGGGCAGGTCCTGCTTGACTAACGTGATCTCCTATTACGATAAGGTGACCCACCTGGTCCATGAAGGAAAGGCTGTGGACATTGCCTATTTGGACTTAAGTAAAGCATTTGACACTGTCTCCTACAGCATTCTCCTGGACAAACTGGCTGCTCATGGCCTGGATAGGTGGATTCTTATCTAGGTTGGAAACTGACTGGATGGCCAAACCCAAAGAGTGGTGGTAAATGGTATCAAATCTAGTTGGCGATCGGTCACTAGTGGTGCCCCTCAGGGCTTGGTGGTAGGGCAAGTATTGTTTAACATCTTCATTGGTGTTCTGGATGAGGGGATTGAGTGCACCCTCAGTAAATTTGCAGATGACACCAAGTTGGCTGGAGAGTCTTGATCTGCTAAAGGATAGGAAGGCTCTGCAGAGGGATCTGGACAGGCTGGATCGATGGGCTGTGGCCAGTGGTATGAGGTTCAACAAGGCAAAGTGCTGGGTCCTGCACTTGGGCTACAACAACCCCATGCAATACTACAGGCTTGGGAAGAGTGGCTGGAAAGCTGCTCAGCAGAAAAGGACCTGGGGGTCCTGATTGATGGAGCTGAACATGAATCAGCTTGTGCCCAGTCAGTCAAGAAGGCCAACAGCATCATGGCCTGTATCAGCAATAGTGTGGCCAAAAGGGCCACATCAGTGATAATCCCCCTGTACTGGGCACTGGTGAGGCCACACCTTGAATCCTGTGTTCAGTTCTGGGCCCCGTGCAAGTCAGAAATTGAGGTGCTGAAGCAGGTCCAGAGAAGGGCAACAAAGCTGGTGAAGGGTCTGGAGCACAAGTGTGATGAGGAGCAGCTGAGGGAACTAGGGCTATTTAGTCTGGAAAAGAGAAGGCTCAGGGGGGGACTTTATTGCTTTCTACAACTATCTGAAAGGAGGATGGAGAGAGGAGATGGCTGGTCTCTTCTCTCGAGTAACAAGTGATAGGACAAGAGGAAATGGCCTCAAGCTGCGCCCGGGGAGGTTTAGAGTGGATATTAGGAAAAATTTCTTCACAGACAGGGTGATGAGGCATTGGAACAGGCTGCCCAGGGAAGTGGTGGAATCCCCATCCCTGGAAGTGTTCAAAACCCATGAGGCCCGCAGTGACATGATTTAGTGGTGATCTTGGCAGTCCTGGGGTAATGGTTGAACATGATGATCTTAAAGGTCTTTTCCAACCTAGCTGATTCTATGAGCTACTCTATATCCAGAATTTCAAAGCCTGAATCCATGTCTCAAGTCTCTCTCCTAGGTTTCTTGTCAAGACCTATACATTCCTGTTTCTAGTTTTGAGCCTGAATTTTTCTTCAGGGCCAGTTTATAGACAACTGTTCTTGTGCTGATACCATCCCCTAGCTTTAACAGATCTTCTTCCTGTCTGTAATTTATTATAAAGTAATAATAAAGGACATATTCCATCATTTCACCAATTTAAAATAAAACATACTTTTGGTCTCTCCTCATTGGAGTCACTGTTCTTCCAAGTTGGTCCCAGTAAGATTTGTGAAGATCCAGTATTTGCAAGGTGCTTCTTCCTTACAAGCTCAGCAGCAATGGCGCTCATTACCTCTTTTATAGTAAATCAGTAACGGAAATCAGTAAAAAATTAGTAAAGGAAATCCAGCTTTGGTTGTTTTAGAGCCATGTGAAATGCTGTGAAGGGCATCAGAAAAGAAAAAAAAGAACCAAACACAACAAGACCCCCTACTGTTCCTCTGACCCCTATCTTGTAAATTCTCCTGGGCAATTTCATAGATTCTCCTGAAATTTATTATTTTTTTTTAATTTATCTTAATACTTCAGTAAAATCCCTAATAGAGTAGTGATGACACAGATGAAACTCTCCATCCACAGAAATATAAACACTTTATAGATAGCCTGTGAAGAGTGGCTCAATATTAGGAAAATTGTGAGGCAAGCTGTTAGTGAATTATTGTCAAGGTCAGAGAAAGCACATTTACTTTTCTGGTAGTTGTATCATTATCAGGCTCTCATGATATATCCACTTGTACTGAAAATGTAACTAACATACCTTGGTCACTTTGATTTATTAGCATTGCAACTGACAAGGTTGCCCGTTTGTTGGTGCTTTTTTTATATTTGAATAGCTTTCAGCACATAAATTTGAGGAATTGCTTGAATACTTTAGCTGTTCCATATTTCATGGAGAAAGCTAGACTGGAAGAGTGCTACTGTTGATATTTCTGTTTTGATACTGTCCACTTTTTTTTAAATTGAAATGATGCCTGCGTTTGTTCTTAGGTGCACCTCATAAGCAAAATTTATTGCAAACAGTAAAACTTAAATGTGAAAACTCATTAACTTTATCCTGAATAAACTGTGACATAACCTTGCGATACAGTTTATTTTAAATGCAGACCATCTCATAAATGTCTTAAAAAAAATTCAAAAGAAATCAACTAATTATATGAATTTCTCAGATTAAGCTAAAATTAAAAAATGAGTGGAGAAGGAATATATGAGTAAGTATATGGTGCAGGATGGAAGAAGCAGCTGTCAAATGGGTCCAGAAATGATGCCTTAAGTTTTTTATTGACTTCTGTGGTGTTACATCAGGCAGAGCAGCACAGCTTAATTACAGTCAATATTAACTCATCCTCTTCCCAGAAGGATGCACTTTTAAGTAAACACAATTGTATAAGGTGCCAAATAAAGAAAAAGCAAAACTAATTACATGCCCTTAACATCTTGTAAAGTTTCTTTAACATGTCTCTGTCCTTTCAAGTCTCCTTTGCTGAGAGGAAAAAATGCTTCATTTAGCTTATTTTATTTTCCTGTATCACTGTGGGCCATTACAATTCTATAGATATTTCTGATTTTCTAGGCATCCAGGAGGGAAGGCAGTCAGACGCACAACTTATATAAACTCACAGTGTGATGGGAAGAAGGGGTAGATTTCTTTAGGGCCCCAAGTCATCATGTTGACACTCAGGACTTTTCAATTTTCAGACTGTCCTCTTAACCAGTTCTTCTCCCATAGTGACTGCATTTTAATAATAGTGGAGAAGGAAGACAGGAAGATTCATCTCCTGTCTTCCACTTTAATGAATGTATCTTTCCTACACAGAAGGTGAAGGTACTAGTTTAATGTCAACAACAGCTGTAAGACCGACAGTCTCTAAGAATGATTGTCCAGCCATGCTGTGGCTTGGCTGTGATCAGGATGAGAAGCCTCTGGTTGAAGCTACTAATGGAAACTCTGAGTTGATGTTGTTCAGTTATTCAAAGAAATTGCCAGTTTATAACATCATTTACTGCTGAAGTAATTTTCAATTTATCATCACCATCACTGATAACCTGGACTCCTCATTCCTTCCAGCCACTCAATACTAATAATTGGAAAAATGCCCTTTGGGGTGCGGTGGGCAGTGGAGTGGGAAGGGGAGGACGGAGATGGGCACCAGAAGTTTTCTGTTGGATTTTAGCAGTATGATCCAAGCAGATGTTAGCTGCAGGCTTTATTGTGAACATCCATATATCTACTGTAGAAATCAAATGATACACATATACAATGCTAAACTGAGTTGAGCATGAAAGCTCACTGCTTTTTCTCAGCAATGAAGTTCACCAAAAATATTTGGTCTCATTGCTTTTTCCTTTAATCCACTAGGTCAAATTCAGGTGTTGGGTTTTCATACTTTCAGGCCTCTACTGTAGTAATTTACACTAACTGAAAAGCTGCCTTTCTGCGTAGTTTTCACCTCCTGTAAGAGCTATATTTCACCAGAACAGCAGAATAGTCAACATCAGTAGAGAAGCTTATGTGTGTAGGAAGTAACCCCCAAAAGGTCAGAAACCAAAGCAGAGATTCCCAGGTGAAATGCTGGGCATCCCACGCACATGGTTGCCTCAGTATTTCTTGCTGGGAAGAAAACATGAACCCGTTAGTAATGCTATGATTAGTGGTTGTTGCATTGGTCTACGTATAGAACTTCATGAAAATTAGGACCAACCTGTTTTAATTACAAAATATCCACTGTATAATTAACACCAGTTAATACAAAATGTCTTCGATATATTTTATATGTAATTGAAATTAAACTGTAATAATATAAATAATTTTTCAGGATGAAAAGTAGGTTAAGATAAGCAAATTTCATGCTTTAAACATTGAGATGAATATTCCCTAGTGTATTAAAATATTGTATTTTAGACTGTTAATCTTTTCATTGAATAATAAATATGAGCTTCCTTTTTATGTAATTAATGCAACCCATATTTTTTCAGTAAAGAAATGAAATGTTAAATCATACATAAAAAGTAGCTCTGAGTATTTCATTACCAAATTTAATTCAGTCATTTTCACAGACTTATGGAAAATGTTATTCACCTCTTGGGGAAAACTTTTGGCAGTGAAATGTAATTTTGCTTGGCATATATTTTGAATTGCTTGAATCTGTGGTTAGTTAGTCCCTTCTGGGGGGGCTGTTACACACAGACTGGCTCAGAACAATAGTTAGCTTTTTGCAGTGTTTTATATATTTAAAGCCTTATTACTAACATTAGATAAAGCATCTTAATCACCATTTTTGAAAGGATATTGAGAAGTTAACCTGTATTTTGTAATATTTTAGTTTTGACTTGGTTATAAAATTTGCAGCCTAAGGTAGTTGTGAGAAATCTGATTGCAAGAATGACAATTTCCAAAGCATTTCAGGGGGGACCGTCACTTTTATTTCTTAGGCATTTACTAGGTTTTCATGCAGCTATTTCTGTGACATAAAATAAGGACATCATTTGAAGTATGATTATGCTCTGAATGCCTAGTGAAGTTTTTAAGATGATACCTGATATCCAGTTGCATAGCTATAGATAGACATTGATTTTTATTTTTATTTGTAAGTCACTTTTTGTGAAGAAAGTCCATTAGAATCCAAGAGAAATGGAGGAAAACAAACATTACTTGCCTGTCTTAACATTCACTGTAGTTGCGGTTTAACCCCAGCCAGGAATTAAGCACCACGCAGCTGTTCGCTCACTCCTCCCGACAGGAGGAGTGAGAGAGTCAGAAGAGTAAAAGTGAGAAAACTCGTAGGTTGAGATAAAAACAGTTTAATAGATAAAGCAAAGGCTGTGCACACAAGCAAAGCAAAGCAATGAATTAATTCACCACTTCCCATTGGCAGGCAGGTCTTCAGCCGTCTCCAGGAAAACAGGGCTCCATCACACATAACAGTGACTTGGGAAGACAAACACCATCACTCCGAACCTCCTCCCCCTTACTTCTTCCCCCAACTTTGTATGCTGTGCATGATGTCATATGGCCTGGAATATCCCTTTGGTCAGTTGGGGTCAGCTGTCCCAGCTATGTCCCCTCCCAGCTTCTTATGCACCCCCAGCGTACTTGCTGGTGGGGTGGGGTGAGGGGAAGAAAAGGTCTTGACTCTATGTAAACATCCCTGTGTCATCAACAATGTTTCAACACAACTCCTAAACATAGCTCCATACTAGCTACTATGAAGAAAACTAACTCTACCCCAGCCAAAACCATCACGTAGCTAAGAAAAACTGTTACCAAAGATAATTGTTATACTTCCCCAATTCTGATTTAGCTTTGTAAGTAAAGCCCTAAGGATTACTTGGACATAGTTCTTTTTTTTAAAATACTTTTGTTAATACTATAGGAACTGATATCTGGCATCCTTAGTGTCGTGGTTTAAACCGAGCCAGTAACTAAGTACCACACAGCTGCTCACTCCCACCTCCCTTCTCGCCTCCCTGGTCAGGATGCGAGGAAGAACAGAAAGAAAGTTAAACCTCTGGATTGATGTAAGAGCAGTTTAATAACTAAAATAAAATATACTACTATTACTAATAATAATGATATGGGAAATAACAAGGGGACAGAATCTAAAGCTAAAAGGGAAAAGGAAAAAAAAATCCAAAAACCCACAAGTGATGCACAATGCAATTGCTCATCACCCACCAATCGACACCTGGCCCTAAGCAAGTAGTGATTGGTCCCTTCTGAGTAATTCCCCCTTCCCAGTTTATATACAGGGCATGACGTGCTGTGGTATGGAATACCTCTTTGGCTAGTTTGGGTCAGGTGTCCTGCCTCTGTTTCCTCTTGGCTTCTTGTGCCCCTCCCTACTGGAAGAGCATGAGAGGCTGAAAAGTCCTTCATCAGGGTAAGTGCTACTTAGCAACAACTAAAACATCAGTGTGTTATCAGCATTATTCTCAGACTAAAGCTGAAACACAGCCCTGCACCAGCTACTATAAAGAAAATCAGCTCTATCCCAGCTGAGACCAGACACTTAGGCAATCTGGAAAACTAGAGACTCAGAATTATTACTACAGCATATAATCATCAGAATAATATAGAGCTACACTGCAGTTCTAAATGGTCTAGGCTGACTTCTGCTAGCAGAGCAGTTGCAGCAACAGAATGCAGTGTGGACTAGAGAAAATGTGCTTGAGGAGACCTGTAAGTATTTAAGATGGTAGCCTTTTCTGAGCTTTGCTCTGTTACTGCTACTCAGTACTCCAGCTAGTTTGCGTGAAGCTAGTTCAGAGACATTAATGCTAGCAGTGGAGGTGCCTAGGGATCAAGTATTTCAAGGGAATCTGATGCATGTGTTCTCCAGAGAGAAGATGATGTTACAAGATCAGGCCCTAATTATTTTATAATTGTGCAAGGCTTTAATTACAAGACCTTAATGACTGGCTTCATTCAAAACACTTTAGGGACATTGACTTAAATAAAATGTTGCTGTTGAATTTTTTTTTTTTCCCCAGCAGTCTTTCTATTTCTCTCTCTCAGGAATCTGCTGTGCCTAAGAAACAGAGAAATGATCCATATAATTAAGAGATCCCTGATTATCCTTACACAGCTCAACTAGTGGGCACTGGGCACCCAATTTTCAAGTCATGCACAAGACGTTCCACTTTTCATCCTAACAGAGCTCAAATATTCCATGTTCTTTGCTGCTATATAAATACAGCAAGAGGAGTTGAAATGGCCTTTGCAATCGGTTGCTTCCAAACTGGGGAGAGAGAGAGGAGAGGAAATAATTAGAAAATTTTGGTGAAGGTCACTAGTCTAGGGTAATTGGTATCGTATCTCAACAAATCTGCATGCAAAGCATATAGAATCTTCATTTGTACAGATGTTATCAGAAACAAAAGATCTTTATGATTGTTTTGGGTTTTTTTTAAGATCTTGATTATTTTATTTCTTTAATGTGTCCTGTACTTGAGTAAGTATTGCCTCTTCATATCTGAAGTGTGCACTGCAAGTACTGGAGCCGAAATGCAACCAATGTAAATGGAATGTCATAAACCACTGCAAAACATTAGCAGTGTTGGTTAGGGATAGCTTATGAGCCATTGTAAATACTTTGCTTGGCCCTTACTCTTTTGAGATTAAATTACAGCTTAAAATGCAGAAGTGCTTGGAAAATCTGCTTAGAGGAAAAACCTGATCTTGATAAACTGAGATCTTTGTCAGTACGTGTACAAGTTGAGGTGGTGAATAGTAAAATGGTATTAATGCAGTTCCTAGTACTTCTGTCCTGGAGTATCTAAAGATACGTAGTTGTAATGGTAACATTTAATTATAAGAAACAATATTTAGCTATTTTTAAACTGGACAAAACTCAGAATTTCTGTCTGTTCATCCTGAATCAAAATAAGAACTGAAAGGCTTAATAAAAAAATAAAAAAATCCTTAAACTTTTATTCAGGGTATACTGAAAACATTTTCTGGCAACATTTTATTTCAGTAAGACTGAAACCCTTTGAAGAATATTTATATACATTTAAATGAAATATTTTCAATGTACGTAGTAATCATGCCACATAGAGTAATCTGAAAAATAAAAAGGCAATCTGAAAAAAGGAGAATAGTATGGTTTTTAATAGGGCAGGGTCTAAAATGCTGTTCTGATAAAGACTATATTTCTTTTTCTCTCTGGTAAAGAGACAAATGACAGCTACTTCTCCAGGTGGAAATTTTCCTTGGGGCACTTGGAATCTTAATGCTGGTCAGTCTAAGTATCTAAGCTATCTGTGGGCTGTGTGTCCGCCTGTTTCTTTGCTGTCCCATGTAATACTTGAGATACAAGTGACAAATAGAAGATTTGGTTAAAATTTTGGGTTGTCTAGTAAAGAATCAAGTATTTTCATGAAAAAAAGAGACTTAAAATCTGCTATTGTAAATGTGCTTAAGCACATTAAAATAATATCAAATTTTGGGGAAGTGCTATTGAATAGTGTGAATACACTCAAGAAAATGTATTTCAAGAACTTCTGTTGTTTATGTTACACTAGCATAAAGAATAAAGCAAAGCAATTAGCAAATCAAACAGCAAATCAGATTCAATATCTAATAAACATGGAACAATCAAACATCACAATAATACTTCAAATTCCAACACCATGATTTCTAGTCATTAGTATGAATGTTTATACAGCTGTGTAGACAGAAATTAGATTTTTAATTTGTATCTGAAATGCTGTCTTTTTTCCTAGTTCTTTTTCCTGTTTCAAGTCTGACCTTTTCTTTCTGCCAAAAGGTTTTTAATGCTGATCTTAACAGAACACCCTTTACAAGTTAAAGTCTGATAACTCTTATATATTAGGAGTTAAAAACTGTACTAAAAGCAAGGAGAAAAGTCTTTCATATCCCCAGAAACCATCTTCATCTCAGTCCTTAGAGTAGTAGAGCTGTTTTCAAGCACTGAGAATCACACAGCTTCTGAACGCAAAGTTGGAAATTATTGTTATATATGCAAGATATGAATATACCAGCTTGGACATCTTTGTATCTTTCCAAGGTATGGTATAGACACCTTTTGGATGCCTTTCTGCTATGTTTTCCTTACATGTTCACTAAGCTATCCTTGGACATTAACAGCTTTTCAAATAAGACAGGAGTTATTCACTAAAGTTTATACGATGCTGAAAAATGTAAGTGACCTTGTTGCAGAGCTTATTGGCATTAGTATAGACTGCAGGATTAGCTTTTCATCTGTGCTCCAAGTAGAGGGAAAGTAGTGGGACAAGATCATCTTTGTTTTTTTGGAAACATGGAGAGGAGATCCAGGACATTAACAGAGGACAGAATTTACTGCATTACTTCCAATGCATCTTATTCTCAGGGTGTTCGAAAATAACTGGTATCATACTGTTCTCTCTTACAAAAAAAAAAACCCCAAAAACGTGGAGAAAGTGTTTTTAGATAGAATCTAGAACATCTAGTTTCTTGGAGATGGGATCTTCTGCCACCAGTAAGAAGAAAAATCTCGTGTGTACTCCTGGCATAGTGGCAATCAGTCTACTTGTACTCAGTCAGACCTCTAGGCTGTCTACGCTTAGTGTAGGCTTTCCTCTAGAAGAAGCTGATTCTCTTCTTTCATTTTCTATGTTTGTGTTCTATATTCCTCCCTGATGATTTGGATGAAGTGTGCTTCTTATGGCTGTGGAGATATATATCCTGGTTTTATAATTCTTATAAAATTGCAAATTTTAAGTGTTCAGGAAACCATTAGACCAACCTGTTACAGAACAAGATGCTGAACTTTCTACAGTTATATTTGTAAGTAATTTGGTCAAAGCAGGTCCTTTTAAAAAATTAGAAATTTTTGCATGCTTTTCCCTTTCTTGTTACAGGGAGAAACTGGTGGTAGTAAGCAGTATTTCTTATATGCCACTTTACTTGTTTACTGAAGATGTAACAAACTCTTTCCTCGAGCACAACAGGAATGAAAGAGATGGCAGTTTATTTTCTGTTTTATTCAGATTACCAAATAGCGAAGACTAGCTGATAGTCAGATGGTAAGTATTTCTCTTGCTCTTCCCCTAGCTTTTCTGTCTGTTTGGCTGCATTTATTCACACATCTGTAGAACTTCGTCAAGTAATAATCAGGTCTTTATCTTCAGCCCATAGTAGAAGGCTCCTCAAACATTCTCTTTTAGAGGGAAAATCTTACAACTTCAATTACAATTAAGGTTTTAAAAAGAGCTTAACTGCATTTTAAATGGACTCCAGATAAAGGATGTTGTTGTGCTACACAGTTATAATGAAGCTTCACCCAAACCCCTTTTTAGCAATTGCTTCTAAAAGACCATCTTTTCTTTATTTGAGAGAGAAAATTAGGGGGAATCCTCACTTTCTTTATCAGGAAAATAATGATTGATGATTAACCCAATAAGTGATAGAATAATTAATGATTAATCTAATTGTAAAGATTTATCATACTGTTATAAACCGTGTCTTATTTTTTCTTCTGTATCTCATGTAAAAAAAAGCTCATAAAGTGATCTGTGATGCAAAGTCTGTGCTTTTGCCATCATCAGTCTCTTTAGAAGAGGAGATTCATCTCTTTAGAAGAGGAATTGATTCCTATTCCTGGCATCAAAACATGACAAAAAAGCTATGTAAACTGGATTTTTGTTAGACCCAAACTATTTCTTTTCTGTGAGATCAAACTCTGGGGCATGAGAGTATGGATGGAAAATTCTAGTTAGAAAATGCTCAGGCTTTCATAAATGTTTACTTTAGAGTAAGTAAACTTGGGATTTAAGGAGCAAGTAAGATGAAGTGGCCACTGTATTTAAGAAATCCTGGTTTTCAGTTCAATTCTAGTTTCTTAGCAAATTATCTTTTGAATTCTAGTTTCTCATGTTTTGGCTTAGTTGAGAGACAGATCTCTCCGTGTATGTGTCTGTGTGGGAGTGTATGTATATGTGTATGTACATGTCTGTATGTGTATATTTAAGACTTGAAAAATGCTAAGCCTGAATCCAAACCCCATTCATGTTAATATCTTTTGGCTTTATATCCATCATTATTTGGAATGTGATTAAATTTCATTTACTTCTCTGTGCCCAAAGCATGTGTTTAAAGTCAAGCATGTGCTTAAGAGTTTTCTGAATAAGGATGCTTTCCCGAATGAGAATTTAAAGTGAATGCACTCCATGTGAACAGTAAATATCTTTTTCTATGTAACTGTTCAGCATCATATCAAAGTCTGAGCTTCTGTTAATATATTTTTCTTTCTTGTTAATGTAGAAAGAAATATTGGATCACATGGATTGAATTCTTTTTTGAACTGCATATTTTTCCTGTAGATATAGTATTCTATATTACTGTTAGAGCAAACCTCTAATTCAGAGCTGCAAAGGAATAGAGAAATATTCTTTAAAATGAACTAGCATCTCATCGATCTACAATGCATTAACTTACATGAATATTAGGGATTTGGTTCAGAGAGCTTATTGTTTACCTTTGGTTATTTTCTGGAGAAGCCTCTTTCATTTGTCACCTGTGCAGTCATTTATAACACACTTAATATATAGCAAAGTCAGTGAAGGAGTGTTCTTTTCAATTTTTCTTTTTCTTTTTGTTTTTCTTTTTTTTTTAATTGTGTTTTTTAATGGTAATATGTTTGTAACTTATTACTGCTTAGATGCATTGCTGTTTAGGATTAACTTCTTGTTTGTCTGCAATAACAATGGCTGTCAATTTTTTAAAAATGAAGGCAAATATTTGTAGCATGAAAATGAAAGATTTTCAGTTGAACCCCAGTGGCCACTTTCAACTTGCTAATATTTTTGAGGTTATGATCTAGGAAAATTGGCAATATGTTGACACTCTTTTATGGTAATTGAATATATGATGTTAAAAAAATTAATATCAGTTATCAAAATCTAGAAGGCATTTAAGAACATACATTGTTTTTAGGAACCTCACTGTCATAATTTTTAAAAAATTTTATGGACTTTTTACTGTGAACATTTATTTTCCAGAAAATGCATTTGAGATTGTAAATTACTTGCACCAGTAGACTACTTTTTTTTCAAAATTCAGGTATTTTAAAATCTACAACAAAACTCTAATATTGTACTCTTGCAAACTGTTGAAAAGCAGACTGATTGGAGTCAGTCTGTGCAAAAATAGTAGCCCAGTGAATCTCAGTCTGTGTTTATGTAAGGAATTCTAGTTTGTACCTCATTTAGAAAAGAAACAAAATGATTGAGAAGCGATTGTGGTTTAGATCTATATATTAGATTGAGGTTCAGGATCTCAAGTTGTCTTGAATTTGTCTTATTTCTATTTTGGAATTTGTCTTGTTAATTTTCAACATGATTACTTATATAATCTAATTCATTCCCCCACAGTCATTTTCTGGAATGATGGTAGAGTCATGATACACAGCAATCTTCATTAATTTGGACATACCAGGTTGCAGGGCAGCAGAATATTCTGAAGAGTGCAAGTTGCCTTTCATGAGTTAAAAAATGATGATGCTCCTTTTAAGAGTGTCCATATGCTTTCAAATCTGATTCAAAAGCCTATTACAATTTTTGAGCACTATGAGAACTGCCGCAATGCTTTCGTTTTTACATTTTTCTTTTAGGTTTGGCATTTCCCCGATTTGCCTGATAGCTGGCATTCTGACACATACCTGTGTTCAAGTCCTTTCAAATCCAATTAATGCACAGAGTGCAAAATGTAACTCCTGTACCTTTCAGCAATTGCTTGAGCTACTTATGGCGTCAGTTGAACAGAAAAAGAAGACAAGTTTAAGGAGATACTGTGGGGTTTTTTGATGTCATTATAGAAAGTCCACCATAATACTCCCTGAAACTTTTGGTAAGTACTGTAACGGATGTAGTAAAAATAGATGCAATGAAAAATAATAGTTTTGGTAATATAAAAGGATTTAATTTAAATTTGAAGAACTCCACCAATTATGTTGTTTAGTAGCACACCAAACTAGTTGAGTAGCATTGTCAGTATCTTGACAAAAGTCAGAAGTTGCAACGTAAATGTAGATGTCAACTATTTACCTAGTTAGAAAAACTGTGTTCTGTTTAACTGCTTTTGCAAATAATAGGCTTTTACTCCATGGCAGCTAATCTTCTCAGGCTGTCTTTACAGTGAGTGGAGTAGACAGGGTCATTGAGAAGGAAATTGGAAGAGTCTGCTCTCAATCTGCCTTTGGAGGAGCCTGCATCCCTTTACTACAGAGGAAACCTAGGAGATTTGCCTCCTCAGATGATCCTTAGCCCTTTGGAACCCCTTGCAAGAATGACAAACAACTGCATGATAGATTGCATTTTTGCCATGGTGTGCAAGGCTTTGGCAGCCATTAATTCCATTACTACTTCTGCTGATTATTTTCCACTGCAACCGCTTGTTACTGTTTTCTGCTTATATTCTTCTCTTTTCACTGGAGTGCAAGGTTATACCCAGAACATTCAGTGTCTCTGCAAGTCTGTTCTTTGTGGAGATACTAAGGGCAGCATTTGATGTTAATCAGAAATGTGCAGATAGGGCTTGTTATGGAATGTACTGAGTCAGGAGAAAGATTTCAGTGGAGTTCTATGTATTTTGGATCAGACTGACGGTTCTGAGATTTCACCCTGAAAAATACTGATCACATATTTCATTCTCTGTGAACATCAGAATGTAAGGTAATTGAGACTTTTAAAAATAGGACATAGTGTTATAATATATATGAAACATATAAACTTTTTTTTTTATAGTTGTTTGCTATTATACTAATGTAATTTATTGTGCCTGCAGCAACCTGAGGACATGCTGGAAAATTAGATGATCCATTTCAAGTGTTTTATCCTAGTGAGCAAAATTTTAATCAGCCAGTTTTCTAATACCAGCTCTGTTATTGGCACACTCTTTAAACTTGGCAAAGTCACAGAAGGACTCCATTGTAAACACAGTGTTGCATCTCCGCTAAATCATTACTATAAATGTTTTAATTTGTCTGCATTATAGAATTTTTAAGAAATAGAACTATAGAAAGGTGCTCCTAATAACATAAATGATCATTTAACTTGAGCTATGGTTGTTATCTCCTATGCAATTTTTTTACAACTTCACTTTAAAAAACAAAACAAAACTAACCCCCAAACCCAACACCTCTAACCTAGTATAAAAGCAGGTAAAATCCTCATAACATACAGACTACTGTCTTGTCACTTACAAGTTTGTAAGTGACATTGTTCATTGGGCATTGTGAATTGCACCATGCAGTGAACAGGAATTGTATTATCAGCTTTCTGTACCTCAAAGCTTGCTGTTAGCTATTATCAGATGATGCTATCTTGATGCTTGATGATGTGGATGTTAATTCAGAAATATAAAGTAGTCCAGTACCCCAAAATCAGTTAAGTATGTCAAATGCATGCTAATGATGGTGTAGAAGATATTCTAATTGCCTTAATTAACAGGCAGTAAATATAAGGATAATGGCCACATTGAAGTAAAATTTTCAGAAATGTCCAATGTCCTAATTTTACAGGCAATAAAGAAGCCTAACATTCATTAAAAGCAAATAGAATTAGGCTCCAAACTCATAACTGACTTTTGAAAAATGTGACATAGCTAAAAATATTAAAAAGTTTTACCCACAGATGACCATGACATGACACAAGCTATTCAGAATGATAGACTGACACATTCCAACATTATATTGAAGGCGGGATTATGAAGCATGTTATATTCTGGATTTTTTGATGTGGGAGTTCAATTTCTTTACAAGGCAAATATAAATTTTTCCTTGGCTAGCAGAAAGCAGAATGAATTTCAGATTAACTGCCACATTAAAAACCAAATCAAAACAACTCAAAACAGTGGATATTATTAGCAAATTATAGAAGAGAGTAGGAGCCATAACACAGAAAAGGTATAACAGGAATGTCATTTTACAGAGACTCAAATTTATTTGGAGGGAATAAAGTTTGGTAAATGTTGTAAGCATGTTTTTGCAGAATTTGAGTGAGAAAGGCACAAGTAACAATTCTAAGCAGGGAGGGATATAAGGATTACATATATTGTAATATATTTATGCACGTATATATGTATATACATATATATGAATGTATGTATATGATAACCAAAAAAATTAGACTATAGTTAAAAAAAAAAAAAAGTAAGTCATACATCTTGCTGGTGTTTCCAAATAACAGTTTGTATTAAAGCAATTGAATTGATCAGTAAGTTGAAACAGCTTCAGCTTTATTCTCATGATATGTTACTTTTCAGTTTTAAACAACACTGGTCTTAAGTCCCCCTTTTGATGTCTAAAAGAGGGGAAAAGATCTTTATGCAGGAAACAGCAGGGCTCATTGGAAGAGCTCTAAACTAGTTTTGAAGGGGGAATGGGACCAGGCTCACTAGAGGTAAGCCTGGGGGCAGCATGCTGATATTTGAGGGACAGTGTGATAGCAAGCTCCTTCGGTCTGACCTCTCAGTAAAGGTAGGGGATGGAGATCCGTGCAGCAGGAAAGATGCAAAGGTTATTGATGTGTGAGAAACCATGGGAGCACCCAGCAATAGTTATGTAGGAACTGGGGCTTCTACCCCCCAAAAGGTGGAAGAATCAATAGCACAACTGAACACTAGTATATCAATTTAGCGTAGCAAGGCTCTCTAGCACATCCCAATAGGTAAACCTATGAATATTCCCTTTGGATTTCCATACAGGCAGTGTGCGAAGTTAATTAGCATAAATACACTAGTCATTTCTTTCAAATTTGGTTGCCGAAAGATGTACTCTGCTGTGCCCTGACAGGTCAGTTGAGAAGTCAGACATTGTGATTTTTTTTGAGCATAAAATGACCTCAATACAAGCAAATACCCTTTTATACAACTGACCAGTTTTCCCTCTTCACTTATATCTGGCAACATCACAGTGACTAGGATTTTATTGTCTTTGTTAGCAACACGGGAGTGGACACTCAGACTTCCCACCCTGGGCATTGGCAGGGACTTGCTCTTAGTGCTGGTGACCTATTCTGAATGGTGGCATGCAAATATATTTTCTTTATAGCAGCTCCAGAACCATCTGGCCTTACCTGCCTGGGCTTTCTGCAGCCCAGGAAGTTTGCTTTGTCCCATGCTGAGCAAATACTCACCCACCCACTGCAGCACTTTCAGAGGCTGCGACTTTACCAAGAGTGCTTATGCTATGCTGACCTTAGTCTCATACTTGTCAGAGTTACCTGCTGTACCAGGCCATGGATTTCTCTTTGGCAGTCTATTTGCTCCTGTTCCCAAGCAGTCTTTTGTTTTGGTTTTGGTTTGGTTTGGTTTGGTTTTTGGTTTTGTTTTGGTTTCAGCTTTTTTTTTTTAATTATTATTATTTGTTTATTTCATTTTGTTTATTTAATTTAGGTTTGGTTTTGTTTGGTTGGTTTTGGTTTTATTCCTTTGGCTTGTTTTTTGAACTATTTCTTCTTTCCTATTAACATGAGCATTCTTCCCAGCAGCCTTGGGGGACAGCCCTTACCAATTGTGGCTGCTGGTGGGCTGGGCTTGGTCATGGGACAGGGATGGGCAGTTCTCAAATGCACTGGTGCCCTTCCAGGGAGCTTCAATGAGTCATAACACTTCCTTCAGACGTGTGAAGCCTCATGGGACAACGTTGGAGGGCTCTGAGGTGGTCAAGGGAGCCAGACTTGCTGTGATATATTCCCTTTTGCAAATAAGGATGAAATCAGGTGGGTATTGTACTCAGTTTCCTCTGACAATTGAAGCTGGTTGCACCAATACATCAGGTGAGTGGAAGATGGGTAGACAAAGATGTGACTGCAAAGTTAGAAATACTGTAATAGAACAGTAAAGGTACACCATAGTATTTTGTATAAGGGAAGCTTTGTGTATAGAAAATATATATATACTTACTGCTTCTTGTCAGGGTTGTGAAAACTCTCAGTAAAATTAATTATGCCTAATGATTTATAAGATACCAGAAATATAGGTTATGAAAGACAGGAAAAGAGGCAGGCTTTTTTAGAGACCCCAGACTTCTGTTATTGTTGGCTAAGATATGACTACCAAGTGGGATTACTCTGAGAAAGTATTCAGCAGTGCAAGTAAGGACCCCTTGTGCAGCACAGGGTGGCTAAATGACTGACTTCAATATATAGCTGCACACATATCCTTTTTTAATTGCAAGGGAGTTAGGTCTTTGTGGAGAAACATGAGCCAGACCAGGTAAAGCTGTTTCTGCTTCTTGTACTTGCAGATTAAAGTTGGGAGATAGGTTATGTAGGCAAAAAGGACATTTTTAGATCTTTAGGAACTCATTTTCTACTCTGAGGGTGAGACCAGAAAAGACTAACTCCCAGGCTTGTCTCTAACACACTTGATGCACCAGCCCTACCCCAAACTCTATTTAAAGACATAATCTGGCCTCCAAATACACAGAAAATAGTGTTAAGTGTATTATCCAGATAAATATTTTGGAATGCTTCCTTTTTAATAGCTAAGGTAAACCATCAGAAATATGATGCCTTTAGCATATGGATGTCTTTCATTCCAACCATAAACATCTATTTTGCCTTCTTAATTAAAAAGGTCAAAAAATATAGCAGGGGTGTAAATTGGAATGAATTCATGGATCATTTATTCACAGGCAGATAGTTAAGGTAATACATGAATCCTCACAAAGATGGGAATGGAGTGATGCTAAGGAAACTAACATACTACTGTAATCACAGATTTCAGTTTTCCGAGGAAAACAGTGAATATTAAAAAAAATAGTCACCTGGGGTTCTGATGAGCTCTGAGAAACTTCAAGCATGTCATATGACCTGGTCTGAAGTATTTTCACATTCTTTACCAGTTACAGTCTTGCAGCTAGTCATAGCCACTTGTTCTATTATCTAATTGTGCTTTTAAAATTCTCTAAATATTGACCTTACATTTATCTTGTTCATGTCAATCTCTTGGATATTTTCTTTGCTCTTCTTAGATCATGAAGGAATTGAGTCTATGTCCTATTTGTAACCTTGGTTAGTATTTTAAAAAATCAGGAGTACTTTGCTGCTTTGGTCTGGCAGAGATCTCCTCATTATTTATGAAAAACGTGAAGGACATGAGTTCTCAGGTCTTTCCTGGAACTTGCAGAACAGATATTCTGGCAGTCGAGTTTTTGAAATCAACAGTTTTAGTTAGAATTCAATTTAAGAATTTTTGGAGTATTTTTAGCAGTGGTCATTATTGTTGAACACTGTGTCTAAATAATATTAACTGAGATTGAAATTAAAAATGTGCATTTAGGGTTACATTACTGTGTCTTATTCTTACTTTCTTGAGTGAATACATCTACTTTACTCGGCCTTTCATTAGGGTTTTTGTTTTTGGTTTTGGTTTGGGGTCTTTTTCTCCCCAAATATTTAGCTATTTTGGGGGTTTGCTGCTTTTTTTTTTTTTTACTTTTTCCATTTTTTACTGATTAAATGTAAAATCCCAAATAAATTCATAAGTCTGACTAATAGTGGGATAGTTACATTTTTTTGAAAGCCCTAATGAACTCCCCCTCCCCAGCAAAACATACAGTATCATCACACATAGATTTGCCTTTTCTAGTGTTTTTTTACCAGTGTCTTTTGCCTTTCTTTAAGATCTCTTCAATTTTAAAGAATTCTTCAGAAGTTGATATACGGAGTTCTGGAAACTGAAACGAATCATTGATCCATTTTAATAAATATTATATTGTCACACATTTGCTATCTAATTTATCCAGTGATTCATCAGCTTAGCTTTCAATATACATAATACTGATAAGATTTAGTGGATCATATATTTGATTCAAAAGATGTATTAGATTTGGTAGGTCCTGACTTCAATTCAACATAAGATGACTTTATTTTATGAAGATATATGTGATTTCCTAAAGCAATGTATCTGTTTTTGAAAAAGCCACTACTGAAAAAGGGAAAAAATAATTTATTGTAGGGAATGAAACATTCATTCTGGGAATTTGAATATAGAAATGACCCACATTTATATTAGATTTTCACAGCAAAGCAATATACTGTGTGTGCCTTCACATTTTATATACTGAAGGTGTATTTTGATCATGATAATTTCACTGCATGTGTTGCTGAATTCTAAATGGAGAAGCATTTTGCTCTGTAAAATAGAAAAATCAATTTAGCAGAAGGTGATCTCATTAAACTCTATTTATCCAAGATTACAACAATTTAGAAGATGGAGAGTGAACGTAATTGTTCTTTTATTAATCCAAATAGCTTTTAAAACAAAATCTAGTGATTAGGAAGCTCTGCTTGACTTCTAAGTTGAATGTCCCAAGACATATTCCACGGTCCTGGGAGATTCAACTCCTTATTCCAGGAGGTTCTGATTTCAGTGATGTGTTCTGGTAGTATCATAAGCAACTATGTCCATACCTCACTGAAGTCACAAAAGCAAGATGGAGTAACAGGTTAACATGAGTAACTAATGTATAGTTCGGTATTAATCTGCCATAGGAATGCTAATTTTTTAAATGTTCTGCATATATATGCTCTCTTGCCAGCTTTTTAGGGATGCAGATTTCTGGGTTTAGTTTGAAAAATTAGTACAATGCTTTGCAGATACAGTGCAATCCTTGTGCACCGAGGTTCCATTGCTGACCCTTATGGATGCTAAGCCCCTACCTCATACTCTTTTGCATGTAAGGGTTAATATTTCCTTCCAAATGCAAGAAGAAAAGAGAGAAAAGACAACTGTTGCCAGGATGTCCATACTTTCACATTACACCTCAAGTGTCAATGTCCCCAAAAATGTCTTTGGATTTGAATCAGAGTTTTCTCCCTTCCCCTTCTCCCAGTGCTCCCCCTCCTCAGTTTCAAATCCATGACACTTTAGTTTGAATCTTTCTTCAGTTACTGCATTGGTAAGAGTGACAGGTTAAAACATACTGGGCATAACAATTAAAATGTTCATAAAACTCAGCTGAAGAAGCGATGAATATGTTCTCAACTTGCAGCTACAAATGTTAGCTGTGTCTGTAAATCTTCAATTGCATCTGGCAATTTTGGTCTCAATTCCAGTGAATTGAATAATATAGCTGCTGAAGCAAGGCTATGCAATCTCTATAGGCTTTTGTTCATGAAACTTGATAAAACTCTGATAAAAACCCCTCTTACTGCCTTGTATATTCTCACACAAAATTCAGCCATTTAAGAATCTCAAAGAAAGCAGAAGTCCTTATGCAGTAATTAACCTAAACATTTCCTTATGTTGTAGGGAAGAATGGTAGACAGAGGACCCAAGAACAACCAGAAGAGGCTGGTTTATGTGTGTAAGCCAAAAATATGCAAGGATCTCTGAATTGTGCATGCCCATGGTTTCTGTGTCCCAGATACCACTCCATCTTGGATTGCGATCTGTCCCTGCACTGTACCTCTTTGCAGGCCCAGCTGTGTTCAGCCATATCCCAGTCCGGAGGTATACAACCTTTTAGGAAGCAGAACTTGCATATTTACTGAAGTCGGTTGTTCTGGTTACTTTGATCTTTCTCATGCATTTTGCTTTTGATGTTGGCAGAGAAAATTTATGGCAAACTAAGTTCTTGTATTACATCATCTGAGTATTCACATGGTGGTTTAATAAGTGAAATGTAGAATAAATGAAGAGAAGACTTAAAAGGACTGGTAAAATGGAGTATTAGTTTAGAGGTATCTTTTGGGGATTTTTTTTGAGATCTTAGACTGAAAAATGTGTTTGCCTTGCAAATTGATGTGTAATCTTTTACATAAGACACCAGTTAGGAAAGTTCCTTTTTGGTATATAAGACCATGTCAATGTTTTTTAAGGCTGTACAGAAGATCAATGATTATGACTCATATAGCTGTTGTGTTACGTTTTTGCTGCCAAAGTAATACTTCAGTAAAATTTTAGATCAAGGATGAAATTCCAATAATGTTAGTCAATAGGGTAATGGGTCCAGCCCCCAGGTATAGCAAAAGAGGCTCTGAGGAAAGAAATCTTGTTATATTTTAATTAATTTTCTGTTTTTCAAATTTCAATGACATTTAGCTTTGAGAGGTTGAATGGAAAGATCTTCATAAGTGAAATTGTTTCTGAATAATTCTAAATGAAAAGTTCTTGATGGTTAAAACTTGAACAGATGAGCAGGCAAATAAATATTTTCAATGCTTACTCTCTCTCTCTGCTTTCCAGAAGTAGATTGAGGTCTTTGTGCTGCTTCAGTAATCTACCTTCACATAGGTGATCTCAAAAGAGGTAAACTTTCTCATGTCTTAATCACCTTTTGTTGCAGTTGTGGTTTTTATTTTTTTAAATTTTTTGGCACAAGTTGTGAAGAAAAATGAAGTGTTGAGATTAATTTGGCTTTACTTTGTTTGGTACTTGAGAGTAGGCCTCAGAACAACAGTGTCTTTGAATGGTGTTGGGCAAAAGGAAGAGCTGAGCAAACAATTTAGGTTTCTTCAGAATGAGTCAACAGTTATTGTGGCTTCATAGAGACATTTTGATTTCCAGAGAATTGATAATAAAAGGAAATGTGATGTTTCATGTTGTGTAGTAGGACATATTCTGCTGTGTGTGGTAGAATGGTTACTGAAGGCACTTAGTTGATTGAAAAAGGCTAGACTGGGAGAGTCTCCTTTACACATTATTTGACAATTAGATTTTAAGATACCTGCATATCCCTGCCTGTGCTAAACAAGCCGTTTATAGTTAAGAATTTCTACTTCCTTTAGCAAAATGCTTGGTAAGACTCCTGTTTGGAGATTTAAAGTAGCTAGATGACTGTCACTGTGGGAGATTTCTCTATCAATAAGATAGGCTATCCTAACTTCTGAGACTGTTCACAGCGTGGGAAAGTATAATAATATTTGTTGAACTGTAAATCTCAAGTTCTAATTTCTTTAGAGTTCAATTTGTTAGAGAGTAGATGAACAGAGGCATTGACTTAAAAAAACGGAGCAAAACTGCAATATCTCAATATTGGGATTCTGAAAGGAAGATTATTTGCACCTCTGAATATTGAAAGTCCCAGTGTCATAAGGTTCTGAGTGTGCATGTTGTTTCTGAAAAACTTTAATTTAGGTCTTCAATCTTGAACTTGGTGTTTCTTTATGAAGGACTACTCTGCATATACTTATGGCATAGATACAAACCATCTACACATCTGATGGAATCAACTGTCACATCTGTGGATAGTGATTATTCTCATCATCTCAAACAACCCATAGGAAAGTTTCAGAAGTTCTGTTTTGAAAAGTTAAACTACAGGTTCCCAGAGCTGCTACTAAAATCTCTCATGGCTTTATTTTTGCTTCAGAGTACCTTTGCTTTGCCTTTTCCTCCCTTTGTCAGCCTTATCTGTTGTATTGGATATGGTATTTCTCCCATGCTGGACTTTTCCTAGTTGTGTGTCTTGTTGCTAACACCATTCTCTCTCAGATGTATCTGTGTTGTGGTACCTGTTCTGTTGTGATGTTTTCCTGCAGTACTGATTGTTCTTTTATATTTCCTTTTCCAAAGATACACATACCTTTAGACTGACACCACCACCCAAGCCTCTCATTCTCACACCCCACACCCGCCCCCCCACCATGATATTTACAGCCTGCTACATTTTTGAACAATTATTTGTGCTGGGGAGAGTTGGGAACTGATGAATATAGATAATTGTGCCTCAGCACTTGGAAGCTAAACAGAAAAGTAAAGTAGATTCATTCCACTGTTGAGGTGACAGGAGAGACACAAAGATTCCTAAATCTCCAGATATAGCTGAAAAAACAGTGACATAGGATTTTGAAGGCCTAGACTCCCGTAAACGTAAATCATCAGAGAGCAGCAAAAGGTAGCATGCTATGACGTGTTCATTCAACTGACAAGTCAGCGCTCAAGTCTGTGGTATTACCTATGTTACCAGTGCTATACACAGAAGGAGAGAGTTTCAATTATTTCTTTGGAAGTTATACCTCTTTCTAGACGTAAAAGTATTTCTTCACTTATTGCTAGTCATATCCCATAAATGAGGAAAGGCAGACAGGTTTTTGTCAGTGAAAGAGAAACTTCTCTCACCTGTTAATTTTTATTTTTGGAAAGAAGCCACTTGATCCAGCTGATCTGCACAGTATTTAATATTCACCAGCAAGTTTGGTTTTTTTTTTAATGACATACGATATTTTCATGCTGCTTTTCCTTCTCCAGCAGGTTCAGATATTTGCAACCAATTCTAGTGTTTCGTCTTTTTTTTTAGCCTTTAATATTTGCAATTATGAGTCAACCTGATACTTTTATTTCCCAAGTGACTGTTAGAGCTAATACCATTTTGGGATTGATCTGCAACTCTCAGAAGGTAGCGTTACCATGATGTCATTGTATTTTTCTGCAATGGCCAGGGAGTATTCTCACCTCTACTCCCCCATCAAAACCAAACAATCAAACAAACAAAACCCAAACAAAAAAGATGAGCAGAAGTCTCTTGGAAGAACAACTAAGATAAATTTCTTTATTAGGAGACATTTAGATTAGATATTACAAAAAAATTCTTCACCATGAGGGTGGTGAGACACTGGCACAGGTTGCTCAGAGAAGCTGTGGATGTCCCATCCCTGGCAGTGTTCAAGGCCAGGCTGGATGGGTCTTTGAGCAACCTGATCTAGCGGAAAGTGTCCCTGCCCATGGCAGGGGGGTGGAACTAGATGATCTTTAAGGTCCCTTCCAACCCAAACCATTCTGTGATTCTAAAAATATTAGTTGTTTAAATATTCCAGACTAGCAAAACATTTTGTAAATGGTAGTGAATTGCTCTTATATATATTAGGAAAAGCATGAAAAAACCAGTGCAGAGGAAGTCAGGAGGCCTGTGGGTAATGTGCAGGACTATTGTTAACATTACAACAGCTATAGAATGCTTTGCAACAGCTCAAGCGGTTGTGTTGGTGTCCATAGCATCATTCTAATAAAGGATGAAAATAAGATAGAGTACTTGAGTCATAAAGCTTAAGTATCAAGCTTGTCCATCCTACGAATAGTCAGGGATTTCCCCTGCCCTGATGTAATTTTCAGGGGGTTGGCCAAATTCCAGGCCCTTTGCCATTGAGCTCTGACCTATTCCCTGCTATTTAATAAGTGGTAGGAGTGCAGTAGGGAGCACAGTTAGAGTGAGGCTAATCTGGGTTAAAATAATAGTTTGAAGGTAAAAACAGTGTGGTGAATTTATAAAGAATTGCAGATTAATTTCTTAGAGACATCCCAGAAAAATAAGTCCCTGCTTACTGCATCTGCTTGTAGCAAAATCCTTCTTTGACTAACACTGCTACTTCAACATTGTAATTTTCTAGAATCACATTGGGAACTCCAGGGTAGTTTTGATGAAGAAGTCATCTTTTCAATGATTAGAATTAAGAAGTTTCTCACAGAGTCTCCTGCTGCCCAGCTAGTCGTTGTTTCAATAACAAGAGGTTACCCTTCAGTGATATTATCAAACTTTTCTGCTTCCTGTGGTGCACTCGGAGGTCGCTGCACTGAGAATACAGAAGTCTGTTTGACAGAATAAAAAGGAAACTGCAACCTTATAAATCATCATAAAAGTAGTCAAAATTGATGTCTTCAGAAAATGGAATCCCATTTCAGATTTTTTGTTCAGATGGGAGGATAAGGGAACAGGTTATATTTCTGGACATCTTTGTGAAAAGAGAGAAGTAAAGGCTCTGCAGAATTTACAGTCATGTAAAGTAGTGTTGATTTTGGCTGCAAGTGCCACAATGTTAAGTTTAAAGGAGAACTTTCTGCATTTCCCTTCACATTTTGAAAAATTATTTTCACCTGTGCTGTAACTCTAAGATGATTGAGAAAAATAACCTATGCAGCTTTAAATTCAAGGACAAAAATGTTGATCAAAACCTTATTTTCAAATATTGTAGTCCATGTTCAGGAAGAAAATAGTCATGTCATACATCTAAATACCTTGATAATTTTTCTCTCAGCTCCTTTGCTTCCTCCAATTTGCCTCCTACCACTTCTTTATCATGAAACCTGCTGTCACAAAAATATTGCATTTTATTTTTACATAATTATAGATTTCTTCTCTATATATTTTTTATTTCCCTGCAGAAATTATCTACATTATTATTATTATTTATTGTAATAAATAATCACATGTATTTGACGAAATAAAATCATCATCATCTCAAATACATTACTGCAATTTAACATTTCATACTTTTCTCTATAACAAAGAATCTTTTAAAGATAGAAAGATACAAAAATTTTATTTGGAATCATCACACAGAATATTTCAGGCTTATAATAAACAATATTTAAACTTTTAAAAATGAAGCTGATGCTGAAAACCTAACAGATTATAAGTATTTCTAAATGATTAGTCTATGTGTGTACAGTATTTTGAAAATGACATGCTATATCCTTGCTTGATTGTGAGTGTCTTTGGAATTATTAGATGCAGCCTAAAGAAATATGAAAACACAGGGATGATCATTTTAATATCTGATGCCCCTCTTACCCTTTTGAGTCTTCCTGCTCCTCATTCCTCTTATAAAATATTTTTTTGCAAGTAAAAAAGAAAATGCTGGGTCACCTACCCCTCTCCAGCAGACGAGGATTCGTTTAGTATACTGTCTGTCTGTCTGTATGCACTGCCATTTCTCTCTGGTGCATTTGTCTTTTCTGTTGCAGTGGGATTTAGGAACCCCTCTATTCTTCACAGTTTCAATGAATTCAAAGCTGGAAAAATAATCTAGGCTTGCTTCCTGCGTAACACGGTTGAGGAATACTTTCACGGTGCCACAATTTTTAAAATTTATTTTTCAGATTAACATCCAATTTTGATTTGAAGATTTCAGATTATGGAAAATCTAACACCTCTTGGTGGGTTTTATCTTGCAAAAGGTACCTTCAGTGTTAAGAAGTGTGCTTCATCTTAATTCTACATGTTAGGTGTTGCTACACCTCTCTGATTAAAAAGCCAGGTACTATTTGAAATCTTTCTGTGAAGGCACATAGAGACTCTGATTTGTTGCACAAACATTCTTTTCTTATTATAGAAGATTTTGTCCCTCATTGTAAGTAGGGAAATGAGAAGTGAGTAGCTGACACAGAAGGTTTACTGAAACTTAGTTAGGAGTAACACAGTAAGTGTTCTTTGTTTGCAAGCAAACAAGCAATTAAATTTTTATTGATTTCTTTAGAGATATTGTCTATATTTGGTGAGGTGGTTCTAAATGGATTGACCTTACAATTTTCTTTGGATTTTTCTTTGTTGTTTGCAGTGTTGTAGGTTTACAAAACCCACACAAACCAACCCCCAAACACCCCCAGCAACCCCATTTAATGTCTATCTATACTGTTTCATCTTCTCTACAGATCTGATTTTATCTTACTCCTTTGACTGGATAATGCAGATTCTTTTGTCCCTTCTTTTTGAAGGAGTGGTGAAAGAAAATTTTTTCCTCATAGTGTTTTCAGATGGTGACTAAACTTTTCTCTTTGGTCTATTCTGAACATGAGTGGTGATAAGGCAACATCTCTTCACTTTTGCATTGTCTGTTTTCCTGATTTCTTGGAAATTAACACTGCCAATCTCTCATTTTAAGAGCAATGATACCATTTATATTGAGCAGTATTAACAGAAAGCAAGGGAAAACACCTTCTGCAGGTACATAATCAAACAGCTTTTAGTTGCCATCTGTATGAATTTTGTGTACATAGCATATACATGTTCCTCTAAACAGCTGAGACTTTAAGTTTATTTCCTTCTACAACTTCTGGTTTAGTCTAGCTTTTCTCAACATGAGCAAATAATTTTCTAGCATTCTCATAGTGAAGTATACTGACATTCTCTGACCTTAAGGCAGATTTTTCAGGTGTCGAATTACGCTTTTATTGACTTCACAATGTTTTCCATTTTTTAATATGCTTTTAAAAATGCAAATGCCAGACTAAACATAGTGTTCCAGCATTGGTGACATCAGTTTTTGAATATGGAAATAATAAAAATGTCTACTTCTTGTCAATATTCTTTTACTTTTTGAAGGATCAAATTAGTTCATTTAGCAATAGCTTTTTACTGGGAGTTCACAGACAGTTTCTTACCCACCTACAGTTTCAGAATTACGTTTTCCAGTGTCCCATCCTATAAATATGACCTGCATCCCCTGTGCCTAGATTTATGACTTTTCATTTGTCCTTATTAAAATTTATCTTGTTCAAATGAAGCCACCTAGCCAATTGTGACAGATCATTCCATAGAACATTTGCCTTATTACTTGCCACTCCACCAATTTTTGCATGCTCTTCAAGTTTTACCAGTAATCACTTCATATTTTTTTCCAGATCATTGAAAATGATACTTAAGGCTTAGATACTGGCTAGTTGATATTAGAAATACTGTGATTAGACAGGCATTCCTCCTTTATAGCTAAAGAGAAATGTAGAATATATTTATAGCAGCTATAGCTAATAACTAGTTAGCAATTTTTAAACCAAACTTTAATCATTTAAATACCATTGAAGTTATTGTATTTAGTACTATACACCCCTCACTCCAAGAAATTAGCAAATTCTTTACACTCATGTAAGTATATTAACCAATTTTCTTCTCTCAAGAAAAACTCTAAATCTTGCAGCCGGAGTGCTCAAAGTACAATCCTCTATTTCCATAAAATCAATTAAATTTTCAGGTAAGATAAGAAAGCCACATTTCACAATCCTTTTCTCTAATAAGAGGATATAAGCTCCGAAATATTACTTAAATTTTAAAACAGCAGTTCATTCTAAGCTTACAGAAGATTACCACACTGTGATGTCCTTGCTGGACCATGAAGAATGAAACCTGAAGCTAGCAAATGGTGTCAGGTGTTTTGGTTATGAGGATGGTGGCACCTCTGTCTCCTTGTTGGTCTGTTCTTGTTGAAGCAGCTCCAAAACAGAGTAAGCTAATCTAAGTCAGAGCTGCTGTAGTCCTTTTTCCCTCCCACTGCACAGAACTGCATGTTTTGTATCAATGTCAGTGTTCACCTTGATCTGTGGTATGCAGGCTTGGGAATTTAAACTGACTCTAAACTATGAGGGTGACGATGGTGCAGGATGAAGGAATCTGGCCAGCTCAGCTGTGAGGTAGAAGTGTGAGAACATGGTCTGAGATGAGGAAGGTCAGCATCAGTGTAAACCAGCTTTATCAGCCTCACAAATTTTTTTAGGTCTGTTGTGCTTCTCCATTTTGTAAACTGAAGTCATATGATTTTCCAAGTCTCAGACTGGCAGGATTTTTGCATTTCTCTAGCTCTGTTTTCTGCTGGAATCAATGGGACTTACCTTCCTGCTAATGATTAAGAGAGGGAGTTATTTACTCAACTGCAACATTTTCTTATGGAGCTAGTGTTGACAAAATAGTTAAAATGCATAAGCAGCTGTAAAGACTATCATTCTTTATCATATTGTACATTAATTTTTCCATGCATGTACCATCTTGATGCTAATTATTTATTTATTTATTTATTTGTAATCAACAAAACTAAGCGATGTGAGTAAACATAGAAATTACACAGAGAAGGGTGATGTCGCAGGCATTTATGAAGTGAAGTGATATGCATTCACAGATATTTTTTCCTCCAGGTAAATGATTTAAAATTAAATGCATAATGTTGTTTTCCATAGTAACATATATTATAAAAAGAGTGGTTCAATCTGATTAAGCAGTTTATAGATGCTGTGGGCCACATAATTATCTATGTATATACCATACCTCAAGCTGTAACATGCAGGCAAACTCTCCCCTCAGTAATTTCCACTCCTTCATCTCTTTAGAAACCTAAATTCATTGGCTCTGCAAACAGAAGTATTTACTTCATTTCTGTGACTGCACCTTGAGTCACTTCTAGTCAGCTTTCAGTTTCAACACTTTCTGAAACTCCTCTCAGCTAGCCAAATCTTAGAATTGCTTGGAATGTCTTCCACTCTTTTCTTTCATTTATTTCTTTTTTTACCACTAACACTTTAAACTCAATCTTTCCATTGAAAGTATTGTCTTTTGCACGGTTTGGTGAAACATTCTTCTATTTTTCTGCTCCCTTCTCTACTTAATTCTACAGTTTCACTTTCAGTATGTTATTCTTCTATTTTTCTATCTATCTGTCCCTAAAGGCCTTTCCCTCAGCACTCAATCCACTACCATTTTAATATTAGTGACTTATTTCAGACCCATCTCCTGCAACTACCAATCTTGGTTTCCATTTTGGTAGTCCTACTGTTTCCAGCTTTACTATTCCCAGAGTGTGCATCACTCCAGATCATCTATATTGTCCATCATACGCTTTCAATCCTTTTTCTGACTCTTTCTTTCTTCCTAATTTACATAGTTTCTATTCATTATCTTTGAGTTTCTTTCTCGGACTTACTTTTTTCCTATGTACTTTCATCTCTGCTGAAAATAATTAATTCGTAATGTTCAGGCAAAAGGCAGTTGAGGATAGCTGCATTTTTTTCCTTTTCCCTCTCATTTACTGTTGCTTGTCTTTGTAAGTAAGTGCTTTGAATTTGGGATTACATCTGCACACAAGTTTGGGAAGTGACTAGCCCACGATGCAGATAATAATTTTTACAGAAGATTCTCTTGATTTACAAAGAACAAAACCCACATAACATAAATCATAACAAAATATTTAAAATATTACTACTTGCTGTGTTCAGCACATACAGCCAAATAACTGTTAGCTGCCATCTCCTAATAGTAAATTGTTATGGTGATTTTTATTAAAATACTTGAAAACTTGCATGATTCTCCTGATTTAGAATCCAAATAGGCATGATGAAGCCAACAAGCTCTTAAACTGTAAATATTACCCAGCAGCCTTAAGTTACCAAGCAGAAGAGAACATTGTTTCTGACTGTTGAAATTTTTTTTCATCTGGGCACCAAAGAAGGCGTAAAGGAAGGAATATGGCCCCTTCAAAAAGATGAAGTCAATAGGAGAATGAAGTCTTTTTTACTGCATCTTGAACAGAGGGTTAGTGGAGGAGGAAGTCACAAGTTTCAAGGAGCCTACAACAAATTAAGATTAAGGCTAAACCTCTTCAGAAGGTCTCAGATGATACAAATAGAACTGGTTAAAAGTTACATTCCTTGCTTACTTTACTTTCATCACCCATGGCCATCAAATAATTATTAACATAAATTCAGATGGATAGGGGCAGTCCAGACATAGCTTGCGCACATTAGTCTACTGCATTTGTGCTGTGGAAAGATGTGGTCGATTTGCTAGTAGAAGCTTGGAGAAGCATGTGCCACCATGCAGAGCAGCACAAATGTGGCTTTTGTTGAGGTGCAGTGAAGGCCATCAGCTCCTAAAAGAGAAGATCCAGGAGCTTGTTGTGGAACCACCAGCCAGTCCCATCCCTCCACCTCAGAGAGGGAAGCAGGGCAGCCCAGGGCTGCCATCACCAGACAGGGACACAAGGATAGGTTTACATTCAAGGCATGAAGCCATGCTGCAAGGGTGTTCTTCCACAGATTTGCACTTGGGGTACTTATTTGTGAGGTGAGGTGGCCATGGCAGGAGCATACATGTTATCTGTTGGTCCCTGGACAGGGGCCCAGGAAATCACTGCAAGACTATCTCAGAATGTACAATGTTGAGAACTTAAGATGGATGGATGAGATGTTGGGCACATTTTATCAAGGACACTTTATTTTCAGGAGAGTGAGAGAGAAGGAAGAATTTTGGTATCATTTGACACTAAAGAGAGAAGTTATTTGTGTCCTTAACTGAAGCTAGAAATTCTGCAACACTGAATACATTGAAATACATTACCCATTTCTTTTTGAAACTGTCTTACAATACCTCTCTCCCTTTGTTTTTTAACCCAGCTGCTACCCCTCTCAAGTCTGGTCTCTTCCAGCACAGAGACTGATTCTCTCTACAGCTCCTTCCTACTGGTTCCAATAGGAACTGGCGTAGTTATAAAAGACCTTTAGGATATTTTCACCTACTGATAAGAGTAGTTGAGGCCTTGTGAATTCTTGTGAATGCACCCCTCTTTTGTGATATTACTACCTGCAGCAAAACAGGCTCAGAATTTAGATGGAAGAAGGACTCTCTCAAATACTGTTTAATTACTACATTAATTCACCTCTTCTGAACTGCCTATAGATATGCGTGTAAAATGATTGTGTATTAATATTTTCTTCATTAAAGCTCTAGTAATTTTACCTACATGACCATTACAAAATGTACCAATATAGTGATCCTTGTTCTCTAGATAAGACAGGGATCTCTGTACTTCATATCTGTGAGCTACAAACCACACTGTGGGTGTGATAGAATACTAAGTAGCAGTAACATATTTAAAATATAATTATAAGTATTTGATGAAATCCATCCATGGCATAATGGGGCAGCTGTATTATTAGGCTGTCCTTAGGAAATTGAATTACTCTAATAAATGGAAATTACTGTTATTTAAATGGAAGACTATTTGCATAAAATAGGCCAATTCTAAGTGACCAGCTGTTAAATAGGTGTAAAATCTAATCTCAAAGTTCTGGGTCGAGGATGGATGGGTTCTTGCCAAAGATTTTCATACCTGGGCACTTAGCCTATATGTAAAAATTCTGCAGCCAAAAGAAGCTTCAAGATCTGAAAACTGCAGGTCAATTTATTAATTTTCCTTTTTCATACTTTTTATTTAAGAACAAGATAGTGATTGTCATTCAACAAAATCATAAATTTCTCTTAAATGGAAATAAAAAAAAAAAAGTCAGATGATGCAGTTTCATAAGAGAAATGAAGGGAAATGCCACTGTTGGACTTGTGGTCTTTCTGATATAACTATGAAGAAAATAATTTCTGAACAACAGAAAAGGGGAAATTATGTGAAATGCCTATTTTCATGAAGTCATGCTTTCTTCCAGTTTTGATACCCTATTCCTTGAGTTAGTAACACAGTGATAGTTTAAATTATTTTGTTTTTTGTCTGTACTCTTGTGCTAGTACAAGTGCAAAATGGACAATATTAGCTCTTCTCTGCCTCAGTTAAAATTCCAGTTCTCTATTAGACAATGAGCCAAAACTGACCTTGGAAATTTTGCTTTCTCTCCTAAAGAAAGCTTTCTGAGACCTTGAATTATACTTGCCAAAGTGAACAGAATTACTGGGTTGCATTCTTTAATATTTTCATAATTTTGGAGCCCTTTCTTACGGATTACAAGGATTATAGCTACAGAACAGATAGCATGAGCATAACTATATTAGCACACTGGTAAATTTTCATTTATTTATTGCATTTTCAGTATGAAATCCGTGTTTCTGCATGTTGGAGTAGGCTTGAGCTCCTACTAGAGTGTACTCAGAAAAGGTTTGAAGCCTCAAAAAACCTAAAGACATCCTGTGAGTGTGTTTGCTCACCTAACTGAATATTTTAGTAGACTCAATGCAATTATTAATCAGAGCAGGACTGACACAGAATGTGTGAGTAGTCTCACTGTCTTTGCTATGTTTGTAAAACTGCCCAGATTCCATTAAATAAACTTTTCCCTGAAATAATCAGTTTCATAACTTCCTGTAACCTTCAGCATTAACCTTTTTTAGATACTTGTGAAATTGGATCTCCTGAGCCTTCCATGATATCATCAGAAATGTGTAATGCATTAGCATTATGTTTGGTTAACAACATAAATACAGGCAAGCAGATTTATTCATTTTAGCCTTTGGTAATGGCAGTCTTTCAGAGTGCTCTCCTCTCCATTAAGTTTTTCTAAAGACACTGTTGTTTTTTTCTAAACCTAAGTGGCAAAGAAAAGTATCCCAGGCATGTAATTTTAGTAGTATCTTCTTCCCTTATGACTCATTACTGCTGAAAGCAACACAACTTGGGATGTGCTCAGGAACTTCAGTACCTCTTTAATGTTTTCAAATAGTAACATCTGTGCATGTTTATGACTTCATGCTCTGCCTTAGTGTTAGTCTTGGCCAATGTTTCTGGCTGTTAAATGGTTGCACTTCTAGAGAGTAAGATCTCTGCATATTGCAAGAAGCAAGAGAATTACCATTATTGAACGTTTCATTGAGTAGAATCACAGCAATGCTGCAGAAACAGACCTACTTTTATCAGAACCATACAGGTTTGTTTAGAACTTGCCCCATATATTCAAAAGTGACTGATATGTTTTTTTCATGCTTTTTCATGATCCATCCTTTCACTTTCTACCTTCATTGAGAGACAATAATGCTACTGGATTTGAACAACTTTGATTCTTCTTGCAGACCCACTCATTTCAGCCTGCCATGTACCATGAGAAAAGACATAGAGGGAGAAAGAGACAGAGGTGAAGGCTGGCTTTAAGATAGACAGCGAAAAAGGGAGAGAGCAGATCTCAGGAAAGAGTAGCAACCTAAACCATTTTTCCTTTAGGAGATGGCTGAAAAGGACTCTAGCAGTGGAAGCCTGTATATCTTGTGTATTCATATCAGAATGACTGATCTTTGAACAAACAATACAATGTGCAAATTGTCAGACATGAATCTGCAGTCTGTCAGGACTGCTGGATTTGCTACTCTAGACAAAGGGCAACTATACTAAATGGGTTTCTGGAATGCTTTGAGGATAATTATTTGTGTCTGACTGTACTCCATCACTATCTTGCTCTACATCTTTATATACTGTATTCAAAGTTTTGTGGCATCTAGATACAGCAAATAAATGAGCTATCTTTTAAAACTCAAAGTGCTAATAAAACTCTGAAGTATGAAAGTGCCAAAATGTGAGAGAGAGGTTGCAAACTTGCATGTAAAGAGGAAATACAATATCAGGTGGAAAAGCTGGAATTAATACTAATATTAAGTCTTCTCATAAAAGATATATACCTGGCATTCAGAACAGTAGCATACTGAATGGTGGGGAAGTTACAGATGTCCTGTAAAGCCTTTCCATGTACTTGGTGATACATAAAGAAATCTTGAAAGGTTTATGCCAAAGAGAGAATTTTTCATCTTGGTTTCTACATTTGAAATTCAAATTCTTCAAGGAAAGTCCTCTGTTGATTGAGGAGATAATCATATGTTAATAATCACAAGAACAAAGAGACTGAAAGTTGTGAAGCTAGCAGGGGAGAAGTTTAGGGTCATTCCGTTTAAAACAGAGTTTGCAAAACTATGTAAATATATTGAACACAAAATTGAGGAAATATCCAAAATAAAGAGAAGACCAAAAATATGCAGTTTGCCTAACTTCTCCTGTGGAATTTTTTCTTATGCATTGAAAGCTAAAAATTTTACCACTGTTAAATTGACATGTAAATATTCTAAATTCAAAAGAGGAATGATCTTTGATTTCAAAAAGATGTATTAAAAAGTACAATATAAATAAGGGGGAACTTTCTATTCCTAATCAGGTGCAAATCAAGATGTTGGCACTGCTACTCTGGGCTTGGCACTCCATCTACTAGAGACACATGCTTTGGTGGTATTTTTTACTGTCTGATACTTGAATGTGGTAAGTCTATACGGGCATATTGCCAGGCTAATGGGAGTGAGCTGTTACTGGGTGAAAGTTGCATGCACTGCACCACATCTGCTGCAGTAAGGTGAGCGGAGTTCACAGGATGAATTGAAATTGACTGATTTCTGAATCCCTCTATATTCTGCAACTTTAAATTACAGTTCACACTTATATCTCACTTTGTTTTACTGAAATTAAGGGACTTCATTTCTTTTCTTCCCAGTGTTTTATTTCTCTCTGAAAAGTATGAGTGCAAGAGAGAAACTTAAATAATGATCTGTTTGCCAGTGTGCTGAACTGACATGGTGGGGCTTGGAGGAATGAGCATCTTCAGTTGTACCTCAACCATAGTGTACTGTGATATGATTATGTGGGTACTAAAAGAATCTGAAATACGTCTGTCTGTGTGTGTGAACACAGTACAAAATATAAAATAATTTTTAAAATTAGAACATGTTAATTTGGGGAAGCAAATGGGGACTAGATACAGAGAGAATATTTTAATTGTGTAAGGAAAACTTCTGAAGGGAGCGAGGGGAAAGAAACAGTACTTACAGTGTACATATTTGAAGGCTATTGAATGTTTTTGCTCTTTGGTACTTCTAAAACAATCGCTGTATGTGTACATTCTTAATAAGATCTTTTCTAAAGAAATTTCTGTGTTTAAAAGTGTTTTCATTTTCTCTGTGCTTGTGAATATAAAACAGAGCTATGTGGAGTGTGTGGTCCACTTGCATAATGGTTTGGAGTCCGAAAGTAAATGCAGAGTGACATTGGAGAAGATGTCTTTTTGAAGTATGTGCATATGTTTGTAGTTTTTCTGACAGGTTTCTCATACTCTTGTATTAAAACGTGATGACCTGGTGTCTTTCTTGAGCTGGCCATGCTTATATGTATAGAAATAAATTTTAAACCTTTGTTATATCACTTGCTTTTTCCATAGAGAGAATAACTGAGTTGTTTTCCGGGATTGACTCTGTGAGTAGAGCTTTGGAGAATGAGAATAAGAAGAGCCTACATCTCTCAGGCAAGACCTGGGATAATAGGTGGGACCATTTATTGGTTTTACTCTCAAAGCCAAGTAAGAAGTTGACTCTGCCTTTTTACAGGTTATGTGTTATGTTTACCATAAATTTCTTATTGTAAGTTCTTTGAAAAATTATAAAGTTCTACAAAATCTAGGGATAAAAGTTCTATTTGATAGCTTGTTTACATTTGTTTTATGGAGTAACAAGCGATAGAACAACAGGAAATGGCCTCAACCTGCTCCAGGAGAGGTTTAGATTGGATATTAGGAACAATTTCTTCACCAAAAAGGTAGTCAGGCATTGGAACAGAATCCCAGGGCAGTGGTGGAATCACCATCTCAGGAAGTGTTCAAAAACTGTGTAGATGAGGCCCTTAGTGACAGGGTTTGTGGTGGCCTTGGCTGTCCTGGGGTAACAGTTGGACTCGATGATCCTAAAGGTCTTTTCCAATCTAGTTGATTCTATGTTTCTATGTCTCTTCAATATATAGATTATTCCCAAGATCTCACTGGAAAATGCAGGAGAAGCTATCTTTCAAATTATACAAAGACTGTAGTTCTTACAGTAAAAAGAGCTTAGCCTTCATTTTTATATTTATAAACTTCCTAGTTTAAACTCTTGATTTTTTTTTTCTCATTGACTTTAGTTGTCAAACTCATACTTATATCCTGTAATCTCTGGTAAGGCCCTATACCTAAACCAAAACACTACTGTGATGTAAATTTTTTTGGGGGGGGGAGGAAGAAAAGAAGCACTTACATAATTTTTATAGTACCTATTTTGTCTTTTTAAAACATTGGTTATGCAATAACCTACCATATCTACAAAAAGAACAAGATCTTTGGTTGTCTTGACCTAAACAAGGTGGAGGTCATTTACAGCAGCTGAAGATCTGACCCAGTTCTGCTTTCCCAGAGCAGCTTGTCCCTTGGTACTGTTCCAGTCAGTGGCATAATCATTCTGTGCCACATTTCTCCCTTGTGGTAGCATCACTTGTGAATCTGCATAGACCTGGGCTGCGCAGCTCTTAGCTGTTTTGGAAAGTATTCACTCATGGCTGCGGCTCATGTGCTCTGATGAGATTTTGTGTATGAATACAAACCCACCCACCAACATGAGTAATGGAGCACACTCTAAGCCATTATGGTTATTTATTTGCAGTCGTGGCTGATACTTTGTGAGCTGAATCTTCCCCAAAGTTGCTTTATGCTTTTGATAATTCTAAAGATTTCTCAAACATCCTTATTACCATTTCAAACACCTTTCTAATAGTGCCTCAAAACTGTTGACAATATCTTCCTGTTATCATCTGAATTCTAGCACTTTAAGGAACATTCTTAGTGGAATATTTTCAATTTCCATTTGAGATTAAAATATTGGTAGGAGAATATAGAGACCTAAGTCTGTAGTTTTAGAGACTTACCATTTTATCTGTTTAGCAGGGTAATTATATTTGCCTTGCATGAGCAGAATGAAATGGCTGCTTGCACAAAATAGTTTAGCTGTATTAGTGAGTTTTGTCTGCTTCTTTTCACATATCCTTAAAGGAAGACAAAATTATAGCTTATGAAAGGCCTTTCATTTGCTCCTGCTTCCATCCAAAAAGAACAAACCTGAATATGTTTAGTAAAATGTTTATTTGATGATTTTGAAGGGTTTCCACTGTTTAGTATCCCTTCTCCATCCCCCACTTCGTGTGTACATCTAGATAGAAAAGTGGAATCATAATGAGGGGAGGAAATAGGGAGTAACAGAGAACACAACTATAAAGCAGAAAAAGCAGGGGGGAAGGGTGGCTATGTGCAAATGGATTTTGTATTGAGGTCTATAATCCTGAATTTTTGGGCTTCTTTTTTGATTACTTTGGCTTTACCTGCAGCTTTGTGACAATATGTTTTAGACACAACCCTGTTTACTGGAATTCCTTGTGTGTACCTGTTAAAATCTCCCACACCTGTGGTTGCATTTGCACCTTCTTACATGTTTTCTAAGTGAAGGTAGTAACATGCACATATTGCTTTAAGGGCACACTGCAATTCTATATATCTATTGAGTGCAGAGACATGGTGGAAAATAAAATTCATACTGTCCCACCATCATCAGTAGTACATGAGCATGAACCCAAAATTAAAAATCAGTGGAAATTTCTATGCAGATTTCATCCTGTGTTGCTTTCAGCATAACCTCTTTTCATCCTGAGTATCTCAGGTAACCTTTCCTTCACACTTGAATTCACAAACAGCTTGAGATCAGCCTCCTGATCACTCCTGGATTACATTGTAAAAAAATATGAGAGATTTAAAACTAAGGCATATAATCTGGATTTTATTTTTGGAAAATATAACATCTCAATAATAAAACAGAACTGGGCACTGCTTCTGGCTGATCACTGTTCTTGTTGAGTGTCACAAAGTACTGGGGAAAGCAAAAAGTTAAATACCTTTAACACTGATGAAATCTGATAAGCGTCTAGTAACTTTCTATACATATTGCATCCTAGATCTTAATGAAAATGAATTTGGCTATTAAATAAATAAATAAATGAAAAAAAAGCATTCTTTACAAGATGGCATACTTAAACACCAAACTCAATTACATACATGAGTTATGGCTTCCTCCCCTACCCCATGAATTTTCTGTTGATCTTTTATAATATCTACATCCTTGTGACAATGGTTGCAGTGGTAGAAAAAAGTGTTCAGGTTCTAAAAGCACTTTGTTTTACTGTTAACTATGGCAATTCTTGATAGCCTTATTTCCAAGGCTGAGCTGCAATGGAGCTGTGCTTATCTCATGGAGTCTCTGTCGTGCTCAGTTTTTTCACAACAGTTCTAGAAACTGGCTATTGGAGCAAACTTGTTCCCTGGGATCAGAATGTTGTATGCATCCAACATTATGCAAAATTAACCACAGCTAAGCAGCTAGGTTTAAACATGTTAGATAACATAAGTCAGTCTAATATAATGTATTTATATTCTTAATGGAGCCCAAAAGCACAATCTCCATGACTGAATTGAAATTCAGCAAATACGTAACTGGTACTCATGAAGAGTGAGTGGTTTTCAGTAATTGATTTTTCGAATAGAATATACTTTTTTATTTCTGAAAATTACCCACCATGACAGCTACACACCACATTGTTTTAATGGTAGGATAAATGAAACATCTGGACCTGACAGAATTACTCCACAGAGCAGCCTGTGAGCAGATGAGCAGACAGATTGGCATGACTACGAAGAAGCAAAAGCCAGACCAGCCTGCTCCCACCCATCCAAAAGAGAATGGAGCTTCACAGAGGTCATTCTCCTTGCCTTGCTGTCACCTGTTATTCACATAACAGCTACAGCATATCTGTAGGCAATGCCACTTGCCCAGCCTTCGTTACCAATTTGGACAAATTTGTGTTTTGCAGTGCTACCATAGAATGCTTGTTTACTTTCATTCTTTGACTTCCATACCCACACCCACATTACTGACATGAGTGGCAGCTAATTACAATCATAATGACAGAAGTTAGTCTGTGAAGAACTAGAATGAAGCCATCAATTTGTTTCCTATTATCACTAAGCAATTTTTAGGTTGTAATTGCTTTAAGCACATCTAATAAGAACAGCTAATTTAGGAATTAAAGACTCTAGCATTTAAAAATCCCTAGTCTAAAACCTAGTGTTTATTCAAATGATTAATTTTTAACTCTTTAAAAACATATTTTGAAGTGATATTTTATATAGTATCTGACCTTATTTTACAACGTAATCTTGTAAAGATACAGAAAAGATAAAATTTTGCTTTGTTATTTTTCTAAAGCAAATCCTGGGATTTACCCTCTGCTTCTCCTAGACCATACGGAATTCCTGGGTTTCAGGTCACACACAGAGGTAAAGAGAAGTAAATTCTGCTCTGGTACGGAAAGTAGATATAATCTCATTAACCTATACTGAGTATTAGAAAAGTTATCTCGAGTTTTTTGGAAGGAAAAGTTTGGGGTTTCTTTAAATTTCTCATGTTAAGTGTATTCTTTCTAATGTTCTGAAAAACTTCAAAAGGTTTATAACGTTGATACTGGGAAAATTTAGATTATTTTCTTCTTCTTTTTTAAATTTCAGACTCTTTTGTAAATTCATGTATCTCAGGAACAACATTCCATATTTATCTCCTAATCCCCTCCTACTAAATAGGCTTTCTAGCTAACTTGAAACCTTTATGCTCTGTCCTTCAAACCCAAGGCGAAAGGTTATACATATTTCTTTGTATACATGAGCATGTGCCAAGAACTTGACTGACTGACATTGCTATTGTCAAGTCCCATTGTGCCCCCAGCTCTCCTGAGCAATTCTAGCATGCATCAAACCCCTTCCGAACCTTACTTGGATACCCAGGCACCTAATCACTGTCAATCCAAACAACAAATGGCCTGGCTACTTGGGTGTAGCTCTGGTCTGTGACCCTGAGATCTAACACCTATTTCTATCTGCTTCAGCCTTGGTGCTTGATCCTGACTCTTGGATATGTATTCCTCTATTCTGCCTCCTGTTCCTGCTTGTTCCTGCTGCCAAACACCCAGGCTAATTCTGCTCCAGCCTTCTTTGTTTGACACCCTCATCTTGCAGGATGGATCTCACAACCCTCAACTAAGTCTTCTCTTTGCCAGCATTGACTGCTTGAATCCTGACTTTAGTTCACATTAGCTTCTCACTGACCTAAGCTGCTGTAGAATAAGGGCCAGCTGAGAGCCTGAACTCCTCCATGGAAACTCACTAAAAATAATGTGACTGAAAAGAGATCTGCAGTAAAAGCTCCTGATGCACAATTGGAGACTTAATGCTTTTGAGACCTAAGGAACTTACTCAGTTCCATCTCTTTCAGTCAAAGGGCACTGAGAAATAGATAAAAAGATCTGACTCTTGTGAAAATAAGACACTTATCTGACTCAACTTATCCTTGATAAACAGAAACAATAACAAAAATGTTTGCAATAAATGTTTCTTAGGGCTTTATCAGGCTTAACTGGGCTCTGAATCATGATAGTCACTAAACATTTTCTTCATCTACTGCACTTAAAAATCCCTAGGTAGGCTGTTGCTAACAGCAGAATGATCTGTTTGTTCTGATTTTCCCTTTTTCTCTGCACTCTATAATCTTATACCTAATATAAGGAAATGTAAGACTATGAAAAGCCAATTGATTCTGAAACAATCAGGTATTGAGAATGAGCTAACATCCGTTCTGTCTTCCAATGCCTTCTGTTTAGGTCTTTTACACATTTGAAAATCTAAATTTTCATGCAAGCAGACAAAAGAGAACTGATTTAATCTACTATCAATAGGATACTCTTATCTCAGTGAATGGGAATGTTTAGGCTATATACACATTGTGTTTTTGCAAATATTGTTTAAAAAGGCAAAGGAAGGCTTTAAAAGCCTTTGTTTGATTGTAATTTAGGATTAAATTGCAACATGACAACTTGCCTTAAACTGACTCAGTGGCAGCCTATAGTTGTCCACCCCCAGATCAGATCAGGCAGGGAGCTAGCTCTCAATTACAGTTTGTGCTTCAGTTCTTATTCATTGCAATGACTAAGCAATCTGTTACAGTCTACTCAGCACAGGATTACTTCTCCTTCCTAGCTGGTCCATATCTGCTAGCCAATAAGGCTGGGTATCCTGCTCCACCACTCATGCTGTGCACATTGCTGTATGCAATGAAGAGTAGAAACCTCTGTGGTGTCACTGAGAGAGCTGTGATGCTATTCAGTGGAACAGAAAAATGTGAGACAATCTTACAAAAAATTGTAACTGTCCTTTTTAAAAGACATAGTTGTTTTCACTTTGTGATGGTCTCCTATTTGCGTTCATTAGTCAGAAACATACACTTTGGTTATTTGAGGTGATACATATAAGCAAGCCCTGGATGTGCACAAATTTCTCTATGTGAGTGCTGGCAGATTAGATTTCAGCGCTGGGTCATAAATTGAGAGAGAGGAAAATAATTTGACAACATATTTTAAAACAAAACATCTGATTATTTTATTGGTACCACCTATACATTTGTGCTATAGGTAGAGAAAGTTGAAGCTGAGCATCAGCTCAGCTGTGAAACGATGTTAGTTACATACCTTTATAAAAAAGTTTCATAATTATATCCTTACGATATCTGCAAATTGTTAATTTTGAAGAAAGGTTTTTTGAAACCTTCTGTTTAATGCTTTGAAAACTTTAAAGTCCATGTATTTGTAAAAATATGATTTTTTAAAAAATATACTAAAAGAAGACAAACTGCAGGTTATCCCTTTTTTTCAGGTAAAAGTGATTCTTTTCTTAGGCTTATCATTAAGAGCTAGGAACTGATAAATAGTGGTGAAAATGGCTAGGAATATGCAAGAAAAATATGTTTTCTAATAATTCATTCAATGATTAGTGCCAATATTCCTCAAAACATATTCAAGGAACTGTCAAACTAGCTGAATACTTAAGTCTTCAGTAAAAAACAGTAAATTATTTGATTAAAAATGTCAGGATTAATTCTAAAATGTTTCTAGCTAATGACATTAGTCCAGCTGTCTTGTAAAGTAAGAGGATCAGAGTTTTTTCCATATCTTTTGGGAAGAAAAACTGACTAACTCTGTAAATGTTTGTACGGATTTGGTTGTATTCCTTCAAGTCTAAACTGTGTATTAAATTATGAATATTGACATTCCTCTTGTAGCAGACTCTTGCTACACTGTTAAAAAAGCTAAATAATTTATTCGATTAAAAATATGAGGCAAGAGCTTCAAGGCTGCAGGCAAACATCAGTTCTTGCGCATTAACACCAGTGTTTGTGTGCACAGGCACTAGGCATACGTAAAAATACATATGAACTCTTAAGATCTACTGATCCACTTTGTTTACAAATACAGCAAAGTGGTTACGGATATTTTTTTGATAGCACAGAATGGATATGATCTATTTATTTGTTAATGCCAAAAACTTAGAAACCTGACTTTTCTTAAACATTAATAAGAATAACTCTCAGTAATGTTCTGTGAGCTTATTAACATAGCTCCTTGTGGTATTTACAGGACCTTCTTAATGTTCATACTGCTATCTTGCATGATGGACGGGCAATTGTTAGTGTTTCTTGTGTGTAGTCTGCCTCCAGGACCGTGGAGAGATATTCCACAAGAGCAGAAGTGTGTGAGTGGGAAGAGACAGAGGAAAAAGCAGTGCTGCTTCTGCTGTCTTCTAACCACCTTTGTTGAATAAAGTTCATATGAGTAATAGGACACAGAGGAACTAGATCGGTGTGAAGCTCTGAGTCTTTTCTTTTGGCAGTCCACCATTGCCTACAAACCCCAAGGGGCTTGCAGGTTGACCTGGAGTTGGTTTTTCATTCCTCCTCTTCTCAGAAAAAGTGTGAAATCATTTGAACAGAACTTTGAGGCTTTTTTCCCCTCTTTTTCTGCTATGTTATTCCTCGTATAAAGGTGATATAATGCAGAATATTTCCCTTTCAATGAGCTAGATAACTAAAGATGTGAGTTAAATCAAGGGTCTAGCTTATCTCTATCAGCCAAAAACAATCCAAGCCAAAGGAGCTGATGACAAATATGTGAGAAATCAAACATATTTGATGATAAGGAAATAATGCCAGAAACCTTGCATTGACTTGGTTCATCCTTATTCATGAACAGAGATGAGTCATAATCAGGCACTGGTTTGAACTTAGTTCAGCTTTTTCATTCTGTTGCCCACCTCTATTTCTGTCATATGGAATAACGATTTTCTAGCAGAATACAAGGAGACAAGTTGGAATTCAGTTTTTGTCTGGTAGGCTTTTTTTAAGGTTTTTTTAAAGATACATATGCTCAGCAAAGCAAACTTCAGATTCAATAGTTGGTTTCTCTAAGTAGCTGAAAACAGCATTGTAATAGAAAATCATTGACCAGTTTTGATGGGAAGGCCTGGTAAAAACACTCATGTTGCCCATTCATGCAAAATCATGGTTGAAGAAACACTGAGCATATCAGCAGCACTCTCAGTTTTGAGTGAAGTTCTTCTGATCTGATTAACTTTGAAAAAATAGTGCTATGATTGAAGCCAGGTGGGTGCACAGATACCCACCTTTAATGGTTGGACTTACTCAAAAGGGCAATGCTGCTTTCTGCAGAATGGCTTATCCTGACCAACAAAGCCTGTTTTGGATTCTTCACTTTTCTTTTAAGGAGTTGAAATAGTGACTTTTTCCCAAGTCACTGTTGGTGTATATATATATTCATAGTTAAGCTTTGACAGATCTGGTACTGGAAAGAAAATAGAATCCCGGAAGCCATTTATTTATAAATATTTGCCAAACCTATGTTTTCTACAGACAGTACCTATATGAAAAAAATGCACTAATATTAGCACTTCTGAATGTCCTGGAAAAAAATAGCTTTTACGATGGAAGTCAGTTTTCCTCCCTTGGCTTAACAGATGACACTAATAAGAAATCTGTTTTCTGAATGAAAGACTTGGTGCAATAGAGGCCAGAAACTGAAAGGCCAAGTGTTGGATGGTGTTGCTTTCTCTATGACAGCTGAAGAGTTTTGAAAATTTGATCTTCAGAGCTGAAGGACTGCCAAAATCTGGAGGCCTTAGTGTGTAGCTTGGGCTGACTACTAAATGGTGGGTGCAGAATCACACTCTCTTGAGTTCACTCAGTGTGAAAACATCTGCTCCCCCTTCTTCCTCTATAAAGGGACACTGGCTAGTTGCTGAGCTTCACCAGAAGAAAAAGTCTAGCTCTAATTTCCTTTTATGTCACCATTTTAGATGATCTGTAGTCAGTCATACCTGGCTAGAATGGAAAAAATCAAGGCTGGGATTCAATTTGAGTCCTCAATATAAATGGGTTTTTAAGAAACAATCAGATTACTCCTGTCTGCTTCAGGCACATTTACCTAATTTTTTTATTTATGTAGAAGAGAAATAGCCATTTTTTCTGTCAAAAAAAAAAAAAAAAATTGTCAGATGAAGAGATGTAATCCTTTTTAGATTCCAGCGTAACTGGTTTTCAATTATGTGCTCCTAAAATGGTGGGGCTACTGGTAATTAACGTTACCACTATTATAATTTCAAACCATTTAGAACAATTTTGGGCGTCATGTTTTATGATTGCTCACTTCCATCTTACAACAGGAAACTCTGGAACTGACCATTTTTCTTGCTTGATTCATCACAGTTCATTGTCATACATCTATCAGAAAAAATCCCATACTTGTTTAATAAAATAAAAATACACAACTGATGAGACTTTTTCATGGGAAAGCATGTAAAATGTTTCATTTCAAAAAGGACAGTGCTAGCTGGAAATAAGATTGGCAGGATGGAAAGGAGAAGAAAGAGCCATAGCACTGCAAATAAATAGTGCATTTTCAAACACAGGTTGAATCATAAAATCAAAAATGTGAGGAGATTTTACTTTCTAAGACAGGAAAACAATTTGACCTTTACAAAAGATATTCACACTACATATTGTTCAGGTCCTTTGACTGTTTGTTGGTAAAATGAAAAGTGGTTTAGAGCAAATTAGTTAGCTTGATGTTGAAGCAATTGAAAAAATGAGAACAGTTTGCAGTAGTGATAAAACAAACTTTTGCTCTCCCAAGCAAGGCCATAGTTGTTTGAACTACAGTCTTCATTCTTTCCTCTGTTTCTTTTGACCCAGTATTATTTCTTCTTCATCTTGTATTTTTCCATTACATTTAACAGAAAAGCTTTACTGAATGGAAAAGGGTTTGTTTGGGATTACAGCTTTGTATGTATTTCTAAAGGGATTTGTAGGCAATCTTTATGAGTGCTGCTATATTTTTAGTAGTCTTCTTGCCTATTAAATAAAGGGCTGAACAATAGTAATTACTGCATAAACACCAAAGTCCCAAAGTAGTGCCTTTCACTTCAATGAAGAGCTGCTGTGAAAGCACATTTGAAAAATAACCCATGGTGACAAGAGATGGGAAAAAGGAGAAAGAAACTGCAGTTCAAAGGGCTTTTTCTGGGGGAGCGTAATTCATTCATGTGTATACAAGATTCTTTTCCCTGTTGTTTGCATTTTCACTACAATAAAATAGGTCCATGGAAGTGCCTTGTGGGCAGAAAGCGAGTTCTTTAATAGAAAGGTTTATGTGACGGAAGTAAAGAAAGGCCATGAAATAGGGTATCGCTGGAAGGCTGGAAATAAGCTGGTTCAGCTAGGAGAGGAACAGCTATACGAGAGTTTGAAGGAACAAGATTAAATGTGGGATTAGATTTAGAGAGTAACAAGGGGCAACAAAAGACATGGAAGGTGTAGCAGGAGAGATGCCAAGGAGTGTCAGTGAAAACACAGTGTCTTTTCTGAACTGGAAATTTTAGGGCCATCTTCCATCAACGTCCCTGTTCCAGTGCAACGACAGTGAGGGACCCCCAAGGTATTCAGCTGCATACTAGGTTAAATTGTATTTGTTTGTAAACCCAGTATTGCTTGGTGGAAGTGAGCTGTTGTAGTGGCATATTTTCATTATTTGCAAGCACTAGTTTTACACTGCAATGGAAAACTTTTTTCTTTCTTTTTTCAGGTTGTGTTTCTGCTCTCTCAAGAGTGCTGCAAACTAAGGCTTGTTGATTTTATTAAGCTTTTCCCTTTTCTAGAAATGGGAGATTTCTTGGGAAAGCACCACTCTCTTAAGATTTATTTTGTTTTTGCCAAAAATTGTATTTTTCTTATCCCTTTAAGTTTTTTATATATTTATGGAGCTCACAATCTGTTTCTTTCAGGTTATAAAAGGAATTAGTGAAGGAAATAAGGAAAGACAAAAACCCATATGTTTCCTTTTGTCCTCAAATCTTAAGAATATAGGAGATGATAGGACATTTGACATTGTTTTCACTCATTCTAGCATTCACATTTTGTCTTTCTTCCATGTATTATTTACTTAGATCTCAAACTAACTTTTGTGTACATGCTAATGCTGTGTAGAGCAGGTCCACTGCTTGGTTCAGTAGATCATGTCATCACTGAATCCTGGCATTAGGGAAAAAAAAGGTCAGTGGCTTTGATCATGCTTCCTTTTAAGCAGGATAACTTTGTAGATCTGCCTTACCCCACCAAAAATAAAATGCCCCAACAAACCCAACCCTCAAACTGCCCCAGCTCGTTAAAAATGCTGTCTGCAAATGCTATATAGGAAGCCCTATTATAACTAGATTTCAGGGGTGTGTGTGTGCGCTAACCAAGCAGCTGAACTGGGTGAATGATACTCTGATATTACCTGTGCTTGGAAAAGATTTCAAGATTTCTAATGCACAAAAATAAAGTTGATGACATCATGACATAAACACTTAATATTCTTCTTAGCACAAGTAGGAAAAGAGACCAAATTTCAGATATATTTCTTAAATTAATGTTTTCTAAGTGCACTCGAAATGTGTTGCATGTAAACAAACCTGTCCTTTGGGTCGGATAACCGGACTAACACATGTATTCTTGATTTATCAAAGAGATTTTTTTACTTGTCAATATAAAATTCAGTTTTCTAAAGCCTAGGGAATATTTAAGGACATACCATTTCAACATATCTTCTGCTTTTTTTTTTTTTTTTTTTACCAAAATGTAAAATACAGTGTTTATGGTTTGAAACACGCTTAGAAAAAATCCATAATTTTAATTGAGAATAAATTTATTACAGCTCTGTTATGGGCCTGCTCAGTTGCAGTATGTACCAGCTTTACCACAGGACATTTTATCAGAGTTTGTGCTAAGCAGAGAGCACCATAATAGAAAGTTCAATTTACAGAGAGCAATGTTTATTTCAAGTATTTCATGCATGTAGATGTTTTCAACATGAGCCAGCAAAACCACTTTACATAAAATCTGCAACAATGCAACTACCTTTTCTAAACAAAACAAGGTTGTTCTGTTTGCTTGGTAAGTCAGCTTTAGCAGTTCTTAGAAATGCCATTTGTTAAATGTCAAGCTAATTACATGTAGTATCAAGCCTGAAAAGCAAACCTTTGTGAGTGCACTTTCAGAAGCCTTATTCTTGTCTGTTCACAGCCTGTCTGCTACATTTCTAAGAAAGAAATTGGTGTTTTTCCAAAGACACTAAACTTTTTGCGAAATGTGTATCTTTGTTAATAATATAGAAGGATGTTTCACACTACTTTAGTGAAAGGAAATGAAGAATATATTTTTATTTTAAATAACCAGGTTTTTAAAACATGGCTGTGGTACACAACAAATGAATTCTAGAAAATATTCCATATCTGGCAGGGACCAGTTCCACTTCTGTGGGGTAGTAGGGATTGGTTTTGTTCTTGGTGCTGAACCTGACACCAAAAGAACAATTAGTGCTGATTCTATAGCTATTTCAATACCATGAATCATCACTTCTTACACTGGCCACTTGGCACTGGAAGTATGCTACCAGTGGTAACTGCACTATTAGAAGAGTAAGAGACCTTTTGTTGAGAAAAAGGAAGTTAGAAAAAAAACAAATTTCACTGATATGAGTGCTTCGCCTGCAATGATATGTAAATCAGTAAAAATGGAATGAAAGTTGTGAATGAATAGAAATAAAATGAATGGACTGAGGATTTCTATACTGTTTAGACAGCAAAACTAGAGTTCTTGAACTTGAAAACTCTAAATAAGCTCTGAAGTAGCCTAATGAAGATGAGCACTGTCATGATGTTAGTTAAATCTAGCATAGGTTTGACAGTAGAAGTGAAAAAGGTCAACGCTTGAAGATGAAAGAGCTTGGGAATAGAAACAGTAATTTTTGCATTGGTAGCTGCTGTACCTACATGTAACCACAGGTAGTTCCCATCCTGGGAAGTTTGCATTCTACATATTAGAAAAGGCAAGTAAAATCAATGTATTCACAAAAATAGACCAAAACAGAGGCTAAAAAGTCAGACTTTTGCAATGTTTTGGAGTGTCAGATTTCAGCCTGAGCACTGGGTATTCTAAGAAAACCCACCAGGTTGTCATTATTCTATTGGTCCATATGGGAGTTAAGGTTTTAGATTGCTCAAAATTCCATTAGACAGATCGCTAATTTTTTGTACATTAATAAAATTTGGCTCAAACAAATCACATATCAAGGAAAAAAGTTAATCAGAAAATATTTTCAGGTGAAATTTTGAAAACAAAAATAGCTAGTAACAAATGAATCTATTAGCATGATATTATATTTTTAAATGTTATGAGTTTCTAATGAGATTTTGAATGCTTTTCTATCCTGTACCACTTGAGAACTGTAAAGACATCTTAACATTATGTTCATTCTGGAGTACTTAAATACTCTCTTGCTGCACTGAGGTTGTACTTTTAATTCTTATATATTTATATAATCTTTTACTATACATACACATACATAAAACATTTACATAAATTTATATAAAGTTTCATAAAAATATCCTAATTTTATTACAGCCCAGCCACAGGAGACATACAAAAAGTAGTTATTTCTTGTTATACAACTTTGTTTAGAAAAAATGTAATGTAAGTTGCAAAATAGACAGGGAATGTAATCTCCTATTTTGGTGTTTGAATGATCTACAGTTTTACTTATGCTATCCTTGCAGTGTAATAGCCATCAGAGTAGATAGAAACTTCAACCTTGTGTTCTATAACTGCTTTATATTTCTAGATCTTGGGCACTATTATTCTTTTTCACTATTTCAAAGCACTGATAAGCTGACTTTATAGATAAAATTTAAATGCTTTGAATTAATTCTCTAACACGATGTTATTAAACTAGCCCCCTGCCTCTTTAAACTATACATATAAACTGTGAATGCTACTCCTATATTCTAGCTAATAATTGCTTTAAGTACTATAGATTACAGTAAATGTCCTATTTAAAAAGGCATTAGTAAGCTGTGAATTTTCAACTTCCTCCTCTTCCCTTCACTCTCATTTTTGGAGTGAAATGACAACTGGGAAAAAGAGTGTTTTTTTGAGAAGCTTGGTTTAAACTCTGTTTTTCCTCACCTATTTATTGGATCACATGGATGTATCCTTCACAGGATTACTGCAACAACCTTTGACTTTAAAAAGGGTCCATGAAGGTGAAAAGTGCTCCTGGCTGACGAAACAGAAATATTCTCTATGGCAAAGGGCTAGATAAAAATATCTGACATCAAAATGGAGCACAATGGGAATTCAGAAGCAAAATTAATTTGGGGCCTGATAAAGTTCAATGAGTGTCAGAGAACTTGGGAAGTTATAAAGAATATTAATTTGTGTATTTCATTTTTAAACCGAATTCAGACTTACTGGTCCGTGGAATTGCAAAGGGATGTACACTCATTGTTTTTTCCTCACCAATGGTTTTTTGATATTTCTGATATTTATTAAGTTTTGAGTCTTCAAGTTAAATAGTGTTGTGCATAGTGGAAAATCATATTATAAAGCTGTGAGAATAAGCAATTGAAGCAGAGATTCCCAATGTGTTGCGATTTCTGAATGTCTCCACATTAAGATATTTGCCTCTGATCAATATATGGCTCTTTTATCTTTCATAATTAGGTGTCTTAGACATTTTTCAAATATAATTTAACTTCATAAAGAAGGAATTAATGCAAATACAGACAATAAGCAACATTCTGCAGTATTTCCTAACTATCAAAGTTTTCAGAAACGACTCAAATAACTGAACTTGAGTTAGGCATTCACAGAGTTAGAAATTGTAAAATCCATCCCACTAAACAGAAAAGTGCTTAAATAAACATAAGGTGCAAAAGAAAGAGATATATCTTTAAATCCTGTTCTTTCTCACATATAGAGGTTTAAAATCATTTAGCTGCATGTTTCCTAATGGTATGCTATACCTGCTCTGTCAAATATAGAGCAGAATTTGCTGTATTTTTTTTTTTTTAAATATAGCCTAGGAGGTCATTCAGTCCTAAGTAACCTAGTAGTTAGGAAACTCATCTCTCCTGGTAGCAGCCATGAGACTACCATCAGTTCCCTGTAGGAATGAAAATTATGGTACGCTAGAGAGAATGCTAAATCTAACTGGCAGTGATGGCAACTTCTAGCCTGGCAGTGGTTGCAGAAGGTAGGAATAGGAAAATAGATGAGCATGACATGAGTCTTGGGCATTGTATCACAGCATTCTTTACCTGGTCATCTTTCCCTACTGTTTTTCATCATTCATCATTGGTGAATCCTTGACGGAATTTTAGCCTGATGAAAATCACTTCTGAAAACTGAAAGGCTTGCAAGAAACAAAAGTAGAAGTTTTCTTTCTTTTTGTTAAATATTTTGTTTTGTTCTTAAAAGGAGCATATATCTGTGAATAAAGCAGAATATAAAAGAAGAGAGAAGGGTTGGTATCTTAAATTGAAGTGGGCAGGATTCTGGATAGTGGCCATTGAAATTCTGGCACCTCTTCCATTGAGAGGTGTTATCCCTAAAAGCATCTTAAAATGATAGTTACTTTTAAATGAGGCACTCTCGGATAGATAGTCAGATAATTGTTCTCTGTGTTCTTTGGAAAAGACTCTGAACCTAGCTTTTGTATAAACAAGAACTTTTCTTTCTGTACTGTAATTCAGTTCTCTTTGTAAATTGTCCTAACAGTCAGTTAATTCACAAAGAGAGTGACTTTGGACTGATAAAGACATTTTCACCTAATGAATCCAGCCAGGACCTTGCTGTAGGTGTCTGTACCATTTAGATATTTATTAAGGACTACTTTTCACCTCGGTTTTTGGTTGGTTGGTTGGTTTTTTGTCCCACTACTTCCATGGAAAATCAGCTCTTATTTCCTTTGGTGGTCAGAAAACTTCAGTTTTCATCCTAAATTTAAGCAAGGACAGTTTGTACTTTTTATTTTGTTAACATTGCTGTTTGGTTTTATAGCTCTTTTCCCTCCTTGACTTTTTACACCCACTCCTGCCTGAATCAATTGTGTCCATTGTCAGCCTTTGCCTCTCTCGGCTGAAAAGGTGAAACTACATTTTTCGTCTCCTGTGAGAACTCTTCAGTGCCCTAATTGTCCTAACAGCCATTTATCAGCACTTTAACCAGACAGAATTCACCTTGCTGGAATACTGAGTGACTGTAGTGATACAAAACATAACAATTCACAGAATAACATTAAGCTTTTCTTTGTCTGTTGTTTCTAGGATCAAATTTAATTCTACTCAGCTATGGCTTATTGTCATGCTGGAAATTGCCAAGACATCCAGGTCTTCCTCCTCCATCATTATGTCTAACTAAAGAAACTTGTATAGAATTTCTTCTCATTAATCAATTTATAAACTTGCACTTTTACTGTTCACTCTGTCTATAACTCCAGTCTATGTTATCCAGTTCTTTTCCTATATGATGCCTTGATTTTCCAGGTTTATTGGTGCTGTTCTCCAGCTATGTCACTTGACTGGTACACTCTTATTCTGAATACTAATAGAACGAAATCAGAGTTAGAATTGGCTTAATGTAAAAACAAAACAAAACAAAACAAAAAAAAAAACCAAAACAAAACAAATTTGAATAGTTAAGAAAAAATAATGTTGAATAGTTAAGAAATTATTTTTTTATTGTGTTTGAAGAAAAAGGTTTGAAATGGTAAATAACTGTATCTATGCATACTAAACAACTTATGGTTGTATTTTGAGATTCGGTTGTTTTCCATCTTAAGTTTTGTATTTTACAAGTGGCCTCAGAAATTATATGCAAACTGGTGACTCACATTGTTGTTTCTAGTTTGCAAACAGTAGAAGAAAACATGATTGTCTAAAGATCTCTTGTATAACATTCATCAGCAAAGACGCTGAGTCTAAAATTTAGTTTACAGTATGGAATAGACTTGTTGAAGATAACTGTTTTGGTAATATTTCATTAAATGTTTTATTAAACAGCACTGATCAGTCAAAAAGATTCAAGATTACAGGAAGAGGGAAAGTAGCAGCATGTCTCTAAGAGGCAGTTTGATGACACTATTGTATTCCTAAGTCTGTTGTCAATATTAATGGCATGCCCAAAGATGTCATATTTAATCTCTGCTACAAGCTTAAACTGATGGTGATTAAAAGCAAAATGTAACATTCAGCCTTAAGAGTATTCTAATAATTGTAATGTTAAGATCATTTAAGCTACAATTAAGGTGTTAACTAAAGAATCGTGTAGATATATAAAATATATCTATATTTTATATAAATATAGATATATAAAATGACAGAGGGAAGTAGATATATAAAATGACAGAGGGAAGTAACATCACTTGTTAGTTAATGATGTGCAAACCTTTCCAAGAAACCCTTTCTGAGGAAGAGTGAAAAGTCCACAGACTACACTCACATTTAAAAAAATAGTATGGGAAAAAATAGAAAAAGAGAAATAAAAATGAGATAGGATGCAATGGAATTAGTGTCCTTGTACAGCTTTAGATAAAGAATAATAGTCACAAGAAGAAGTATTCCTGGATGCAGTAAATTTTCAGATTTGACAACATGGAAGACTCTTGGAGAGTCTAAATAAAACTAGTTAACTCTTGCTTAGAAAGGCACATGATCGTGAAGTCTAAATTAAAATTTCATTTTATATTAATCTGTAGCGTGTTGTTTCTAATCTTACATCAAAATGCCTGACCTTATCTGTTGTTTAATAAAGAGGTTTTTGATTATTGAGTTTGCTTGGTGTTAAGGATGAGATGAGCATGGAATGCTACTTCCATGGAAGGAGCGAAAGGACGGACTAAGTATCATGAGCAGACATCACTAGAAACCCAGGGTGAATTTATGGAATTTAGGGGCTCAAAGTATCTCCTGCTACACTGTAAACACTTATGTTAGGAACAGGCGCTGAATCTTCAGTGCAGTGCTTATTGAAAAGTGGGGGTATTTTTCAGCAACAAGCCAGCATTTCCTCTATAAGGAGAAAATGACTGAGAAATTTATCCTGACTTTAAGCAAATCCTGAAGCTCTACAGCTGAAATGTTTCCCCTCTGCCCACAAAATGAGTTTCAATGGTGTTTTTGTAAAGAAGAATTTCTCAGGCCTGGAATATCTGCTGGGAAGAGGAAAGGAGAAAAACAGAAATTCTAACCCTCTCATGAAACCAAGCACATGGAGGGTTTTTTGGGTAGGCTGTGAAAAAGCGAAGTTGAAATCCCTTTGCTGATTTATTAAGGGCATTTTATTTAATATGAGTTTCTGGCATCACAAGTGAGGGACTTAGCCACTGTGTAGAACCTCTTGATTTTGTTCTGCAGCGAAACAAATCTGAACTTCAAAATCTTGAAATGTCATGTGAAGTTATCAGTCAGCCTACAATGCGCACATTATCCAAAGACAATATTCTTGATTTGCCTACATGAACATAGCTAAGCTACCTTCTTGAAAGAGGCTCAGATTGCCCAAGGAAGCTGTGGCTGCCCCATCCCTGGAAGTGTCCCAGGCCAGGTTGGACAGGACTTTGAGCAACCTGGTCTAGTGGAAGTCATCCCTGCCCATGGTAAGGGGGTTGGAACTAGGTGATCTTTAAGGTCCCTTCCAACCCAGACCATTCTGTGATTCTGTGATGATAGGCTCGTATTGCTAACACAGTTACGTTGTTTTCACAAGTAAATCTGGGGCACATCCTTTCAATTCTTTTGAACATTGATTTAGCTTTGTATTTCCAATACCCATGTTCCTGGTAGGTACATTACCATGTAAATGTATGTGCTTGCTTCATGGCATTGTTATTTGATTAAAGCCACCTACAATGTCAAATTTACCAAGAAGAAAAACTAATCTGAATTAAAATGTAGATAAGTGGGGAAGAAGAAGTAGAACGCATGTCATGTACAAAGACATCTTTCTTACTGAATGTTTCATGTGAAAGAAAATCACCTTGCATAGTATTTCTATGTCTGATTGCACTTCCTTTAATAAGAAAAGGCAACATGTATCACTGTAGCGGGTGAATCTGGATAAAACAGTGAGTGTACTTGGAAAGTGCCTGCAGGTTTGCTTACATCTACACACAAGGGGTATTGTTTCAGAATGGCTTTCATGTATTCACTGAAAAATTAACAGAAACAAAAAAGTGAGAGCAGTTCATTTAATTTTAAAACATTCTTAACAAAACCTTTCCCCAAAAGACACATGAGGAAGAATGGGTTATAGTGAAGATGTTACATTTCCAGAATGCCATTATTTTGATTTATTGATTTATTTTCTTTGGGAGGAGATAGAATATAGTTGTGGTGTTCTAAGAGCTGAGATAGATTCATTTGCTTTCAACTTGCATTTTAGTAGGGGTTTGCACTTGACCTAAAACAGGAGACAGTTATTTAAATTGTAACCTCTTTCAAAGCTAGTTTTGCATTACCCATTTCTGCATTATGATTCAAGGCTGATAAAGAGTTCTGCTGTTTATCATGCAAAGTGCTTCCATGGTTCAAATTCACCAGTTTAGACAGAATACCATAAGAATCTGAATTGAACAAAATATGAACCATCCTTTTCCACTCTATCATCTCTGGTTCACAATAGAATGATCAGCTTCTATTCTTCCCATTGATGAATGATGCCAGTTTCAATGTTGCAGCATGAAACTGCAGGTGTTTTTTCTGTGCTACCTTGTAGGCTTCATAAAAACTCTTTGTAGATTGTCCAAAACAACCTCTTGAGTGCACTTCACGTTCATTCCTAAGATTAACCTTTACTGCATCTGTTCTAAAGTAACAACCATTAAGCTCCTGATGTACTTTGACAACTCTGTGTTGTGCTAATCAAAATAACTTCATTGTTTTGTTGCGTTACTTCATCTGTCTGTATTCCACTGTTGTCTCTTGAAGTTTTACTGCAATTGTGAATTATCTGAGATAATTGAGTGTTATATGCTTATTGCATTTAAGCAGTGTCCAATATTGTGGGACACTGGGACCAAGATTAGGGTCTTGAGTTTCTGTGGTATGGTACTACTATAACAGACGAGCTGAATTTTTTCTCTGGTTGCAACCTTGCCACTTCTTCCAGGCTTTCAGATGACACTCTTCATCCAATTGCTTCTGGGTCTTATTGTAAAAGGCTTATTGCAAATTGTTATTGGTTTTTGTTTGTTTGTTTGTTTGTTTTTATACTGGGACAGTCTTTTTGAGTCATCAGAGTCCTGCATTTCAGAAAGAGCTGGAAATTTTTAAATCATATTTTGAATAATTTTTCATTCTTTTTGTAGATTAAATTTATTATTATATCCATATATATCCTGTCCTAGTAAGAAAATTTAAGGTATTCACAAATAAATCTTGGATCCTGTACAAAAGAGGAAGCAGACTATCAGAGGTGGAATGGAACAAATTAGTTTGCTAACCCTGATTCCGGAGTAGCTTTCCATGCAGACATTATTCTTAAATAAAAGTTACTTTTATTCCAGAATAATTATTCTGCTCACTAAGCAGCACCAGCTCTGAGACAAAGCTGAGACTTATAACACTTTGCAAGTTTATCTCTGAATTCCTGCTGTGCAGATGGTGCAGTGGGCTGGGGAGCAGCAGGACTGGGAAGCAATAGAGGAGTTGGCAGGTTGGCGAAGAAGATAACAGGTGGCTTGTGAAGTGGAAGAAAGGTCTTTATTGCAGGCCACCCTTGTCTCAGGCAGAATAAAGCATTGAATTCAAAGGGGAGAGATAGCTTCACATGAAAGTATATGCAACCTACTAGACCACATACAGGAGACTTGAAAGGTAGTTTGGGAAGTAAAGGAAAAGAATGGCCCTAAGTAAAAATTGGAAATCTAGAGGGACAGTGGCTGTTCAGAGGGTAGCTACACACTGAGTTAGTGGACCACCATAAATAGAGTGTTGTGGAATTAAAATACTATATGAAGTCTTCAGAAGAGACAGTTTGTGGGGGGGAGGGAGGGGTGTTTTGGTGTGGGTTTTTTTTTTTTTTTTGGTGGGTTTTGTTTTGTTTTGTTGTTTGTTTTTTTTTCTCAGCAACCTTACCAGAGTACAAATTGCTGTAAGAGCCAATTAAATTCCTTTTGCAAACAGGAGGCAGGAGGCTGAACTCAATTGGCAAGTGGCTCATCATAGTGTGAAGTTGGAACTGTTCATTCAGAGTCAAACACATGCTTTACTGCACTGTTTTATATGGAGTATTCTGAGAAGATAGAGCCATTTGACTCCTTTGTAATAGCAATATCAAATAGCCTGGTGACTGTGAATTGTAAAGAACCTTTGTGTGTATTTCTTACCTCCTACTTTTCTGGGGTTGATGCTATGATTTTCCTTATTGTTTAAAAGGAACATACTTAAAGCTATGTGGCCAACTTACTTAAAGAAAGTAAAGTATACCTTACTTAAGAAAGAATGTAAACTGAAAAATTGTTTTCACTCAGCTGTATTAAGTCTCATGGATAGCAGTCTGCTGCTTAAAGGTTTATCTTTTAAAAATGTTCATTTTTGAAGTGAAGAATACTTGTGTTTGAAACTTGATTCATGAATATCAGAGATATTCAGAGATCTGGTCTTGGCATATACTGATCACATGCATAATAGGATTTTAGTTTCTATTGTCATCTCATAATCAGAATCACATACTGATAAGCGCAGCTGGAGGACCTGAGTCCCTTGGACAACGTCTTGATAGCATTTGTGAAATCTTATGTGAATTACTAAAATACATTTGAAGTAACTTCGGAAGTTATCAAGTATCTATCTTGCTCTAAATTCATACATTTATATCTAGACATGTGCAAAGTCACTTACTGTAGTGTTGGATTTTTGCCCAGAAATTCATTTTTGGAGAATGTCTCTTGAGGTTTTATGCAGATAGTATGCTTCTTGCACCTCTATGTCCATTCTTTGTTCATGTTTTCTCTCAGACAGCTGATATTAACATCCAGACTGCATTAAAATAACTAGTCACATCTCAATTGCACAAGAAATGTAATTTCAACTTCATATTAAATCATAGTTGGTAACTTTATTATGCATTGGCTTGGCTTTAGTTCACATGGACTAAAATGTAATTTGCCTTTCAGCATACACCTTACGTGCCTGACAGGGTTTCCAAACAGATGAACGAGGCTGTTAATATGATTGACTTTAGCCACTCTAGTTCTGGGAGGAGAAACTTTGGTATTCAAATTCCTAGATCAGAACAAGACAAAAATACAGCAAGCTGGTATAAAAACCAACAAAATGACAAGACTACTCAGTGGTGACACAGAACTTAATAAATAAAGGACAAAAGAACTATACACCTATAAAATGAGGTGCTAAATAAGACTATTCCTGAGCATGTGCATGCATTTTAGCTTTCAGATAATAGTTAATTATGCCGGTGGCTGATGATCCTAAAATATACAAGGTTATGCAGAACTAGGTCTTCTATTTGCAATAGCAATTGCTTGAAGTGCATTAGCAGCCTCCTAAGAAGAATGTTTTTCTCTAACAGTTGGGTAACTCAGACCTTACTGTGTGAATACTGCAATGCAAGTCAGCTCACTGACTTGCAGCCTTTAAAACCTGCATTCTTTGATTAAAAAACCTGGTAATCAGTGTCTAGCATTCAGGGTCTGTGGGTAGACTTGCTAAGTATAATGCTTGAAAGAGTGGTTTAGTTGTACTTAATTTGTTGCCGACATTAATCCAACGTGTACTACATCTAATTTTTCAAATAAAATCATGTTTTGTTATTTGTTCTTTAAAACATCCTGGTAATTTTAAAAGTAATGAAAACTTTTGGTGGAGGGAATCACTCGCTACACCTACACCTGAATGAGCTCTGAATGTGGCATTTTCATGTAGGTGGGAACTTGGAATCATTGTGGTTATTTGCATGAAATTGCTAGCTGACGGGAGTACAAAACACAATAAGAGGTTGGGTACGGAAAGGCTGACCGAAAAACATCTGTGTACCTCGAGGCAGGTAGCAGTGTGGAGAAAGGCAACAGTCAGGAGTCAGTGACAGAAGCCAAGCACATCAGATCAGAAGAAGAATCAGAAGAAATGTTGGCAGAAAATCATGACTGGGAGGTGGGCTGAAGCATCAGGAAGTCCGCAGAGCATGGTAGAGTCTAAGCTGGTAGATAATGGGCAAGGCTAGTGCACAATTGAATATGAGACTCTGATTTGAGTAAATGAGATTAAGAGCAGGATCTGAAGCATGAGGTAGCCAAAAATATGCGGAAAAATGCAACCAGTAGGACTCACTTTCTTCCTATCCACCTCCTATCCTTGAGGTGGATAGGAACTAATTGGCTGTCAGGTGTGCAGTCTTTCCTTCAGCTGATTGAATGTGTCCTTAACTGACAGGAAGACTTCTACAACCACCTGTAGTGCTGATAGCCTAATTGGAATTTACAAAGAATATCAAGGTACCTGTGGAGCTGGCTGCTGATAGGGATAGAGTTCTTACTACATCCATAATACACCCTTGTCTTAAATACCACATGCTAGTCATTCTGTCCTGAAAGGAAAAAAAAAAAACGACTCTAGAAGAAGTAGTGTATGGAATTGCCAGAGATGTGGAATGATTTCTGTCATAAAACAGACTAAATAAGCTGGGAATCATCAGGTGGGAAAATGTTTCATGGTGTATTTACTGATAATGGATATCATATACCATTTTACCATCCATTGATCCAGTATCATAAAATCTAGGTGACAGAGGTAATGGATCAGGAATAAAATCTTGAAAGTAGAGGAAAGGCTAATAAAGATTAATATATATTGTTTTTCTAGCTCAAGAACTAGAGGCGTCTGACGAAATAATCAGGTAGCAAATTTAGGATGAAAATACGAAAAATATTTTTCTTATAATCCATAATTGAATTGTGGATCTGGCAGCCGCAGGTGTTGCAAAGTCTGAAAACAGAAAAGAGATCAAAAAGGAATTAGACATTTTGATGTCTGATTGGTTATTCATTGGCTATTAAGGTATAGATGCTGCCTCTAGCTCAGTTATAGTACTGCTGATAATCAGAAGTCTATAAAGGAGATCAATCACTCTTGAAAGTGCCATGTTTCTTATGCCTGCCTATATTCCTTTGTTGGCTGTTTCCAGGAGGAGCATATTGGGATGGGTGTTATTTTGGTGTAATGTCAGATATCTGTTCTTTAACATGGTTTGTTTATCACCGTGTTTTAGGAGCACGGGAATTAAAATGGTAGGGACATCTGAGGGGGTTGTAGTTACATGCTTCAGTTATATACTGGTTTGTTTTGGTTTTGTGGGCTTTTTATTTTGTTTTGTTTTGGTTTTGTTTTTCCTCTGAGTCTTTTACAGATGATGTATCCTTTTTAAGAGGTAGCCAGATCAGAAATACATCATAACAAAAGCCAAACACCCTGATCTATTCAAGTGATAGCAAATGTTTGTGGGTTTTGTGTTTTCATAATTCATTAAATGAAAACACTGTTAGAATTAAAAGGTAGCAGGATAGAGAGTAGTCATTGAGGACTTAGAAAGGTGAAAGTGATATTTCCCCTTTTTGAACCTGTACATCTAAGCTTTAAGCAAAGTATTGCTAGGTTCATCTTTAACATTTGCTGTTACTAATTAGATTGGGTTTATTTCTTTGAACTTTTAGGTTTGCTCAGTAAAGCTCTAGGTTCTGTCTAAATTTAGAACTTTTTAAGGTATATGTACATTTCTTGAAATAGATGGCAGTTGTAAACTGTGTTAGATTTTACTTGTTTAATTCACTTTTACCTGTTTAATTCACTAGCTCTTTCTTCTGTCTTTTCAAATTATGGTAGACTTCCAAGCCAACAAAAAGAGCACTGCATCAAGTGCTAAGTCAGAAAGGAGGAATATGAAATTCTTTTTTCCTATTCATCATTTGTAAAAATGAGGGCAGATGAAACTGATGTACTTTCAAATATATATTTCAATGTTTTTCTTTTGGTAATTAATGTTGAAAACTGACAAAGGCATGAGAAAGCATGAGTAGGTCTTAGTCATACATTTATACTATTTCCATGTAGAATCCATAGATTCTCAATGTCATTAAGTTACAAAAACTCAGAATGCTGATTCTGGATTCTTCTATGTGATGAACGATATCTGATTGTTTAATGTGCATATTAACTTCCCATTAACATCACTGTAGCTTCAGTAAACTAGGCAAAATTTAGTATCGGGCCCTGAGACCTACTAAACTGGGCTGAGGTTAAAAATCATGTCTTCAACTAGAAGTGAAAGCTGTTGTTGTGCCTGTCCTTAGAGCTTGTCTTTACACGTCCATGTTGTTTTACTGTCATCTGTGTACACCCTAAGTGAATAATTTGGGAGGTTCCTTTGAGTTTAAGCAGTGTTTCATCACCTTATTAATTTATGTCTGCATGAATTGTAATTAGTTGGTCATCAAAATTCTGCTCAGCCATACATTGATTATGTATATGCATATCTTCAGATTTTATTTGTAAAGTGATAATTTCTGGATTGAGAACATACTGACACTTATGAGTAATCACTGGGCTCCAGTTCAGCACTCCATCTGTATTCAGTAAAGCACTTAAGCATATGCTTAATTTTAACTTTAGCTCAGGTAAGCATGCAATTGCCTCCATCCAAATTCAGCATAGCATTTTAAGTATGTGCCTAACTTTAAGCATATTCTTAAATCCTACTAAAGCTAAAATCAAACACATCCTTAAGTGTCTTCATGAATATGGATAACTACTGAACGAGGTTTAATGAAATGAACTCTGTTGGCCATTAAATAACAAGAAATGCCTGGCCATGATTTCATTAATGTCCTACAGGCATAGAAAATACTTCAGAGAAATAAAAAAAACCATTTGTGCCTTGAAATTCTAAAAGCTAAGTTGTATACTGCTGAAGATATAGTATTTTATAAACTGTGGGGGGTCTTCCTATCCCTTAAAGAAGCCTCTATCAGTTGAAAATCAAGACTTCATTCTCAGTGTTTCATTAAGTTCAAAATGTTCAATAAAATTCTATTTCATGATTTAAACAAGCCATTTCAGATAACGTATCTAAATCTGTTTAAAATTACAAATGATAATGAGAGTGCAACTGGTCACAGAAACTTACAAAGAAAATGAGTACGGGTAGTAAGGATGTTACAGCTTTCACCACGTTTTCTATGGTTTTGTTGTATTTTCAGTGCTGAAGTGTTCGATTCTCATCACCATTTGTTGTTTCAGTCCATTTTCACTTTTGCTGCTTCCAACTTCTACAATCCTTCTGCACTATTTATGTGAAAAGCTCTTTGAATTTTTTTTTTCAGATCCTCTCCTATTGCAGTTCATGAAGTCTTTCAACAGTAGGCTGTTAATCCTTTGCAGATTAATATGATTTCAGTGATAATCCTTTCATTTGTTGAATTTTTAAGACATATAATCATTAAAGAAAGTGCTTGACAAATTTTCCATTAAAGTAGTACGAAGCAGGTGGTATGTCTTTAATGTATGTGGGTAGCACTTTATGTTGCTCATTTATAAAATTAAATCTGTGGGTGAAGCAAATAAGTCTAGGGTTAGTTATTAGTCTTTTCCCCTTTGGTATTACAGTTCAAATCCAGCCAAGGAAAAAAATTATTCAGGAGTTTGCAGACAAACCAGGGTTGGAATATCTTTTTGAATACTCTTTTCACAACTCCACTACTACTTTTCATATGGAGTGAGGGTCAGTTTAGGTTCTGTCCTGATACTGTAAAGCAACAAATTCAATATGTGGAGAAAAAGCAGGATATAATTTGATAAATGAAATTTGCCTTCAGGTAGACCATAGGATGTAAATGATATACAGGAGTTATTCCACCTCTCTGTACGAGGCTAATTCTTGTCTTCATTTAAGTTGAATATATGATTAAAATACTCTTCCGCAGATGGAACTGAAGTCTATGATTATCTCGCAATAAGGGCACACATAAATCTCTTGCCATAGGGTTTTTTGTTTGCTGTTGATTCCCACCTCACTGTCCATGCCTGTCCTCTTGATCCAAATTCTTTGCTTTTTTGTCTTCTTTCCCATATTGAATTGTTTCTCATTTTTCTGTTCTTTTATACACACTGATGAAAAGATAGAAAGAGAAGGCATGGGTATTAAAATACAGTGATACTGATTACATTACACATTTTAGTTAAGATCTCAGAAACAATGCTTCAAAGTTAATATACAAACAGCTGAAATTCTTTTAGCTAGAGATCTGAAAAACATTCAAGGTTTATTAAAACCTCTGTTTAAACAAATAGATAGTAAGTGTTGCCTATCATATAGGCTTAATTTTTGCTTTCATATACTGGCAACTCATAGATACTTTAGGCAGGAGGGAAAGGAAGCAGACATCACAACTCTTTAAGAAAATCGGGTCCTGAACTTGGCAAACCTTTAGCTGATTTTGTCACATATTTGCAGCTTTAAAATGATTTGGCCTTTGCAACAGCCAAAATAAGTGTCCTTTAATCACTTCCAACCTATTAACAGATGGGCAAACAGCTTTTATAAATGGGGCATACAAAATACTCCAAATTCCGCCAAAACTAATTAGTAGCATTATCTGAACTGAAATTTGTAAGTGATGGAATATATATTAATGCAGATAAACTGTTTGATAGAAATTCCTTTTCAAACATCATGCTTAGTATTTGTTCTGCTCTAGCATGTTCTAAACACTTCTTAAATAAAACCCACTTTTCTTTTTTTCCCTGTTAGCTATTTTCTTCTATTAAAACAACAAATATTCCTGTAAAAGTAATCATCACACATAGTGTAACTGGAGAAATCACGTTAAGCAAGAGGTAGTTTAGTGTGCATTTTTTGGGGCATATAAGAGAAAGATCAGTGTAACCTGAATACAACCTTAAAATAAATTAATCTTTAAGAACACCACAAAATACTGATATAAGACATTATTTGTACAGCAGTGCCAGAGCATATTAAATATATCTGTACACAGCACTATTAATCAGAATATGTAAATTGCATGAAATTAAATTGTGAGATTATAAAAAAAAAATTGCTCCATGTATAATTCAGTAGGAAGAGCCATTCAGTGCATTACCATCAGATCTGCAGCATGAATTTGATTTTACAAAGACATCTGTAGTGCAGACAGCTGCTGTACCTAAGTGAGGATTTGATTGTACACTCGATCTTTCAAACAGCCACTTGTCCATATCTTTCATATCATTTTTATTATCATGGATCTAAGAAAGAATGTAATGGTTACAAAATCAGAGTTGTTCTGAAATATGCTTTCATATAAAAATAAATAAATAAATTTGTTAAAGGCTAGGTTGGACGGGGCTTTGAGCAACCTGGTCTAGCAGAAGGTGTCCCTTCCTGTGGCAAAGGGGTTGGAACTAGATGAGCTTTAAGGTCCTTTCCAACACAAACCATTCTATGATTCATTTTAGGAAGACTTTCCCACCTTCCCCCCCAAGTGCCCCACCTTTCCCCCCAAGTGCCCCACCTTCCCCAAATAACCTATGTCTACCTCAACTTACATAGTGATTCAGGGATCTCACTTGAAAAGTCTAACTATACATAGAATCTGAAAGAAATGTGTGTGTGTGGGGAAAGTTAAGAAAACATTTCAAACTTTTCTTCCTGTAAGATAGCACACTGGGACCTGCCTTCCCAAGCAGCATAGGCAATTGTCTGTGATAAACTTTTTCTCAAAAGCTGGAAAAAAAAAAAACCCTACAGAAATACTGTGTATATTCTATATGCCCATGTATCTAATAAATCAAGTAGTTCCATTTCTGTCCATCTCACATAATGTTCCTTGGTCTTCAAAGATGGTGGATCTGATCAGTCCAGAGATAGAACCCTTGGATATCCTCATGCTTGGCACATTCTCAAGTATCCAAGTAGATAGGCATCAGTTGCAAACTGGCTAGATCTGTCTAGAAACACTTGTGTTGATAAGTCCACTCAGGGTATTTCTTTGCAACCTATGAAACAGTAATTTCATTGAAACCCTATGACGAAATTAAAATGCTGCTGTTCTCTGATAGAATCTCTGTGAAAAGTAATAAATGCACAGCCTCTTCTGGTATGGAGTTAAGCTGGTAGAGAGTTCACTGCTTTGTTTAGTGGGAAAGGTTAGAGGGTGTTTCAAATTATATGTGGTGAAATTGTGGCCCCATGCTGTGAGGTTATATGAAATACCTGAAAGATATTTTAGCCAGTAGAGATAAAGATTGATGGAACAGGTTTGTCTTTGTGGCATAGAGGGGAATGATGAATTAGTACAAATTATATTTTTTAATTATAAGAAGATAGTCTGATGAAAAATCCTGCAGGCTTTTGGCTAGAGGGAGAAAGTGCTACAGGATATCAGAAAATAATAAGTTTGGAATGAATAATCTAAGTTATTTTGTTTAAAAATCCCCCATATACTATAACCTCAAAACCAACCAACCAACCAAGCAAACAAACAAAAAAAAAAAAAAGGCAAAAGACAAGATCTGAGAAATACTCATCTCAATTTTTCAAGCATTTTATCTGACTAACACCTTGCTTAATTAAGATCAAGTATCAAAAAACATTTCCCCCTCAATTCAATGATATTTCAAGCAGATTGATTTAGTCTTGGCACAATCTGGATGTGGTAAGTAAAATTACAACTGACTTTACAGCAGACAGCTACTTATGACCTGAACTATAAAATTACTATTTCTATTCACAATTGTACATTCAGAGAAAAAGAAAGCTCTAAATATGGTGGATGAAAAATCCTCAGCTGCATTTAAAATTTTTTCTGCCAGTTACACTGCTTGAAATGCAAAATCTAGCATTTTGATTATTCATCGCGTAGATTTTGATCATTTCCTCAGCATGGGACATAGTGAAGGAAGACAGTAGAGATGGAACTTTGGAGAGTTCCTTTCTACTCATCTGTATTAAGACAAAGTTAAGGGCTGTCAGGGGTTTAAAATTACTTTTAGTAATTTTACTGTAGCAAATACATGTACAACAACTCAGGTTTTGAACATCTTGGCTTTTCTGGTGTTTCTGTTATCTTGTTTTGACAGGAAAATCTAATACAGTATTACCAGGTGTGTTCTTCTGAAAAATATTCATTTCAATACGCCTCTATGTTCTTGTAAAATCTTTTTTTTTTTTTTTTTTATGGGGGGAGTGGGATGTGTGAAATTTCCTGGCAACTATAATGAGTACACATTAAGAAAATCAATGGAAGTTAGTATTCAGATAGAAGAGACACTTACAGGTTTCAATGTGTTTATCTGCTGTAGTTCGTAGTACCAGTTCAATTGTAGGAGCTGCTAGGCAAGCTATTTTTTTAGTCTTACTCAAATTATTTTTCTTTAAATAGTGTATTTTCACACAGAATATGACTTTTTGTGTTCTCCATTTTGTAAAGAACCTGTACAGTTGAATAGGAATTCAAAATGTTAGCAACGTTGAAAACAATAACTTAATCCTTACAGTTTACAAAGCCATGGGCATTGTGCAGATCTGTGCAGATCTATGCAGCTGCAGCAGAAGAGTTGGCAAGCAGATTTGGATGCTAATACTGTAATTGTAGATGGTAAATGACCAACAGTTCTTTTTCAGTCTTTTCAAGCTATTCATGTAAATGAAAGGATTCTACGTGATTCTGTAATTATTTTAGGTGCATATTACAATTTGTCTTCTAGAATTTTGATTTATAGTTCAAGCATTTGTCCACCAAACTGAAAAAATTAATATGCTATACTTTGATTCCTAGTGACAAACCCTTTAACCTTCAAACTCAGAAGAAAAATGTAACTGACTTGGAAGTCTGAAGCTTCTTGCAATTGTAGAAGAGTGGTAGAAGAGTGCTTAAAACAGTCATTTGCATTCAAAGATATGTGAGAGGGTAGCCTGAACACAGGGCACTCACAAGAGTAAAGATTAAGGTAATGTCTTGAATACTTGATCCATGTACCACTTATATTTCGGTAGTGTGAGAATTCTTGACTATTATTATTTTCTATAAAAATTTCTTCACAGAGAGGGTAACCAGGTATTGGAACAGGCTTCCCAGAGAAGTGGTGGAATCACCATCCCTGGAAGTGTTAAAAAAATGCGTAGATGAGACCCTCAGTGATATGGTTTAGTGGTGGTCTTCGAAGTCCTGGAGTAATGGTTGGACATGATGATCTTAAAGGTCTTTTCCAACCTAGTTGATTCTATGATTCTAACTCTATGCTCAGCTAGTCTGTCATGACTATTCTGCATTTTCAAGATTAGGGAAAATTCAGTGATAGTGAGTGCTCTGCTGGGACCTATTGGCATTACTTTACCCCAAAAAAGCTCTCTATTAGTTTCTAGAAGAGAATGGCCTGTGTGACATTCGATCCCTCTGCCTTCAGAGAGACTTGATGTATATGCATATTGTACTGTTAATCCTGGGGCTTGCAGTTTTTCAGGTAGAGAAACAGGCTGTAACTAAGACTGTTTACTGCACTCTTCTTCTCCCACTCTGTTTGAAGCTTCAATTACTGGAAAAAAAAAAAAAAAAATCATGGGTTCTATAGTATAATTACTGCTTTTCATGTTTGTCATCTAGTATTGCTAAATGAAATGCCAGTTCCTGAGAAATGACATACTAGAATGCTGTAATACACATTGTCTTCTATCTCAGAGTTTATACGAAGTTGAAAGAGCTTATGCACGTTGCAGGTTGAGTGTTAATGGAGGCTGCTTAACTTCAGTAAATATATAATTTTTCAGGTGGTGTCTAAGCCTCCTATTTAAGAAGTATACAGTAAGAAAACTTTCACCTACTTCAAATAAGTGGATCAAGTAGGAACTAAGTCATCCATTAAATAATCTGTTTTATTAGTTTTCCAGAATCCTAAAATAGGGTAATAAAAATCAAGTCATATTATTTGGTAATCATCAACCTTTACAAAGTATTCCTTCTCTTTATATACTGGAGGAGAGGAAGTTTTTGTCACTCGTATAATTAATGATGAGGTGGAGCAGCATTTCTTGATATCTACTCCTGGGCTGTAGAAAACAAACATTTATTTTTCCTCCCAAGGAGATTTTTTTAATCAAAAAATTACTGTTGAACACAGAGTTTCTCCCCTTGTCAAGTTTCACTGCTCCAGTTTTCCTCTGCTGAAATACAGAACCTTGTCTTTCACCCAGGATTCTGATTATGTGCAGATAGTATTTCACATAGTTCCTGACCTACTGTTGTAATTTGTGATAAAATGTGTTTATTCCAAAATAGTTTTAGCCAATCACCTTTGGAAAGGATAATCCCTTATCAGCACTATGGAGTAATTGTTTTCTGTGTATCTGTCTGAGTTTACGGCAATGGAATTTGTTCTTGCTTTCTTTTAAGATTTTCTCATACACTGCACACCTCTTAGTTCCACCTCCTCATTTGTTTATTTAGTTGCCTTTCACTTGTTTTGTACAGTAATGAAAACGAAACATATTTATAATTACAGTCTACGAGTCATGGACGATCCCTCCCAGCAGTTGTAAGATACTACTGTAAAGTGATAGCTTGCATTAATATCGAGCTGGTGTTTTGCATCTCTCTACACCACTTTGGTATTTTGAATTAGAGGACCAGATGGACAAGAAAAAAATGTAAGTAATACAATTTTTACTATAATTATCTTTTATTTTCATTTCAGTGGTCTATGTATTCTGAAGAAATATTCCATGTCGCAACACAATTGTTTAAAAATCTGTAGTGAAAGGAAGATTTCATGTCTCCATATGCACATCTGCATTTCTAAGATGTCATTCTGCAACTGCAGAACTATAGGATTTAGCTTGAATAAAGACATTCTCCTGGTCACTTGATAAGGAGAGTAATTATTAGTTAATTTGTTAACTGTTAAGTGATTGGCAGTGTCACAAACTGTGAGGAAGGGAAGATTTGTAGTGAGATAGTAGGTGACAGAGCGCAAAACTGAGTATCATCACAATTTTCTTAACACTTTATCCTTTTCATTCATTCTTGACAAGACTTTTTTTTCCTAGTATTATTGCCCTGTTGTATTTTTGGGTTATTGTGTGGAAAATGAATAGCACTTTAGTATCTCCCGTAAAGAAATAAATACCTTGTACTATTAGAGACTCTCTTTAAAGAGGATACCTCTGCAGATTTTTTTTTTTTTTTTTGAGCAATCCATGTATTATCTTATCCATTATTTTATTCATGGAAGTACTTTTTTATACCTGCTTTTGTTTCCCCTGTTTCCTCAGTTTGATGGCTCACTGTACAGTTAAGCAAGAGAGGTAGATAAATATTCAGCTGTATGGTAGAAAATTCAGGGACACACAAAATAGAATAAACAGTAGTGCTGAGGAGAAGCATAAATGACAATATCTTGAAGGCATAATCAAGGAGGCACAGACACAAATGCTGCTTCTCCTGATACATAAGCAGAGCAGTGTTGAAAAAAGAGGAAATAGTTGGCTAATACCAAAACTACCTGTTCCTTAGCTCCAGATGCTCTGCTCTCTCCCTTCTGCTTTCTTCTGAATGTTTCTATTTGTGTAGTTCTTATCACCCCAAGGATTATATGAAGCTATTAAGGAAATAAAAAACAGTTTAGACTGCAAAATTTAACTTGAAGTTCCTTTTTGTCTGATCCATTGCCCTTCAAATTCCTTTTCTAGAGTAAGAGGTGGCCATCTCATCATAGAGGATATTTGAGATTAGATGAGTGCATGCACTAGAAAATAGCTTTCCTCATGGAAAAAGCTGAGAAAAAGAGGATTAGTATGAGTTTTCAACCATGCATCGAAATGTGATACTGCAAGTTGGATTTTTGTGACTCTATTTTTTTTTTTTTCTTTTGAAATAAGCGTTAGCATTGAAAGGAAAAAAAAAATATTACCCACTAAATACTGGAATTAGTCTCTAATTGATTCTTCTCCTTTTGAGCTTGATATGTATTAATTGCTTATACCTTGATTCCCATTTCCATTTGTCCTGTAATTCTGCATTCATAAAGCTTTATACTTCAGGAAAAAGTAGGAGGATTGTAAAACTTAATTTGAACATATTCGGTGGGTAGGCTTTGAGTCCCCTCTGAATGCCTTGCTAGCGCAAATCATATAATCTGAAGATTCACAGTATAGTTTCGGTTTTGACTTCTAAATTCCATAATCAGGTCTTACATTCCTAACATCGCATAAGAAAAAAAAAGTATATAGATAAAATTTGATTTTCCCAGTGTGTTAGGAAAAAAAACAAACAATACAACTAATTAATTCCTAAAACATAACCCATGTCCTCCTAAAAAGGTGCATTCTTATCCCGGGCTACATATCTCATAACACACTGTCTGATGATGGCTGACAGAAAAGTTTTTACTACTCTTCATTCTGTCATGAAATGCTGGTTGATGGTTGAACCACTGAAGCTTTAATATGAAGTCTTAAATTTATACCTTCAAAGTTTCTTTGTTTGTAGATGCAGTAAGATGTTGCTGCCTAATGTATTGGGGTTTTTTTGTTGTTTTGTCTTTATAGTTTTCAAAGATTAGAGTGCAAAGTCTGCCTTACAAGGCAAATGTGTTTTTCTGAAATATTAAATTGATATTAATTTGCTGTACCCTGAAGAAATAAAATTGTAATTGATTAAGCCCTTCTGTCTTTTCTTTTTCTGAGGGCAGTCAGTGGAGGAGCCTTCAATGCTCTGCTGTCAGTGTAGAGCAGCAGCAGCAGCTCCTTGGTGAGACTTATGGAGACAGCCTCTTCAGGTACCTCACAAGTTGAGATGGGAGATGCCACTCGCAGTTTCTCTTCTAGCACTTTAGTAGCACATTTTTGGTTTCTACTGACATATGTAGGTGCTATGAACCAAAGCTGGTCTAAACATGAATTTATATTACCTCTGAGGCTTCCTAACTTTGACAGTCATCACAACTGGCTGATTCTTGCAGTCAGTGATCTTCTTTGAAGATTACAGTTCATTTATACATAAAAGCAATTTGAAATAACTCTTTTAAAATATAACTTTATTTAGTGAGAGAAACCCCTGTTTATTTGGTGCTGTTGATTCATTAATAACCTCATGGGGTTTCTTTTTATCATAATTTTTTATGTATGTTCTTCCAGCCAACTGTGTTCAAGCTGCATATTTGAGAAGGTTGTCTCTTTGGGTGGCTGACCACGCATCATACTTGCACATTTTCTGCTTCTCAGTGTTGGCTCCTAGTAAATGCAATGAATTTCTCTTGGAAAATCATGCATTATATGTCATTTAGGTCACATTCCTAACACAGCGTGAATAAGACCAGGTATTTTTAGTCGTTTGCTCCATCCCCATCACTATGGTAACAGGAGATTTTGTGTCTGTGAGACAGATTTCTGTCTTATATCCTAGATTTGGGAGACTATTGCTACTTTTCACTGTGTTCACAGACAGACTAGGAAAGGTTCAAGCTTCCCTACTCATTATTTAATTTATTTCGAGTCTCTTAGCTATGAAGTGTTATCTAAGCTTGTTCAGCCATTTGAGGCACTGTGCAGGCTTCTTACTCATTTTGAGTTCAAAACTCTCCAAAATTATGAACGTGTAAATGATGAATAATTGCTGAAACGTGGAGATATGCCTGTGTCTAAAGGACACCCATAAAATGATTTTTAACATGGAAGTATTTTGAATAAATGGCACTTATCTGTAAAGTGTCTTCTTTTTTTCACTTTTATAATAAAAATGTCATTATTTCTGAAGATAAGTTATTAACAGAGTATAACCTTGCTAAATAGCCTGGGAGAGATGCTGCAACTGGTTGAATGTTTTGAATTGCTGAACACTGATAGGATGTAACTGTCTTCTGTGCCAGTGCAAAGCATCCCATGCTGTCAGACTACCTATTCAAGAAAGGAAAGATAAGGGGGGAGGGGAATATGTGTCTGAGCAGGATCTATACTGATCTTTTTTGAGTGAACATTGCATCCTGTATGGCCATGTGACTGATTAAGGTTAAAACAAGAAAAGAGACCCTGGCCTTGTGGGTCTGAGCACAGGAGAAAGAAAAGATTTAGATTTTCTCATGAAAACTTTTCCATCTCATACTCTTACTGTTGTCTGTTTTTTTTTTTCTTTTTTAATGAATCTTCACATTGCTGAAAAACAGGGCATGTGAAAATAAATGTTGCTTTTCCATTTTCAGTAATGAAATGATAAGTACTGTCTTTGGCAACAATAATTTGAGCAGGACAATCTTGAAAAGTTTGTATTTTACATGTTCCCTTGAGAGTTTTAATTACATCAGTCATACATAACCACGAATCTGATTTGTATGGGATCTGCTTATTTGACATAAAGGTTAGACTCTGAAGATAAGATAGTAAAATTATCAGAATAAAACAAGAATATTTGTAGAAAATGCTAATATTCATCATTATATAACATAGACCTTGCTGTCAAAATAGGAAAGAAGGAAGGCTATCTGTTAAAAATACCTACAAAATGTAAATTAGAAATATTAGGTAGAACAGAAAAAAAATATGGAATGTATGAAAGGTTACTAGACACTGTTTTGAGTCTCTGTGTTTATACAAGCAAAACTAATACAATTATTTGACCAAACAAGCCTACAGTGTACTGTCAGGAACTAAAGACAGCATTGGCACTTGGAGTGGACCAGAGTGCTGAATGGAGGCTTACACAGAAAAAAACCCAATATGTTTATGATTTCCTTTAAAATCTGCTTTTTAACTTCCGCGGAACAAGGGACCTTCCTTTAGGTCAAAAGAATTTAACCACAGATGATACTCTAGATGTAACTATATATATCTTGTTCCCCGCAGTGTGAGGAAAAATAAGTGTCTGTGTTACTAGCTAACACATTGCTCATTGAGGAGTTAGGAACTCACTAGAAATAACTGAATGGTTTTCTATCAGTGGTGAGGTTTAGCTGCTTTTTTCAAGAAAAAGCCAATTAAAATTAAGGTCATAGTGCAGTGATTTTTAGATTTCATATGCGAGTAATAATGCTATTTCATCATATTTCAAACCAATGGCAGTGCTGCTACTTCATTCTGTTATTGAAAAGCAGAATGCCATGCACTATGCAGTCAGGAGAAAACCTCAGTGCAACACTGCTGTACTTTGAATAAAATAGGAAAAATAGGGGTAGTGAACCAATGAATCTTGGCCATATGCTTTGAACCATCTATTGAAATTATACCGAAATGTTACGAGAAATACGTCTTTTAAGTATTCTTCAGAAAGCAATATTGTAGCCTATGTTTAATACACTTTTTTTTTTTCTGTGATGATTCAAAGTGCTGCAGGTTCTATTCAGATTTATATTTACATGAGTTCTGAGGAACAATGCATGCATGTATGCTAGATACTGGGAGTGCTAGTTATTTGGTTCTAGATTTGCTGAGGACTCCAGCAGTAATATCTTGTTATTTAATGCATTCTACAGTCACTGGAATTACTACTGGTAATGCTGGTTGAGACTGGGTTAGGTAAATAGCTGTGAACTGATCCTGATATCTGTTGTTAGGACAAACTGTTCACAGTTGCAGCATCCTGATTATTGGAGTATTTTCAAATAAAATGTAAACACAGTAAGGATTTTCTCTGCAATTGGTCCTTCTGAGCTGCCTCTACTAAAAACCAGATTTTTCCATCTTCATACTTATGATATTGATAATAGTCTTGTATTTATACAAAATATGCAGTCTTTAGGTTAAGGATATTAAATACCATGTATTCTACTTGAATTTGAATCGTTTTCTATAAGCCATCTCAATTTATATCAGCCTTGCCTCATTGCTGATTGTTCTGCATTTGCAGGGAGACAGTAAGCCATCTCTTTATTTAAGTACTGAAGTGTCCAGAATTTTCATATATTTAAATTTTCATATGTGAGTAGAAGGTGAGGGTTTTTTTACAGAAGCTTTTAGGTTGCAGACTGATCTGGCTTGATTTGAAACGACAAGTGATAGTGCAAAACAATGAACTCTAACAGACATGTCAAAGCAATTTGTCTTCATTAAAATCAATGCCAATTCCCTTTCAAGCTGTGGACAGGCAGGGGAGATACAGAAGGTCCCTTGGATGTGCTTCCTTGCATGAAGCTAATAGAGGTAGAAGAGCAGTCCCACGCTGCCCTTGTCACAACCTGTGCTTCAGAGCTTGACTCATGCTGAACCTTCATAATTTTTCAGTTCCACTGGGCTGTTCCATGATAACTGGTGCCTGTTACTGGGGCTTTTGGAAAGTTTTTACGTTTTTAGAGGTTCAGCTCACAAATGGCCCTGTCCGACTGAAGCTTTCCTCAATGTACCCTGCTGTTATTTTCTCCCTCAATTCTTCCTTACTGGGGTTCATATTTGTGACATCTTATGCATAAATTTTTAAATATAAACAACAGTTATAGCAATTACTGTTGCAGTTATGCCAGAAAAGCCTTTTTTATAGAGCAGGACCGTTCTGTGTTGAGTACCCTGCACATTATGAAGAAAAATATGCTTTCTGCTTCACTGATGGGAAATTGCCTCCTAAACCTGTTTATTTTTCATTAAACAAAATCTTACAATACAAACAATGGGAAGCTGTGAATACTGTAATAGGAACAAAGGTGTAATAGCTCTCACACATCTGGCAGAACACAATACTCGGGAGTTTCTTTTATTATACTGTTGGTTTAATAATGTTCTCCACACCTATGTGGTAATGAGCCTGAGGCATATGTGGGCTATCAGTATGATCATTTAAGCCAAATATAACATCAAGAAATTTGAAATGCGCTGTGGAAGAACTCTACAAGAGTTATAGATGAATAGATGCACTAATAAAATGTCTCAATAGAGCTGTTGCAAATCTTTGTATTTCCTACATAACAGTTGCTGGATCAAGGCTAAATGCAGATCTGATCTAATGATCTCTTCAGGTCTTGCAGACTGTGTGTCATTCACTATCAACTGCAGCAAAAGAAAAAAAAAATGTGTAGTATACCCCTTTCCCTGATTGCTGATTCTCTTCACAAAGAATTATAGATTAATATGAGTTTAAAAGGTTAAAAAACTCCCACAACATTTGGTATGTTTGACAACAAACATGCAATGATACCTGCTGGATCCAAAAGTTATCTAATCAATATTTGTCCATAAGCATCCTTTCTAACCTACCACATATATACAAACATAAGCCTGTGTTTCTCTTTTCATTTTTTCCTTTTAAAGGAAAGTAAATCCAATACTTAAGAACTTAATTTGCTTGAGTGTTTTGCTGTTAGCATATGGTCCTCCCGGGATTGGCAAATCAGAACAGGAAATTCAATTTGGGTTACCTACATAGCCCAGAGTACCCTAGGCTAGCCACCAACCTTGTTTTAACATGGCTAAAATATTAGGTTTTTGACATTAATAATAATGCAAAACCTCTTTATAGATTTATTGAGATGTTTTGACTATAATAAAGTTGAGACCTAAACAAGCAAAAAATGTCCTACTTAGTTGATGCAAAGAGTTTTTGCAAGTCTGTACATTTTGCATCACATTTAGAATTATTCTAAAAACCTACTTTGGAACAACAGTACGACTATCTGAGAAGTAAATTTCCTCCTTAAAATTCTCCTTACCTACAATGTCTGCAGAATAGTTGACAACAGTTAAACTAGTAGTATGCTGACACTGCTGCCTGTCATCCAGACTGATACTGTCTTATTTATATTCTTCTGTCTTGTCTTTTCTTATCCCTAAGCTATAAAATCTTGGACTGGCTTTTTGTTCTGTCTGTGTTAGAATCTGGCACTGAGGGTCTTGTTCTGTGCCTAAGGCTCCTGAGCACTATCCTAATACTAATAGATTGTATAAATGATGTGTTATCAAATTTTCTTTAAAGAAGGTTGGGGAATTTTTAAATTTAAATGATGGAACTTAACTATAGCCATACGGGCAGAGTACAAGTCCTTATGTTTGACTAGTTTTCTATGTCAGCTGTGTCTCTTTACCCATAAATACGATATCACAGTGAATCCAGTGGCAGGTTATGAGTGGAAGTATGACATGATTGCAGCACTTATCCGTTAGTATACGGCCAGTGTGAAACACAGAGCAGTGTTTATGCTGGTCTGACTTCTTCTGGGATCAGCTGGCTGAAGATTAAGGAGAGAAAGGACCTTCCCTGGGCCAGCATTTCTCATTGCAATGCTAATCTCAAATTTGTGAGATGTAACCTGTTGACTGAAGCTTAGGATGTTTTTTTGCCTGCTTTCTCTAATGACACCATTTAGGAACATTGCAATAGAGTGGCTTGATCAAGTTGCCCATCTTCTCTTTTAGCTCTTTGGCTTGTCTCCAGCCAGGAAGAAAAATTTCATCAAACCACATCCCTTTCCACCCGGAAAATTGTGTTTTCATTAGTGTCACTACAGGGAATTTATATTTTTATATGAAAAAAGTGCAATGAATTCTCTTGATACAACAGAACACACATTTTAAAGCCTGTTTAAATGAGTAAGTAAATTAGCACGTGTGCCATACTGAAATGGTTAACAACCACAGTGCTGCTAAGTCTATTCTGCATTTGCAGACTCTTTACCTGGGAGATTTTCCAAATCACCAATTAGTACATGTAGGCACTCCCTGTTTCACTATTATGGACAAACATGAAAGAATTGTAGCAGTGTGTACTCACTGATCTGTCTTCAGCTTATCCTCATCTGCATCTAACCTCAAGTTTTCTCTTTACTGTGGCTAGATCACTATTTACCTGTTGAAATCTTTGACTATTTGTGTGTTAGCATCTAGATGAAATGAAAAATGAAGTGCCTTCCATTAAGAGAATTCACCAAGTTCACTTGTGTCTTAATGTCATTAGCTTTTTAAACTTTTTTCACGTAGAATTTGACTTTGGTTCCTTAATTGGATGAACTGCTCCTGAAGGTCCACCAGTACCAGTGGAGCAGGTTCATCACCTCATATCCTTGAATGCCAGCGTATTTGCTAAAGCATCTCAGGATGACGTTTGCTCATTTTGCAATTGTTAACTGCCGTTTTGTTTCTTGTCCTCTGTAGCACACGTCTTTACAGATGCCTAGACAGGTTCCTTGATTTATTAAGTTTACTACTTTGCACTTTATTGAATTTTATCTTTTTGACTCTGAGCCATTTCTCCAATTTATCAAGATAATTTTTAGTTTGCCTGCTGTCTTGTGAAGTGTTTGTAAATGCTTCCTGCACAGTGCCACCTACAAGCTTTATAAATGTCTTCTCTATTCCATTATCCTCATAGTAATTAATGAAAATATTGAGTAGAACCAGACTCTGGACAAACCTCTCTAAAACCTCACTTTATACTTCATCTCAGTTTTGACAGAAAAGTATTTATGTAACCTTTGAGTAGAATATTTTGATCCCTAAAAAGAAAAAAAAATGAGTCAGCAGAAAATATGATCTTAAAGATTAGGTAGCTATTAAGAGATTCACAAATTCTAGCATAGAATAGAAGTATGTGGGAGAGAAATTAAATGCTCACCATTTATTGCTACAAATATGTCTTTTAAATGATTTAACAAAGTTTGCTCTCCAAGAATACATGAAAAGATATATCATTGCAATATTCTTGGTCAGAAAGATATAATTAGGTTTTAAAAGTTCAAAGAACTTCTTGCTGTCTATGAGGAGATGGACCATTGATTTAACCATCACCCCTATAAAACATATATTACAATATTTATGATATATTTTAGTACAATGGATCTATGCAGATATGTGGGTGTGTAAGTATAGGGCATATAGAGAATATTAAATTAAAGTTGAACATTTGCATAACATATATAAAATAAAAAAGATCTATATCCAGGAAACAGAAATCTTGCCAAACCCCCTACTCTGAGGTCTCTTGACAAGGCAACGAATTTAAAGAGTTTAAACATCTTATTTGATAACTATGAAGGTAGAATCATTCTAATATCCATTTTATGTATTAGTTTATGGATTATGTTAGAGTTCCACCTTTTTCTTTTTTTTTTTATCCATACTTTAAAGGCAAAATAATTTTTCCAATGCTGCACAGCTGTGAAAAATGTAATTAAAGAGCACTATAGCTATGTGAATTGTATCATTTAGGCATTCTGTGTATCAAGACTTATCACAAGACATTTGTTTCCTTTTGGATTATGATCTTTTTGCATTCTGTTGTTGTAACTGTATGAAGTAGTATTTCTTGATCTAATGAGTAATTAGATCTTTTGCTGTAAATTATCTTTTACATTCTATTCAGTAGCAGGATTAAATACTGGTCTGGCTATCAAATATTATATCTGCTCGATCAAAACAAACACAAAATATCCTCTTTAACCCAATAACTCTTCTACAGAATTACCAGTCCTTCTACCAGCATGTAATTTGGCTATCAATGTTTGTGTTTCTCCTAAAGAAAACAGACTTGGTTGTGAGTTTTGGTGATGAGCAACTTTTTGGTTTTCTGTTATTTGGCTTACTGGGATTACATTGGTCTCATTCTTCTATTCTACCTGAAGTTGAGTTTTAGTGTAGTATTAATAATATTGTCTGTCATCCTGCAAGAAGCTATACTTCTGCAGTGGGGACATCTATCATCGTGGCCTTCATTGTTGGAGTTTTCTGCTCTGGTTCATGAATTATTATTTTGATTTCTTGAAGTTGTACTGAATTACTTATGGTAATTTCTTTTGAACCCATTGTTTGAAACTGCACCCCTTCCATGGGATGCCTTTTATATAATGTTGTGATAACCATACAACTTCTTGAAATGCAGCACCTAGAACGTAGGTGGAGGATAAGATCCAAGATGTGTCTCTGCTGTAGTTCAAGACAGCATCTAATAAATCTCTGTATGGTAGGTAACTGAATATTGTAGATACCCACCAACAGACTGCATTTTCTTAAAGAAAGTAATCAAAACTGTCAGCTAAAAACTGCACTGGATATGTTTTTGCAACTTTGAAAACTATAAAAATTGATGGTTTTCTGCATTTGTATATTAATAAATGGGTTTTTTAATTGAAGATTAAAAAATATATTATTAATACCTATATCTAGATTTCCTAGTTTCATGTTATATATAGCTTAATACAATGATGGATAAAATATCTGTAGCTCTTTTCTTAGAAAACATTCTAGACTAAATTATTAAGTCTCAAATAGATATTTCAAAGTGTATTTTCTTCTACATATACAGACAGGCCCTCCCTTTTAGGGTTCAATCTAGAGGCCAATGACATCAATAGAAAAACTGATTGAAATTAAGCTCATCACTCCAAATAATTGGTTTTGGCCATAGATTCAGAGACATATGGGCAACCCTCATTTAAGTATTGGCATAATACTGTCTCACTGAGTTAAATATTTGTGTGAAAGTAATTAAATAATGACTTAAGTCACTTATATCCCTTTTTTGAAGCAATTCATGATATCAGATTAAATATGGTAGTATAATTCAGTTATAAAGCTGTTTTTCCTATTTTGTTTTTCCAGTACTGAAAAGCTATTTGAATGTAACAGAAAGAGTCTAGATAAAAATCTAAGAATTAAAAATTAAGATTTTTATTAATGTCTTTACCCTGGAAAAAGAAAGGAGCATGTGTGTTACACAGCTGTACTTATGGTCCATTCCACTAGATTCTGTGGAAACAAATGCAGCAAAGTCCCTGGAAAATGCTGATATTTTACAAAAATTTATCTATTTCATCAATATGCTAGGTCATTGAGAAAATTGGCAACCTTTTATGAGAAAGCATTTTGGCAATATTCTGGTTTATTGATGGTTTCAGGATTGATTTTTTCAAGAACTGCCTTCCAATGAAGAATCAGAAAATATTAGTGGGAATCACCCTGTTTTGGCTATATGGATTTAACAGGATTAATGGTATGTTTTGTGTTATAGACACATGTAAACGTTGGATGTTTTATGATCAGAACAGAAATGTCATTTTTATTAATTTTGCTGTCTGTCATGGCATAATGTCTTTGTCACTTTAAAATAAAATTGCATCTGGGTAACATTTAAAAGTTATTTAGACTTTCACATCTTGATCCTATGCTTCCTGCAGTTGAAAACAAATCTTCTACTGACAATATTTTTACTTTCAGAAATGACCAGGAAGCAACTGCTACATGTAAACCTGTATTTCTTAAATATAAGCCACTGCATTTATATTGCCAAGTTTATATGGAACATCTGTACATGGAAGAAGTGGGGTTTTCAAAAGCTCACAGAGCTGTGTATAGACTGTGTGACAGATTGTGGTTTGATACCCTTCAAAACTGTGGACCTTTGAGCAACTAGGGCTGAATTAGGCTTTTTGTCAAAGCACTAGGAGACAAAAATGTTTATTACAATGGTTCTTCTTTACCCTTGAATGTGAAGCAGTTCAAGCAATACCTCATGCAGGGGAAATCTATAGGTACATTTTCTGTTATAAATACATTGCCAGTGATACCTTAACATACCAGCTCATTAAATACACTGGCCATAGATATAACTATTGAAATGACGGGGAAAGGGAAAAGTGTACAAAGTAGAGGTAACTATCCAGAATTATCTGAATATGAATCCTAATATGTTAGTGGATGTTTTGGTATAAAAAGTACAAAAGTAAAATTTTGAACAGAAATACAAATAATTAAATTTTCACAAAAACTGCCATGCATGAAATGTCAGCCAAATCGTGAAAAGTTAGGCGTAGTAGATGCCAAATCTACTAGTAGATAAGTCTTCTGCCACCTTTAAAGGTAGAAATTTCATTAAGATTTGGAGGATCACTGTTTATAACCTTGACTCTATCAAATGCAAACGTGTTTCTACTTTATCTTCAGACCTCACCTGTGGCCTAAATAAGTTTGAAGGCATATACTTGCCATCTGCCCCCAGTGTTTGTATATAGGAGGTAGTAAAGCAGGCAGAATTTTTATACTTTTTTTTTTTTTTCCTAGGTGGTATAAATTCTCCATTGTTTTACATGAACATAAAATTGAGGTGTATCTTTTCTTAAATATTCACAAGAAGTAATGGGCCATGGTGTTTTGTGGAAAACCAAAGATGGAATAAATGTGTAATAGATGTTTCCCTGACACAGAATTTGTCAATTGCCTTAGGAGATCTTGCTCATCTATGTTTTCCATTTACCCTGTCTCTTAAATATGTTGTCTCCTAGAAAGAATAACTTTCAGCTTGCATAAATTTCAAAATACTATATACTGTATGAAATATAAATATGTACAACTGGCTTAATAACCAAAAGCAGTTTAACCTTTCAGGCTATCAAAATGCCCTCAGTAGAATATGGTGAGCTTTGGGTGCTTTTACAGAACATTAAATACAAAATCATATTTTAAGATGTGGAGACCTCAATAGCAGCCTTCCAATCTCTGAAGGGGGCGTACAAGGATGCTGGAGAGGGACTCTTCATCAGGGACTGTAGCGATAGGACAAGGGAGAATGGGCTTAAACTAAAACAGGGGAAGTTCAGGTTAGATGTAAGGAAGAAGTTCTTTACTGTGAGGGTGCTCAGACACTGGAACAGGTTGCCCAAAGAAGTGGTAAATGCCCTGGCAGTGTTAAAGGCCAGGTTGGACAGAGCCTTGGGTGACATGGTTTAGTGTTGAGGTGCCCCTGCCCATGGCAGGGGGGTTGGAACTAGGTGATCTTAAAGTCCTTTCCAACCCTGACCATTCTATGATTCTATGACTGTATGTAAGTCAGGGCCATCATTAGGTCTTGCTCTCTTCAAAAGCAGTGGCAAAGTTCTCCTTAGCTGTAATGGTGAACGATTAGGGCATAACGCAGGAGACTCAGAGTTAGCTCCCATATGCCATCTAAATGTTTCCTGCCACCCTGCTGTCCTCAGTTAATTTTTACCAACATGGGAAATGAAGTTAATTTATATGAACTAACAGCCAAAACTTTGAAATTCTGGTGTCTTTTCTTAGTTCGTGTCACCACCTGAGTGTTATTTAAACATCTATTTTTTCATATTTAATACTGGATGATACTCTGGAGACCTCTTTAAAACAGCTAATGTTCCCTTTGGCACTGAAATCCACTTACCTTAACTGACTTCTGTTATACTTCAACCTGATTCTCAGAGTCACAATGGTAATATTCATTTTAATGTCCCAATAGGCTCTTAGTATTCATCAAATATTTGATTTACACTTCTAATAAGGCTTATGGAATGCAGAAACATGAAACTCATACTCTGCCATGATTCTAACTACTGTCTCTTTCATTAACATTGTGAATTATTTCTCCAAAATAATTAAAATCTGTAATTGAATATACTAGAATAATTTTGGAAAATTAGTTTAATTATTCCAGTGCTTCTATTTGGAAAGATCACATAATTTATAATAATAGAATAAGCAAATACGAATTTACTCTCCCAGAGACCTTTTGTTTGTAGTTTATTGTTTATAGTTACCTTTTAAGAAAACATATATACTTGAAATACTGTGACCTGAGAAGTTGTGGATGTCCCATCCTGGCCAGTGTTCAAGGCCAGGCTGGATGGGGCTTCAAGCAAGCTGATCTAGTGGCAGGTGCCCCTGCCCTTCCACTCGCAAGGGATTAAAACTAGGTGATATTTAAGGCCCCTTCCAACCCAAACCATTCCATGATTCTATGACTCTATGAAATGCATATGCTTGTTAAGCAACACAGTTTCAATCTGGATGAGTTGTACTCCAGAATTCTAATGAATAATAAAATCACATCAGAATTGTTTCAACAATTAATAGCTGTGTTCTCCCCTTTATGAATTTGTTTTTTCTCTATGTGTAATGTAGTATAGAAAATATTATTTAACTGAGCTCACTGTTCTATATTTAGCCACAGTCAAGCTGAATACACAAATGAAGCAGCTATACTATATGAAGAATTACTTATACACCAGAAATCACTACACCATGTATACAAAAAACAAAAGTTGAACTAAAATAACTAGGATGCATGGAAAGGGTTAAAAATTCCTAGCATAGCCATAGTTTTGGAAGTATACTGCTGCTGTGTAGGCAACTGCAAAGTCTTGCTAGGGTTTATCAGGGGCTTCCTGTGCAAGAATCTAAGGAGGTTTATCGTTCATCAGAGGCATGACCAGAATATCTGAAAACTGGCCATAAATGTCTGAACAGCATTTTCCAGCTGTTACTGCAACATACTGAGTTGTGGGAACGAATGGTGTTTTGCCCATTACAAACACAGACAGGAAATGTATTGACAAGAGCAGAAAAACTAGGGTAAGAGAAAACCTGCTCTGGAAAATATGCCAGAAAGAGAACTGGAGTGGAGAAACAGGATGGGAGTACCGTAATAAAAAGACAGATACCTTAGTAACTTGAAAAAAAAGATAAAAATTAAAAAATCTTCAAATTGTGGGGCTCTAACTGTCCCAGGGATCCCAGTCAGCTTTTTGGCATGATGCAAATTGTATCCTCTAGGGACTTGCTCCCAGCAATGGTTATATCTAAATTCTCTGAGTTATTGGACTGATATGGTGTGCATAATCCTATGATTGGCATACACAGCTATACCAGTGCACTGCTCACATGTCTAATTCTAGTTATACAGAGGGCCTGTGGGTGAATGGCTTCCAGGCTTGTAATACTGCCATGCCTAGAAGCTAATGCCTCATAAGCTACTGATTCCTGTTCCTATATGACACATTTCTCTTGTGATGCACCCAGTACCTCTCATTCACAACCAGCGCAGATTCCTGGCTTTTTTAATTTCAGCATGGTTTGAAGTGTTTGAACTTGTAGAATTGTAAAAGTCTTCTATGTGTGTTACTTCAGGGGTTGTTTTTGCTGCATGATGGAGTATAGTTTATAGCACTGCAGGGCTAGCTCTTGAACCAGGACAATATCACCATGTCAGCACATGTGCGGAAGCTGAACTAATTAGCCTTGCTGAGAGATGTGGTTAATTAGTCCAGACTTAACACAAATCTCACCATGCTTTTGGGAGCTGAGCTAATATTGCTGCATGGTAATATGTCAGCCTGCTAATCCATTCAGAGCTCTCTGTGGGATGTCTGAATGGACTGGGTCATCAGCTATGCCCTCAGATGCCTCCATTTTTGGGAGACCTTATGGCACAGAAGCTCTTAGGTTCTCACAAGTTTAACTCAAAGCACTGACACAGATGTCCAAGATGTTTTCCTTATTCTAATTTTTGTTTCCATATTCAATCTGCCAACATTTCCTGTTCTTCAGTTCATGTCAGAGGCTCATTTGCTCATTCAGACTCCTGAGCTTTCTGTTCTTCCCTGTCTCGCTGGCTTTGGCAGGTGGATCTTCAGTGGCAGAGTCCCTGCTCCAGTCCTAACAGGGCCACAGGCTCTGTGCAATGCATAGGGGACATAATTCACTACTGTTCCTGGTTCTCATGTTTTGGCTTGATCATTATTAACCATCCGAGTGCTGAGACAGTGAGCGATGCACAGTCAACTGCTGAATCAGGCACCCGCCACAGACGTCCTTTACAACATCCTTTCCAAACCCCATATCAGGAAAAGTGGGATCAGATTTTTTTGTCTAAAGGTAATAATCTTCCACAGTAGTGATATGAGAGGTAAGGGATAGAATCTGTTTGATTCTACTTCATTTCAGTCTGTTTCAAAGCACTGGCTGGTATTTTGTCACCTAGCATCACACGGTTTCCTATTTGACTCCTGTAAACTTCATGAAATTGTTGCAGACTGCAGCTTAGGAAAGACAAATAAAAGCCATGTGAGGGGAAGAAGCGGGTCATAGTAGGAGAGGAATAGTAGGCTATTTCCCTGTGTTCTTCCCTCCAGACAAACAATGTTAAGTGGTTGAATTGCCTAGTGAATATTACTCTTTTCATTTGGCCTTATTCCATACATTTTACCAAACTGGATAGTGATTATTAATAATAAGTGAGATTTTAATAGGTCTTATAAAAATACTGTTCCATGTAAAGATTGCTGATTTAGCCCAAATAGAGCTATTACAACAGCTGTGAATAATAACTTTTTTTCTGAAAGAAATACTAGAGTTCGGACAGCTGGGGTTGTGTGTGTACACTGGGGGCAGAAAATAGCTTTTATTGTTGTCGTATTATTTCAAGAAAGGAGATTATTGAGTAACCTAAGAATTCTTGTTCAGCACTTTCCCTGTTCATGCCAGAGAGAATCACACATTTAGTGCTAATGGGCAGAATGCAGCTTTATGACTTTGCCTGAATATTTTCCCTAAGATGACTTCTTTTACTAGTAAAATCATTGGCAGAACCGCTCCTGTTGGTTTTAATGAGAAAGGATTGGACCTTTAATAAGCATCACGGTCACGTAAGCTTGGGGTTTGTTTTTTTAGCATCGTGCTTTTTAAGTGTTTTTAGTTACTGCCTGCAGTGTATACAGCTGTGAACTTGGATAATAAATAAGGATTATTTCTATGAAGAAACCTTTGGCAGCAATTTTTGCTTTGCTGAGGTAAGCTGTTAGTCATCTGCCACCAAAGGGTAATCAGCTAGATTTTAAATGTTGCTGTGTCTTTCTACTTTACTGTATTTTTGATTAGTCAATAAATACATGTTCAGTCTATTTCCAAAGCCCAGCAATCAGTATAAATGCTGTAAAGAAACAAACCAACAACAGCTAATTGTAAAGCTTTTGGTTGTTCTAAGAAAACGTTGGGCTCACTTGGAAATTAGTGCAAGGTGGTAAAGCTTCATTATAAAAACATCACAACCAAAAAATTACGTTGATGGGTGATAAAATACATTCTTGAGACTGAACAGAATTGTTCACAGATAGAAAAATGAAGTCAGAGAAACAGTACTCCGTGATACTAAGGGTGAATTTGAGTTTGGGTACCCTGCAGGCAAACACAATTTAGATTCAAGAGCCTAAATTTAGGCTTCTAAGTCCATATTTAGGAACCTGACTGATTTTCAGAAGGGCTTAATACCAAGTCAAGGAGACTGCCTTTTGTAATAAAGTAAATACAGAGCCTTGGGCGACATCGTCTAGTGTGAGGAGTCCCTCCTGCCCATGGCAAGAGTGTTGGAAGCAGGTGACCTTAAGGTCCTTTCCAACCCAAACCATTCTATGATTGTATGATTCTAAATACAGAGATAATAGCGGAACCATCATTTTCTATTCTTGTTTTTTATGAAATAATTCAGAGCCAAACATGCTTACCTTCCTAACTCTTCCTCCTGAATCCCCAAACAAAAAGTGCTGAAAAAGTCTAAGAAAAAGTGGCAGCAAAATGTACTGTGTAAATGGAATTGTTTGGCATATTGAATAAATAAAAATGGCAATGGCCTGACCTGTTTAAAAAAAAAGATATTCTGCCTTGCAGGTAGAGATCAAGGAAATTAGCTGCTTAGATTCTTACTTACCCAACCAAAAAGAGACAGAGTTATTAGTTTCATTATAGGCAAACTGGGCGTGTGTTTTGTTGTCATTGGATGTACTGCAACAATACACCAAATAAAAAGTAATCATTTAGCCATATCTAAAGAAACTCTTATGATAAATAAGGAACGTTGTATATCACCAGGTATTTTTCTGCACCTCTGCTATTTTTCGTTCGTGATACGTATATACAGAAGGACATGTGGACTTCGCAGATGACTTTTAGTTCGAATCCGGTTTGAATAAACCTCTACTTGGTATTTTAACTTACAAAACCTTTAGCTGATAGCAAAAGATTGGGGTGCATAATGTTGCTTCACCTCAATAAAGCATTCCTTGTTTAATAAGACTTAATTCCTTGGAATAATCAAAATCATATCTGTTATCATGTTATAAAGTCTTTCTCTTTTCCTGGAGCAAATTTTCATTTAAAAAAAAAGTAGATAGAAAAAATGAATATTGCTGTTGCACGATATAGTCAGATTTGATTATACAATAATAACAAATACAAATCTGGGAGCCCTTTAAGGCCCATGAATAAAACTGTCAAGAGAAACTGCTTGAATATTTCACTTTGAAGATGTCAGTCAAGTTTGTAATGTAGGTATGGATGCTTGCAGATGTTCTGCTATGGATTTTCCACTGCTATATCTTCAACAGTGCATTAACATGTATGTCATACAACATATCAAAGGATAGAATTTAAGGTTTCATTTAGATGACAACTTTTCCTTTATGCCACTTTTTTTCAGGCTATGCCAATTTTTAGGAGAAAGCTGTCCTTCAGCTCTCTGGGCTATATTCAGTCATTGGCTATATTTCAACAATACATCAAATGAATTGTGCAATCTGAGAGTAGAAGATGAGTTTATTAAAAGCGTGCACCACATTGTTCATTTTGCATATCCCTGTTTGTTCTTAATCTTTGGAATGTAGTAATGCCTTAGAGGACATTGTTAGATAATAATAGGTCAAACTGTGAACTTGAAAACTTATAGTTTTGGAAAAAAAAAAAAAAAAGAAAAAAGAACCATCCTAAAATTAAGAAGCAGTGTAGAGAATCCAGTAACAAGTAATTCTGACACACAGCAATAGTCTGAGGAAAATTGAAGTCTCTACAAAGCTGAAAAAAGTATTACAGGCAGCCAACACTTAGCTGCCGTGAATGGCAGAAGAACATACAAAAGGATTAGTTTACAGTCAGGTCTTGGAAGCAGGGCACAAAAACAAAACTACAGAAGCTTGGGAATTATGCCCAGTTCTGCTACAGTCTCACTGAGCAGCCTGAATAATTGTTTTATATTTTTGTTTCTTCCAAACATGCAGTTTTAACTATTCCTGACCTGATGTTACAACATGGATGTTTATGGGAAATCAGAGTTTGGAGTGTAAATTCCCCTGGCCAGAACAACATCCTGTGTGCTGGTACAATGTCTGGCACAATAGAGCTAGTATCTCTGTGGGGGACTGAAGGCATTACTGTAATATAAGTATCAATATTTTAATCATCTGCCTTATTTCATTTGTTATCTCACAATTGTTTAGAGTAATTTGAACATTTGTTTCCTTTGCACATTTAAAACGGTCCCAGGGAGACTTCAGTGGATTGAGGTTCAAGGATCATGTGGACCTGATTATTCAAATTCCCTGCACCTGCAGGGGTCTCTTTTGATATTGCATGTTTTAAACTGAATGTTCACTAGATACAATGAATTTAAAATATGGAAAAAATGAATTAAATTAAAACATTAGAACTGCATCTAAGTTTATAATCAGCATGATGTGGGGGATGGAAATGAATGTGGAACCCAGCTGAACACTGTGTTGGCATAAGAACTCTTGACTTACAGCTGTTCCTTTGTTCTTTTTTGTTAGTTTTACAGCATTTTTTCTAAAAAACCTTACTTTGCATGAAAGACAAATTCATATGAGAAGATTGTTTGCTTTGTGCATCATAATTTAAACAGAGTGAATTGAAATCTGTTAAAGTTGCACAGCATTCTGATAGAGTGGGCAGTTTAGCCTAATAGGTAATTTCTTTCTAAAATTAAAAGCTGGTCTTTTCTGAAATGTAAAAATCAGCTTAGACAGAAATATTCCTACCATTTAGTAAGGCTAGCATGTCTTTAATACCAGAATTACTGAGATAAAACAAATGGTTAAGAGTGAAGGACGCTGGTAAGCATTCCTAGTCCACTGCAGGTAGTTCTGAGGTTCTCATAAGGCATGGTTTCAAATGTTGTTTTTAGCACAGAGTAACAGGTGAAGAAGGCCACCACTCACTTTTCCTGTGAGACCATAGAATAATTCAGGTTAGAAGGAACCTCAGGAGGTCTCTGGTTCCACCTTCTGCTGAAGGAAGGCTTAACTATGAGGTCACACCAGGTTGCTCAGCATTTAACCCAGTGTGATCTTGAAAACCTGCAGGAATGGAAACTGCGCCACCTTCCTGGGCAGGCTGTTCCCCTCCTTGACTGCCCTCAATATGTTTTTCCTTTTATCAAGTCAATATGTTTTGGTTGTTTTGTTTTTTATTTTTTCTCCTGGGACATGGTATTTCAAGTTCCAATGCTTTACCTAGTCTGAATAGATTCAAATCTGTGTTTTCAGCCGCTCAGATTAATCTCATAAATGTTGTGATATGGGTTGGTTGGATGGGTTGGACTGTGTTACTTGTTGAAATTGCTCTGCTAGGCAGAGAGGACTCCATGAATTACTAAACTAGGGAAACAGATCTAGGGGCAGATAGAGTCTAGTCTTGTGGCTAAGGGAGAAAGGGACCAGAAAGAAGCAGCGTTTGGTTTCTGGTCCATACTATAGTAATTGTTATTATGCATTTCATGTTAAATAGTCACTGGATAAAGTACATGAACAGGAACATAACCCAGATTTCTTGCCATCCACAGGAGTATTCTGTTTACTGCATTAAAAAGTCATGTCATGGATCTGGGATTTTTTTTCTCCACAGTTTCATCTAATGAAGCTTGAATATTTTTTGCTGAGGTTGTCCAGCTTAGACAGGAAAGGTATCATATCCTGTATCGCCAGGTGGTGAGAGATCTATTCAAACAGATGGACTTTGAGCCTCCTCCCCCTAAAGTAGTTTAGCCAACGCATTAGCATCAGTGCTTGGATTGCTTGCCTGTTACAGAAAAGAAAGCATTTTCGCTAACCCCTCTCCTGGACATCTTCGTGAAAGTGACATATTCGTAGCTACAGGTCAGCTCATGCTCACAGAACAGCCACTGACCGGCTCCATCATGAGGCAGATTTATTCCCTGCCAGGTTTGTGAATTAGGCTGAAGTTTATGTATTTAAGTCAGCTTTCGCTACCTTTAATGGCAATCGTGTTAGATGAACAGTAGAAGTGTCTTTCCTACCAACATCTGCCCCCAGATTCTCCAATTTGCAAGGATATTAGAAAACACAATAACACAAACATCCCTAATTTCTCGGGTTATTATAGTTTTTCTTTCTTCCCTCGACCCTTTTTTGATTGTCATTTGTTGCAGAAATTTTAGTGTGCAGCATGAAGAACTGCTAGGGTGAAAAGGTTAGTCTTATGGTCCAGGTAGCCAAGCCCACTGTGGGGGACTGGGTTGCTCGCCTCTTTTACCACCATGGGATCATCAGCAGATTTTTTCACTCAGAGTTTTCACAGATTTTTTACAGATATTTTCTGTTTATGAGCACGCTAAAAGCGCATGTGAAAAGCACAAGTTAATGGGGCTGAATTTTAAATGTGTGCACTGCTACATAAATTACAACTTGCTTCCCCCCTTTGAATACTTTGTTGTAACAAAGCAGGCACCCAAATTAGTGAATATTTAGCAAAGTGGCCTTCATCTCTCAGTGCTTCAATTACATGATTTCTTAGAGGTGTTGGGAGGATAGATTAATTATAGTGAGAGCTAAACGCACCACAAAAAAGCTGAGAAAACCACAAAAAAGCCTATGAAGAAATTGGTAATTTTGTATTCAGTGCAGAGTTTTGATGATCTGTGCTAAATAAGGTCTGGAATCAAACAGAGAAGGATGAAGATAAAAAGAAAAACTGAATAGCTCCTCATTCATTTAGTGTCCATTTTATACACTGAATAAGATGTGTAAGGGAAAAAAATGCAACATTATTTCTCATATTTTATAACTTTTGAGTTCTTGGATCTGTAAATTTAATATTTGTGTGGCATGAGATTAGAGGAAATGCACAGCAGAAACGGCACAAAAGAGTGTTCTTCCATGAGGACATCTCACAGATTTCATTTAAGCAAGATATAAGAGTCTGTGCAAATTTTTATGTACAAAGAGCTGTTGTTATTGTTGTTGTTAGTGCCGGAAATGAAGCTGCTTGTTATCAGTAAACTTCTCAGCAGCTCCCTAGCCAAAAGGCTGCCACATTTCCTTGTCCAGCTACACGGTGCTACGCAGAGCAAGTACGTCTGGGGGTAGTAAATAAACTTGGGAAAGATTCCTGAGCTGGCATGATGGGCCTGCCCTTTTGTGAAAAGGAATTGAAGTTTGGGATTCAGATACATGGGAGCTTAATTTTTAAGCTTTATGATTAGAGGTACAGACTTTACTGCCCTCACCTGTACTCTAACTATTTAAGTCTCCTGTGTGAATCACAGTCCTCTCTGGAATCAAAAGGCAAAGGAAGCCTCAGTTTTTAATTTCTGCCTGTCAGTCACTCAAGCAGAATTGATGACCCATTCTCAGGGATTACTAAAGCTATACAGGCAGGAATCCATTTGACAGGTAAAGGAAAACTCCCTTTTTGTTTGGTACCTTTGTGGCTGTAATTAACATTTCTGTTTTGTTCTAATTATAGTTTTTGTATCTTAGCCATTATGCTAATAGTGTTGTTCAGTAGTATGTGAGATTGCATTCATTATCACTGGTGAATTAAACCTTTATTAAAGAAAAATTCCCCCAGGCCTCATTCTGAAGTTAAGTAATTATTCATTTGGTTTTATCCTGGCAATTAGCTTATATACTGTAGCACTCATGATTGAGTTTCTATACCTCCCCAGATGAGATTAACCCACCATGGTAAATAAACGTCTAACAGGTCCCAACATGTTGCTTTAAACACATTATTATATGGGGGGGGGGGGGGCGGGGAAGACATTCTTCAGTAAAATGGCTTTTCGAGTTTCTAGCAGACAATACAGACAGAAGGAGATTGTACTGGACATTTGGGGCTCTGTGGAGCAACAGTAATAACAAACGAGTTTATGAAGCTCTCCAACAGGGCAGTTAATTCTTTCTTCAACTGCTATGACTTCCTTGGTCAATATGCTTCATAACAGAGATATGCACTACACTCAGCCACATTCACATTGTAAATCAAGCCTTCTGAGAGCTTCCAAACATAAACAAATTTCCTGGATGAAGTAGCCTAGCTCTCAGTCATGAAAGGGGAAAAAATTTTGAGGAAAATCTTATTTGCCCACCCCTAGATATTAATAGCTTATGAATGCCCTACAAGCATATTGAATTCAACAATACTTCCTGAAGAAAGATGAGGTTTTATTCCTGTTTCACCACCAGAACATGGAGGCATAGAGAAATTAGGGATTTACCAAAAGTCAAACAGAAAATCTTCAATAGAAACAGATTCTGACTGTGGTTCTCCTATTGCCTAATCAGATGTTTCACTTCTGTTAAAAGTTTTCTCTTTTATATTGCTTTTTAGCACATATTCAGTTTAGAAATCTCTTACAAAATGTGAGTCAAATGCATTTGAATTTTCTTTCAGTGATCCAATTAATCTTATGCTGCTCTATGGGGAGAGGCAACCATTGTCCTGCCTTTAATTACAGCTACAGTTTTTAGAAGCATTTTGAAATGGAAACACCTTAACGGCATTAAGTGAATCAATCAAGCATCTTTGATTCCATACAAGATTTCAGTGATGCCTCATATATAATCATTGTACAAGGTGAAACTTAACGTGCTACCACAGCCAAAACATTAATCAACTACCTGAGAGTTTTGCCTCGAGAAGTTATTTAGTATTTGACCTTGAATTTGGATAGCTGTTATATACGAAATGCAGACATTACCTCCACTGTGTTGTGAACCCAGAAAATTTGCACAGATAGGAAAAATTAGTATACATTGATTTTTGGATAAGCATCATTTAATCTTTTGTATATTCTGGCAATATCTACCATATACCCACAGGATCTAGGAACCACCTTAAACATCTCCACTTTCAATTCCAAATACAAGCTGCATGTCATTAACCTTGCCTCAATATCAAACATGTGAAGCACAGCAGACATAAAATAAATAAATGAAAAATAATTTTGAAACCTGCCACATAGTTTTCTCATTGGGAAAAGTAAAACCAAACCCCTGAGGAAAAAAAAAAGGTGCTATTCCTGTCTTTTAATGCACATCGTGAAAGTATTTCACTTCAGATTCTCAAAGGTTATCTGCCTCACCTGCACTACTAACAATGGAAGTTGCATGCTTACATATATTTGAGTTTCTGGGCTTCAGGTCCATGCAGCTGAAGGTAGGATGAAAATCTGAATAGAATTCAAGGTCATTAGTAGATCTTATGTGTGGAGTTACAGATCACATAACACAACACAATATTGCTTACAATAGGTGTTATCCTACCTCTTGGTATACTAAAGAGGTTGCTTGGTTAATATTCATAAGGTGTTTTAAAATAATAAAGTGGCAAATATTATAATGTACTCATTACTCTAGTAGATTTGAATTGTGTACTATAAGACTTCTACACAGAACTCATTCTCTTCTGAATGTACATCCACTGAGGGCTCAGCGGCAGTATGGTACAATGATCAGGGAGTTTCAGCTTCCACGCTTTGCTTTTAACCACTTCCTGGAGTAGCAATTACATCACTGGAAAGAAAGCTCTTATCAATAAAAAGGAAATTACACATATGACCTGTTGATCAGTTCAAAATGAACACTAACTGCCAATCAGGAGGAAAGGGGGGTGTAAACTCGTGTTTCAGCTGAAAAAACATCCTGTCAGATTGCCATAAGAAGGCTTTCATGTTTAATCATGTGTCAGTTATTTCACAAAATAATGAAATAAAGCAAACCTTTTCTGCTTATCAGTGAATCTATTTTTGCTTTCCACAACAGCAAAGGAAATCAGGCTAGGTTTTTATCCCTTCTGCATTATTAGAAATCATGCTTTCATGATGATGAAAGTCCTGAAGACTGAATTCTTATTTAACTGATACGTATTCAAGTGGAATGCTGCCTGTGCCCTGACCATCCAGTGCTGGGATGCCAGTAGATAATGCCATGCCTCAGGACATCCATTGCAGTTGTGCAAAAAGGAGGTAGGTTTCCTCCATAGATGAATTATCTACAATATGATAGTCCTTTCAATCATGGCCCCTCAAAGTTTTCCAAAAGAGAAAGTGGAAAAGAAAAGGGAAGAAAAAATACTAAAATTCCAGAACTTTCCAGTGCTGAAATTGTCTTCTATTGACTCTTACTGTGGATTTTTGCCCCTGCAAGATCGGGAGACCTAACCCTGCATTCTTAATTGGAGACATTTAAAAGAAAATAATAATTAAAAACAAGCTAATGACGCAAGTAATATTTACCTATTTTTTGATGATGGGATATCAGACCAGCTGAGGTAGGCAGTGAGCTGTTAAGAAGAGCCTGTCAGTGCCTGATTTTGTTTCCAGACACTTTTGCCTCTACCAAGAAGACCATTAGCTGCTGTTCATGCTTCTACTATAGCAGATTAAGTTTTACAAGCTTATTTAGTTAGGAAGACTGATTATTTTTTCTCTTTTGCGTAGGTGAAAAAACATTCCTGTTTATTCTTTTGAAAATTACTTTATTATTGAAATGCTTTATTTCTTTCTGTTCATTTTGTCATAACTGTACTTAGTGTAAACAGGAAACATTTGCACTTTGCATCAGGCTACCATAGAAAAGTAGAAGTTTTTTCAACGGGAGAACTTTGGAGATGTCTGTTTGAATGCTCTGCTGGTTTATGATGGAAGTGTGGAGAAAACACTAGGATGTTGTGACAGCAATGAAGAGGGTTTGGTTTGAGCAATTTGTTGCCTCTGGTAGACACTCTAACAGTCAAACTTATGCAAAGTATTTTAAATTGTTATTATCATTAAAGAACTGTAAAACCATATCCAGCAAGAGAGAAAAAGACATGTAAAGATGTTCAAAGCTAGCTGATTTAATTGTTTAGTATGCAGCATATTTTTCTCAGAGGGCTTTGTATGTTAAAGTATTCATATATATCAGCCTAACATCAGTATCTAGCAAAGTTGGAAAACAGTGCAACTCTAGCCAGTTTGATGCTTTGCATCACTGTCTTCAGTGGTGATCATAGCAGCATATACAATCACAGCAACAGTCTTTAATTTTAAATTAGTGGGGAAAAAATCTTGCTAAAAGGAGATATTGTTGATTTGCAGTTAGGCTCCATGTCCTTAAAATAGCTAACTATGAAATGATGACTACAGAGGTTGATTAGGAAAACAGGCTTTGCTTTGCAGAGACAGGTCCCCAGTGCTGTTGTCTTAATGAAATCTGATCATCTTGAGGAAAGCTTCCAGAGATTCCAGTAAAAAGGTGCTAAAAATATACACATATTAATGGCCTTTAGAAAAATATTAGCTTCACATTTTATATGCCTTTGGCTTATTCACATCTGAATCACTTTGATTCTCTGAAATGTTTAGAAAATCCATGTTAATCCATTAGTTGTTTTCACAATTCTTTATATTTACTAGATATGGAACTCCTAAAATTTTAAGTTCTTCATTCAGGCTGCTCTTCAGCTGTAATATATAGCACTTTTAAAAAGATAACTTAGAAAAACTATCCATTTTGAAAGAATATTCCAGAATTTACCACAACAGGGAAGTCCGGGACTCCAATTGCCTTTTATTTTTAGAATCCTTCTAGGAAGGTGGTACTTCACATGGTGATCTTGAAAATATTGGTGGCCACATGAAGTCAGGAATCTTAATTCTGTAGGATACCTGCTATCTACAGTTATGGTATAGATGATATTAGTCAAATTTTCCCCTGAAATTTCCTTTGTAAATAGAGTGAAAGTTGGGATATACTCAGATTCTGCGATCATAACTCCTAAATTATGTTGGCTTCAGTAGTCATGATTACAATATGCGTTTGAAAACCTGCAGGTTTGGTTTCACCTCCATTTGAATCCGTCTCTTAAGTTTCTAGCTATATATCCATGCAATTACTCCCACTGCAAGCATGAAGAGAGTATTAGGAAAATTTTAGTAAATTACCAACGTTACTTTTTATAAAAATTGAAAGTTGCTTCAGATTTCTGCTGATATATGAGGAGAGCTAATCTTTAATTAAAGAGATTACAACATGCTGTGCATATGAGCAGAAGGACATGGTTTTTTATTCCTGGCTGACACCTATTCTTTCCCAGATTCTCTTAAAAGGAACCAGGCAGAAATGATACCTTTCTTGAGTTTTACTGAAGCATATTTGAGTTCCATTGTAATAATGACCAAATGAAGCTTTTCTGTATTGAGGTTGAGAATGGATATAGTGAAGAAACAGAGATAAACATACTTTCGAATCAGGACAAGCTTTTGTTTCCTCTTTCCACACTCAGGTGAAGTAAGACTTTAGTAGGTTCAGAACCAGGACTGGAAAACCTGCAACTGACTTTTTTTTTTTTTTTTTTTGCATGATTTCAGGAGGTTGCAGGGTCAAAAATAGAATTTTCAGCAGCTCAAAATATCAAAGCATATTTTTTAAATCACTTTGACATATTAGTGTTTTTATTGCACGTAGTACAGTAATGGCTTGCAGCCAGTCAGACACATTCTGCTTTCTTTATTTACACATTGAGGTCAATGATATTCCAAAGCAGGATTACTCATTTGTCCCTAACAAATTTAGATTTGCCAGCCAAATGACCTATGTTGTCAGCAGGATCGTCTTAAACCAAAGATCTTGAGTCTGTGCTACATGAGTTAAGGAGGTTACTAGTATAATGGTGATACTAACATCTTTGGTAGACCTACATTCTTCAACTCGTTTAAAGAGTACCAGTTATTATGACAATATATTATAACCGTAACATTGCTAAAAGCATATAATGTTGTTGGCATTTTAATGACCTCCTTTCCACTTCTGGAACCCTGTCTCGTGGTTGTGAATGGTCAAGCTGCCTGACTGTGACGCCTCGCTGCAAGCTCAAAGTGACTGAATCCCTTGGTGATCCTTGTTTGTTATTTTTTTCTAGATAGGTAACCTTTGTTCTAAGATTAGTTAACTCACAATAGGAAATATAAATTTTAGTTCACTTTTATAATTCCCAATCCTGGGTTTTGTAATTCCCTAACACCTGGAGTAGGTGTTAGAAGTGCAAGAATTTGCATTTATGCAGTTTCTGTCTGCATACCATAAATGTTACGTTCTTTAATGTCTTCTTTTCACTATTTACCCACGGAAGTTATATTGCTTCCTTTTCAGTGCTGGGTTAAAGTAAAATGTATATTAGCCTGAAAGAGATAAATTACTTAATGTAATTTTATAGCTACAGCCTTTGTCATAGTCAGAGGCTTGTTATTTACCCATCCAATTGTATAACCAATTGTTCCCATAATCCTCAGCGTTTAAGAATAAGGTTTCCATGGTAATCTTAGATTTTCTAAATGCCTATCATTTCTCTAAATGGATAGGTTAAATAAATAAGTGATCAGCTATATTGTAACCAGAATATACTTTATTGGTATAAAAAGCAGAAATATACCTCTGTTATAAAAATAGACTAGTTTGTTCAGCCATAATAAGTTCACAATCTGCAGAATCATGACCCTACTGATAGTGTTAACAAAAGCTTGCTCCTTAATTATCTGCATTGCATTCAGCTGCTGTTTCCCTCCTAAACTCAATTATAATTCTAATAGCAGCTGTGATGCCATTGTTTGTTGCAATTCATTTTAAAGAAGTTTGATTGGATATCATTGGTCTTTTTGACTAAATGTGCAAGGTTCAAAGTATCCACTGCCACTAATAGCCCTCATCTCATCTCAAGATTATACTAATTATTTACATAATTATATATTATATATTATAGAGCTATTATGTATTATTTCTAAATGATAGTTCTCCATCAAAGATGTTGAACAAAAGAATATATATATAGTTTTATTGTCCTTACACATATTTCAGTGTTGGTGAAGATACACTTATGATTACTCTCTGTTTCTGTGTTAGCCAACAATTGAAGTTTCCTTTCATTACACTGGAAATTTATTAGAGCATTCAGGAGTCTCTATTGCCTTCAGTTATGACTCTTCATTTATTATTTCTTCTGTACATCAATGTCTGCAATAGATGTGATAAGCAAATACTTTTACAGGAACAAAAATGTCCTCCAATGTTCTTCAAGTTTTCCTGTCCTCTGATGTCCTTCAAGATTTTTTATCCTGTTATATGACAGACCTTAGTTTGATGATTTAATGTAATAATTACAACAGCTAGTAGAAATACACTTCATGGTTACCAATTATATAATTTTTAAAAGCCAGCTCATCTGAAGTGTGATGTAAGAATTTATATGATGGAATATTTTGGGCCATTTATACATGAGTAGTCAAAAATAAATGAAGAGATTACTGCAGGTCTTGTATTTTGGATTGGATTCTATGTGTGGAGCTAGTTTACTGACTTTATATCACTACTACAAATATAACTTTATTTGAGAATAATATGTCAAAGAAAATAAAATGGTAAAAAAAAAAAAATCTTTGTTTTTGGCCACCAATATAGTCAGAGGGCTGGAGCACCTCTCGTAAGAAGACAGGCTGAGAGAGTTGGGGTTGTTCAGCCTAGAGAAGAGAAGGTTCCCGGGAGACCTTACAGCAGCCTTCCAATACCTAAAGGGGCCTACAGGAAATCTGGAGAAGGACTTTTTACAAGGGCATGTAGTGATAGGACTAGGGGGAATGGTTTTAAACTGAAAGAGGGTAGATTTAGATTAGACATTAGGAAGAAATTCTTTACTATGAGGGTGGTGAGACATTGGAACAGGTTGCCCAGAGGGGTTGGAACTGGAAGATCTTTATGGTCCCTTTCAACCCAAAGCTTTCTATGATTCCCTGATTCTATGATAATCTGAAGAAACGGCTATATATTTAGATACAGAACTGGATTTCTTTGATGTTTATAAGTGAAATGAAGTGACTCGAAGTGGCAATTTTGTTCCGAGGACTGTCAGGGAAGCCTGAAGTTTGGTCTGGGCACATCTAACACAAAGGCAAGGCCATGAATTCTGCTTTCTTGTCATGGAAATGGTGATATCTGAAGGGGGCCTACAAGGATGCTGGAGAGAGAGGGACTCTTCATCAGGGACTGCAGCGATAGAACAAGGTGTAATGGTTTCAAACTTTAACAGGGGAAGTTCAGATTGGATATAAGGAAGAAATTCTTTACTGTGAGGGTGGTGAGGCACTGGAACAGGTTGTCCAAAGAAGCAATAAATGCTCCATCCCTGGAAGTGTTCAAGGCCAGGTTGGACAGAGTATTAAGCGACGTGGTCTAGGCATCCCTGCCCATGGCAGGTGGTTGGAACTAGATGATCTTATGGTCCTTTCCAACCCTAACTATTCTATGATTCTGTGATAATAGCTGCCTGCATGTACAAGGGATGTCAAAAAGCTTGGTGCCTGTTGAAAACTCTGGAGTGTCAGTGAATTAAATCATGAGGGCAGTCTTGCACTTTTTTCTGTTTGTTTTTCTAATATCTTAAATGTTACTAAAAAAACTCCACAGAACATTAAATGAACCTTGTTGGAGTTGCAAAGTCAAGTGATTAATAGTTTGCATGTCAGCTGCACTGCAAGTGCAAATTGGCCTCTACATATATACATAGTGTAATGGTCTTCAGTTGCACAATCATGTACATATTTGTGAGAAATTACCACCCCATTCAGTACTCAAGATTCAGAGTTTATGGCAAAAGGGACTGCAGTCAAGACTTCTCCGATTTTTGCAGAAGCTAGAAGGTACGTAGCAAATGACGATGAGAATTGCAGGGAGAGAATAGTTACATAGAGTATTTGAAAATTGCCCACAGCAGCTCCACAGAGTTTCTTTTTGCTGATAGTTCATTTATGTAAAAGTGTTTGCAAAGGTGTTCAGTATTTTTGGATGCCTGACTTCAGATCTTGATGACTGATACGCAGAAATGCTGAGGATTCAGAGCTACAACTGATGTTTAGATTTCTGCTGCAGCTTAAAGCTTGTGTTTAAAGCATATAAAATATCAGTAGAATGCCAACCACTCTGAAGATGAGATCCAAGATGTCTGAGAGTGGGAACAAACAATTCATGGATACCCTCATTCTTAATCTGTATTGATCAGATTTTAAAATGTATTTGCATGGCTACTGATGGGCATAGTCTCATAGAAGAGATTTCAAAAGCACTTGTGTGCTGAAAATGAAGTGTTTTAGCACTTTTGGAAAAACTATTAGGCTCATGCATTTTTGGGTACCTATCGAACTGTGAAAAAATCTGATCCTCTGTGTTTTAGCTCCTAAGCAATAAAATGGTATGCTCCTAAGCATAATAAACCCCATTCCTCCCTTAGGTTGTTGCAAAAGTAAATTTGTTAATGTCTCTCAACATCTGATACTCTCGTGATGAGTCCCACGAAGAAGTTCATGAGGAAGTTACTAATTTCATCTTCAGCTCAGAACATAAATATTCTATGCTAATCAAGTCCTGGGATAACACACTGAAAAAGGAGAAAGCAAAATACTAAATAGCTGCTCATAAGGTGAATACCATCAGCTTGGTACAGTGAAGGAGACAGGGCTCACGTGCATTCTGACATTAAGGACCTTATCATAATGCCAATGCAGAAGAGACTTACAGAATCACAGAATCATAAAACGGTTAAGGTTGGAAAAGACTTTAAGATCACCTAGTTCCAGCCCCCCTGCCATGGGCAGGGATGCCCAATGCTCTGTCCAACCTGGCCTTGAACACTTCCAGGGATGGAGCATTCACCACATCTTTGGGCAACCTGTTTCAGTGCCTCACCACCCTCACAGTACAGAACTTCTTTGTTATATCTAACCTGAACTTCCCTTGTTGAAGTTTAAACCAACTACCCCTTGTCCTGTCGCTAGATGAAGATGTCCCTGATGAAGAGTCCCTCTCTGGCATCCAAATTCTTATTCTTGATGCTAATTCTAAGATTCTAATGCTTGAGTAGTGCTTGACTTTGCAACCTTAGTGACGATATCAGAACACAGTTCTTTTATATGTAATATTCTATGAAGTTTTGCTTGGCAGTTGTTTGGGAAAATTCAGATATATAACTTATACCTCTGCCACTTGTTATTAATAGAGTATTCCTAAACCGGAGGCAATACAAGCTGTATCGCACCTCAGACTGTCATATATCTATATTAGGGGAGTGATGAATGCACTTTTTCTTCTTTCAGAGTTAGCTACCAAATACTTACAATTGAAATCCTCTGGAAAGTAAATATGAATCTGGATAACGAGACAAGTCTGCCATGTTGACGAAAATAAATGTAAAGTTTATTCTAACAGATCTTCGGAAGCACAATCCATTGAAAGGAGTATTGTATATCTGTTCCAACTGTCTCATTGTATGGAATATAAAAATATATAGTTAAAGTTATGAATAGCATTTCATACAGAATCCAAGCTTTAATTATAGTTTAAGATTTAAAGGGTAATTTAATAAGAACAACAACAAAAACAATCCATATTTTTAGTGTAAAATCTACCCCTCCCTACCTCTCTCTTTCTTTTTTTACTATGTTCTCAACATCTCTGCGTATCTGGAGCTCTGGTCTGGACTTGGCAAATTCTATGGTTTTCCTTAGATTTCTGTTCCAATAGTAACAGGTAATTTTTATTTTTTTTTTTCGGTGCTTCATCCTGTGGATAGATTTCTAAATACTTACAGAAGGCAACTAATATGCGGGATTCATGGTCATTTTCGTATTATTTCTGCTTCTTTTTTGCCCCGTGGATGAGCTAACAGTTGTACCAAGCTACTCCACTTTGAAGCAAAAGCTTTGAAAGGTCTTATTTTTGTCCCATAGATGAACATTTTAAAATAATTTAAACTTAACTGAGGATTCTGTTTGGTTCCAGAGATTGTTTACATTTGAACTTGAAAAAATTAAAGAAAAGAAATGAAGGGGAGCAAAATAAAACCCCAAGGTACACTTTTGAGATTCCAGCATAACCTGCATCTGCTTTTTTTGTATATTATTCTAAGTAGCTTGTATCTCTGTTACATTTGTGTTTACTTTTCATTTTAACAGATATTTCTGATTCCAGATTTTTTTCTTCTACTTGCAAATTAAATGCAAAGTGGCATGTAGTGGGAGGTACCAGATGCGGATTGCTTTCTTACATCTTATAACTGAAACAATAACACATAGAATAACTACAAGTTTTAGGGAAAAAGGCAATACCTTGTATTTGATTGGAATCACAGTTCAGAAAATACAGATGAATATTCAGAACTAAACTTGTTTACTAATAGCAAAGGCATAATATTTTAAGAAAAATTAAATTTTAGGATAAGAATAATTATACAAGTAAAAAAAGCAAGCGACAATGAATACATTTTTACTAATACATCACTGTATATTTTTTGAGAGATGCAGCACTAATGGTAAGCAAATGAAGCTTGCACTTACATTTATTGTATTATTGTTCATTCTAATCAGCTCTTACCATTCTAGCCTATTACATTCTCTTAAGTTAAAAAGAATTATTAGTATTATTTTGTATTAAAATAAATGATAAGCATACATATCTCTGCATTTTTTAGATGTTTTCACTGAATACAGGATAGCTAACAGAAGCGAAGCCTTCAAAATTAATTACAACACTAGAAAATTTCTGAATAGTAGTGAGAAATAATGTAAGCAAAGCATGCTGCTGTGGATTTTATAGTCAGGTGATACAGACCTAATTTCAGTAGTAGGAAGCATTTCTGTTTTGTAGAATTACAGAGCAAATGCTCTAGTCCCTGCAAGAACACTTTCTCACTGCTTGTGGAATGGGGCAAAGGTGTTAAGCCACCAGCAGCTTAAGTCTGCCTAGTTGAATTTGCACTTCTTAATAGCTTGAGGTATCTGTGTTCCTTCTGGTTTGTGACTTCAGTTATGCATGGGATTATCTGCCTCGCTTGCTTTTAAGAAGCACAATTTTTTTCCTCTGTCAGTTTGCAAAAGGTACTCCCTGTATGCTTTTCTCCACCATATATATCAGAGCAGGAAGAGCTAGGATCGGAGTCCCTAGTCCAGACTGAGCGCCTAAATGCAGAACTTGTGGCAAATTCAGGAAGCTATGACATGACAGAAAACAGGGTATTGGTAATGAAGAAGGGAAAGTAAAATGGTTTGTCTGGTTGTTCATAAAAGGGCAGATATGTTCATGTAAAAAAGGAACTTCAAAAATCAAGACAGCTCAACTGTTGGATTTTTTGAAAGATATATATATCTATGTTAAAACGGAGAAAATGCTTTATTTTCTGGAACTTTGTGATGTATTCTGGAAAAGAAAAACTCATTATTCATGCAAGTACTTTAGGGCTAAATTGAACAAGGAATCAATTTTTGTGTGTGTGTGTGTGTTTCCTGGTAAACCTGGCTGTTCTAAGTGTTTCTGTGTTTGCTAGTTTCTAGTTCCCATGTCCTGCAGGAACAAAGAGGAATCTATTTTTATCATTTGGTTTTCAACATGAGAAGCTTCTTGTAACTGGCAGAGAAACAATCTTCCTAAAGCACTGCAAATCAAAACCTGGCAATTGGTTCTTAAACTGTTTTTGTAATTGATGAGATTGTAGACTTAATCCCTATATAGGAATATTCCCATACAAGTGTGATAGATCTATGTTCCATCTTCTGCTGTATGTTGCAAGTCTTTTCAATGTACTCAGCATACAATTTATAGCATTTAATTTGACAAATGCAAGGTGGTCTAATGTTGTAAAATGTTTGAATGCTATAAAGGGACATTACCAAAGAAAGTTTTTCTGCCCAATTGCTGGGAAGAAATGAGGAATTAGACCAGTATATGGTTTCTCCTGAAGTCTGATACAAGGTGACTATTGTATTTGCTGGTACATGTGAGAGTGTGATAAGGCAGCCTGATTGTAATAAGGGCTTGAGTGGTAGTAATAGTGCTGAGCAGGAGGCCCATGTTCAACAATATTTATATCACAAATATACTTTGTCTTTGCCAATTCCTATTTCTGTTGTTTATCACCAACCTTTCAGCATGCCTTTGTAGCAGGTTGCAGGCTGACTGCTTTGCTAGCTAACTTGGCAATTTAAATTTGAATTCTCTGTTCTGTAATTCCTCTGTTAAGTTGGCTGGTTTTTATTTTTTCTCTTCAAATAGGTAATATGGTTTGTCATTTCCCAGCTCTGGGACCTTGGCTGTTCTCCATTAGTTCTGAAGAATAATAGCCAGTGGCTCCAACACTATTTCTGCAAGTTCCATTAGCTTGCTGAGTTGAATTCCATCTGATTTCTGTAAATTTTCTTTTGTTGCATTATTTAAGATAGCTTGGGCAAATCTGTTCTAGTAAATTTTTTAGAAAGGCTAGAAATGTGTGTATTAGTATTTGAATGGCCAGTGAGAACTGGATTTACAAAGAACAACTGAACTGCTGTAGTGATTCTAGGGGACAGAAATGTAACATCTCACAACATCAGCAGATGAACTGGCCAGTGGTACATTTGAGGATGTTGTGCATAAATTAATTCTCTTTATAAATAATAATTATTAACCATTACTGTTATCTACAATTGGAACAGTGACCAAAAAATCCATTTCTAAAATTCTTAAAATGAAAGTGCTTCTTGTTTATAAGCCTGACCTGTCCCTAGTACATCTGCTTGATTAGTCCTTCATCTTAGTTTCCAAGTCAAGTTTTAATGAACTTTGTTGTCCTTTCTCCTTGTCATGTGTTGAGTACATTTAATTATGATATCGCAGATCAATGATCCTTACATTTATTTTCCTAGACTATCACTCGATGACATGATTCTGAAATGCTTTTTTAGCATTTTTGCCCTTCAGCTGTAAATTGTGTTTCTGTACTTCTTCATTAATGATCTTGGAGTGCTTACATAACTACTTAAGAGAAAATATTCAACATAAGATGGTTCCATTAATTTAAAAGCAGAGACATTCTATTTAGACTCCCCTTTCCTTGCTCAAGGAGTACATCATTTTTCATTTTGATAAATGATTTGCCTTGTTACAACTTTTTAAACTAATGTGTATAGAAAAAAACCTGTTAAAAATGGTATGACAAAAAAGTATGACATTCACTTTATTTTATACAGAAATGAATGTAACACAAAGTGATTTTATTGAACTGTAACAAGAAAACATTGGAAGTTCAGTGCTGAATTTGCCTTGAAATTTATTCCTTGTGTAATACAGATCCCTTTGCCTTCAGATGTATGTTCAGATATAGCCCAAACAGTTAAAGACCAAGACTGCTAGCAGTACAGTGCTGTAAGGCATTTGGCTCATTTCCCTTTTCTAAAGGATGCAGCAGGTGTTATCCTGAGCATCAGTGCCAACGTCCTGGACATGGGTTGCGGTTGGATGTTGATCAGAAGGGAAGAATATCTCCTCGCCCACCCTGGACATGCTTCTAGAAAGGTTATTCTAACTGTTGCAACAAAAAGGTCATATCCAGAAATTTGCACTGCTTTAAATGTTCCTGTGGTCAGGAACAAGGCTATAGTTTCCATGGAAGTGGGCTCTCTGTATGTGGGTGCCAAAGCTTCTTGGTCTCATGAGGACTCACGCTTCCTGAGTGAAGTAGGAGTACATGCACGAGGTACATTTAAAGGATCAGACTCCTTTATGGACTCCTTTTTTTATGTCAGAGTTTTTCCATTTTTAAAAGTAGGTTATTATCAGCTGCTGTTAAAGATCAGTGTATAAACTGTGGTGAGAATAGTTTTTACTTGAAATTTTAGCTCAATTCTGTTTTTTAATAAAGTACTTTTAACAAATATTTCATTGAACTATGTAATTTAATGGTCTAACTTCAGGTGTACTACAGTTTGTGATCGATAAACAGTAAGCATCAAGCTTGAGGTTTTCAAAGAGGCTGAAGAATAGTTACACTTTCATTTACCATTAAGTTTTGAATGCCTTTGAAAATTTTAGTCATGCTTACCACTGGACTTTACTCAAGAAAGATCGAACCTTATTATTTAGTGAGTGTCACTATAGAATACATCTACATATTGAACTATCTGAAGTATTATAATAGTAATCATTTAAATCTTTCCAAACTGGACACCTTTGTCCTGTTTTTTAATCACATCCAGCAGCTCCGCAGCTTATAAGCCTATGTACATCTCAACTTTGTATCTTGCAGAAGTTCACAGCACCATCCTAATGTGTTTCAGTTAAGTAATAAAAGGAAATCAATTGCAGAGGTGAGTATCTCCAGAGAGGACGCCTTTAACACCGGAGCGGGGGGAAGCACAGCGTCCCGGAGCCTCAGTTCGGAGCGGCAAGAGCAGCCGAGGGAGCCTCAAGTCCTCGACAGGACTTGCCCAGGAGCCGGCAGCTCAGCTGACGCGAGCAGCTGACTCACAAGGGGCGGCGCCAGGAGTGACGGCACCAGCCCTCAGTGGGGAAAAACCCACCCCAGGGAGCGCGAGCGATCAGGGGCGCGGCGAACAGGGCGGGCAAGCGGGGCGTGGCACGTCAGTGAGGGCGTGGCGCGGCAGTTGGCGCAGGCAGGGGGAGCGGGCAGCGGGCAGGGTGGTGAGCACTCGCCTCAGGACCAGTGCCTGCTCTGGGAGCTCTGCCCCGGCGGTGGCCAGCGAAGGCACCCAGACAGAGCCGATGAGAGGGGAGGCTGCGGCGCAGACCTCGGAGTGTAGAGAGTGCCTCGACTGGTCTCTTAAGGCGAGGGTGCACAATGGACAGGGCTGCGCTCGGTGCGCCCTGGTGGAGGTCCTCCTGCAGCAGGTGGCTGAGCTGCGGGAGGCTGTTGGAGAGCTAAAAGATGCCAGGGAAGCTGAGAGGAAGCTGGGCTGCTTGCTCCAGGCCCAAACTGTGCAGGGGCCGCAAACGTCCAGCATTACTCACATAGGAAAGAAGGAGGGCAGCAACCCAGGAAGCTGGGAATTAGTCACGGGAAAAACTAACAAAAAAAGGCGGAAGAGGACAATTAACAACAAGGGGCTTCCTCCTAAATCTGATGTCCCCACCCAGAACCGCTTCTCAGTTCTGCAGGGGGCTAATGAGAAAGCACCCACCACACCTAATGAGCATCCTGCTGATGCACCAGTAAAGAGGATCGCTACTGGAGCCTCCAGGAAAAAGCGGAGGATCATAGTAGTAGGGGACTCTACTTTGAAAGGCACAGAGGCACCCATCTGCCAGCCTGATCCAGTCTCGAGAAAGGTGTGTTGCCTGCCAGGGGCTCGGGTCAGGGATGTTGCTGAGAGGCTGCCTGCTCTAGTAAGTCCTGCTGACTATTACCCCCTTCTAGTGGTCCATGTGGGTGCTAGAGATATAGATAGCAGTAGCCTGGAGAACATTAAGAAGGACTACAGAGCCCTGGGAGTGGTGGTTAGGGGCTCTGGAGCTCAAATAGTTTTTTCATCGATTCTCCAGGGCAAAGGGGAGGACCTTAAAAAAGCTAGGCGCGTTTGGCAGGTTAATAAATGGTTAGAATGGTGGTGCCATAGTCAGGGGTTTGGCTATTTAGAACATGGGGCTCCATTTGGGAGGCCAGATCTACTGGAGGCTGGTGGAGCTGGTCTGACAAAGAAGGGGAAGAGCTGTTTTGGTAGGAGGCTTGCCAGACTGGTCAAGAAAGCTTTAAACTAGATGTGCTGGGGGAGGGGAGCGTTGATCAATCCCAACACTCCTGGTCAGTTGCCAGCACCTGTAATAAGTGCTTGGAGCAATGTAGAGATGTTCCAGCTGCCCCAGCCATTGAGTCGGCTGCATTTGAAGCTCGGCTAAGGTGCCTCTATACAAACGCCTGTAGTATGGGGAACAAGCAAGAGGAATTAGAGATGTGTGCAAGGCTACGGGAATATGATGTCATTGGTATCACAGAAACATGGTGGGATGGCTCCTATGACTGGAGTGTCGGAATGGAAGGTTACAGGCTGTTTAGAAAAGACAGGCCAGGCAGACGGGGAGGGGGCGTTGCTATCTATGTCAGTGATAGGCTAGAGAGTATGGAACTCTGTCTGGGGACGGGTGATGAGGTAACAGAGTGTTTGTGGGTCAGGATCAAAGGCAAAACAGCAATGGGGGCCATTACGGTGGGGATCTGTTACAGGCCGCCTGATCAAGAGCACTCTGTGGATGAAGCGCTCTACAGATAGATAGGAGCAGCCTCACGCTCGCAGGCCCTTGTCCTCATGGGGGTCTTCAACCATCCTGACATCTGTTGGAGGGACGGTACGGCCCGGCACAAGCAATCCAGGAGGTTCCTCGATTGTGTGGAAGACAACTTCCTCTTTCAAGCAATAGAGGAGCCGACAAGGAGAGGTGCCGTGCTTGACCTCGTGCTCACCAACAGGGAGGGACTGGTTGGAAATGTGACGCTCCAGGGCAGCCTTGGCTCTAGTGATCATGAGATGGTTGAGTTTGAGATCCTCAGGACAGTGAGAAGAGCATGCAGCAGGCTCACTGCCCCAGACTTCAAGAAAGCAGACTTTGGCCTCTTCAGGAACCTCCTTAGTAAGGTTTCATGGGATACAGTCCTAGAGGGCAGGGGGGGCCCAAGACTGCTGGTCGATATTCAAGGATCACCTGCTACGTGCTCAAGAGTGTTGCATCCAGACTAGAAGAAAGTGCAGCAGGAGGGCCAGGAGACCTCCATGGATGGACAAGGAGCTGCTGAGGAAACTTAGAGGGAAAAAAGAAGCTTATAGAAGGTGGAAGCGAGGACAGGCGGCCTGGGAACAATATAGGAGCATTGCCCGGGAAGCTAGGGACCAGGTTAGGAAAGCTAAGGCCCAGCTAGAATTAAGTTTGGCAAGGGATGTAAAAGATAACAGGAAAGGATTCTATAGATACGTAGCAAATAAAAGACAGACTAGGGACAATGTGGGCCCTCTCCGGAAGCTATCAGGAGAACTGGCTACCATGGATTTGGAGAAGGCTGAGGTTCTTAATGACTTCTTTGCCTCCATCTTCACCAGCAAATGCTCTGACCACACCACGAAAGTCTTGGAAAGCAAATGCAGGGACTGTGAAAATGAAGACCTTAGGCCCACTGTAGGAGAGGATCAGGTTCGAGACCATCTTAAGAACCTGAACGTGCACAAGTCCATGGGACCTGATGAAATCCATCCACGGGTCCTGAAGGAGCTGGCAAATGAAGTTGCTAAACCACTGTCCATCATATTCGAAAAATCCTGGCAGTCAGGTGAAGTTCCCGATGACTGGAAGAAGGGTAATATAACCCCCATTTTCAAGAAGGGGAAGATGGAAGACCCAGGGAACTACAAACCAGTCAGCCTCACCTCTGTGCCTGGCAAAATCTTGGAACAGTTTCTCCTGGAAAACATGCTAAGGCACATGAAAAACAACGAGGTGATTGGTGACAGCCAACATGGCTTCACTAAGGGGAAATCCTGCCTGGCCAATTTGGTGGCCTTCTATGATGGAGCCACGGAACTGATGGACAGGGGCAGAGCAGTTGACGTCATCTACCTGGACTTGTGCAAAGCGTTTGACACTGTCCCGCACGACATCCTTGTCTCTAAATTGGAGAGACATCAATTTGATAGATGGACCACTTGGTGGATCAAAAACTGTCTCGATGGCCGCACGCAAAGAGTTGTGGTAAATGGCTCGATGTCCAGTTGGAAACCTGTAACGAGTGGTGTCCCTCAGGGATCGGTGTTGGGACCGGTCCTGTTCAATATCTTTGTCGGCGACATGGACAGTGGGATTGAGTGCGCCCTCAGCAAGTTTGCCGATGACACCAAGCTGTGTGGTTCGGTTGATACGCTGGAGGGAAGGGATGCCATCCAGAGGGACCTTGACACGCTTGTAAGGTGGGCTGATGCCAACCTTATGAAGTTTAACCAAGCCAAGTGTAAGGTCCTACACCTGGGTCAGGGCAATCCCAGGCACTGCTACAGGCTGGGCAGAGAAGAGATTCAGAGCAGCCCTGCAGAGGAGGACTTGGGGGTGTTGGCTGACGAGAAGCTTAACATGAGCCGGCAGTGTGCGCTCGCAGCCCAGAAAGCCAACCGTATCCTGGGCTGCATCAAAAGAAGTGTGACCAGCAGGTCAAAGGAGGTGATCCTGCCCCTCTACTCTGCTCTTGTGAGATCTCACTTGGAGTACTGCATACAGTTCTGGTGTCCTCAAGATAAAAAGGACATGGAGCTGTTGGAGCGAGTCCAGAGGAGGGCCACGAGGATGATAAGAGGACTGGAGCACCTCCCGTATGAAGACAGGCTGAGAGAGTTGGGGCTGTTCAGCCTGGAGGAGAGAAGGCTGCGTGGAGACCTCATAGCTGCCTTCCAGTATCTGAAGGGGGTCTGTAAGGATGCTGGGGAAGGACTCTTCCTTAGGGACTGTAGTGGTAGGACAAGGGGTAATGGGTTCAAACTTAAACAGGGGAAGTTTAGATTAGATATAAGGAAGAAGTTCTTTAGAGTGAGGGTGGTGAAGCACTGGAATGGGTTGCCCAGGGAGGTTGTGGATACTCCATCCCTGGCGGTGTTCAAGGCCAGGTTGGACAGAGCCTTGGACCACGTGGTTTAGGGCAAGGTGTCCCTGCCCATGGCAGGGGGGTTGGAACTAGATGATCTTAAGGTCCTTTCCAACCCTTACTATTCTATGATTGTATGATTCTATGATTCTATGAAATCTACCTGTACAGGTTATTACTGAGAATGACAACTGCATTTTTATATATCTATCAGAGGAATGATGTTGGTCATTATACATTTTTATTTCAGCTGCTGCTATAAGAAGCATCAAAAAGCATCAAGCAATTGAAATGGCTTTCAAATTATTTCCTCTTCTTGGTGCAAAAGTGAAGAACCTGATTACAGTAGTAATTAGGTACACCCTCTCATGGATGGAAAAGATGGATCCAAGAAATTAGAGAAATTAGGTAAAAATTTCAATCCCTCAGAAGGATATTAATGTAATGAAGGCCATGAAGGTGGTGTACCTTCCACATCACCTATTAGAATCTGTATATGTGGTTTATACATCTCCACAAGCTAATTTACTACTGCCACCCCTGCTGCTGAAGAACTGATGTACACTTTCCAAAACTTGAGTTAATTTACCAGTTGGATTTTCATAAGATAAAATCCTTAGTTTTCAGTAGTTTCCAACACAAAACCTACTAATTCAGCAACTTAGCATCACACTTAACCTGTAATGTTTTTTCTATATGTGTTAATATGAAGAAGGGCATGTTCAGACGTCATGTCTTTGAAGGTTCCAATTCAGGGGCAGAGCTGTTTTTCTGCCACTTTTGCCTCTGAATCATGGACAGAGGAGCTCCAGATTTGCATGCAAATTAATCTAGATGTGCAGAAAGAATCCACATGTGTGCTGGAGAGGAAGTGAAAAGTATAGAGGAAAGAAGGATGCCTCTTTGGGTTGTACTAGCATTGAGGGCACAGTGCTACTAGGAAGTCTAAGCTGATACACTTGGTGCATCTCAGGGCACGATTCAACTGAGAAAGGGATGATGACTACAGTCAGGGATTGTGTGAGCAAGAGAGAGGTGAAAATAAAAGGACAAAAATAAATTAAAAACCTCCACAAATCTATGAAGTGTGTAGCAGGCTGGGTTTTTGGTTTCTTAATGTCAGAATGAGAAAAGTTTTCCTTGTAATGAACTTTGAGTCAGAGAAAACATCAAACTAAAGTGTATGGGAAATGGTCCACGATTTACTCTTCCTATACCCTTTCCCCTTTGCCAGGTAATAGCAGCCAATCTGTATGTTAGAAACTCAAGGCAAAAATCTTGTTACTTCTACACTTCCATGGTAGTTTCCTGCAGTTCATTTAGACTCTAAACTTATTCCTAGGGTGTTGGCCCAAAGACAAAACTCTCTGGGTTGCACAAAAATGTGGAATTTGAGGACACTGAAAGGCAAACATCCATCTCTGCAAATCTAAATTATTTTTCAAATCTGTATATGAATCAGAAGATTGGTAGAAAAAAGGAATAAATGGCAGAGGAGAGTGGGAGCCATTCCTTGTCCAAACAATGCTAGTGTTCGTGTGCTGCATTCAGATGAAAAGAGCACTGGATTGAAATGAAGACAGTTGTGCTCATCCTTGGTGTGTTAACAAGACAGTCTCCTTCTCCCATATCTTTTCACAAGTGTCCTCATGACAGCCGTTGTGCTGAAGAAATTATTATTCAAAAAATAACTTTCTATCTCACTCAAACTTCAAGTTGTAGGATCTGTTTTAAAACTACTTTTTCATTTATATTTTTATAAGTAGTAATTCATGACTCTAACAGCTGTAAGCCTGTGATGGAAAATGAAATGTAAAAGGATTTTTCTTAACCAGCAGACATAAAGGGTACTTTTAAGGCAAACATACAAAAGCTTTTCCCTGGTTTTGATGTACCATTAGCACTGTATTTAGCTGTGCTTGAACTGATACTATGATATACTGAATTACACTTTCTTTGGGCCAGATCCCTGTCTTCTGGTAATAGTAATATATTAATTGATTTTAATGCAGCAAGGCTAGTATACACTTGTATACAGGTGTCATTTTTGTGAGATTATTGAAGTCTGACAAGACTTGAAGTATTTAAATGCTTTCCTCATGCTAGTCAATGTTCTAGGTTATGACTTTTCATTTAAAATGCTGATTTGGATCTTTGATAGCATATTGGTCTGTCAGGTTTTAATTGTAATATAGACAAAAATAGTGGAGAGCATAAAAATAGATGTTCAAATGAGATTATGATGCATATGGTAATATCTACCTTTGGAGGGCTTTCAAGCTTTTTTCCTCAGGGGCCAGAGTATTGCATCTTCTTGAGTTACGGCAGTTATTAAACTGGTTGACAAGAGAGATGCAGTAGTTGCCTTGAAAAGAGATTAATCTATTGAAGGAGGACTTTCTGTAGCTCAGAGAGTCTTCTTCCAATAAGCATTTTAGCTCTGGATAACCCTGAAAATTTATTGTGTGTTCCACCATTAATACTCATAAACACTACAGGATTCATGTACTCCTTTTTTGCTTGCTATGTCTGTTTCTGTGTCTTCTCAGATGCATTGAACTTTCAGCAGGTAACTGAAGCTGTGAATATCCACTTACCAACACTTCTGTAGGCAGGGCTTTTAATATTTGGTAAAGATCTAAGCCAAGATAAATAATCCTTCAACTGTGACTGTATTTAATTCAAAGTGGAAGTTCCCATAGGCATATATTTATACCATTTATGTAAATCACAGATTCTGGTGCAGTGTACCGTTAATTTCTAATCTAAGTATAAATATTCTACATCTGCTTAAATAAGCCAGAATTAAGCTTTTAAACTTTTTGAAATACAATCCTTTTTTTTGTATCATTGATATACAAGGTGTGTTTTCATAGCACTTCTTCACTTATACCAACTATTATTGCTCCTACATTGCCAGTAAGTATTGTGCTAACATCTCGTTTAAGGATAAGTAATATTCACTGTGTTTTTCTTAACTGGAAAATGGAAGATAATACTCATTTTCCCTTGGAAAAATGACTATATGAAAATGTTTCTTCCTACTCAATTTATTTGCCACCTCATGCATTCAGATTGCTTTACTGATTAAAGAGTCAGGACATCAAGGTATAATTCACATTGAATTTTGTCACTGCGGTAACTTTTACAACCATTTCAACTTTCCATATGTCCCAGTTTTGATATTTGAAAATGGGACAGTATTTCAAATTCACTTTTCTGAATTGCCTTTATTTAAATAATGGCATGGGTGATTGATCAATACTTTCTTTTCCTGTTTGAGCATTTTGGAATAAAAACTAAGCTGTATAATACTGATGTAGAGTCAGTAGGCTTGTAGTACTATATTGCCTTTTGATAGTTGAAGGAAGGACACAATTTTTTACTTTATCTGTTACAAAAGTCTTGTTCCTCTGTTTTCCTCTATGGAACCAGAACATGTAGGTTGTTTTTTGGCTTTGGGTTTTTTTGTTTGGTTGGTTTTCTTTTTTCTTTTCTTGTTCTTTTTCTTTTTCCTTTTTCCTTTTTCTGTAAAATATGTCATTTTTCAATGTTTTACTGCAGCAAAAAGCAATATCACAAAAATTCAATGTCATTGTGCTTGCTGTAAATATATATACCTGGAAATTATCAATACTGACTGTACAGCAATGAGCTTAATGTGATTAGTTCAACTGGAGAAGTAAGATTGCAAAGCATTTTTGAAAAGAAGCCTTTCCTTGAGTAACTAATTTAAACCCCCACTGTTTACTACCAGAGCCTCTACAAATCAATGGAAATGTTCAGTGGCGGTGTAGATCAGTCCCTTATGTGAGACTGCTGTGGGCAATCTGTTTACTCATTGTGGCTATCTCACAGGTGTAAGGAATCTCTGCCAGGGATGATTTCCTGGTGATATTCAGAACAGACAGTTCCATCAACCTTTCTTTTTGCTGCTGGACTAAAGTGTGATAAGAAGTCCCTAAAAGTACCATGTCCTACTGATAGGAGAATTGTAATGTTTTTCAGTCTTGTTGTATATGTAAGAAGAAGCTTTGTAAACATGGACTCAACAATTCCATGGGGAAAGAAAGAAGCAGAGAGGAAGCAATATAAAATCGAAGGCTGAAGCACTTGTACTTCAAGGGGTAGAGTGATTATTTCACCACCTGAGCAAGAGAGAATATGGCAGGTGTTTAAATGTGTGTATGTAGAGCATATTAGCTCTTTCTTTTAGCTATGCTGTGATTTTCCAGTTTAATTTACATGATACAGCTTTGAAAATAAAAAGAGAAGATATTGAAGAGCTATCATGGCAAGCTTTTCACATGGTGTCAGTTTGGGATAAAGGAATACAAAGTTCTAATAATATCTTTCATGCATTAATCTCTGCAAGATGTCATGAAGACCAGAATTAGAGCAATATGTGGTCTTTGCCATCTTTTACTATTGTGACTCAAAGACACTTTTGATCACTTAAAAAGAAAATTCAACACTTAAAAGCACACAAACCAGTAAAATTTCCACAACAATCCAATTCTCCATTTACATCCTGACGGGGTCAATTTTCAATGCATTTCACATAAGAAAAAATAAACAGTTCTCACGATTGTTTGTGTGTATAGTTTTCCACACCCCATGCTGTAAATATACCCCACGGTGTCAGATCCATGCTGTGACCAATAATATATGCCCAGTGGGCAAGGCTAGCAATATCTAGTGTATGTTTATATTTTTTCCTTTGCATTTTTGCAAAGCTGCTTCTTCCTCTGTGTTAGTGTGGCAGTATGGCTTGGTATAATTTGGGGGATTGTAAAGCCGTCTCTAAAAAGCATATTGGAATGCGATGTTTGGACTCACAAATGAAAGCTCAGACTCTCTACTGCAAGGCCTTTATTTTCGAAGTGTTTGCAGGGTATGCAGCAGGACAGAAAAGTACATCAACACGAGTGTTTGTAGCAGTTGTAGATAATGCAGTGGCATCTGAGTGCCTCACTTAATGTGGGAATTGTGGCTCTTTTACTATACGGCATTTCACACTAGAGCACACCTTAGCTTCCTGAGTTGTTGGATATCAAAAGAATCTGAAAAAAATTCAGCCTAAAAAGTCTTTTTAAAATATTAGAAATGACAGCTTGACTGCTCAGAAAGGAAGAATTTTATTTCACAAAAAAGTGAAAGAGTGTTTGAAATTTCTTGAAAACAAGGCAAAAGGGAGGCGTCACATCAATTCTAGTCCTATTTTCATATGATTCTGTGAATGTGACACAGGTTGGTAATAATTGAGCAATGAAATATACCCAATAATTTGAGAAAACTCAACCCTTGCCTAATTTTGTGTTTAAGAGGTTCTTGGATTGGCTGCACTTTTCTAAAATTTCATCCATCACATTGCAAAGTCAGAGTTTGAAATCTGGCCTGTATGCATGTTTGTGACAAGTCAATTAAATCTCACAGTTCTATTTCTGTTTCCTGATTTGATTAACTGAGCTAACTGAAACACAAGTAATGGAACATGAAGACTTCACACTGACTTTCAAATAGGCTTTGTATTACTCAAGCCTGTTAATCTGAAAGTTTGCTCAAAAGATGCAGAGACATGCCCAGGTAGAATTATGGAAAGATAACACAAAATACTTAAAATTATTCTGCATGTGTATTCACAGTGTCAAGCCTGAGCCATTTTGAAGTGTTCTAGGATTATCTAGACTCCTAGAAATGCAAACTTAGGAAAATTTCTAAGATGGTCTACATCTACCAGACTAAACTGATATTTCTTAAATGTAAAGCAGAATTCATTGCAACTTGTGAAAACTAGTATTAGTGTAGTATTTCTTTTCCAGTTTTTGTAAAAACAGGACAAAACAAACCCCCCCAAAAAACCTCAAAACCACAACATAATGCATTTGCTAAGGACAAACTTTCCAAAAGGCTTTAATAAGAAGAAATAGAGAATTGTGTATATGTGTGTGTGTATATATATATATACATACATACAAGCATTTATGTATAACGATATATGAACATTATACGTATATAATTATTATTTATTCTATCACATCAAATTGTTTTTAAAAGTGCAGCTACTGAATTTTTAAAATATTTTTATATTTGACGGAAGTAGTCAGAATCCTTTTTTCAGCATCTCTAAGTGAAAGATATTCAGTGATACTTTTCTGTTTAAAAATCTCCTTCAAAGTATCTGAAATACAAATTTAAAACCCTTCAAAATAAAAGAGAATTTTTTTAACCAAGCTGTCACTTTTCTAAAGTTCTACTGAAATGAAGTGTCATTATTTCATTGTGAACCAAGACAAATTTTAAGAAATATCAAAGATAAAAGCCAAAAATGTTTGTATTTTCTTTTCTTAATTGCTGTTTATTACTGGATTGTCATTTACTGCTTATAATGAAGCACAATATAATCCTTTCTAAGGAATGATAATCAAATGGTATCAAAAAGATTTTTTTTTTGTTTGTTTGCAATTACATGATTTAAATGGAGTTATGTATCAACCAAGTGGGCCAAGAACATGAATCCTGATTGAAATCCGGAGTCAAGTTAGCCTTTGTTAGAAAGTTTATAAAATCAGAGTATCTTATAGGTCTGCATGCAGTTTTATGAAGAACTTTGTATTCTTTATGAAGAACTGGTAGAGTAGGAATTCCATGTTAATACTTTAGTCCCTATATTAAAACATTGCATAGAAAAGGAAAATTTAAGAAGTTTCATCTTTTTGATTACTGGCATAGATACACAATCACTATATCAACTGATTTGCTATCATTTTTCTTAGTTCAGGGTAGGTAGCAGAAGAAAATTCAGAGCAAATTCTAAAAGGCATTCATGTTTGACTCTAGCATTTGCAATAAAGCCTTGACTTCAGAGGACCATAATTGCCTCAAAGAAATTACTGCACTGTATTACATCTATAGCAAAAATTAAAAGATGTACAATTTTAATATCTAAAAAGCTTTGGAATTACACAGCAAGAAGAGCTGTACTTCAAAATACTGTTGGGAATGATATAAGTGTAACCCTGAAATCAGATCCATTAGAAACCAAAATTGCAATATTACAGTTAAAGAACATGATAGTCAGAATGATGAAGCTGTAAGCAAGACAGGGCTTCAAAATAACTGTTGGTTTTTAAACACCACAATTACCACCTACCTTCCTAGACAGATATCTGGAGATAGCTTAGTACCTTCTTGATAATTTTAAGAAAAGCAAGGTGGGGGGGATGGGGGTGATTTGTACTAAAAGGCTTTTTCTTTTAAAAAACACTTTTTCAATTAACCAAACACATATATAGCTTCATTTGTACAGTCAAGAAATTCAGTAGTGACAAATCTGTGATTCATGCTTGTAGTCCTTAGAATGTGAAATCCATTGGCAAGATTGATTTCTAAAACCCCAAAATTTTATTTGTTTGCTGTTTAATACCACACACCTATTTATACTCTTTTTGTCTGATCTAACTAGTTATTGTGCTAGTTTTCACAAATATATTTATATTATTTTTATAATGTTTAAATTTTTTTTTATATTGAAAATATTTAGTAAATGGATTGTAGTTTTTGAAGTCAATGTCACCTACATGTTTTGTAATCCTGTTAACATGTCTTCTGCAGTTGCTTTGGCTATTACAGGGAAAACATTGCTTACATTTATTTCACTTGATGCCAGTAGAAATTTTTAATACAACAGGAATCATATTGCTGAATATCTTCTATGGCCCAGGCATTCCACTTTCTAGTATTTATAACTGCTCTCAGGGTTTCAATCACAAGAAAAAATGCTGAAGCTGTTGCTTAGCAAATTCATCCTTTTATCAGCAGGAAAGATTTCAGAAGGTATAATTCGAATTAAGAAATTTGAACCAGTGATTTTAGTGATCTGACTGTTAGAGTTCCTGATGACATCTCAATATATTGGCTGGCGAGTATAACGAATTATCCACAGAGATATAAAAAACTACATACCTGCAGTTATTTCCATTGCTACATCCCATAAAACCAGGCTCTGGGATTAATAGACTCATAGATAAATAAAACATTGGCCAGGTTATAAGAAAGTGCTAAGCATCAATGAGAAGAGAGTTTCTAGTCGAAGTACTAGGAAAATATTAATCCATTTATTCCAGGGCATTCCCCCTCCCCCGCTCGCCGGGTCATTGTTACTGGCCTTATTCCTGTATCTGTTTTGTTCTCTTGAATAGTCTCCAGCAGGTACCATATTTAGTACAAATGCTTCCAGTCCTGAGTAACCTACTGGAGTTAATAATGTAGTGGCAAAGTTTTAATATTCGCTAATCTGTTTTCAGTTGGTTAACCTGACAATAATGTCTGCTTGCCCTATTGGCAGCTCCAAAGACTACAGTGAACAGGTGGGGCGTTTTCTTTCCAGGAAATGTCAGTTTGATGTCTGGAAGCAGATGTAGCTTTCCCTGACTCAGTGCGGGTCTATCTTCTAACTTAATAGGAGCTCTAAATAGCTGACAGGTGATAATACATCTAGTCAGCTCAAAGCATATTCTGACTACACTGCCAGCTACTAAATAGGAAACTTTCACTTCTGCAATGGTGATCTTAAAGCAATCACCTTTTAGAGCAAGAAATAGCGTTTAAAAAACTTTCTGAGTAGCAAGTCAAGTCAGCCACCTTCATAGATATACGTAATTGATATAGCTATGTGTATAGAGACAATATTTTGTAAAATGGACAATATATTGGTTATCTGATGTTAAAAATATCTTTCAGGGAAAAAGAGATTGTTTACATTTCCATTGTAGGCACCTTTCGAAGGAGGATACAGAAATCTACATGTAATCTGACCTCTCTTGTCAGCTCCAGAGCAAGGATCTAAGCCTAAATCAGTAAGTAATTCTTTTCTTCCAGAAACCCATTTTCATTTACTGAGCATTTTGGGTGGATCAAGTGTGGCTCTGTGAGCGCAGTTCTCAAGGGATGAAAGCTTTTTCTCCAGGCTCTGGTACTCTTTTGGTGACTTCTGCAGTCATACTAGTTATTCCAAACTTGCATTATTTAGTTCTTCTAAGAGAGGGGGAGTAGAGGAAGACAAGGGAAGTGGAGTTCTGATACGAGTTTTTTCCACTTGCTTTCAGTCGTTCTGTATTCCTTCAGTCTTTCCTGGTCTGAGAACCATCTGTTCCTCTCACCTTACATTTTTTCCCAGTAGTTTGTCCATCATTTAGAAATCAGTATTTTCTTCTAGAGGCAATAATTTGTTCTCTGAGAGCTGCACTTCTGAGGATGCTCAGCTGACTCTCAACTTCCATTCCTGTTCTAGCTAGTTCTTGGTATATGTTATTGCAAAACGCACACAGTTTGATATCTTGTTAAAATGACATCTAACCTCAGGTTATAGTAAATGTCTGGTTAAGATGACAGCCCACTTAGGAAGTAGAAAAATCAATTTTAGTTTTACCAATACAGCACATGGAAGCAAAGGAGATTTAAATCTGAGGCAGCTGTTCTAGTACCATTAATATGTAGGAGCAACGGTCTAGTGATTAGATTTATGAAACAGAAAAATTCTTCATATTCCAACTACATGCAAGGCAGATGGGATTTTTGGGTTAGCTAAAGAAAATCCTGTGGGAACATTGGTTTTAGAAGGTGTGAGAGCTGAGCTATATCATAGATGTTCTGACATTCTGCAAGGATGGTAATCAAGCATTCACAATCACGCTAGGTCCCCTGCCTCTGAGGCCTAAGCAGTTCCAATATGAAAAGAGGAAGATGCAATATCTGTGTCTATGGAGATGGTGCACAGACCTGGTGTACATGGTGCACCAAATCCTCAGTTTTCTGGGGCTGCCTTCAAGACCATCCTCAAAAGGAATTAAGTAATGGCCAAGATGATCTCTGAGAAATGATACTTGCACAGTTTAGGAGTCTGCAGATCCTACGTTTCCTTTTGAAATGCAATGGCTTTCATTCTTTTCTTCACTTAGAAAAAAAGATGTGACCTGTATTCCCTTTGCCTCCCTTGATGTAACCTGGCAATTTGAATTACAAAGATCTGGCCCTGTATGTACAAACATGTGCAGTTGTACAAAATGTAAACTTGATTTTCATGAACTTGCTCTGGTATGTAAACATCAAACCAATACAGAATATTCTCCTGAATATGGTAGAATAGCTTAATATATGATAAGATATTGAATCAAATGGAAAAAAATGTCTACTCGGTTCATGATACCTTGTTATATACCCATTCTGGGTGAGAAGGACCTTGGAGATCCAGTAAATGCTAAGAACCACAAGCCACAATAAGCAAATATTTAAACCTCAGTCCTCCAAATATTCAATTAGATTCTTTTTGTCATCAGGAAATCCCAGTTAATTTGCCTATATGGTGGGTAAATCATTTGCCAAACCCCACTTTTTAGAAAAACAGTGATTTTGAGCTGTTTCAAGTGATATTCTGAATAACTCACCAAATGGATGATTTTGTCAGTTGTTATTGTGTACTGCAGGAATGTAGATTATGTGTGTAGATAATAGACAGACAGACTGACTGACCAACGGACTGACCAATTCTATTTTCCAAGCTTGAGATTCAAGGAAAAAAAAATTACTGTCAAGTTAAAAACTCCTGGAAAACAATATTTAAAATAGAAAGGATGACACGACTCTAACAATAGCGTTGTGAATGGCGACATTGTCATGCTGACTGGAGATCTGCTTGAGTCAAATTGAATAACAATGCTCTCTTTCTTCATTAAGACCATTAAAATCTATAAGGCTATGGGACCTGGATAGACATAAAGGTTTTAAAACCCAATGAGGAGAGACTAATGCTCATTGCTGCATACTTACTTGAAGAGCCCAATTAAGTAAAAGTTTGTGCTAATTTGTGCTCTCTGAAAAATCTAAGCAGAAAAGCCTCATTTTGCTATTGCATTGGTTCAGAAAAAAATAATGTGGGTTTTTTTTTTTTTTTCTCAGTATCACCATATAAATATCATGAACTCTTTTTGGAGAGCAAAATGATTTTTACTATTGTAGCTGGAGTTAAATGTTATTTGTGCATAACATCAAAATATAAGATTCACCGAGATTCTTTGTGCCTCACTATGCTATTTCAATGCACTGTCTGGGAATACTGCATTTTTTAATTGTTTTTTGGAAGTGCTAATATTAGCATGAAATTAGATAAGAATTATTTAAGAACCTAATTGCATGCTCTCTACTTGGCATTTGAAATTTGCATCTTTGGAATTCATCTTTTCAGAGTGCTTTATTTAGTTTCTATTAATACCCTGTAATTTAATAATTGTAGTGGGAGGCTAAGAGAATATGGAACAAGGAAAGATTTGCATATTTCTTTGATACAGTAGTTTATGATAGACTCTGACCCTTTTTTTTTTTCCACCAATCTTAAAAAGTGGTTTTGCTAAGGCTGGCAGGAACATCAGAGAGCACGGAGAGGCCAGATAGGGAGACTATTCATCCTTTATTCCATTCATTTGTCATATGACTAAGGGAAGGCTGAATCAATCAATCAAAGCTCTGCAAAACAGCATTAAGCAATGTAATTCTTGATTGAATCTTGCTTTCAATGTAGATATCAGCCTGAAGAAAAGATCTTTTAAACTAAATCTTACCATCAAAGCAGAAGGAAAGAATATTGCTTTTTCTGTTGCCCTGAGACTACGCCGAAAAGCACATCTGAAAAAAATTGTGGCTGTGACTTCATGTTTGAGTTTTTGCCTGTTAAAACATATTACTACAGGCCTCAGTTTTTTGCACTTGTAACCTGAGTAAGAAATGGCATGCAAAAATTAAAAAAATCTTCTGGAAAGATTGGCTAATGGCTATGTAAACAGCAAATGCTTGCCACATATGGGTATTAGGAGTTTTTATTGCTGAGGCTTGGGGACTACTGTGAATAGGGTAGAGGTCTGAAATGTGGTAGCAAGGCAGATCTTTTGGGTGAGGCTTTTGGCATTGTCCTTACCAGAGGCTTTGGGACTTTTTACTCAGCACCTATGTAAAAAAAGTACTACCATAGCTGAAAGACAAGTCTGTATTATGCTGCTTGGGTCTTCTGCAAGGGCCTGGGGTGATGTGAACAAAGAGAACACATAGTCAACAAAACAGGGCTTAACCAGGGTCACCTCAAGCATTTGCATGTAAGCAAGGAATCCTGCAAGGCACCATTGTGGGCAACCCTCTGCCCAGTCCTTTCTGGGGCATCCACATGGAAGGGCATCTCTCTGAAGTGCCTGTACATTAACACATGCAGTATGGGAAAAGATCTGAATAACTGTCTAATTTGCATTTCCAGTGACTGTCCCCTTTCCTCAAATAACATTACCTACTGTTTTTTCCTATTAATAGGGAAGGACCCTAAATTTCTCTATGGATTTTGTATAGAAATTATTTTAACTCTCCTATTTATAGGGCTAAATACAGACCATAAATGGAGTAGTATTTGAGGTCAGCTCAAATAAACAGAGTGCATCAAGAGGAGAGAGTTACTGGGACTTAACAAGGAAACCCACTCTAATATATTTTTAGTTAGCTGCATTACTTCCATGCATGGCTTATAGCCATCATAGTAAATCTGAAAACAACTTTCTATCAACTAGTAATAATACCTCTAAAAAAACCCATGAGGCTTTCTACTGTGCTGCCATTTGTTAGCTTGCTCTGGAAAGATCAAAATGAAAAAAATGCAAAGGGATTTAATTGAGTAGTATGCATTATCTCTTAAATTCTTGATTTTAATTTCAGCATTTCTATGTTTCACCTGACTCCCCAGCCACTTTCTCTGAAAGAAAATATTGACTTTTCAGGACATTACAAGCTTTGTTGAATAGTTGGAATTTGATTAAAGGATTACTTGCATGAGAAAGATTTTATAGCAACAGCTTCCCAGATGTGTGGGTATGTTTGCATGTTTCAGGAGCATTGTATGAGGACATGATCTAATATTCTATTATGAACTCCTAATTTTCTCAGTTTCTCAGAGTTCAAGGAATTCTCACTTCAAATGCAGCAGTAGAAATAATATTGTTCTTTAGCAAACAGTCTTGGACAGATTGCAGAAATCTGTTAAATATTAATTCCATTCAGACTGAATATTCAACTAAAATTAATTGCAATGTTATGTAAAAGTAATTTAATGAATTTATTTTAAAAGGGATGCAATGAAATGTATAGAAACTCTTAAGCAGCATTTTAAATAATACAGTGAAGTTTATAATAATTTAATTGTATATTTGAGGGTAATATAGGCACAAACTTGAGAAGAAAAAATCATATCTGTACTTACATATGTACATATATAAAGGTGTGGATATGTGGATTTCACATACACACACATACATATATATAAAAACATAACCAATGAACCAGTAAAGGAGCAGAAATTAAACCGGTCTTGGACAGCCAGCTTACAGATGTCCTATTGGTGCTTGTCCAGATTACTGGTATCCTGAATTTGCATCATCCATCTGCATGAACCTGTTCGCACCTCTGTTTCCTGGTATGTGAGTTTTAGCAGCATGGAATTGTGACTGGATATGTCTTGATCCAGACTGATGCCTGATCTGGACATTTGGGAAACTGGTTACTGGAGCATGGTGTAGCATAATAAATTATCAAGGAAGTACAGATACAGTGACTGTGCCCTCACTGACTATGATTGAAGATGGTAAAGCATTTAGAATACTAGGAAAGAATTACAGTTCCTGTTCTCCATTTGCTGCACAGTTTTTTAAGTGAAATAAACCTTTTCAATTTATTTTTTTCTTGCTCAATATTTCTCTCTATCCTTTCTCATGTGGCCCATCAGATGTGGATATTTTGCAGAAAGAATAAAGACAGATATATGAGTAGGAAGGGAGAGAGAACTCAGTATAACTACTTTTTCCTTTCATATATGTCTTTTCTTGTGTTATATTTCCCCTCAAGAACATTCACAGGGTGAAAACATAAGGGCTACTGAAAATATGTAGCAACGTACTGGTGCTTCTTATCCTCATTAATTCAAAACAGCATTTGAATGTAAAATATCCCTCAATATGACTGAAAAAAAAAGAAAAAGGAAATACAAGATGAGCAATGCAGTATTTATTTCAATGATCTTAGTGTGAAGTTCAGTGCACAGCAAGGGACTATGGCATAAATATTCAGAGGTATTCAGTTTTCTTACTCTGCATGTTAGAGGGTTCAAGAGAAAGCTCTGTGGGATGGCTAATCTGCTTTTCCAAACCAGATAGGTATGTAGAAACTATTTCTAGACCCTAGTTGGACAGTGCAGCCACTGTGGGGAACTACTTGCTTTTCATATGCAGCGTGGGACTAGGTATTAAACTGAGTATTAAAGGAGGGTTTTGGAAACCTGAATGCTCCTCTGTGAGAGCAGCAAGTGACACACCATGCAGGCACTTCTGCCCACGTGATCTAGGCCATTAGCAAGTGTGTTTATGCTTTGACAAGAAGCCGGCATGTTCCTCACTGGAAGACAGTGCCAAAACCATCAGTGGGTTCACGCCTAGCCCTAACTCTTTGTTGCAGTTCGTAGCTAATGGGCTTGTGTGCTGTGATGCTGAAAGTCTCCAAGCCCCCACTGGTTTGACAGGCTGCTGCTTGCAGACCCACTCTCAATCCTGTAGTTTTGAATGTCAGGGAAAAGTTCCATTAAGCTTGGTGGCTTATGAAAGAAATCTCTATTTCATGCTGTATCAAGTGGTTTTTCAAATGAAGATTTGAGTACCTGACTGTCCAGTCTCAGATATTTTATTAAAAGATTGGCTCAGGACTTTCTTCCTGTGCTTTCACTTCTTTTTTCTAGGAAGAGCAGTTGCTACGACCAAAATCAATCAACACTTCGAGGTTCCTGGCACACATATGCAAAGACAAATCCCTTTCTATCATGTTTCTATTATTGCAATTATATGAAGAAAAGGAGAACACAATCCAAAATACAGAAGCCCTAAATCTTCATGTGTAAACGCCCTTGCGAATGAACCCTTTACCCATGCGAAGAGAAAAGATCCAGGCCTAGATTCACAGTATGTAGCCTGGCTCTGATTCTGTGTACAAGAAAGCTTACTGTAAGACGAAAATCAAATTATCTCTTTGTTCAGAAGATAGTTACCGTTAAATTCATCTCCACATCATTTCATTTTCAGATTTTTGTATAGTTTTTCTTAGCTAATGCAGGATGTTGACCCAGGAGATCACGTTCCACAGAGAGGAGCTCAACTTTACTGGCTTTAAAATGGTTGTCTTCAAAACACTTCTGGGCAGAATTACATGAATGGAATAACAAACCAGTCTTCTAGCTGTAAATCCATATTAAAAAGCTTGATGTTAGTGTTAGGGTATCAGGGTTGCATTCTCAAGAACAGAAAAGATGCTAAGAGCAAGAGAAAGGCTATATTTTGTGAATATTTAATTCCTAATGAACGAAAAGTGGCATAAGAAAGGAAGTGATTCTTTTTCATCTTTCCAAATTGCGTGTTAATGTCAGTATATCCAAGTACATTTACACTGTGGTTTATTCTAAAAGTATCAATTTCTTTGTACTATAACATTATTTCAGTAGTCTTTTTTCAGGCTGCTACTTTTATGTCAGGGAACCCAAATTAGGAAGCTCATGAAGTCTGAGATGTTTCTAGCAATTAACACAAGACTTTCTTTTTTAATTCCTTTGTGATTGTACCAAGGACTTTGATTTGATTTTATTCTGTAGAAGATTAGACCTCAATATTACAGACGTTTTCATTGGGACTGGTATATAAGGCTGTTAGGGAAAAATACCACCTGGATAATATTGCTTGCTTTGAGTGAAATGTATTCCTAGGATAAAATGCCAGGGAAAATAATTTAACCTTTCTATCACATGAGTACCCAAAGTGTGTCTGACATACCACTCTGAAACACATGAAATCACTTCAAAGACAAGTTCTTAACTGTGGCCATCCTCTGAAGAGCTAACTGCTTGTTACAGCTCCTGTGCTTCACCCCACAAAGCTTGAAAGCCCAGGGTGTCCTAGAATTGTACCTGCAGAAGCCAAAATGCTCTCCAGCCTCTGCTGTCCCTCCTGCAGTAGGGTCTGCTCTGAACGCTGTTCTCCCTGGCCCAGGTGAGGCATCAAGCCCCAGAGTCCCTACGTTTTTCTGTGCAGCCCTCACTCTGAGGTATCCACCATTAAGTAGAACCCTTTGAACAAAACTCAGGACCTCCTGTTCTCTCCCATTGAAATCTCATTTTGGTACTTTGCATCTGATAAATTTCTTGTTGGAAAACTGAGTTCAGGATCACATACTCAGGATTACTCAGCCTTTCCAAATGAAGTTAATCATCTCCCATGTGTTAATTACATGATTTAGAGGTTAGTCCGCAATTAATTTTACCCTGGAAACAATAGATAAATATTCTTGTGGGAAAAATATGAGGAGTTTTACTTTAGTTTGGTTGTGAGGAATGGCTGGTACAAGGAGAATGTGAATTTGTACTCATTATATTACATGTGTATTATATTACAGGGAACATATTCCAACAGCATTGTTGTTGTACAGCATTATGCAGTAGAAAATGTGAGCAATAGCACTATCAGGACCCGTAGGAAACCTGAAGATAATGCCTACCCATCCTTCTACCAATATTTACTAGTCCCACACCAATAAGACCACCCTTTATTGGCACATGCAGTTATCTCGCTTGGCATCTGAGAAGCTTAAATACTAACCAGTCTGTGGCTTTTTCTTCTCTCCTTAATACACAGAGGATTACCCTTGTGAAGGACTACATAAATAGAAAATGTGATGGCTTTGCTTTACTCTACTAAGCCTGTCTTTTTTTTCTTGGCAGCAGTGTTAAGTGTCGGTGTTGCATCCGTATTAAGTGTGAATTCCCTTGTGTAAATCCCATTAAGGTTAATAGAATTTTAGTTTTACTGCTTAATAAATTTCAAAGTGGATTAACTTTTGAGAAATATATAACCAGCCATAACACACAGAACACAACCCCCAGCATACATATCGGAAGTGCTAATGGAGACACAACGAAGCGGCTTTGTGTTACAAGTAAAGAAAATAGAATATTTTCAAGCTCGTAACTTTATTAATATTTTAACATCATTTGTCTTTTCTTGTTTGTTGCTTTCTTTTGTCATTTCTACTAATTTTGAAATTACATTCTTCCAGCTTTTGTGCTTCTGGATTTAAAATAATATGATTTGAGACTCCAAGTTCTGTTACACTGGATTTGCCAACTTTAAAAGACGTAGTTAAGGTAGAGGAATTTTTTTCATTGGAGGCCAGCAACACTCCTGAACTTTTGGTCATTGGTACTTCTCTGAAGTCAAAGGTGAGGTTGTGCCTCCATAGGCTGGCAGCTTTTCCCCTGACCCTCTGTGGGGCAATGCCATTCCTCATAGGTGAGGACGAGCCCTCTCCACTGAATCACAAATTTAGCTAACAAAAGAAGAAAGGTCTAAGCTTTCTAATGCTCATCCATCTCTGCATTTCTGCTAGAATTCTTTGATTTTTCCCATTGTTCACATCCCTCTGCACATCTCACTTTTTATTTGTTTCTGGTGTGGTGAGTTGGGAACTCTGCCTTATGTATAACTGTAAATTGCAGCCAAGGTTGTGAAACAGCAGACTATCTGATTATTAGTTATATTCAGGAGACTGACCGAAAATGTCAGTACAGGTTTCCATATTTATTGTCTCAGAGAATTCCACATCCAGTAAGAATGCAATTTTTTTTTCTTTACATGACAGCCCTGTAACTCTGCCTGTTATCTGAAAGTCAAGCTGTCATCTTTGCTTTTAATGACTTTTTTGCAAAAGAAACTTACAATATTGCTGCTAACTTCAGCCAGCATAGGACTGAGGCTGTTTTTACAGCTCCATTGCTTCTGCAAAGAGCTGAAGTGAAAAAAAGAAGTAAAAAAGAAAAAAACCCAAGAAATTCTCTTTGCTATAGAAATAGACAGTTATGATCCTAAGTATTGACAGGACCACCAGTGGTTCAAAATTAAAATGGTATGTCTTCATAGTCCTTTCTGATGACTATAACTATACTTTTAATGTCTAATGGCAGTAAAAGATGCAATAGCATCCATTTAAACAAGCAAGGTGGCATGCTTCTGTAATGTACATAATATCTTAAAATTGAAAAGCAACTTCAACATCATTCATTCATGCTAACAAGAATTAGCTAGGAAGCTCAAGAGAGGCATCACTCAAGATTTTAGCCTATAGCTCCCTTCTCATGGATGGATCCAAACTGACCCTGTTTGCTTTACCTTCTAGTGTTCCAGGTCATGCTTGATTTCATCTTCAATTTCAGCAGTTTGCAGTGGCCAGATGTGCAAAATCTGAATACTGCTTTTTGTGATCCTATCTAAAAATTCTTACCTTAAGAATAGTTTGTAGTTCTACATCTTTCCTCTATGACTAGAACTTGCAGTTAGATTTGCTGCTGACTGTGTGACAAACCTGTACAATTCTGCCTTTATTCAGCTCAGGGTAACTTTGTCCAGGGTGAGTTAGGCTGTTGCACCTCTGATGGTGGCCAATTTAACATGTATGTTTGCTGCTGTACTTTTAACACCAAGTGATACAGCTTCCACTAAATCAGGTTGTTCAAAGCCCCATCCAACCTGGCCTTGAACACTTCCCAATTGCAGAAACGGACATGTAAAAACCAATTCACTTAAATATCTGGTTTAGACTATCCTGTTGTTTTTGCTGACAGAAAAAATATTCGATATCAGTATCTCATCACAATGTGTCATTAAGAAGTTTTAATGTGGCTGCCTCTGCCATGCGGTAGACTTGTGCAGCTTCATGTGTGAACAATGCAAGTTAATTTTTAGGTGGCATGGATATATCTTGGAGATATATCTTGGAGATATATCTCTTGGAGAGCTGGCTTATGACAGCTTTTTGTTTATCTGCTCAATAAGTGTCTTGAGGAGTAATTGTGAAGAACACTTTGGGTGGTCATTTTTTGTTGGTTGAACAATATGCTGGTTCTTGAGGTTTTTTTAATGAAACACTTCTGGTGGTGTTTCCTGCACTTCCATTACCCAGTCCAACTTCTGGCACATCTCAGTGCTGGTGAGACTTTGAGAAGTCAGAAGTCCTCTATCCAACAAGGAGAGTTTTGATGAGACAGTCTCCATGTGACAAACCTGAAGAGTCCAAGTACCATGGAGAGGAAGAAATCAGTTTCACCTGACCTTTCTTCACCTGACCTTTCTAATTTGGACTGTTTTCTAAACTATCAAAGGTGCTTCTTTTTTTTTTTGTTTTTTTTTTTTTTTGTGGGTTTTTTTTTGTGTGTGTGGTTTTTTTTGTTTGGTTTTTTTTGTTTGTTTTCTTTACTTGAGCAGAATAGGTAGTAGCAAAGTTTAAATATGTGTATTATTTAAATCTTTGTATGGTAATGGATTATTTTATACAGTTCAGCTCTACGGATATGGGTCTATTTTCCACAGATCCTGCCAAGAGAGTTTCCATTCTGGGGCTTCCTGCTTATTTCTTCCAGCTGCTTCTCTTTCTTATCCCTTCTGTTGTTATTCTCCTCCTGTCTCCTTGTTTTCACTACTGATGGAGTAGAGGCTTGGTTACACTTTGAAATCATAATATAAATGTTCTTGGCAATTGTTTCTTTCTATACTCTTTATAATTATTCTCCAGCAATTCCAATTGTATTTTCCAGTTGGAGAACATCACTGAGGACTACATTGCTCAGTTAGAATGTTAAAGGTGCGAATAATCATTTAAGAGGATTCATAAGGATGTTTGGCATCGAGACACAGCAGGAGTAACACAGTGGCCAAAATGGTGTTGGCTGTGTTGACCAGAGAGATGCAGGAAGAGAAACGCTTTAAGCAGATCTTCGTTTCCTGCCTAGTCCATAACCTACTCCACAAAGTTGGTCTGCAACACAAAGCCTTCTGCCAGTCTTACCCTGCACATTCACAATCAACAGTAATGGGATTTATGGGACTTGGCACAACCTTCTCCAATGGTATGGTGCTGGTTGAATGCATGAAATGGGGGTGTGCGTGCTTGTGTCTGTGTGCATCATTTGAATCCTCTATCATATTAATGGCAGACAATCTTAAGAGAAAAAAGAAAAGGTTGGTTTATGTCTGTGGAAGTCATTTGACTACCTGTTACTTCAATGGCATTAATCCTAGCCTTGTTAGAAGTGAATCAGTCCTCCTTTCTGCAAAAATAACAACTGGCATGGAGGCAAAGAAGTACTGTTTTCTCACATGTTAAACTATTTGCAAAATGAAGTCCTTTATTTGTTTATTTGTTTGTCTCTCTGTGTGTTTGTTTTCTCTACTTTTAGAACATATTAGAAAGCATCCTGCTCTTGTTATTTCTTTTGAATAGTCTATTTTCTGTAGAAAGTAATATCCACATGGCAAACTCCTATTCATCAAAACTGTGCCAAATATGTGCCATTTTAAAGCTAAATATATGTTATTTTATTTTACTTTAAAGCAAGCCAAAATACATACCAAGAACATAGCTCTGGATGGTGTTGGTCCTATTTTCAAACGAGTATTTACTGTGTGAGGCACTTCTGTGCAACAATCTGAGTTGGTAAGGGGCTTCTTTATGAACGCAGTTACAGAAAGCAGCATTTCTTCCTTCTCTTACTGTGAACTTACCTTTTGATTGTAAAAATACCTATTTTTTCTATTTTTGCTAAAGCATGAAAAGCACGAACTTGTGTGCCTGATGCAGTCATTCCTGGCTCCCTGGCACTCCCCTTTCACTTGTATTTTAAGGAGTGTTTCTCCAGGGAACATAAAGATTACAAAAATGTGTTCAGTTTGGGGGGAGTAAAGTATTAGTACTTAGGAGCTTCTGTATCAACTCTTATATCCTCCTGTAGTTATGACTGGCTGATGTGCAGGAGCGTATTTCTGTTCCCATTTTTCTTCCCTCTGGATGGGTGCTAATAAGTCTTCTCTCTTGTCGTGTACTGGTGATATTTTTCTTCCTTAGCTTGGTCAGGATGAAAAAAAAAATTCTTAAACAAGCTTTCCCAGTCTTCTACTATACACCAAACCAAGGCCCTACTTCAGGCCAGAATAAATAAAATAGGGAGATTCTTGGAGTTACAGAACCACGTAGTAAATATCTTTCTTTTCCATTATTTTATTTTATAAAATGTTAAAAATTGCTCTCTTTTAGTGAGGATTTAATTTTACATATCTGGCTCAACTTTTCCTTTTCTAGAAAAGTAAAAAAATGTTACTGAGCAAATGTGTTAGCAAATGCTGAAACTAAAAAAACTGGCCAAATTTAGGATGTGTTAGGAGGTTTATAAGTTGGGGTTTTTTTTAAAGTTTTATAAAGAATTGAGAATAATCCAAAACAGCAGTAATTTCTCTTTGGTCACATGGAAAACAATTCTACATGGCCTGCAAACTTAGTGACTTAGGGAAATCCAGTAACTGAAACTAGGAATAACTTTGCAATTTCACATCTTGAACAATTGAACTGAGCTTTGCTTGCAAATACAACATGGTTTTTTGAACAGAGTCAGGTCAAGTCACTAAGGTGATATTTGGTGTCCCCAAAAGTCTGAAAACTCATTCCTAGCTTTTCCGAATAATCTCAGCTGGGAGAAGGCATTTATCAGTCTTCCCCCAAGAATGTAGAATCTGGGGGGTTTGGTGCTCAAATGTTATTGGCCTTCGTTGTCGAACTTCTAATTATGAAACTTCTGATATAATTCTAATTGATACATGTTTATTTTTTATTGCAGCATTTTCTCATCAAAAGTCAAAGCAAGCTGATTTTCAAGTGTCAGCTGAATTAGCAACTTCTTCAGTGAGAGAGTGGAAAAGAAAATCACCTCTCTAATCAGGACTTCACTGCATGAAAAGTAGCTAGTGAAGTCTTTAGAAATCAAGTTCCAGTGCAGAGACACTCTTTTGTAGGGAAAGAATATTACATCTGAGAGTAAGCACAATACAAAATTCCTTCACATTGAAGACCTCCTTAACGAGGACATAAAAATAAATGTGAAAATACAGCAGGTTACATAATTTTAGACAATTAAAAAAAACAAACAAGCATATGTATCAATTTGCATCTGATAGGGTGAATCAGTGTGCAATGTACGTAATAAATTCAAAGACCAAAGACTATGACATAGTCAAGTGATAAGAAAAACGTAAAAGCTCCACCAACCTGTAACCTTCCTAGTGCAACGTACAAGCCAGTGGGTTTCTTTTTTTAGGTCTTTTATCTTTAGCGTGTATAAGGGACAAATCTTTATGCTAACGGTTTTCCTGTAAATGGAGAGGTAATGTCCTTCTGTAAAAATTCAGAAAATATTTCAGAATTTGGGGCCTAAGAGAGTAAGTGGCACCTCTACCTTTTCTCAGTGGGTGCAATAGTACCTGTGTCCCAAAACTGACATAAATCTGTTGTGCATCATGGAGGCAAGCATTGAGGACTGCAGCCAGGGCTTGTTTCTTTTGTCCTGTAAGCACATCTGACAACTGATGCAAGAAAATCATTAAGGGATATTATTTTCAGTTTTCTTCCCCTTTGCCAAAGAGGCACACCAGCAGCTGATTCAGCATCCAGCCCACCTGGAGGTGAAAGGCAATGGGCAACCTCTAAAATAGACGTGCTGCTTAGGGAGGAGTGTCAATCCACTGCCAACTGATGCCCTTTAGGAGTTTCCAACTGTCCATCCCCAGCTGTTCATGCCCCTTCTGCCAAAACAAGGTAAGGAAATCAATCGATTACCATTTCTGAGATTAAAAATGACCTACCAGGTTATCAGTTAACCACCCTCCTGCTGATTAGTTTGAAGGCATAAGCATGTTGCATATGAACAACTGATGTTGCAGCTTTGAAGGTGACTTGGGTGCAGAGGGTAATTTGGAGAAGAGTTGAAGCATTTGGTACTGCTGCTGCTGCTGCATGGATTCTGCCTGCTTTCACTGGAAATAGCAGGGTAATTGGAAGGCTGCTTCTCTGCTTTTCTTCATCCTTTTAAACACAAAGGTAAAAAATAATCTTCTGAATAGATGCTGCTGTGGGGCATGTACCCTGGCTCCATCCAGCTCCTAGAATGAGAGCACACGTGTTCCCCTTTGCCTGTTTCAGTCTTTTAAATTATTTTAATTATTATTTTCTATTGTTTCTTTTGCCAATGATTTTTTATTATTAACTAAAATTTTCTATTATTATATTTCTGTTCTTTTCTAAAAATTCTTCTGCGGTGCTCTTGAACTTGTAAATAATTCTTTTCAACAGCAAACACTCTCAGTAAAGCAACTAACATTAACCTGAGTAGTTAACTGTCCCCATCCTCTCCAGACAGCAAGTTCGTCATCAGTTATCACTGATGCACAACAGATTTATGCCAGTTTTGGGACAGAGGTACTATTGCACCCTCTGAGATAAAATAGGGGTGCTACTTACTCATAGGCCTCAAATTCTGAAACATTTTCTGAATCTTTACAGAAAGACGTTACCTCTCCATTTACAGGAAAACTGTCAGCATAAAGATTTGTCCCTTATACACATTAAAGATAAAAGACCTACCTGTGGGTACAGTTAACCACTGGTTCCTGCACTCTTCCACTTGCTACAGTGCCTAAGTGCACAATTGCATCAAGGACTGAACCCTGTTTCATGTTTGCCCAAGCCAGCTGCAGCCCACAACAGGCTGTTCACCTACCTCTGCCACATCAGTCTGTATTTGTTTCAGCTGTGTATCCATTAGCATCCACTATTAGGAGTGACATCCAGGTTACCCTTGACAGGTGGCTGCCCTTTCTCCCCACTCTTTTCAACCCCAGGGGAGAGTTGTGGCTGTTTGTCCAGCTGTGCTCAAGGAAGCAGCAGTCCCCATACCTGTGTGTTGCTTGGCCTGGGTGCTGTGACACTGCAGGGGTCAGACCTCCACCCTGAATCCAAACCTTGCTGCCTGCTTTACAGTAAATATGGTGACATGCACTATCAATGAATGCAGGCAGGGCACTTTTAAATAAAACTTAGGGTTGTTTTCATGTTTACTGATACCAGCTTTACACGCTTCTTTGGAGAATTGAAGTTGCATTTAGTGGAATGACAGTATGTCACTCCAGATCTGCAAAAGACAGTGTAAGGTCAGTGAAAAGAAGCCTTCACTCTCCAATAGTCGGTTTCTATGTATAAATTGGCACTTGATGCTCATCAAAGAACAAGAAATATTGGATATGCTCTAAATGTCCGTTGCATTTCTGAGCCAACTACCTGATGGAAGTCATCACTTATATGTAAATGAACTGTCAATGGCTTGCCTCCGTTGGCAGTTGCTGGACTGTGAAGGGTATGTCTTAATAAGAACCAAAGCTCTTCACAGACTTTGATTTACTGGAAATAAAATAGAAAAGTCCTCTGAGACTAGAAAGGACACTTGTTTCAGATAAAATGTCTAGACAGTAGCAATATATTTGGGGCTTTTATTATAGCAAAACTGCAAATTAGAATAGAGTGCTGAGAAAGTTCCTATGACCCAGCTGAGTTCAAAACCAGTTTCAGACAGATCCTTGAGACACTTACACTCAAATTAAGTTCATGAGCATTCAAAAAGTGAAAGAAAAGATGTGCAAGGTCAATGTTCAGGTTTGCTAGAACTCTAGAGCTGCCCAGACTTTACATTCTCTCTGACAAGAAGAGATTTGCGATTCAGCTGTGATTTAAATCAGTTAAAGAAAACACAAATCATTCGTGTTTCACTGCATTAGATAACGGTCTCCTTTACAGTCCATTCTGTATGATGGCTTTTTTTCTTTGATTATTGAAAACAAAACACGAGAGATTAATTCTATGAAATGTTACATTTTGGGGAAGAAACAATCAAAATGAAACTGAAGCGTGTTTTGTCTAAGATATGTTTGTCTCTCGTTTTAAGGAAGGCAAATCATACAGCATTTCTGATAAAGATGTTGACATTTCAGAACATTCGGTTTACCTGAAAACTCTTATTGTTACTATTTTTTTTTAAATTATTATTATTATCATTGCTAGCAGTTTTTTTACCATCCAGAATTTTTGGAAGCTTTACTGAATTTCAAAATAAAAGTTATTGGGGTGAACCTATGCTTTTTATCACAGTCTGTGTAACCTGAGCTCAATATTTTTTCCCAAGAGAATGGGAAATATAAATACTGCATTTATATAAATATAAATGGGAATGGTAAATATAAATGCCAAATATAAATACTGTAGAGCTTGAGTACTTAAAGTAGAACCTAGATTGCTTGTATGGCTAATGGAGAATCCAGAAGGCAACGTAGTGATGCATCAATTTCCATCACCAGAGTGCTCTGAATCATCTTCTGTGTGATTTATCACAGCTTTCCAGGAATCATCTTGCACTCCTTGTGATCACCACCTTTTCCATCTGCACAGAGATCAAATGGAGACACATGCTGGTGCACCTTACCAGCATTTCTTCCACATTGCCATCTTTGGTATTGGAAACTCTGGATTTCGAAGAAACACATTAGTCACTAATTTTATGAGAATTAATGCATTCAAAGTCTTATTTCACATACATGAAACAACAGCTCTGGAAAGTGTGAACTGCCTGGGAATCTACGTGACACATTGCATATGATGATTAAAAAGAAAAAAAGATTTTGTTAGCTTTCATTTTTTTCACAGCACAGGTTTATGATGCTTGGTGGAGTGCACCTCATCTGTGATGTTGGTCTTAAAGCAGAGATCTGTGTGGTGCTCTCAGTCTTTGAGTGCTAGTTTTGAAATAGAAGGTCAAAGTGATATTCAGACAGAGGGCTAAATAATTCTTGCTGACCTGAATGAGATAATCCAGTTGCCATTGCCATCCAAACATAAAACTACAAATAGTTTAAGAGGATCAGGCTGAGTATGCAAGCAGTCTGAAATCTTATCACTGAAAGGTATGGAAGGCCCCTTCCAATTCAATAGAGTACTAACCCTGAAAGCTGAAGAGTAGCAATTTGGTGTCCTGTTCAGCACATAGAAATCTAGATTCAGCTCAGTGCTTGTATACCTAGGTAGTCTATTAAATGATTGTGGTCTACGTTTTTAGTTGCACTGTTAATTTAATATGAGCCTTAAGGTTAAATGGTACACATTGTCAGCAAGATGGCTGCATTAGCTGTAGCGGTTCCAAAAATAAAACGTATTTGATAGTAACTGAATTCCCACACAGTCCAACAGATGAGTCATCAGATAATGTCCACAGAGATCAATTTTATTTATCCTTTCAGAAGATTAATATTCACTGTTTTCTAAATCTAAGGGTATGCATAACAACAGACTGAATTAAATCTAAGAAATGTAAATGGATAATCAGAATGTCTTTTGGGGCTTCCTACTGATTCAATATTTGATACTCTGGTCATAGCCACAGTGTACCATGTTCTCTTTTATCCTGTCATATGGCTGGTAAATATCATTACAAATATGAAATTAACAGACTCAATCCCATACAAATATAATCTGATGCAAACCATAGTAGATATTGTTTACAGAGTCCTCAAGAAGGCTTTGTACCCCATCTATCCTGGCATGCAATCCTTCAAATATTTGACAAGTCACTGTTGTCAGAGAGTGAAATCATGAAAATAACACAAGCAATATTAGAAAATCATAGAAGCCCAACATGCAATATTAGAAAAATAAGGCTAAAAAGCACAAAAAAATCAGATTTAGAACATTATCTTTAAATAAGCAAATGGCAATATTCCTACCTGTGTCTGCCTTGTATTGAAGTATGTGATTCAAATATTACCTGTCACCACGGAAATAAAAGGCTGTTTTCCCCAATTACCTGACATCATACCTATAAGCAGTACCGTGTTGTAGTAGTTTCACTGCCTGAAGTATTATCTGGAACATCTATTTTGCATTCAAGTAAGTGCTATATTTAGAACCTATTTTTATTCTGCCTAAAATATACAGTACACTAGACCTTAATGTACCCTCTAACTACAGACATGGGCACAGAAGATGTAGGCTAAAAATAGTTATTACTCTAGAAGCAATAATTTATTTGAAAGCCATCACCTGAATTCCCGAGCAGTGGTGAATGATTAGGACTTGCTTGTCTTCACTGCTGGAGAGAAGCCTCCTCAGCAGATCCTCTTTTACAGTCGGCAAATTTGAAATTTGTGCAAAAATAGTAATAGAAAGAGTTAGAAAAATTTCAGCATGCCATTACCTCCTCCAGGAGGACAAAGTACTATTTGTGAACTCCCGTCAGCAAGTTACTTTTCAGTGCTTTATTTTCTTCACTGGGAATAAAGTAATGATCAGTAGGAGTAGCAGTGAGGAAGAAAAATAAAATTGTTTATTATTGGACCAATTGGGCCCAGCGAGATGAAGGCCAAATTGTTTTTTGCTTGTCTGAGTTTGATTTTTAGTCAGTCTGGATGTGTTTTTTGTTTAGCAGAGAACTTCAGTGAGGAGTATGTTATTTTATGGCTGAGGCCAATAGAAAGTCATTGGCATAACAAAACTGCAGATTTTACAATTTCAACGCAGCTGCTCCGTGACTTTTAAGCAACTGTGAAATCACATTGTTTAAACTGTGTTTATAAGGACTGATGCCTGGATTCATCTTTTTTCTTCTTTTTTTTTTTTTTTTTTTTTTCTGGAGAAATCAACAGAAATCTTTCAGATCAACAACTGGTATGGCATCCTAACCATGTTAGCAAGTGTTCACAACCTCCACTTAGAAATAATCACCTGGTCCCTCTGTGTTACACTCATGTATGAACATGAACAAGATGTTACCAGTATCGTGAATGAATTTGCTAATACTAATTCACCAGTGAAAATCCATTCGTTTAATGACAAACACACTTGTTTGGATGACACACCAATTTATGTGCAACGCTCTGACCAAACTGGCATTTCAATTGTTTTTACAACTCTTTTATGACTTCTTATACTGCAACAGTTAGTAGTACTTGGACATATTTGTTATACTGTGTTATCAAGAGTATATATACCCCATTTGTAAGAAGCATTGCTTGCTTCTCATGGGCCAAATTCTTTGCAGTGAGAAATGAATTCTAGACCTCAACTGCAGTCAGGACCTATGCCTTCCAGCCCTGAGCCTTTTATCCAATAAACATCCACAGTTTTAAGTATTTATGCAAGTGGTACCTGTGTTTGTTTTTCTTTTTTTTTTTTTCCTTCTGTTTAGCTGAATAGGACTTAAAGCTAGATTTTATGTCTACAACCCAAAACATTGTATGTCGAAGTTGAATCCCCTCTTCTTTACAACAGGGTACCACTTCTGGCAGCTGTCAATGACTTAAGTCCTGAGGGATCAGCCTGCTGCCTTGCATCTGCAGATGTGTCAGGCCCCACTTTTACAGCTGTGGATGCAGCTGGGAAAGATGGGTGTTTGCAATGAGAAGGGGTTAGTGATGCATGGAGGAGAAATGTGAAACCAGCAGGTTCAGTGTGCTTACCAGAAGAATGGTGATATAGAATAGTTTGTCTACAGTAAGGATCACTATTAAGTTACAGGGTAGGAGCTAATTCTTGTGGTGATTGACCCTGAAGATTGGGAAGCTCAATAGGCCAGGAGTCCTGTAGAAAAACGGAAATCTAGTTCAGAGGTTTCTGTGTATTTTGTTTGGCTTTTGAGCTTTGCTGAAAGCCTCAGAGAAGGAGCCCAGCAGCTGCTGCCCTGAAAGAAAAATGAAATGTAGAGGGTCTGGAGAGACAGGGAAAATGTGACAGAGCATTTGAATTGGAGACAGCAAGTTGGTGATATATTTGAAAAAGGGCATAGACTTCAGAGGTACCAAGAAAAAAGACCACATATATACCTTTATCAGTACTTTCTGGGATAGAAGTACTGAGGTTGTCATCAGGATGGTGTACCTAAATCATATTATCAACACAATGGGTGAAACTGGAAACTGAGAGCTCAAATGGAAGGGATTGCATAGCAACTTTCTGACTGGTTTTTATGACTTAAAAATTAGTATCAAGGAATAAAGTTATCCTTTTATCTTCAGTAGATTAACTCAGTTTATTGTATCTGATTCCAAGGGTCAAATCTTTTCATTTACAAAAGCTTTACTCACAAGTGGTTTGTACGTGTCAATGGAGTTATTCTAGTTCTTACTGTTGTAGAGAAAAATGCAAGTTTATCCCTGCCAGAATTTGGTTTTTTATGTTACAACCCATGTGGAGCATGAGAAAAAAACCACAGACCCATGTTCTTAAGTAGGTAAGTAGCCACACTGAAATAACTGTGCATCACAGGACCAGGTCTCAAGATTACACCCACTCTAAAGTTAACACAGCACCAAGGTTTTTACAGACTTATCAGCCTCATGTGTAGGGGTTGTACATGGTAGCCTGATGCCTAATCCACAGAAAGGATGTATATTCCCAAGGTGTCATTCTTTGTAATACAGAGTATTTCCAGAGCTTGTGTGTGGAAATCGATAAAGGAAGGCATGGTTTAGATTTGAGTCATGTATGCAGACATTCCTCTGGTCGTAGGAAAGCTTTTGGAGCTTTAGAGCCATCTTTGGCTTTTATTAATAATGCTGTCCCTCTCTGGCATTAATATGGTATCATTAGTGGTTAGTTATTCCTATACTTGAATTTGAATGATGTCTCCTGCACACTGAGGATGGAAGACAGAAATTGTTACCATTTCGCTTGCATACAGTGCTCCTGCACAACCGAATGGAGACATCTTTCAGCCTGCAGTGCATAAAAGGAGTGGATTAATGCTTGAAATGTACTGGCTAGATAAAACCCCGACTCAAGTCTGATATCTTTTTTAATATGCGTACAAAAATAATAGCTCAGGGATTCAGTTTCTGTTTTGTTTTTCCACTGCACAAAGACAACAAAAGTACATCTGTTGCTAGTCTTTCTCACTCATTTCTTTGACATCTCAAATTAAGATGAATTGCTTATGCTTGTCCCTTGAACAATAATAGTCCTCAAATATATACGTTGGGATATCCTTCTGACAAATTTTAATTGTGGGGTGAGTCAAGTTAGCATTTACCTAGAAAGTTCACACATGCAAAGACTCTGGTGTCAGACTGTCTATGCATCATTATTATAACAGGAAGCTGAATTTCACAATTGAAAGGAAGAAGAAAAGGTGTGGCATTTGCAGTGGGCCTGGAAATTCAAGCACCATTAAAAAACTACTCGTCAATGCATGTAACAAGAACTTATTAGGTTCCCTTGCAAGGAAGGGAAGAAAAGGCTGTACCCAACTGTCACATCAGAGATGATCCCCTGGGTCCATGCATAACAGTAAGCGAGGAGAGAGGAGGTGGATGGGAACGAAGAACCCAGTAAATTCACAAAGTGGAAAGAACAGAGAGCCCTGCTGGTTACTGAAAAGAGAGTCTGTTTGAAGTGGGTGCTTCCCCAGAGGTTTCAGCAGAATTTGGGAACCAGATTATATATGCACAGTTCTAAAATCAGGACTGGCTAATGTTTAGCATGTTTTTAATATGGGATTGTATTCTTTCATAGCTGTAGAACAAACAAAGGAATGAATGGATGTGAGACTGAATATTTACTCCCAAGGACAGAATTAATGTCTGTTATACATACTTACGCATGCTACAAAAATATAAACCCAAAATTATTCAAGAAATCCTGCATCTCCATTCTTGAAACTGCCACCTTGCTTGTAGACATGAAACAGCAAAACATCTGGGCAGACCCAGAGCTGGGATCAACAGAAAAGTGCAGAAGGGGGTACCTATAGTATACCTGAAACTTGAGGAGGAAGAGTAATATGTTGGCTTTTTCTTCTTAGTGGAAGACCTATGTTTTTCTGACCTTGCAATCTCAAATTTAGATTGTACTGGGTCCTTGCAATGGTAGCAAAATTTATTCTGGACTTGAACTGGTGCCATGAAATAGAATAGATTTTTGTAATACCTAGATATTATGTAACTGACACGCAGTACAGCACACACAAAAAGAAAGTATCAAGTTCACTGTGCTCTAAAAATGACATTCAAAAATGACACAGAGACATCAACATGTTGGATTAGGATGGGACTGCACAGCAGGGACTTATTTCTGAGTGGGTAAGGACCACCTTTAAATCTAGCCACTAAACCAAGAATGTATTCATATTTCTTTCCATCCTGTTCAGCAAAATCAGAAAGAAATCAGTAAGTAGGACGTTCTGAGATAACAAGGTTATAAAAAGCAAGAGCCTTAACTTTCCAGTAGAAATGAGGATCTGGTAACATTTATATATTTTGCTTTAAGTTTGCAGTACATGACATGTATGTTGCTTTCCACAAAACAAAGAGAAGGTGGTGCTTTATTAATGGGAATTGGGCTGCTTTTGTTTCTTCCTTGCTTCTCCATTATTTGCTTTATTCTTTTTCAAAAACTTGGTGCATGAGTTGAGAGAACAGGAGAACATTGATGTAATCATAAAATATACATTTCAGAAATAAAAAAGCAGGAGAATACTTGATAGCCTACATATTTATAATTGAAAGCTGTTCAGAAAGGAATTACTTTTATGTTCACTCTATATTGTTCTAATCCCAAGACAAAAACTCTTCGTGGATTCCAGGAACTAATAAATCCATCAATCAGCAACCAAGGGATAAAAAAACCTGAAATTGCCAATTTGAAATAGAAGATTATAACAAGAACCCTCTGTCGAAAATAAATGTTTGTCAAGTGTAGAAAGGTAAAATTGGTATTACAGAAAGCGGAGTCCAAAATATATCTCTCTCTTCTCTTTTTTTTATTTTTTTTTTTTCTTTTAACTAAGCAGGTCAGAGTGTCCTCTTTAACCATGGATTTTTGAGCTCTGATTGTTTTGTGTAATTGTTTTAACAATCCTTTGCTGAAGTTTTGATGGGTCTATTAAAAAAAATTATCCCCACAGCTTGATCAAATCTTAATCCGTGAACTAAACCCAATCTGATTTTGCAGCAGAAGTATCTGAATGTGAATACAGTGCAGTTCTTTCATTGATATCACATTAGCTTTTGGAGCTACTCCAGACTCACTGGAGGTTTACATGCAAACCTGACTCACTGTGGGTCTTCCATTCATATCTGATCTTCTTCCAGATCTGATGTCAATGGAAGCACTGTATACTTTATGCTGCTGCTATCCAGCTTGGCCTCCCTCCAGAAACTTAATGTTTTTCTTCAGTTGCATCAGTGCCACTGAGCAAAAGGAGAATGACATCCGTATGTTTGAAGATGAAAGCCGAGTCAACATCTCAAGTGAAAAAATGGATGCATTTGTAGACCTACAGTAATATGGTAAAAAAAGTAAATTTCTTGAAATACAAGTTTAGGTCTCAAAGCTCCTGTGGCTGTTGTGTATGTTATATTTTCTTGAAAGAGATCAGCAGAAAGATGCATTTCCATGGTTTTCTTTTGGCAACTAAATTTTGAACCTTATAATTTACTGTATTTTTTTTTCTTTAATCAAAGAAGAGAATTTGGCAATAAATAATCAACTATTCAAAGCAAGTGAAAGAGTAATTGACTAGAAAGCTGATTAAGAGAGCTAGGAGCCTATTGCTGCACATGAACAGGACTCAAAGGTGTTTTCTGAGGAGAGATTTGTATTATTGCAGTTGTATAATGCAACAAATGCAAACAGATCCCAAACAATATGAGTCACTTGCACACTCAGTGAGACCAGACTGGCATTTTAAAGTTATTTACTGAAGAATTCTTTAAACTCTTCCACAAATTTTAGCGTTAAACATACTACTCCAAGGGCTTTTATTTTACCTAAACTTGCTCTTGAGAGGCAGTGCTGCCCTGGCTGTGCCTGGACACCACTGCCACAGGGCATTGTATAAGCTCATGTTCCCTCCAGCTGCAGAAGACTGTGTTAGGGAATCAGTGCTCCATCCGCCATGTAAAAACATCATGTACAAAAAGAAAATAGTTATAAATGCACTGTAGAGAAGGTAATTTAATGTGTAATCTGGTCATATCTTACTCCAGGCTAAGCAGGACCTTATGGAAGGCACAGTGACAGTAAAATCATGCATACAAAACAACTTTAGGAATCAGCATTTAATTCATTTTGTCTGAAGTCTCTTACATACTAGTATTATTCTTTCAAAAGCCCAAGTATATTTTGTAATAAGTCATGAAGGAGCTGAAAGGCTAAAAAGGACTGTGTAGGGTCACTCCAAGAGTTGTTTATTTGTTAAAAGCAATTTCTGAAGCTGTTTCCAGATGTTAGCAGGTAAAGTGAACTAAATTCTTGGATCTCTACAAGGTTAAGATGACTTCAGCTCTTGCTTGCTATGGAAACGTTAACAGACTAGTCTAAGCACCATCTAGGTAGATAAACATGACCCTGATTTTAGCTCATCTGTGTCACTTGACAAAAAATCTGATTACAGTTGCTTGAACTGTTTATATTAGTTTCCTTGAGTCTTTATTCGCTAAATCACTACCAAACACGATATCCAAGCATTTGTAATATACCAAACTGCTTTGCAATGCGTAATACAGAGTAAAATGTGTGGCGCTCCATGAGGGTGAGCACTTTGAAAATATCTGAAGCAGTTCAGGATAAGTGTCTATATGCTTCTTCAGCCCAGCACCTAGTAAAAGGGTTGAGGGAGTGAAGAAAATGCAGAGTATGCCGGCATTTGCCTCTTCTTCTCCATGATGGGAAGGGGAAGAGTTCTGGTTGTTGAGCTGGAAAAACACAAGAAAATGGCAGCTGCTACCACTGCTCCAATGTGCCTCTGCCTTCCAGTCTGTCTGTGGGCATGTTCAAGTGCACTTCACAGATATTTTTCATAGCTTTCTCGAGCATTTTCTTACACTGCTGTGTAGAAAAGCCACACGTGAGAGATCTTTTTTTATTAAATCTAAACATAAAAAGAAAATTTCACAAATCTGTTGGTCTGGCTGTTTCCCAGTCATATGTCATCTGAATTACATTACCACAATATTCCAGACATTAAATTAAAGACAGTAGGAACAAGTATAGTTGACATCTGTGCAAAATTTAAAACTAAGGAACTTCCAGTGGTTTCTTTAATCCCAGCCAAATTATGGCTTTTACCACACTCTTCCTTCTATAACGCCAAGGGTTTTTTTTTCTCTCTCTCTCTCCAATACATTCACAAGATCACAATGATGCAGCTGCAAGGCATCCTGTGCTGTTCCTGTGTGGGCTAGCCATGCCAGCCGCCGCACTTGGAAGAGGTGCGGCTGCTCTGAGGGGTCACTGCCTTGGCTTCCTTGGTTTTTGGTATCACCAGGAACGTGCAGTGCCTGGAAGAGGTAATCTCTGGTGTGCCAGGCATAGCTTGCGTACCTTTTTTTGCTTGACAAAGGGAAGAAATCAGTAAATTTCTTTGCTACGAGGAGTGTGTAGCACTGAGAGACATGGTATCCTGGGAGACTGTGAAACCTGTGTCCTTGAAGGCTTTCAAGACTTGCCTTGGCACAGCCATGGCTGACCTGACCTAGTACTACAGTCAGGGGCTTCAACTAGATTACCTCCAAGGTTCCCCTCCAGGAAGCATTTTTAATAGTCATTGCTCTGTCACTGGTGAAATAGACAACGGCCATTGCTAGTGGCAGAGCAATAGTTGCTTAATTGTAACTATGACAATCTAATCACAGTGAGGTGGAGGAGTTTTGCTTTTTCCCCTCATCTTTGGCTGAAAGATGTTAATGGCTTCTAGTAAATATGTTGCTCCAGCAGTCAAAGATGTGGTTAAAGTGAACGAGTAACCTTTCATTCAGGGCAACTAAATGCCCTGATGAGTACTGGTAGTGGAGAAAGCCACAGCTCAAGGCAAAGCCTGCTGTGGTCAGACCAATTAGAAGCTAAATCACATGCACTCACTTATACAGGGGAGAGAGAGAGAAGCAACACAGCTACTTGGCTGAGGATGGCATTCTTCTGCCCTAAATCAGTGGGGTAGGCAGAGGCTGCCCAACGTGGTGCTGCAGGTTCCACCTGGCTCCTGCCCTTCAGTGCCCACCACCATTCCCAGGACTCCTGTCTGCAGCATGCCCATGCCATGAGCTGGCCCACACAGGAGCAAATCAGGATGTCTTGTGATTCCCTTCATCCCGTTGTTTTCCTCTGTGTTTGTTCAGCTGTGAGTATATTTGGAAATGCATTGGGTGGTGGATGGGTTTCTTTGACACTGCAGAAGGAAGAGTGTGGTAAAGGCACTATATTTTCCACATTATGTGATTGATACTATTCTTCTTTCCTCTTAATAGAAGCAATCCACTATGGCTTTGAGATTGCCTTAAGCACATAGGCCAGAAAAAAAGAAAAAGGAAATATGTTTCATTTTGGTTTGGTATATCTAAACACAAATAGTATTTTCGGTGGGGTTGATGAGGCAAAGGTAAATATAATGTTGAATATTGCTTCAGAAGAAACATCATTCCTCTACCTTTAATATTTCCATCAAAAACTATTTTGGTGTGGAAAATCTAGGATTTTGCATATTCTTTTCCCAAGGAGGAAAGGAGTAAAATAACTTGAGAAAACATTGATGTTTTCTACAATGAAATTAATACTTTGCTTAGAAAATGTATCTGCATGCTTGTAGAAATGAACTTTTCCATTTTAAATAACAGTTCAATATAGTTCACTTTTTGTTGTATTTGAAGAATCTGAGGTACAGAAATGAAAGCTGGGAAGATACTTTCCTGTTCTTAAAACTTGAAGCCATGTTCTGCTATGTGGGCTTAGAAGAGATGGCTTACAAGAACTGCACATTGCAGTGAAAGCAAGGGAGAACATGTCTTAATCTTACTTTTACAAAGCACAAAAGTCTCTTTTATGTAATCCTTTGGGTTGTCCCTCTGAGTTCAATGTCATTGAGGTTAAGCGATGAATAATGGATGGAAAGTAGGATCTTCTCATGCTTCTGGGCAGAGTTCTCTTTTCTATGAGTTCATTATCCTCCAGATCTGAAAATTGAATTGGGAACTCTGCTTCTCAGGTTGCAAGGTAGGGTGGTTGCTTATGGATCCTGGCACCAGGAGGTGACAGTCACTTGTGGAGGCCAAGCAATGAGAAGCACCCTGGCGCATACAGGATGGTTGAAGTACCAGCCTTGATTCTTCCATGCCTACCCAGACCATTTGTAAGTGAATCCAGGATGAGATAGTGGTGATCTGGCAACTACCACATCAACAGAACAGCGTATATCGCATCTTCTTTGTTAGGCAGAATGTACCCATCTATTCTCTTGCTTTTAGCTTGGGAAGGAAGTCATGAGACCTCATCTCTCTTCAAGCAAAAAGTGGAAATTAAAGCATATATAAGACTCCACTACATTTGTTATTTATTTGTCAGGTTCTGGCAACCTGCTTATAGCACTGCAAGACAGAAATGTGAATTATGACCTGTAACATCTTCATTTTATGGTCCAGACCTCAACTTGAGTATCTGCACAGGCCCAAGTTAGTTTTAATGAAGTGTATGGGGAATCTCCTGTGAGTAAGTCTGTGCATATTGTTCTCCCTGAGAGATCAGAGAGGATGGAATGATATGTGATGTTTTACTGCTGTTTGCTCATTCGTTTTCATTTACTTGTTATTCAATTATGATTTTTAAACAGCTGCAAACAATGAGATTCAAATATAAAGTCCAACTGTTTTTAACATCAACCAGATATCTGATATCTTCTTGGCAATCTGGGATCCAGAAATCAATGAATAAATCGCCATCATCCAGTGAATAAAATAGTCATCTGAGTAAGTACGGCACAGATGTGCCCTTTCACTAAACTAACATATACTGTATGCAGGATACCTTAAACATGATGCAGTTTCATGTTTCATAATACATGCTTTTTTTGTGCAGCAACATATGTCTTCAGTTGTGACCGCCTGAAGGTACTGCTATAAACTTGATGGCTATTATTGTCTGTATACTGTCTGTTGCAGTTGGCTAGTCGTTGTAGAAACCATTTTTTCTCTGCTAGTAGAAAAGATCACTTTAATATGAATTAGCTCAATAAAAATATTTATTAAAACAACAGTCAACAATCTGCTCCTCCTAGCATGCACCTTCTACGGTATTAGATAAAAGCGCATATTATCATGTTACCAAGAGGAAAACTACTGAAATAAAAAGATTTATAAAAGAATAACAGTAAACAATCTGCTCAATCAGGCATCCTAACTACTTCGGTGTGTAATTATAGAAACGACACAATGTTTATGCAAGTGCCTTCAGAATAACAATAAAATGCAATGCGTTTTCTACCAAGGAAGATTTACCTGATAAAATATGCTGTAAGCCTAGCAGGGCTACTCATATGACAATAGAGGAGTAAACAGGGAGAAGCATTCCCTAATGCAAAGTCAAAAGGGCATAAAGGCAAGGCTATGGAATATGAAGTTTCATTATCATCTGAAAGGTTAGTGCTCAGTTTCATTTTTCTTTCGCTGTGTTTCAAGTATTTGTGCAGAAGGGGTGGGCAGCGTAAACAGAGCTTAAAACTGTAACACTCAAGGCTCTCCACTGTGCCAGGTGAATAAGAAGTTGAAAAGTTGTGAGGATGCCTGTTTGCATTTAGTGCTCATGTGTGTCTCGTTTTGTTACTGTCTCTGTTCCACTTTTTATATCTCGCTTGCTCATGGTCCAAGAAAGCAATCTAACCTCTATGTCTTACTTCTAGATATCTCTCTTAATCACTCAACTTATAGAGCAAATTCATCCTCTTTGCATCAAAAATCATACTCTTTGTAGACCTATTTCATCTCTAATCTTCCCACTGTGACAAGAAAATGCTCCCTGCAGCAGTGCCTTATGATGTCAGAGTGGGAGGCTTCTGGCTGGATGAGCAAAGAAATATTTAAAAGGTAATTTTAAATGTACAAGTTCTGACTGCATAGTCATCACTGGCCTCAAAAGAGAAGGAAAAGGTCTCTCTAGCTCGACCTACAGTTTCCCTTCTGCAGCTTCTAAAATAATAGTAGAAAATACTGCTGATTTGAAGGTTGGCCTTCTGCACTTATTCTGTGCAAGAGTTCATGATGGTAGAACACCAGTCCCTCCAACCCCAGTCAGGTCCTCACTGTTTGTGACCAGCCTGTTTTCTGCAGCATTTGAATGGATCTGAAAATGCCAATTGCTTTAATATCATAGTCAAAATAATTAGTCATGGTATTTGGATCACATCAGTAGCTTGCTCCCAGTCCAGTTATTTCCCTGCAGTACTGTGGCCTGTTTAACACTCCTGACTGAAGTGGGGTCTGTGGTGTTTTTACAGCTGAAAAACTGCCCTTTTAGGATGCTGGTCAGCAGGATGCAAGAGCAACAATACATCACTCTAATGCTTTGGCTGCATTCCACTCATAACTGACTCTACTCACTGGTAGACATTACTTTACACCCTTATCAGGGATGGGCCAAGTTGACATCCTAGCAGTGCTAGTAAAACTGAATTGGGTTACCTCAAAGGCGCACAAAGATTTTGGCCGCTTTTGCCGTAGGTGGAAGTGGAAGATGGGATCCAGAGTCAGTAATCTGGGTTGAAAGCTCCAAAGTCTTGGGTTCATCTTCTATAATGGTGTGATAAGACAAATGGGTGGCAGCAATTGCTGCTGTGGGGAACAATGTTTCTCTTCTGACACAGCCAATTAGCCCCTTCCAGATACTTCTCAGGTCTGTCTCATAGTGTTCTGTAGATCACAGCTTTTTGGAGTTGTGATTCCAAACAGGATTTTGGTTTTCCTTTTTCAATATATTATTTGTATTACGTTATGGTAGCAGATATGTGGGAATATTTATGGCTCTGGCTTGAGGAATTTTCTGGCTGTAGTAGAGCCTCTAACCCCTAAGGAGCCTGGAAAGTAACTGGTTCAAAGGAAGAGGATAGGAAGCTTAGTGGTGATTTTTGAAAACTAAGGGGTTTGGTTTTACCTTGGATAGTTACCCTTTAACTGTTTTATTTTGTCCTTAAACAAACGTGATTTACTCCCACTTTTTGTAGCATTCCTCATGTTTCCCTCATGTTTCCAAAGGAGATCCTGGAAACATCAGCATTGTGTTTGCTTTAAGTTATACAAGGAATTTAACACTCTTAGAAATAATCCAGATTTGAACACAAATACTAAGAATGACTAGAAATATTTATAAGTCCATGCAGAACAGGGTTACTAAGGCACTTGGTGTGAGCGGGTAACTGCTCTGCACCCTTTGCTCATTGAGCTCAGGAGGGAAAGAAAACTCCAAACAGCTATTAATCAAAGAAGAGCTATAAAGCAACACCTGTAGGTACAAATCCATGCTGTGAAGGACAAGCTCAGCAGCTAAAGGAGGGCATTGTTCCAATAACTAGTAATGAATCAAGACACTCCTGAACACGGACAGGACTGGGCATGCATCAAAAATTAAAAAGATCCAGCAAATCAGCTGTTGGTTTAATATTCAGAGACACTCCCCCTACCAGCAAAGGTATCCCTCCAAAACACAGAGTATGTATCACACTTTAATATCCTTGTTTCAGGGTGGTGCATGTCATATCCTATTTGTATCGTTGCACCCTGTTGGTGGGCCACTTACAGTGGGGCCGTAATTTTCTCCAAAACAGGCTTGACTGGGGTGCTGGTCCCCAGGGTTCTATCAGGGGAGAAAGGCTTTCAAAGCTGACTATGTTCGCATTCAGGAGCTGGAGATGAGCAGTACAGAGGTCTGCATGAACATGCTAATCAAACTGGGGCTCTCAGTGAGCCGTGTGAAGGTGTGACCCTGCAGTACATTCAGGCAGTCCTGGCTTACCCAGTGCTGAAGTGCCTCTGGGTCATCAACCAGCATTGGGCCAAGCTGGAGTCCTCCCAGGTGAACTATGGGAAAGTTAAATGACTTTTTGAGCACTTAATGAGACTGTGGAAAAATGTTGGAGGACTGTCAGACTTGCATGACTTGCATAAATCCTCTCAGCAGAGTGAATGCTCAGTCTGAGGGGAAATCTCTCCTGTAGCTGTGTACAAGCCAACTAACTTAGTCTGAAAGGACCAAATTAACCTTGGATAAGAGGCTTTTGTGCATGGATGGTTAGTGGATTAAAGGAGACATCCAAGTGAAAGCCCAAGCTAAGCAAAGGGAAAGAGCAGCCCTGGCTGAAGAAATGCCCTCCCAGGGATTTTCTTGTCTACAAGAAAGACCTTGAGGTGCTGGAGCATGTCCAAAGAAGGACAACAAAGCTGGTGAAGGGTCTAGAGAACAAGTCTTATAAGGAGTGGCTGAGGGAGCTGGGGCCGTTTAGCCTGGAGAAAAGGAGGCTCACAGGAGAACTTGCTGTTTTCTACAACTACCTGAAGGAAGGTGGCAGCAAAGTGGATTTCAGTCTCTTCTCCCAAGTAAAAAGCAATAGGACAAGAGGAAATGGCCTCATGTTTCACCAGAGGAGGTTTAGGTTTGATATTAGAAAAAATTTCTTCACTGAAAGGATTATCAATCATTGAAACAGGCTGCCCAGGGAAGCAGTTGAGTCACTTTCCCTGGAGGTAGTTAAAAGAACTGTAGATGTTGCACTTAGGGACATGGTTTAATGGTGGACTCAGTGATCGCAAAGGTCTTTTCCAACCTAAAAAAGGCTGCTGGCAAAGCTCAACACAAAGCTTGGGCCCACAGTTTACAGTGTATTTACTGAGTCAGTAACTGCTTTGGGGGATTTCTTCAGGCCCACCACCCCTCACTTGACAGGCAAACAAGGGACCTCCTGCTGCTCCTCAGCACATGGCCACCTCTGCTGCAGCCCACCAGCCTGCAGGCCCAAATACCCACCTGCATTTGGAGAGCAGAGATCAATTCAAGGAAAAAGGGTGGCACTGCATCCGGGGGGCACATTTGGTAGGAAAAGTGGATCTTGCATACAGTCACACTATCATGCCTTGTTTTAAAAGGCATGATACCTTGGAAGGCAAATGCTGCATGTTACTTTTGCTATGGTGAAAAATTACATCTTTAATTTAATCTCTTTTTAACAGGGTTCGGTCATTATCCCTTACATGGGAGCTGGCTGTCCATTTGACATCAGAAAGCTGTGCATCATCAAGCTGGGTACAATTGCTTCATCTTTTTCAGAGTTAAAAACTTGCATCCATCAGGCCCAAGCTCTAGCATGGGTGACAGCACTGGGAGTTCATGAGTGCAGCAACCCTGCATTCATGGGCATCATCATCTGCTTTCAGTGAGCAGCAGGACTAGCGCGAGACCCACATTGCTGTGTCTGGTCTGGGTGATATGTTCCAGCCACACTACGCTCACTGTGGGGAGAGTAAAAATGGCTTATGGTAGCTGGTGGCATTGGCAGGATGTATAGCAGTTGCTGCATATCAGCTCCGTGGTCAGTGACTGCCTGACAGATTGAGATAAAACTATTTCTTGTCAAGATGATTCCAGGCTACTGAGAATGTATATTCAAAGCTTGTCTAGAAACTCTGCTCGGTGCTGTTTGTGTCTTGGAAAATGCCGTGCACAGAAAAAGGACAACAGCCAGCATGCTTATTCAGAGCAGGAGTTGCAGGCAGGACAACTAAATCACTAGGTCTTTAAGGCTCAAAATAACCTTGGAGCTACCTTAAATCAATTCTTTCAGGGTTCCTTTTGTGTACCTATGGAAAAGAGGGAGTAGCTGACTTGCTGTTGTACTGCACACTCTCCTGCTGCGCCAGAATGGTATTCTTGCAGTCAAAGTCATACAGTAACAGTGTTGGATGTCTTTTAAGTTGAAATTTAGGTCCAGCCTGCTGTGTAATGAGCAAAGATCAGGGAATCACAAAGATGCTTATGACCATTTTTTGATTCTCTGAGTTTGACTGGAGACTAAACGGATTAGACTAGGATCTCCAGTCTACCCTCATTATTACACTAAAAATATTTTACTGTAACTCTGCAGATGGCAAGCCTGACATAATATCTACCCCATTATATTTAAGTTTTAAATTTTCTTTATAAACAAACCTGTTATTTGCCATACTATAGAACTGAAGCAGTGCAAAGACATTTAAGGCAATTACATTGATCTTATATATCGAGCAGCAACATGAATATAAAAATATATATATTTATGTTCTTGAATTAGCAGCTGGAGTTAATAATAATTGAAGTTTGGAGTTAATTGTAACTGAAACTTGTAAACTGAAACTGTAAATGAAACTATTCATTTAGGACAACCCCCCTGAGGTTTCTGTGACCAGGATTTTATTGCCAGAGACAAGAAATTTCACCACCATCACTGGAAACGTGCATGTTTCTGTCAAGTCAGTTATAGAAGAAAAATAATCGTCTTGCAGGAAGATGCCCAGATAAATCCAAAAGGTACGATTAGGTTAGTAATGGAAGATCTCTCTCCTAACTCCTATATATTGCAGATAGTAGGAATCACTAGGAAAACTTAAAATTTTCAGAGTGAGACAGTAAATACAGAATAAATGGTTACATTTCTTAAAACCTGTCTAGTTACAGCTAGCATTAAGCAAATCAAGAAAATGGGTGAACTAATTCCTGAGAGCTGGAATTTCACTAGCCTGGGTTTGAGCTGGTGGGAAAACAGTTTTTTCATCCTGCAGAATTTAAGATTTGTGTTCTCCTTCCCAATCCTTTCACCAGAATCCAAAATTTACAAAGACTTTTTGTGAAGCATGAAGGTCAGCCCTGACAGGTAGGTCCATGGAGGATCTTCCCAGTCTTAAGGGAGACTGGATTGGAGTAGCTGTGCTGTCATTTTCTGCTTCTTAGGTTGGAGAAGCTTCTGTAGTTGGACTCTTCCTCTCTCCCTTTGGCAAAAATTACACATTGGACAAGAGAGGTTATACAGGTTAAAGTTCAGTGGAAAATACTCTTGTGAAGCATTTTGATTTTGATGAAAAAGCATATTCTTTTTCTTCAATGAAAGGAAAACATGACCCCCACCCTGTAATAGCTCTGTTTTTCATGCAAGCAAACACAATTCCCCCCAACAATAGCTCCTCTATTTTGCATGCAAGCGTACACACATTTCCCTTTGTTATTGTTTGTAGAGTACTTTGAATAGGAAATCGTATTTGATGCTAAGCATTAGTGCAGCTTGCTGGCAGCTTGTTTACCTGGTACCCTAAGTGCCCCACCAGTCCTGAGACACTTGGTGCTGCTATGAAGCAGCATCTCTCTTTGTTCCCTCCATGCCTCACAGTTTCTTAGTGTGTGAAATAATGATTGCACATTACGCTTTAATTTTCATTTTTAGGCAGACATGGTCTCAGCCATCCTATGTGACAAGAGCGATTAGTCTGACCTGCTATATGAATCCATCACTGCCTCTTCAGCTGCCACCCTTTTGGCATTTTGTATCTTAGAGGAAGTACAAAAGTCAAGCATCAAAACTGAAATAATTGCATTAATATGTGTGAAGAAATGACATGAATATGCTTCTGAAGCTCAGATACTCTGCTTTTTCATTATTTCCACTGTTGCACGGAGATCTGTCACAAATGTTTGTCACTGGAAAGAGTGCACAGGAAGGAGGGACATAAGTAGGTTGGTAGGTAGGTAGGTGGGTAGACAGACAGACAGACAGACAGTTACCTAGAGGAAAGGACAGAAGAGGCAAATGTGGAAAGCTTTTGTTTGAAATGCACTGAACATCATTTCCTGGAGACTTTCACAATGGAGTCAAAAGGCCTTGTGTCTAGGTAATTGCAGTCTGCTAAGGTTTGATGATGGAGAAGCAAACGAAAACATCATTCATAAAATGTCCACAGTACATGCGCTACAACCAACTGGGTCAGTGTAGTAAGAGCCAGCTGACAAGATCTGGGAAGTCAGAACAGCCAAGCTCTAACGCTGATTGCTGTTTATTATTTATTCACTTTATGCCTCTTAAGCTGGGACATGCAGACCAACACAAATTTGCTTTGCCTTTTAGAGTATGTTTGAACAGACAAAATGGGTGTCTTTCAGTAGGTTTATCTCATGTGAGAGCACTTACAATAATTATCAAGGGGATGTGTGTCAGGGCAGGACCTGATGCATTTAATACAGAGCCATCTAATGCATGGGCTCATGTGAAAAGGCATGTAGCCCAGGGTCCTACAAAGCAAGAAGCCTGTAGCAACTGTGTTGATCTTGCTTGTCCACAGCCATCCCTGAGGGTAAGTCCCCTGACACCAGTCTTGCTAACTATGATGCTGCCAGGAGTCAGACTTTAACGCCCAACAGGATAACCTACATCAGTAGTAGGACTTTTGGTTGCCTGTAGTAAGATTTCTGACTGTATGAAGACACACTTCTTTTCATGCTCCCAGCCAACACTGCTTTTTTGCAGGAAATCATGATTTTTTTCTGTTTGTCCTGCAAGCCTTCTCTGAAGAAGAAAGCACATAGCTGCACTTAGCTTGGGAATAAACATGCTCTGGAGTACAAAAGCCTGGGCTCTGCACTAACCACAGCAACATGCCTCCTGTTTTGGAGCTGTCTGACATCTGTCCGAAGAGAAGCACAGGCAGCTGGAGTTCACATCTGCCTGGAAAACAGCATGTAGACATACCCATATGCATTCTTTCAAATCTTTTAAGCATAGACAAAGCCTATGAGAAATAAAAGGGAATGAATCTCATGCTACCTGCAGCTAGAGAAGTTTGATGCTGATGTTTACCTAGCTATGAAGCTAAGGATTTAGGTCTGTCGTCTTGCTCAGGAATGGGAGTTTGAGGCTGAAAGGTTGATATAAATGGTGCATTCAGAGAAGATTTTGCATGTGTGTGTATTGGTTAAACTGTATATTTAAAGAAGGGAAGAAACACTATTTCGCACAATTCTGCATGGCTATTTCTCAAGATAAGACAGGCTTGAGTTGCATTCCCAGATCTTGGATAGGGTAACTTCCAATCTATTCAGCGTTTTTTCCTGAATTAGTTTACTTAAACATCAGTGCCAGACTAGCAGCTGTATGGTAGAGGGATAGCCAACCCATGGAGTCTGAGAAAGCTTCCTGAAGGTCTGTAACTTAACAAGCCATGCAAGTTGTACCTTCACAACTGCAATTTCCAACAAAACTCAACACTGATGAGGTGTTTCTCTCTTTTTGTAAGTGAGCTGTGAAGCAGAAGCCATAGTCTGTGAAGGAGATCCTGCAAATATTTCAGCCATGAATTACTGCCATTTTATTGCTGGGCTTCATTTTTTGTGCAGCTGCAACTCTGTGGTGCTGTCCCTGATAAAGTAAATGATGATACTGAGTAACATCTTTTCAATTGTGTCTGTTTCTAAGAGAATTCTAGTTTATTTCTCAGCATAATGCACGTCCTACATCTAGTTTACTTTTGACTTATATTCCGTTCAAAGATATAAGCATTCATGAAGCCTGCTAGCTAATAATGAATTAAGCTCATTTTAAGTCATTAATCTATTGTTCTACATGATCTTTCCAGAACACATTTAGGATGTCTGATGCAATGTTTATTCTCAGTCCTTTTAATGCAAGTCTTCTCTATAACTGCCTGCCTGCCTTCACTTTCCATTTGCATCCTGCAAAGGACTGTCTATACAAGCCTAATGGTTTACAGTAACCCTTTAAAAATTAGATATTTGTGGTGAACCCATTTAAGATAATTTTTACAAAAGTCTATTATTCCACCCAAGCCTCTTCTGAACAGAAAGCCAAGTGCACTAAATGTATCAGCACTACGATAGCCCAAACCCATTTGCTGTGGTATTGGGGACTGACACACAAATGACCCTTGGTGTCAGTACATGGAAATTACTTGTAATTATTCTATATTTTCCAGCCCTCAACCTGTTCATCTCGTAACTCTTTGGTAGAGAGTCCTTTGAGCTAGCATTATCAGGGGAAATTCTGAGATCTCTGTTGGAGCTCTCCAATTTGCAGCTGAGTAGCTGACCCATTTTTGTTTAGGGCAATGTGTCTTTGGTTATAAAATCATCATTCTTTACAAGCCTCTTGCAGGGGGACAAACGGATGTATTTTTTTTCTCTATGTGACATTTTTAAACTCATAGACAGACATTATTTTCTCAGCATTTTTTTAATCTCCATTTCATGAAAAATGAAGGGCTTTGGCCTAGAATTTCAATTTGATTTATGTTCACAATTTCTCCCAACATGTTTCAACCTAGCTGATATCAAAACATGAACATTAGCTTTAATCATTACCAAAGGTTTCCATGTGATTCAATAGTGTAAGAGGATGTTGGTTTTCCTCTTAATTTTTTAATTTCTCATAAACTGAATATCAAATTTACTAACTTTCATCCAAAATCAATTACTTTGAAAACCTGTAGGAAAAGAGACCTTGAAAAAATATCCTACCATAGTTTCTGTCACTCTATCCAATCTTGGAGCTGTCTCTTGTTAGTTGGAATCATTACTATATCTTAAAAGCAGCAGCTTTGTGCAGTAAAATGGCACCATACTGCTCAATCTATATGCTAGGTAGGAGTCCTCTGAATTTTTGCTCCATATTCTACTGATTTTTCTGTGTGTTTATTAACACTAGCAACTCAATAGAGCTGTGAAAGTATGAATATTTCTCTATTCCAAGTCATCAGAAAATAATGCTTTTTCTCTTCTGAGGCCAGGATCTTTAAGAGTGGGCAGAATGTAAATCAGAAATGAAAAGGATTTGATTCCCACTTGCCAAGGGGAGGTTCCCATCTGTTCTCACTGAAGTGTATGGGGATTTTTGCGATTGACTCTCTTGAAAAAAGGGTCAGACCTTAATTCGAGGGAGGAGAGAGCATTTAGCTCTTTTGTATTTTCATCTAAAATAAAAACGCTTCAGCTAAATAGGCTTGTGAACATCTGAAGAAGCTGCTTAGTAAAAAATATTCTCAGTTTTGTAAAGGTGTAAAGCCCTAGAAATTAGGTTGTCTTGCCCACCGCACAAGCAAATCTACATAGGTTAAGGAGGTGCATCAGTACCTCTTATACCCCATGAAAGCCAAATCTAACTTGTCAAGGCCTTTTCCATTGCTAAGAATATTCAAAAATTTTACAGGTCATCAAGGTTGTGCCTGTTCCTGCCACCAGACTGAGGAATCTCCTGACAAAGAGCCAATCAAACATAGCTTCACCTTCATCTTTTGCTACCAATCTACATAAGCAACTTGATACAGAGACTGCATTCTGGACCATATTATTTTAGTAGTTTCGCTAGTTCAGTCAGTCTGAAGAATCACATATTTATGCTGAAATGTTTCTTTTTTTACCTTCAGGACAGAACTGGGGGTGAATTCCAGCTCAGGGTGGGGTGGGCTGCACAGTAGACCAATTTTACAGTTTTTGACAGCTCCTGATTACAAAATTGTTATCTGTTGCCCTCCAGCTTGCTCCTATAGCAAGGTAATTGCAATATTTATTTTCAATATGCAGTTTGTTACTTTCCCCTTCATGTCAATCTAGTCCCTCTTATTCTCTTTTATTTTTGCCTTTGCAGTGGGTAACATATTTAGTGTTAAGGCTGCTTTTAGCATCAGATTTTGGTTGTTCAGGGAAATGAGCATTAGGCTCAATGTATAAAACAAAACCATAAAGTAGTCCTAACAAATTAGTTTATGAACAATGGAAATTAAGACATATTGCATGAGGAGATTAAGACAAAAAAAAAAAAAAAAAAAAAGAAAACCCCTTAAAGCAATTATGAAGCATAAACCGTATTAATACTCTCCAACTCAGTGTAAGATGAGAGCTCACAAAGGAACTTTTCTAGTCGGTAGGTAAATGTGCATGCACAGGGTCCTCTATTCTGCCTAGTCCCAACAACCCGTTCCAGAAGTATCTGTAGCTGTCTTACTGAAATTAAGCATCTGGTGTAGGAAATCATCAGCTGGTGTTAGAGAAGCCATGGTCTTCACTGACTAACCAGAACTTGGGAGGACATCTCTTGTGATTGTCATACACACCTTTGGTTTCAGAGCACCAAAGGTCAGGACACGCTGAAATGTTCACTTGTGTACAAACATAACATACATGCACACTTTTCAGCTGGCCTTTTTTAAGACTGTGTCCCATTGAGTTCTAGTTCTCAGTAAAAACATCAGGTGTATCATGCTCAGCTGCTGGCAGAGGATGTAAAGCTTCCTGAAATCTATCTTTATCAGTATAGGAAGATTTGTGGAGTCACTGCTTTCATATCACACTAGTCACTACCTTGACTTTTTAAAGAGCAGATAGTTTTCTCTTGCTTTGCTCACTACTTGCTGAGGTAAGATATTGAAATTCAATGGAGTTATGCCAGTTGAATCATCTAAGGATGCTGCCTTCTATTTACTCTTACACCTCCTGAAGGATGTGTGATTCAAAATCCATTGGGATTGATCTTTTATCTTTGCATTCAAAATGTTACTATTTTTCCTTCCACTTTTCACAGAGCAATATAAGAACTGTCTGCAAAAATGTCTTTCGAAAAAGTAGATTGTAACTATCCACTTGAAAAACTTTGATTTATTTCAGCTACAGTTCCAACATCTTTAATAGTATTTTCTAGTAATGTTCACAGGAGCTCGTTTGCAAAGAAGTAAGTTGATATTACAAACTTTCTTGTAAAATCTGAAGTTTCTTGCATATTCTTGTAAAAATAAGCCAAGTAGCTAACAAGTTTTGAAGCAATAGCTATGGGGCAAAAGCTATAGTATGTTAAATCACACAATAAGAACAGCGAATTGTCACGGTGAACAGCCCCACACACATAGAGCCTGTAGATTGCTCAGAAAAAGCTGTTCATCAGAAAAAGAACATATCTACACAAATATATTTTGTAATCTATTAAAGATGTGAGGAATTCTATCTGTAAAGGACTCTTGCTGTAATACAGAGGCAGCTGAGTAGAGACACTGAGTGGAATAGATCTGTGTTAAACACCTTATCTTCAAGTGGTTGCTGAGCACCACATGGTAGAAGAATAAAAATAGCCGAAGTAGCATGGAAAACTTTAAATCTCTATCAGAGCCAAAAAGCTACGGAAATAAGGAAGACAACGGGAGGAAATTCGGTAGGCACTTCACTCTGTGTTTGTTAGCAAGCAGTGCCAGTAGAAATTAAGGCATTCATAAGGTAGCCTTGTTTTTGACAGTGGCTGGTTCTGAAAAGCTTGTTGCAGTTAATAATTTTCTGTTAACTAGAGCAGAGGCTGACTGTGAAGCGGTAGTACAGAAATGCGAGGAGCCCTGAAATCCATGTAAAAATGAAACATATGTGTGATATTGGCTCAGAGGAAGCAGAGGCTTGCAGTTTTGAGGGCTAGCTAAGAGGAGACTGGGTCCTAATGGGAGCTGGGAAGAATATTCAGAGAAACTACTGGAAAATCCAGAATGCAGCTGAAAAAAAGCCCTTATAAGATGCTGGTTAATGCATGTGAGTGAGGAAGTCACTTGGCACAGTCTACAGAGTGAACTCCACAGTTTTTTGATACTTCAGGCCTGGTTTGGTATGCTAAAATGTCACCAAAACTTCAACTCTGTAAGGTTAAAAAGGACACAGAGCTCTACCTTGGATCAAAACAAGAACACAGCAGCTTGCATACACTGGACAATCACCACTTAAAAAGATGGTGTCCAGAAAACGAAATACCTATCCAAAAAGGCAATGAGTTGCACCATGTTTTTAATTGATTGCAGCATTCCCGGAGTACGGCCAGTGTGGGCAAAGGATGACAAGTACGCCTCTGGCTCAGACGAACTCCACATAGCAGGAAAAAATAATGCTCTGCAAAATATGAAGACTGTCAACCTGAAGGTAAATATGACAGTTATTATTTCAAAGCTGCACACCAACACATAAACCACTCTTCACAGAAACTCTACTAAAAGAGTTTAAAGAAAAGACTCAAAAATAGAAGATAAACTGTTGAAGAGTGTTATTTACACATCAGCTAAAGAAATATTTGAGGTACAGCCACAGTTAAACAGTAACAAGTGTATGAATGCTACTTCTTGAGTTAGAAGGATGCCAGTTCTTTTATCTTATCCAGGGGCATCATGCTGAAGTGATAGAAGCCAAAATAAATAAGGATATCTTTAGAATATCTCAAAGTGGAGTGGTTTTTCTCCTGCTGGACTACTACAGAGCTGACAGTGCACTCCCACTTCTATAGCAGCGCTGCGTGTGTTACCCTACTCTGAGACTGTCACAGCAGAAGGATGCATGTGGTATGATATGGCACTATCAAAACAAATTACTTGCTGCTTCTTGATGTCACTATTCATGTGTCTGAGGAAACATAAAAGTTCAGGTGTCGGTAACATCAGAGGCTAACTGGACATCACTGTTAAGATAGTTTAGCAGACAGGTTGGAGGTTTCATGTGTTATGTGAGCACTGCTCACTTGTCATTCACCGGCTATTCTGGGGAATAACTATGTGGCTTCTGGGTGGTGCAGAGATGTGTGCTCAGCACTACTTGTGCAGTACCTAGTACCTGGGGGAAACAGGGAATGAAACAGTCTTTGCCAAGGTCCTTGCTGCAGAGTGGTGACTGAATAGCATGGGGAGCTTGAACTCGTACAATTAACTGTTTCTATTCTTCTACAATACTCCAGTCAGTATTTTCCTGTGGTCAGAGTTGGGATTTCAGAAGCCGGATCTCTTATGTAATAAAGCAGCACAGTGACTGAAGTTCCTCTGCCTGACTTGGACAGTAAAACTGACTGGAAGAAGTTCACCTTTTTCTTTTTGTCTCCAGTATGAAATGCTTCTGTGAAAATATATTGGAAATTTTGTATCTTCATCATCAACTGGAAAATAGAAGGCCAACTTTCTTTTTTCAGTTATAAGTTTCAGGTTTCCACTATGACGTGGTTTAAGCTTTTGAAAAAAACAGTTCTTTTTGGCTACAAAAGAAATTGCAAGGGAAATCATTAGGAGAGTTTTCCACCTAGCTCAAATGTCATTCTTCAAGCAGCTCTACCCTTTTCAGCTTTCTTCTGATGGTGTTGTTAGACTTGGCAATTTGTAAAATTTGGTAGCTGTTATCATTCGTGATAGGAATTACCCTGAGGCATTGTATTTGTCCAACAATCAATTTCCTCTTTTAATTAGGACTGATGTACAAGTTGCATCCTGGTGTTGAATCAGACTCCAGCCGGCTCTGAACTTTTTGCACTTGATTACAATGATTGCAATTCTTGAGCTGGTTCTTCCAGTGTAACTTCCCTGCTTTAAAGAGAGTGGCAGTGGTTGGTTTGAACAGACAGCTGAGTGGGTATTTAGTAAGAATTGCATCTAATGCAACAGAACTGATCAATATAATTTTTCTTTTAAAGGTCTCTAGAAGGTGATGTTCATCAGAGCACAGATGATATAATGCTCTGGATGGAATAAAGAGCTTTAAGAAATGGCTGGAAAGAGCATGCACGTGCACAGGGTAGCTTTCAGTTACATCCAAGCACAGCCTCTATTCATAGCCACAAAAATAAAAAAGTCACCTCCATGGCTTAATTTCACATCACTACCAAATATGCAAGATAGGACATGTTGAGGTTGTTGGACTGTGTATTACCTAGGAGCTCACAGAACCTGTCTTCTGTCAGCCAGTCTGGCTGCTGCTTGGTTTCCAGGTCAATGTGAAGATGTTTTGATGAGTAAAAGACAAATGACTTGTGAGGTACTCATCTGAGGAAGCCTCTCTCAGCGATAAACTGATTGCATTTGCACCATGAAGGAGCTAAAGTCCCATCGTTGTAAGAGGGAAGAGGTAGCTGTCAGGTTGCTCACAATTTGGGCCCCAGATTTTTTTAATGTCTTTTCTTCTCTAGATTGGTAATAGCCTCATATCTTTAGCTTTCACTCTGAAGTCCCACCTAATTTTACTGCCAAGAGGAGAAAGGTGTGATATGGTCTGTGCTGGCACTGAGGAAGGTGAGGAGAGTGGTGAGCACCAAATACAGGGGCCTCTGTACCCTGTGTCTTCAAAAATGTGAATAAAACCAATTATTGTATGTTACTAGCCATTTGTTCTGTATAAAACAGGTCATATGTGACTTTAAAAGGCAAAGATTTGGACATTATAATTTAGTAACATGACTAAAAGTTATGGTCAGGTATTTAATCACAAAGGGCTAGCTGCATACCTCATTGACTAGAAAAACACTGCCTGTGTGCTTTTTGGAGTGTGCCACATATTGCAAAGCATATATTATCCTGTAAATATTAATGGTAAGTATTTTAAGATCAGTAGTTGCTCTCTTTTCAGAATAACTCAGACATGATGGTTACATTTCTGCCTTACCGGACTTGCTCTTTTGAGACCATTTAGTCAATCCTGTCTTGCTAGATTAAGAACCTCTTGAACAAATATAGTTCACTTTTTTCATTTTTATATACCCTCAAATAAGCCATTAATTGCCCAATGAGCCCCACAGACAATTAATAGTTTCTGTGCATAATACATCAAACTGACTATATATGAAACTTCTAACTGGATCATAGTATCGAGTTTAAAGGATACACACAGGCTTTAGGTGATCTGATTTCTACATCCAGCTTTTCCACTGACTGTAAGTAACTGTAAGGGTTATGACCCTGAAGGCCAGTTGTAGCAGAGGGCTGGAAAGCACGGCCCCCCAAAATGGACAACCTGAGGACCTGGCTACAGCATGCTAATAAGATGAATGTAAGAGTGAAATGTGAACACTTTAGAGGACATACATGGTTTATTTTGTACTGCATGGAGGTTTCTTATATCCCTTGAGTTTCAAAAAGTCAGACAATTATGACCTTGCGCTCAAAGAGCTAAAGGAAAGCTCTTTGATTACATGGTTAGGAAGTAGTATAAGAGCTAAGAGACAGCATCTGTTCACGTGTAATGGCCTTGCAGTCCAGGATTTATGCTGACGGTGGAAGAGCCAGCTGCCAGCAGGCATGCCATGCTTCCCCAAGAGCATGCCCAAACCACCAGTTTGTGTGTTGTAGGCCATGCATGAACATTTCATGGAGCGGGACTAGGAAGGGACATGCCTCCACTACAAGGTTACTGGCCAAATCAAGTCCCTACCAAGCTCTGCTCCTCTCTTTCTTCTCTGTCAGCCTCATGAATCTTAAGATATTCAGCACAGGGCATCCTGAGTTTGGTAAGAGGGCAGTTTTCCTACCCAGATGAACTCATAGGGTGCTCTCACAGGGAGACAATGCTGGGGTTTTGGCTTTCTCAGGCCAGGTAGGGAGCTGTATCCTTCTTCCTCCCTGAATTTTCCAAACATCAGCAGTCAGCGTATTAAAGACAGGCAGAGGAGCCATGCCATTCTGACTATTTTGCTGCCAGGCCCACCCTGGGAGCACTTTGCCACCATATCAAATTTGTTAGGAATGCGGAAAAGGGAAGCTGGAACCTGGGGTCTCTGCTTGGAACAGAGGAAGGTACTAGGTAAAAGCAGCAAGCTCAGAGGGGCTGCCTGAGGTGCCTTGAGCACATTTAAGGAAAAAAAACAGTTTGGAGATTCACAGCATTAGATAGATAGCATCTGAGCAAGAGTGCTTAGGACCCTGCTTTTCAGTCACTCTTGCAATACCTAGGTCCCTTCCTGGATTCGGATCTTAATCTTGGTTACTCAGTTTTGCCATCTGTTGGCACGGAAGAGTAATTCCTTTATTTATAGGCTTCATATGAAGAGGTCTATGGAGTTTAATTTATAATCTTTCAACAAAGTAGTTACAAATATGTTACCCTTCCTTTTATGAGCCAATATTCCAATTAACATTTGTCTAATTCTTCCTTTTTTACTTGTTTTCTTGTAATGGTTGGACTTGATGATCTTAAAGGTCTTTTCTAGTTGATTCTATGATTCTATTTTTAGAATTCTACGTTTATCATTCTATGCTTATCAACAGCTACTTGGTTGTCACAAACAAAAGGTTTGATTTTTTTTCCCCTCCATTCAGTTCCACTGAACATATACTGCTATACTTCCACCAAAATATGTAGATGTAAGTCATGCTAAGACCAGAGAACACAGTAAAGAATAAAGCACAATATTAAAAAAATCACCATTCATTCAGAGATGAATAAGTAATTAATTGTTTTCAAGTTCTGAATGTCACAAAATTCTGGAATCATAGAACATCTCCAATGTCTATGGTTGAGCAACTATTTTTTTTTTTTTTTTTAGAGTTTTAACTAGAATATCATAGAGTGCTTCAAGTGATTATACAGACATTTATATATGGAAATAACTTTACACACATGTGATCATGTTTAGTTCAAACAGAACTAGTGAATTCATAATGTTACCCTAGTGCATATTTAGAAGGAATATGTTTTCACTTGTATTTGGAACATGTGTTGTCCTTTGTTAAAAGAAGAATATATGCACGCCTACATACATGAAAAGAGATAAGGGAAAATATGCAAGCTGAAAGCAAAATCCCTGCTTGCCCTTCAGTTTACTAAAATAATGTTTGTATAATACATGTTAAACAAAAAAGCCAAACCATGTTATCTTACAGTTGGCTATTTTCCTAATGAGACACAGTTTGTCCTCCTCTGCTTTTAATTCTGAATTTGACAACCTGAAAAACTTATCTTCAAAATTAGAACATCTTCTCTTTGAAATAATTTTTTTCTTTGTGTCTTAAAGGATAAATGTGCCTCCAATACAGAAGGTGTGATAACCAGGATTGCTGCTAACTTCTTTTCTTGGCTGCCGTCCCACCAAATGAGTCACATTTAGTCTAGATTTTGCCCTTATTACATGCCTGGGGTCAGTATCCTGGAGATTTGGTGGTTACTAATGTTTACTTGGCCAGAGAAATGAAGGACGAGGTAAGACAGAAAAAAAGCATACACATAAGGTGTATTTTTCTAAGTCCTGCTGCAAGAATGAAAGCTGAAGACATTCCCCCCACCAAAATATCTATCTTTTGTGGGCTGAAAAAAGTACATTTTTACGATCTCAAAAAAGGAGAGTGATGGTAACCCCCTTTTTTGAGTAGTTTTAAAAAAAACCTGTGACAGCAATGCAGGAAAAAAGCAAAGATCTTATCTAGATCTAGCACCTGTGAAATAACAGGCTGGGAACAATATACTGCAGGTGCTCCCCACCTCAGTCCCACCACATCCAGCTGTATAACCTGTGCTTTAAACAAGAGCATTAAAGGATGTAGCCATTATTAAGATAGATTGTAGATACAGCTACATTCAACAATTAGGCTAATAATTTAAGAATAATTTTTCTGTAGTTCATGTAATTGTCTCTTTCCCAAAAGTCTGCTCATGTATCTGTCTGGAGCTCAGATCATATTGTCATTTTGTGTCACTCTTGTTTGATCGAATACCCAAAATTTTATTCATGGTTAAAGGCCTAACTGAAATCGCCACTTAACCAAATGCCTACATTTCAGCAGCTTCACCAAATGACCAGTTTGACAGAATGACTGCGATAGGAAGTAGAGCTAGTGCAGCTCATTTATTAATCATTGCTCAGTGACCTTTAACAGCAGCCAAATTGTATCTGAGCGTAGTTAAGGTGTCCCAGAGTTTGTGTGTCGCAGGAGGAGGTGATGGACTGGAAAGCAAGAAGGGAGGAGAGAGTGTTATTCTTTTTTCAGGGGGACATTGTCCCCATTGAAATCAGTTACAAAAATACCATGACGCCAAAGGTGCGTGGACCAGATCACTGAATCTTGAACGTTGCCATGCAATTAAATGCTGGGTCTTGCTATTTGAAAAGTGTATATATTTCTCTAACTAGGGCACTGAAATGAATAATCCCCGTTACTGAAAGAAAGTTATGTGGGAGTAAAACAGTCCTTGGGACTGGAATTCAGTTGCCAGCTTAGCTCTCTGCTGCACAGTTTTGCAGCTAATCAGGGTACACAGAAAGGGTTTCCAGCTGCTCTGTGCTTTCCCTGGGGAGGGATTTTATTGAGTGCTTGTGTGTATATGTGTGGCAGCACCTCTTTCAACAATGTATTTCAACCCTAGCTACACTGCAATAGCTAGGGAGGCTTATTGGTGGGTCTGGTTTCTTGATGGGTTTTTGTTTGGTTTATTTGAGGTTTTTGTTTGTGTATTTGGTTTTTTCTTTGTATCCCAGAGGAAACAGCTGGGGAAAAGATTCTGGAGAAGGCCTGCAGGCTTCTTATGCCAGTTTATTTGAGTTTGTTATGTTTGAGTTAATTTGTCCCATGTTTAAAAAACGTGGACTCCTAAAGAATGTAGATGTGCATGAGAAATATTAAAAATAAACAAATATTCCAATACTACCACCCAAATTGTCCTGATGTTGCATTATAAAATAAATCAATGTGGGTATTTTCAGTGTGATTGGATAAAATAAATCCATGTGGGTATTTTCAGTGTGATGGAACAGTACTTGGGAATCTATTTCTAAAAGGAGCTCATTCAGCACTGGCTATGACCGACTTTGTTACTTGAACTTGATGAAAATATATTTGCAAGCAAGGATTATTCATACACTGGTGGTCTTCAGTGATGGAACTTGTACCAGCAGCCCACAGAGTGAGACAAAATTTCCTCAGAGTTGTGTTAAACGTTGGATTTGTATTTGCTAGAGTAAAGGTGAAAACTTATTTATGCCTAACAAAGTTAACCTAGAAGTGCAGTTTTTAAATAAGTAAAAGTTCCTTAAAGCAATTGTATAAAATCTTCATCTTTAATATGGTTTTCATTTGCTAAATAGCTTCTTCCCCCATTGCTATGTTTGAGTTCAAGGCTTCAAAATTTTGCAAGAAGCCCTCATTTTTCAAATGATTAACAGACAAAAGGAGCAGACAGGTAAAATGACATCCTCTGTTCCTTTAATATTTTTAAATAATTAGTCAATTTGATTTCAATGTAAGATAGATTTTCTCAGTTTTATTGTAAGAACATGATATATTTATGGAAAAATCCCCTAAGTACAGCTTTTTCTCAAAATCAAACCACCTATTTCTTGGGTTTTTTTGCTCTTGCTTCTTAGAGTATTTCTTTACCCTACACCATGAAGAAAAATTAACCAGCTTTTTATGCTGAAAGCTACATTTCACCATATTAACCCTTTGTTTTCCGCCACTTTCAGGGGCAGATCGTCAGCTGGTATAAGATGATCTCCTATGAGGTTAGGAGGCGTGTCCTAAGTAGAGCGCTGAAGATCCGGTCCTGCTTTTTTCGATGCCATATAACTGAGGTTTTTAATGATATAAATATAATTCACAGATTGTCTTTCAATTTGTCGATAATTCTGCCACTGTAACTGTTGCTGTCTTAGTTACTCCCTCATATATACTGATTTTCAAAATTTCTGTTTTAACTTTTTTTCTGTCTTCTTCCCCTCCACACTTCCCAGGTTGATCTCAATTCTTACATGCCACAGGCTGGCTTTAGATAATCATGGACACACTTTGATACTTGCTTCTCAAATAGTAGCTGTAAATCTGTAAATAGTGGCCAAAACATCCATTTTTCTTAGCAGCAGAGGCTTTGCTTCATTTTTGTATACATTTTTTTGCACACAGATTGAGTTATTTGCAAACATTGGTACCATCTAACTAAAAGCATTCCTGAGAGACCAAAGCTGATTTTTTAGTAAGTCATTATCATGGTTTCACTTACAGGGAAGAGTAGGATTCCATCACCCCAAATCCAGTGTCATTGTAAAATCAATGCATATGGTTTCAATGAAGAGCCAGAAATACACTGCATGCAGTGATTTTGCTTATGTCTTTGTATTGAGAATAACTGTTATTTTCCATGTTGATACGACATACAGTGTCCAGTCTGTGGAAAAGACTTGACAACCAAGACAGGAACCCAAAATAAAGCCAGCACATGGTGCCAAAACTGAATGCACTCTGAGGCTGTAGTGCAAGACAGAGATACGCAAGAGGATGTATTTCCTTCCCAAATGGGTTAGGCACACATCTGTAGCCTATCAGACGGATACAGAGAAGTAAAGAGCAATCTTTTAAATTAATTCTTAGTGCAAATAGATCAAGTGCAGCTTGCTTTTATTTCTGCCATCTACATCTACGAAATCCATGTCTTTGCATTTGATTATCTTTCTTTTTTGATTTTTTAAGTGTAAGTAATCTGCTTTCTGCTTGCAGTGAAGAATTGTTTCAAGGTCACTAGCTAGCACCAGAACATTCTGTGGTTGCAGTGGTCCTTACAGCCAGAGGTCTGAACCACCGTTACAAGTGCCTAGCAGTTGCCTACTTTGTTCCTTAATACTCAAAGAGGATATATGCCCATCTAAGATGCAATAGTCTTCATTGAGAGTTAATAATGCAGTGATCTAAGATGAAAAAAAAGTCTTTCTGTGACCAGAAAAACTCTGACATTTGACAATTAATGGAGAGCATGCCTGAACCTGCAGAGTTTCAGCAGAGTTGGTCACCACTATTCAGGGCACATCACTAGCACATCAATATTTAATATTGATCAGAGAGCAAATCACCAGCGGAAGAAGGAAAGTCTGAGTATCTGCTCTATCAGCTCAGACTAGAAATAAGTAAATGCAGAGAAACAGTGAAATTGGTTTTCCTCATCTTTGTTTTATATTATTTATTTTATAAATATAAGCCTTAGGAACAAAATCAGCCTATAAAATCATTTGACCTTATTTTCTCCCATTTCCCTTGCAGCCCACCTAGTGCATCCGCAGGCAGGTGAGCTTTTCAAAATGGTCCTCCCATGTAAGAAACTATGGGAGCTATGAAATATTACTGCAGTCAAGTTATCTCTGAAATACTGATCTGCCTGGCTAATATGGAGCTGAAATGCAGTTATTCCCTTTGACATGAAGTCAGTTGTGAATTTACCAGATGAACTTCCTTGACAAATGGCTACCACCCACTCAATCCATCACTTCAGGGAAGCTAGGCTGCCTCACACCTTTTCTTCTCTGTGCTTTTATCTTTTGTTCTGCCTCTCAGAAAGATCAAGAGGTAAAATCCAACCCAATATTCAAAAGTATGTGATGTTGAACACCAAACAAGTTACAAAGAGATCCTTAAAAAATGCATATTATACAGTAATCATGTACTTCAGAATTTCCTTCTTTTTAATATAAAAAAATCAGCTACAATCCTTCATTAATATTTTAATTGGCATAACTGTTGAGTTTCCAACTATCCACATGGTAATTTACACTTATACTGTAGCTGGTGGGAGTTGGTTTGTTTTTCTTTTGCTAATCCAAGGCTCTCACTTCCTGCAACAGGAAAGCTGCAGACAACAGTTGTACTGCACGGGTAAAAGACAAAAAAGGAAAGGTAAAATATATATGTGGAATAATTTTCCTAAAAGCTAGGAGAAGAATATATATTAGTCTATTATGTATCATATCAGCTAGATTAAAGTAGCTAATAAGCATTTTGTGTTGATGAACAACTCTCAGCCTTGTCTTACCTAAGCAGTCAGTGGTGGAAAGGTACATTTTTTAAGAAGTAATATGTAAAAATAAATTTTTCTGTTCAGAACCTAGTCTGAGAAGAGGGAGAGGAATGCTCAGCACATATGCATCATCTTAGAAAATTAGGTGGCAGAGCAACCTGTAGATTTCCTGATGTATGCATGTGCTACTTTCACGTAAGCTCTGGGGACATCTATGAAAGCCACCATCCCAATGTCTTCTCCTGTGGCACGTTGGCACAACACACTGCTGTGGATGAAGCGGGGCTGGAATGGGGCTTCTGAGGGAAAACCTGGTCTAGGAGAAGACTTCTCCCTATGGGTGCATAGGGAGAGCACAGTGTCCTTGGTAGGGCCCAGTTGATGGCAGGGAGAGAGCTTGTAGACAGAGAAAGCCCAGACCCACAGCTGGTGTGAGCCAGGAAAGAGGCTGCCAGAGGAGAAGGCAGGCTGCCAAAATTACTCTCCTTGTCTGAAGCAGGGCATTGCCCGAAGCCCAGGGCTCACAGGTCACATAGAGCTGCTCTCACATGTCCCTCTCCCCTGCACTTCCCAAATAGGATGCCCTGGTACCTTGTGGCTGGGGTTCCAACACCAGTCTCTGATGACGGGACAGTGCCTCTTAATGTGGCTTCCCCTCTCTTTCCTTGAGACACATGGGGATTGCTTTAGAATGTGTGTGAGCTTTTTCATTCTGTGGTTTTGTTGTTGTCGGCAGCATTACTGTCGTTTTTTAATTTGTATCTTAAGGCAATAAGGCTTATAGGAGCGTGGGTTTGCCTGCACGTCTGTCTCTTTCTTTTTTTTCTTTTTTTTTTCTGAGCCCAGCAGCAGACTTCAGCCAATTGTGACAGAGGGCTAAAGCTCTCCCAGATAATAAAGTTACAAATGTCATGAAAATAGACAAATGGGTAGAGGAGAGAGATGTTGTAAATGCCCTTACTGTGGGAAAAGCTGCAGAGTGGTATCTCACATCATTAGGCACTACAACAGCCACATGGGAAAAGGGTCTCTCCAAATGCCCCAAACACAGTTAGCTTCAGCTGGGTTTGTGTTTCATGAATGCCAGAGCTGACCCCTTACAAGACAAAGCTCTACAGAAAGCAAGATTAATTCCTTCTGTGCACAAATAGCTATTAGTTTTCTGACTGGAACCCCCTCAAAATGTTCTTTGGATTCAACTGTTTACATTTTAAAGAAAGATATTTTCTACCTGTGAGTAGGTATGCTGAGGTGTATATGATTTAAACAGAAAAAGTGCCAGTTCCCTTTTTCTCCTCACAACCACTTTACCTTCATAGACTTGTTAAAATGAGCACAGCTAAGACCTCGTTGTGTTGTACCAGCAAAGCTGTACCTGTTATGTTAATTGAATCGACAATGTTAGCAGGGCTGTGTATGTTTACAGTGTGCAAGATTCAAGAACAGAGAGTAGAACCCGGCTGAGAAAGAAGAATTGGCTCATACCATGGCATAGTGATGCCCTATCCATCATGGAGATGCAGCACTGCCTTCAGCTAAAATGGCTGAAGCTAGCAAGATCAAGAGCTCAGTACATTTCAAGTTAACCACATTGTTAAATATGCCACTGTCATGGCATCCTGGAATAACAGTGAGTGAGAGAGACAGCGGGACAAATAAGTCCTACTGTGGCCAAACATTCCAGCTGTTTGTGGCCACACCCAGGGCATGGTTGGGGGCCAGTGCCAGATGGTCCTGGTCAATTTTAGGAATATGGTAAATTCCAGATTTGAACAAATTACCTGAAAATTTGGAAGATGCCAGGAAGGTAATTCACAAACCCATTCCTGGGGTTCTGAAGCTGATCACCCTTGGTCCTAGCTTTCCACTATGCTGAAAACTCATTATGGGTTTTGTGGGATTATAGCCACAGTCCAGAAGAGTGGAGGTTAGAAAATAGACACCTCTTGGCTTTGTAGCCCATAATTTGGGGAGTGGTTTAGATCTCTGGCTCAGCCCAAAGTTCAAGGGAGGCAGTAGAGTCAAACTTTCTTCTGCTCTATTTGAAGATGATACATTTTAAAATAAAAGCCTTTTCTGAATAGCCTTTGCAGAATTTATTACTAAGCAGGTGCTCAGTTGTCTTTATAGTATCAACCACTTCTTTATTATTCTGTGCTGTTTCCAATATTTCTGCTACTATCAAAAGAGAAAGAATAATCTTTAAGTTTTTATTTTAATTCAGCACTGGTTGTGCACTCCTCTGGGTGATTTGAGGTTACCTGCCCTCTGCAGCACAATGTGGAGACTGACTGTGGGTAAAGCACCATACTATTTTAGCACATGTTCAGTACCAACAAGCCAGCATAAGCAAGTGCAGAAAACAGAAGCCTAATCATTACTCCATGTTCCTGGTGCATAAAGAGAGATACTGTCCACCCACACAGTCTGTGATCAATGCCAAGTCTTTTTCAAACTTAGGGCTTTAGTTCAGCTTCTCTGATTTACACTTGTGCATTCTTCCTGGCTCTCACCTTTCTGGGGATGTAATGAACTGGCTGACCAGAAGCTATTCTGCTACAATGCACAAAAAAGGGATGCTGGGGATATTAAGCTGAGTTATAACTGCTGAGGAAGTTCCTCTCATTTGAAGAGGCTAAGAACAAAGCCTCTTCATACCTTAGTGGGCTTCATGAGATACCACGGCGGCTTAGAGTTAGGATTTCTCCAGGCTGTACAAAGTCACACAGAGCTGCTCACCTAGGACCTCTTTACCCCTGTGCCCCTGACTTGTCCACTATTGCCAGTGTTTTACGAGCTGCTGCACCTTTTTCCTCTCTGTGTGAGTGCTCTATAATCTGAACAGGGAATGGGTCTCTTTTGAATGAGCTTTGAAATACTGCTATGGTGACATCATTTCATTAAAAAGGTGCCAATATAAGATGCTCAGGAAATTCAAGAGCATTTATTTACTGTCCCTATTAAAAATAGATCACTTGAAATATTGTGTTGCGTCGTGATCAAGAGTAGACATATCTCAGCCATGGGCAGATAGTGGAGAGGTTTCTGAGGAAGATAATCCACCTGCTGCAGACACATCTATTCAGAAAATGCTTTTCACTTCACTAAAAAAAAAAAAAGAATCCCAAAACACTCGAGAGGTGGACATCTTCACATTAAAATCATGGATCTTGTGTCAAAATTACCTAATGACGTACAGCATGGGTAGGAACTATTCATTTCAAGGATCAAATACCCTAGCGATATGAACAAACAAAAATTACAGGGGAAGTTTAGGTAAAATAGTGGGTATGGGCTAATACACCTAAAATTGACAGAATGTTATTCTTGCTCTTCTCTTTGGCAATTCTTACAGTTCTGGTTACATCATAAGTTAGAACATCACCGATTCCACCAGAAGCTCAAAATGAGTTGAGAACTTGTGTTTCAGTGAGAGCTTGCTATAGGAGACATAGACTCTAATTCAGACATATTTGTTGCAACAACTATAGAATCTTTACTGTTTAAACAAATGCAGATAGTCTTTGAAAAAAACCCCAGTTATTAGTAAGACTTTACCCATTTGTCCCATTTTGTCTATGGAAAAAAGTGAAGATAGGCTTTTTATGCTGGAAGTTATAATCAGGAAAGAAAGTGATGAATTAAAACAGCCTTACCGAAGGTTAACATCTGGTGTGTTAGAGGACTAAAGAACCTAATCTACTTGCTTATGAATATACGACATCAATAAAGATTATCAGCAAGGGCAAACGGGAGGGTTATTAATCTGAAATAGATATTATTCACAACTCAGCTGCCTTCTGCAGGGTTGTATCTGTGTGTAGACATGTACATGTTTGCTTAAACTTAGAAACCTCTCTGAGGTTTTATATGAGTAACGTAGTTTCCTAGTAAGTAAATAGGGTCAGCCATGCAGAATTTTTATTTCTTTGTTTTCCTACTTTCCCTATTTTCATACAGGGGAGTATACTTTTGTTCCTTTGTGGCTCCTTTTATTGTTTCTCCCTACACATTATGGCCCTTACCAGAGTAAATTTTGCCACTGGTGTCACTGAAGACAGGATTAGGCCTTTATATAGAAGTATATTAGTGATCTAGAAAGATAAAACCAGAAAATAACATAAAATCTCATAATACTCATATTCTTTAAAATATAGTTATAATAATAGAATAATTTTTCTTTTAATTCCTAAATTAAGAAAAAAATCTGCTAAAACACTGGTTAAACAATATGCATCATTAATTCGTACATGATAACAGAGAAACATTATAAGATCACATACAAATTAGGAGGTTTTGAGGTTACATGGTGTGGCTGATTGTAAAAAAAAATCTAATTTACTATTAATTGGGTTTAATGAGTACTCAGAAAGTCTGCTCTACTGCAGGGCCTGATCCTTTTGCATGCAAACTAGGTCTACGTTGTGACAGAAACAGGTAAATTATAACTCTACTTATTGCTTAGCATCTTAACAAAGAAGACACTAATGACTGTATATTGTAAAGGATTGTAAAGAATTGTTTTGATGACATAAATATTTAAAGTTAAATTTCTTGTAAATATTGTTGAAAACATCCTTTAAAACTGTCTGCATTGTTATATTCAATTAACTCCAGTTTATAAGATTCTTGACACATTTTCTTTAAAATATATTAATATTATGTATTTTGCCTTTTCAGACCTATTATGAATAGAGTACTTTTGACTATTATGAATTCATTAGCATGATGCAGTTTGTATTCAGAGTGTACAAATTATCTCTGGCCTCAGCAGAGCTGAATGAAAACAGCACCATGTATCTCTCCCGGCTATGCTGGAGAATGATATTTTTCTGTAACTAAGATTCACAATCAAGTAAGAGACAGGGCTCCTCTCCACAAGGAGCTATATTTGAACAAGGGTAATTATCCAGTCATATTTCCTTTCTCAGGATGTTGCATTTCTTGTCTTTAAAGGTTAAACCCAAATCCTACCTGGGTCCGATCTGTGGACACTCATTGCAGCAGGGCTGTCTCCAGGCATGGAGAAAATGTGCTGGAGAAAATGCTGTGGAGAGAGATGCTGAATTTAAACAGCAAATATAAAGGTGCAAATTTACAAACCATTGCCTTCTGTCATTAATACTATCTGGAGGCTCATTCTACTCTGTACTTAAGGGTTGTTACTCCAAAAATCCCAAAGACACTGATGCGCCCTGTGCTTCGCTTTGAGATGTTTCTGTGCTGCAGGGACAGTGCAAGGCTGAGTGGACCTTGAGGGCAGCAAAGAGTCTCCTCAGCCTGAGGAAGTGCCACCAGAGGGTGATGTGAAGCCAGGTTAGCTCACCCTGCACACCCCATTTTTGTCCCTGTCCTGAGGGGTACCTGGAGGGACCCTAAGGGCCCCGAGGCTGGTGCCTGGGATGCAGGCAGCTGGTAGTGCTTGTCTCCCCCACCAGCTAGCTAACACAAGTCATATCCTCGAGTATTTTAAGATAACCTTAAACTATGCCAGAGCCTGTTCTGGCCTGTGGCCAGGCAAGAGCTGTAGTAATCAGAGTAGGAAAATGCCTCACAGTGACATTTCCCTCAGCTGCCCTCAGCTGCGCCGTGCAAGACCATGGCACAGATGCAGAGAGAGGACTGGGAAGGTGGTGGGCACTGCAAAACAGATATATATGCTGGGCAGCTCTGGGACTGCAGCTTCAGGATGAAAAAAGGAATAGAAATATTTCACTCAGGGCTGTTCAGCTGGGATTTATCATGGTGGTTTAGTTGTCCCTCTCACCCACTGGTTTACTTCTATGAGTGGAAGTGGTTTCAACCTTGTGTGGTTATTTTTGCACAGATGATTAAGAGTGAAGCATGAGCACTTCCATAAGCCTGATCCGAGAGGGCTTTGTGCCAGCCATGCTCAGGGTGAGCAGCTCCACAGGGGGCAAGAAACAGGAAAATCAAGCCCCTGTGGCTCTCTTTTTTAAAAATGAAATCTCCATAGACTCTATAAATTGATCAGGGGAAGTGCTCTTTCCTGACAGCCCAAGTCAACAGGGCAAAAAAGGTTATTTAAATCCTGCCCTCTGGATTCTGAGATGCAGTTGCCTTGTGTTTGCATTCCTATCTAGAAAAACTTCATTATCGTAAAGTCGGTTCAACAAAACTGGGCTTGGTTGGGGGTGTTTTTTTTCTTAAAGGAGAGATTAATAATGTTGGGGTAGGACAAGGTGCATGATGAGTACCTCACACAGTGTATAGCATCAATGGTCATAGTTAAGATAGACTCTGAGGTCAGAAATGCACGAAGTTTGGCCTCGTTACGTAATATAAATAGAGGAGCTACTAAGATAAGTTTAGCTTGCACTGCCCAGGCTACTACACCTCATTTTTTTAAAAGGAAAGTGATCCCTAGGGATGACTTAGAAGCACTAGAGAAAACAGTATCCTTTAGCATTACTGCTTCCTTCACTTTTCACTGTCTGTGAAGACACCCATCAGTGCTCAGTAAGACATACTATAAATGGGGGGAGGGAAGACAGGGAAATACTCAAAACAGATGAGGAGTGGAAAGAGGAAGAAAGTATTATTAAGATAACATTTACTCTGACTTTTCTGCATCAAGGAAGGGGATCTAACAGAGAGTGCAAATGTGTGCTGCAGTCTGAACCCAAGCAATCATTATGGTCTGATACATGAAATGGCTGCTCACAGAAGATGAACTTGTTAAGTATCCAACATGCTCCCAGAAATAGACTCTGTGAAATACATCTTTTGCTGATTTTTTTTTCCTCAGCTTGAAAGGACAGAGCTGACTTAAACATAAAAGACTAGTTAATAAAATATACTTTTTACCAGAGGAGTGAAATGAAACAGGAGGCTCTTGGGCTGAATTCTTTATCTTCTGGAGTCTAAGAAATAAGTTTATTCATTATAATGTTCTTCCCGCTCCAAGGAGCATGATTCCATATTGTTCTCTCTTGTTCTTTATCTTGCTCTTCGACCAGCACAAAGCTGATGGTGAATCTATGCCAATCTTTGGTATTGTTAAGGTGAAGGTTTCAAGATCACAGAACAGGTGTAAGCCATATTTAAGAGCAGAGAGGTCAGTTCAGAGCCTACTTAAACCTCTAAGTCGTGTGACCAAGAAACACATGAAACAGCTGTGGGTGACAGGCCTGTCAAATGAAGCTTCTGGAAAAGAAGGCGGGCAAGGAGGACACTGATGTTCTCACCCAGAGTTGCTGCAAATAGTGTTGAGTGGATGTGAAAGATGAAAACCCTAGCAGGAGACATGCTTTTTGTGCTTTTTTGGCTAAACTTCAAACAGTAAGCCATGAAGTTGTCATTCAGCCCTTGTCAGATGTAATATGTAAGCCACATGCAAGGCAGCTCCATACAGTTAAAAGGAGTACTGCTATATAACAGAGTTGGATTTGTAGTCTGCCATCAGGACAGCCAAACATGCGTTGCTGAGGTGTGAATTATGAACGTCAGTTTCCAAATGGCCAAGGGGCAATAAACATTAATATAAACTAGACATGGGCCCACGCCAAATAACCCCGGCTCTCAGAGTGTTTGAATTGCAAACATTTGATCAGGATCCAAGCTTTGCAGCTGGCCTTATCTCTGCAGTGGCCAAGCCAAAACCCCAGGGTTTGTGGCCACCTGGCACATTCTGCGATCCAAGGATGCAGTGTCCGATTACCTGCTCCTTTGCCTCCTCCAGCTAACAGTCCTTTTTATCAACCATCCCTTGTGCTTGCTGTCTTGCCCTGGTATTCTTTCTCTATCTTCATGTTTTTTCTATCTCTTATTCATACTGGAGGTTCTTCAAATAAGGGACACACTTTAAAACTCTGGGTAGAGTTATGCAATATTGTGGAAAATTATCAGTGGGAAGCATGGAGTCTGAGCATGAACTTTGCACTTTCCATGCAAGGCTGCTGTGCTTGTGAAAAAGAGGTGAGCAAGAAGCACGTAAACACATTCAACCCAACTCGGAAGATCTTCTGGTGTTTTAAAAGACATAGCAAGGCTGATTAGCAATAGGTGCCTGTGGGATCTGATCCAGAAATCTTCAACTATTCCTGGGGTCAAAGACTGGATTCTGAAACTGTGTTTATTCTTTCCACCTCAAATCCCACTGATTAAGTTTCAGATGGAGATTGGCAGTCTTAATGTGTTTGGTTTTATTCGCTGGGATTTAATGCACAGAGAATCATGTGGACTTGCCAAAATACACAATTGATCCCCTTGTTTCACCTCTAGTAGCAATAGCCATGAAAGGAATTGTGTGATCACCCTGCTCTTGGTGGACTCTCCTTTTCTCCCTGGACCCTAGACATTAAAGCAAGGCCAGCATTGTGATACTATAATTTATGAGGTTTTTCATGTCTTCTGTAAAAGAAATTGTCAGACATGATTTAAATATAAAAGAATGTTGACTTTGAACTCTAAGAGGTTAGTTGACATACTAATTATCAGTAAGTAATATATGCATATACAGAGGGGAGAAGTGGAGATTTTATTGGTATGAAATTTGTCCATTAGCTACACTTCAGACTCATCAAATCCAGTGTTTCTGAAGCATTAAGACTGTTGATCTACATTATAGATTTGTGATGTGTATTTAATACCCTCATCTTAGAACAAGAGGATGCTGAGCTTGCATCTGCAGTTGTCTTGATTTCCTCTTCTCACTTACTGGCTGAAAAGCACACAAAATTTTATGATAATTTCACCCCTGGTTATAACCATCTCTGGTTTTAGCTGAACAGGTTTCCTGAGCCTATATTTCTTGCTATAGTAATTATAATGTTGACTCACAGTCATGTAAGGAAAAGCTTTGTAGATTCCACACTGGTAAAATATCTTCAGCGATCTTATCTGAACTTCTAGAAAATCAAAGTTGAATAATGTTGTTTAAGACAGTCAAGTAAAATCGTAAGTTTCCAACTTTTTAAGAAATAGCTCTGTTCAATGATATTTAAACCTAGAACTGGTGGCAAGTCTTCATGGCTTTATATCTGAGCAGTGTATATATTTTGCCTCTGTTTTATAATGTTGCCGTCTATGTGGGAACATGCTAGACCAAGTTTTCTATACAGACCTTTCTATACAGCCCTCCTGGACCAGAAGTATGCCTTTTTTAATGAATCTGGATCTAGGACATATCTGGGTATCTACACTTGTAGGGATAGTCTTGAAAGTAGACCCATCTCTTCTCTGTCCAAGCCCTACAAGCATCAAGGGCCATCATCATCAAAACAGTTCCTTAAAGTGTGGGTGTAGGTATGAAAACTACTCCATTAATACCACCCAGCTTTATGTCTCCACTTATGTGGGAGTGCAGAATATGTCTGACAATATCTTCAGCTCTTCAGGGATAAGCACTGACACGCTTGTATTTTCTGTTTGGTTGTGGGGTTGGAGTGGGTGGGAAGGGTTCTGCTTCTTTTTCAGCTCACATCTCACAAATCTGCCAATACGTTGTCATCATGTTCTCCATCCAGACTGCTGCAGGAACCCCAGTTTTATTGCCTGGTCTCATTGTTGGACTTTTTTTTTTTTTCTTTTAATAAGTTAATTATTTTTTGCTGAGCAAGATTCAGAGGTGATGGGCTTCACAAGGGCTCTCCTGGCACACACGATCCTTTATAGTCTCACTGAGACTATGGGGCAACCCGCCATTAATATGGGGGATAGAAAGTAGGCAAATTATAGTGCAAATTTATCATAATGCAGCTCCAGCCAGAAGCAGACAGCTCCAGGTTTTGCAGTGTCACTTACTGAGTCCCCAGGAAAGGTTGGAAGGCCAAACTGTGAGCTGTTTCACTTTCATCTATTTGTGAAGGCCATGAAATTCTTTATAGACATCTTAACAAATAATGCTTCAGAAATATATTTTCCCCTAAAATCCTGCTCCTTTTTACTTACCAAGTATAAAAGCCAAAAACAACTCAGCACGCATGTTTCAAGTTGAATAAAAGAAGCTTGTAAGAATACATGCTTCACCCTTCCAGAAGGGTCATTATAAAAGAAGTGAGGTTAAAAATAATTTTAACGTGATCTGCAAAAAAATGAACTCTTCATTTTTCTGCATCTTTTAAGACATCCTGAAATGTCCCTGTATGAAACCTTGCCTTATCCTCCTTCTTTTCCCTTTTGCCCCTCTCCCAGCCTCTCCATCTCAGAAAGGGGAAGGTTTTGGTACCTCGGGCTATAATGATGGGACCCTCAATGCTTACCAGCTGAATCTTAGGATGAAGTCAAGATGCATATTTTCCCTCCTCATTTTTCTGTTTTTCCTCTGGCACTATGTCACCAAAGGAAGAAAATCAGGTGCCCAATTGTAAAGGTCAAAGAGATGTTGCAGGATGCACCCATCTGCTGCTCTAGTCTCCATTAACTATATTAATGGAGATCTTAAGTGACTCCCACTGAATTTGGAGGACATTTGAAATTATATTGCTAGTGCTCTATCCTTAAAAAGCAAATATTACTAGGTATTTAAAGACTGTACCTGCAGAAGGATTAGGTATTGAGTATGGAGCTTCGAAGATGGAAGCAGGGGAAAATTAACCCCTTTACCCATTTGTTCAAATGCATCTCAGAAATTACAAGCACAAACCGCATTTGCAAAACAGAAGAAAGTATCCCTTGGACATTTGACGTCAGGCTTTCCAAAGGTCACAATAGTACCTGTGGCTATTTCAGTTTATGACCACTTCCAAGTCACCTTCAGGCCTAGATCTAAAAGAGAAGCAAAGGCTGGCAGGGGCTTCTCTAATCATCATTAGCACCACATAGTATCACTTGTGCAGTCTCAGTAATGCAACTACAAATGGAAGGTGGCGGCTCGTGCACACAGGCATACACGCACATCCAAATAATTGCTGCATCTGGTCCCAGATTTACCCAAGTGCTGTCTCACCACCAGATATTCCAACACACCACAAGGTGTATGAGGCAAGGACTGCTTTCTTAAAATGGATGTACTTTTCCGAATATGCATCTGCACATACATATGTATGAAGAGAGCAGGAGAGAGACACCATAATATACATGTAAGTACACATACATATTGCCTAATAAAAAAGTATGACCCTAATGGTTCCACTAGGTCTTGGCAATTACAAAATTAGCTCAAGATAATATTAATAACATATAAGCATTCTTTTTTTCCATGCAAGGTTGTTTATTCTTATGCATGATCAGAAGTAAAAAATAATAAAGAATTCTAAAACTGATTTGCAACAGTGCCATCAGCAACATCTTTGCATTTGCTAGGTGTTTAGAGATCAGGGACCTTGTCGAGCCTGGCTATCGTGAGGGTAATCCCAAAAGGGGAAAGTGCAAAACTCCACCTTTCCCAGTGGAAATTTTGCAGAGGATGCTGCCACAACTGCGGCTGAATCCTACCATCACTGAAAAGGACAGTGAGGAAAAAAGCAGCGCCTGGCTTCAGCAACTGTGGAAACTTGCCATGTATTCTGTGCATCACTTTTATAGTCCTGATCATGGCGTATGATAGAAGCCAGAAAACGGTCTCTTATCATCATTCCACAGGCAGTCTCTCTTTTAGTATGTGCCCTGGGCATGATTCTGCCAGTTTCATGGGCATAGATGTGGAAGAAAGTATTTGCTCTTCTCTATAACCTATTTACAGGGATTTCTACTGAACTCCCAGAATTTCCCCTAGAGTAGGACAACCCCATGCTGTTCTCAATTAGTGTTATGAATAACATTTTCCAACAGAAATGACGGTTGTGTTCATCCTGAAGGATTTCTGACACAAACCCCTTGCCAAATGCAGGCCAGGATTTAATTTGGAATTTTGACCTTTGGGGCAGCCTGCTCCTAATCTGGGGAGTCCAAGGTCATCAGCTCAGCGTGAGCTAGCGCTTCCCTGCTTGGCACCAGGAGCAGAAAAGCCCAGGAAGCCGTGGCTATAAAGTAGGCCACAAACCTAGGAGTTGCAGGCAGCTGTTTAATAGGGCCAACTATCCTTGCACCAATGAAAGTGAAGAAAATGGCAATTTTGTTGAGCAGATGTAGGTTCTGGGGAAAATATTTAATCTGGAAAGTATCATATGTCTTCCTTTAGGGAAAAAAAAAAGAGTTCTCAGAATTTCTGGTTCATAGGAAATTGTGAAACCTTTTAGGTTTTGCTTAAATTTGGTTAAAGCGAAATTTGGAAAAGATTGTTTTTCACACACCTAAAAAGCTACTTTACCACCAGCTTTCCTTCAGCTGCAAGCTAGGGTTAATTAGGCAAAGAGGTTGCCAAATAAAGTGAATAGCTGTGCTACTAACCTTTCTCACATCAGTGAAACTTAAGGAAAGTTCACAGCATCATTGATGTTATTGTAACTAGGATTTGAAAGCAGGGTAGGAAATAAATGTCATTGCCTTGTCAAAGAAATGTAAGTCTTATACTAGCTGTATATTTGATCTCTGGACAGTAGAAAAACAGTGGAAAGAAGGATGGAAAAAAATAGAATAATTTGAAAAAATACAATGGAAAAATAAGGCAAATAACCCAAACTGTTTTATAGTTATACCTAAGGATTTAAATTTCCATTTACCCTACCCAGTCTTGAAATACCAGGATAAACTTTGCAGGGGTATTCAAGAACACATCACAGTAACCTCACTATCTCTCATCTCCATAGCTCTCAGATAAAGAGAATGATATAGTGTCGTGTAATGGCCTCTTCAATGTTACAAACGAGCCACTAGAACACTGGCCCTAAAATGGGACATACAGAGTACAACTCTGCCACCCAAGACACTCAGATTTGGCCACTGGAGAGCAGGATATGAAGGGTTTCTGAGCTGTTGCACCTGGTTCGGGAGCTCCAGTCCATGCAAACAACCAGAATCTCCATCTTCTTCCTATACGAGGAAAACAGGCTTACCTAGCCATGAAAAGGGAAACAAGTTACCCACCTGCCAGTGGACTGACAGGCTTTAAATACAGACACCATTTTGCACACACATGCAGCAGTAAGTTGCAGTCCATTTGGCTGCACAAAGTGGTCAATAATGCCATTGCAAGCCAAATGAAAACAAGGAGTTTGTCTTGGGTGAAGTTTTCTATTCTAAATAAAATGAACCTGATCAGCAGGTGCTTTTAAGGAGGTTCCTTTTGTGTGGAAATGGAAACCAGTGTGGGGGACATATGCTTCAGGCAAAGGTAATTAAAAAAAGAGGTGCTTTAGATGAGAATATGGGACCTCATGTCTTTCTTTGCAAACTGTATTTTAATGAAAGAGCATTCTTTCATTAAAGGAAAGGAAGGGTTTTCTTTTCTATACTTTGTGGAACATGAACCAGCAGGTCAGTTGCCCAAGATGTTTGCTGCTCCCATTTTTCCATTGCTCGTACCTTTGGCTTGGATAAATGCCTCTGAAAACCAGCTTTACAGAGCACTGAGTCAGGCAAGCTTGCCAGAGACACTGCGTAGCCCAGCTAGTCAACTGGCTGCAGCAGTTGGCCCATGGTGGTAAACCGCTTCCCCTTAAAACTGGTGTCTTGAATTACTAAATAAATTCATCAGTCTCTAAAGATAGATGTGACAGAACGACAGCTCCGGGCAGGCCAATTACTTTGTTATATAAGAAACTTGGCCTTCTGGGCAATGTCAGAATTTGCCTGAAAAATGTTTGGCCCAAGATCAACAGTAAACTAGAGCTGCAATCGCTTCTCTTTGTCTGACCTCCACATGGTTTTCTCTAATATGTGGCAGTCTAATCTGGTCAAGAGCTACATTTTACTTGCATTTTAGATTTTACCATAATTTTACATCTACATTAGTGTCCCTGTGAGAACAAGGCTGAGATAGTTTTAAAGAGGACTGAGCAAAGAGGAAGGAGAAAGCTACCAAAAAATGTAGCCTGAAATTGCTGTTTTAAATTTGACTCCTTGTGTGAATATTGAGCTTTCATGGTGAAGAAGGCAGAAGACTGTGAAAACACATCCTGCCTGCCTTGCTCAGACCTGGAACTGTTAGGATGAGCATTAGCTGTGGTTGCAGACAAGCCATGGGGGAGCGGTCAGGCCCACCAGTCTTTCGAGTTGCAAGCACAAAGATCAGAACTCCAACCAAGGAGGGAGGTTTTCATAAAGAGATCAGCATGAACCGTGCTGCTGAGAGCTCTCCCCTGCCCCACACTTGCAATCTGCCACATGGGCTCATCAGAAAAATAACCAATTTAGCACTTAGCCCAAAGACTTAATCGGTTTAAAATATTTTGGTTTTCTCTGAACACTTTTTGCATTGCATTTCTATGGAAGACAAATTCCAGTGGAAAAAAAGAGCAGAAGTATTAATGAAATGGTTAAAGAACTTCTTCTATTTTTCCCTTTTACAAATAGTCAGTCACATGTGTTGCTTGTATATTTTGTAGCTCTGATCTCTGATTTACATGTTTTTAGACATATAACCAGAGAAAAACACTTTTTAAACCAAGCAAAAAAAAAAATTACCTTTTTTGTGCCCTAAAATGGCCGGGGGGACTTATGACATAATCATACTGAGACATGTAACTACAGAGAAATCTAACTGCCTCAAGTGTAGAAGGAACAAAGTTCTTCAAAATCATAAAGTAAAATCCATCTTCAAACAAAATCACAGTGCAATGACCTTGCTCTGACTCCAGCTTCTGTTCTGTACATATTGGGAACCAAATCATGGTCTAACAAAGAATGAACTTGTTACCTTGCAAATGGTCAGCAGAAGGCCTTTTCCTCACTTCTGTCTTACTGAAACTTTCTACTGTGTAAGCAGGACGGCCTTTGTGAATCAGCCCTATGTTTGACTTATGCACAGAGGTGGATGTTATCCTGAAAGAGGGGAGAATAAAAGAGGTGATTCAGGCTGAGTCTTGCTAGACTTAAATAGTGGTTTTAAATTTTCAGAAGTCAGAGTGCAACTGATTAAATCTGCAGCTGTCTAGGTGAAAGCAAGTGATTGGTGGATCTCAGAAGATTTGGGACCAGATTCACCCATATGGTTCGACTCATTCTGAAAATAGAAAACAGCTGTAAAACTTTTTCCCTGGCCAGAAAATGTTGGGTTTATGGTTGCTCTTTGTCTCCAAGCATCTGATGAATATAGACCTTTGTCTCAAGAAGCATCTGAAAACTCAGAGGCTTATCTGCATTTCACAGCTAAATAAATTGTGATAGTAATTTTGAAACGATAGTAATTTTGAAGTGATAGTCCTTCGTGAGCTTTTTCAGTCATATTTGGTATTGAGTAATTGATAAGAATTTGAATACAAATTCTCTCTGTGCCAAGAGGAGGCTATATATTTTATGAACTCCATTTATTAAAAGGAAGACCCTGCTCTGGGAAACTCACAGTCTAGGTATAAAACGGCAGAAGGACAATTAACAATCAATCTAGATAGACAGAACAAGATGAACAGTGTGGGAAGAAAGTTTTAAAAGGAAGAGTGACTGAGCACTTTCACTCGGTTCATTTTCATGTCTTAGTAGGTCTGCAGGGGGGTGTTTGTTTTTTTGTCTCTGCTTCTTTGATGGACTCAAAGGGAAGACTGGGGCCTTGGGGTTTTATGAGATGAGTATTTTGAGAAGAGACTTTAAAGAATAAGCGGTAGGGCACAGTGGATTGGGTCAGGAAGGAAATTTCAGGCAGGGGGAGCTCTATTGAAGAAAGCACCAGAGAAAGAGCTGGTGAAGCAGATGTGTGCAACTGGAGCCAAGTAAATGAGGCAAGGGTGAAAGGATGAGAGCAGAGCTCTTCCAGCAGACTTCCCATGCTTCTACTCCCACTCCTGCTTCAAGCCTGAAATGGAATTAGAAAACAGGGAAGTGCTGATGGAGAGAGGATTGCAAAAACTAACTCAGCACCCTCAACTTCCAAAAATGACATATTTACTGCTCTGAATTGAAAGTTTAGATTAGATGTTTTTTCTGTTTCCACTATCTTGCACTGAGAGGTGACAGCATTTTCTAATTCTTTTTATAGATTCATATGCAAGAAGTCTGCTGTGTTTTCATGTTTGCTTGAGACAACTTGCACGCTTGTGTTCTCTGAATGCAGAGACTCTGGAGACTGAGACCAAAAGAGATGCTTTATTGTTTGCTGTCTTGCTCGGTCTCTCTCCCCACTGCCCTCCAAAATGCTTTCTCTTTTTCCTCTCTCCCCTATCTCTGAATGAAGTATTTCCAAATGTGCATTTTCTCAATCTAGTCTGAACGTTCTTTAGATTAAAGGTCAAAAATACAATTCTTGTCATTGTGTAGATACCAAAGAGAATGGTAAAAGTGGAATAGTATCTGTTCTGTGGACTACATTAAAAATAACCAAAAGCAACAGCTTTAGGACTGATTTAAAAAGTCATGCAAATGTGTAAAATCTAGCAGCCTTAGGACACAGTTTAACACTTTGAGACATATTTCATACTTTTATAAAGTTCCTCTAAAAGTTGGCAGGAGATAAATCACCTTTTCCAATTATTTTGAAATTATGCAAGCTAGGCATATTACAACCTTTGATCACAAGTTCTTACTGAATTGCATATTCTCCAAATAACCCCTTTCAAGGTCACACTCAGATATAGACCATAATGGCTTTCAGTGCATTGATGATCTGAGGGCTCTCTGCCCTTCCACTGGCAGTAGTGGGAGTTAGACAAGTACAACGAGATAGGAAACTCAGATAGCTTTGGGGCTAGTAAGATTTTGCACCCAGTTTAAGTAACTTTGCATCAGTGAAATAGCAATGCATTGACAAAAGAGGCAAGATCAACATTTGAAGGGTTTTGAATTCATATATGCCTATTTAACCATTCCTTATAACCATAGGGTCATCTTAAATTTTCACCAGGTTAACTAAAGCACTCGCTATTAAATGGAATACAGAAAGTAAAAAGAAAAATAATCACACAATCACAAGAAAAGCCCATGTGATAAATATCAATTGCAGGGTATTCTTCAGCTGTTCCTATTGACACTATAAGGAGTGTTATGCTCTTTGCAAATATGGAATACATACCTGTAGACCATGGGAGCAAAAGAAAAAAATCAGTCATTCAGTTGAATTGATTCAGTAGACAATGACATGCTAGCAGTAAAGGGAAAAACTTTTGTGTCCTTCTGGAAATAAGCATTACATATACGTACATAGTAATGTATTCTCCAGCTGCTGAGAGTTAGTGCAAAATCAACATTCTTTGATAAGGATACTTCTGAAAGGGTTATTCAGTGGTTGAAAGAGTACTTGTCACTTGCATAATTTTAATAGAATTAGCAGACAGTTTGATGGGATTACTTCATTTCATGATAATCCATCTTCTCTGTAATACTGGAAGTTTTTGGTGACAAATGTGGCTACTGGCTTAAACACTTTTTTAAACCTCAGTTTTAAAAGTCATTGTGTCATTGAGAATTGTTATTATTAGATACGGACACTTGCCAAAATCCAGAACTGTGCAGTCCCAGATCAAGAGAAATTTGGGACCGCACAGCTTTCCATTTTGAAACTATCTCTCATGAATTACAATTAATTATTATTATTATTTCTTTTTTATCGTTAAATGTGTATTCAAGCAAGAAGAAGTATAGAGAATTAAAGTGCCCTGAAATGTTTATAAAATAGAGATGACATCGGAAGTACAGATTAAAGGATAGGCAAGGAGAACTGGGAAAATAGGGTGGAGGTTATCAGGAACAACTTTTAGCTGGCAATGCAGTAAAATGTTTGACAAAGCTGAGTGCCCTGGAAGACTCCCGGCTTCGCAGGAGTTTTAAGGCAAGGGCTTAAGAAGGCAGTTAGCAGGGAACAGCAAGAACCAGTGTAGTTTTCTACGCTGTCTGAGTATAGGATCTGTCTGAGGTTTAATTTCTAAGACTTTGTAGAACCATATGGTGGGGAAATGCCTTCTTTGCTCAGAAAAAAGAATGGAAAAAACATGGAAAAAGACCACCATGGTACTAAATTAGAACCAGTGCAACTTCTCCTACAACCTATCTTCTGCTGCTGGTTTAGGGTCTGTAACTGAAGCAGAAAGGGGAAGGCAAGAACCCATCTCTGTCTCCCTCTTTTCCGTATGCCATTTTGGCTTATAGAAGTTTTTGTGAGCAAGAATAAGAGTAGCCTCCAGTGTTAAGTGATGCACAGCTGAGCCAGGATGGGCAAGGACAAAAGTGACCCTCACGCTGTGCAGTCATCACTGAGACTCTGACAAATCCTTAGGAGGAATGGAGTGTCACAACTGGTACAGAAGAAGGAATCTTAGAGAACCATGAAGATATAAGATAAGGGATGAAATGGACTCCAGTGGTACCTACGACAAGAGAACAGAGCTTTCTTGTACCTAGAAGTAATGTTTCCATGGCTACCTCCCCATGGGAATACTGTATACTCTTCTTCCAGGTCTAAAACAACTGCCAAGCTGGAGGGTATAAAGTAGTAAAGTTACTTTTGAGGACTTCATGATTGCTAACTTATTTGGCAGTTCTCCTCTGTATGTCCTTTGAGGTTTAGATACAATCTTCCCTCCCAAGTCAGATCGTTAAGACCATTCAGGGACCTCATTTCATTTGGAATAAAAAATGAATATCAACCTGGGATATCAGAGCTAATCTAAGGCAGAGGCAGCACTTGCCACCAAAGAAAGAGATCATTTAAAACCATCTCAACCTATGAACATATGAATCTTTCTGAAGTATCTTCTCTGATTTAATAGAAATGGTTTCAATCATGCATCTGAAATTCCAGATGTAAAAACTCTGGCACTGGTGCAAATCATATTTGTTATGAAAAGTAACATTAATTTGTAAACGATTTCTACATGAACTTGTATATGCACACACAGAAACAAGATTGTTCCTAGACCTGGGCATAATATATGTAGTCTAAGAAAGTGTGAGGAAGAGAAGTGGTGTGAAAATATATAAGTAATATAGTATTACCAGGGAGCAGAAACAATCTCAATTTTTGCAGTATTATTCTTGTGTAGCCACAAGAAAGTAGAAAATGTCCTTCATCATAGAGACAGAATGTCTTACATTTATTAGGTATTCCTTAGTATGATCTTTTATGTAGAGACAGTCAAAACATGCAAAGAGAAAAGAAAAAATGTAAACTGGATGCTGAAGTCTGTGACAGGTGAGATTCTGTTGAAAGTATACTGAAAAATGAAGAGAGCAAGGACACTGAAGGGTTCCAGCTTTTATTATCTCACTTGGACTAATGCACATTTCAGTTGTATGTGGTGCGTAGAATTTAAATGAGATGTATTTTCAACAGAGAGCAAAAGAAAAGCAAGAAGACTCTTCTAACAGAGAAAATGTGGAGCAGGCTTATCTGTACAGCATTCTCACTGCAGTGTTTCTAAAGGAAGGAATCTTTACAATTAGAAATCAGCTTTGGTGAGCTGAAACACAAATTCCCCAGTAGACTGGCCGGAAATCTGAACACTTTTAAGTCTATGTAGCACTTGGGCATTTTTATAGAGGGCTTTTCTCTGGATGCTCTCGAGTGTAACAATCTGGATCCCTAGGAGAAACCATGCTGGCAGACCCAGGGGGCTAAAGCAGACTCAGCAGAAAGTACATGCCTGGTGCCATCAAAATAAGAGAAAGCTGCCTTCAGTCCTTCTCTCAATGAGGCTATACTTGTAAACCTCTGGACAAGGTGATGTGAGGCTCTGGGCAGAGCAGTAGGAAAAACCTTGAAATCAACCAAAACAGGAATGAGAAGAGAAAAAAAGGAGGAATAAACTGGCGAGTGATCCCATGTAAACATAATGCAGCACAGAGTAGGTGAAAATGATTCAGTGAATGGGAATGGGACACAGATGGTTTTGCAAGTTCATGCAAATATCAGAGAAAATACAAACAATGGTCATAACTCATGTCTCTTTGTAGCTCTCATTCAGTTTCTCAATATGTATGGACCTCCAGTAGGCAATTTTATGGACTGCGTGTAGGGAAAAGGCAGCCTGCAATGAGAGTTAAGCAGCTACAGAAATTCATGCTAACATTCTTCCTAAGACCATCAGCTGTTTGGCATCATGACCCTGTAGACAGAAGGAGAGCTTCTGAGTGACATATCTGCAAGATGAAGAGCACTTTGTTTCTGAAAAGTTGCTGTTTCAAATTGGGAAGAAGTTACATCATTTAAATGCAATAACTTTGATTTTTTGTTTATCCATATGTGTCTGAGCCAAAGGCCTGTGGATGAGGGTCAACATGTTCTCCCCTCTGCTTACCACTTAATAGAATTTGCAATCCTGTTTTCAATTACTTTGGAAAAGAATGCCAACCATATAGGTTTTTAGTAAGTTTGAGTTCTTGATGAGTTTGATTCACAATGTAATATTTGTGTTACCGTGTTAGAGCACAACCTTTTCCAGGGCTTGACTCTTTTTTCTATAACCCATGGTATGAAAGAAGAGTCTTCAAGGTTAACTCACAGATTCTAAGAAATTATAGATAATTTTGAAACTTCATTTTACATCTGAATGGATTATTTTTTAGACATATTGTTTTCATTATTTGTATGTTGTTATAAATGTAACAAAAAACATCAGTGAACACCGTAGCTCTCCTTCAACAAGTGATTAAGCCTTTGCAGAAAATCACTGCTGTTTATCTTTGTTTGTATAACTTTTAAAATGCTATCTTATTTGAATCTGTAATTGAACTTAGTTTGATATTTAAAAGATCTAGATATTTAACTATAATGAAATGTTTATTCAAGATATCTAGATGTTGCTTATTTTACTAGCTATTAGGTTGTAGATAACTGCAGCTGAACAGTTCTTTTCTAGTTTACAGTATCTAGAACATGAGTAATTATTCCAACATACATGCATAAGAGAGTAAATGAATATAGGAACAGTCTTTCCTGTAGCTAGATTTTTGTGTGGTAAATATATCCTCATGTTAAGGACTTGATAGAATACATAAGGCACAGAACATGGTATGTATTACCACTCTTGGGTGGCCTAGTAGATCATTTCTACAGCTCAAAGCCCCTTGTCATTTAGTGAAGATACAATATAGTATTCTTCCATGACTATTTACATTCCCTTTTTTGCAGCAACTTCAAATGCATACATTAGGCATTTCTTCCCTCTTGTCTTTTTTTGATCTTCTTGAAGACAGATTTTACTATGGTGTCAAAATATAATACAGTCCACTCATTCATTAGACACAGATCTTATTTACAGAAGTCTTATTTATTGTAATGAGAAAGAGAGCATATTCCTGAAGAATAGTCATGGAAGAAAAACTGGAAAAAAAAAAACCCAAAACCAAACCATGAATAGCAATCTTTAAAAAGTAAATCATTGGCTCTTTTATCTCACCAGTGCTTTTGTATAGCTGCAGAAATGATTAAAAATATATTCTAGGAGACAAAATCTGAGAAGTCCTGCAAAATTCACTCTTATTATTTTAGGGCTTTCTGAGCAGGCAAGTTCTGCAGTCCTTTTGAAACTCAATTATAACTTAGCAGGAAGAGGCAAAAGAAAAAGTTTTTAAATCATCTCTGGAAATGGAAGTTATGGAGGGACTGTATGTAGGGTGAAGATAATGAGACCTTTTTGTCACAGATCTATTCAGGGACGATGCTGTATACAATTCTTAAATGAGTATTTAGTTCAACCATATTTTAGAAAAAGTCATCCTCAATTTCTCATTTGTAAAACTAGTCTTGATTTTCATGGTGGAAAAAAGTACCCTAGTTGTTCAAAGCCAAATTAAAAGAACCAAAGAAACTCTGGCACTCCTTGCAATGGTACTTAGATGCTTCCACTTAAAGACACTTTCCTTTGAGGATCTCAGAGCACTGTGCCATGAATCAAACTTCATGATGACTATGCAAAATACTCTAGATTATTTCTAGAACAAGCAGAATGACTTGCAGTCAAAAAATGCTGATTTGTCAAAATGAGAATGGGCTTTGAAAAGATTTGCCTTGATAAGGTTGAGTGTGTTGGGTTGGTAAAGTTGACATGCATGTTTTGACTTTTGCAGCTGTCAGATCACATTATATGCCCATATAGGAAGGATGGAAGTCCAACTGGGGGTCATGCAATTGTTTTGACCCTAGTGAAAGCAGACTCAATTTTTCAAAAGTTTATTTTGCGGTTTGGATAATGAAAATGCTCTGAAATTTAGTTTTGCAGGAACTCAGAGCTATCAACCTTTTGTTACATTTCAAGATGAAGAGGAAGTGTTGGGGTTTTTTCTAACTTTTAGGTACTGAAAGATTTGAGATTTTAGCAAAGTTATTTATGGTATCAGGTTCTCACAACTTTGACCCTGTTTCTGTAAATGCTATTGTGTATGTTAAACTTTAAATATATAAGCACCCAATATGCAATGAACAAAGTCATGATCTTGATTATACATTTGTTTACAGAGCTGGGGTTTTACAGAAATCTAAAAAAACTGTCCATCTGAAATGAAATCAATACTTTCTGGCATGATTTTGCAATTGTAGATAAAGCATACATCCACCATGTCAACTGTTACTCGCAAGCTTAGGCACACAGAAACCTGAACACACTAACACACTGGATAAAACAGATAAAGTAGATACACATACACTAATCCTCACTGCAACTAGCTATTTTAGATATGTTTAACAGATTTAAAATATTCAGGGAAATATTTAATATTTAATTACTGAAAACTGGCCAGTATGGATAATAGTGTAATACCAACCAGTGCTGAACTGTGAATTGTCATATTTAGAATCACATTCGAATGAAACCAAGTGAAAATATTTATAAATAGTATATACAATTTTCAAACTATCCTCGGAATTAACAATACTATACTTTTTTCTACATATCTAAAAGCAGTAGGATATGGTCTTTTACTTCAAAAAGAGCCCCTGCATATCCAAAATTGAACAGAAATTTGTTTTATACTGGGTCAAGGTTTAGGGACAGAGTGGGCAGTAACTAAAAGCCACTTGTAACAGTAAAGATGGTGCCATATAAAGCAGGAAACAACTCTGATCAGACATTAGAGAAAAAGCAATGTTAGTGGAGGAGAAGGGAGGAAAAAAAGGCAGGTAAAGTCAAAACGAAAAAGGAAACCATCATTACAATTTACATGGACTTTAAGGCAGCCTAATAGACAATACAAAGTGGAAAAGAGGCTAATCTACACAGTCAGCAAATACGGTGAAAAGAATTAGGTATTTGCACTGATACAAAATATGCTTAAACATCACAGACAGAGGGTAATTTTGAACTTCAGAAAGAGGAATGCGATTAATGGACCTCTACAAGGGTAATCATTAGGGATGAGTCTGTTCAATTTTTATATCAGTGGCCTAGAAGAGGTAATGCAACTCGCTGACAGAGTAGGAGCTAGGGTCAAAGACCAGTTATCAAGTGAAAATTGACTTAGACTAGAAACTATGTGGCTTAGAGTAGAGCTGAGACTATTAGTGACAGAAATTAAACACACGCATCAAGCAGATGTGCAATAGAAAACCCTAATAAAGAGAAGAATCTCAATGAAGTAATTTAGAATAGAAAATTTGTTTATTAGATTCCAAAGTTAAATAACTGAGAAAATTACCATAAATATAAGTTAGAATAATATTTGCCAGAAGACAAATATTACTGAATATTCAAATAAATCTTTGAATGCATGTTACAAATATATTTATGTAAATATATCCACACTAGAAAAGCACTCCAACTGTAAAGGTAACTATCAGTCAGCCCAAAACTTAAACGAGAGTTAGTCAGTTTTCATTTCATTGTTAATAGGATAGAGATTGGATGTGGTACTGTATACATGCAAGGCAGATGTAAGCACCCCAAAAATGAAAACTTCAGAATTGTTTCTTATACAGATGTATCATTATACAGGGTTATCATTATAATACATGAACTAACCAATTGGACAACTTCACAGTTATGTGGATTTTTGGTATTCCTCATCAACATTGTTTTGTTCTACATTTTGTGAAAGTTATAAATGCAAAGGTTTTTACAAATTTTCAAAAACTGAAGGTGAAATTATACTATCCATGCTTTTACATTTTAGATAATTTGTAAAACCAGCATATTTTTATACTGATAACAAAACATCTTAATTAATACAGTGACTGTTATTAATCTGAATTTATACACAAAATGTAACAAATATAATTCACATTATATAATTACTCCATAAGATAGTATAAATTTTCTTATCCTGGAAGCTTCTAAATCATGATGAAATTTTCTGTACTGCAAACTGCTCTTGGCTAAAATCTTTTCTTTTCAAATACATAAGATGAAAATTGTTTCACTCTTTGACCTGTAAGTCAAGTTCCCCAAAGTCTGATGCAAATTAAAATGGCTGAGTTATAAATATCCCTGAAACTAGGTTTATAATGGAAACACAACCAGATCCTTCACTACAGCAGTACTCATGGGGCCTGTTAGGGCAGTTTATAGAGCTATCAGCGACAAACTATAAGTTAATGAGGAGGAGCAATTGACTATAATAAAGCACCCCTAAACAAGAAGAGAGCATTAAAAAATGCAGGAGATGAAAATTCTTATTGGGCTTTCCATTAGCTGTGTCCCTGTATACAGATTCTTCACTCTTCATGCTGCTTCAGGAAAACATTGCCGTAGCTTCTTATACTTTCATGTGCTGAATTCGGCAAGTATACTTTGGTAGAGCTGAGGAAGGGATGTGTGTGAAACTTAAAGTTAGAAGACAGTTGTCAAAAACCAATTTACTACTCTCATCTAATCTCAACCTTCTGTCTTTTCTCCTCATTATTACATGACTGGGATTGCACCATAGGATGACAGTAAAATAAAGTTAGAAATGGCTCCACTTGACTTTCGTGCCTTTTCATATTGATCTATTCCAGCAAGGTTTATTGTTAACATTTGAACATGACATAGAGTACAGACATTTAGGGCAGACAATCGGTGCTTGAGAAAAAAAGCGGGTAAAGACATGGCTTAGTTAATGTTAGGGAGTGGGGGCAATATGGACAAGGGAGAAAATTGACATTATTCCAGTTATACAAATGTATCACTAAGTAAATTTAATGCATGCTATGACTGTCATTATAAAGCCAGCATGCAATGTAGAAGGGAGAACAGAAATATTCTGCTCAGTTGAGAGGTGATTTGTGGCAGCTCAGAGTGATCAGGGTTTTCTTTTCCAGCTGGAAGTCATTGAACACTATTTGGAAAAGATACTTTAAAGACTGAGATTGTGTGAAACTTACTGGTAAATAATGATGCTGAAGGTAGATTTGTGCATCTTTGAACTCACCTTGATTGTTTTACACTGGGACATACATGCCGCAGGAAGTGTTAAATACATCCCATGGCTTGGCTTGAGACATATACATCAAGCACAAAGCAAATGACGAACTTAGCCCCTCAGTAATGTTTTTTTCCTTCTTTTGTTGGCTATGTGAGTTCTCTTTTCTGAACTGCATACATATACTCCTTAGCAAGAGCAATGAAAGATAATTTGAACAAGATGCATGCTTCGTAAAAAGATGCATATAGTTTTCATGTGTCTGGCTTAAATTAGTGAGTGGTTTAAGAATGTGAAATAATTCATTCCCTCCCAAATACTATTATTTGAAATGCAGTAGCATAATGAACCCTCTTAAAATTAGACCTCCTTTGGGACCGTACTTTCTACCTGTCACCTTTGCTTACAGGATTGATGCCATGTTGGATTTCTATTTCCGTATGGCCTCCTGTGACAGTGAACTGTGATAGGCAATGGGTAAAGCTAATGTGAGGATGGCTATGGTGTTTCACAGTTTTAGTCTAGACTGCAACAAAAATATAAGCCTTCAGAGTGCAGGAACTGAAATCCCCTTTTCATAAATGGGGTTGTGCTGAAATCTGTTTTCTCCAGCGTAGACCAAGACATAGTTTGTTACAGTCTCCTTTCCTGTGCACAGCGAATGAAAAGTGAAAATACAGAAAATAAGCAGTCTACATTTCTCAATATTGTTTGATCACATCGTGCTCTGGTCTTCAGCTGTGACAACAGTTTATAACCATAAAAATATGGACAATGTGTTAGCTTCAGTGGTGCTGCCAAGTTAGGTGCCTGTTATATGCCTGTGTGGGACAGCAGTTATGGGAAACCCACTAAACTGGTCTTTCATCAGCATGTCTGCTCCCATTATACATTACACTGGAGGACTTGCTGATGCAGACTGAGATTGCTCTGCAGCCATGATTGCAAATGTGGACCTTTGCCTTCTCCAGGAAAAGGCATCAACTGCTAGTGAGGGATGTGCCCAACGTCCATCTTCTTCAGCTTCTTACTCTCCTTTGAGGTGAGCGGCCACAACCTGCTGAGGGATTAAAGCACCAGTTTGGAAGGGTGTGAAGGGGACATGCTTGCCACCTTCAGAGGAAGGGAGACTCCCAGTGTGCCTCCTGTCTCACCACTGCTGTTAACAAGGATGCTCATACAGGAAGGATACCTTGCACTTCTGCCGCGAGCTGGGAGCTCTGCATGATATGGCACAAGTGGCAAAAATGGTTGTACACCCGTGATACATAAATTGCTGTATTGGATACAGCATGAAGAACTCGTTAAGATAAAGAATCTGACTTAATTCAAGCATCATTTTTATCCTGCTGTATCTATAGGAAGTCTAAAAGACTAAGACGCAAGACCCTTAGATGTTATTACAAATTCTTTTGATTTTTAATCTTACATTATTTGTATAATAGTGAGAAGAGAGAAAAATAATCCTTCAGCATGTCTGCTGGGCTCTCCAGGCACAGCATGTTCATAGGTTTACTCTATATACTTCATATGCTGCATAATTGCAGTGGAGAAAAAAAAGAGAAAATTACGCATTTAAACTAAATTAAATTCAAAAACTCTAATATGTCAGGTCACAGAAGGCATGTACACGTTTAAATAGGACTGCTGCTTTGGAAACCAAGTAGTTCTGAAGTACATCTGCATGTTGGCTCTCAACTCCATGGAGCTCCATTAGGTAATGTTTTAAATATAAAGCCACTTAATGAGGAATGTTCAGAAATGAAAAATGCACATTCCCCATAAAATGCTTGTCAAACAGTGGTGCCCACCTATTTTTAGCACATGAAAAGAAAAAAAAAAATAAATCACATTAATCCATATTGTTGTGAAACTCCTGGTCTGCCCCTGTGAGTCTTTTCTAGGATTTTGTATAACAGGCAGACTTCTGATTTTATAATTTCCTAATTTTTTAATAAGGAGCTAAAAAGTAGGGGAGCAACAAATGCCAAATGGCTCAGGTTTGAGGTGCTTTAATAACAGCATAAAATTTCTTTATTGGGAGCCATATGACTAACTATTACGTTACTAATTCCCTTAAGGAAGTTTAAATGTTGGATTGACAATACTATGCCGCTTACAGAGCCAAAATTTCTGCAGTGACAGACCAGGCAGAAGGTACTCTCAGTAAGGGACCACTGTTATTAAATACATTGTCACAGAAAATTAGGCCAAAAGGAGATCACACTTACAGAGACTGCACAGCAAGACACACCCTTTTAAATTAGACTGTCCCCCTGCACTCCACAGAGTTCGTTCTGTGCTGAAGTTTAATTTAATTCAATGCAACTCTTGCTGTAGTCAACCTTTTGGCTTCCACCATCTTTTCTCCCATGTTTTGCATCTTATGGAGACTATTTTTAAAGTTAATTAGCTTATCCAAAATAAAGCAGAGAAAGATGCATATCCCAAACTAGCATTTAAAAACACTACCACATGAAATAAACTACACAATGGTAGCTGTTAATTTTTCTGTAGTAACTGCTTTTCCAAGGAAAAGAAAAGGATTTACAAGAAAATTATTTTGAAGTCTTTACTTATGCAAGTCCCTTAAAATTCTTTTTCTTTTTCCTTCTTAAAATGAAGTAGAAATTATGGAAATGAAATATTAGATAATGAGAAAGGAAGCAACTAGAGGCTAGTGGAAACATGAGTGCTAAGCAGAATGATTTTACAAAGACAAAATCTTGACCAACATATGAGTTGGTCAATCTGCTGTCAGGATTTCACTTGGCCCCAATCCTGTAAGCTGCTGCACAAGAAATTTTCCAGACAAGAAGACATGATTACTTAGAAATTTTCTTAAGAAAAGCTATGGATAGCATGATACATGATCCGCTTAATAGGACCTGGGAAAACGTTTGGAAATATACGGTACAGCTGATTATTATCAATTCATCATTTGAGTAGTATTTACACACCTTAGGCAGCACTGGTGACCTCTGTGCTAGGCACTGCACAACCACCCTGAAACAGCTGGCTCTTGTCCTCAGAGATTTACAATCCTAACTAACAAAATAGGGCTACACCAGAAGAGAAAAACTTAGATGAACACCTAACTGCAGCTGAAAAGGAAAATGATGCATCAAGACCTCAGCAAAGGGCCAGTTTGTTGGATACACCTTCTTGGGAAGTCTGATTTTATGTGTCTGCCTTTTCTATGGGTATAATGCAAACAAAACCTTGCCAAAATGCAGACTTCCTGCCATTTACATGCCAAACATGAAAGCAATAAAGTTAGGCCAGATGTCCTGTGTCTAAGCAGAAGAGAAACCTGCTAGGAGAATCTTCAGGGCCAAGAGGCACCGCACAGAATATGGTTCAAGTATAACATAATGAACGTTTATTTCCAGTTTCAGAATCTCTGCCCCATCAGGTTGCCTCTTATCGTCAACGTAACTTGCCTGTGAATAGGGGGAACACCTGACAACATTCTTCTTAAGAAAGCTGGAAATGAATGATGTAGTTAAAACTGCTGTGAAATAAAAACAAAAATTTGAAAACCAGTCAACAACAAGCTCTTCATAGTTTGTCATGAAACGTGTCAAGACAGACTCTATGCAGACCTGTCTTGCATCTGATACTGAAGAATGTTTTCATTTACTGCTCATATAACAAAATACATTATTAAACTTTCAGACAACGCAAAAGGGAGTAAAAACTTCAGAGTATAGGATTAGGAATCAAAGAGTTCTTGTCAAATTATATAAATGGTCTGAAATACAATAAGAAACATTTCAGTAGAGATGAGTGATAAGTATTCCACTTAAATAGGCATAATCAGCTGCACACAATTACAGGAGGAATACTGATGTGGTAGGCAGTAACTGCAAAAAAAGAGCCTGATGGATTGCAAACTCAACATGAGTAAAATAAACAATAGTTACAGTTGGAATAAAACAAGTTTCATGCTGAAGCACATAAATAGGAGTGCTATATATACCAAATATGAAGTAATCCTTCCACTTTACTCCTCACTCATGAAATCCATGCCCACTTGGAGACATCTCTTCCTAGGAAAGATATTAAACCAACACAGAGAGCAAGGAAGAAATCATCAGGGATCTAGAAACATGGTCTATGTGAAAATACAGACTTGGTTTTTCTCAGAGAGGGCTGAGAGACACCTGATGGCTATCTTCAATCAGGAAAAACATCAGGAAAAAGCTTCCATACTCTAGAGACTGCACCATTTATTTTACAACCAAGTAGATGTTACGAGCCTGAATCTAGGGCTCTGCTATAGGCTGTTTGGACACAGGAAAGATGCTGATCCGTTGCAGTACAACTTGTTTCTATTGCCAAGGGCCACGTCTCTGGGGCCAGCCTCACACCTGCCTGCCAGCCAGCCCAACTCCTGTGCACCCTGCCTGGGAAGAGGCAAAGCAAAAAATGATGCTGCACGTAGGCAGGGAAGGGCCTTGAAAGCCTCTGTCCCTTGCAAGGTTAGGTAAAATTATCCTCCATTTCATCTGTGACCTTGGTAAGTGTAGATGGTGTTCTTTATTGCTCCTTAATGCATAGCATTCTTTTTCTTTCATGTCACTGAACTGGCTTTGCATCGACCTTTGTGAGTCCGACTGGGCAAAATCCCTATCAGTTGTGTCGCTCCACTCTGTGCAACTTCTGTGCCTGAGACTTGCCATACTGTAATGTTTCTACCCATTTGAATACACCAGATACTGCTGGACTGCTTTAGACTGACATTTTTTTAACATGAGACTGTTTCTGGAAGGCTGAAAAATGTCCAAGGAATAAGGTTCACTTGCATTCACAGGCAGGCTGTTTGTACATGTTTATTAATCAGTTTATAAAACACAAAATCAACAACAAAACACTTCTGCATCTTGTCAACTTCACCTAGCATTTACAGAGAAAAGCCTGGATATGGTAGAAAATATCTGTCCAAGCGGCAAGCTTGTGTGTACTCTTAAGCAGAAAATATACAAGTTTCTTCAAATGCTTAAGATTTTCCATTGATTTTCTATCAAATTCTCCTCTGTGCTATTTTCATTTCAAATGGATCACACCAGGAAAAGTATAGATTAACTAAAATTTTTTTCAATCTTTGGCAAATACAGCCTTTTAGATCAACATTTTGATTAGAAAGAAACAAAATCTGAAGATATGACCTTTTTGTGCTTTCCATAAATCAAACCCAAGGAAAATAATGTAAGTTTGTTTGTTTTTTTTTTTTTAAACAGAAAATGAAGAAAACTTTCATAGTAGGCAATTGACTTTGGGACACAGAGGACCTGACTTCTAATAAGTTTTTTTCTATATACTTTCATCTTCATATAATTTAGAAGAGTATGTAACATCAGACCTATGTTTGAAGGAAAGAAACAAGCAGTCCAGAAAAAAAGGTAGAGTTGTGATTTTAAGCGCATACAAATCCAAATTCAGCATAACACACCTGGAAAAATTGCTTTGTATGTGATATTCATCTCCTTTAAATGTGTATATTTGCAAGCTTGATGTCTGAATCTAAAGTGATCTTTTTCTATACTCTTTCTAATTAATGGAAGGAATAGACAACGTCTGGAGAGAAATTTAACCATCCTATGTTAACCACCTACCTTCAAAATGAATACTTTTTTTCATTATGTTTGCTAGCCATGGAAATTGATAGTGCCTGTTTCTTCCATTTGGTATAAAAAGCAGTCTAAAAAACTATAAGGATCTTGATGTCTACAGTGAAGAATTCTGAAGTGTTGAAGATGAAACCCAGCCAACAAAAGTGACCCACAGACTGCTGATGTGCACTAGATCAGAGCTGTATTATACTCCAGGTAGAAGGCTTGACAAATTTCTTCCCACCAGCTTAGTTAGTTACACAGTTAAACAATGGTGACTGCATCCTAATTATGTCAGCTTAATTTTATTTACACCCACAGTTGCAAAGTTTTCTAGTTGTCTACTGGAAAAAAATAACTGAGCACCAGACTCACTCTGAGCTGTAAGCTGTAAAACGAACACTTAGTATTAGATAGGACTCCACGAGTGCCCCTATGCAGGGCAAAGTAAGAGACACTGCTCAGGACAAGCGGTTGCAGAATTTTAAAGCCCAGCAGGTAAATATTCTGCTTATTCTGTGTCTGCTGACACAGAAATAATTGCCAGTAGCTGTAATGAGTTGGGGAGTTACAGTAGATAATTCAATGTGCTGTACAAATACATGTGTTCTTCTATTATTCATACTATGACATTTGTTGGTTGTCTCAGGAGTAACAAGTGAGGCCTCTATGGTTCATGAATTACTTGAATTATGCATGGTTATGGGTAGGCATTCGCCATGTACAAACTGGTTTTGAATCATGCATTTCCTGGGGGCAATATTTCTCATGGTAACTAGCAAACTTTTTAGGTCCTTTGGAGCCTGCTGTGTATTAGTGATTACTACTGCGGCAGTGATCCTAGCATGCGTGCTTTCTGGTAAATGTGGGAGATAACGAATGTATACATGTTGATAGATGGGAATCAGCATTTGTATTTATTCACATTCAAAATCTATCTACCTCACTTGGAATATAAATTATGACATCAAACTGCTAAACAGCTATCTGCCATCCAATTGTCACTATAAATAGCAGTCCACAAGAGGGAGGTGGCAGTAGATCATATTTTTTACATTTGGAACTGTGCAATCGTTTCCTAGCTAACAATCCTGCTTTGGGAAGATCACCTATATTCTCATCTTTAGGCTTTTGTTTCTAGGTAGCGCTTTAGTATCTTTTAGTTGTTCATTTTTATGAACAATACTGCCCATCTACAAGGGAAATGTAGATGAAAACCCATTAATACACTATTTGCTTCATGAATACAACACCACGGTTTTATCAAACGACAAGACTTTTCTAAAAACGCTAATAAAGTTTTTGTTGTTTATTAAAAACCCATTCGTTTCTCAGAATCCATTTTTGCAAAAGGAAATTCAAATGTTGCACAGTCTTTTACTGTGCACGGAACATTTCACATCGCTGAGCTATCTAATTTCAAGTTTTCTTTAGTGTTTTTAACAAAGAGATTATAAAATCCTGACACAGACAGACTGTTGAAGCCTTGGTGCAGTAAAGAGATCCTGCTTCTTCCTGGCTTGGGCAGCACAGTAGCACACCAGGAGCATCAACAAGTCTGAGCATGGAGCAGGCTGGTCCTGGGTTTGCCAGTCTGCCAACAGGTGCTGCCTGAGTGTCGTGGTTTAATGAATGCTTATCACTAACATGATTAGACACACTCTGGTCAGATCTGTCGTTATTTCAACCCTTCATGCCCCATGTTAGGTGCCAAAAAGAACTGTCGTGGTTTAAGCCCAACCGGTAACTCAGAACCACGCAGCCGCTCACTCACTCCCTCCCTTCTTCCTCCCCCCACTCCCAGAGGGATGGGGAGGAGAATTGAAAGAATGTAACTCCCACAGGTTGAGATAAGAACAGTCCAGTAACTAAGGTACCATACAAAACCACTACTGCTACCACCAATAAGAATAATTATAAGGGAAACAACAAGGGGAGAGGATATAATTGCTCACCACCTACCGACTGATACCCAGCCCGACCTGAGCAGCAATCTGGGCCTTCCGGGTAACTCCCCACAGTTTATATGCTGGGCATGACGTGCTGTGATATGGAATACCCCTTTGGCCAGTTTGGGTCAGGTGTCCTGCCTCTGCTTCCTCCCAGCTACCCCTCCTCCCTGGCAGAGCATGAGACTGAGAAAGTCCTTGGCTGGAGTAAACATTACTTAACAAGAACTAAAAACATTGGTGTTATCAGCACAGTTCCCAGGCTGAAAGTCAAAAACACAGCACTGCACCAGCTACTAAGAAGGAGAAAAAACGACTGCTACAGCTGAACCCAGGACACTGAGAGCCAGCCCACTGGCAGGGATCGCTCACAGCCTCTCTGTCGAGGCTTTGGAATCCCTGTGTTAAGACTAGGTATTCATGTTTGGTAGAAAAGAATAGGGCCAGCAAACTTCATTACCCTGGGGAAGCGTAGGTTAAATCAGGACAGTAGATCTGTATAAAATGTTTGCTCTGCTGGACAGGAAAGATTCTCTGATTTTCTGAGCTGGATAATGCAAGTGCCCTAACACTGTGAACTAACTAACAATTTACGTCTGTAATGTCCAGAAGCTTCACCTAAATCTCACTGAGTTGAAGACATTCCATGGACTAAGTAAATGGCATTCTTTGTCCCCCACCAAGAACTTGCTGCATGTAAACATGCTACCGGAGAAGCTGGAGATCAGCAAAATACATTAGATCTGTCTGCTTCTATTCCTGAAAAGACAAGAGTTGCTTATTACATTATATTTTCAAGTGCTTTGTCCAAGTGCAGCCTAAACTTTTGAAACGCTTTAGAAAATGAGCTGAATAAAGCTTGTAGTCTGGGTACATATTACCCCACAAAATAATATCTAGTGGATTCAAGCACTGATTTATCCTTTGCTTACCCAACTCACAATGGATGCAGTGAGAGGATAGGAGTCCTTTTAGGAAGAAGGCACTGTTAGGATTTTTTTACCATATTGATTCTTAATGCTGATTCAGAACTGGTTTAAAAATCCACTGTTAATTTTTCTCTGAGAAGATATTTAAAGAACGTAGTGATAAAGGAACATACGACTATTTGGCAATAGGTACAGGAACTTGCTTTATTTGGTAGTCATTGTGATAGGAGGAAAATTAATATCTGTTGTAAGACATTACTCTGTGTAAAAACAAATAACTATTGAGGCCACCTCAGAAAAAAAAGTCATAGAAGCTCAGCTTGTAGACCATCTTCACGTTCCATTTGCAGGCTTTAAATTTTATGACCATAAACTCTGAATGCATTTTGAACACTTGGCATTTATGTTTCAGCTGACTATCACTTCCACACTTTCTACCTGCAAGCTGGAAAGACTTTGTATGGGAAAACAGGGAAGATATCTTCCAAAAGGAAAATTTAAATGCTTCTCTGTTATAGTTAGCAGCAAATCAAATTAAGTCGTCTACTATTCATTGTGATAATGATATTAATCAAGCTGCTCCCTCGATACTCATGAAGATGTAATATGTAATTCTATGGAAGATCCTTTATAATTTAGCATGAACTAATGTTCACTTATTGCAATGTGTTACAGGAAAAATACATTTGTGGACTTTACGTAGGAACATATTCTTCTACTGTGAAAGGGGCCAAGCAGATAAAACACACACTGGAATAGAATTCAGGTGTAATGAGTAAATGCAGTTGTGTATAGAGTGCACTTAATCTCATGGTGTAAAAACGCAAGGCACTCAGAGTTGTTATATTTTCAATGGCTTAATCAAGAAAATGTTGAGAGACACTGGTACTGAGGTTAGGATTAATGGAATCCCTCAGTGTCCTCATTAAATTTAATAAACCTGTGTAACAGAAATAATAATAACACTTCACATGTATATTGTATCGCTTTTTTTATCACGGATCTACAAGCCCTTTGTGAGCATTTTTGAACGGAGCATCACCACCCATATCAGTAGAGTGACTCTTCCTGCTGCAGATGACACCTTCTCCTAGGAGACCCCGGGAGAGGGTCCTGCAGGAGCACACCTGGCCCAGGCAGATGCATGTGGGTCCCTGCTGCCTGCAATTCCACTGGCTGCATGGTAGGATGTACTTTTTTCTTTAGATTCCTTGAAACATTTTGCTGAGTAATTTCCTAAGGTCCTAGTGGCTATGAATTAAGCCTCTCTTCTACCATTCCTTTTTTTTTTCTTTTATCAATGACATAGTATTCATCTACAACTTGTAAGTTTGCACTCCTCTAGGTTTTTAGTACTTTATCCTGATATTTGTTCCATAGTTTTAACTGTATTACAGACAGATGTCTGTTGCTCAAGCTCTGCTTTGCCTCACCAGGACAGTTTGCTGAAGAAACCATGCAGCCTATGGCCCTGGAACACTCATTTCAGAAAAAGGCTACTGTCCTTAGTTTTCTGGGTTTTCAGTGACACAGAGACATCACTGACCTGTGGTCTGTCTCATCAGATCAGCCAATTAGCAACTGCTCAGGTTTTGATAGTTTCTTCAGCTGTCCTGCAGCAATAGTATTGCTGCTCCTACATAAAACCTAAATTGTCCACACCTCTAGGATTTTACTTTAACTGGTGAAAACTGATCACTTATTTTTCAAACACATTTCAGTTTCTCAGCTACTATTGTGCTACTTTTACGTTTCCTCCCCATTTAGCAAGGTTCCAGCTCACTTCTGCTTTATTCATTTTTGCCTAAAACAGGGACAGTGCTACGTCATTCCCTTTTCTGCTCACTCAGGCTAGGAGAATGACTGGGCACTTCTTTTCAACAGAAGGCTTTGCATGGCTGGAGGACTGCTGGGAGTTAATTAATCTTCAATTTTCTTTCTGTGCACTGTGTATGGTCCTTTGCTTGTTACTGAAAGAGTTATAGAAAATGAACAGTAGGGAGAGGTCTTAAGGATTTTCCTTTTTCACCCTGAAACGGTAGATTCTTGCTTTGCATTGGCTGGGGAGGACTAGAGTTATGCCCAAACCCTTATTTAGAAGGAAGAAAGACCAAGCATATTTACTATTAAAGGCAATAGTACTTCTGAACTGCAGTGGACAAAATATTACAAAATCCACCTTGACGTGCAACACCCTTCCTAGCATCCTTTCAAGGCTGCCGCATTTCCCCTTAGTTGCTTACTGATACGAAGTTGTTTTGCTACCTTTCTGCCTCTAGCTTTCCTTTTTTGCTTATCTGATTCTTTATTCTTGTTTGACACCTTCAGTCTTTCAGACTACAACTCAAATGCACATGCTCCTGCCCTTTCCATCTCACACAAACAAGTTTTTTACTATTAACTAACTTTGCCTCCAAGCTCTACTATTCACAATCCAGTAAACAGAGACGCATCTAATAAAGAAGACAGGAAAGAGTGGGAAGCTGGGAAGTCCATCTCCAAGTTTTCCTCCCAGGTCAAATATCTTTCCTTACTTAATTATGCTCCGTAAAGTTTTTTGAAATCATTGGCTTATATTGCAGTTGTAATCAGGCCATAGAAGAGAAACCCTTGAACCACAGCTATATTATTCCAAGCACCGCAGCCTGTGGATGTCTTCCTTAGAATTTTTTTCCATGCCAACCAGTGGTAATAGGTTCTTACTGTATCCAAAACTCCTGCAGTCATTTTCAGCCTGCCCTGGCCAGCAGCCCATTAGCCATTCCAAAACCAAACATATATTTCTCTCTGCTTTTACTTCTTCCTTCTTTTTTATCCCACTGTGAAAGCAATTAGCTATTGAATCCTCAATAAGCCAATCTAGTCCATCCCACATGACTGGTTTGCTCCTAATCAATTTATTCAGCTTATATAGAGGGATTTATCATATTTACAATATCACAGCTATTTGTGTAGGAGTTATAAAACGTAAGGAGTAATTTTAGGGAAAGAAAATCCAGTTGTAGGTTTTTGCTGGTTTTGTTGAGCTTCAGTATGTGGGGATCCATTTCACCATTTGAGAGGGGAAATTTTGGGTTGCAGTCAGCAGAGTTCAGATCCGCCAAGGGAGGAACAGAAATGCATAATTAAACAAGCAGCAAACCATTTGGAGAAATAGAATCAGACTTTTGAAAACTGTCTTTTTGCAGAAGTATTTTCTTCTATTTTACCACTTTTTGCTAAGCCTTGGAGATGGACTTCACCCTGCACTGTTATCACTTTGAAGTTATTTTATTATCACAAGGGTAAAAATCTCAAAAGACTCAGTGACTCAGGTCAGAGAGGTGTCTGTGCAGCCTGGACATTTGTGCAAGATGACTTTTAAACACCTCTGTTACTATAGCCTGAAGTCCCCACAGAGTGTGCACACAGTTGGATCTCCACATTTCCTGGTCCCCATGTTCCTTCCTGCATGTGCTTGGTGAATACTTCTGGACCCAGGCAACCATCCAGCTCTACTTGAGGTTTGACTGCAAATCAAACTAATAACTTCCTAATAACACTTTCCCAATCAGTTCATTTTTGCTGTTATTAGGATTTATTGACATAACAGTAGTATTAAGAGGCCCAGCTAAGGCTCCTGAATTGAACTTCTCCCCCAATTCTCTCAAACCAGCACCCTTATCCCTGTTGCATCTGCTTCATAAATTATATGACTCAGAGTTCAGCACATCATACATGTTATTATCGCAATACATGACTGTCATCTTCTCATCCTACCATAAAAATAAGGTAGGATGTATACGGGCTGTGCAGAAACAACACAGGAGTTGTGGAAGCAAATAACACACATAAGACATTTCATACTATCTTTTGTGTATGAAATTTAGGATATGAATTAGGTTAATTTGAGATTTGCTTATGAGAAAGGTAAGATCTCCTAAGACTTGTACATTAAGAAGCTTGATTTCTGCCACATACAAACTGCAGCACATCCTGTTTCATCGCCAAGGAAAAAAATTCTCCACTTAAGAGATTCAAGACCAAAATGCTTTCCTCACAGGCACTTTCCCTGCAGTTCAAGCTTTCTTTCTCAAGAGATACACGCATATTTAAGTTTCCAGAAAGACTGCACTAATGCCAGTGTTAATGCACATCCACCTGGCAGGTTTTAGTTCTCTTACCAATTTCAGTAATTTTTTATTCTTCATCTAAATATTGGGCTCTCCACAAAGGTAGAATGGGTCTGTTCCAGCAAACGGCACAGATGAATGCTGCTACCCAGTGTTTGCAAGGTTGAAACAAAATACAAATATAGTCATTATAAATTAAATCCAATCTTGCAAATGCAAAAATGACCAAATTTACATCTTTCAAGGTGGACACTGTAAAACTGCATGGCTTGTCATTACAAAATTCTTCATAACAGCATTATGTGTTTATCTCACAGTAGTTGTATTGGGCAATGCTTATTGTTATTTCCCCTTTTGGAATAAAGCTCATTAGTGTGGGTTAGTGCCTTTCTTCCAGTACTGAGAATGAAATCCTGTTGGTGTCTTGTGATAGTGGTCAGACTCCTTCCGGGTGGATGTTGCTCTTGCTCTTCTGCTGTGGGCATGAGCAGAAGTTCCAGAAGAAGTTCTACCCATTTCAGTTTGTATTTTACCAACTATTCGAGTTTACAATAACAAAGCATGTCAATGATGTCACACATCATACATGTTTTTCTGTAATTGAGTACTGTACCATCTCAGCAGGTTTCTGAGCTCTATTTAGATGAAGTCAGATTCAAAGGGAGATCCAAGCTGTGTGAAGAGATACCCATAAATGGCATCTATTTCTCTGTGACTATATATACCTTCCTATATCAATTTAGAAGAAATCTTCAACATGGTAAAGTTTTCTTCTGACTTTTTTCCACACTCCTTATTTAACACAGAGAGCTTTGGAAAGATAGAAAAAAATCCAAGTATAAGAGAGGGAAGCATGAAACTAAGGAAGAGAGACTTGCAACTGCTGGAAAAAAAGAAAACAGAAGAAAGAGAGAAGCAAGCTCTCAGTAGCATTAAAGTGAGGGAAAAAGAAACGAGGGCTGGGGAGGAAACCAATTTTGATAAGCCGAGTTTTCCTGGCTGAGGAGGTGCCATTCTTCACCTTAAACTAAGCCGTGCTTGTTTTTAATGACCTTATATTTCTATTATTACAGTTACACTACTCTAGCCCAGCCCTGAGCCTCGTGTTGACCGCAGTTTGCTGCCTGCTTACCAGGTTTGTTTGCTGCAACCTCAAGTTTTATATATTGCTGATATGCCAATGAGCCCTTTGACCTTCCTGGCCTCATCATAGATGCTCAGACAATGCCTGTTCTGTGCAAAAGAGAGCTGTGAGATGTAGGGAGCTGAGAGGTGTATGTGCTGGGGACTCTTCATAAAGCTCTCAGTAAATTGAGCCCTGCAGGGTGCAGGTACTTACCACAGTGAGGCCAAGTCACCAATAGAGGCTTCTGAAATCCACAGTTTTAACCTGAAGAGTGGAGTATATAGAAAAGAAATTATAAGTCTTAATGAATGGCTGCTTTGAGTATGGATTATACATTGCTAGCAATATGCCACTGTTTATAGCACATCATTAGCCTGTAAGATGCAATTGAACTTTTGTGTTTGTTTCAAAAGTGCCACAGTACAACATTTTAGTCTTTCTGCTGCAGTAACCACTGGCTGTTACAAATCCCTTCATGAATGCATTATGGAAAACTGGGGCAGAGTTCTCAACTAGCTAGCCAAGAGCATGCCTGCTGGGGCTTTGTACTAGGAAACAGTGAGTAATGTTTTTAAGGCCAAAGTACAGTAGAAATCCATTTTACACACATAAGAATGTTGCACAAGACTAATATTCATTGAAGTTCCCTGCTGGTATGTGAAATTTATATCAGTTTGCAATGCAGAATTTATTTTTCAGGTGTTTCTTTAAGTGGGTTCATTCTTGTATCATTTCACCCATTCATGTCCTCAAAATAACTTACCTCAGTAAGTCTATTATTTTATTGAGTATTCATGTAAAAAGCTCTCACTGAACTTCCCTCTATGGTCTGGTGCACAAAAAATGTATTCTCTAAGGAGAGGCAGCACATGTTTAATTTTGGTTTACTTCATGGTATTATTGAAGGCAGAAAATTGTCCTGTTTGACAGCCTGTGACACCCTACTATTAGAAGCACCATCTTTTGCAGCACACCAGTGACATTGGGACCTCTCTAAAGAGGTTGGGAACTTCACATTGTTCGCAAAGCAAAAATGGTGAGGCCTGATGGTTGTAAGGGGGTTTCCCAGGAACTGGGACCCAACCCATCCAGCAAGACCAGACACTTCTATGAAGACACAATGGATAAGCTTGTGCCTCTGCCTTTTGCTTCATTAAGGAGACAGGAGGTATTAATGACAGCAATTATGAATTCTCAGTTAATTTAACATATGACAATATAAGAGACCATAAGTAATTATCAGAGAAGTTTGTTCATTTTATTTGGTACTTATAAATGTAAGGTGCAGTTTAGAAAAGTGATCGTACAATAAGCAGCGAATTGCTTTATCATTAAATAGTAGGTCAGTGAAAATCCTTGGAAAATTAGTTGACATAGTTACTTGTTTGGTATTTAAGAAAAAGAATAAAACAACAATATTTTAACACTATTGCCTATAAACATGTATGTAGCTGGATGATGGAAAAAGCAAGGAATCTGGTGCTTTGTGGCTCCTTTACATTCTTGGGCCAGTCTAAAATCGAGTTGATTGAGGACTCCTTCCTAGCAACTTTCACAGAGGATGTTATTACTTTTCCTTTTCGCCACTCCATTTACTTTTTCTCCTAATGTCCAGCTAAAAAATGAAAGAAAATGGCAAATTTACTTTTTTTTTTTTGTGAAAAAAGAATAAATAAATAGAAGCTAAGGCATTTTATTGCAGAAAAGTAAAGGCAGCAAAGCAAAAGGAATTGAAAAGTAGGAGGAAGAAAGAAGAATAAGGAAAAAGGATTAATATTTAACAAAGAAAGGGGGAGCAAAAACAAGAAGTCTGAAAACAAGTAACCCCATAACAGCCTAGCTATTAATATTTAAATAACTAACCTAATTCTCCTATTATGTCAGTGTGTAAATCTTAGAAATACTTGCCCATATACATTACAAATACCTGTCCTCTTCCTTTTATAGGAAACAATGAATGAAAACCCTGATGACTGATGCAAGTTTCACATTTCAAGTCGATGTTCTTGGCCACTAAATAAACAAATTAAAAGATTAAGAAGATGAGTATAGAAAAGCAACTACAGTTGGGGCTATAGGCAAGGCAGGAAGGAGATAAGCATCACTCCATTATCTTTTATATCATAACACAGAATTTAGCTCTTCCTTCTTTTTTTCTTATAAACCACCCCTCCATACTCACAGTGATAATCAAAATGAATAATGAAAAGCTTAAAAACTGTGCTGCCCACCCAGAATGGACAGTTAGGATCAGTAATGTACAGTAGAAATTAATTTCTGTGTAAACGTGTAAGTTGGAGAAACACTATCTAAGTTTCCAATACAAATATAACTTAAGGACTCCAAAATAACTGTAACTTAAAGACCAGCATAAGTTTTCCAACCACTGGAGCAGCATTCCTGTGAGATTCTAGAGCACCACTACTGTCCTGGGTTCAGCAGTAGCAGTCATTTTTTCTCCTTCTTAGTAGCTGGTGCAGTGCTGTGTTTTTGACTTTCAGCCTGGGAACTGTGCTGATAACACCAATGTTTTTAGTTCTTGCTAAGTAATGTTTACTCCAGCCAAGGACTTTCTCAGTCTCATGCTCTGCCAGGAAGGAGGGGTAGCTGGGAGGAAGCAGAGGCAGGACACCTGACCCAAACTAGCCAAAGGGGTATTCCATACCACAGCATGTCATGCCTAGCATATAAACTGTGGGGAGTTACCCGAAAGGCCCAGATTGCTGCTCAGGTCGGGCTGGGTATCAGTAGGTAGGTGGTGAGCAATTGTATTCTCTCCCCTTGTTATTTCCCTTATCATTATTGTTATTGGTGGTAGTATGGATGTATGGTTGTATGGTACCTTAGTTACTGGACTGTTCTTATCTCAACCTGTGGGAGTTACATTCCTTCAATTCTCCTCCCCATCCCTCTGGGCTTAAACCACAACAACTCCATTAGCTGCAGATAGGGCAAGAAGCTGTATCAGCTTTGAGATGGAGCTGTTATTTTAGCATGATTGCCCAAGACAGTAGGATGGAATTGCTAATCCAGGACATCCCTCTGAGCCCTGATCCATTTAGGTATCTTAAACATTTATCTGTGTTTTAAGCCAAGCTGAAATCATCTCACCATCACCAAATGGAGGTCACCAACGTATTAATCCAGTACAGCAAAGAACTCTATGCTTTATTTATTTAGAGAAAAGCAACTGATTATAAAAAAGTTGTATTATCATCTGTAATTAGGTCTGGAGCTGCAAAATGCATTTCAACAACAGCAGCAAAAATATATACCAAATCAGTGAATAATAGCAAGTAAGCATAATCAAACTTCCTGACATCCCACCACCACATCTTCCCAATAATCATGTAGAAAATGTTCATCTAACATTTAGGCAATATCTTGCTTTGAATTTTCTTTTTGCATTATTTGAAAGTCAGGGCCATGTTCTCTACTTTTGTACTTTACAGATACAATGATAAGAGCAAGAACACAGGATGTGGAAGAAGTTAAATTCAAAATGCTTCCTAGCATTCAAATTACTAATCAAACCTTGTTTTTATAATACTTGTCACCAGAATCGGTTTTTTTTTGAACTCCTTGTGCTGATATGCAGTATCTAACAGACTGTATCTACTACTGCAAAGGCAACTGCAGAAATGTTCTGCTTCTGCCCAGAGGCTGCATGGGAAGCTTCCACCCCCTTTTATCCCATCAGAAACTAGGGCAGAAATAACCAAGCTGGCTGTTGCAAGCCTGCTTGGACCCAGAAAGCCTTCCAGACATGGTGGCATGGAGTTTAGACCTGGTTAACTTTCCCCATTGAACTGCATCCTGATGTGGCTACTTTCCTGGTAGTACCCCAAAATTCAGTACAGCTGGCTTAGCTACGCCTTCACGACACAGCAACCTGAAGGACAGGCATCATCCTGGACATCAAAAGCAAATGTTGGGTGGTTTACCTTTAAGCTGATGTCTTCCATGGTAATGAAAATATGGCCAACACTTGGGGATGAACAGTATATGTGTGTTGGCTGGCCTACTGTGGAGTTTTTTCTCTTTTTTTAATCTGAAGAGGGCAGTTATAAATGAGGGGATGGTACATGTACATTATTCTGTAGTAATCTTTTAAATTTTCTGTAAACAGTTTGTAAGCCAGGTTTAGTTTAGTTTTGGTTTGTTTTTTATAAAAAGACATTTTAAGTTACTTCTTGTGATAAGTGCCACTTTTTACACTTTCTTAACAAGCTCTGGATTAGTGAAAATCACTTTTTAAGCCAAACCACTCAGTTAGCAAAATTCTCACTACTTTTTCAACACAGGTAACGTGGATATATCAATATCATATTTTACAATTAAAGATGTGGATGTTTGTTTCTGACATTACAATAACTGCGTTACAATTTTGATGATTGCAGGAAATGAGGAGGAATTGGGAAAAAGAAAAAAAACAAAAGAAAAAACCAACACAATTCATGTTGGAAAAGAAGGGAGGTAAAGAATTGAGACATTGCGCTGCTGACAGGCAAGAATGACTTGGAAAATCTGAGGTTTAGCTGAAAAATCTGGATCCCAAAAGATGTAACACAGTATTTGGCCTGAGACATCTCAAACTTCTGAATGAGCCGTAAAGATAGATGTGTTCATTCAGGAGCACAAAATATAGTTCTCCACTATTTATAATCCATGATATCCAGGTACAGTAAGATGCATTAGTAGCAAACCGGTGGTAAATGTCAATTACTTTTGCAATTTCCAAAAAACCCCACATCTTTGCCACTGACCAGAAGTATGTACCTGGGACCTTTCTATCACTCCTACTAAAGGAAAATCTGAGTCAGAATTGCAGAGAAAACTAGTTGCTGATTAACCTGTTTGACCTGTCACTTAAGAGACTTGTGATATAAAGTATTATTTGAGCTTTTTAAACAAATAACTGTCATCTCCAAATAAATGATTTTTGACCTTGCACTGAAATTATTCAATGTTAATTTATCTCAGAAGAACAACTGCATATAAACTGTAAAGAAAGATGCTGTAAAAAGATACGTGCACAGAGGAAAGACTGCATTTATTATGTCAGCTTACATTTGTACAGCAGCCAGCTGAATACTGTTTCCTTTTCCCACAATGTAATTATCAAAAGCAACTAAATTCACAAGGAATACTTTGAGAAACACATGGAAGTTGGTGTTATGCAAAGCATAAAAACCCTTTTTTGAAAGCAGTTCTATTCCTCTGGTTTTAGAACTGGTTTTTATTATTTATTACAAGACCCAGGAGTGTGCTTGGGATTTTACAGAGAAAACAGCAATAACAGGTCCCCGCCCTGAGTAGCATACAACCCAGGAGAATGAAGAAAACAATAATGACAAGAGGCCAAATTTTGTTCTTTACCCAAAACAACAACAGTTTAAGAACAAGATAGTTCAAATTCCATCCTGGATATTCAATCCGTGACTCTGGAGTTGAGAAAAACTTCCTGTTAACCATTCATCATCATCAAGGTTGTCTTACTGATCTGAATATATCTTTATTATGTTGATTATGGGATAAATTAATCACAAGTACTATCACTGCTATTGTTATAGCATAACAATATATTGCAGTGCTGCATAGGGGCTCAAATAGAACAGTTTCTTTTTACCCTTGAACCCAAACTATTGCAAAATGTAGAGAAATACCACTTTCTTAGTTAGGGTATAAGGGAGTTTGGCTTCTGCAGAATAAACAAGAGAAGAAAGAGGAGAAACTGGACAGTGACAGGCTTGGGTTTCTGTTTCTCCAAGTGCAGAAGAGCAGTCAGTGTTACTCAAGAAAAACATTATTTACCTATTTGATAAATTGTAAATCAGCTGTCCAGAGTTTTAGCCATCCTGACTTTATTCTTACATGTTAGGTCACACTTCAGGAGTATCTTTCTTTTGAACATTTATACAATGGAAGAACTTGAAAAACAAACAGGAAGCTTCATTGCAAAAGGGTGAAAAAAAGACCTAAATCCAGCTACATAAATCATGGCCCGGATTTGAACAAAACCTTTTAAACCAGCTGATAAAGGATTCAGTGATACCATTGAAATCAGCTGTCTGTCACAAGCCCATAATATCTTTGCAGTGGGATAGAATTTGGAGAATAGGAATTACAAGAGTAGTTAAGAATTGACCTTGATGCTCAGGCACTGCCTATATCCCATTTTTAGATTTACCACCATGATGACAACTATTCTTGTGTGTGTACTGATGAGGAGAAGGGCTCTATGCAAGGTCCTTTGTTTAGCCTTCCCTTTTCAGCTCCTCTTAGGAGATTAGCTGCACAAAAGGTACCCACGTCTTATATTGCTTCTGCAAGTGGTGGCAGAATATAGCAAGGGTCCTTGCAATCTGCACCCTATATTTAATGAAGAGTTAGGGGTCAGTTTTACTGACACTGGCCAATAATACACTGTTTTACTGCAGCTTCTCTGCCTCTATACTAGGTGCAATTCCCTGACTTTTTGTGCATAGCATTCACATTCAAAGTATCTTGGTTTGGGGTTTGAAAGTTCCTGGCACCATATCAAGCATGAATTATCCCAGTGATGACAGCAAAGAAGGCAGGAACATTCAAGCTAGTGTAAGTAGAAACGTGTGTTTGTGAGAAATATTAATGCCACCTGCATTGGTTACAGCCTGCCTGAAAGAAGCTTTCCATGCGTGGTCCATAAAAATGACAGTTGTCAAGCACTCGACATTTACAGTTCCTGCTATGTCCATATCCAAGAAGATAATGATGTGAGGTTTATATTTGTGGTAAGAGAACTGCTGCAAGGAAATTAAAATATGAGCATAAACCAAATGCAGAGAACACGGATACATCTCATTGGAAATGAGATGTAGAGAGAAACTCCAGCAAAACCAGGGATAAGTATAATACAGATTATCAGAGCACAGATCCTGAAAAAGGGGGATAAGAGAACAAAGCTGGGTTGTAGTGTCTCATAAATCCTGTAACTTTCTGAAGAGTCAGCTCATCTCCCCAAGTATTAAAAAAATGCATCCTGCTAACAATGATGTATAGAGCAAAAATAAAAGGTCTCTACAGAATGGGTTTTTTTAGCACAGAGAAATATATAAGGTGTTAAATATTTCAGGGTAAGTCAGGAAGATCAATGAATGGGTTTATAACAAACAACCGTCTAGGAAATTATTCATCAGTGATACATGAAGATGTAATTGCAACTAAGTAGGACAGCTAGCTCAAAAACAGGACATGCAGTGGACAAAATTAAGTCACAGAATACTGACTGTGGATGTAGAAGAGAAATGAAGGTTGCCAGGAGATGGCAAATGGATGTGATCACAGCATTTACCCAGACAAGACAGATGAGCAAAGTACAGGGCAGAGAAAAATGGCAGTATCTCTCTTACTTCATCAGTCACCTTGTATCAGCAGCCGCTACTACTAAGATGATGCTATCTATGTTATCCATAATCAAAGTTTAATATTTTCAGTTGATTTGCAATACCAGATAGAGCTCCTGTGTAAAAGAGAAATGTGCACTCATTAGCCGTGCTGAGAATATATTGTGGCAGAGCTTTGCAAAGAGAATTGCTGCCGGGCTTCTAGTATAGCTGCTACTGCTGGAGCAGAGCAGTGAACTAATGAATTAATTCCTGGTTTGAAATATTCTCCATGGGATCTCTTATAAAACACAGACCTTGTTTGCACAAGGAACAGAAATAGGTAACAGTCATCTGCTGCCCTCAATCTCTACACACTTCACAAAACTACGTGTACACTGCATGGATGTTTACATTTTACTGGTATAAGCCCATGAATGATTCCTGAGAAACTTACAGAGAAAAGCACAGGAAGTAGTGGCAACTTGAAGGAATGTCAAATGGGCTTCAGTGGCTCAGAAAGTGACAGGTTTTTCCCAACTGTATCAGCTGATCAAATCAGGTGTATTATCTCCCTGGACAAAGCTTGGCTGTCTTCAGGAATATGCAGAAGAACAAGAGTTCTTATTTAGACATTATTAATTACGCACATGTACATATGCATGTGCATATGCAAATATAATAATCTTTTATCCCGTCCTCAGAGATGCAATCAGTCTGGTTCCAGTCATGCTGGCTAGGAAGCTAATGCAGATGTAGATATAGCCATTAAAAGACAAATCCCGTGATGTCATCAACATGCTCAAGTTACAAGCCCAGGAGGCATCCACAAAACACTATCCCTTTTTTTGTGTCCTTCAAAGAGACAAAAAATAAAGCAACTTGTAGTTAATGAATACCTGAGAAATATAACCATAAAAGAGAGTTTGGTGAACTAATTCTATGAATCAAAGTTCTCCTGAGCTAATGCTGCTGCTTAGGGGTTAGCGGTAATGGATGAGTGCAAGTGAACACATCAAGAAATATGATTGGAAGCAAGTCTGGAAGCAAATATGGCTGGCTGCCCTCCTGAACATGATGTGGGATGACTGAGTGACTGATTCGATATGGCTGAGCATCGTAAAAGAGCATACTGATTCAATATGACTGCAAGGATAAAAGATCATGTATGTAAATTATTATCTTACTGGCTATACAAGTAGAATATGCGGTGAAAAACAGGAGTAAATGAAGCAAAACAGGAACATCTGAGATGCAGAAAATTCAGTGACAAAGAGTAGTCCCAGATGGTTGGTTTCTAATGATCAGTGGAAAAACTGTATTAATAACTTGCTTACATGTAGGATGGAAGCACATCATGGAGCGCATGAATTTACCAACCCCTGCACCTGACTTATCTCCAGAATCCAACAAGTTATATTGTGACATGAAGAGTAATTGTGAAGAATTCTTATTATTGACTTATTTTTTAGAGGATGGAGACTATCCTGACTTCTCTAAAGTGACTGTATAAACAGGCATGAAAGACATATGCAAAGGACCAGCGCTTCCAGGAATCTTTGTTAGTATAACAGGAACACTTTTTGAAGGGGAATGGACATAAGACACCTCTTTCTGTTACGGAATTACTAGATTTACAATCTCATTGATTCATTAATATATATTTAGTTTTAAACTAGCTAATGTAAGTGACCTTATTCTCTTTTGCTCTTTCTTGAACAGCCTTTTGTGCATGTGGGTGGAGGACATTAAATATTGTTATAAAATACCAGTTCATTCATTTTCATAAACCATTTTGTGCTCTGTTGTCATGAGGAGAATTATAACACAAGGCATAGCAGTGGCAAATAAAATCTTCCAACACAGCTGTCTACTTGAGGGAAGTGCAAAGTATGGTTCACAAGATGACTTCTCTACCCAACAGATTTAACAAGATCAGAATAGTTGAAGTACCACAACTCTCAGCATGCAGTTACTCCGAATAAAAGTAGATTCATGCTCCGTATATACATGTAATAGTGTAATTACGTTCAGACTAATCTACCTTCCCTCCATAGGTTTTACAACACTACAACTACAATAAAATAAATGCACAAATGTGTGTGTGTCTGTCCATCTTTCCACCTCAACAGAAGACCGGAGTTAGTAAGCAAATAACTGAGATATTCTTGCTCTTCTCATTCTATAACACTCTTAAAGAGGCTTTATCCTCTGCAATTTCTCTAGCTGAAAGTTGATGGGAATTAGGTACTTTTCTTCCAAACCTAAACCTGGTTTATATTTATTTTAATCTAGTTTTATCCGGCAGCAACAGTTTTCAATATTTTGTAAAATATTAACTGTTTTGGGGTATTAAAATATGTAATACTCCATTCTCAGGTCCGAAAGACTAAAAATAAACTTTTTTATGTGATTTCATTTAGATGCATTAGAATGTTCAGAAACTACAGAAATGCAGATATTCATATATATTTGGGAAACCATCTACTTCTCTTCCGTTGCCAACTGAAAGGGTGGATGTAGTAGGCTACATACATAATTTGCTCGGTACTTCACATGGTTGCTTTGCTGAGGACCTGAGCAGAAAGAGGAAAATCCTGCCTGACAAAAGGTAATGGCATGCTCTTAAAATGAAAAATAGCAAAAGCAGTGGAGGTTACACACAAGAAACCTTCTGTTACTGTCACAAACTGACAATCATGTCATTTGGGTTGGGAATATTATCCTTATCTCTGGGGCAATAGTGGTGTGTTTCTACTGATGATGTGATTATGAAAATTGAAAATATAAGCAATCATAATTTTAAAATTATAATACTATTTGTAATATTAGACAAGAAGCATCTACTCTTTGAGTAGCTTTGTGGATCTGTTACAAATGTTTGCAATAGCAACAATAACAATGACCCAGGAATAAACTTTAAAATCACTTTATATCAATTATTTTCCTTGGACTAACTTTCACATAACATACCAGGGTAAAATGATCATACAAAAGACATAATTCACTCACCTTGAGACTGTAGGAAAACTGGAAATGAATATTTCTAGTGGTTTTCCCATGTCACTGGTGTTCCTCTGGAGGGAGACATTCTGCTGTGGTCACTTCCTTCTTTTTCAGAGGCAACATCCCATAAAAAGGGATGCCTTGCCTCCTTACCAGTCCAAAGACTGAAATCCATGCACTCTGCTATGGGCCTGTATGCTCCTGCAGGCTGCAGATGGTTTTCACAAAACAGCACCCAGATTGCACAGGATTTTCCCTTATATTAAGGTCTGGAAAAAGGTCTAGCTTTCGGTGGTTATATGGCAGCATAATATGTATGTGTTTCTCTCTCTGTCCTTCTTCCTTTTCTGGTCAAGAATGTTTTAGTGTATTGTAAAAATTTTAGCTTTTCTCAAAACTGCAGGACAAGAGTTTTCTCTCCTCCATGCCGAGCAGGGTGGTTTCACACCCTTCTGAGGGAAGTGTATGGTGGCATGTTTGTTGCTGACCATGCCTCTGAGAAACTCTGGGCATGGTCCTGGGCTGCTGCATTATGAAAGCAGTTAGACTGCAAGGCTCCAAGTTAAATTTGCACCATTTCTATCCTAAAGGTGCAAGTTCAGTAGCCAGAAGTACCAGCTGCAACTTAAGCAACCCACATGGAGAGCCCTCCCTGGTCACTAAAAGCAAAGTTTTGAAGTCCCAGTAAGGACCATGAAGTTACCGTACTTCATACCACCTATGACTACAGGGAGAGCAACCATTCACCACCCCACTAGCCTCTGGAGATGTTTATCTGAGTGTCTACATTGCATCCTCATTGCATCCTGGGGTGTGGATCTCACCTTTTCCAGAGCCCAGACACTAAGTCTCCAATGGTCGCTTTCTAAAGCTTTATCAAACTTTTGTTTGTCCCATAGTAACTCCTGTCCCTTCTGACAGACCCATCTCCACTCTGTTGCAACCCCAAAAATGAAGTCAATAGTCTAATATTGCCTAATAGCTAACCATTGCCCGCTTAAAAAAGGCTGCAGATGTCCCTAAGAGCTACTCCTAAAAAGAAACTAGGAAGCCATTTAGGCAAAGCAAAACATATCAATTGACTTATCTCTGTCACTAAGTCTCTTAATAATTCATCCTATAGTAGGGTGCAGGTGTACGTATTCTTCTTCCTGTCTGTTACTACTTCCATCCCTTCAGTGAGCACTTTGCATTTACAGCAATTGCAGACTAATCCTGTGCTGGGACTCAGGGGGATGGATTATATCTCTGTCAGAAAGCACAGGGATGTCACAGGGATAGATGGGGGTGGGGTTGGGGGGGGTTAAAAACGATATAATTCATAATTATGTCATTTGGCCCAGTTTGAAAACTTATATCAACTCCATTATTGATGAGGACTGCTTTAGGAATAGAAATTATTCTGCTGTCACATTCATGGGTCAGTGAAGGAGACAGAAATACAGGAGCAATAAAACGTAAGAGGCCTTGTGACTTCATGATTAGGTTTTATATAATGATTGTGGCAAGTTGCTGTTTAATGGCCAGATTTTCCTTCAACTGAAGTCAATGGCTCTTTCCTGCTGATTTCAGTGTTATAGATTCTCAACTTGCTCTTCTCTTATTTGGTGATTTTAGATTTTATATAACATCTTGTCAATTGGTGTTTCAGCAAGTTCTTGGTGATCCATCAAAAAGGCCAATAGGCTTTTACCATCTTGTCAGCTATTTTATCAGCTTCCTTTATTTTAGAATATTGAAGTTCACGAATAATAATTTTTCCTTTCCTTTTGTTGACAGTGGGAAGTCTTATAACAGATTTTAAATAATACCATGACTGTGCAGCTATATTAAAGCTCAGTTTGCAAAGAATGCAATTATGTCACCTTATCTGGGACCTCTCCCTCTGTCTCTTGCTTTCCTTGATGATCTTACAGGGAAAATAACTTATGAGGCATTAAGAGTCAAAACAAGCCCTCAGAGATGCAAACGAGGGCTGGGACTAGCAATTAGACACTGAATTATGTGAGTGTAACTAATCACAGAGGTAGCTTTCCTTCACTGGCAGCAACACATGACCAGAATTTTAAAGACTGTGGGTCCAGCATCTTAAATCCTGCCAAGACCAATTCTGACTATCAGTATGAGCCTTATGGATAGCTGGTGGCCTGTCCAATAGTTGTCTATTTAAGAGGAAGCAGACCTTTACCCCACTCCTATATATATGATGTCTCTTCTTTGGATGATAGCAACATCTGCAAAGAGGCCATAAAGTAAGCTTTTGGACATCTTTGTATATGAGAACAGCAAAAGAAAAATCAGAAAACATTCCAGAATTTCAGGTTAAGTTTTGTAAAAGTAGCTTGGTGCAAATGATGTTGAAGTACCATTCAGTATCCTCTCTGCTGTGACTTAACATTGCTTTGTCAAAAATGAGACTTTTTTTAAGGCTTCTTAATATTTGTGAAAGTCCTGTGATAGAGATGACACTTTGTGGTGTTTTTCTGGAAAAGAATACTGAGGGATAATGCTTCACTTGTTTGTTAATAGGTATTTCTGGACTGTGAAGTTGGAAGAAGACCATAGTGAGGACCATGTCCAGGCTGAAATCACCTGAAGTCTAGTGGTGAGAAGGTTTAGAAGAAGATGTGCAAACCTGGAGAAGTCAGTCTGATATATTTTTCCACTAATTTAATGAATGATGTCAAATAACTCACTGAAACTTTTTGTTGTTTTCCATACTGGGATAAAACAATTTTTAATTGGGCTAGTTAGCGTATATGAATAATACAGTATTAAAAAAAGCCTACTTTATCTAGAGCCAATGCTTCAGCAAAACATACTAGACATTGCAGGATAAGTATATATGAAATTGCACACTAGGAAGACTAGATTTCTAGCTTAGAGCAGCTGCAGAAAAGGAGTGCACTCCCCCAGTGACTAAAGACCTTCTGGGATCTTTGCTGGAAGCTGCTGTGGGGCAGACCATTCACAGACTTCCCCCAAGTAAAACAACCTGGATTTTCTCTGTTCCTTTCCACTCTTTATAAACAGTGGGAGTCACATCTGAGAGGCCTGGCAAGTACGTAAGTGAGGGGTTTCTCAAATTCTTTGAAGTTTAAAAGCATAATTTTAGCTGAAACGTGTAATCTGGGTGTTAATAAATACTTTTTAGTGCCATTTCTGCAGCAGGTTATTGAAACTTTTCTCCAAGCCTTCTGGGTCTTGTAGAGTAGTCAGAGAAGAGAGCTGGTACCTGTAGCTGTACTTCACTTGGGGAATAATTAGCAACATTCAGCTTCAAAAGACTGAACTTGCCACTTTCACCCCTTACCAGAGCCAGGGGCTGGACAGGGAGTCTAGAGAAATTGCCTCCCAGGGAAAATACTGCTCGTGAGCTGAAAACTTCATCCCAGACTGCTTGGGAGGGTAGGCAGTGCCTTACATAACAGGCATTGTGGGGACAGGCGGGGTGACTCCTTCTGCACCACGTTGTTGCTGTGAGGAAGGCTAATGCCAGCTGAGGCTGTTCTGCCAAGGTTAAAGCAATTCGTGTGTCTCTGTTAGGATGCTGCTCAAATGTCTTTCAACAGAACAAAACCACCTGACATTTTATCTACTGCCAGTGCAGTATTTCATATCCTAGGTACTTTTTGGGTGCACACATGTATCCTCTGTGGGCTTATCTCAACCGTAATATTTCACCTTAAACAGGAGAGTCATAAAAATTATTTCTGAACATAACAATACTCTGAAACTGGGATGCATTTTGGGAAGGAGACACTCAGACGATGTAGTCAGAGGCAGTGATGAGTTACTCACGGATGGGATCCTGCTCTGATGCTTCTCTGCTCTGGTCAGTGGCATTTCCTCTCTGTTCTGTGGCTCTAAGGCTGGAAGCACCTTCCCAATCTGTATTGAGCAAATCTAGCTGTAAAACTAGAAGTAAATCATACGTAGCATCTGTCCCTGGGGATGTGTGCTACATAAACATAACGATACTTCCAGCTGAGAAAGCCATTCCCAGTGTGCCTCTTTAATGGAAGGAAACTAGCACTTAATACAAATACTTTAGTAGCATGCACCCCCATTCTGCTTAATCTTAGCAAAGCTTCTTTTTCCTATTTTAAATTCAGAGCTTCAGTTCCCTTGATCCAAGAGGTTAAATACTTCAAATCACATCAGTGCCCTAAGATTGTGAAAGGCCACCTCAATGATGATGACTGCAAGTCGAAACATTAAAAACGCAAATCATCACCCAAGTGACAACTGTTAAGCTGTATTAAAAAGTATGCTGCTTCTGCTTAGCAGACACACAGATAGAAATGATGCTACTGTGAAATTTGGGGGAAGTAATAGAGTTCAAAGTACAGGGAAAGCATTTGTTCTCTTGTCTGTTCACTTGCTGTTTTGAAAACAAGCAACAGTATCACCTCAAAAAATCTGCAGCTGAGATCTGTCACCAGGCAATGTCCTTAATAATAAATACAGGATGTTGATGAATAAAGAAAAATATTAAAAGAACCTTTTCTATAATATCCGATTCACCTTATTAGAACAGCTTAATACTTTCTGTGAGTCACAGGTGGCACAAAACAGCATTTAAAGGGAAAAGCCTCTTGTTGCTGACTGCTTGCTAATATCATATAAATTCTAAAAGCTGATAGAGCTTGTTCAAATAGTTCTGTATATCACACTGATTTCATCTTTTCCTTCCATCAGGATACAATCCTAAACTATACAAAAATGTACCTGCTTTAAATTTGCAAAAGAGATTTCTTTACAAAGAAAACACATAAGGAACAGTACTTCACACGTGTCTTGTTTTTAAATGGATGCACATTCTGCTTTTAAACCTTCTGCCACAAATATGGAAACCTGACAATGAAAACCAGCCAAAATATGCCCACTTCCTCCTCCTGCCTCTGCAATTTATTGCTGCTGGAGGTCAGAGAATTCAATACTATCTCTAGATTTAAAAAAAAAGTGTATGATTTTATGACACCGCTCAGATCCTACGCTGGCATTGTGCAGTTGACAGGGTGAATTATAGTTCAGCTGTCACATGGCATTTCACCTTTGACTCCAATAAAAGCTGGATCAAACCTCATCTTCTTCTAAATAATGAGGATAATATTGTGTCTCCACCAGAGTGTCCACCCTGCACTTGGTGCATCACCAGGCCTATCTTCTATGATAAATCCCACATTCCTTCTGTATCAGTATGCTTTTTTGTAAAAGTGCAAAAGCTGATGAAGACATTAGTGTCAGCCAGTAAGACTGCATTGTCTTACTGAAACCAGTAATGTTACTTTCACTATACAATTTTTGACACTTCTGTGGCCTGTGAGTACTTTATTTACTGATGTAAATAAAGTATAGTAACTGTAGACAGCCTGCAAACAGAAACTCAACCAAATATAAATGTAGTAACAGTAACTGAGTTTATAGAAAAATTATTTTGAAATGCACAGACCTAAGTATCCACCTTGTAGTGAGGAAATGAGACGCAGCACCACTGAGCCAAACAGAAAGGTTTTGTTAATGCCCAGGGCTTTTAACTGTTTTTTCTGGACATGATGGGAGAATACTTTGCACTTTGGTATGGAAATAAGTCATACACAACTACTGCTTATACTGCAATACCATATATATAGCAATTTACATTCATTCCTGGTGTAAAATCTGCATTTTTAATAGGATGATTCTTTGGTGAATTATTTTCTAATGCACAAGTCAACTTGACATGTTTGAACATTTTTTGCTCTGGCTATCATTACTGCTGCTTATGAATGGTCTTCCAGACAAAAATGGCTCAGAGGTCTGGTGCAGTCCATTACTTTTTGAGACACTTCCTTTGGAATTGGTCCATATGGACTGCCACTATCCAACAAATATCTTTACTTGCTTGGCCCTTAGTACTTGGAAGACATATTTTCCTTGGCATTTTTGAACACCAGGTTCTGTGAGATAAAGCACAGTGTAGCTTTTTTGGAGAAGCATCTGGAATTCATCCGTGTAAAGAGTGAGCATAGACTTGTAGAAGATAGTGTTTTTAAAATGATTACCTGCCTTCTTGATTTAATAAAATTTTATAGAACTCCAGATGTGAGTTAATGCAGCTCTGAAGCAACCAGTTGTATTTATAACGTAAAGTAACAACTAATCGCAATCTTTTTCGTTTGCTTCTTTTCATTTGCTGCACCTCAAAGTACTTTACAAAGGAGGTAAATATCATTATCCCTGATATATGAATGACACAACTGGCAGATAGAGAAATAAGACCAATCACCTTCAAAGTTTTTCAAGAAGCTTTTATAGACTTTCCAAAACAGAGATCACACACTAGCTAAGCAGCTAAGCAACCACATCAAACACAGCTCAATGAGAGGATGATGAACTAAAACATGGAACCACCTAAATTTCTGGAGTGGTTAATGAGGTATCATATGTGACATGGGCTTTCTGTACTGCATTACCCACAGAGGAAGTCACCAGAAAGAGAGACACCTCTGCTATTGTCAAAATTGTTTACCGATTCTTGTCCAGAGCAGGATGCTGAGACAGGCAAGCTACCTTGCCATGAAAAATACATCTGAAGCCAACTATGCCTGCTGAATGCTGTAAGAGTGAAGAACAGCTCTGACCAAAAGAAGCTGAAGTGACCCTTTTGGAATTGTAAGTAGTTTGTTCAGGCAATAACCAATATATAATTGGAAGTTCCTCTAAGGAGCAATAATCTTCCTTCTTTGTGAACTGAAGGTCTACCCAACAGCTCAAGTGTTTGTAAGAATGCGTTGTTGCGCAATTCTTGACATTCAGGTAATGTGACTTTCACAGTATTGAACATAGCCATAATTTGGAAGTGTGATAGGATTAAGGAAATGTCTTTGCTATCCCTAGTTCATGACAAAGCACGAATAAAATGTGATAACTGCATTTCCTGAAACAAAATAATAGATATTGGAATGATATCACCACTATTTCCTACAGGGGAAAAAAAAAAAAATTATGATGGGCTTGTCTTACATTTGTTATATAGAAATCCTAATGTTAAATATTGCTTTTGAATTCCAGTTGATTAATACAGAAGTCTTTAACATTGCTGTGCAGCGGTTTCAATTTATGAGCATGAGCAACTATTTTTTTCACATCCTCCAGGTATACAGTGTGTGATAAGCTGTTTAAACTGCCCAAAACAGTTTTGCCAATGCACCTTCACCCTGATCGGGAATTTCTTTATTATTCCGGTTTTAGGCTTTTCCTGATGAGAAAAGACAAGTTGTGCCAAATTTGCGAAGCAGTATCTGCATCAGTAAAAGCACCGTAAGAATTAAAAGCTCTGTCATTTTCCAGTTGCAAAAAATACTGTAGTTTAAAAAAAAAAAATCAGGGCTAGATTTCATTCCTAGAATCATTTTCAGCATGGTCACAACACAGCAGCACTCTCTGGTGCAAGAAATCTGCCAGGTTGAGTTGACATTTGAAGCTAAATTCTTTCAACGTGGTTATGAATAGAAGTGCAGCCCTAGACTGTAAAACAAGGCCCTGAAAAACACACATATGAAAGAGTAATTGTTGTTTTTACTGTGAAGAACATAGTTTTGAAAAAGGCATCTTGCGTCATTGTGTCCAGTCCCCTGCTGTCTTAGGCAACCACAACATATAATCCTTTTCATAAATTTATCAAGTTCCATCTTAAACCCAGTTAGGTTTCTTGCCCCCAATGGGAAGGCTGTTCCCAAGCCTCACTGTGCTGAGGGTTAGAAATATTCTTCTAATTTCCATCTTACACTTATTCATGGCCAATTCAGACCCATTTGTTCTTGTGCCAACATTGTTCTGTAGCTTAAATAGCTTCTCTCCCCCTCTTGCGTTTACCACCCCCAATGAACTTATAGAGAGCAGCCTGTCCCTTTGGCCTCTCACTGTCATGCCATCCTGTTAGTGTATGAGCTGTGATCCCCTCACATGGATGGGCTATTGTTTTATGAAGGTTAGCTGCAAACAAAAGCAGTGCTCTGCCTTGCTGTCCAGGATGGACCAAATACATCACTGGGTGTCAGGCAATCAGCGGAGCCCTCTGGAGCTCAAACTCTCAGCTCAGAGCATCCCAGGGAAAACAGAAGCATAAAGTTGTAATAGACCAGTGTCCTGGGTTCAGCTGCTTAAACCAAGACAACCAGTCATAATAGACTCAATATAATAGGGCCAGTTTAACACATTTCCCCAATTATCCCTTACAACTTCTGAGTGAAGGAGCAACAACTGTTCATTATGAAACTGATGTACTGGTCCACAGTGGCTGGGCAGGGAAAAATTATCATAAGCAACTGGGCTAAACAAATATTTTCAGCAATGTCAGTGTGCATGTGGGAGGAGGAAAACATATCCATGCTTTTAGGCGTAATAGGAGTAACTGGCTCGAGAGCCTGTGGTGTGTCTGAGCCAAACTCTCACGAAGGCTGCTCTGTGCTTTCTTAACTTAGCTTGATTGTAGCTTTTAACTTCCAAGAGACAGGTTCTGAGATTTTTTTGACAGCCCCCAATTTCAATATTAAAAAGATAACTGTATTCCTTAACATATGCCAGAGCAATTTATAAAGGTTCTGGCCTCCTTGTGTTTCCATAGTTTGAGCGTTTTTTTCCTGTGCTTCTGTGACTAGGCTAGGAAATCTTGGGCTATCATAATGTAAATGGCATTTTCTCAATGAGAAAGATTCAGATGGTGGCGTGCCTTTTAAAGGATACAGTTTTATCCAAATTCCTCTCTGCATATGTTTTTATGTATATATCTCTCGTATCACATCATATCATATCAATTCTATAGCAGTGGTTTTGGTAGGGGAGCTAGGAACAGTAGAATCTTCTAGGAGGGCCTCATAGCTTATGATGACCGTATAATTTAATTTTTGTTAGTATGACTACAATTGCTGTTATAAGTGTCTAGCTTTCAGTTTCATTCAAATATCAGTCTTTTAGTCAGACCTTTTTGTTCAGAGAACTTTTTACATTCCAATATACACATAAAGGTCAGAGAGAAAAAAAAAAATAAAGAAAAGCCTCAGACTCACAAAATTTCTAAAGACTTGGAGCCAAATCCAAGGGAAAAAAAAGGTGGTCAAATACAGTCTCACAAAAAGTGCCATGAATTTATTAAAATTGAGTTACAGGTGCAGGGCAGTTTCAGCTCTAGCACTTAAAAAAAGCATTTTGTCCTGTTACAAAAAGCTTGTTCTTTCCATTTCCTGGAAATCCCTAATTTGAAAGTCACACATAACAATGCTAAGGCCAAAATGGAGAAGTGGACTCCTTGGAATAAGATCTATTCCTAACGTTTTTCTGTGTGTAGTGCTGCTGCACACATTTGAAGACCTGATGGTGCACGCTGTTCTGCAGCACCTATTTCAGCAATGTCATGGAAAGCCAACTCCCATGCCAGACACCCTCACCAGTTTCCAGGGCATCCAGCACCAGCCCAGCCCCTGCAGATGGAGCTGGAAGAACAGAGCTAACGTTTTCTCAAGTTGTTGCCATCACCTGGTCTCGTTTTGGAAGCAAATAGGTCTGTACAGCTCCTCTTTCTCAAGATAATGTTTAGCATGGGCATCATGTCTGCCATAGAGGCTAACACTGACATGAAAGGATCTGATTTTGGTGTGAGTGCATCAGGAGAGGGAAGATGGACCTAACTCCACTCCTAGTCAACTCCTGATATTTCACAGTTTCAGTTGAAACAGATTTGCTATCGTCCTTGACACATAATCAGACTCAACTTCAGCTCATGTATATCTCAGCAAGACAGATTTGGCAGTGGGAGCTGGTGTTGGGCTTTTGAATAAAATTAAGCAGTCTGGGTGCAATGGATGAGACTATTCCCTTGAATCATCTCACTGTGTTTCTGACTTCCTCTCGCAGTGAGTTGGAAGGAGGCCAGTGGTTCGTCAGGGTGCCTTGGGCCAGGAAGAACATTAGGAGAGACAGTGGGGATTTATGCACTATTAGAAATTAATCCCTCTGTGATCAATGCTGATTTGCTTCTTCTCTGGACAGTCTTTCCTGGCTTCATGGATTAGATGCTGGTAGTGTAGGGAATAACAATAAAACCATTCGCTAGCTGCATCTGGTGCAGGGAAGGCTTTCCAGAGATTATTAGTTTAAGCATCTTAGAGAGACATAATAAAAGGGGAATAATTATTACAGTGTGTGTGTTTTAGGACATCCATTACTGCAGTGTCTTGGCATTATTACATAATTTAAAATAATAAAAACAATTATCCTTCAGGATAAAGGAGACTTTGAAGACACTGAGTTATATGTCACTGCCTATGTGTTTTTTAGGCCAGAAGCACCCTGACATGGCCATTAGAAGCTGAATAAAATGCAAGCTCCAGAGGTAAGTCTTAGGCACCAGCAGGAAAGCTGCAAGAGTTGGTTTCAGCGTTATCCACAGCAGAAGTGACTTCCACATGCCAGAGCTCACCACCACTGTCACCATACTGCTGCATAGCTCAGATTCAGCCTGTTCTTCCTCAGCTTTGCATTTCCCTGTAGTTCAGGGAAGTACAGAAGAGCAGGGGTGGTTTCTGTCCACAATGTATGTCATTTTCCTGCATAGCCATCCCATCAACACTGTATCTGCAGATGCATTGGGACACAAAGATCAAATGAGGATTCCCAAAGTTGTTACTACAACCTAAAAACTCAAGCTGGAAAATTTCTTACACAAACTACTTGATTGCTTTAGAACTTGATGCTTGCGACTCTTGTAGCAGGTGTGAGATGGCAGCAGCGAAGTCCAAAAGGAAACCGGTGGGATCCGTGAGGTATCCTGCTCTTGAGTTATAATTATCATAGCACATGGTAGTTGCTTGATTGATATGCATATGAGTGACTTGAATCTGAGCATGAGGGCATTTCCCTCATGCCTTTTCCTTCTGTATTACTGATTTGCTATATGACTTGTATAATACTGTAGGTATTTGAAACTGCAGGGACTCAGAATTTTTTAATACAGGAATGCTCTTTCTGAGCCTTCAGCACTGATTTAGTTGTCTAACTTCAACCCTCCAACTTTGTAAACATCAGCTTTCACTTACTTGTCTCAAAAGAGACTTGGGAAACCCAGTCAATCCAGATCAGTAATAAGCCTACCAGACACTGCATAAAACATGCTATTTACATGCAAATTATTAGTGATTATGTATTATTTTGTCTATATTAAAATATATCAACACTGAACATATTGTCATAGCTACTGGAGGACATGAGAGGGCTACACAGGCGAGTCGTCTTTATAAAATACCATGTGTTTGGCATAAAAGTTAGCTGAGGCAAACATTCTGTTTCAGTAGATGTCATACAACCACCAGTGTGTGAAGATGACCCTCTCCCACACTAGCAGAGCCTTGAAGGACTGGCACTATGGAAAGCATCCCAGTTTCAAAGCACTGGACCACTTTCATCTCTCTTGCACACTGCAAACTCCTCTTGAAGTCGGTGGGTGGTTGGTCCTAGAAGAAAGGCTGTGTCAAGAGCTGTGTTTTTCTTAGATAAAAGTTACATAGAGAACTTGCTCTCTCTGTCCCTTCCTCTACTTTCCCCAAGTATCAACATCAGCAACTATTTGTATTGGCCGCACCATTATTTTAAACAGAAGGGGCTGACTTGCACACAGCCCACACACAATCAAAATCACCAAGTAGGATAAAGCTGATGTCACCTCTTGCTGCTACTCATATAATGGATTTTGTTCTCAGTCTGTTCACCAGTGCAAATGTTGCTAGGCAAAATCATTCCAAAGCAAAGAAATTACTGAATCAAAACAGTCTGAAGGATTACCAAAATTCAATATGAAATTAAAAATACAAAGAGGTGACATGAATTAAATTCCTCTTAAAAATATCTATCAGCTTGATTTTCACAATCCATTTTTCTTTTCAACCTCCCTCCAAGAGTTAAATATTAAAAAATTCCAGCTTCTTTTCTTTTCCCCCAAAACAATCACTTTGTCACCAAGACATATGAGAAATTTATGCCTGTCTCTGCTTGGCATCACTGCCACCTCATGGATTAATGAATTCTGTGTCCTCTAATTCCCCGACATTATGCACCTCTGTTTTGTATGAGTAGCCAAATGTATCAAGATTCATTTTAATGAATATGAGTCATTCCCCTTATTCAGAAGGCAGGGCTGGTATGTTGTAAGTAAGCACACCATTAGCTGTGCTAAAAATAAACAGGAATTACCTGCAGGAAAAACTATATAGTAAAAGTACACACTGCTAAGTACAAAAAAAGAAAAAAGAGAAAAGACATGGCCTGGAATGGTGTACATGCTGTAGGCAAAGTAAACAGGATGGATTGCACAGGATATCTACTCTACATTTCCTTCAACATATCTGAAAGGAGAGTAGTACCTAAAGGTTACTTTACAATGAAATTTAAATTCAAATCATTCAGTGTCAGCATACATTTTCTCAACATACTATGTTTAAATTAATTTAATTTTTAGTGCTGAAAGAAACATAAATGGATGGTTCTTTTTAACACCGGGTTTCTTCCATGTCTTGTTGGTGTAGAGCAACTATTTCCTGTGTGGTTTGCTGGAGATTTCAAGGTTTAGAGATTCAAATATTTCAAGGTCTGCCTGATGTTACTTAAACAGAAAGCATGCATGGCTTAACCATGTGTTATTTCTGTTCCATTATTTTCATGACTTTTAGTGTGGTGCAATGGGAAAGGCTCTGGTTGAGTCTCAGAAACCAAGCTCATAAATCAGTAAGTCAATCAACAAGTCTGGGGAACAATATGTTCTTCTATTTTAATTTCTTTGTGGGAAATGTGTAAATAGATACTGGCAATAAAGCTGGAATATAATGGGTACTTGTAAATTAAGGCATCCAATGATTTATCTTCTCTACGTGCGATGTACAAAGAGGTTATGCTTTCTGATCTGATAAAAGACTATTTTTAAAATAATAAAACATTTTTAGTTTTAAAGGATGAGAATTACTGTCTCCTGACCAGTTTCCAAAAATGTGGGAAGTTAACACACTGAGAAGAAAATTTAAAGACTCTCAGCAGAACATTTCTGCAGGACTGTTATCAGAGACCTACCAGCAGCACATCATGCATGACACAACAGCACAGCAGCCTGACCTGGGCAGGTATGGCACCAGTTACTGCAGGCTCAGCCTGTCCCTGCAGTTACCTCAGTGTAGGACCTCTATGTGTCTTTGTCCAGGTGTTTCCCACTGTAAAATTGGGTGACGTACACCAGGCTTACCAGTTTGTCAACAGTCTCTGGAGACTAATTAGTTAATGTCTGTACGGAACTGATAAAGGTAGTCATAAACCATAAAATGTAAAACATTTATCAAAAGAAAGGAAAAAGTTTTAAAATCATTTTGCCCCTATGCCTTTGCTGATGAGATTTTACTAGTATTTGAACGACTAAAGTGCTGCCTGTAAAACTGATTCCAAACAGCTAATTTAAGCCCCACTTACTGAAGTCCTTTTAAACAAAACAAACAAAATGTATTGTATGTTGAAAATTCATTATGGAAAGAAACAGAAGTCATTTATAAAGTTACATCATCTATTCCAGGAAAATAATGCAGAACTTGTGATTTAGGAAGCCAAACACCAACCCTACATCAAAGAGTCAACCAAATATTTACTACAAACAGCTGACAAATGGCAATTTGTAACCCAAAAATGTGCACAAAGCTGCTCGCCAGCCTATTTTAAATAATTTTATTACATTTTTGCTGTTGTTAAAAAGGGCCATATTTCTGGATAACTTACAGATGGAAGGGAGATCTTAGCATTTGAGAAACCAAGTGTTTGCAAACAGTAGTCTGTCCTGCCCTAAGGACTTTTAAGGTGTATTTGGCCAGGCAGACCGTAAGTGAACTTTTCAAAAGCTTCTAAGTATCTAAATGAGGTACCCATGAATTTTTAAAATCTCATTTCTGCCTGTCCAAATCTTGGCGTGCTTAAATGCCTTTAAAAGCTGACCCCATGTTTTTGTAACATGAAGGGCGTCATCTGAAGGCCCATCTCCACTGCAAGAGGCTGCTACTATTACCGTACCACAGTCATGTTCCTCAGAGGAGACCAATGAGAATAAGCCAACACGACAAAGCAGCCCAGCAACACACAATGAGTTGTGCTATTTCAGGCTGCTGCTACCTTTATCACCAGAAGACCATTAGCTTGAGCGTTATGTCCCATCTTCAACCTGTTCCCTCAAACTGCAAGCTGGCATAAGCTTAAACATAGCCTAAATTGTGCAGGAACAAGGATCTGGAGAGGAATGACAAGGTAATATCTCAGACTGGAGTGAGGAATCTTCAAGTGACAAGTATTAATCAGATACATCTTTGGGCATGATTTAGTACTTGGATTTCAATCTAAAGCATGGAGTCCATCCTTCTACTTTCATAAAGATATAGGCTATCTCTAGAAATATAATTCTTGATGAAGCTAACTGAAGAGTATGCCCTGTGTTCAGTCACAGATCTAGTGACTTAGTATTGAATTTTTGAACCAAAGAAAGAGATGTGTTTTCCTTTTCAAAAATATGGAGGTGAGGTGTGTCAGTGGTCACTTGAAAGCTAGTTATAGAAGTACATAATTCAATCCTCTACTCTAAACTGCAGCAGGTAAATTTTTACCTGAAAACAAAGTTGTGAAACAACAAATATGCCAGCAGGGTAGGAGCTGTCCAGTTGTACCTGTAAAATAAACAACAGCAAAACTAATTTGCAGTGGGATATAAAAGTTTGTCTGGGACCACTGGTGAAAGAGTTGTTCCCTAGAAAATAGCTTCCCTTGGGAATGTAGTGATTAATTGAAATGCAAAAGGAAGGGACATGAAGAAAGAAAAAATCTAATGAAATATAAACAAAAAAACCCCCAAAACAGCACATTGCAGAAAAATCTGGCCGGCTCTGAACTCTGCCTATGATAACACATAAAATTAAACCATTAATTTAAAACAAGCACCTTTCATGAGTTTCTCTATTTCTCTTAATTTGTGAGTTTTCCAGGTATTTTTCTTAAGTGTACCTAATATGTAAAATGCTATTAGGTTTGGTATAAACTTTATATACAAATACATATATTTGTACATGAAGAGCTTTATTTATAGATATAAGCTTTGTAAAAACACACAGCACCCACAACACTGTGAGTGTTAATATTATCTAAATAGGTGTTTTTTCTGGCCAAAATGGTCCATTCTGTCTTTATTGAAATGACTTAAAAACTCAGAGTGAAAATCTCAGCAAAAAAAAATTAGTGTACCTGAGTTTAAAAACGAGCTTTCCACCTATATTTCTAGTACTCTGGCAAACAGTCCTTCCACTGAATTAATTTGCTTGAATATTCCTGTAATACAAACAGCATCAGATACAAAACCAGATTATGTTAAAATGTAGTATCTGTAGATTATGTTAAAAACATAGCTGAATTATTAGCATCACAGCATTTGGTCAGCTACTCCGTCATGTTTTTCAGAGCAACAAAAGCTGGCCTTAGACCTGCAAAAACAGGCAGCTGCACATGACGTCTCCTTGCACTGAAATTGCTTTCTGGCTGCTTTGTCAACAAAGTGGCTCCCTCTAGGCAAGTCTTGCTTGCCCTTGAAAGAGTTGCAAGACTTGTTCTGCACCATAAATATGATCAACGGATAGTGGGACAGATTTACTGCTTCTCAATCCTGTTCTAATCTCTGCCTACAATATCATCAATATCCTCTGCTGTAAAACTTTAGCACAATAGTGTTAAGTTGAAAATGCTTGACTTTACCCTCCAACAACCAAGGGGGTGACTCTTTGATAGGAGGTAAAATGGAGAATATGTAAAGCAGGTGTGAGAGACATGGGGGTCTCCACATGAACTAATCAGGAATGATGCTCTGAGCATCTCCAGTTGCCACTGTGACTTTGTAAAGGCCTTTGGACAGCACAGAGACATTGTAGATGTCTCAGTTTTATGAGAAGGAGAACCATGCACCATACAAATCAAAGTAGAGTTGTGCAACTGTGTGCCACCAGTGGAGGACTTGGAAGGTAAAAAAACCTCACAGAATTCTGATTGCCTTTCTTTGCCCTGTGCTTCCTGGATTAACTTTGCTACTGTTGCTTCCATCTCTAAAACTCCTTTTTGCCAGTGGGCTCATCACTTCTCAGGTGCAATAGGAACTGTTGCACCATCTGGAATCAATTAGCATAAAAGCATTATTTTTACTAGTGTAGTTTCCTTGTTGCAGTTTCTGCTGTGATTGAAAGCTTTCAAAGGTCAACCTGAGGATACCAATGGGAGGATGTATCAGGTGCTATAGAAAGGTACTAAGAAGCCCTTTGACAACTGCTCTTTAAGCTGGGCAGACAGTGGAAGAAATCCAGCACGAAAAAGCTTGTAATAGAATATAAGCAGGACGCTGAAGACTGAATTATCCAACAAAACTCCAGCTGCATAAGCAGAAATCAAGCCTCAAAGGTTTCCACATCACGAATGACATTTGAAGCCATCGTGTTGGATTAAATTGCAACTTTTACAGATGAACCCTTTTCTACTTTTTTATTTATTTCTTGGACTATGCTAGGGGTCTTTCAATTCTAAATTAAGCAAATCTAAATGGCTAATTACTAACAAAACCGAACAAGTTTTGGTGACGTTTTCATAGAGTTGTTTCCTCATATCCATGTACAGATATTCTTTACTAAAGAGGACAGCTGACCAGCTGATCAGAAATCAAGCCATGACCTCTGATGCTGAAAGACATCCCGTTTGGATAGTCACTTTGATGTATGCTCTACTGCAAGCAAACTAAACAATGTCCAAAAGTTGTGTGAAGTGATTCTTAATATAAGAAGTCCACCTATGTGTAGTAGAAAAAGTCCATCCAAATATCTTTACTGAAGTCAGACAGGAGTCCTTAAAAGAAAACAAAGGCATCTTTTCTGAACACAGGTAATGAAATAGTTATAGACTTAAAATGAAACTATTCATCTGGACTATTCATTAATGGTTGGACTCGATGATCTTAAAGGTCTTTTCCAACCTAAATGATTCTGTGATCTTTGAGCAGTAAATCAAAACAGATAGGTAGATATTTTCCCAGTCGAATATACAAGAAGACTAATGAAGTCTGGCAGGATGAGTGGCAACCATGGCTTTGTGTTTGGCAGCCCTGTGCTGGAGTTTACCCCGTCAGTAACTGATTTAGGAGCAGTTCTGAAAAGGGATAGCCAGAAACACAGGCATGTAAAGCCTTGACAGACCTAACCTAATAAACTAAAACAGAAGCTGAAGAAATCATACAACTTCCTTCAGCAAGCTATGTCATATCTATCCTGAAGTAAAGTGCAAATGTAAATTTGTTTCTTTTTCTATTGTAAAGCCATTTACTATATAGGCCAATTGTAATAGATAAATAGTATATGGAAGAAAGTTTTCCAGAAGAAATTTTGAAGGACAATCTTTAGCTGTCAGCTGTTGTGCCTGTTTTTCAATTCTTAGACCTTGTTGGAAGTGAAGCCTCTTTAACCTGTTTCAGACTATGTCCCCAAATCATTGATCATATCTCAAAAAGTGCCACACTCCTGACTGGTGACCTTATACTGTTTTCTCCCAAAGTATAGTCCGACTTTGACTGATACATACAAGAAAAATAGAATAGCTGAGTTTAATTTAGCAATGGAGCACAAGTTTTCCCATATGTTTGTGTTTATTTCATACAAAACAGTGTGTGTGTTTAACCATCTATTTAGGATGTTAGCTCTGAACCTTAAATTTTGGTATTACTAGCAACGAATTGACCAACCTGATGATAAACAATTTCTTCACTACATTGTATGTCTTAGTAGTAATAATGATAATGATAACAAAAATCATAGTAACACAATTGTCAGATAAATTGTTAATTTGTGAATTAATGTCTTTGTAAACCTTGTTCTTCTGATTGTCCATTAGTTGACAAGTAATGGTCTTGAAGTTATGACTATACAATTGTTCTTGATTATTAACATCTGATCTCACTAGTCATAATGATTTTATTGACAATATCTGAATCACAAAATCAATTTGCTTCTCTTAGGTAAAGAGTTCATTTAATTAAAGTCAGCATTCAATAATGGGGGAAACATTAACACATTATGTTGCAGCTATCTTTTTCATAATTACATTAAACAGCATGCCTTCATCTGTACACTTCCCTGTAATTAAAAAAAAACAAAACTAAAACAATCAACCAGCATTGCATTAAAAGGGTTATATTTGTGATTGCTTCACTTCATCATTTGAATAGTTGTATATATTAACAGAAAATAGCATTTGCATGTAGAATCAGCGTAGATACAAATCACCAAGAGAAGGCATCTCTGTGAATACAACAGAGTGACAAGGGCCCAGCAAATCATGGCTGTCTAATTGCTTCATTTACATAGATGTCAATGTTCACAACAAAACATCAATTGCTGTACTGGAAAAGTCTCTGTGGCTACAGTTGGAGTTAGATGAAGGTGAGTTGAAGTATATTCTGGAAGCAGTTATCAAATGAAAACATGACAAGAAGTTGTTTTTAAATTGACTTAAGGACCTAAAAGGAAAAGTGGCCCAGATAAACTAAGGAAAACAGAGGACATAGCCTGAATAAACCACACTCTGTGAGATCCTCATTTAAAACAAAATACCACTGAAGATTGTAAAACTAGGCTCAGTAAAAGAGCAGTTACCATTCCCCACAAAGCAGCCAACGATGCCCAAGTCTGGAATCGGCCTCTGGTGTCCTACCCTGTTACAGATTGCCCCAACAGTGTTCCCTAGGCGCACTGTGCTCCCCACCTGCCATCTCACCGGTCTCTCAGCCCAGAAGCAGCTTCATCTGAAGCCTGGCATGTCATGAAGATGACTACTGGAAGGAAGGTACTGATTATCCCTCTGTGGAAAACCCATATGGACAAAAGAAGATAATTTACATTCATATTTTTTGCTCTCAAAGTAAAACGTAGATTCTGGTTAATAATAAAACTTGGATGACTCATATCTGACACATCTCTAAATCAATTGCAATAGCGTGGCAATTCCATTGGCATCCACAAAATTCAGTAATCACTGGAGATTTCAGTATAAGAAAGTGGTATTTCAAAGCATGTAGTGCATTTCCAGGTTGGGATCTAGATACTATGGCCAACATCCTTGATAAGTGATGAGAAATGTGACTAGAAAATATGATAGACTAGAAATAAGATTTCCTGCAATATTATTGACTAGACCATCCTGGGCCGCTCATGATTGTGCACCAGAAAGCACTGCCTAAATTTGTGCTGGGTCTTGCTGTCTTCCTATTGACCTGTGCAGACGACTTGTGGACACTTTTGTTCAGCCTCAGGTAGGAGGTACAGATGCCACCATGGCTTAAAATCCTCTGTCTTCAAAACAGAAAGTCTGTTCCTGCCTGGAAATGTGCAAATACAGATTCTTCATTCCTGCAAATGCAGCTCATGGTGGTTTTCATCTGGCAGGCAGTACTCTTGCTCCCTCATTTTTAATAAAGCTGCAAGTGTTAAATGCTCTATGTGCAAAAGGCTGTGCCAGGGCCAACACTCATCTCCACTCCCCTGCTTTATCATACCCACCTTTGCCTCCGGTTACTGGAGCAAGCCCTGCCAGCAGCAAGCTTCCCAAACCTCCTTCTCAGGGCCTGCTTGTGTTTGGCCTCCAGGTTTCCAGGACAGTGTGGTGGTCTTCATGCAAGTGCCCTTCCCGTATACTGTGAGGTCAGCAGCCTTAGCCTGGGGTCCATGGGCAGTGTTGCCAAGCACCCAATACCTACCTCTGTGGGGAAAAACAAGTCCCAGAAGTAGTTCAGGTAAGGTAAGAGCATGTAGGCACTGATGAAAATAGTGCCTACATTATTTTCATACCTCTTGGGATCTTGGAACCCCAAGTAAGATGCCTGGACTTCCTTATCTGCTGGTAGACCAGACTGCAAAAGGAAAGCAAAACCAAACTCTGTTAAGCATGTGATGTTTTTAAATGTTGGTTTTCTGGTTCTAGGAATACCATTAGGAAAAAAAAACAGCACTAAATAAATTAAGAAAGCATGAGGCAAAGGATTAATATATGACTATATAGGTAATACAGAGGTAAATATTGCATAAAGATAGAATAAGGTTACATAGTGGCTACCTCTGAGTAAGCACAACACAGGTATATACAGGAAAGACCTTTTTCTTTCAGGAATTCTGGCAGTATAGTTTGTTACTTGCATGTTCTTCCATGAATAGAATGCACACACAATTATTTTTAGTAGGACTTGGCTTAATAATGGTGGCACGCAGAGATTTGGTGCATAACATTTTACGATAAGATGCCATGTAATTTAAAAGTAATGTGATGCCTTCTGCTTCTCGTGCCTTGCTTTGAGAACAGTTGGGAAAATTGTTCCAGCACCCAATATTTTACTATATGTTTCCTACGGCTTATGAAGTCAACATGCAGTTTCGCAGTTTCGCATGCAACATTATCTTAGTTGCAGGACTGACCACAATAAAAGGTATTTATTGAAGTGATGATCTTTTAGGCATCCCAAGCCTTAGTGGGCAACAACAACAGAATCTTTGTAGAGACCTTTAGGCACTGGCCCCAAATCTGCAACTCCGAAAGATTGCAAAGAAAGGGAGGAAGATGAAGGCATGCCAAGGAAATAAGATGTGGATTTTGAATCCTACATCTAAATGACGAAGTGAGTCTATATTCCATCATGTCATAACAAGAGTATATCTAGATCATTTTTGTTCCCCCTGAAATCTGTGAGATTCCCTCTAAATATTTTACGATCATTGCCAGCTGAGAACAACTACACACAATTCCCTCCAAATACAATTATCTTGCATGCAAGTGATTAAGGGAGATATAAGGTACTTTATTGCCTCAAAGACTAGGACAGTTCCATTTAAAGGAAATAGAAAGGCTCCCTGTGCCTTTGGTCACATGCATCCTGATTCTAGGAGAGCTCTTTCTCCTCCTGCTGCTGCTTCTAGTGACTCTTGCTCATCACTGCTACTAGTCTTATATAGAGGAGAATAAGTGAAGCTTTTCCACCCCTTTGTCAGCCACAAAAGGGAAAGCAACAGCAGAACCTTTGAAATACGCTCTCTGCAGAACACAGAGAAAATGTGACCATTTAAAATGTATTTATTGTCCTGTGTGACATTATGTCACATATGTGCACTACGAACAGCAAAGGAAGGGATGCCTAAATGGTTTAGTGAAGAAATCTCCCCACAACTCATTGTTGACAAAATAGGAGGCAGTTTGAATTCAGTGCCTATTATTTGAACTTAACACTGTAAGGCTGGTAGTTTTGACCTGCTGCATTGAAATGTGCTACACTCCTTAAATACTCTTTGCCACATAGCATATGTCTAAACTGTTTGATACGCGTACCAGCCGAGACTGTCTAGATCCCAGTCCTTCCCTAGCCAAACTTCTCTCCATTTCATGTGGCTGGTTTTGCTCCCTCAATAAACAAGGAACTCAGGAAGGGAAAAGCGTATATATCCAAATCTGACCCCCCAAAACGAGGGTGGCATCAGGATACAAAACTTGATCTATGATCTCGGAAGTACTTCCAGGTGCTGCATACTAAGCATACACAAAGAGTGCTCTGGCAGAAAGCCTAGATCTCATGGTATGGAAAAACTGTAATAAGCTGTTGACGATGCATATATGGAGATTGCATATACAAAATTTTCTAAAACTTATTTAACTCAGCCTCTTCAAAGCATCGGACACCCCATATGTTTTTTCTTAATTGTTCCCTCAAAACAATCATTGTTAGATCCATACATATTTTGCATGCATCCTCACAGGGGAGGAGTAGAACAAGCCCATACACAGCATTTTCAGGTTGAAAGCATCTAGCAAGCATCAACTAATTATGGTGTTTAGAATAAAAAGAAGAGGGACTCATCTGCATAGCTATACATAAGCTAGTTACCCTTATCTCCCTTTCAGTCGAATGACATCTAGGCAACATAGACAGGAAAGTCTAGGGCACTATTCTTCTCATCCTAAAGCAGCCACTTGAAGTAGATCAGATATGTGTAACTTAAAAACACCTTTATCTCTCTACTGATTGTATGATGAGTCTATTCTGACTGCCTGAAGCATAGGACAATTTAGATATCCAAACCTGACCAGGAATAACTTCATGTCCTTTATCAATTATATTCAGCTCCATTATATCCAGCTAAGAAAGAAATGGTTTCAAGAATTTTAATTGCCTGAAGAAGGAATAAAGATTTCAGTTGTACAATAGAATATAGCCTGGTAAGTATCCATGAGCTATATTGTTCTCAGGTTAAGTTCAGCAAATGGGTTCTTCTTACTGTGATTATTAGTTTCTAAAGGACCTGTTTGCACAACTTTGCAGGGATTTTGTTTCATGTTACAAATGATAACTGTAGTTTCTTCAGAACAAAATATTGATAACATTAATTAAAGTGTTCATGAAAGGTGAGCTCTTTGACAGCAATCTGGTGGTCAAAACTGATTATCTCTATATACTTTCAAATGATATCATAATCATTACTGTATTGTGTGCCATTCAAATATCCTACATATCTGCTTCTTCTACAAGGAATAATGTTTGTTTGTTAGGAAAAAAAATCCTACTTACAAAGAGGAGTCATGAAGAAGCAGCTGACATGTAAGTTAGTCATAATTCCTTGTGGCTTGTCTCCTAAAGACATACGTGGCCAATCTGCTCATAAAATTCACAGGCACACTGCTGATAGTGAGAGACACAAAGCCTACTTTTGTTAAACTTTTGGCCAATCTTCTCAAAGTTTCCAGGTAACAAACATAATAGGCTAAATAGTAATGGTTCAGCAATAAAGAAGAAGAAACAACCAAGAAGAGAAAGCCAGTGTCACATAACAATTTGGTAGCAGATGAGTCAATGAAGCCTGTTTGAGCTAAGGCTGTAGCCAATGCCACAACAAGCAGCAATATTAGCCATATGGGAGTCTGAGATTTGGAAGGATGGTTGCAAGTACAAACCCACCCCCTCATCTCCTGGCTCCTGAGGGAAAAGGGCATCAAATCATCTTAATTTCGAATCTCATCCAGTTTTAAAGAATATGGGTTTTTTTTTAGTCTTTGTGTATGAGAGTACAGCATTCACACAGCAAGCCTTCTACTCCACAGGAGCATGGAAGAAAGAATGACTCATGACTCTGGATGATGCTGCTGCCTTGGCAATGGTAGAGGCTCCCACAGCAAAGCACAAAGGTGCTCCATGGTCCTTCAATATGAGTTAGGGCAACTGCCAGATGTCTTAAATTACACAAAGAAGGAGTCATATGAAGTAGCAATGAGTTACCTCATTGAGCAAGAACGATGAACTCTCTATACTGGAAACATGGAGAGTTGTAAGTCTTCTAGTTCTAGGCTCTCATGAAATCCCCCCACAATGAGACACTTAACTGGGCTTAGCTCTCTGTTTTGTTATTGTTTATATATAGTCAGAGATAGACAAACAGATAAACAGTGTAGCAAACATTTTCTATCACACAATATATTTGTCCTTACATGACAGTTTACTTCCATGCCTTTTTCTAATAGGATTATGAATGAGAAAAAACAGTGTGATCCTGAAGGACAAAGAAGTTTGGCAGCAAGGAAAAAAGGAGATGAGTAATACTTCTGTTTCTGCTTTTCAGAAGATTTTATTTGAAAGCTCTGTTGTGCCCAGAGTGTTGACTCACCATGACACTTTTCAGCATCTACATTACCCTGAAGCAGAGCAAACTTCTATATGGGAAAGTAAAAAAAGGTTGCAGTGGGGGAAAGTGAGAGGTTTGTATTGAGCAGTGTAGATTGAGGAGCTTTATAAAAAATCTGCTCATTTTACAAGGGGGATAAAAAAGAGGATGGGGGGAAGAGAGAGAAAATTCACTTTCAACTCTCAGCCTGGCAAACTAAAGTTAAAATGAAAAAGTCAAACTGCGTTTATACCTTCCTGTACATTATTGCTGGTACCAAGGAGCCCAAGAGACAGATTATTTGCCCAGCTGTCCTTGAGCAGCCCTACTGCCTTCAGAGTACACCTTCAGTGACCTCTGAGCACTCTGAATGCCATCTGTGGGTAGGCATGGCTGTGACCAGCTGTACTTTCAAGTGATATACAGGGACTTAACCTACTGATGTTGAACTGGGAGGAATGGGGTATGGCTCGGCCTCTTGGTCTGTATTGCTCATCAGGGTTAGTAAGTTTAAAGATTAATAAAACTGGTTTTGTCACTAAGGTTAGCAGATGTAGCTATGAATGCACCCAGGCTGCAAAACTGGGAAAGAACTTGTCATTCTACATAGTAACTTTTCAAAGCAGAGCTAAACCTTTTGGAGTTCCTTGTTTCTTACACACACAAATAGGCTTCTGCCTTCTCCCATTCTTGTTCTGCATAATAAATCTGGATCTTCTCTGTGTACTGCAAATAAAATGGCAGCTTCCACTGAGCCAAAGTGATTCGCAGAGTTCAGGAAATGGACAGCTGTTCTGAAAATTTACTTTCAATAATTTTATTATACTATGCATAATTTTTCTTTCGCTATTACTTGTGCTTAATAATAGTGTGTTGTTTCCTGAATTTAATATTATTTGCATCACCAATGTTAGTTAAATTTTGAGATGTATTTGAGTGTTTCAAGTAAAATAGAAATTAATAATTCTGTGATTAGGAGGCATTCTCAACAAGACAAATTCAGAGTCCAGTCTTGTGGCTAAAAGAGCATATGAGTAATTTAGCAGAATATTTGGAAATACCTTGAAATAGCTGAATATTTTGGGTCAAAAAAATGTTCTATTTGACATAGAATACCACACTGGAAATGTATATAAAGAATACAAATGTGATTATTTATGTATCTATTTTACTTGTCCTATCAAGATTAAAGAACCATATGACTTCAGTGGTCATTCACACAGCACAAATAACAAATAATCAGAACACCATATTATGACTAAAAAGTGCTCATTGACTACTCAGCAAAAAATTAGTGTATCTGCAGAAAATGAAAATAACTCTAATAACAATTTGCCAACCAAAAAGGAATTGAAATTGCAAATTGAGATGAGAATTGAGTACCTATATGAGATCAAATGTCAAGACAGCGTATGTAAAAAGGAAAGAATGGAAAAACAAGAGACAGATTCAGGCTTTCAGGATCATGTATGTGGTAGCTAACTATATCATGACAGCTGGATTTGACAACAGTTCAGATGGTCTAGACTGGGTTAATAATCTTAAACATGAATTTGTTAAGCATATCTGAAAGACAATATCTAAACTGGACAGCAATGTATCCACATTTTATCATTCATTCTGACAGCAGAATTATAATTAATTCACAAAATGCAGGTTTAAAGGTGATGAAATAGATATATATAGATCTATAGATATATGAAAGGCACTTAGAGAAGAAAATATATTCGTGTGGTACAACTAGCCACTAGTGCTAAAAGTCTCTCAGGAGCTTTGTATAAATCTCCTTCTTACTGGAAGTCTAAAATAAGAGGAAAGAGAAGAGGAGTGAGACACGTCTTTTTTCACGCCCTTTCCCAGAACCCTGGCAATGCCCATAGGGACTCAGAAAGGTGAAGGTATCTGAGCCAGAACGTGAGACATCCGTACAAGGTTCAGTTTCAACTCTGAATGGCATTGCATGGCACTGTGCAAAATACCTGCCCCAATTCCCAGGATAGCAGCGCATAGGAAAGTCCTTAGCATCAAAATTATTCAAGTTATTTCTAGGGAAGTGACCAACTGCCTGGTGGGGCTTGATCCTTGAGTGTATTGATCATAAAATGTCTGAACCTACACATTACCACATTGCTAATCTGCATGAGATCATGTGCTTTTCAGGACAACTTTCGCTGTGCTGAAAGCTAATTTGCATTTAAAGGTGAAACTAGTGCTAGGGAAATACATGTTTTCTTCCAGTTTCATTTCCCATGACTACATTGGTCCTCCAATAAAGATGTTGGTGAACAGTATGCAGGCATTGCCCTGTTCTAGTAGACTGATACCTCAACAAGCTGTGTTCTAGAGACTAATACCTCAACAAGCTGGTCTAGCCAGACAGTGGAAGACAGAGTTAATAATAAAGTTATTTCTATTTACATCAACGTCTCCCAAAAAAAATTAGATGACAAGCCTCAGTTTTGATGGAAAGAATGAATGTCACTCATGCACAATAAAAAATACTGTGTATTACAGTACCCTCTAGTGACTCCTGCCATAGCTTGATTTCAGCTGGCATTCAGCACATCCAAGGATAGATCCCACCATGGCAAAAGAACAACCCCCAGAGTTCTTCAGGGTGGCCCTCAAACATCAGGAAATCAGTCTTCAGCTTTCTTTCTTAGGTGGAGTTAGCACTGAGTGTCGAGCGTTCATTCATTTCTTGTTTGCTCCAGGGTTTGACTTTTTTTGATTTCAAATACCCAGCTTTTAAAATCTGTGTGAGCTAGCAGCTAGACACTCACTATTCTTTGATCTCATGGTATGAGCTTCCTACACAGCAGGAAGCCGATATTTTTTTCATGTCAAAATCCAGTCATATCTCGGAAGGAAACAAAAATAAGCTTTTCCTTCTCTGCCCCAGTTTTCATCACAAAACCTTTGGCCCCTGTTGCGTTCATAAGATCTTTCCTCCCTGTCTGACACACGAACTGTGGGAAATCTTTCCCAAGTGTGATAAAGCCCTTCCCATCAACCCATTCCAAAAGCCTCTTTAGATTCAGCGTCCCTCAGTTCAAATGCTCCCTTAGCCTCCTGTGGGCTTTAACTCAGGGGCTGGCGAGAAATATTAATATCACCTGAATGGCCTGGCCTTGAAAGGTCATCTTCAAAAGTATTGTAACTCCCTTCTTGACCAATGATCTACACAGCAGTCTGGAAACAAAAGGAAACTTCATCTAGCTTTTTACCTGATTTCCTTACTTTTAACCACATTTCTTTGTTGTTCCAGTTTCTTGAAAATAGTCAAAGAAATTTTCTGACTTAGATCACAGGTAACACAAAGAAATTTGTATTAGCAAAGTGAAAGGGTATAATACCTGTAGGGTTCCATATGTGCTATATATATTCGATAGTTGCAAACTCTGCCTGTTACAAGATCTAACTGCTTCACTCTTCAAAGTTACAGACCTAATGCTTTGAAACAGTTGCCTTTTAGTTAATGAACCATAAAGCCAGTTACAGTTTAGGCAAGGATGTTTTGATGGGTGAGGGTGAAGAGGAGCTTTTGGGAGAGAGTTTCAGTCTTTCTTCAGAACCTCTGCAGCTCATGGCAGAATAGTTGTTTGTGAGGTCATAGCTGGAAAAATGTGCCAAGCAGGCTGTAGGAGAAGAATAAATGCTTCTCAAATGGATTTATGGATGGGTAGCTGAGGGGTCGCACTATATGATGTGGTATTGATTTATTTTAATCCTTTACTCTGTCCATTTATGCCTTTGGTCCCATTCCCAGAACGGCTGAGTCACCTTTATGAACTTATGGCAGAGAAAGACAGCGACTGGGGAGGTTTCAGGATGCCAGTGTTTGAACCCTGGGCTAGATCTGCCAATAGCAAGCCCCCACCATTCCTGGAACTGTGCCTGATCTGTTTTATTTAAGACTGCAAGCTGCCCTGCAAATTGGTCCACACACCACCCTCCAGAGCACAAATCCAGCATCTCCAAATTCTCCAAAGCCCCAGATACCAGCTGCAGAAACTGTTCTCAATTTAGGCTTAGGGATGAGAAAACAGCAGCATGACAGGCAGCTATCATGACTCAACCTTGATACTAGACAAATTGAGTAGTCAAGTAATTCACTGTAATTCAGACTAGCAATTCAAAATACTGCACACTCCTGATTCTCTGGCAAGCTACTTCAAGTAGGGTATGATATATTTTTTCAGCAGTTTCAAACTGCCAAAAATGTGGTATTATTTCTCAAACAGGAAGCAAATTAATGAAGGGTATGAGAGGTAAATGAAAACATGTCACAGAATGAAAACATAGTTCAAAAGCTCTTAATAAATTAAAAGTTACAAAAAGCAATTTACAGAGTGTTTTATGTATGTCACTATGATGAGGTTTTATTGGTGTGATATCATAATTTGGCTGTCTCTGATCTCTTTCTCTTGGCAGCTCTAGCTCCAAAGACATTATGTGCTGATCATGCCAGCTCAGAAAGCTGAATGCCAGAGGTCTGCTTTATTTGGGCTGTAATCAATGGGACTTGTAGGTTTACCTAAGAACTTCCATATCAATTCTCCAAAGCACCAGATACTGGGGGCTTTCTTGTTTAACTTTAGTAATTGATTTTGTGCAGAGAAACTCAGGATTTGCTGTCCAAATTGCATGGGGTTTAGTTCTTTTCCAAATTTCCCATGGAATTATCAATGTTTACAAATGTATCCAGATTTTACTTTGAATTTTCTCCCCTCCTCCTGCCTTTAAAGATAAATGAATTCCTAAACATATTTGTACTTGCAAATTCATAGATTTATACACTTCATGCCACTTTAATCCCTATTAAACTAATCTGAAGTCATGTCAGGCCAACTATCCATAGTAAAATGGATTAGACAAGGCAGTTGATCAGATACAGAAATGACTCTGGGTGCTTTTTCTGTCTAGCCTTCATGCATTTAGAGCACTATTTTCATACAAATAATTTTGTTCTGTTTAATTCCCTTGTGATTAAGCTAATTCACAAATAACATTGGTTCTTAGAGAATCATTAGTGTAAAGCAGAGCAGACAATGCTTTTAATTAGGGCTTTTCACATCTCCTCTATCCATTTGGTAATAAAATTAGTTCTGTATTAATTGATTAGGTATTTTAATTTACACAGCTATTATTGCTGATATACAGTGGTCATAAAACATCTTTGTTAAATAATTTTTAAAATACAATTGATATTTACTTCCTGGATAGGTGGAAGATGTTTTATTTAAAAGCTTTGTGATGTATGTGCTGTAGCTCCTGACAATCCTTCTCACTAGAACATACTAAACCTCCAAGAGATTTTTAAGGAATCCGACATGTCTTTCAACTTTATTTCTGTTTCTAGTACAGATTTCTCTATTGCCAAAGTAATACATAGGTTCTTTGTCTGAAAGTTATGTATAAAACCTTGCTGTACAAAGAGAGTCTCAGATTGTAAAAGAATGGTTATCTACTGAAAACTAAAAGAAGTTCTGTGTTCTCAATTTTATTTACACTTCTGTTAGGCTTTGACACAAAGAAACAAATTAAAATACTTCAGCTTACTAAAGTGAATAGTGATTTTAAAGGGTTGTTGGGAAACTAGTTTCTCATGCATTTTTTAAATATAACAAATCCACATTTGAATAATGGATTAACATTATTAGTTCATACACAAAATCTCTGTTCAGGTGGCTATGTCAACATGAAATCTTGCTTTCCACATTTCATTTTGAGAACAATGGCTTGACTTCTCAGTGATGCTAAGTTCTTCATATTGAAGGATAGAAATAGAAAAGGGGTTCAGATTGATAAACTGTAAATTACCTCACTCAAATTACCCCCCTATGCATCTTGGTGAACATAACACAGTGTTGGTGCAAATATTAATCAGGATCTCCTTCCTCTGCCTTTCCTCAGCAGAAGGAAAGATGATGGCCACATCATCACATTCACTGCTTTTGCAGCAAGGCAGTTGACTGATCCAGTGCCCTCCATGCCCACCCCAAACCACTTACCTCTGTCCCAAGGACACCTGGTCCCTCCAGCAGGAATGGGACTTTTACACTCACCTCACTTCCACTCTGTCATTCTCCTAATCAGTTGAAAGGTTTGTCATGTGCTACTGGTATGCATAAAATTTTAAAATCCTCACATGCATGAGTAAGAGTAGAAAATGAAGAAATTTGTGAGTCTGCTTCTCAAATTGCTTGTATACCTCTCATTGCCATGCTTTCAGACCATGTTTTGGACCAAGAAGAGAAGATCTGGATGAAAGTGAAAACAAAACTGAAATCTCCCAACAGAAGTTTAGAACAAAGTGTCTGATACTCAAAAAAGACCAATTTTGAGCTTAGACTTGTAGCCTTTGTTAAGCGAGTTTATGCAGAGCATAGGGCAAGGGCATACTGGTTAGCATTTGGGACAAGGAATTACATTTTCTATTGTACAATATCATTTTCTCTTCCTTATCAATTGCTGAAGCATCAATCAGTTAGAAATTTCTGAAGCCAGATATGGGTTTCCAGTTGAATTTATTTAGTTTATTTGTTTCTCAGAAAGAGCCCAGAAGGCAAAAAAAAATTACAATTTTCCCCAACTAAAAACAACTTCATTGAGGCATTTATTTTTACAAGTTACAATACTTTGACACAGAAAAATCATTAAGTGAATGTCACCCATTCTGCTCATTGAATGAGGCAAACATCCTCTGGGAAGAAAAAGGGAAAATAACATACAATCATGTGGTCACAGGCTGCATATTTGGGTCATTTTGCAACTCTGGAATATTCGATTTTTGAAGACTTACTAATCCCTTAAGACAGTTTTTGCATGCCATGTTTATAACTCCGCTTTCTCCGTCTTCTTCCATTCCCGCACCTTTTACCTCTCAGCTGTTGCTTTACATCTGCCACAGGATTGAAATGTTTAAGGCAGGAAATGTATCTATCTGAAAGTTTGGATGACCATCAGCATATAAGCAGTATCACCACAGGTAAAATAATGACAACCTGAGTTACCATTTTAAACCGTAAAAGGGCATTATTTTAGGAAGAGGAGACACCGGAAGGTACACTTTTGAGAAAATGTTATTGTGGTGTTCAAAGTCTTAGCATTCATGAAAATTAAAAACATTTCCAAAAACCTGATCTTATGGCTGAGTACTTGCTAGTTATTTTACAGATTTTCTGAATTTGGCAAGAGAAATTTAACAATGTAATTCCTTCCATTCCACTTGATATTGTTGGTGTAACTTTTCCTAAAGTCAGCAAGGTAGAGGGAAAGAAATTCTCAAAAATAAGGAAGAGTCAGATTAAACTTTTCTGGAGTATATAAGCAGTAATACTATGCAGCATCTCCAATCCATCGCATTTGGGAAGACCGTATTAGGCATGTACCAAGTATAGAATATGCCATGAATATATCTAGTTACTGACAAGGTGAGCTTTGTGCTGAGCCTTCGTGAAAGTTTTAACCCAAACAATGATAATCAACAGAGATAGTGACAAATGGAAAGGAAGTGGGGAAGAATAGTGACATTTGGTGCTGAACCATATGTGCGTGGTTTGAAAGACATGACTGAATTGTTTTTGGTGCACTATTATTCTGACATTTAGAATGAGGCAAGTTTCCATTTCCATTAATGTACTGCCAACTCAAAGGGGAACTGTCGCAAATTTGAGACTAAAGAAAGCTGTTCCTCAAACTTCTCTTAGGCATAATCAATGCCCTCGCTAAGCAACAGCGTAATGTCACAATGTAGACTCTAAATGATTATTATGCTTTCTATTTGTTGAATATAAGAACATGTTTTATACCTTATGATGGTATGGCATAAGCTTTTTTGACAAAAGACCAGGAATTTATATGTGAATGAAGAGGAACCAATGCAAAGGAACTGTTGGTCAAGTTTTTCTGATTACTAACCTGGCAAATATAACCACCAAGAAAGTGATCTAGCCTTAGCTGGAGGATGTTCACATGAAAGAACCTAATAACCTGAAATATTTTCAAATTGTAGCTAAAACAAAAAAATGTCTGGAGAAAAAGTACAATTACCATCAGTTTCCTCCATCGCTTTTTAAAGTTACTGCCTATCTTTACCAAACCATTAAAAATAAACAGGGAGAGGGAGAAGAGAGAAGGGAAGAGCCTGAAGGTAGCACAAGGTGATTGAGGATCTGGCGAAGAGGCTCTGGACTCACAGATTTGTCCCTCTTTGAAACAGCTCCCAGATGCCAAATTTTCCAGCTGGAAGCAGCTGTTTAGCTGCTTTATAAACAACTTGATTTCAAAGGACTCTCCTGACCTTGTGTGGTGACAGATGAGCACAATGCTATCAACATCACTTAGAGATCAAAACTGAAGGGATGATTTTTCTTACAATCATCCATGCAAGTTTTCTTTCTAATGAATGTTTCTCCCTGGTGACTATTTATTTGTCTGTTTGGGGTTTGGGGTTTTTTTTGTTCGATCTGGAAGATTGATGAACCCCAGTTTTTACATAGCAGACATACAGCTCGGTGCTTGCCATTTCACGTAGGAATAGCAGAAAAACAAATGCACCAAGCTCTGTACCCTGCTATCCCACTGAAGAGTGCTGAATCACAACCCTGGACTGATCCCGCTTCCCAGCTTCTCTTGCCACTCATTCCTGGAACTCTCCCTAGACCCCTCAGAAATTAATTTCCTCACATGATTCACAAATTCCCTTACGACCATACAATGTCTTGGTGCCATTATGTGCATTTTTTTCTTTTCAGTTGGACCAACTTCCTCACTTTTTATCAACTTGAATTTTGCAGCCCTCATTGTGGTATGCTAGCATAAGAAAAATAAGGAAATTTATGAAAGTGAACACATTTTGCCTATACCTTGACTTTAAACAAATGAATTTATTGCTAGAAAAGGTGCCAGAACTGGCAGTCATGGCATCTGAAGCCTTTCATTCACCCACAGTGCAAGTGATATAAAGATTAAATGCACTGTAAAAATGAAGGTAAGCTCCTCAAAGCACCTCTCCATTTTCTCTCAATATTGGACCCTTGGTGAAGAAACAGATCACATCATGAATGAGAGCTAAGAATAACAGAAGAAATGCCAAGGAACAGAGGCAGAGTTTGAGCACAAATCACAGAATTTACCTTACAAAGAACCCAAGAACAATCCTTAGAAGTGCTGGAGGTTTGTTAACTGAACCTTGAATTCATCTCTCTTTAAACATTGGGTAAAATACAAATAATGAATAAAAAGTCTCATGCAAGATGAGGAAAAACCCAAAACCTAGAAAGCAGGGGAAAAAATAACAAGACAGACAATCTACTGGTCTGTCTGCAACGTCCACTGACAAAAATACTACCTCAGAGAATTATGTCTTCTGTAAAAATAGGCTGAAACTCCCATGCCATTTGACATAAGAAGTCGAGTAACTATCCACTGGAAGAGTTTCTCATAGTTCTCATTCTGCTCTGCATTTCACTTGCTGCCATTTGGTCCGCAGAAGCCACCCACTGAACATTTGCCTTTGAAGTGCACCACCACCTCCTATGTAGCATGAGTGACTTCTTGGGTCTCTCTCAATTCATCACAGACAGCTTCTGAATCTCCAGGTTGTGAGTTACTTCTTTTATTTTCTGTAGAACTACTTCAACATCTTATGTTCCAAACAGCAACCTTGGAGGGAAAAGACTGGTGGCTTGGGTTACCCGAACAAGACCAGACCAAGAGTGAATACAGTGGTGATGGACAAATACTCAGAGTATGGCTAACCTGCATAAAATCCATTTCATACTCAAAGGAGTAATGTTGTATTCATGCAGACACTCACAATCACAGATTTTCTTTGAGTAGTTTGTGGGGCTTTTTCCATATATTTGATTCACAATGTAAAAAACAGTGGAGAATTATGCAGGATTACAGTTTATTGCATCTTATGGTACAATCTTTGACTCTCTGGAAAGTTTTCTCAGTCATCTAAGACCAGTCATTGCTTTGTATGAAGGTCACTGTTTTATATTCAGTGTTTCTATTATTACTCTCCCAGTCCAACAGCTTTCTTGCATCTGGCTAGCAGTTATCTTTGTATTATTTCATAAATCACTCATAAATCCTTTGCATTATGTTTGTGATCCCTTTCTAGAAAGAAAATATTTGTTGCTGAATTCAGTGCTATAAAGGTCAGAAATTCCACAAGAAAAAATTTCATGCATGTATTACTGCCATTCTTGGGGACATAGCTGCTAAGTATTTCTTTACTGCATTCCAGTGGAGGTTGGTTTTTTATTTTTTAAAGAAAAGTCTTTTTTGCCTGTGCCTACTGTCAAATTATCATCTGAGATAGTTTGCGGACCATGCTAACTTCAATATAGTTTGGATGAATTCATGGCACTGAATATTCATACAGCGTATGATACAGACACTGAACCCAATTTAGTAAATGAATACTTGTAATTTCACCAAAGCCCCTCTGAGAGATTATTATGCAGATTTATGAAGGAATATTGCTGAAGCAACTCTTGGCTGTGTTTTCAGTCACTGAGGACTTAAAGTATGTAAACCTAAAATAATTTCAGACTTATTTACTGTCACTGCTTTCATCTTCTGAACTTTTCTGACATTATTTCTCTCACTGGTTTGTATCCAGCATCCCCTTCCCTATCCTTGTCCTTGAGCAAAGAGCCAGCGTCACAACACCTACAAGTGTTGCCAAGTTACTCCCAACAATATCCTTGCTGCCATAATGCCAGCAATCTGTTCTAATACTGCTGCAGAAAAATTGCATTACAGGCAGAGGGTTGTATGGACATGGACATGTAGTATCACTCACCTGCGAATACAGAGACCTACACACAACCAGACTGTGAGCAGACTCTCACACCTCTTCTGTATGATGAAGATTACCTCACTATTTTAGGACCTCATAAAAGAACGAATAATCAGGCCAAGAAATGATGGAGACGCTTGACCGAACAGAATATTACAGTTCTTTAAAATTCAGCAAGTGTGCTCTAAGTTGTTCTTTGCATTACTGATTTTACAAGCAGCAACCTTTTTTAGTGTCCCAGGCCCACATATTTTTGCAACAGCCTATCATGCCCACTGTATCACCTTCAACTTCATCCCTCTGGTGTCAGAAAGAAAACTCATTGCTACTTGCTAAATGTCTCTTAAAATAACATTCTATCCTCTGACATTGCTACCAAAAATAATAATTTAAAAAATAGATCAATATCCCTCACACTACTCAATGTTACCTCTCCTGCCTACTCATTAAAGGAATTAGTCACCACTGGGCTATCTCAGTTTGGTAATGGGCACAGAGCCTGATCCTGAATCCTTTTTCATACTGCATCATTTGTCCCTCAGCAATAGGAGTCCTACCTCACACGGGATTAAATACAACATGGGTAAAGTCTTTGGGATGTTGCTCACAGGCTTCAGAAGGCTACAGTAATAGTTAAATTTTAGCATACTGTAAATACCACAGTTCTTCTCGGTTACATTTCTTGGTATACAATATAGTAACATATGCTACATGGAAGTGAATTGTAAAGGCCAACTTCTGCTCTTGGATTCAGATCTCCTTGACTTCAGTGAGACTGCAGAGCAAGGAAGCCTGGTGACACCTGCAAGCAGCAAGTAACCATGGCAAAATCTCCATGGGGGAGCCAAGGGAAAGATCAGCAGACAATTCCTGAAGGTTTCTTGTGCTTTGTGTAAATTGCGACACTGTGGCTTGTTTTAGCCGTGTTTTATGTGGTGAACATGCACATGTACATTTTGAACTCTTCTACAAATTAGTATGCTTTAGAACAAGGCAAGTGAAGCCTACGGGCCAAAAAGCTAGAAAATCTGCGTGTCAGAGAGACAGCAATAGAAGAAAAGAGCTGGAAATAAATGATGATGGGAAAGAGCAAGAGAGCTGGTGCAAAGAACCCTTTTTTAAAAACAACAGTTTATTAATTTATTCCAAGAGTTTTTCCTCTTTCATCCTTCTCCATTTTTTCTTCAAATTTCTTATTTTTTCTTAGATTCCTTTTCTGTCTTCATTCCCTGATCCTCTGTCTTTTTCTCTTTGTTACTCTGCTTGATTGACTGTCAAGTTAGCTATGGGAAGAGGGAACTATCTTTGAAAATGTCAAAGAGTAACTGCGAAAAGACACATATTTGCACACTTTTCAAGAAACATGTTCAACTCTACACAGATAGAATCCAAGATACTGAGGTACATAAAAGTAATTAAAGAAATTCTCCTACTTTCTACTCTGCAATCAGTAAACTATCACCAGCACAAGAAAAGCAGATGATTGAAACTTAAGGATGGGTCCAACCACTCAATGGAAATAACGAAAGCCAGTTCGTAATTTTGGGAGAATGAGTTACATGGCTGTAATTGACCCAACTAGACCAATAAATTGCACATGGCTTGGGGAAGTTTTTCTCTTTGTCAGGAAATTCCCCTTCACTTGTTGCATCTCTTCAATAGGACCAATAAACATCACAAGGTTTGGAACGTTTGAGAGGAGCTCTCCTCAGACACTGCTGGGCATTTATCATGTTTTAAACAGAATCAGTCAAAGTCCTGTGAACTGCAAATAAGTGGCACTACATTTAACATCTCAGCGCCAGAAAGCTGTTCACAGAATATCACCCAAATCTTCTCTCGGGAGCTCTTTCCAACACAGATCTCACGTAAAAATACCAGGCTTGCAACAGCTGAAGGTAGAAATGACTGTGCCTAACTCACAACTAGCTTGGCTTCAGGATCATTATTTGTGGGTGCTAATAAGAAGGAGTTTGAGGTGATTCTCTCAGTCCATTGCCAGGACTCCACCTACCAGCTTCAGGGGCCAGACACCATTTTGCAGCATTTGGAAAGCTGTACATGTTGGGCATAAACTAGGAAAGTAGAGGTTATTTAAAAGCATGTAAAGAATTTCAGTAAAGCGCTGATATATTTTCTCTATATTTATAATGCAGTACTTTCATAAAAGGTGATGAAACTTTTTAAATATAGTAGTGTCAAGTTTCAATTATAAGGTTGTATGTTATCCTTTTATTTACAGTAAAGCTCATGCTTTAGGGTTGCCAGGCTTCTAACAACTGGTACAACCTGCTTTCCTGTTACTCTTCCATTGGACCATGGATATTTTTGTGTTAAGCTTCTACACTGGCTGAAATTTTGGGGAGATATTAACTTACACAGGACATTATTCTTGGCTCACATCATCAAGTTATGTTGGAGTTGGGACAGTCCACATAGTCATAAGCCGGTGCCCAGCTCCCTCCAATATCTTTCATCAAGTCAAATGGCTTTAGTGTGTGTAGTTTCTGACCTGGGCCAGCATGGACCTAGATGAGACACCTAACAGCAGCTGTGTATAGCCAGCTGGCTACACCAGCCATGCTTCCCAGATAATCTGCTCAGAATACAAGGCATAGACAAAATTTTACTGACTTCTAGGAAGACTGGTGTACTCCAGTTCTGGAGATACTTCTTGCTTCAGCAAAAAAAAAAAGACGGAAATTTGTTGGTAACATTCTCAGAGTGAAAGCTACGTTTTTGCATGAATATGTACACAATAGGAGGTAGCAAAGGAGGAAATTCCAGGTACAGTACATTCACAGTAGGTACAAAATACCTACCACACAATGCCCCCAATAATTTATCCACCCCAATATAGTAAACCCCTTCAAGAAAAGGAAAACATGAGCATCCAAAGCCTACTTTCCTTCCGATTTTCATTTCTATACAGTGATGATTTTATGATCTCCTTACTTTCAGAGTTCATTTATCCACCGAAACAGAACAAATCATAGTGTATATCTAAAACATGTATTATTTCAGTTAGTTGTAGTACAGACAAACCGTAGAACATCAGCTGTACTTTTAATTTGAAGATTGTGCTTCTGTAAGGAAGACAGGAGCTTGAATATAGTAGAGCAGGTTTGTATCTAACAAGTAGCTTCTTTAAAAAAAATAAAAATGCTTTGAGATCTAAAAACCAAGTCTGAGGCACCATATATAAGCAAAATCTGTTATTATGGATTTCTTGGCAGTGTTTGTAAAATAATTGTGATTTTCCTTTTGTTCAAATGACCCAAAATAATTGTATGCGAGTATAATTCTAGATACAAAAGGTGCAGTCAGTGCCTCTTCTGGGTCATATAATACCCACTGAACTCTGCTTTAAGTTCTAGCTGAGGTTTTTAGGAACATTTTGCTTCTGTTTGTACAAATTGTTTCTTACACAAATAACATGTTTCCTAATGGAAACTCACAAGGATCTAGAGCATGCAAGCCTAACACTTGCTTGTCTCCATGAAAACTTCAGAGTATAGAAAAATATCAGTTAAGAATTTATGAAAAGTGGAAAAAGTGATGTGAGTACAGCTGCAGGAAATTCATTTTATAATCTGAATAGCTGCTCAAGATTTTTTAATAATAACCACCTAGTTTTAAATGGGGACATTTTCATATTGCTCATTCTATATTCCTGAATAACCATCTGATACTTTGTTTGTTAGAAGTACTTGCAATATCATTTAAATGAAGCAAAACCATTCATTTTCCTTCTTTTCCACCTCAACAAGATTTGCCTTTTTTGACTCTGAAAAGCCCATACACTTCTGCTTGTCAATCCTCTCAAAACACTCTGTGAAGATGTTCAGTAAATCCCAAATACACCTTACAACCCCACTCATGCCATCCATCATCATTTGTTCTCCAATATTAATCTTCTCCAGTCTCTGTTTGCACGTGGTACCAGAAGGAGCTTCGAGAAGGTGACCTGCATGACTCCTATCTGAAGTTGTCTGCTGTGGTCCCAGAAGTGATTCATGATTATATCAAATCTATCTCCCTGGTGCTGTTTTGTCCTTAAGGCTTCGGCAATTGCAGAGACTGACTAGAGACTCCAATCAACCATCTGGTGTCTGCCAACTGTAGTGTCTAGTCAGGTTACACTGAATGCAAAGAGAAATGTGTTTTGTATTTGTATCCTTAATACGCTCATCTCTCCCCCTGGGCCAAGTAGAATATTAAGTGGTTGCAACTCTAAAGGGCTGGGATGGCAGCAGGAGAAAACCTTGTATATAAAAAGGATATTTAAAGTCAGCTCTAAAGCTTGACTGAATGGAAGTGCTAATATAACGTACACAGCAGCTCTGTCCTGGCAAAGGATGGATTTAATCAGTGACAAGACTTTTCCATCAGTTCTTTCTACACTTTTTTTAATTGTAATTTGCCTATTTATTTGTGATTATAATGTTGTTAAGGGAGCTAATTTTTTTTCTTTAAACTCTGGTTGTCCTCTAAATCATAAAAGAAAATACTAGAAATCTGAAAAACTCATTATATGTCTTTTGCCAAATATTTTTCAGAGCAGGCTACATCAATCAATGCCTTGCACAGACTGTTTTACTCCATGTATGTTGAGATGAGCCTTTGCCCCTAGATCTCTACCTTTTCTTTTCTCCCCTTCCAAGAATACCACAAAACTGGAAATACAAATGCTTTTGCCAGATCCTGTCTTACCACATTACTGCCACGTGAAAAGTCCTATTACTTATAAGCCTTTAATAATAAGCTTCTTACACAGCTGTTTTCTTTCTACCATGACAAGTTTTATCACCGGCTTGCACAGTCACAGCAGCCAAGTGCCTGAAGTGGCCATTTGGGGAATTATTTTTCAAAGGTGGCAACATTATCTGCCTCAGTACGACGTGCTTCTTGGCAGAGGGCACTAAGGGCATGCCCTCCATGGCATTTTGGTGCCTCGGTATCCCATCCTTGAACACCAGAAGCAGTCACTGTGTCCTTGAATGGCAATTTTCATAATACGACTCACTCCTGAGTTATGTGCGTCAGCTGTTTACAGGCTGATTTGATGGGTAATATCACCCATGGGCTTGAAACTGGCCAGGAAAGTGCTGTGGGATTTTCCTCATATTCACTGATTGCAATATGAACTGTAAACTGGCATTACATTCACTATTTTGTTTCTACAAACTAAAAGCAGACACAGGGCAGCTGCCCTGCAGGAGATGACACGTTAGCCATGGGTCACTTTAATTTAAGCCAGAGGGAAAGCCAGGCTGGCCACAGCAGTGCTGCTCATTCTGTACTGGGATGATGACAGCGTCTGTGGGGGTGCATCTTCACCCATGCCCCAAGCCATTCTCTTCCAGTGGGGTACTTTGGAATGGCAGGGGAACTGCTGGCTCAGGAGGGATTTCTGTGCGTGCCCATCTGCTTTCCAGCCTCCCAGCTCTGGGGATGGGTCCTGTCCTTCAACCCAGCTTGACCCTGAAGACCAGAATTTGACTGTTAAGACGGCAGGATCTGATAAGCAGCCAAGGTTTAAATACCTGCTCAAACTGCTACAGAGCAAGGCTTTGAGCCTGCAGCTCCCAAACCCTGAGGGAGTACCTCATTTGCTTGCCTGCTTTCCGTTCTGCCTCCCTCTCTGCCCCCAACTGAGATCTGAAATTTCATCCAACACCTGACAAGACTTCCCAATCAGAGTGCTGTTGAAAGTGTAGGCATCTGGCCTGAGATTTGGTCTGAAAAATGTGCTTTCCCACAAAAGCTCGATTTTGATACAATTACCTGGCCAGTCCTACTCCAGTTTAAGACAACAATTGAAGCTCAGGTTCCTGCTTCTTTGAAATTTATTAATCAGTTTTGCCTTTTACATCTGGGTAAATAAGAAATATCCATGCCTGTCAGAGGAAATTTAATCCAGTGGAGGCACAAATAGAACAAGATTAAACAATTTCTCATAAAAATACGGGGGGAAAACACAGAGAAGTTTCCTGTTCCATTCGATAACATATAAATTCTCCTTTAGGACATGCAGATATGGACAGAGGCTGAAGTTTTGGGTTGATTCTTATTTTGCTTGCTCAGTTTGCCTGTCTCTTTTAAGGAAAAATGCCTGCAGTGAAGTCTAGCTAGAAAACAAAAGTGAACTGATTTTTAACTAAGCACAGAAAATCATAAGTAATCAAGCTCTTAGCTTCTGAGAGCAAGCTGCTTAACACCAGCATGTTGAGATCAGCTTATCAGACCTCTCCATTTTCTAGATTTTAACCAGGGCTGTCCATGTGTCACTCTGAGAGCACAGCTTTGTCCAAAAGTAAAGCCCCAAAACAACTACAACAGCAACAATAATAAATCCTAGGGAGGCATTTCAGACTATATTTACTATATACCATCTGCACCAAGCCCTGAGAGACATTATGTTCCACATTCCCTGTCTGTACTACTGAGAGCTTTTCTGATGTGTAAACCATCATTTGTCTTGTCTTTGATTCCCTTCATGTGACCTTTTTCAGAGTATGGCAGTATAACATCTTCACTATGGCAGGCTCTGAGACCATTTGAGGACAGGCCTCATAAAGCCTGCCTTTAACATTAATCGATCATTTTATTATGGAAGTAAATCAAAGCAGTTAAACTCAGGTCTTCTGGGAGTTGAAGGTCAAACACAGAAAAACAAACTTTATTCTGGGAAGAACATAGAGAAATTCTTTCAGCCCCATCCCTTTGTTCTTTGCCTTAGAGGCATGGCAAAAGCACGTACTACACACACCATTTGGGGAAGTACAAAAGCAAACATACCCTGATATACACAAAGTGTTTGTCTGTGTCTCATTGCTTCTTCATCTCTTTATTCCAAGCAGTTTTGTAAAGCCCTTCTTTCACATCCTGGAAAGCAGAGACTGGAGAAAGGAGGTGATTGAGAAGATAATACAGATCCACTTGCCTTCCTGGCAGCTCAACTAGAGAGGCAGAGGAAAGGAGGAGCGAGTGCTGCAGAGGAAGGCTCTAGCAGAGCTGGTCTTTATTCATTGTTTCCCCACACTGTAACCTTCACTGGGACATTTTAAGAAGTTCAGAAGGACCTCACAGAGTCTGCAGAAGCACAGGTACAGCTGTAGATGCAGGTGAACATAAAAATTATTTCAGAGAGGACACTCGGTTTAAAGAAGTTTTACAAATAAGAAGATCTGCAACTTCAGTCTCCCGTCACTCTACAGGGTTGGATAAACCAACAGCCAACATTGCTTTTTCCTGGCTTCTAGCTAGCCCAGGGAGATACGTCTCTCTGCCACAACTGAGCTTCACTGTGGTGTGCCAGACACAAGCAGGCTCAGCGCTTTATTACTGTAACCCTCTGTATCTTGAACTAAACCCATAAGGCTTGCAAAAGCACCATAAGACCGAATGATAGAGCTGTGTGAGAAGGAAGGCCCAGCAGAAAGCTGCTGCTTCACTGTGTGCCCAGCTCGAGATGATGCCGATGCCCAGGACTTGCTCCTTTTCTGCCAGCTACAGTGCCTGAGGGGCTGCCCATATTCCTCCAGCCCACAAAAAAACACCACCTCTGCTTGGCAAGCACACATGAAACTTTGAAAAGCTGTCCTTTCCTTCCCACTCCTTTCCTTTGAAAAGCTAGCAAGGGGATGGAAGAGCAAGAGCGGTTGCACAAGCAAGGATGCCCCCTGAGTGTGACAGTGAGGTGTCTGCCAGCCAAGGGCACAGACCAGAGACTTTAACATCGCCTTGGACCAGCCTCTGATTTCTGTGTCTTGCTGAAATGAGGAATATCAAATATTATTTTTTTCCTATTTTTCCTGTATCATTTGTATTGTTTGCATTAAAGAAAGCAGTCCTCAGCACTGACTTCGCTTTTAGCCTTGCATTCTTCAAGCCCTGTGATGAGAGGTTGAAGTGTTTCCTTGAACTGCTTTGCTTTTTGACTTACCTTGGATTTTTCAGGGCTTTACAAACACACAGGCACATCATTTACAAATGACGCAGGAAGGTGTTGGTTAGTAGTGAGCTTTCTGGTCAGGGGAACCTGCCAGTTTAATTTGTTTCTTTGTAAGACACAGCCATTTTTTAAACACAGAAATTTGCTGACATAGTAAGTAATATGAGTGTAAGCACCAATCAACTGTTACTTACTGTATTTAGTGTGCTGCAAAGTGTGCCCATCACTTTAAAGAAAACATGTGAAGATGTTGTCCCTGTCCTGGCGTGACGAAAATTTAGATGTAGACATGCGGTGACACAAGAAGTTAAAGCATCTCTGGGAGCAGGCAGGGTTAGGAGAGACAAAGGTTGCAGAATAGACGATGTCACTGATCAGCTATGGAATGTTCTTATATTGGCGTCTCCATCAGAAACAAACAAGCTTATTTGAGTGAAATTAGAGCAATGGTTGACTCATAGACAAGGTAACCACTCAGGAAAAATGTCCATGTGAAGGAAGTGATTCTAAGCCCCAAGAAGCAAGATACAAGTGTTTATGGGCAAAATGATAAATAGACTATTGTAAGCGAAGCTGTGAATGGAGTGGGAAACATGGGTAAATTTATGATAGATCACAGAGACAGCAAAGCAGGCAAAGAAGAGTTATACAGAATATATGTATCTATTGTATCTATTAATGGAAAGCTGAGGAAGGAAAAAGCACTGTCAGCTTGAAATATAATCCATTTCATGGAGTAATGTTTTCCTATTTTTAAGTGATTTCATCTCTTTTTCTTTTATGCAGTGAATAATCTGAAAAGAACAGGGAAAGCTGACTGCACTATTAATTAGAAGAAAATAGAAATATAAAGTGCTATCAAGTGCACAGCACTAAACCCCTAGAACAAATATATGTATTTCCACATCTCTGTCAACTACAGTAGTATTAAAAGTATTACCAGTAGATAAGAAAAGTCAGAAAAAAGCATGTTTTCAGTATCACAGTGACCCTTTTAGGTCTGAAGTTCTGGGAAAGGGAGTGGATTCAAAGATGGCATAATGCTGCCAGTCAGCGTGAGAAACATCATTTTTCTGAAGAAATCTCTGAAATTTAGCCAGGTTGATTGAACAGCACAGTGTGCATCACCAAGTTCAAGAACAAGACCATGTGAGCAGATGCAGAGTGGTAACTATTGTTCTAACCACAGACACAAAGGAAAACTGAGACCGCCCTATAAATTATGAGTTCTTAGTTATGGTCATTTGTGATGGGAGGCACCCATAATATCAGAGATGGGCTCCTATCCTAAACTGAGCAGGAGAAATGCAGTGTCCATTTGAGATAAAGCAAGGGTCCAGCTCCAAACATCACAGCTGAGTCCTCTTTTGAAACGAGAGCAATAGGACACTTTGGCTCAAAATTCCCACACACACCCCCCCCCACACTTCTAGCTGGAACATCAGTCTGAATCTGAATACTGTGGCTGGGGCCCATGTTGCTTAAGAAGGATTTCTGGTTTGATTTGGACAGGCATCCAAATCCCAAATGATCTGAACCTCTGGGATACACCCAATTAAGTAGGAAATATTTATAACAGGACTTCCTGAAAAATCTTGGTGCTTTCGAATTCTTAGTAGGTCAAGGGAACAGAGGACTGAATATTCTAATATTCCCATCCCACTGACAACCACAAATTCGAAGGCCCAAGTAAAAGACAAAAAACATGGAAAGTTTTGCTGAGCCATCTCAAATCTCAGCAAAAGGTTCTGCTGGGTTTTGCTTTGAGTATTTGAGTGAAAACTTGACTTATTATTTCATCCCAACAGACTCGTCACTGTGTTAACAGTCAGCCAGTGTTGGACCGCTTCCCTCTGTATTCACATGTGCATGTAAATAATTCCAATAATCTCCCCAGACACAAATTCCAGCTAATGGTTTGTTTCTAACTATAATGTTTGTCTCTGTGCACACTCCCTCCCCAACATGCCATTTCAGCGATATAAGGGTTTGGGGTTTTTTTTAATCTTGCAAACTGAAAATGAAGATAGATTCCCAGGTTAAAAAATGAAATGCCCAAATTTTTCCATCAGGATTCCCAGCCCTCTTTACCTGAAAGGTATAAATATTCATCTAGCTGGCTGAGCTAAAACCTGCTCAGCATTCAGTGTGTGCATTGTTCCTGATGTGGCTGTTTTACAAAGAAAGACTGAGTTATTTTGTCTAACCACTCACAGTCCTTAGATTTCAGTGTCCTCCAGACTGCTAGAGGCCAAAGCCTGAACTTACTGGTAAATCTTTTAAGACACAATTACCCCTGTATTTGCATTTAAGTGTTCAACTGGACTAGTTGCCACTACTCCCAAGAGTATTTACAATCTTTGTACAGCAGATGTGTGACAAAACGCGCTCTTTTTGTGCTGCTCTTTCACAGTTGCTAAAATGTTTGATTTGCTGGATGAAGCTTAATGTGCAGAATTCATTCACTTTGGGGTTTAACTTTTTATAAAAGCAGGCAGATTTATTAAAATGCCAGCGATCTAGGTAGGAAAACTAAGCTTAAATGTTGGCTTTGAGATTGGCGGTCCAAGATGACACTTGCGAATGGACCCACTTGTACACCTATGTGCTGTACCTCCACTGGAATAAAAAATGGCCAAGAGAGCTATTTTCATGATATACTGCGTTCATTATCAATTTTTATATAATCTGTTCCTCTACTTAAAAAATAGAACCTTTCAGAAAATGTAAAACACCATTGTTTAATGAAAAATATATAATAACTAGGTTGGCAAATGTTGTATGTGAAATTTCAACAGAAACCATAAATTATATTAAATGCCCAATAAAAATGTTCAATCAAAAGCTCATTTTAAGATACATTGTTAATGAACTGTATGAAATGATGCTTAATCAAAACCTGACACCTTGCACGGGAGAGACATTCCACGGGACCTCAAGAGCACTATTGTTCTGAACAAAAGATAACAATAGAACAGAATAATTAATAGTCTGCACTCCTGTGTCATTCTCCAGGGAATTCCAATTTCTAAATGAGCTCCATTGTTTTTCAAGAAAGCAGAAGTTATGCTGCGTGATACCATTAATGCCTTGAACTTGATCAAACATTAAGACATCATTTGTCAAGTAGGTTCTGTTTGCTCTGGATTTTTGATCATTCCCCATTTAAAGTTATTGTGTGAAAAAGAGAAGAAACTTTTCCTTTAAAAGCTCATTTTGCAAAAGCATTGCAGTGTCCTCATCTTTTGTAATTACAATCCGTAATTTCATAATTCTGAGATTACATAAAACAAGTTAAAGAAAACATCTAGGAAAGCTCTTCACCATAGAAGTATTAGCGTAGATGTTCAGTGTGGGTATATCGATATGCACAACAGATTTTCTTATTTGGTTCTCTTTCAATTGGCACTCTATAATGAGCATGTCATATTCATCATATATAAATTTCTAAATTTTCTTAGCCAAAGATAGAAAATATTACTCTTTCTAGCAGAGCAGAAGAGGGGGGTAAAGTACTACAAGGGCAGCGTACCGAAATACTCAAGTCATCCTAATTACTGTCAGCATTTACAGTTCTAAATAGTTTCAAATTCAGTTCTGTGTATATTTTTTCCCTCTTAAATCTTCCTTCCTTGGAGCAACTTGGAAACATTCATTTTCTAGCAATGCAATTTTTCAAAACAGTCACAAGCTGCTATTATTATTAATCACGATATTCATGTTAGTACAAAAATGAATTTACTGAAAAGCAGATGATGTAGCCACCTCCCCTTCTCTTCATTACTGCCTCCCACTCCACTTTTGCTCGCTCAGCCTGCAATGCTTAGAACTAGAAGAAACACAAACATACTGATCGCCAACAATGCCAGAGAAGTACTAATGCATTATGTTCGCTACCAGGAAAAAAAGTCAAGTTTTTACACTGGACTTGTGCTCTCTGGGGACCACTGACAGCTGACAAAGTTCTAAGGAGAAGCTGAGGTGGAAATTCGTAGTACATCAAGAGTGCTGTAGCTGTTTCTCATACATGCATTCGCACCCAGAGGGCATCTTTCCCTCTCCCTTGGGGTCTCAGCACATCCACAGTCATCGACAAGAGACTGACCAATGCATCACAAATTCACACTCCTGCTTCTTTATCCCTGGCAACATACCTGCATCCTTAAGCACTTTTAAGAAGTTGTCCCACTGTCACGTAAGTGGAGCAACTCCATTTGATGGGATGGGAAGTGAGAAAGCCCCTCTGGAACATACCACCTTCTGAGGACTTCCAAGTCTGCCAGTGTTACGAAAACTCATGCAAAAAAAAATGGATTTACATTAAAGCCGGTTTGATGTGAAATGTTCCTACTATGAAAAGCCCCTTTTAATGCATTTTTTGCTGGACTGGAGACAGCTGTACTGAAATGAGCAAAAAAGGCTGAGCAGGAAGGCTATGAAGGGTGTTGTATGGCTACACAAGACAGCTTTCTGCATGCCTGAGTATATGTGTCTCAGTGTAGAGAAATAATTCAGATTATTAAGGCTAGAAAAGCACATTGGGATGCAGATTTTGTTGACAAAGGCATTTCTATGTCAGTGGTATATAACACATAGCGCATTAGTAGCAGCAGTCTTATTTTTGCTCTTTCCAGTGATGGGAACAGTACTTTGGGTCCGCTTCCTAAAGAGCCTGACTGACACAGACAGAGGAGCTGCTTCTTCCTTCCGCTGCAGACACAGCCTGGGTCCCTGCCTGAAACTCAGCCCCCACCGGGAAAGGGGCGGGCTGGCTCCTCAGCCACTGTAATGTGCATGTCAGCAGCTCTGTGCTGCCAAAAAGTTGTTCCTACTGGTCTTCAGGGTCTTTATCCCACAGTCAAGTGCAGGCAAAGGAAGTAAAACTATGAGGAAGTTCAGGAAACACAGATTAGCCAAGGAATCATTGCATTCATCAATCTTTGTGTGTTTTCTGAAAGATTTCATTTTTTTCTTTACTTTTTATAAATGAAGGTATGTACACAGAGAACTGTGAAGAGCTTAGATATGCAGCCAATATAAGATGCAAAAAAAACCCTGATGTGGCAAGGGAGAACACCAGATCTCTCGAATCTCAAAGCTGGCCTTTAATGACAAATCACCTTTCTGCATTTCCCATTGCTATCCTTATTCCTTAAATATCTAATATAATTGCTTTTTATATTTTCTAGGCAATGTTCTTCCCAACTCATCATTTAAATGGATTTTCAAAAGTTTGTTCTTTCCAGTAATGAACCCCACTTTTTCTTATTTTTAATTTCAGATATGATGCACTTTCATTTTCCATTTTTTAACCTTTACTTATGATTTCTTTTTCATACCTTGCAGCATCTTATAAAATATAAAATAAAAAAATGTAATGAAACATTCAGAGGTTTCTTTTCCTTGTGGGTTTTAAGAGATGCAACATTGTGCTGAAGTTCCAGCCTGCATTTTATTACTTCCAAGAAAGTGCAAAGAATAACGATAAACACCTGCCTGCACTTGTTAGCTGACAAATAGAATGTGCTCAAAGGTCCTCTCACCTCAATTTTGAGTCACAACTGGATGCCTCCGAGAAAGGGATGTGGACATTATGATATGTTGTCATTCTTCTTCGCTTAAGGAAGTTCCTCAATCATTAATTTAAATATACAGTTCTCGTACAGTCTTGAATGACGATTGAAGTGAATCAAAAGCTCTTGCATTCTCACTGGAACAATTTGCTGCTGCCACCACAGCCCCAACTAGCTGTGCTCACTTTTTCTTTTTCTTTTTTTTTTTTTTTTTTTAAAAGGAAAACATTCTGTGTTTTAGTGCCTGTGGTTGTCTGGGCCTCTGCAATGATTTCATAGCGTACTTTCCCACCTGTCTTGTTCCACTCCTTTTTTCCTGCCCATCAAGATCTTCATTACCACATTCTTTTTCATAGTCATATGCATTTCTTCTAGGTTACATGAGCTACCAATGCCAATCAGGAAACTAAATGAGATACCATCAGAAAACTCCGGTTCTAAGCAGTTCTCTCTCTCTTTCTCAATTGCTTAGGATAGTTGTGGAGGATTAGCTGCTGCTTACAAGTATGCCTTTGCAGACAAAGCAAAACCTGACAATGAGCACAACTGTACATGGTGCTGGAAGTACCACCAGGGCAGCACTCTGCACAGAAGAGATGGATCTGCAAACGAAAGACTCTGGGAATTAATTCTGGGAATACAGCACTTCAGTGGGAAAGGAGGGTTTCTGGATGTTTGAAGAGGGATGATCTGGAATCAAAAGTGAAATGGGGAAATGGTACTGACTAGTCTTTGTCGAACTATGGAAAGATATTTAGATGTGTATATTAGCTGAAGAGAAAAGATAAGTGGTGACATAGTATTAATAGGCTTTTTAATGAGGGCATGCTATCAAAAAACTTTATACAGACCATTGCAGAGGGATTGGAACAAGATGCTCTTTAAGGTCCCTTTCAACCCAACCGTTCTATGATTCTGTGATTGTATATTCTTGTCATCCAAAAGGTAATCCTAGTGCTTTCAAAAGCAAAAGAGTGTAACACTTGAATGCACCTACAAAATACTTTGGGAGATAATTAATGTTCCTAGGTAAGGTTTGTACTTTTACTGATACATATGAAATGTTGGTCACAGGGAACAAGTCTCTTGAAAGTTCATAAGTCAGTCATGTGCATGCATTCAGTTTGAAATAAATTAAGGTTGAAGTGCAATGGATTTGATAGAACCATAGAATCATAGAATAGTTAGGAAAGGACCTTAAGATCATCTAGTTCCAAGCCCCGTGCCATGAGCAGGGACGCCTCACACCAGACCATGCAACCCAAGGCTCTGTCCAGCCTGGCCTTGAATACTGCCAGGGGTGGAGCATTTACCACTTCTTTGGGCAACCTGTTCCAGTGCCTCACCACCCTCACAGCAAAGAACTTCTTCCTTATATCCAACCTAAACTTCCCCCGTTTAGGTTAAACCCATTCCCCCTTTAAATAAATATTTCCCCATTTAAACATGCCACTGTTAAAACACATAGGATTTGCCTTCCTACGTTCCACAATTCCACTGAAAATCCAAGTCTAAACAGAAGACAATACTTCACTGAGTGATTATACAGATTAAAAAAAAAAAAAAAAAATCTATGCCAAAAGCTAGCAGACAATTAACCTGTAAACAAAGAGTAGCAGCAGTGGGGAGTATGTGAAACCACAAAACACAGATGAATGTCTGAAAAAACCCTGCAAATTGGAAATGTGCAGATCTCAGGGTCAATGCAGTGGACTCAGGGTTGTCACAGTACAGAAGGAATGATGCAGTGGACAAATCAGGCTGCAAGAATAGAAATAATAGAAGGTTCAGCTATAATAGAACAGCATATTCACAAAGGTTGCCAGGACAGAGAAATGACACCAGGATACACATTAGTTGATATTTAGTGCACAAATTTTAATATCCATAAAGATATTTGAACAGGTAAAACTATTCAAGCTTATCACAGTCACTGTCTAAAAACTAGCCCCATTTTGCAGATTAGTCATGAATGTGCATGATGTGTGTATGCATTAAAGCAGATAAAATATTTACAATTCTAAATTGCAGATACAATGTGCCACTACTGCTTGCTTTCAAACCATGCCCGAATCTTAAATTGATCGTGTAGATATTAAGCCTGGGAACCATCTGACTTCCAGTGCTACCAACATTAAGCCAGAAGATGTAATGGAAGGATACGGAGATTCATTTCATAAAGCCCAGCAGTTTCCTGGGGAATACAAGACTAAAGTGAATCTTCCACTATGAGCACCATGAAATATCCCTCTTGCACTAAGACAGATTGGCTAGCAAGAGTCTTTGAGGCTAAAAAACATACAAAAGCTCTGTGTCAAAAATAGAAAAAGGCATGTATGAGTGAGCTGTAACTGCATAGAAGTCCACAATTGAAAATATGACTGAATGATTGTATCTGTATATACATTTACATAGGCACTTTAAACTATAATAAATATTTCAGATGAAGGATGTAAATACAGCTCTAGTTTATTGTTCTGTGTATTACATGTTCTTAAATCTCATTGCTTGTCTCCATTGAGTCTATAAAGCTCCTTTGACCTCAGTGCCCTTTCCAGATGACACCATGTCTCAGAGATGTTCAGTTGTGGCAAAAACACTCCTTTCCACTCCGACGCAATGGCTCTTGGTAGCACACTTTCCCTCATCAGATGAAAGCACCTTCAGACCCTCATTTTTCCCCAAGAGCATACATATATGCTTTCAGCCTCTTCCTTTACGATAAACAGGCGAAGATATTTAAATCTCTTGGATTATTTACAGGCAGTTTACGTATTATATATACATTATATACAATCTTATACTACCGTATAGCAGTTGTCACCATCACTAAATGAAACTCTAGCAGCAGGATCCTACCCTTATGTGAATGAAACCAGAAACAAATACAAGCTAATTCTATGATGAAAGCATGGATAAATAATAAACTTATTTACGTAAGCGCCTGTGACTAAATTGGTCCAGGAGGGCAGTCAGTAGTTGATACAAACAAACCTCTAATTCTCAGGAAAACATGCAAAAAAAAATGGTATGCCCAGGACATTCAGTTGTTCTTCCATCAGCAAAGTTATGCCTGAGTTTTAACTAAAACCTCATCATATTTGGCAAGGCAACGTCCAGTCTCCAGAGAATAATATTATGACTATGGAAATACAGCAATGGAGATGCAGCAATGGCAAGAAACTCAGATTCAGAGGCGGATATGCCAGCTGCTGGAACCTGAAATAGGCTGAGGCTGAGTATAATAATGTAGAAAAGTCACTTGAGTCAGGTGATGAAGGCAATATAAATAAGGGTTTCATCTATGCCACATCATCAGTTATGTCTGTTTCTAGATATTTTCTTTGGGTGTTCATCAAAATAAATTCTGTGAACATTGTATTTCCAAACAGGAATGCTTCCTCAAATCTGTACTATTTCCCAATGAAGGGGTGATGGATAACAAATTGATCTATGTACATGAAAGACTTTTTAGTCCATGATCACTGAAAGATCATGTAATCATTCATATTGTATTTAAAACATAAGAGTAGTCCCAAAATGTACTCTTCTTACTTGTATATAAATGCATGAATAGCTTTGCCAGTCTGTATCTATTACTTGAAAATACCAACACTAAACTGCCTACTGAGAATTTGCTTTGGACTGCGAATAGAAGAATACTTTACAAACTTAAATTACAAGCTTATTTTAATCCATGTACTGAAGATTACCTTTCGTGAATCTTATCTTCAGATTAGATAAGATTTGCCTCACTGAATTTTTCTACTTCAGTCCATAGAGAAATGAAAATATAGAGGAAATCTTTGTTACTGTTTTGTGCTGCTTGTACTCTGAAAGAACCTAAAGGCTTGAATATATGAATATTTGCTCTGAAGTTGACATCAAATGTTCCTGTTGAAAGGTAAAATGTAGTGCACTGAAATATTAGCAAAGTGCTATCTAAAACCCACCTTAACAGTAAGTTCAAGGGGGTTTGGTCTCTGAAGCAGGTCCTTCAACCCTGAAGCAATGATAATTTACACCTACCATGGAAGTGGGGGAACAAAGGTTGTGAGTACTAGGAGGTGCAGTATTTTGGGGAATCACTAGATGGTGTTATGGCTGACACCAATATACCACTGCCAATTCTGCTTAACCAAATGCAGAGTGAAAATCTTCATTTCCTGCTGTGGACCTCTCCTTTCAGAAGCAGTGTATATTATTAGTAAAACCTTCCTATCAAAGCTTTTCTGACTAGAAATTATTTCTTACCTATAGTTATTGCCTTAGGCTAGATCTACATTTTAAAATCTAAGTCTGGACTCACAGACCTTCCTTCTGGAGCTCCAGCATATGGGGAGCTACTGTTGGCTTCCCTTCCAGGCTTCACGTCCTCGGAGATCCCAAATTCCCCCAAGAGTCTAATCTGAAAGATCTCCTCATTCCCAACTCTTTGTGAGTCCAGACAGACATGGCTCCAGAAAACAGCAGTGGACATAAATTATGTTACAACACATGAGCACATCCTTGACTGCGCATCACCAGCCCCTGGCAAAGGAGCTCTGTGAGTGGGAGCTGCATGGTCTGCTCAAGACAAGATAACGCTCTGAGGCTGGCAGTTTAAACCTTGAGCAATGACAGAGGAGGAGGTGATAGCTTTCATCAGGGGAGTGGTGGGGAGCTGCAGCAACAGGAGACGCCAGCAAAAGCTCTGGAGATTGCAGCCAGCTGCTGCCACAGCAGCACAGGGGCCTGAGTCCCACACTGGGGCTCCTGCAGGAGCTGCTGGTCCTGCACGATCATGAAGCCAGAGCTATGGCGCAAATCCCTTGACCTACACAAGCTTAACTTTGTGCTTAGTTCCTGCTACTGCAACAACGTGTTTCAGATGTCCACTTGCACCCTCCGCTTTGCTGTGGGGATTGATTCTTTTATTGTTCAACTACATCAAAGACTTTGTTATTCGAAGTTGGTTGTGTCTTTGTTGTTTCTGCTGGTCATTCTGGACCGGTACAGAGAATTAACAGAGAGGAATGCAGTGTATTGATTTTTTAAAACATATTTATGATGTCTTTCAATATACTTTAATAAAAGATACTACATCAGAAGACCACAGTTTGCCTTTCATTCCTTTCACAAGACTGAGAACTTGCAGCACTCTTTGCAATAAAGGCAGAGGTCAGTATTTCTGTTTCTGCTCCAGCAAGAATAATAATGGTTGGTGTTATTACTTGACCAGCAGGCAGGGTATGAAATATGCTATGAGGAAACAAGGTTTCTGGCAAAATATTTATAAATACATTTAAAACATGTTTAGAATGGCTTTTCCCAATTTTTTTCCATTGTTTCAAAACCTGTCTCCTTCATTGTTACCACAAAAATGCATGTGCTTACCTTGAATATCTCATTTTGATCTTTTATACAAAGACCTTCAGGAGTTGTCGTGGTCTAACCCTAGCCAGCAACCAAGGAGACAGGAGTTTAAAATGAAAAAATACATCTCTTACTCAAAATAATCTCATATCAGTAGACCATTTTCCTGAAGCATGTCTGAGTGCGACTGTTTTGCAGGTGCATTCTTGCTGACCTTGGATATAGCAAATATGTGTAAATGACATTCAGGCCCCTCTGCTGCTGTCATTATGTGTTCTTTGTTATACTGCAGGAGTCACACTAGCATTAGACTGAGAGTACAGTATTGCAGGTGAAAGAGAAAACTGAACCTCATGGATATTACAGTATAACAGCTTTGGCTCAGACTCCTGAGGCATTGAGCCAAGCGATAACAAAATGTATGTTAAATTCAATACAAAAAATCCTCCTACATTAGTACTAAGGATTTGACTTACACTCCTAAAGAAGAAATGTTCTGAGTTAAGTCTGTTTCTGCCTTAGTTTGGAATTAAAGCAATAGAAGCAATTTAAACTTTAAAAAAATTGACAATTGTTTTGCTTGGTTTTGGGGGTTTGGGGAGGTTTTGTTTGTTTGTTTATTTGCTTTAATTTCTGCTTTGGATAGTTTTTAAACAATAAAATTTTGGGTTTAATCCAAAAAATAATTAATTTTTTCTTTTTCAGACAGGAAAAATAAAGGGTTCAACTTATGATCCTGTAATCAAATTCAGTGGACTTTAAGCAGACCCTGACCATCCAGGAATGTAAGTGAATGAAAATTTGCCAAATGCATGAAAAGAGGATGTGCTGAAAGATGGCTTCCAAAAAACCTTTTCACCTTGCACTGATTTCCAGCATTACATGCCATCATTGTAGGTTCGCAATTTTTACAGTAAGAAATATAATATTCCAATTGATAGAGTCTCGCTTAACCATATAAATAATTAGAAAACTTTTAAAAATGACCTTACATATTGAAAGACAGAGAGCACAAATTATTAAGCATATACAACTTCCCCTGAAAAGAATGGACTTACATGAGCAAACCACACAATATCTAAACTTGCTGCAAAACAGAACTGTTTATTTGACCTGCCATTCCTTCTAAACCATAGCTACATTTATGCAGCACAAGTGATCTAGATAGCAAGGTTTGACTTGGAATATAAACAAGGAGCTGCTGAGAAGTCCCTCTTCTCCTTCCAAAGACAGAGAGAAGAAAATACCAAAAGCTACATAGTAAGCTATTTTCCTGGTGGCAGGGAAGTAGAAGGATGTGATCAAATTATAATTCTAAACCTATTATTTTAATATTCTTAGCTTCTTTTTAGAATAGTTAGATCTTGTGAACTGTTCTATGTCACAGAAACGAGTGAGACGATGTTTGCTTGTAAACTCTAAAGAATCATTGAAATAATGTCCCAGTTCAATAAAAAATAATAAAAATGAAAATAGAATGCATGTACTGACAACAAATAATATAAATATGCTTGAAAGATATATGGCAGAATTCAAAAAGGACGCTGAAAAACCTGCAGCCAACTGATAGCCTGAGTGGTCCTGCACATAGTAAAATGTTCACTTATCAACCTTGCTTATGGAAATTTATGTTTATGAAACTTATGGGAAATTATCTTAGCTTAAATTGAAATTGAAACATCCACTGGGAGACAAAAGTGCTCTTGGGGCTTTTTTTGTTAATTTTTTATTAATTGAATTCTAAGTAGAATTTAAAAAGTCTGGCATTTATTTAAAAAAAACAGATAGGATTAACACAAAGACAGGTCAATTTCAAAACAAAATAAATTTCTTATTGTTATTGACTAACATAATTCATCATATTGTATACATCTTCAAATTTCTGAAATATGAAAATACTTGTCTCTCAATATTTTTACTGTTTAATTTGCTGTTGCTGACTGTCACAAATTCTCAAAAGTAACAGAAAAAAAATAATTCTTCCTAACCAAGACACTGTTTCTACAATCAATCTTTGGTCTCTTTTTTTTTTTAATTGGGACCATTGAGCAGACAATAAAATGAAAGTCAAAAAACAGGTCAGCTTCTAGCCATCCCTGTGGACATTCCTGGTTTTGTCTTAAAAACCCACACCTCCAGTCATACAACAAATGTTCTGTCAAAAAAAAAAAATTAATGATGACAAGTTATGAAAAAGATTGAAAAGTGGCGAGAGTTTGAAAAACACTCTCCTTGCAAAAGAAAATTTCAGACTGGCCATTGTGAAATGAAAAGGCAGCAAGTCTTTTTCATGTGCTATGCAAAATAAAAGGCAAAACCAAGCACCTGAACTCAAAGGCACCCTGGTGCTACCTTGGGCTCATTGCCCATAGCCACATTCTTGTGCAGGGGAGAATCCATGGGCAATCCATGGGGTTTTTTCAACTTTTATAAATGCCAGCCTTTTAACCTGCAAGTGCATCAGAGCGTCACCCTGGTATAAGCACCCTAGAAACATGTTGTCCAAATACACATTGAAGGTAAAAAGTTGCATTGACATTTCATGATAGCTGACAAAAGCCTCTAGCTCCAGAGAACTGGTGGTGTGCTTAGGTGAGCTCATGTTCCTAGAGTAGCCTGGTTCAAGGTCCTGTGACATGTCCTAGTGCATGTTTTAGATGCTTTTCTGTGTTTGCTGTCCTTGTGCCACAGCGGCTGCTGTCCTTGCTCATGCTGATTAGCGTGGGGGACAAGTCCATCCGCTGTGCACTGAATCACCACATTAATCAGAGGTTTTCTGCCTCTTATCTCCTCTCAGCAAGGAGGCTGGAAACACACTTGATATTCTTGAAACTGGGATCCAGTATGTGAACGGAATGTCATGCTTTTCATACTCTTAATACCTGGATGCATGAGTCTTTTCATAGTGTCTGCTGCATACAAAGATGCCTTTTCACCCACTTGCTTACAGTGAGACAGCACTGATGTCTCACTGATGTAATTTCTCTAGAACCAGATGAGATGCAATGTTTGGCTGAAGGAAGCATCTTGTTTGCCAGCTGATTGGCAGGTAGCGCTAACCTACACAGTCCCAAATTGGCCTTTTCCATGCTCTTGTCCTCTTCTCTTCCTTTATGAGTCCAAGGAGATGAAATAGTCTAGGCAGACTGTTAAGGAAAGCTTTTGGTCTTGAGCAGACTTTTTTCTAGGATTCCAGGGTTCTTTATACAGCGATTGTTTAATCATTTATCCAAAATAAGGAAGGGACAGACATTTCCAAAACTGAACCAAAGGCATCATTGAATTTAGAGTACAGTACACACAGACTCTTGCTTTGAACAGGTAGAGTAGGATCCAAACTTAATCCAAAAAGTACAGGTTTTGGTAGCTGCAGCCTCTGGGGAGCTGCTGGGCATTTGGGTTTGAGGTCTTCCTCAGCCATTCTACATGTGCTGCAGTGGGAAGTTCAGGGTAGAAATATGTGTCTGCACAGGCAAAGCGACATCAGTGCGAAGTCTCTCATTCCTCCTCTAGCCTGCTCAGGTGCTTCCCCAATCAATGCATTCTTAATTAAATGACAGGCCTTGAGTAGCTTTAATTACAAGCTTTGGACTGGCCCAGGAGGCATTCAGTTGAGTCACGTCTCTAGACCTTCTCACCATCATCAGCAGTCGCTGCAGTGTGAACAATCCTGCCAAGAGGAGGTAGATGATCTGCATGACTTTAAATTGTTGCTGATGAATTTTTAATTCTCCAAGAGGCTTCTGGGAGTTGAAACTTGAAGAGAAGGTATAACTTTCAGACATGTAGGCTCACTGAAGAAGGACTGGTTCCTGATAGGGACAGTGGGAGAGACAAGATTAGGAGATAAGTGCTGACTTGGGGGCAAGCTGAGCACCTGGAAGGCTCTGAATTTGCTGGAGTTTTTTGCAAACATATTGAAAAAATGGGCTTTACAGACTTTGACCAGAAATGATGCTAAAACAATCATAACATAATTCTTTTAGAAGACTACTGCATAATTGCTTGTTTCCTCCTTAACTTAACACTTGCCCAGTAGTTCCCCAGGTAAAAGCACAGTCAGAAGCCCACTTCTGTGAAAGCTGTCCATCAGGGCAGGCTGGGCCTACTAGCTCAGAGTCAACAGGCTTGAGTCCTGCATTCATTTGCAACAAGAGAGAATAAGGTTTAGCCAAACAAGGCTGATTGCAGCAACTCTGGTAATCCTGCCCTAACTGATGTTAAAGAAACAGCCTGCATGAAAATGCCAGCCCTTGCAGGCACAGGCCAACATGTTAAGACACTTGTGAATAAGCCTGGTGAACACTAGACTGAAGAAATTCAAATTAAAAATGCTGGAAAATCTCCATTATCATCATAACTGAGCAAGGGTGGGTGGGGAGTCCTAACTGATCACTTCCTACCTCAGCATCCCCAGGCTCAGCTTGTCTGAAGCCCTCATTAAGACAATGGGTCTGATGAACTGCATGATGGATCTGATGAATTAGTAAAATTAGTATCTTCCAATGAAGATTTCAGGGTGAATAGGTACATTAGCAAATTAATTTGGTACGTTATTTGTGCCAGGTCCTGTATATTTCCACCAGTGCATCAGAAATTCATTTCAAGCGCTGCTGCAGATTTCAGGGCTTTCTAATACATGGTAAGTTACTTTTATATGTTGATGCACCATTTAAAGTTGATGCAGAAGAACAGAGTACAACCTGTATAACATGGAAAGACACAATGGAATTAGGGCAGAAAATCCAGGTATCTTCACTGGAGTCCTCTAAAACAAAGCTTTAAAAATCCAGATCACACAGCCACACCCAGAATTAGCTTTCATCTTCTAAACAGTAAGCCACTGTCATGCCCTCATCACACCCAAAGGAGGAGAGAGGAAGCAGAGCAACAGTTACATTTGCTTAGATACCCCAGATCAGAGAGAGATGGTAGGTTTCTATATATCTGCACATTCATTTCTTTGCTTTTCAAGAGACCCTGAAAATAGAAATGTCTGTACTTTTTTATACAGATGCTGTCTAAATCCTAGTATCAAGATTTCAGGGCTAGTTAAACAGTAAGTATAAGGCTTTGTAAATTTAAGCTAGAAAATATAGCTACCCAAGGAATATTCAAAATGCGTTTGAAAGAATAGTACAAACTAGTTGTACAGCCTAAGGCCAGTGAAACATAAATAGCATTTCTCTTAGAGTACTCATGGCTAATAGCTGAATCAATATTCCAGTCATAACAATTAATTTGACCAGACGAAGTCAAGCAATACATCTGACCTGTGGCTCAAGAACTGAGCAGCAATAAAACTAAGAGCAATGGCTACAGAGTGAGGCAATTCATGGTCCAGGTCTGTTCTGTCACTCATCCTGCATAATGGGAATCACTCCTATGTAGAGGGTGTTTCCTGCCTATCAGCACAAATTTAAAATCCTGAACACCTGCAGAGCAACTGAAGGCTTGTTTGCAGCAGGAGCAAGAAAAAGGCTGTGGTTTTAACTCAGCTTCAGAATAACAGCAGGTCTTCAGCACAGCCTCAGGTAGATATCGTATACTGCCAGTGAGCTGCAATACCACAGTTCAATCTCTTCTACCATAGCCTTGCCTGGTTGTCAGCCATGTTCAATAAAGCATGCTATAGCACCCAGGCATATCCCTCCTTCAGTTGTGCCCATACAGGCCAGAGTGCAGCTACATCCCATTACACGGCATCAGATTTTTTATATACCTGTTGGCTGTGCACAACTACTCTGAGCTTCACAGCCACGCGTGGTAGGACCGGTCAGCTGTGGAGCTCCGCCCACTGCACCGTGTAGTAGCCAGCAGAATAGCAGAAATAAATGTCAGCTTTGCAGAGTGACCTGATAGGGCACTTCTGGCACAAGCAGAGTTTGGGGTGAAGGCCTCACTGATTTGCTTTGCACTAACTCAAGCAGAGTCTTATGTCTTTCTAAATCCCCTGCACGTTTTCAGATCTGATGAAAATGGAACTGGCAATTCAGCAAAGGTAAAATTCATCCATGTGCAGGGGAATTGTATGAGGCTGTGTGACTTTACATGTCAGAATGTGGCTTCAGTGAGACTCAGAGGTACACTGGACTTTTCCAAGCACTCTGCCCAGGGAGGAATTCCTCCCTAAATGAACAACAGCTCTCCAGTAAGTAAAACCTTCCAGAAATAGCTTGCACAACTGATGTATCACACAGTACATCATGTACTATATGTCCCCCCAGGTAACCTGCCTGAACAAAGACTCACTTTTGTCCTCAAGTTCTTTTGCCTCCTTGTGTGACTTGTATCGCTCATTCTTCAGCAATGCCCTCCATTCTCAAGAGATGCCATCAGGCCTTTCTAAGTTGTGCAATGTTGTCAAAGAGATTTATGGTATAATATTTTGTTTTTCGAACGGCTGCTCCTCCCCTCTCTACTTTAGTAAAGAATTTACGCTGACCAAGGTCATGTGAATTTCAGCAGTAGGGATACCTGACCGACAGTCTACCTTAGCATGCCCCGGAGATATATTGCCTTTCGAAATACATGACAACAAAGTATTAAACCCATACTCAGCCTACAGCTTTTTAATTCCAAGTTTGACTAGGTCTGCATGCTATACAGACAAAACTTTATTAGTTGCTCCAGAAAAAAAAGAAAAAATTGATAAGTTAGAATAAAAGCATGAATCCATATCAATCACTCGCACAGTTTTATACACAGATAAGTGTGTGGGAAAACTAGAAGAACTCAATCAAAACTGATGTGGAGAAGAATAACTGGCTATATTGACAGTGAGGGATAATCGTTATCGAGATACACACCAGAAAGACTTACAAAAGGGATCCTCAGAACTAGTGAAATAATTTGAATGAGAAATGTCTCAGGAAAACTTAAATGTCATTCCTGTTCAGGTTGTCAACAGTAATTCTGTCATTTAGGTAAATGCTCCATTATTTTATTACAAGCCTTTAATTACTGTTCTTGCATTCTAAATGTGTTTTGTTCTTTGAAGCTCAACGATAAAGTGACCTGTTATTTGTTAAAGGTACAGTGGCAGCATAATAGCATGCTAGCCCAAAAAATGTCTTAATATTGTGATAAATTCATGGAGCTAATACTGGACAGCCAAGTGCTTCAATAATATGTCAGGTCTGTTTTTTGGTTTGTCTGTTTGTGTTTGTCACATCTTCAAAGAAGTCTGATGTTCAGCCTTACTCCATACATCAAGGGCATGACAGTGTTATTTCTAAAGATTGTGGAAAACTGACTAAAAACCAATGAGCATTTCTTCTACTAATGTGCCTAGGTGGACCCATGATAGGATCCCTAGCCCTCCAGGAAACAGATTTTATGGAGGGATTGTAATCAGTATGCTTTTCAAAAGAAGGTTTCATACCTTGATAAGTACACCTTAAAGAGTGGCCACATCAGGTAGCTTTCCAACCCAGGCTTCCTTAAAGACATTAATTCAGGAGCCTATTTTATAACTGACAGCTGAACTGTGAACTTTGGGGGTTTTGCACTATATGTGAGATTGTGCTCCCAAACCCCCAGACAATGCAGTGGAAAAAAACTGGAAAATGCAGTTATACCTCAGTCCTGTCACATGAGTTGTCTGTTCTTGACCCCAAGTGCACATTCAACTTAACTAAGAAAATGAAACAGATATATAACAAGGGAAATGGACCTGGGGGAAGGGAGTAATAATGGCCACATGCTGCAGTACAGAGAAGAACTGGAGCAAAGTATTAACATGTGAAAATCACAATTCAAGGCAGGAATAAATCAAATGGGCTGAAAAGGCTGCAGTGTATCCAAGGCACTTTGTGTGAGGTAGAGAAAAAGAGGACATCCAGAGATTTGCAGAAGGGACAGGTATCAGCCCTGAAAAAAAGGCTCCTATTGAACAAGTAACAAATATCACCCTCTGATCTAACTTTCTTACTTCGCAGTCTTTTCTTGACCTGCTGTAATTTTGCAATGTGCTCTACAGCTTTGTGGCTGGTCTGTTGCTTGAAACAAACTGACTCATCAAATGATGCGCTTTTACTGCTCTGTTTATACTACTGTAACAGCCTTATCTACAGTACAATAGTTCACTGCAAAACCTGAATATATAAAAAAAAGACAGGGAAAGCTACCAAAGATCAAAGCATATTCTCATCTTAGGGGCCATAACAGCATTTGCATAGTAAACTAAGTCCTTAATAGACTTGGTGTGTATTTTCCATACAAAGTAATAAGTGTTCAGTCCTTGTATATGCAAGGTTGCGTGCAAGACTGCTTTGTTTTCAAGAAGCCTCAGTGTGAAACATAGGATTCAGGCAGAAAAAAGGAAGGATGTCAGGGGGGAAAGAATCTTAGTTGGTTCATAAAGCTACAGTTGCATATACTACATAGAGAGGAAGTGGTAAAACCGTAAAAGGAACTGCAATGAAAGTATGGAAAGAGTCAACATGAGCTGATTTACAGACTACACTTAAGCCCCTCTAAAAATTTGATTCCCAGCCCTTAACTTGCCTTTTTCCTTCAACAATGTTCTTGATCCATCATAAAGGCTTGAAACTTCTTTTAATTCAATGCTTTAAAAAGGAAGAGGTTAACACCACTACCAGGAGCCAAAGAGTAGCCGCAGGTAGGTCTGTGCAATCTTTAAATACACGGCTCTCCTGTAGCACCTCTTCCTTACCTGTAATACCTCTTCTGCTAAGTTTACGGGGTTGAAACTGTAAGTCAAGTAGAAGAAAGATAAATCACAAGATGCTTTTCTGATGCAAAGGAATCTTCCTTGGAGACTGTACTTCAGTAACAACCCAAATGCTCTATGAGACTGTTTGAGCATAATTCCTGAGTGCAGCCTTGCCCTATATATCTCAGGCTTCTTTGATCAGTGCTTAGGACCAATCAGCCATTTCAAATGTGTATGAACAGGAATAGGAACAGAATTAAGTAGTTAATGGGAAGCATTTGTTATTGCCTAATTGCATCAAATATATCAGTATTTAAGAAAGCAAATTATAAATATAACTGACAGTCATGGAATTGTACAAGGTTGAACACAGTTCTGGAACCAAAGATTAAATAGCCTTTGCCTGCCATGATTCATCATCATGAACCTGTGAGTATAATGGCAGCCAAGGAGTTTTGGGCGAAGGAGAGAATTTATAACATATGACAACTCGGTGAATTTCCAGTTATTTTAAATGTCTTTTTTTCTTTAAATATAGGCCATCTATGTGAGTGTCTACTCATTGTTCCATAAGGGTCAATTATTAGCCTTTTGCAATTATTCTTTTAGTCTCTGGGGTTCAATAATGCCTTTTTTCCACTTTTTGAGCACAGTTCTCAAGTGTTCAAGTACAGAGAAACCCTCTGTAGTGAACAACCGCACAAAATTTTGCATCCAGAACTGACATAGCTGCATGAAGAAAGCAGGCTAACAAAAGCAGGTTTTGCACGTAATGATAATAATGACATGGAATTACTTGTAATTTGAGCAGTAAGTTTTTTATAGAAAGTTGAAATCACTATTGATATAAACAATACACTAGAACATATTTGTTCTTGAGACAAATAAGTGTCTCTTAAGGTCACTGGCTCCTGAAAGCAATTGTACTCTTGCTTGCTTGAATAACTGTTCCTACCTGAAATGTAGCTACTCTCCATGCTATGAGTAGCTATGTTACTTGTTCATTTGCATACAAGTCTTCTCTTAAAATGGCAAGAAACAAACAAACAAAAAAAAGAGTAACAAAAATAATACTGGAGATGAAAAAGAAATCAGATTTAAACAACTTCTAAAATACCTCAAAGGTAATACCCAGCAGAGGTCACACAAATGATATAATACATTACATATTAGTAAGTCATTTTCATTAACACAAATAAAATGCAACCTAGCGCACCTGGGTTGATATCATTAAAAACAGTAAAAAAGGGGTACACACAAGATATGCTGGAATGAGACAGATTAGGACAAGCATTAAAAGACCAAACCAGTTCTGAATGTATGAAAGTATTACTACAGTCTCTAGTCTAAGCTTGCTACTTTGTAGTTTAATAATATTGGTTGTTTAATCATTACATGTCACATTCATAAAAATGATCATAAAATAAGACCAAACTGTTGAGCCGAGAGGGTTACTATTTATGGCTGCTGTGGAAGAAGGGGTTTTAGTAGCCCCTTAAAACCACGATGAGAGCACCCAAATCTAACATGACCACCACAGCAGAATACGATTGAGGCTTTTTGCCATGTCCTTCTGCAATTGAAGAGTTGATGAGCCATGTGTTCTAAGTGCTACTAAGGCTATTAGATCATACTCTTGGCAGGGTGGGGGTGTGTGGGGAATCAGAGCAAAGATGAATTGAAGTCAGTGGCAAAAAATGATGCAGGAAAGGAAAAAGGGAAACGAGACAGAGAATTTTGCCTTGTAGTTGGCTGTCACCATCTACCACAAGCTCAGCTTTCACAAACTCTGCACGGGCATCTTCTCAGGTGTTCATGCTGACTTTTGGAGGGGGTGTTTTCAGCCTCCCATGGCAGCCTCAAAATATTGGTCTATATAGAACAAATAGGCCATTATATTGTGTGTTAAACAAATCCAGCACTCTTCTGGTAAACTTGATCATTGCATACTTTTTTATCATTTGAAGAAATTATGCTGTAAACTCTCATTTTCCTGGCACCCCAGGCAGTGTTTCCTCCATTTATGCACTGAGTGACTTCAAAGAAAACTGCTGTGTAAAAGCCTAACAAAAGGAGTAAAACTCATTTTGATGCTTTCTTGATGTGCAGTGGGCTCTGACATTAGTTCTCACAATTATTCCAGCATAAAGAAAAAAATCAACCCCATGTCTGCTTTTTTATTTCTTATTAAATCTCAACAACCAAAAATGTAATCGGAAATTGAAGCAATGATCAATTCTGCTATATTTCTGTGGCACGAACGGAAAACCAAAGGACACAGATTCATTTAGAAAGAAGAAAAAAAAATACAGAAATGTTCTTCTCAGTCATTCAGGTAAAATCACCTTCTGCAATATTCTAAAAAATTGATATTTAGATGCCATTGTACAGACTGGAAAAATATTCATTGGCTGCTCACAGTGAAATCCATGCTGACATTGCTGTTTAATTACTCACAGTGAATTAGAGGATCAAAGTCCTGAGGAAGTGAAAATAAGTTCTCCTGCACTTTAAAATTATGGATTTTACTAAACCATTCTGAAATATTCTACTTTAGTCTACTTTAGCCAACAAACAAGACAGGGACAAAAGCTCACTCTCACAGACGTTTGTTCTCTAATATGATTTAGTTTTCATTTACCTTAATTTGTTCTGTTTGCTAAGGATTACTAGAGCTATTAAAGCTCAGGCTTGAACTGTAAGATCAAATGACTTTCTCATGAATTTATCAGTATATTAATCTCACACATTCGAGGCATCTTCCTTTACCAACATCTCCATATCTCCTGTTCATCTCTGGAGTGCAAAACTGCCTATATTGTCTGTAAATATACACATTTCCCAACAGTCTGGAGACTTCATATAACCTTCCTGGTGGCAAGGCTACCCCAAGCCTTGATCTCAACTTTCAAGTTGAGGAAATAAATGGAGAAATAAATAATTTCTATGTATTTTTTAATTCAAACACTCCAGAGGAAGTTTCTTTATATCTTTGGACTCCTTGGAAATGACAGACCATGCATGGGAGAGCAGTTTTTAGTGTCCTCCGTCACCATGAAGCTGATCTCTCCCAGCTTACTCAGGAAAGTTTTGCCCAGCATTTGTGTCCTCACTGTCTGATTCACTAGGACTTCTTCACTTACCTATATATCAACAAACAAATGCATGCACCACATACAGTCCTGAATTGCTGAAGAATAGCTACCAAAAATAACTGAGCAATTACAGATGTGGGACAGGCCATATTTCTTGACTCGTTGGTGGCCCAACACAAAATGGAACATCACATAAGGACCCAAAAGAGAAGAGAAGAAAAAAAAAGAAAAAGAAGTCCTAAAGAAACATAAAAAGCTGCAGGATTTTTTTCTTCAGGGTAATTAATTTATATAAAACCTGCTTCCCAGATTTATTAATGATAGTATTATAAACTTTTTTCAAAAGCTATAGAATGGAATTCATAGCGTTTTAAAATAATATGATCTACAACAGGCACTGCTACCACATATGCATCAACATCAAACACAAGGAGATGACAGAAATGTGAAGTTAAACTCCTGAATTCCCAGAAAAGAAAAGCTAGAGAGCATGATAAAACATTACAGACAAGAAAGCACAAATCTGATCTCAAAATGAACATGCATAAAGCCAACATCCCAAACAACTAGTACGTCAAATCAAAAGATTTTACTATTGCACAATGCCACTGGAGAAAACAGATGACTTTGCAATACCTATGGGAAGAGATAAGCGTTAATGACAGCATGGGAAAGATGAAAGAGATTAACTAGCTATTCTGGCAATGTGTCCTTCCTGCCTTGACCTACAGTGCAATGCAATACAACTTATTTTTTACACAAAATACATAACATGTCTCATAAAATGCTTTATAGCGAGAGCTGGCCAAAGTAGAGGAAGACTACAGAGAATTACAATCCCCAGAAAGTCATAAGTAACTGAAATAAAAGTTTGCATGATTTCCTTGTTCTCCCTTCTCTGCCCACACCTCTTGTAAAATCTGCAGATTTTTCTTCATGTTTTTTACCCTTCTATGCCTGCTTTACGTATTTTAATATTACAAGTTAATATGAGATGCCATGTATTTATTACATAATGTACTTATCACACAGAGCTTATTCTTCCGGTTGCTCCTGAGTTCAGCTTACAGAAGAAAGAAAATCACACCTCCTGCACCTGGCAACTTCCTACATTTTATCTGACCCTGATATATTCAGTGTTTAAAGATTCTTAAAATGAAGGGAAATTTATCCACTATGCTGCAAGTGGAAGTCCTACAACAAATTTTCCTTGGTGTCTTTTCTCAAATCAAGATCCAGCACATAGATACACCGGGTTACTCCCAAGAAGTGTTACCTACATGTTTCCTGTAAACCATCCAGCACTGAAAGGTTTGAATAAGTCTACATTTCAAATTCATAAAGTTGCACCCAGAGTCTGAAATGTTTATTCCTTCTTATGTGATGGCAGCAATTTCTTGTAGTATTTTGTTTCATGCTTTCTTGTGAATACAAAATGAATGGAAAATCATACTGGGCATCTTTTCAGTTAGAAAAACAGTTTAGTTTTATCAGAGACTGTTAATATGTTATGCAAAATTAAAACAAATCCTTCAAAACCAAACACCACAAGCCCCAGGAATACCTAGGTGTTCTACCTCTGCTGATTCCTCTTGGGGGGAGAAGGAGAGAAACTGGTGGGGAGAGTGGGAAGAAGAGCTGAGTAGTCTTTTGCTGAGAGGGTGCAGATAAATAACATAGTACAGGTCAAACCGCCTCACCTTTCCAAGTCCCTGTAGTGAAACTGTGGAGGGCAGGACCCAAGGGAGGCAGACACAACCAGGAGGAGCAGAAGTCTGAAGCTAGGCTGACTGTGGAGCCATGTGGAACAAACTGCAGGGAGTTTTCACTTTTATAATAACTAAGCACAATTTTACGGTCGGGCCTAGAGTCAGCGGTTGTGTGTGAAACACACACAAAGTCATTGGTTTGCATTGACACATGCAGTGAGTGCATCCATAGTGCCAAGTCCATCCTGTTATTAGTGTCTCTGACTCTGGTGTTAGTGAAGCTCTGCTTGCAGTTGCCAAGACTTAGTTGTGCCCACTTACACTTATCAAAAGCGCCAAGCTGCAACAGGTAAAATAGAAAAATGAGGAAGCAATGACAGTAATTGCAGTGAGCTACCATAAAATAAACAGCTCAGCCAGGAGCAAAAGCCACAAATCAAGCAGTGTGTTGAGATGAATAAGAAGGTAATGGGCTTGGGCAGGGTATGCACCTCTGGTGTCAGGTCACAGAGATGCAAGGGTGCATGCTACTCTTACGCCAGTACGGGATAGCAGCAGTGAGAAGACCTGTTGGAGGTGTGCCCAAGTAGAGGAACTCTTTTACTTAGTGACAGAGCTCTGGGAGGAGGTGAGTACATTGAGGAGTATCAGGGAATGCGAAAGAGAGACTACTGGAATCACATCCTACCTTCCGTGAGACAGGCCCAACAGGCAGATAGTATGCATGATACGGAGGATTCCCCATCTCCACCTGTCTGAATGCAGTGACTTAAGGGATAGGGGCAATGACCTCCGCCACAGGAGGAGCATCTCCTTTGTGACTACCTCACCATCCCAAGTGTCCTCACATAACAAGTATGAGGCTGTGCAAGGGGAAAGAATAGCAAGGATGATGGTTCATCTAGCATGGACGTGTCACTGAGGTTAAGTCAGCCTATGCCCTGCATCAAAACCTCTTCCATAAAGAAGAAAAGATGGGTTATTGTCACAGGAGACTCCTTCGTAAAGGGAACAGAAGGCCTTTGTGAAGGGAACAGAAGGCAGAAGTCTGCTTCCTGGGGCCCAGGTTGAAGAAGTGAGTACTCTGGTATGGCCCTCAGATTATCATCCTTTACTGGTTTTTCAGGTAGGACTACAAGGATGTTGTGAGATTATGCAGGGAGAAAATTAGAAGGCCCAAAGCCCAACTAAAACTTAATCTGGCTACTGCAGTAAAAGACAGTAAAAAATGTTTCTATAAATACATTAGCAACAAAAGGAGGGCTAAAGAGTGTCTCCATTCTTTATTGGATGCAGGAGGAGACACAGTGACAAAGGATGAGGAAAAGGCTGACGTACTTAATGCCTTCTTTGCCTCAGTCTTCAATAGTAATACTGTGCTCAGTTTTGGGCCTCACAAGACAGACCTTGAGGTGCTGGAGCATGTCCAAACAAAGGCAGTGAAGATGATGAAGGGTCTGGAGAACAAGTCTTATGAGTTGTATTAAAAACCCCAGGAAACTGGGGTTGTTTAGCCTCGAGAAAAGGAGGCTTATGGGGAACCTACCCTGCAAGGGGAGGTTTAGGTTGGATATTAGCAACCATATCTTCACCAAAAGGATTGTCAAGCACTGGAACAGGCTGCCCAGGGAAGTGGTTGAGTCACCATCCCTGGAGGTATTTAAAAGACATGTAAGATGTGGCACTTAGGCACATGGTTTAGTGGTGGACTTGGCAGTGCTAAGTTAATGGTTGGACTCGATGATCTTAAAGATCTTCAACCTAAACAATTCTATGATTCTATAAATAGTAACACATACTGTTCTTTTGGGTTGGCATAGAAGATACTTATACATCTTGACTTATGGAGGAGTTTGATGTGTTTTTAATGCCACCCTCTGAAGTTAGGACATACCAGCACTGGGGAATGCTTTGTCTCTCAGTACAGGTTAGATGACTAGTAAGGAATTATATTCCCCATGGCTCATCCCTAGCACTGCTCCCAAGAACTCTGGAATTAAATAGCAGGATTTGGAACTACCTCAACTGAATACTTGAACTAAACCTCTAATATTCTGTCCATGAGATCCCAAAGAAGGTCAGGCTGGCTGTCACTCAACGCTAACAATTTTTTGGTTGTACAGTGAATCTTGCCTACAGGGGCTGTCAGTAGGCAGCCTAGTCCTGGCTTTCCCTGTCTGTGAGCTTTCACCAGTTCACTGCCCTTCAGTCAGGCAGCTTTTCCCCTCACTGACTGCTTCCTTCAGCAGATAGGAGAGCTTCAGGCAGGTTGTGGGATGTGTTGCCAATCCACAGAAAGGGTGCTGGAAAAGACTGCTGTAATACCTTTACGTCAATGTCAATTAGTACTTTTAAAAGTCTTGCTATTATGTTAAACTACAGAACTGTGCCACACCAAGCACACCAAAATAAGATCTCTCATTCTGTATTCAGTTCTACATTATTCTGAGATAGTCCATTAACTTATTTTTGTGATTCTACCATCTTGTCAAGCATTTCTTGAAGCAAACTTGCCTATTACTAAGCAAAGTTTTGATTCATTATAACAAGGAATTTGATTCTGCTTACAATTGAAGGGAGATCCATTTACTTTGGTGAAGATTCTGCTTGTGGATGATTAAGTCCTTATTTTTCATTTAAGGCTCAGCACACCAACTAAGACAATAGAAGTAACCTTTAATATCTACCCTTTCAAAGCCGCCACGGTAATTCTATACTAAGTGAATTTCAAGCATTGCAAAATTATAGTAGAATTCTTATGAAAAATACTTATTATATTCATGTGAATGCCAGTGGGGTTAATACTGATTAAATTTTTGCAGTGAAGAATAAACATCTATTTATGATTTACCATCAAGGATGGAATGCTATCATCTGAAGCTGACACAAATATGATTAAAATAGAACAAGAGAAGAATAATCATGTGTAGTTGACATTAGGAGCTGTGATAAGCACATGAGGAAGTTGTTACTTAATTAGAAACTAAATCATTGCTGTTTTATCAATTTTCTTGCATTGTCTTACACACTTTGTCACATTATTTCAATAAGAAAATTAAAAATCCCCAAAACCAACAAAAAACGGAAACAGTAAAATGCTCATATCTATTTGTCTATAATTTAGTTCTATGTTAGTCTTAATTTTTTTTATTTTTTTCTTCCCCAGGGGAGCATCATTCAGTTATTTGTGTTGATAGCAAAGAAACTTGGAACAGACTATGAGCAGAAAATCATTTCCCTATCCTATATTAGGGATATGGATTCCTAGCTCATACATGTTAAACCTGAACGCAGCTAGGAGCTTGTTTCCCATGATTTCATCTTCCACTTCAAGATGATGGGAATTCCATTTCATAAAGTGTTGTCACCACTTCACCAGTTAGCTGTAGAGCTTGGCCTCATACCTTATTTCATGGAACAAACATGCCTTAAGAAGTCCTGTTTATGCTTTCTTATCCAGCTAATCCTCTTTAGAGTTCTTTTTTTGAAACTTAAAAAAAATAATCAGTATTTCTAATAACATGCCATTTGAAAACTGGGCTCTTACATTATGCGTCTAAGTGGCAACACAAAGGCTGGGATACTTAAAATAGATCAATTAAACAAAAAATTAGGCTTAAAATCTTCATCACAGTATTTTAAGGTTTCAAACTTTTGTGTCTAGAGTTATGCTGGCACTTTCAACAGATTTATGTTTTATTGTGTTTGTGTAAATTGCAAATATAAATACTTAGAGAAGGACATAACATTCTGAATAGCTTGGGTAAGTAACTCATTACCCTGCAAGGGGGAACTTTGCAGTAGTTACAGAAGGAAAAGATAAAAACCTTATAAAATTAGTGAGGAGAAGTCTAGATAATTCCCTAAAGAATCTAAATGGATCTAATTTCAGCTTTCCTCTTCCTTTCAGGGTGTAAATTACACTTTCTTGCCATTCATCTGGGAGTAGGTCCATCATGTCTGTTTGAAGCAGAGAAAGAATGACTTCAATGAAAGTAATTTACTTTTTTGAGCCACACTGGCAAGAAGGGAAGTGTTAATTCTGACAGCCCCTCTTGGTCCATCTCCTAGGAGAGAAGCTGTGCAGAAGAGCACAGAGAAAGAGAAATTGTTGTGGCACACTGCCACTCTAACAGTTTTTATGAGGTGCCTGGTATAGGTTAGGGCAGAAGTGGATGGGATGGCAGAGAAACACTTCACATATTTGCAATGTGCTTGATCACAATAACATGCCTCAGTGTTTAGTCTTCCCCTGCAAAGAGAAGGGCTTTTGCACCTGAAGTAGTTTAGCTTGGATGCAGCAGCCCTGGGACCGTATTGCGCTCCAAGAAGCTGCAGATGCTAAGCTTTTCCAAAAAAAAAGGGATGGTCAGCCCACACATAGTTCTCCAGCTCTCTCCTTCACATGCCACCACCCTGCCCAGCTCTGCTGTGTCCAGCACTGACATAATCAGTAAGGCTCTCAAGGATCATATGCTTGTCTTTAACCTGATAACAGACTTGTAAGTTTTCACATTAGATTTGAAATGTACTTTTTGATAAGAACAACTGAGACCTACCATGGTGAAGGGGAGCTGTTCCAGTACTGTGGATACTTCCCACTACTAAAAGGTTCATCACCACCATGATGGACAGACAGGTCCATGCAGCCTGGCAGCCTTGCACCCGCAGTGCCTCCAGAAGTCTGCATAGCTCTGGGAGAGAAACACACGTACCTGTTAAACTCCTCAACCGTGGAAGGAAAGGAAACTCACTGTAAGTCCATAAACTCCTAAATTGCTCTACCTCTTATTTGCAGAGAAAATGAGCTGCCACAAGATGCACATCTTTTGAACTAGTTTGGTTTAGAATTTTTAGAAATCGAGTTTCATTAGAAAAGGAATCAAAACAGCTCATAGCATAAGCAGGGATTAACCTAAAGACAGCATGCTCCTTGTGCATCCACCCACAACTAACCAGCGATGAGAGGGGTTTTCCTGAAATCCCAGTCTTGCCAGGTACCAATCAGGTACACCCCTCTGGAACAAGATCTCTCCACCTGCTAGTCATCCTTTTGGGACGTAGGTGGCCTGTAATCCACAGCAGTGAGCTATTCTAAAGTAGGATGTCAGCTCCTTGTTCAATAAGCCCCAGTGGCTGGAGGCAAAGGGAGGGAAAAGATTTGTACCTTTGCAATCTTTCCATCTTAACGTGACTTTGCAGCAAAACAAATGCAGAAGCCCAACCAGGAACCAAAGATCCTCTTCTACTTCAGTGCTGCATATTTTGCTAATCCTATCTGCTTACCTTCCTTGTATTGACTGGAGCAGGATAGCCTTCTGGGTGGGACAGGATGTGTCCAAGAATTAAAAACTTTGGCTAGTTGTTGAATTAGTCGGGTCATCAGTCATCTAACAGCATTGATTGGGGCAACTGAGTCACAGATGAACTTCCATACTGGCTCGCTGAGCACTGATTAGTATACCGTAAATAAGTACTGAGCACCAAGTGTATGATGAATACCAAAGTATTAAATTCAGTCGTCTCCTTAAAGCTCTGAGTTCTTTCAAGGATTGTTTTCTCAAAAAAAAAAAAAACAAACCACAAAAGAACCCCACCTTTGCAATGTCTACTAGAGATAAGAACACTGCATAATTTTGAGATTTCATGACTTCTGAGTTGTTTTATTGGAAAAATAAAACCTTCCTTCAGCCACTAATGACAATGAAATATTTATATTTAATAGAGTTTAAGTGGTAGTGGAGAAAAACTGTGTCTTAAATTAAGACTTCAGCTCCTAATTGGCTTTCTCAAACTGTATGAGACCATTTATATGCTAAGGAAAGTCACTGCAGTACCTAGCCATCTGTATAACCCTCCATCTCAATTCTGTTTGTGTGAATTATAATGGAGATTTACAGGAATCCATGGTCTGCAGAATATCTTTGTTTAAAGTATATTTGCTGTGTATCAGCAGGAGTTCTCTGAAGTGGCCTGAAGATCCGGTACAGATACACATTCTGCATGGCACTTTCTTTCCACTTGACAAATGATTGTCCTGCTTAGGTGCATGAAACAGGACAGAGCAAGGCAGAACAAGAGGTCTTTTGCAAGGCAGCAGAAATTACCTAGCCAATGTAGTTATCTATCATATAGCTAATTTAAAACACGTGTTAAAACCTTTTATGGCTTCTCTTTTTGGTGATGAGAGATATGTAAACCAAGGTTTACACTGACAATAATACAATGTTTTATAAGACTACTGGGAAAATAAACAGAAAGAAAAGATGGAAAAAAAAAGGTTTGATACAGGTGACTTACTGCAGTAGTCATTTTTGTTTCTGACTTCATGTAGCCTCTGAGGGGTTGTTTAATCAACAGCAATATCCCATGTCGTCTCAGTGGTCCATGTTTTTTGATTCAGGAATAATAATAAATGGCTCCCCAAAAGATGTCTGAAAAGAAAGTTTGTTGAGCAGGACAGCCTTGAGTTCTGCTGCACTTTCTGAATATAGGGCTTCGTCCCATTGTTTCTCAAATTGTAGTCATCTGATAAGAAAGTATATGTGTTGCAAACGTGACTGCAAGAAACAAATATGTTCTTATATGGCATGCATATTTGTATATATATGTGTATGTCTGTGTATATATATGTGTATACATATGCACAAGTAGTAAAATAACATGATTTCTCCTTTAGCCTCTGAATTCTGATACAGTAATCTTTGTGGTGGGCTCCATAGAAGTGAACGGTTCTAGTGCAGAGCTTTGAATAACCTTGTTTTTAACAAGCTTTCTTGTTTGAAATATCTCATTTTACTAAGAAATTGCTTCAGGGATGAAAGGTCACATTGTTTTTTCTTTCTTACTTGCTAGTCACATGCTACTTTACTGTAGTAACAAGGTTAAGGCACTAGAATCAAATATAAGAGCAGAATGTTCTCTATTTTAGGAAAAATAGATTCTTTCAGATTTGCTATACTGTCAGGGCTTGCGCACCAACATTTTTGCCATGACATCTGATCCTAGAGTATAAATTTATGTATTTGTCATTACTGCTCTGCAAAAGACATATTCAGCTCGAAAACTAAAATGCACTGAGGACTGCTGAAAAGTAGATTGATTTAGAGTCCCAAGACAGCCTTCACATGATGCATAACTCCTACAAACAAGAAGGTTGTAAGCCTGTACTAAATCACATATAAAAACCAGACGATGAACACACTAAGGAGGTTAGATTTTCACTTTTTAGATACCCTTGAGCACATGGTAACAAAGTGTTCCAGTACCCTAAGAAAAACCTGATGGTCAAAGTGTGATTTGCAAAGACAGTACCTTAAAAATTTCAGTTACTGACTTGGGGTGAAAAATCATGAATTTGTGCCCAAATAACAGTTCAGGAATATTTAAACAAATTTACAACAAAAATATACTTATTTTTGCCTTGAGTTTTGTAACTTTCTTTACAATTTTGCCAGGGGTTGCTAATATTCTGTCATCCTACTAATTAAGGATGTTACATATTCCCTCCAATTGAACATTGTCTCTATTACAAAAATGTTCTAGAGAGCTAAACCACAGATCTGGAGGGAATGCAAATGCCTAAGCACATCTGTTTATTGCTATTTTAAATGCCCAGCAAGATACTGTATTGAATGGGTCACCTACAGGTCTTTTGTTACATATGTCAGTTCTCCGTAGACACTTCAGACACAGAAGGAGGAGAAAACGACATGAAGTGGCTATGTTAGGCACCTGAAGGTTGATTTGTAGAAGTACACATATTTCCCCAAAAGAAATGTGGCAGACAAAATGGAAAGACTAAAACTGGAAAAAAAAAAAAAATAAAAAAATTCTAGTGCATGGCGAGCTTGTCCTATGCAAATCCCACCTTTCCAATGCAAGAAACATGATGATGCTCTAATCTGGATTAAAATTACCACACCTTTTCATTTCAGATAAATTTGTAAATAGACTACTATCGTGGAAGGATAAATCTGGCTAAACAAAGTGCTTGGGTACATAACTAATCTCACTACTGAGAAACAGGGCTGCTTGTGTGCTCCAAGATAAACATATTCTTAAATGCTACATTAAGATGAAGCCAAAGAAAACAGGTATAGAACAGAAACAAGAAAGACATGTTGGTCAAAATGAAGAGTAAGAAGGGAAACAAGTACAAGAAGGTGAAAGCAAGAAAGATTAATCAATCAGCATGGGTAAGGGTAGGGGAAAGAACTTGAAACAATTTTGGGGGGAAGAAAAACTGGCATTCTTTTAGTTAATTCTCAGTGTTTATTGTTGTGAGTGAATGTTCAGGTGGAGAAAGTTGTAAGCAAACAGAAGGTAGCATTTGCTGAAGATGAATTTTGCATAAGTATTATCAGATTTTCTTTGAGGTATTTCATCATATGGGTTACATTCACCCCATTGGTGATCTGCAATACCACAGGATCTGTGGAGTCCAAATAAAACAAGATAGCTCAAATCAACTAAGAAACTCAGATGCCCTGCTAGGGGGGAAAAATAATTAAATAAAGGCAAAGCATAAGTAAAGTGGCAAATTATAAATTTTACAGTAAATATACTTGTGAACTGCAAGCTGCCATGTTCACTTCATAAAAAGAAAGTGGTATGGATTTGTCAAGTAACATTTCACAGCAAACACTTCCTTCAGCGTATAGTTACTGCAACTAATGCAGTTTGATCTGGTATTACAGTTGAAACTGCGTGCTCTTCTGGGCCTGACACAAAGATAAACCCTGCTGTCTTGGTCCCTCTTTCTACAATCAGGGATCTGAATCATGCAAAGGCAGGGTGTATTTACAGGTACTTCAGTGTTAAAGCTGTGTTCAGAAATTCCTGCCTCCTTTTCCAACTTCCCCTCTGTCCCTGCTGTTACCAACCTATCAAATTGTTCCTTACAAGCAAACTCCTTGTAAGGCTGCTTTCTAAGCCAGTTATACTAAATGATTCCTTTAGCATTCATAAACTAGCTAGAAGACAGGTAGCAAAGCAAGAGATGGAATACTGTATGGAGAAGAAAATTCAGATTAAAATGCACCATATAGTTATGGTATATCATTCAACCAGCTGGGCTAAATGTCAAAGTGACTGACACTTAACTCATGTAAAACTCCCACAGATTGGAATAAGAGTGATGCATAAATAGTGACTTTAGGATCAAGTCTGTTCCCAGGAACTACTGAATACTCTTCTACTGCAGCCCTGGAATACACTTGTCAGCATCCAAGAATCTGCCCCAAATCCTAGCAGTGTTTTGCACAGCACCCAAGAATGCAAAATTACATTTCATCCCATTGTTGAAAAAAATCTTTCATTTGTTTTTCTATACAAATACACATATGTTTTAATGGGTTTAAGGATAATTTAACTGATAGAGAACAACAAAGGCAAATCCCTTGTGGTTTTGTGTATTGCAGAAAGAAAATAAGCCAATGATATGGTCACCAAGAGGCTGCAATATTGTTGGCCAGAGATTGATTGCACTGTTTGTAGCCATTTAATGTCCCTAAATCTGCTTCATTTCAGACTAACAAACCGTGTAAATAACAGAAGTCTATAAAGGTTTTCATCCCTGACTACTCTCACCACAATTCATTCAGACTCAAATCTTCCAGACTTTCAAAAAAACTCTGTTATTGAAGTAAATTAACTTCAGTAATTACACACATTAAGTACATTAAAAATTATTAAATATTTGGGTGGTTCAGTTATGCAGTCCACATGAAGGCCACAAATAGTTTGTCTCAGGTAACTCTCCTTAACTTAATGCAACTCAAGCATTTGAAACCTTTCCATGCTCTTTCTAGGAGGACCTCCATAAAAGGTTTTTCACTTCTGCAAAAGTAGAAGACACTTTTGCACAATTTTTGACATTGTCAAAGTTGCTTTTCTAATTTTTAGAAACAGAAACATCAATAAAATTCATAAACATTACTATCTTACTCAAAGCTAAAGCAGCTTCTTGTATTTTAGGGATAAGCACCAACAGATTCCAGATCTTTCAGAAGCTTATTCCACCGCTTGTGATACAAATCATCATATTGTGCCATGGAAAGTCAGGAAATACGTAGAAAAGGGAAACTTTTGCTTTCCACCATTATCCCTGCTCAATGTGACAAGTACCTCTGCCACTTTATTAAGATGGGGCCTGTGTCTACCCCAGAATAAACTGAACTACTACATATGATTCAGAACAGAAGGCAATACTTTTAGTAAAACCCTTTCTCCTTAGCTTCTGTGAGTGATAGATAGAGGCAAGTTTCTCTTATAAACTGCAGTTACGCAGTTTTAGTATCTTGCCAGCGCAACAGCATGTTCATCACTGCTAGCTTCAGTGGAGAGCACTGCTTCAACAGAGCAAAGCGTGGAGCTGTGTTTAACAAGTAGCTGTAATTCTCTGGTCCGTTGATTCAACAAATGAAGGCATGATCATTGATAGAAAAATAATCTAGTTTTGTCAGAAATATCTATAGTCTGTCTTCTGCAAAACCTGCTCCATTATCACATAACCCAGAGCTTTTCTCTTTTAATAGATTCATCTTTTTCTGTAACTTTTGGATAACACTTCCCTGCATATGTAGTGTCAGCCAACTGTACATTTTTTAAAGAATCTCAAAGTATAACAAATGCTTCAGTTTTCAAGTGAACCTGGGTTCTTACTTTCTTCATAAGGGGTGCAGCCTACAAAGCATTTTCTGCTGTTTTTCATAATCAGTCATTATCACAGGTACTCTTTGTAAACACTTTTGACAGCGGCTCTCACTTCACACCTAGACATTTTAGTAGCAGCAGCCTGCCGGCTCTGCAGAATGAAAATGTAATCCATTTTCATGACCTTTTGCAGAATTTAACACATAACTGCCCAAAAGGAAATAATCAGCTTTTGGGTTTCACCCCAACTTACACTGCTTCAAAGCAATTTCACCTCTGACACCCCTTGCAGGTTTCGGCCATGTTCACAAACTCCATCTTGCCCTAGTCTCAGTCTCCTCAAACCCATAAAAGTGCTGGCCGGCAGGATGGCAGCCAGTGAATGCTGATGGTACTTCAAATCCTTCACCTTTCTCGTCTCTTGTGTTTGCCGCCTTTTCACCAGGATCTACTAGCATGCCAGCACTGTCAGCAGACATCTTGTGTGCTTCCAGGTTTTTGTCTGTTGTTGCTGTTCCTCAGTGTGCCCATCCTAGTTCTGCTAACTTTGGGGTACTGTGAGGTTTTTTCCCTCTGCGTTGCCCTTTTCTACATGACAGGCACGATTTCTGGAGAAGGCTGTGGACACTAAAAGCCTGGCAGGCTGTGCTGTCTGCTTGTCCATTGAGCAGTTTTGGGAGGGACCACAGCTGGCTGTGCATCTGCTTCTATCAGCAGAGCCAGCCCTGGGCATGGGCTCTGCCATGGCTGTGGCACCCTGCTATATAGGAACCTTTGTTTCTTGTGAGGATGTTTTATGACTAACTCAAAATCAAAGACAGTAAATTAACATTTTTAAATGTATACTGAAATCAAGGAAAAAATATTTCTTTCTCTATTAGCATCTGTTTGCTGCAAAAACAAAGGAATTGAACTTCATGTAAAGAAGAAAATATTTTGTTTTAATTTGAATAAACATTTTCTTATATGTATCTTTAAGAAAATAATCATGGTTGTAATCAACATATGCAGCCCTCAATTCAATCTTTGGAGATCTGCTGAACATTTGTGAAGAAATATTTGATCTCCAGTCTCCAACAGAACAGCTGGTTAGTACAGTGCAACACTTTCTCTGCTAGCCCCTATAGCTATGACATTATTAGTTACATGTACCATGAGGAAGAAAGAAATGGTCTTGTGGCTGAGATACGGAAGCTGAGCACCTCAGTCCTAGTCTTGGCCCCACCGCAGATTTCCTGCACAGTCTGGGGTGAGTAATGTAACCTCTCTGTGCCTCCATTTTATCCTCTCTAAAGTCTGTCTAGGTTTTTATAGACACTTTTATCACTGCAGCTGGGGAGGACCTGCTCAGTCAGGGCAAGGCAAACAAATGCTCAGCTGCTTCAGGTTTGAAGTCCCCCCTTTATTTCAGCACTTGGAGGCATAGCGTGAAATGTCCTGCAAACCTCCCAGCAAATGGAAGCTGAAGGCTCAGTCAGAAGCCCAGCTTCTGTTATGCAGAGGATGCGCACTTCCACCCAGACTGATGACAGAAACTATGGTGTCAGGAAGATAAGGACAGTCAATATTTCACAACTGATTCTTCTCTCAGATAGAGATGAAAAGCTGGAGCCTTGAAAAAGTCACTGAGGCACAAATTGACCAATTAAATCAATGTACAGGTTACTATTAAAGTATTCAATGTATTTAAAATGTTTAATTTTTCAGTGGAAAACAAACAAACAAAAAAATCAGTATGTTCTTGAACAGCCTAAAACCTGAGATTATATGCAGGAGAACAGTGCAATCCACAGTCATAGAATCATAGAATAGTAAGGGTTGGAAAGGACCTTAAGATCATTTATTTCCAACCCCCCTGTCATGGGCAGGGACACCTTCCACTAAACCATGTCGCCCAAGGCTCTGTCCAACCTGGCGTTGACCACCGCCAGGGATGGAGCATTCACAACTTCCTTGGGCAACCCATTCCAGTGCCTCACCACCCTCACAATAAAGAACTTCTTCCTTGTATCTAATCTAAACTTCCCCTGTTTAAGTTTGAACCCATTACCCCTTGTCCTACCACTACAGTCCCTAATGAGGAGTCCCTCCCCAGCATTCTTATAGGCCCCCTTCAAGTACTGGAAGGCTGCTCTGAGGTCTCCACGCAGCCTCCTCTTCTCCAGGCTGAATAGCCCCAACTTTCTCAGCCTGTCTTCATACGGGAGGTGCTCCAGCTCCCTTATCATCCTCGTGGCCCTCCTCTGGACTTGCTCCAACATCTCCACGTCCTTCTTCTGTTCAGGACACCAGAACTGTACACAGTACTCCAAGTGAGGTCTTACAAGAGCAGAGCAGAGGGGCAGGATCACCTCCTTCAACCTGCTGGTTAAGCTTCTCTTGATGCAGCCCACATACGGTTGGCTGCCTGGGCTGCAAGTGCACACTGAAGCCAGCTCATGTTAAGTTTCTGATTAACCAACACCCTCAAGTCCTTCTCCGCAGGGCTGCTCTGAATCTCTTCTCTGCCCAACCTGTAGCTGTGCCTGGGATTGCCCCGACCCAGGTGTAAGACCTTACACTTGGCTTGGTTGAACTTCATAAGGTTGGCATCGGCCCACCCCACAAGTGTGTCCAGGTCCCTCTAAATGGCATCCCTTCCCTCCAGCGTATCAACCAAACCACACAGCTTGGTGTCATCGGCAAACTTGCTGAGGGCGCACTCAATCCCACTGTCCATGTCGCCAACAAAGATGTTGAACAAGACAGGTCTCAACACCGATCCCTGAGGGACACCACTTGTTACTGTTTTCCAACGGGACATTGAGCCATTGACCACAACTCTTTGCGTTTTAACTCACACATCACAAGTTACTAAACCCCTAGAAATTTTCCTATCCCCTTTCCTATCCTTCCAAATTTAAAATAAAAGCACACATATAGAAGAAAACAAACTAAAATATTAAAATGAAACTTTGTTTTTAGAAAAAATTCTGGTTTGACATAAGTGTGAAGTACAGAAGATCACAGGAGTAACATGTTCTAATTTTTCTGTTCTTGTTAGGCTGATTTTCAAATTGAAGGGATTCTGATATTGCATGTGATCATTAAGTCAATATTTAGAGTTTTGTATCCATAGGTGAATTAAACTCTGAGTAATGGTTAGTGATGAGTATCGTTACATCCCGGATACTCAGATATCCTGAAATGACCTGGAAAAACAGCATCGCAAAAATACATTGTAGATTTTATGAGATCAGTTTCAATTATATCCAGTCTGTTACTTCTAACACACTTCCCTTTGAGTGCTGTATCTATTATTTGAAAACGTTATTTTATGTTTGCTGTGATATTCTCTAGATTTTTAATAAAAATCCTTTGAAAATGCCTATTTATCAGTAGCAGGCGTAAGCCTGACTTTTGCCTTGGGAAACAGTGATCTTCCTGGAAGAATTACTTTAGGTTGCTAGAAAGATTAAAAACATAATTTAGCCTTACACAAACATGAAGTATGACTTTTAAAGCCTGCCCTTCTAGATATATGGTTTATTCTTTGGTTAAAATTAAAACAAAGAATGAAAATACTTAGCTAAAAGGTATACTTCTCATCTTCTACTTGCTCTTTATAGCAAAAATCCACTTATCTTGGCTTAATATATAAGGTATTTTACATCAGCTGGAATTATGGCCGGGTATATATAAAGGTTGTGTCAGCATTTCCATTATAAAGCCATATTTTAGGGGGTTTATAACTTAGCCATAAAAACTCACTCCCCACTGAAACTTGGCATATGAAATCCCAACCTGGAACACTTTTTTATCACCACCATTTCATAAGAACCCCCCACATTTGGCTGGTTTTCAGTTTTCTGAAAGATACATAAAAAGAGAAGGATTTCATCTGGGGGTGAAGGGCAGTGGCTGTGTGGTGAAGATTCTGCTCACTGGCACTGAAGGAGTGGAGAATGGCACAACTTCAGTCCAAGCCACACTGGCTTGTCACTGGTGAATACTCCAGGAGGAGGTCAATCTTATGTGCAAACTGCCCTTGTGCCAGGCTGGCAATGCTCCCAGATGTTTAACATGCACAAAGCAGTGAGGCAACCACCACTCCTCCAGACCCAAAGTTGCACATGAGCATAGGAAGCTCAGGAGGTGCTACCTTGTCTGGCAGAAAGACCAGCCATCACAGGTAGCAACCAAATCGCAGGCACCATTTTGCACAGAAGCAAAAGATGGCAGATATCCAGTGTCCATGCAGCTCTTAGGCACCTCATGTTGTTGCTTTTTAGAGATACTTGTGAGGTATCTCATGACAACAGTAGTCTTTCTTAATTTATGCCTCAAGTAGTGCACAGGATCATGTTGAAGGTGTGACCACCAAGAAGTTACACTCCCATATACAGAATAATGACTGCACTGTATTCAAATTCAGTACTGTCATGTGAGGCAAGAAACACCCCCAAATCCAATATTTGGATATGACATAAAATGAGGGAGGTCAGTGAAAGGAGGAACAAAAAAAGAGTAAAATACTTGCAATGGGGAGACACATTTAATGACACCAGATGAGACATTCAGAAGTTATACCTGCTCTCAGAGCCTACTGCTGGTAAGAAGGCTCAGAAAAGAGCTCAGGAAGCAGATGAAAGGTGCCTATAGGTAAAACCAATACCCTTCTGAAATGAAAAATCACATCCAAAAAAGGAGAAGCACATAAATCCTGACAAGTTAAATGTCAAACCTCAGGAAGGCATGCCAATTTATTGAGGAGCAACTTATTAAAGAAACTCATTAAAGGAATAAAAGTTAATAATAAAACCTTTTTCAAATGTTTCAGGAGCGGGATGTCTGTCAGAAAGTCAGTGGGGTGAATCCCAGACCTGAGAGAAGTTCTTGGTGAAGATAAAACTCTCAAAAATGTTACATGAATTATTTACAACTCGTCTTTGCAGCGGAAGTCGCACAGACTCCCAAACCAAAGCTGAACTCTGTGAGAAACTGACAGAAGGACCTAACTGAAACTGGGTCTGTAGAAGAAGCTCTTTAAAATATCTTGAAAAACTGAAAAGTGCTCTATTGAGGAAAATAGTACTCATTCAAAAAAGCTAAAGGGACCAGTTGCAAATTGCAAAAACCAAATTGCAAACCACAATGTGGAAATTATCGCTTAAACCATCCTCTGTGTGTGCCAGCATCCCTACAAGATTCATGGTTAGGCTGACCTTTGCTTTGAGCCAGTATGGAGGATCTTAGGATTTACATACTCATAATTCTTTTTTTTTTTTTTTCTTAAAATTATATACTTATATCTAATGCTTTGTTCCTTTTATGGAAGCTCAGCTTCTGGTGACTCAGATACTCCAGCTACACAAGATTAGATTTACTAACATAAGAAGTAGATTTTTCATGCTTAAGTCTCCTTGCTAGAGTTTCCACTTAGCATCTACCAGACTGACCATTTTCATCAGGAAGTGGCAAAAGAAACCATTTGTTTGGGCCAGTATCCAGGAAATATCCTGGAGATTTCTGCTCCCTTTGCCCCACTGAGCCCCTTGGCTGGAGAACACAGCCACAACACTGAGTCATGTTGCTGGAAGGAGAAAGTTCATGAATGTAACATCAAAAATCCACCACTGAGCAACGAGACCACTTGCACAGAGGAGTCTGGATCCGAGACCATCTGTGTTAAAAGAGGTAATTCCATTAATTAAAATCATTAATCCTTTTGAAACAAATTAAGAAGTTTGGCCTCACCATGGCCTCCTGCAGCTACTGGGCTGCAGGCAGCACCATTGACTTCCCAGACCTCTCCACTGTCCCTCAGTCCCAGCAGCGAGGAGCCCTCCTGCTCTGCTACCATGTCTTTTTCATAGTAGATATTCACCTCAGAAAGGTTGTTACTCATAAAATCAAATACTTCAAAGTCCTGATGCTAGGTCAGTAGTTATAAAAACTTATTTTTCTTTTCAGAAAAAAAAAAAACCCCAAGCTAGTTATCTTTGACCTTGTCATTTTGCTTTCTTCAGTGTAAGACAATTAATTGCTTTCCATTCCTATAAGCAACTGTTTGAAAGGTGGTAGTACCCTCCCCCACAGCAATAAAGCACAGTGTCACCTACATAGAGACATAATGGACATCCTGCCCATTAATTGCAGTTATTGTCACTTGGTAAGAGTTTTGAGACATCACACAGCTCTGCCATTTCTGCCATGACCAGCAGAGGAGAGAAAATCTTACTGATTTTGTAACAGCATCCCAGATTACTTCTGTTTCAAAGCTATTTATTATGAGCTTTGAATGTTGTTGATGGTTCTTAGTTATACATCTACTAAAGCTTACTTCTATAGAGGGAACAAGTGGGAATCTCATGTATGGAGGCTGCATTCCTGCTCAAGACTGGGCCTCACATCACTAATGCTTCAAGTTAGGAACCTTTACTTATTTTTCCCTCTTCCCTTTCCCTACTTTTCCTTTGTAAAAGCCCTCATGTAACTCACTTGTACTTAGAACAACCCATGTGACTTCATGAAAAAAAAATTGTGTTTTTTTCTCCCCTACATCAAAACTGTGAACAGTGTGCAAGACGACATGATGACAGGCTCTCCTTCCTGGATGGTCTTAGCCATCGCCATAACAAGAATGCGATGATGATCCTTTGTACATTTTCCTTCTTGTGGGGATGGGGGCAGAAACGAGGATCAACAGCTCTTAGACCCGTCCTGCCACGGATTTTCGCTGATAGTAATCCCGGTTCCTTGTTCAGTGTCTCCTGAGAGACAGCACACTTTTTAATTAAGGTTTTGCATGTTCCAGAAAGATTGGTTTTGACATTTATAATGTAGTGTTCCTCCACAGAATGACTTTCCCAGATCTGTCCAATTGTTATGTCAGGTTTTCATGGCAAGATCTGTTTTGCATTTAGGTATAAGAAAATATATATTCCACTCTGATAGTGAGCAGAGAAAGTGTTAATGTCTCTGCTACTGTCAATTCAGTTCTGAGGCAGAGTGCATCACTTATTTCCAGCCTTCAGCCCAGATCAATAAGATCCAAGTGCAAAATATGTGTGTGTTAGAGAAGAAAAGGAGAAGTCTAAAATGCTGCAAAAAAGCTTTAGTGATGCATTTGATGTTCTCTTTTACAATAATGTGTACCATACTGCTGGTTTAGTGCTAGCTGTGTTTTTCTTGTCCTTCAAAGTATGTTATAAGGACAACATTAGATAGTATTTTAGCAAATATCAACAGTACACAGGTATCACTGGGGTCATCTCTAACCTGTGCTTATCCCATTGCTGATGCTGCTTTCTTAGTGGCAAAAGTATATACAGTGAATTGGTGCTCAGGTGTATGAAAGATTCCTCTTAACACAGGAAAGGTAAGGTTGCCTTGCCTGTGAGAGGGAACTGCCCTAAGAAAGCTTTGCCCCTTCTCTCCCCTGCACTCCCAGACAACTCAGTGATGATTAACAGCATGAAGTTGGTTTGGGTTTGGGGTTTTTTTTGGTGTTTTTCCCTCCTCTACACACAAAATCACTCCTGTCCATAGCTGTGCAGAGACCCTCGTACCATTACTGCTCATCTGGTAGGCATTATAGCCTGAGAGCACTTTCTATAGCTGGGTAGTGGCTTCTAGGCTTTCTCTTAAAGCCACACTAAACTGCATGATCTTATTACTGTCCTAGCACTCGAGCCTCTCACAGGCTTTGAGGAAACCTCCCTACCTCTTTCCCTGCAGCCCACTGGAGGTGTATGACAACACTTTCACAGCCAGCATGGGGGACATATGAGAGCTCAGCTCCTTCCCTGAAGTGATCCTAGAAGCAGTGTGCACCTAGATGATGAACCTTAAGGAATGACAGGGGAATTTGTGGTTGCCTTGTTAACTGAGACCAGGGTCGAGACTGTGTGCTAGACATGGGGCTGGGGTTGGACAGGTGAAGACTAGAGAACTGTCACCACTCTGTGGATGACATACTGCAGATAAAACAAGATTTATGGATGGCAAAACAATGTACTAATAAATCACCACAGTTACTTAATGCAGCCTGTGATGCTGTTCAGCTGACAATGAATAAGGTGAGGAGAGGATGACTACACTTTCACAAAGCAGTCAAGGACAGCCTGTAAGCAGATGGGAGAAGACTTCCCACCTTCATGCAGTGCAGACCCCAGGGCTCCTGGCCTGCAGCAAGAGCTCCTGAGCACTACCACCCTTCGCCTGAGAAGGCAAATCTCTTCAAAGGGTCATAAATTTAGGAAATACCTTACAGAGAATCTCTATTCAAGTGAGTTTCTCTTGGTTTATACTACTTGAATTGTCCTCACTGTAGCATACGGAATGAAGACATTCCATTTTGTCATGACATGCAATTCTGAAATGTATAAAAGGAGTCCCCTTTGGCTGGAAGAAGGAAAGAATTAACTAACTTTGTAGATTCTGTTGGGTTCTGCTAATACTGGATTTGTTTTCAATGACAGAACCCTATATCACATTACCATTTTGAGCATAACGACAGAAGAAAGTCTGCATTTGCTTTTTTTCCCTCTCAGTTTGCTGTTTTCTGTATTTTGGCAGGGAATGATCTGCACAGCTTCCAGATCATAAAGCAGAAGTAGCACTTCAACAACAGAAGAAAAGTTGGACTGCTCATAGTGTTAAGTACTTTTAAGTCACAGATTAAATTTGGAGATAAAAAAAAATGGAATAAGGATTACCTTGAATAACTATCCACTTTATTTTTTTCCATGAAAACTTTTCAACTTATCATCTGCTTTGTATGTTTCTCTAAGGCCAAGTCTAGAATAGGATAATTTAGGTTAATATTGCTGTATGATACAAGGTAGACAATGCTTGCATTAGTACAACTAAGTTTTGCAGAAACAGTTTCTTACTACTCACCCTTGAACAATATAATCACTGGGAGTTGAAGTGCAGCTTCTCTATAGCAAGTCCTGTAATTGTGGGGCTTTTGTAGACACAGGTTCATCAGTCAGCCCCTCCTGGCATAGTCTGTTACAGCTTTGCTGGAAAATATTGGTACTGTAGACCTGATAACGTTGTTATTTGCCACAGTTTCTTTCCTATCAATCACAACGTTACAAAACTGAGTGAAAAAACACCAAAGAGCTTCACTTTAATTAGAGAAAGGAAAGAAGAGTTTTAATCCTGCCTTAATACGCGGTAGAAATACAGCAAATTAAAGGCAAAAAGCAAGAATGTTGATGTGTTTTTAAATTGTGGCTCCCAATGAATGTGAAAAGAGAGCACAGGAAGAGAGCAGTCTCTCAGGTACTGTCAATCTTAGTTATTCTAGGGAACTCAGCTATAGAAATCCAAGTCAGATAGGAATATCCATGTGAGATAGGAACATGTGCAGCAAGTAATTGATTAATTTGTATCACAGCTTCCACTGTATTGCAAATGATTAAACAGAATGATCTGCATGTTGAAGGAACAGCCAGAGTACTGTTTTCTTGTGATAAACACTTCCTCCATTGTGCCATCGAAGACATTTCCTGTATATTCCCTTCATGTTAGAAAATCAAGAAAGTTATTTTAATTATTGCTTTTGCTATCTGGAGAGTACTAGCAATGTCATTAATGATCAGAATAAGAGATGTAAAAGTCACATTTGATTTGAGTTGAACATTTTCAGAAATTTGTTCAATGAGATCAATAACTGAGTATTTCATCATGGCATTATTGGGGGATTTTCTGAAGGCCATTCTTTCTGGTAAATTAGGTGGTGACATTAATTAAAAGTTAAAGCTGAAGTAAAAAATGAATCAAAAATTATTTATATGCTAGAATGTTCATCCAAAGCCTGAATTAGATAACAATAGCAGATGTTTGCTTTGCAAATGGAAACCAGCACAGCTCAATTGACTGTAAAACTGAATGACAATTAAATCATACACTGAATGTTGTGGCAAGTTAAAGGAATATATATATGAGAAATTTCTTTGTTCTCAAGAAAGGTCTTCCTTTACCCTTAATCACTGCTATCAAAAATTCCCAGCAAAAAAGGTTTACTGATGCCATCCCCCCATTGAGTTGTGATGTTTCCTCTATTGAGGTACCATGGGTGGAAAGCTCATGGAGCTGTTCAGGTGAGATCAGATAAGAAACAGGTGTAGGAAGCCAGGTCTCTTGTCTAGTGCCCTTAGGATGGACAAAAAGATTTAAAAATTATTGGCCTCTTATTTTATGACAGGTAATCTGGGAAAAGTCCTAGGACTTTCACTAGGTAACTAGCATACTACTTCTGCATTAATTTATAGTGCACGTTATCTGCAGTATAACGTATCTGCAGCTGTTCCACACTGAATTGGAATATACACTAACTTTCTCTTACTGGGACTTACATCAGACTGTCAGATGAAAATTATTAGAGTAACTACTAAAGATGAAGTCTTCCAGGTTAGCATTTCTATGTAAACATATCAAGTAATAGGCATATTTCACAAGGATATGATCTAACTTTGACAGCCTTGGTATGTTGTATGCAGTCCTCATGGTGGTGGGCTTCTGAGAAGGTGACGCTTCTGAGAAGGTAACACTTCTTGTCCTGTCCCAGAGGCAAGTCTACAAGCTTGCTCTGCAGCCAAGGGTGGTGAGGGAATGCATGCATGGCAGGTTTTAGCCAAATCCAGTGAACATCAACATACACTACAGAGGATAATTGCCTTTAACACATTACACTGGAAGCTAAAATCTGATCACTCTAGGATATGGAAATAAGACAATGTTCATCACTCACACAACTGTTACTGCCCATCTAACTTTAATTTTATCCCCTCAAATTTGCAGAAATACAAGTAAAGGTCAAAATAAACATCCAGGAGATATAAAACCCCATTTGCTTTTCAGTTGAACTATCTCCAAAATACTAAAACATGAACATATGCTACAGTATTACTCACTACATAAAAATACATATGCTAGTAGATATACAGTAGTTAAAACACAAAATTATACAATCTACATATACTTATATAAACCTGTAACAACATAATCTAACAACATACCCAGTCAATCAAATCCTATATATAAAAATATTTTCTTATTCTCTACCAGACACTAGACAAAAAGTTATAGAACTTTCAAATGTAGGCATTCTCTTGAAAATTTCATTACATTCATAAGTAAGTGGCAGGATTTTTTTTAACTGAAGTATACAGTATTGTTACTTCCCATGATTTCAACGAATTCTCATTAGTTGACAATTTCTAAAGTCTGAGCTCCTGAAACTCCAACTTCAGGTTTTTAAAAACAGGGGGTTTTGTCCTCATACTAGGGAGAAATAGTTGATGTCAGTTTAAATACCTAAAAATTCAATTACTAGAAACAAATAGAAAGAGCTAGACTCAATATTTTGAAAATATTGCTTCTTACTCTCACAGGAAAGGTTATCATTTATACACCCAGATCTGATGATCCTTTTTTTCAGACACATTTCCTTCCAAATTACTGTGTTTTACAATAAAATCTAAAAAAATCAGGATATTTTGGCTTCTTGTTTTAAAAAATTTTTTATTATAATTATTTATTAGAAAGGAAAGTTCTAATCTACCTTTTCCTAGCTGAAAGTTCAGTTCCTTTAGTTTTTAAAAAGCAAAGGAGACTTGAAGGCTCAAGTTTGGTAGATCCTACTGATTTTAAACCCTGAAAATAGTAATAGTAAAAGAAAAATAAAAAATTGTAATTGCCTTAGCCACAGGTAAAATGTTTTCTTTCTGTCTACAAGTCTTGAATCTTCCTCACTGATGGCTGAAGTCACAGCTTTCATTGCAAGCAAAGCACTTGCAGAAGACTACCACCTTTTATGCATTGCCATAAGAAGATACAACAATTAACAACAGAGGTTTATGCCTCTCAAGTCTCATAGCAGTCTTCAGCCTAAAAATGGTTCCTTGAAAGCCCTCTAATACACTTTATGCCTGAACTAACTGTTGATTGTACTTATGCAGGACACAGTGACTGACTACTATGGACTCCTACAACCGAAGTTTCTCACCTGGCAAACCCTTGGCGCTGGCAAGGGCAGTAGATTGCTTGAAGAACTGTGGTGTTTAATTGGAATATTTTCCTCCATTTCACCAGCTAGAACCTTTCCATTACTTCATCTCTTCAATGAAACTCCTGGTAAGAAGCCCAAAAGCCTCACCTGCATGTAAAAATCAGGTCTTAAGCTCCCTACAAAAATGGCAGATTTTAAAAAATTGCTGTTGGGCAGTGGAGCATAACTGATATTCAGCACTGAGCAATGAATTTCAGCTGTGAATATTTTTTGGCAACCGATTGCATGGTAAACCTGCCACTCACCCCCAAGACAAAGAAGTTGGTTGAAAACTTTAGAAATTATGGCATGCAGAAATTCTTTTTGTATTATTGATGATCTACCCAAGGTTTTCTTAGGCTCCCTGACTTACCAATACCTAATAGGAGCAGTAACTTTAATTCCTGAAAAAAGACAGTGTAATCAGCAGGGACGCGCAATCAGCAGTGGAAGCTTTAGGGGAGCCTCAAACTTTCAAAAGGATACAAGGATCCAAATGGTTTTTAATTCTCCAGATTAAATTTACACTTAATACAAGCATCTAGAAAAATAGCTGCTTTCTAACAGCATTTAGCTGAAATATGTTATAATAAAAAAAACCAAGCCTATGTGTCTAACATTAAAGTCCTACGTTCACGGTGAATGGGTAAGCAGCCAAAGCACTCTCAAATCTCCTCTTTACTGGTGTGGAGGGATGTTTGGCACTTCTCTGAATCACGACACTTACATTTTTGTTACTCGGTTTCTATTACTGCAGAAACCTAAGGCAGGCAGGCAGTTTGTAAATGCTGCCAGTTTCTACCTTTCTTTCAAGCTCCTCATTCATTAATTATTTGGTTGCCATTGACTTGCTTGGGCAATTTTAGAAATGACAAATTTTCAGAAGATTTAAAAAAAAAAACTTCAGAAATCTTCTATGATTGTGTTCCTAGTTGTTTTAAAATAATGTGTTAATAAAATAAATAAAGACAAGAAGAGGGAGAAGGGAATTTACGCAAAGCCTTTTTCCTACAGACAAGGGTTCCAATAGCCATAGTGATTTTTTAATTTCTTTTTTTAAACAAGCTTGGGCAGGATTACTACTTAGTTAATTCTTGATTACTTTTTTTACACTGGCATATGATTTAATAAGCCAACACTTGCCTTTTTCCGACCCTTTAAAGCCTACAGCTTACTCTTCAAAATGATAAGAACTAGCTTGGGTATTTGTTGCTGCACAGATCTGTATCTTCTTGGACACCACAAACAATGTAAATCTTTTCCATTTATATGCCTGATCATTTTTCCAATGTACTGAAGTGTTTGAATTTCCAAGGTCAGAAAATGATTAATCTTATTAAATGTTTGACACAATGAACTAAGCAAAACATCTTTTGATATTATAAAGAAAAGATAAAAGAACGTATTCTTATCTTTGTAATGCTTTAGCTGCACGACTTCGGGGTTCTTAGGCTATCATAATATAATGTTTATTAGAAGCCAAAACAAAGATTCTCTCTTAAAGAAATATCAGAATGTAATACAGGAAGACAATCGGATAGACATATCCTATTCAAAAAGAAAGAACTGTGCTTGCAAAAGGCTAGGATTATTAAGGAAAAAAAATAAATGTTCAGAATCAGCCAAATGAAAAACTCTTTTCTGGGCAGGACACTCATGGTGTCTAACAGTCTAATAACAAAAATTTTCAGTGGAATGTATAACAAATCTGAGGGACTTGTGTTGAAAAATGGCCATAGGCAGCCATATTTTGGTTTTGGCTAAGCCTCAGTCATCGTGTTTTGATTTAGAAGGAGAAAACCCAAACCACCTGTGGTTTTCATTTTTAATTCGTAGCCCATAGGAATACAGACTTTACACTTTCCAATTTTTCCAATCCATGTGCAGCCTGTTAATCAGAAAAATAATACTTTAAAGCTATTCCTATCCATGTGTAGAATTTTAAAGAGACTAAAGTGAAAATATACAGAAGCCATCATCAGCATTGCTCATGAGCACACAGGAGGGATCTTACAAAATCCAAACCTACAATCTGGGTGTCAGAGATTGCCCTTTCTAGATAGAGCACATCTGCTGCCTTGGCAGCACTCTCCAACTTAAGGTTATATATTATTTTTTCTTCTTGATGAATAATGATGGACATGAGTGAAATAACAGCAGATTTAATGTGACCAGGAGACAGACTTCTCCTAGGTAATGCTCATTTTCTAAAAGCATATCAAATAGTTTTGAAAGACAACAAACCCCTTAGTTAGTGGGGATCCAGACAGCAAGGAAGAAATGGGACGGTACTCTGGAAAAGCAAAGGGACAGTACAAAATAAAAAAAAAAAAGTATCCAGAGGTAGCAGGGGTGAGATTTCAAGTGAAATGAGACCATGAACAGTCTGAAACTTGGTAGCTCAGGTGAGGGACACTCACCACAGTTGACTCACATAAATTGTGTCTTATGTGGTTATGCCTAGAAAGATGCACCAAAACAGAAATATCGGTGAAGTGCCCCCCTTTTTATTTTAAAGGAAAAAGTGCAATTATGTTCTAATCTATCATAGCAGACTTTCAAAGCCTCCATCCTTTGTCATACAATGAAATGCTGACATGCATTTCTTTTGTCTTAACCCACATCTAACTGGATCTCCAGCTGGCAGATGTTACTGGCAGCTCTCTTTGAGAAAATACACCGGGTGAAATCCAGATCCCTTTGAAGAAAGTGGGAGCTTTGCCATGGACGTTAGTAGGGCCATATTTCTTACACTTCCATTTGATAAGGGTAGCAATCTAATAGAAAAAATTTGCTTTTAAAATCTCTGTCAAAATATAGGTACTTCCTTTCTTAGCTAAACTAGGCTTCACCTTCTTTACTATAGCACTCCTGTTGCAAGCAATTGGGTTTATATATTTAAATGTATGTACAGATGCACACACACATATGAATCATAGAATCATAGAATCATCAAACAGTTAGGGTTGGAAAGGACCTTAAGATCATCTAGTTCCGAACCCTGTGCCATGGGCAGGGACACCTCACACTAACATGCATAAATACAATTTGTATTAATTATCTTTCAAATACTAAATACATTTAATAGAAATCCAGTTATGTAGACTGTTACCTTGCCTTTTACAGTTAAACTATTTCCATAATAAATGGTCATTTCTCCTGCAGAAATCAAGAATACAATAGTTAAAAAGAATACAAAAATGTAAATATAGCCATTACATAAACATAAGTGAATAACCCTGAATGTCTTTTACTCTCATATAGATATCAACATATACATACAATAGTAAAATACCAAAAAAGCCTGAAATAAAGCGACTTCTGTGGAAAAGTTTTAATGAAGCAGAGAGAGATCACAATGGCAATCAATGGCTTTATGAACAATTCTGTGGTCAGAGGCTTGTCATGCAAACTAGTCATGACAAAATTATAGCTTCAGGCCCTGGAATAAGCACCATAAATTCCAGAGAAACTCATCACATTGGTAAAATGACTAATATTTGTGTTTGTAGGTGCAGATCATTCGTTACAATGAACTGCAACAGCCTTCTGTAAAGTCTCTGTGGTCTGACTCTGAGTGGCATTTTTCTAAAATGCTCCCAGAAGCAAATAGGAGAACCAAACCCACGCTTAATATTAAGACATTTTGCTACTCTCCCTAGATTACTTCTTCATATACATTAAACAAATGTATGATTTTTATAGTGATTTTGCTCTAACAATGTAGCAGGATGGGGTTCCTTGCACGCACTTACATTTTTCATTTTTTAAATTGCCTTACCTATTTGTCAGCTTAAAAATAGTGAATAACATGATCCACTGGCATAGCAACACAGCAAATGTTTCTCCAAAAGTGCCTGAGAAATTTTGTAAGGTGGATAAATATTATCCAAGTCTCATAAAGGAGGAAGTCAAAGCACAAAACGCTTCACAAGTGAAGTACTTGTCAAGAATAACCAGCAATGCCATGACAGAACCGAAACTTCCCCGTTTTTCAGGGGTGAAATGGCTTGGCGTAAAAGTTAGTCTCAGGTTTTATTGAACCTGAAGCATTGTGGATATCCCACTAACACCCTGCAAATACCAGTCAGCTGCTGAGCCACTTCACATTAAAGCAAATGTTCTGGTTAAAGAGAATGTGTTTAAATGCCATGGCACTTTCCATAGTAAACCAGGTCTACAAAAAGCTGAGTTTCAATCTATCTCCTGTATGTCTTCCACTTCTTATTTGCAACTAGAGAAAAGGAAACACAGAAGAAGTCAAAGTCCAACCAATTTTGGTTAATGAATAGCACAGCCCCTGCATTTGGGTGCCTTCCTAGATGGGTGCTGCCCAAAAGGCCTGGGGTGGGGATGAAAAATAGACAATGCACATTTGGAGGAGAAGAGTTGTGAAGCTGTTTTGATCCAAAGCAATAAAATAATATATAAAACCTATTTGTACAGACAAGAAGAAAGTAACACATATATAGAGATAAACGTATAAAACTGAAAAAATTTTACAAGTATGCCTATACAATATAACTGAAATTCTCCATCATTTTTATCATGCTGACTTGCTTACATTCATGTGGTTTTAGTCTCACAGATGTTCTGGAGGATAGGACATGTAATATGGCTCCATAGTTTTCTAACCACAGAATATCCAAAATATATAACCAGGAAATCACTTGCAGTCTGTGTGGGGTTTGGCAGATGGTATTTCTAAAAATGCAAATATCCAATATGGAGGTAGTGGAGAAGATGGATTTCACAAGGGAACAGTGTAACTCTTTATATGGAGTGTAAACTTTACACAGTATTCCAATATAGAACTGGTGAGTACTGTTAAAAAAGTTTCCAATGAATATTCATTTCAGTTTATAAACATATTCTCTTCAACTGTTTCAATGCCCTCTTTGTGTTTGCTTACTGTGCATGTTCTAGCTATTGCATTTACTGGCAAGAATGTTTGTAGGAACAGCAAATTTTAAGCAAGTATTAGAGAATATACATGGGAAACAAATTTTTACTTTGGAAGTAGAGGTGCCGGCTCCGGAAATTGATTCTAAACAGGTATCCTTATCCATTCAAGAGACGAATGTATGTGATCTACAAGATCAAAACTAGTTTAGATTGAATTTGGGTTATTGAATGCTTGCGACCACAAAAACAAGAAGTGCATGATTTTCAGTTTTGGTCAGATGAGACAGAATCAGAAAGTAGTGCATTCTCCTGCTATGTAATGGAGGTAAACCAGGAAAGCAGAATGGTGTGGGATACTGGCTAAGCTGTATTCTGATTTCAGTTTAGATACCAGTTATGAAAGGGGTACAAAGAAGAAGGGATGTCTCAGTCAAGGGACATCCTCCGCTTAGGCTGTGACCAAGTTTTTTCAGCTGCAAGAGTTGAACCAAGCATCTTTCCCTTCTCTCTGGAGCACAGTTTCAGGATAGAGCAGGAAGAAAGACCAAATCCAACTGCTGAGGCAATGGACTGTGCCCCTGACAGAGCAAAAGCCACTGCCTGGGAGGCAACATGAGGCACAGTGTCCACCACTAGCAGCACAAAGGATCTACTTCTAGGTTTTTGCGGTTGGTTGGAAAAATCCTGAGACAAGCAGAACAACTCTCAGTTCCTTTTAGCTGAAGGAATCTCAACCACTGATTTTCCTTGCCTGACAAGCCATGTAGCTTCTAGTTCTGAGGGCCTTCAAAATGAAATGGTCAATATGAAATATGAGTACATGAAATATATGAAATATGAAAATTATTTAATTTTCATTGATTCAAGATTGGCTCACATGGGACCTGAATGACATGAAATCCTTGGTAATGATGGTTTGGGTTTAGATAACAGTAAGCACAGAAAAGACCAGGCAAATTTCACATGATGGAAGATTTCATTTTAAGTTGCACAGCTGCAGTCACCATCTTAATATACTATAAAATATATAAATCCAAGTTCCTAACTGATGCAAGCAATTACTACTCCATCAAGCCGATTTACAGTGGAACTGAAACATATCATTCGCCTGGCATTTCTACCATAAACAGACTGGATGGTCTGTTAGTATAGATTAGTAGTTTCATAACCCATAAAGATATTTACTGGGAAAAAATTAGAACACAGAGCAGACATAAATGCATGTCTTCACATAAAATTGTAAAGTTTAACAGAAATAGAAATTTTTCTATAAGTGTTTTTACACACATGCCACAGCTTAACTTAATGTACATGTATACACATCTCGAGTACACTACTCTGTAAAATGTTTTAATAACCTGACAGTGAGAATGTCAAAACGGAATATGTTCTGCAGTATTTTAAGGTTGTGGGTTAAGTTTAATGTCTATTTCTTCTTTTTCTTTTCAGCTCTAACTTTTGTATGGTTTTTCAATTCATATTTTGTCAAAGAAAAATCATAGAACAGAGAAAAACTTATCTATCCCTAAATCACTGACTTTAGTAAAGGGTCAGTTTCTTTCCAAGCCGTATCAAGCTCAGACAGCTTTCTGGCAACTTCAGTTCAGCTGCGAACAGCCAAGATCATGTGAGATGATCCAAAAGATTCCTAAAATATTAGATATGCCTGTATATATATTTCAGACTAAATATTTTCATGAATGTAATCACATGAAAGAAAAAAATCCCTGACATATGAATACCCAGCTTTACATACTTTAGATACTACTTATGAACCAATAAGCTATATAAACTGGATTGTCTCTCTCTTAGTGGTTTACATGGGCCTTCTCCACAAAGGTAAGTTCCAGCTGCAGTGAGGTTACATCCCACATTACATCAGTAATGTTTCACCACTTTGAAAGGAGCAAATGGTTTATTATCATAAAAATAAAATAAGAAAGATGGATCACATAAGAGGACCTGATCCATGGCCACCTTCATTTCTTAAACTGAGGTCATTAGGCTAATTCCTTCGCAATCTGTTAATTGTCAGTTTGTATAGAATTTGTTGCTTCTTCAGAAAGTATAACAAAATATCAGTACAAATTTGCATGTCTGTAATTAAATATTGCCTTTCTAAAATCATATCACTAAAACTTTTGTAATTTTTTTCTTTATTTTGCATTCTAATAATTAGTATGTGGTTGAACAAAAAAATTATCCTGTATCTATGCATATTAGTAGTACGATTTTGGTGCAAAACATCACATTTAATCTTCATTCACTTCATTCATTGTTATAAATCAGTGGATATTTTTATCTACACAAAGAAAGTAATTAATTCTTGAACCTACAATTCCAAGTTACTGTGTTTCCAAGTGTCAATGTCCAGTGATGGGCTATTCAGTTTTGCAATGGCAACAACTGAAGAAATTTCCAACTCAGAGTACCCTGTGGCCCAGGTTCCTGGATTTCACACTTACACCCTATTTCGGGACCCAGTTAAGTCAGTGAGGCTTGTGAGCTCCCATGGCAATGGACCACTGTTGTAGCTGTGTAACAGCTCCTAACTCCTAAGCACTCTTCCTCCTCTACAGCAGCCAGAATATAGGCTGTTTGACTGAGAAATGAAGCTGTAATACAAAATCACAGATCTGGAACACACTCAGATAATGTAGGAGTATTATTATTCTTGGTTTTCCAATGCATTAGCTAAAGGAAAAACAGGTACAAAACGAAAAAATAATCTGGGGTCATAGAGTCCTCTGCGAAACAGAATAAATTATAATTACCTTTCAGTCAGAGATAAGAATATTTGCGACACTGATCACAGTTTAAAATTTTCAGCTGTGCCTCACATCACAGTATTGGAATTGGAACTAAGCTTTTAGCATTTTTTTTCAAGAAATTTTAAAGGAAGAAGGGCTGATCAATGTGAGAAGTTGAATACTCAGTACAGGTCTGACTCATGTGTTGCTAATGCAGTAAACAAGGGTGGTAAAGAGTTACTTATACTCCATCAAACTTGATTCTCATATGACTTACTGCATTTTTACTCCAAAATAACACAGCTGGACTTCTGTGAAGTTTCTCTATTTATACTGCGACTGATAGTATAATCCAAATATGGATTTAAATGCTTTTTTCTCTGGATTCACACAGTTACAATAGAAATCAATATCTTACACCGGGAGTTTTCTTTTCAGTGTATTAAAGGCAGAATATGTTTTCTTACATAATTTTGAAAGGAAGTGCTTATGTTTTCCCATTCGCAATGTGCAAAAATTCACAATGGCTTTCATTTTAAAGTGGATGAAGATAAGCCAAACATGAAATAGCACCGAAGTCCTGTTCCTCCCGCAGTCAATGGCAAAGAACCTTGTAGGAGCATGATCATACTACAGAGAAATGCGTCTCTGATGTTTTTCACCCAAAACCATTAGCAGAGATATAGGTACAAGCAACTGAACTGGCAGAAATATGTGAAGTGCTTAAAAATGTAAGCACTACTTATAACCAGAATGCACATCTTTTTTTTGCAGCTATAAGAACATACCACGTTCTTATTTTCTTCCTGTGGGAGGTCAGTGTTTATACTGCAGATGTGCCTGCCAGGAAGAACATTTTTGCTCTTGCTCTTCTTCCAGTTGCTAATCTGCACGTTCATTTGCCTCTGCTTGAAGAATGGTTTTTCTGAGCTTTTACAGCATTACTGGCATTAGACCCAAACATTTTCACAGATTCATACCATTTCACTGTCATCCCTTTGTAGCAGGCACAGGGTAGGAATTTTATCTTACCCAGCATTTGCCTTTTGTAGTACCAGGATGTGACTGCCTTCAGTGCTGCCCCAACAGCTGGACTGGCTTTTGGAAGCAGGGTCTGAGACTGCAGAAACCTTGACAGTGGAGTTTTGCCCTGCTCTGATCAGGACAGCCAGTTTTCTGACCACTGCCTTGGTCCTTGCTTATAGTAAAGCCCCTGGGCCCCCTTGCGATCCCCAGTTTGGCTGCACGGTCACTAAAAAAGATTGCCATTCTGCAGCATCATGCTGGTGTGCCTAAAAAATGCTCATAAAGCCCTTAGTTATCCCTGGCAATAAGCTGGAGAAGAAATATAGCATGCAGTGCCTCATTATTTTATTTTGCATTGAAGCTTACCACCGTCTTGTCTTTACCCTCTGTCAGGAAAAAAGCAGAGTTCCCTTTTAGGGATATTTCCAGGCTACCTCCTAGTGGTATTCAATATACATTATTCCATACAGTTAATTTTACCCCAACTTTAACCAGGATGCAGAAAGAAAGATCAAGATGGTTAGATGATTTCTCTTACAAATTTGCATGAGCTTGAAGCAAGGACAAAAAGAGCAAGACTTCAGTGTGGGACTTTTCCCCCAGGTGCCCTCAGGTTTTAGTTTGGTTTAGTGGAGCTAACTAGTATTGGATGCAAAACCGCCCCCCAACCATCCTGTTCAGGTCCTTTCCTTTCATGCCTTCCCCACTAGGAAAAAAAAAAAAAGAAAGAAACACATTAACTTCTGGGCCTGGCTGTGCCCTGGTTTCTCAGCAGCTTTCCACAGTCCATCTATTATAAGTAGCAACTGCTGCTGATTCACTGGCCACACTGGAGACGCTTGTTGCCTCTCTTGGTCTCCAGCTGTGCAGCCAGGAGCTTGATGGCACACACAGGATTTTCTGAAGGATCCTGCAGCCAATGAGCTGCTCTCAGAACATCTACAACCAAAACACATGGCTTTTACCCCTGCCCGTGGAGAGATGAGGCCGCGAACGAGAATGAAAACCTGAGAAGTGCAGTGCCTCGCTGCCACTCTCCCTAACCCTGCGGTTTGCAGGGTGATCTTAACTGAGCGTTTCCTGGTTTTCTAGTGTTTGTTTGGGGTTTTATTCTCCCACATCCCAGAAGGTAAGAGTTGAAGGAGGTATTGTGAGAAACCGCAGCCAAAACTCCATCTTGATAACATTTTTATGGGGGTGAAACTACAAAGAGCAACTCAACAGCTGCGAGCAGGGCCGTGTTAGCATGAAAGAATTGCCAGAAGCAGGAGAGTAACATTTGTGCTGAAAAATATGATTGATCACTTTTTTTTCCTGCAACTCTGCCTTGGTCAAAATCTAGGTTCAGTGAGAAGTGACTTCAAATGGGGCTGAGTTCAGTCTTCAGAGGTAGCTGCACTTCTTTGCACTAAATCACCGTTTCACATACCAAGCCCAGGGCAAAGCCGAAGGCTTGTGGATGGCATGTTGCCCCAGTCTTTGGTCTGTACAAAAATAACAGCAGTGGACATCGGTCATTTTTGAATTCCATTCAAAAGACAAGTCAATTCATTTATGCGTGTGCCAAAGAGCTGAGGTAGCTAACTGATCATTTTGTGCTTAGGAAATACAGCATGCTGCTAATAAAGGTCACGTTACCTTCATGTCGCTGAGGGATTTTTCATGGCAGGTAAACGGCTAAATCACTGTTCACGTTCAAATAGACTGGCTCGCTGAACAACATTTACACCAACAGGAAGCAGGATTAGCACTGATAAAAGTTAAGGATACTAAAATGATATGCAACCACATATGCCCTTTGGTTGACATGCTGATTTTTCCTTATCACAGGTACTGTACATAACTTGTGTAAGAGTACATTTACGTAATTTACTTAATTTAACATCTGAGTTTCATATTCAAATATCTACCAAAGATTTTGCCTCTGAGTAAGGCTTTTAGAAAAAAAAAAAATAGTATAGAATCTGGAAAATATATTAAGACCTTTTTCTTAATTCTTTAAGTTCCCTGCTGCTTACAGGAATTAAGTATGGAAACAACATCTGTGTAATATTGTGAAGGATTTCAAAAGGGCTCCTCAAAAAGGGCTGACACAATCTTACTTCTTTTAGAAAAGGATATGAAATGAATTGCTTACTTTGGCTATTACATGCACTCCCTTCCCCCCCGCAGCAAAGCCAAGAACTAGTGGCATGTCTGAGAAATATTTTATGGGGAGTCCTTCAAACATTTTTGACTGTTTGCAATAACCTAAGAGAGGTCCCCTCCCATAAACATAACAATGCAAATCATTACACTAAAGGCCCACTTAAGTGAATGAATAATAGATTAATAGAACCTTATAATTAATTATTTATGTCATGTCTTTGCATATAACCCTGACAGCTGAAAAGGGTAAATGAGTAAAATACATACAAGAACTTCTAAAAAATCATAGACATTTGTTAAACCTTAATTATATAAAATTATATAATTATAAAGTTATCTAAAACTAATATTATTATCCAATCTAGTTAAGTATTAGACATAAACTGGCAATTATCAGCAAGCCTAAAGAAATGTCATTCGACAGCAGGCGACACCTCCATCAATGAGAATATAAAGGGATGCTGCCCTCTCCCCCTTCCTGCATAGACAGTGAAGAGTTATTAGCCAGAACTGATCATGTGCTCGGAGTCTTGTACCACCACCCTTGCAAAGGTAGACACCCCCACTTTGGCATATAACAACAGGTATGTTTCCAAAGTCATTAATTGACATCTTAATGTCAATATGGAGCTTGATTTGAGTTTAGCTTGGCTTTAAAGATCACCTTAATGATACTTTCAGAACTTGCCTGGGCCTAATTACGTTTATTCTGTATTGACTCTGAGGTTACTCATGTGTGAACACACAAAAATAACATCTTCTACTTTCCAGACATATTTCAACTGATTTTAAGTGAGGAGGTTGCCTAAAAAAGGTGTGCTTTTCAGCTAAAAGACCACAGACTGATTTGTGATGAAGCTGCATGTTACATAAAGTCTCTTCCATAAGGAAAGTAACCATGAAGTTCCCATTGCCTTGTAATTAGAATAACAGAACAAAGTGCTGTCTTACAAGAAAAGGTGTTTGCAAACGCTATGTGTTTGAGATAGGATCACTAAACAAGATCATGTATGTCTCTCTTCTTCTCCCCTTCAGGCATGCCCATATACATGACTTGCTATTCTCACAGCTCCTTTATATCACAAACAAACCTTGCTACACCAGGCTGCACTGCAATCTCCTAGCAAGAGTAAATACAGATGTTTTAGGACAGAAAGTCTTGCAAAAGGGACACCAGCATCTTATGGACTCACATATAAAGGCAGCTTCTGTGACCTGCAATGTATGATATCACTTTGTCAGGTAGCTACTTATGAACACATATTCTACTTATGAGAAAATTGCCATAATGGCAACTCCACCTGGAAACTGTTGCATTTAGAGTTGGATCAAGCTGTCCAATATAGATCTTTCTTAAATAAAAATCTGGTTTTCTGCAAATGGGGAAAAATGACCAGAGTTGAGTTGTAAAAATGCAGGTTTGAGAATTTTAAGCATTTTGATCAGCTGCGCTTGAAATACCATAAGTGCGAAACATGCTAGAAAGCAAATAAAATGCAGACTTACATCCCAGCTGAGGACAGATCTAGTCTTCACTGCAGATTTTTTGTCCTCCCTGAGGACAGGGGAGGAAAGACCTGAAGTAGGATAAAGAAAGGTATCTTTTCCAGGAGCATACAATCAGCTGTGTCATGGCCCAATATGGAAAAGCCATAGTGGTGAAGCTCCCCATGACTGATGAGACAAGGTTGCTATACCCTGATTCTCCATGCATCTCCTTCAATACCAGGCACTGGAGCCTGGTTCGCCCTTAACTTGCAGGTTTGGCAGGAACAGTGGAGCTCACTGAAAAGATTACTTGTAACAGGAATATTTCCATGCATCAAGCCAGAATACAACAATTCTCTTTCAAAATAATGCTGTCTAGTAAAATCAACCAGCTGAAAGGCATTTTGCACAGTAATATAAATGTAAACAGACTGGACAGTTGGCTGGTTACTATGTATTCGTACGAATATGTAGCACTGGACAAATCCAAAAAACACACATGTAGTTTAGAAAATCAAACAGACACATGTAAAAATGAATTGTATTAAAATAATTGTTCTGAGTAAGTATGATGCTATTTTTTTACTGTGTAACAGGAACTGATCAGGAAGGATAAGGTGCCTGTATTCTCATAATGGTGTTTTAAAACCCTGTGCTTACTGTCATGCATTTCTTATTCATAGGAAGAGTCCCCACTGAAGCTAGCAAGACTAAGTCCTCCAGGATCAAGCCCTTAATTTGTGCATTAACAGAGTACTTTAGCCTCCAGTATATTTGATATTCCATATCTAAAAGTTTCCCAATAGTATCACAAATACTTTATGAAAAATAAATATTTAGACAAGATAATGTATATTAATGTAGAACCTATTTAACATTGATTCTTTCTTTTCATTACAACTCATCTAATGTCATGGGCTGATTAGATCAGCCCGCATACTCATCAACAAGACTTGCAATCATCTAATTTATCCTCAGGGTGCTAACTTCTAAAATTGTAACATTTGGGAATTATTAAATTTAAATAAAATGCTTTCAATTTTCCAGTCAACATTCAACCCTTCATTTCAAAAGATAAAAGTAGTCTGAATCCTAAAAAAAATATCAGAAGAGTGCCAGCAGTATGATCAGAGGATCCTACTTCTTCTTCGCTTGCATTCAGGACTTTAGAAGCAGCAGCCAAATCAGGCAGGAAAGCAGGGAAGGACGGTGGCTGTGCCTTTTATCTGCTGAGGCTTTTAAGGGGATCATGGTACACTGCTGTAAGCTGCATCCATAGTGCGGATGCATGCCCAAACACATGATTGCAATCAGGTAGTGGGAGTAACTTTTCTATCAGCAGCATGTGAAAGACTGGCCAAAGCAACATTTAGGCCCTGAATTACTGTGAGTGTTTGATCCAGTTTTGCAATGCTTTCCTTATGAGAGAGCAGACATGGTCCCAGCAGGTCAAGAGGACCACCATGCACCAATCGAGCCCCAGTGGCAAGAGCTGCCGCATCATTCGAGAAATGCTCAACGCCTTGCTGGGAGACTGTGGTGCCTCCCTGACTCGCGGCTGCTGGCAGCTTCTGCAAATGGACAATCCCAGGGATGCCTGGAGGTGGCTGACCCACACCCACTGCAGCTTGTGCCGGCATGACTCCCCCGAAATGATGATGTCATTTGTCGCAAAGAAGAGCAAGGGAAGGATCACGTAATGTGGAAAACCCTCAGCCGGGACCCTGAGGTGAAATATCTTGGAGTCAGAAGCCAGGATAAAAAAGCCAAAGAAACCTTTGAGCCCAGAAAAAGATTAAATGGATTTACTGGGTCCAAAGAAAAGCCAAGCAGAAACAAGGAAAAAAATACACTGTCTTGGTTTCTTCAGCTTACTGTTATTCAAGTTACAAGGAATTAGGAAAGTATTATTCTGAGTGTATGAAAGGAAAAAATATTCATGCTTATTTTATGTTGTCTAATACACCAGTCTGGAAAAGGAATAACCATGTAGATTTCTGTATATTCATAGAGAGCAGAGAAAGGGAAATTGAGGCAGTGGGCACACTGTTTCAGCCACCCATTGAAGGCTGATGCTGGAGAAAGAGATCTTTCCTATTACTTTGTCAGTGATCTTTTTCTGACATGCAGCATTTGGGTAAAGGCTATTTGCACCATGGTCATGTTATTCAGGAACCACAGAACTGCCCAAACGCTGATTATGACTGAAGCATTGCATGTGTTAATGGGTGCAAAATTTTCTTTTTCTACTTTTCTGTTTCTCTTATAATCTCTGTTTCTTGACTATCAATAAAATGCCCATGATCCACACTGCTTGAAAGAATCACCGTTGAAATGAGTGCTTGCACGCAGGCATTCTCTTTATTTATATTTGTATTTAGCTTCCAATTTTTTTATATTCTAAGTCTGCTTATCTGTAGGAGACACTTTAATAATCTGATGTAAATAATGCTGATATCTAAGGATGAATGGAAATTCATGATGCCTATTCTGTTATTCAAAAGTAGGTGCTGACACTGTGCATTTCTGCTAGTATAAACATTTATTTGTTGGGAGAAAAAGCACAATATAGGCCTCCATTTCTGTTTAAATATGAGTTGAAGATAAAAGAAGATTAATAAAGGAAGACAGACTTGCCATTAATTTATCAGAAAGCATCATAAACAGAGCTTTGAAAAAATAGCAGAAGTTGCTCTGTGGCTCTCCGTACCAGATCTCCCAGTGAAAATTCTATTCAGTCCTCTGGAGTCTTTTCTTTATTTGTTTGGTTTTTTTCCCTCCAGAATACACATGGCCTCATAATTTCTGCAGCACTTCTACATCAGCCCAAACATTTTACCTGTGTAAAAAGCTGTTTGTGTGTTTCTGGATGTCTCTTTCTTGCCCTCTTTGGTCTGCTCCTCTTTTAAAGCATGGGCAGAGACCTGTTTTGGAAGAAATGTATATTTGTATATTCAAGGCCACATTTGTTTGCAGCAATTTGCTGCCATGCTGCATGGTCATGTGCTTATTTCCTCATTTTCAACTTTATTTAACGAATTTCTATAAGAATGAATATCTGGACCATGAACTCTCCTTTATCAAAGTATATATTTGTAGGCTGTGATATCTCTGAGTACACAGATACCTGATTAGGTAACGTGTTTGCATTCGGGCTATTTGTGTAGCTGTTGAGCAGCAAGAGTCACTGAAGCACCATAACAGAGTGCCAAATTTGCTGAAGTCTGAGAATCATTTATGGCTTCAGATAGCAATGCTTTGCTTCCCGCTTGTGTGCAGAACAGATAAATAAGTTATTGTAGTGTTCTCCATCGCCAGTCAAACACAAATTATTTTGTCATTACATGGCTTTAGCACTAGGGTATACGCATCAGGACTGCCTAAATGAGAATGATGAATGTGAATAACTCTTGATCCTCTTTTGCTTTTCCTCTAGTCTGTGTACTTAGACCTATGAAAAATTGATATAAAATGGTTTATATCCACTCTGCACGTAATATGCAAAGTCACATGTATGTAGCAAGGGAAATGTGTAACTCTAGGAGCATGCCTGTCTTCACCTGTGTGTCTGGCACATAACAAATGCCGTATTTGAAGAGCTTCTATATTTTTTTTTTCATTAAAAGATTCCCTTAAATCCTAAAACAGCTTAAAATTTAAAAATAGCTTTTGCGTTCTTCTCCAAGGAAAATATTTCCCTTCACCTTTTTTTTTATTTAATGGGAAGATTCAACAATGTAGGAAGAAAACTTCAGCAAAGGTATTTTCTTTCATGCCACACTCCTCATGGACTTCCCTCATTCCTACTCACTCCACCTCAAAGGAATAATTAGCTACTAAAAAATGTGTTTCATTTTGGCTGGGAGAAGACAGAGCATGTTTTTAATTAAGGAAGTGCTATTAAAATAAACTTTTCTAGGAAAATGCACACGGGGTAATATATAACATAATTAGAAAAATACTTTTTTTTTTCCTTCAAAAATAGTTGACTGAAAAGTTGTCAGCCAACTCAGTATCAGCTCAATCTTCTCTTGCAAGTGGTCTCTTTCTGTTCTCATTCTCCTCTTTGGTATACGCACTTCTTTGGCTCTTTCTTTCCCTCAAAAAGCAGTTTCCTGGTTTTTGCTACTTCACCTTCTATCTTAATTGCCTCTAAATTTGCATGCAGAAAAAGTATGGATATTTTCCTTTCAATCAATATATGCCTGCCAGTATGGAGTCTTGCCTCTAACACTTTGCTGGTTACATAATTTTTATGCCTTGTACCTCTCTCTGATTCGATACTCTCTGATTCTACTGCATCTGTTACTGCTGTATCCACATGTACTGAAATTTCAAGGTTTCAGTGAAATGTGAGTCCTGCCTCGCATGTTTACCCCTACTAGGTTTTCAGCCCAGAATCTCTATGCTAATCTGCACTGCTTTAAGACTGGTGGCATGCTGATGGCTTTCTTAATGGCTTCAGCTTCATGTTCATTTATTTTCTGAAGTCTGAACTCCCCATCAATAACTAGAGGTTGAAGTTTATAGAAATGTCATAATTTGTGCAAACCTTGTATCAGCGGAGCCCTGGGGAACCTTCAAAACACCCAGCAAACTGTGTTTCTTCCTGTAAAATGCAATTGAACTGTAACTCTTTTCTCTCGTGCTGTCTCGTGAACTTCAAAATATTGCTTCAGCCTCTGTATCTGTGTCAGCCAGGTCTTTTTACAAAATGCTATCAAAAGGCATCAGTTTTTCCAATATTTTCTGACATACTGTCAGCATAACTGAGCAAGTTACATTATTCAAACCACATGGTAAATGCTGCTCAGGTGGAAATGGCAGGCGAAGCTGCAGGTTGTGTCACACCAAAACAAAATGTGAATAGTTGGGCTCCCTCCCTCAAAGGGAAAATTGCACAAGTCCTTGTTTTTGCAGGCAGTATAGCTGGCAGACTTTTGTTTCTAAAGTAGCCATACACCGATTCTGTCACTAATATCAGGGTTGGTTTGTTTGCTAATAATAGCCATTGTTGAATAACAACATCACTTCAGAGAAAGCAGTACGAATTCAAGTATTAGCTTCAAGCTATTTGGACCTGTGCTAACTTGAAATTAATGAGCTGCTCACTATTAATACATTTTGAAGGCTGTCTATAAATGCCTTTTGCTTTTTTATTCCCTATATAGAGCTGCGTTTCAATTATTATCTTCCATTATCTTCTGTTGTACCACACAAGTATACTGCTATTTTTATCTTTTCCTTCTTCAGCTGAAAGCTGAATTAGTACACTGATAAACCTGTTTATAATAAGTTCTAGCACATTCAGAAGTCAATTTTAAATACGTTGTGGTGCATAGGAATAAACAAAGCTTTCAGGCTAAAGTCATGGAGGAGATAGATAGGTGCTCTGACACAGCACTTACGTTAGGTACCTGCCACCTACCACAATCCCAAATGCCTAGGTTAGACACCCAAGCTGTGGTGCCTACAAATGCGATTTACAGAAGCCAAATCAGGATGGGCATCGTTGCTCACTTAGCCATGAAGAAATACTGAAGAGACAGATCATATTTAAATACCCCTGCTGCCTCTGGGTATTTTAAAGAGTACTGCTGCAGGCAGGGGCTAAGCTCTGGGCAAGCAAGTGTAAGGCAATGTTAGAGAAGAATGCTTGAAGACAGCGCTCAGCTGAAGTCAAAGGGTGCAGCACACCATGGGGGGTGTGGGCTACAGCCCTGAGCCTCTCCAGGACGGTCATGCAGATGCTGACTGGAGAAAACAGCTGGGAACACAGGATTGAGGAGGGCTCACTGCTCAGGAGGCATGCATGGCAAAGACTTCATCTAAACCAAGGAAACATGCTGGATCAAGGACTGGTGCCACGGCTAGGTCAGAGCAACACCAGACAACAGCAGAACTGACAATAAGAGATGCCAACTCTCACGTATGCTCTGACCTTCAACCTGGAGACCCACTTGCACAAGGAAATATTGATGTCCCAGCAGAGTACACCACTGGAGGCAATGGGGCTTTGCATGAAAGCAAGATGGAGATTTGTGCACCTGATTGGCAGGTCAGGGTCAAATGCAGGTAAATGTATGTGAACATCTGAGACAAAGTAAAGTTTATGTGAATTTTGGTGTTGGCTTGAACATAAACTGTGAAATAAGCCATAAAATGAATGTAATTTGATGCTTAAAGAAATGTTAATAACAGTGACTAAGTAGGTTAATAGGAAGCTTGTAGAATTGGCATATGTTCACATTTTGGTTTTATTTTATAGCTAAGCAGAAGCAAGACGTATTATTTCCTATAAAGTGTGGCTAAAAGTGACTGTAAAAATGGCATTAGACTGCCCAATGTTTATATTTCATTTACTTCCAGGTCTAATATCGTTTTCTGTTTACAAACAAAAAGACTTCGAACTTGTCAGCTCAGCAAGCACAGACTGGCCTCTCAGAATCAGACATCCCCATATATGATCTGGCCAGTTGTAAAAGTTAGGTTTTATACCCCTGAACCCTGCTACCCTACAATTTGCATGCCAGTTTTGGATAAAGGTGTGCATTTAATGAAAGACTTGTACATGCAAATTCTGTTTCATGCAAACAAAGGAGACCATAAACTATACAAATAAACGTGTATGCAAATCCTCCTCATGCAGCAAAATGACAATCCTGCCTGTTGTTTGCAGCCAATATCTCAGGAGGTCAATGTGATGACTTCCCTCATTTATTACCAGCACAAGGCTCAGCCTGCCCCTAGCATATAAGGCCGCATCCAGAGAAAACGTACAGGGAGGAGTTTCCAGGAACTAGTTTATTCTCTTTGTTGCCTGATACTATACCAGATGATGCATGTGGGGAGGAGGGGAATTCACAAAAACCTGAAAAGTGAGGCTAATCTCCCCTGTTCCCTCCTGCAGTCCCTCAAGAGGTAGGTCACCTCCTCCATGGCCTAAGTGGGCACCAGCATCTTCCCAGGATGGAGGCTGGAAAAACCATGGATGATCCCTGCAGGCTCCGGCAGTAACCCTGCCCCTCATCCCCACAGGATGGGTGAGTTGGCTGGTCAGGAGCCCAGCAGCCCAGGAGCTTTTCACTGGTCACAGCCAGAGACATCTTTCATGGCTCCCTCCTGCTTCAGTGATCCCCATCCACAAATGAAGAGGCGGCCGAGGTAACAGTCTGTTTGCAGTGGTCCATGGGAGATGGAGGCTTTAGCATTTAAGCTGGGTTTGTCTTTGAAAACATATCCATCACACTTGAAGAAAATACATTCTCAAAGTTGCTTGAAAGAGTCAAGAGTCATTAAAATATGTAAATGGTAAAATTGTACATGGATAATAGTCTGATTACCATTTCAGTGACAGATGTTCTAACACAGAACCAGATTTTCAATGGAGATCCGGGTTAAATTTTCAAGTATTCAGCCCCACATCTGGAGTTGAATTTTCAGATGAGCTCACCTCTTGCTGAGGCACTAAGTGGGCAATTCTCTGTAAAGCCCTCGACATGTAGTTCCCATTGTGGTTTTAGTCAGATCCTTTTTTACTGGTTGCAAAAGAAAAGTTGCAAGCAGCTGAACTTGTCTGAAAATCTGGCCCTTGCTGTTGGTACCAAACACTTGTAGGAATCCAGTTTCTCACGTGTACCTGAGCCCCACAGGCACAGGATGCCACACACACCTTGTCCTAAGGGGTTCATCAGGGACCTTGATACAGCAGAGCAGATTTCCTTGTTGTACTAAGGGCATCCAGCAATACCCCATACTATACATCAGTCATTCTAAGATATCAGGGAAAGTCAAAGAAATAAGTAAAATGGTAAAAGCCACAGTGAAAGCAAAGGCAGGCTTCCAAGAATTGGTCCAATGCACATTAGGTGCCAGGATCTGATCCTACTCACAGCAGTTCAGCACTGTAACTACTATCAAAGTCACAGGAAACCAAGTGTGACCAGGAACTGGCTTTCTATATGCATGTACGCATTGTCCAAAACATGACAGAACCTCCCAGGCAACTCCATCTGTTTCCTTACCAACTTTGAAGTTAAAAAATGAGCATGTAATGACAGCTAACTTCTGGAAAAGCATCACCATTTGACTTGTGCACCATGCAGCATCTGCACTTAAGGCACTTCCATTATGCTGAAGTTACTACAGAGAGAAAACGACATGACTTAGCTCAGCTGCTGTTGAGCACCTTTGCAGAGGACTGTATCACTAAATCTTACAGCATGAAGCTACGACAGCTTAAACACATCTAAGAATAAGCACCATCTCTGTGCTGCTGCATCGGGGAGATGCTGCAATGAAGGGCATGGAGAAGTCAGGGCAAAGCTCCCCCTGCCTACAGCCCCCTGGGAGGGTCCAGCACAGCCACCTGCACCATTAGCTCACACAGTGGAATTGCCACCTATAGAAAAAAGAATTTATATGCATATATATTAAAAATAGGCATCTTTTATCTAGTATGCAAATTGCCTTAAGAGGGAAAAACATGTTGAAGTATGGTGACTCATTTTCGCATTCATATCTAAGAGTATACAGCTAATACCAAAAGTACAGAAGCCGTTCTTGCACATTTGGTTTATTATGTGTTGAGATTCTAGAGTGTACGAAACACTTTCATAATCACTTGCTGTCTGATTTGGGTTTCCTTATTACTGGGAGGCAAAACTAGCCTGCTCCACTCACTCAGTGCCTTGAATTCCACCAATGACCTTGACAGTTCTCTCACAATAGTGTTAAATTGGTATTCTGGGGGCAGACAATTCCCCTGCCCTTCATCTGCTGAGGGTTTCTTTAATTTTTTCATTGTAATTTAAGCATCTCCCAGCAATTCATTTCCCAAACCTATGACTTTTTTTTTTAACATTTATTTCAAAGTGATACGTCAGTGGGAAATAAATGTATATGGCAGGCACCCCCTCAAAGCTCCCTGTATTTTTTCACCACCAGCCACTACTGGGTGCTTCATTTTAAAAGTGAGGCATGCGTGTTTTATACAAGAAAATCAACAAGCTTTATTACTGCAGGATTATGACTGTCCTTGCTCACCATTTGTGTAAGGTTTGTTAATCTCAAATTTCATTAATTTTTAGCAGCCAGGATTGTCTATCAAGAAGTTTCATGTTGGAAGAATTTCATTTTGAAAGTCTGCATCCTTTATTATGCTGTGATAGCAGAAGAAAATGTATTCTATAAATGTTGCCTAGAACTAGTCAAAGACACTTGGCAGTGGGAAGAGATGGCTAGTAACTGATGGCTAACATCTGCGTAATGTTGATAGATACAGTAAAATGTGACATTATTACAGGACTTTATGACAAGCTGCTGGAGGAAGCAGTCTAAAATTTGGCTATCCTAGCTTAAGTTGATTCTTACAGTTGGAGTCAATGACAGGGAAGTAGGAGCTAATTAGGGTGTGGGATGGGGGAGAGATTAGGGAATTATTCCAAAATCTTATAAAGGTGGATAATTAGTGACGCAGTTCGAATTGCCAGAATTATATACAAATATCAAAGAGAATCTTTCATCTCTTCCTAACTAAATACAAACATTTCTTGTTTTGATAATAATTACTAGCTGCCTTTTGTCACTCCTGTTTTCACATGTGAACAACTATTTACAAGCTAAATCAAAGCAAGAAAACATATTTACCAATTCTAAGTATGGAGAGGTGAGCTTCATGCTCTGCATCTAGCTACTGAGAAAGGTCCATCCACTGGCATTCGCAGACCTCCTATTTTGGTTAAAAGTCTTGCTATGTTAGCGCATTTCCCAGCATTGTGAAAGGCTGTGATGGAAGCAGGCAAATAAAAAAAGTCTTTCAAGTAGCCAGAGATACTTCTAAAAGAGATTGTGCATTGATTTCAGATTTTAGCCTCAGTAATCACTAATGTCTTGATGACTGTGGACTGATTGTTTATCTTAACTAGCAGCACTTTTTTCTAAATCTTTCCTATCCAGACTCACAGAATTTATTCAACTTTATTTAGCCATCCATTAAGAAGCCCAGACAAATGTTGCTATTACATTTTATAATTGTCTCTGAAGATTAAACACGCAAAGTATCTATCATGTATGTTGTTTCTTAAGTAGAAATCTCCACACCTCAGCTACAGCAACTCCACTCAGAGCCTGATGAGCACTGGTCACTTGTGAATCTACTCAGCAAAGCCCAGCATGGTTAACAAGTCCCTATAAAATATCTTGTTTGTTGCTGAGGCTGCTGTCAAATCGCATGATGCTTTTCCACTTTGTCCAAGCAGTTTGAGAAAAATCTGATCATTTTGTGTCACACAGTACCAGGCTCATTCAGAGAAAACTCACTCGGATTGACGGTAATCTGAGGAGGCACTGTTTGACCAAAAAGATACTTTCTTCAAAATACGCGTTTAGGTGAAAAGAGTTTACCAGATGTCACAACATAATCAATTGTTTCCCATTGAGGTGGTACGTGAGACAACCAGCAGCTCTGGCAGAGTGCAGGTGACGGCTGCACTTCTGAAGCTGGGGCATCTCTGTCTGGAAGCGCTCATCACTGGTGTGCAGGAGGTAATCCCATGGGAAATCACGTCTTTTCTTACCCCTGAGAAAACCTCAAAGTCACCACATGTACAATCCTCAGTTATCAGCATCTGCTTGCATTTTCCTCAGATGCTGATATTATGCTTCACAGAGGTCTGGAAATGAGACTAATCTGCTGGGAATGTCAGAATGAGGGAAAAACCTGGGGGTCCCGCTGTGACATGTTTCAGGCAGCTTTTGCAACATCAGAAGTGTGAATTTCCACACATGCTACTGTCAGGACATACAGCTACAACCACATTAGAAAGCCCCCGGATGAAGGCAGCGTCCTTGGTTCAGAAAGGAGGAGAGACAGCCTGGCACCCACACTGGGCACCATGCCAGAAGGTGTCTGACACTGTCAGTGCCATTTTTCTCTTATTTCTTTTAAATGAGGCCTACCACCAAAAGGCAAATAGCAGAGGGCAGTCCCATGCTGGCAGAGTGGTCCTGAGATGGTGAGCACCAATATGGGTGGTACCAGAGACCTCCTTCCTGGTCCCCTCTCTGCCACTGATGTATTGTGCTGTGTGTCTGTCTTCCTCTCCTGCTTATGTTCACCAGCCATAAAATATGGATAGGGCCTATTTAGCTCTTAGTCATGTTGTCAGCATTATTTTATGAGTGTGTTACAGTGCTTTGAAAACTGAAGTGTCCTCTGAATTACTGTTTTAATGCTGTGCAACAGATCAACGACATCAATAACCGGGTTGCCTTGTCGTTAAGTCATACATTTGGCCAGCACACCACTCAGCAGACAACCTGGAGAGCTGTGAGCTTTGTCACTCATGCCATCACCAGAGCAAGAGGCTTACCCATGTTTGCTGAATCATCTGCTGGAGCTCCATAACCAATGTATTTGCTGTAGATACTATTTCCAGTGAAAATAACTGCTCATGAGGCCACACCTCACACTTCTAGTGAGATAAGTGGTTAACCATTGTCTTAACTAAAGATTGACACGAAGCTGATAAAGCCAAGAAGCTAACTGAGCAGTAACTTCATTAACTCCCTACACGCCAATCAACTGGGGAGTTTTACAAGCTGACCAGAAACTAAGGCTACCTGAAATGCAGTGCAGGCCTCTCCAGATGTTCCCGAGGGTTAGCTGAGTAAGTCTCTCACTGGTAGTGTGCACACTGTGCCAGCTTTAAAGCCTTATGCTTGCCTGTTTCAACTAAGAAAAACACAGATCAGTCACAGCATGGATGGAGTGCCACGGTGGACAACACACAGTTATCCCTACCCAGCAGAGTTATGCAAGTCCTCAAGTCTTCTCTTGCTGTGCCTAAAATGAAAACATGGCATTTTTGCTTTTTCTCCCTTCCACGTGCTCCGACCAGCAGTCTGCTTGCTGTAACACTGGTGGGATGTAATGCAGGCCTGAAGAGCCTGCAAGACTCTTGTCAAAATTCATTCCCTTTCAGTGACAGCCTGCCTGGGGTGGTCCCCTTGCTGCCCACACTCCCTGCCCTGCCTTGCCCTTCCAGGCCACCCGTGCCGCTACTCACCCTCTGCCTTGCCAGCTGCCCAACAGCAGGTCAGCTAAACCTTTGAGAATGGGTGGTTTAGAGGTTTGTGGTCTTGCAGCTGACCCAGACGTAATTGTCAGGCTTGTTTGCTGTCTTCTCAGAAAACCATAGTCTGAGTGGGCATAACAGCTTCTCTGCCCCAAAAAGCTGTCTTTTCAGGTCAGGACTGAGGCTCGTTGCCAGGATAACAGGGGAAAGCTTTGAAAGACCAGTTGAATTCCAAGATTCAAGTCTCCCTCCTGCAAAACCTTTAGTCTTTGCTGTGTAATCTGCTGAAGTTTGGAGGATAATGAATTGCAAGTTTCAGTTTCTCAGACTGCTCGTCCAGAATTCCACAGAGGGACCCAAATCTACAGCGTACAACTTCTGCTGCTTAAAATATGGCACCCCACAGTCTTAAGATTCTGAGAAACCACCTTGTATGTATTATAGCAGTCTTGGATCTGTAGTAAGTCATCATTTGCAAAGAGAAAACATTTGATAGCTCCATCCTATTGAGTAATCAACATCTTGCCCTTGGACTACATCATTACATTTGCAGCATGCCTCTGCAAAACGTACTCTGCAAAGGGATCCCTGACTCCTTGTACTTGCTATTCCTACATTGCTTTCATTTTTCCTGCAGATGAAGTCTGACTGAATCTTTCACACCCCAGGAGATAGGGCAGGATTTTTTTTGAAGCAAATTGTGAAGTAAGAAGTTCCTTACCAAAGCAATTATGGTTTATTGTTTCAGTCAGTAAATGTTTAAAAAAGCAGCCGTCTCTTCAGAACATATCATAAAATATGACATGCACACAAACTGTAAATAAATAGAAATAATTGCTTGTGCTACAAGATCCAGTCCAGGGTTGGTTTCAGTTCCTGGTATAGATGCAAACTTTCTGTCCATCTATAAGCAAACCCATTCATCTTCCCTGTATCTCGTTTCCCTTTCAGGGCAATAAGCAGAGTAATTTCCCTGTCCAGAGAATGAGAGAACTTTAGCAGGACCAAAGTAAATAGCTTGCAGTGATTTCACATATTCCCAGCCTCGTTAGCTTAAGGTGATTTTTAAAAAGGGAAAGGAATACCATTCAATCTCTGGTTTGACTGTTATCCATTTACACCAAAGAGCCCAGAATGGTCTCAAGTTAAGGTGTGTCTTGATTAGCAGCATTTATTTTCACAGTCAGATGCCTCACTGTCTTTTAACATCATCACTGTACAGAAGAGCAACGAGAACCTCAAAAGCCACGATTTACTTGAGGCCCACAGACCACAGCTGCTCCCATAGCTCTTGAAACAAGAGCAATCTGATTTGTGCTTCAAATTTGTTGGGGTTTTTTAATTTCTCTATTAGTTAATACTGTAATCATGCGGCACTGACAGAAGCAGAGCGTGTTTGCCACCCATTGTTATTACATCTAACCATTTTCTCATAGTTAAAGTGCAGGGGCTCCTTCTCCCATTTGCACACCCACTTCTAGGAAGCATCTGAAAGTCTTTGTGTGTCTACAGGGAGACACAATAAAGCCTCATGCTTGTGTTTTTCTGCAGACTTTTTCCTGCTGAGCTGGTGATCTTGTCATCTGTATAGAAAAAAAAAAAAAAGATTTATTTTCAAGGAGGATGAAAAATGGATCTCTACATTTACGAGGGACTCACCTCTCTGTGCTTCACTGGTACCTTCACTATCATGACAGTGGCTACCTAGCAACCATGCCTTTCAACTCAAGCCAGCTTTATTTATATATATTTGTATTTCTACTGGCATAGGCAAAAGGTAGCCATAAAAATATTAATTCACTTGGACATGGTATGCTAAAGCACCTTCTTTCAGAGAATTTAAAACAATATTTCAGTGGCAGGTTGAAGAAACACCAGTGGCTTGTTTGTTGGCATGGCAGGTGTACCTGTTTAAGCTCACTCGTTAGACATGCTTCTTTACAGGTTAAAGTACACAGAAAGTATTTATAGTAAAAAGTAAATAAAAAAATAAAACAAAACCCCAACCACTCCCTCCCCAAACCTTTGAAAAACAACACCTTACGGTTTTACAGGAGCGAGTCCTCTTCCTCATAATGCACAGTAGCAATTAACCCTCACCAGTGGGTGGTTTCTGGGCTTACCTTAACACAAGACTTACTTAAGCTTTAAATTTATGGACTTCATGCCAGTTACTTTTTGCCCAGAAGACAGGGTGGAGTTAAGTGTGCTTGAGATTTGTAGACAGAGGCAATCTAAGGCAATAAATAAGATCTTTTGCCTCCCTCCTGTTTGAAAGCAGAACTAGGTTAACCTTATAAAGCTATATAATTGTTCTGGTTGTTAGTATTTTAGATCACTGCCCTCCCTTTCAGCTCTCCCTCCTCCTGCCCCATCATCTATGAAAAACAAAATCAAGCAGAAGCTGTAAATCACTGTATGCAGCTTACCTAACTCATCCCTTTTGCTGCTGACAAGAAGTAAAACCTAGTAAACATAGTTCCTGCCCATTTTCACATGGCAACAGCTTTATCAATTCATGGGATGAGATACCCTTTTAAAAATGTTTAAAGACAGCTCAGTATTCCTTTCTGTTACCCTTCTGCTCCAAGCTGAAGCCTTGTCACAGTGTTCCTCTCCCTGGCTTTGTTCCAGACTTCAGACTGGTGTATTACAATTTTATCCATTTCAGTGTTTCTTGTTTAGTATTATCCCACTAACTTTGAGGTTTTCAGAATATTTATTGATTAACCTTCACAAAACTTTCATGAAGTAGCAAACTTCTCCTAGTCCAATATAACATGAAAAACAAGGCACTGTATTTAGTATCATAGAGTATTGGGTAAATTCCCTGATTCTGCTGGAATTGGGTACTGAATAAAAGGACTTTGTACAAGCAGACAGTATTTGGCCAACTGTTAGAAAGATTGAAACAGAGAGCCATTTGGCAAATTACAGAAAGGAGGGGAAAATTGTTTCTGTAAAAGTAGACATGGTAATAAACAGACGTTTAAATAAACTAGAGCAATTATATTGAGTATTGCATAGTGAAATTAACAGCCTGTATTTCTGAGTATCCCAGATGTCAGAGGTGTGAGTTCAACTTCAGGCTCCTACAGGAGCCTAATGGTTCTGTAACAGGTTCACAGTTAACAAATACAAAAAGAAGGGACTAAGTGAAATGTAGCCCCACGTTACGTGCTTGGACCCTTGAGATGCACTAAGTAGGATCCAAAACAGGTGTCACTTTGGGTAGTGACAGAAAAGAAACTGAGGTGTGAGAGGAGGGCCACTGTCTCCCAAGGTCGCAGTCATCTCAGGTGAGGATTTAAGAAGTTAAACTTCTATTCACCTGAAATCTACAGTCCAGGAGACATGTGGGCTCTGGTACCTACAGGTAGCTTTTTTCTACATATCACATTGTTTGAAGGACCATATATAATTTTAAAATCACGAATTGGATCTCAGTTCTTCACCACTAATGCCTTAGTCATGTAGTATTGATTCCTGTTTGCCTTTGTGCTATCCAGCTGGCTTGCACTGGAAACCATTGTTTTACAAGAAAGGGTGTGCCAGTGAGTCACCCAAAATCTCTCGTGGTCCTGCCTGCCTGAGGCAGACTGCAGCATGAACTCCTGTTGAGATGAACTGAACCCAGAGGTCTCAGTAGCTGGGTGGCTGTTTAAAGAGGATAGAGAGAGCACCAGCAGCAATTTAAAACACAGCAGCTACAGCTGCTTTCTTTGTGAGATGCCCATCTCTTCGACATTTCAGAAAGTGTCCAACTCCAGGTGGAAAAAAGATATTCTTTTTTTTTTTTTTGGACAGAATGATTCACAATCCATTTAAATCCTGCTGTAGGCACCAAGTTCATGGTAAAGAAATATTTTCAACAACTGGCCTTATCGAGCCAAATGTGTCACTGCTTCAAGCCTGCAAAAGCCCATGAAGTTGCATCAGAAACTATGGCTCCACTTCTTTATCAGGTTCTGCAAAGGAGAGCAATGCCTTGCCTTTGCCACCCTTACTGCTTTCATTGGATCTGATATTAAACATATTGGATGGAAACAGGCAAAGAGTCTCTGAGGGAAAGAACAGGTTCAAGTTTAATGTGGGTTGTATTCCAGGTCTGTAAAATGGGGATAATACCACTTGCCTAACTCACAGGAGAGCTTAAGTTTCCAAAGTGTTCTGCAGATGTCAGAGAAATTATAATCATCACTAATTAGAAAATGATCATTCAACATAGTCTTTGATTCTAGGCAGATTTCATCCTTTACCCTTTCTATTACAACTGTTGAATTGCAATTTCATTTATCTTCATTGTCTGCAGTTTTGAAGTAATTGGAAAAGTTCACAGTGAAGGCTTTGAGGTGTCTTCCTGTTATCAAGGGTTCCTATTAAATACGTTAAATTGATTTAAGCCTATTACTTTATCAAAAGAGCATAATCTTGTTCTTTAGCTTTCAAGGGAAAGCAGCAACTATCACAGTTAATTACTGTTTCCTTGCTGGTACTCCAGAGCAAGTAAATGTTCCACAGTCCAAAGTAATTGGTAATGACTGGGAACGAACATGTACATATTGGTCCTAATAACCAATAAGGTTAACTGGAAAAACTGGGAAAAGTGTGGACTGTAAAATAGCTGAATTTTCTTCACAAAGGAACATGAATTTCCATCTTAAAGGAAACATATATATGTTTTACTTGGTGCTTTTTTAAAAAACAGGTAATGAAACATCCCTAAATGACATAAACATGTAACCTATGAGTCGCCACAGAAATGCATCAGGCAAAACCAGTTTTGACAAGATGTCATCCATTTTCAGTACACAAGGGTAATGCAAAGTGTACGAGCACCCCTGTACAGGGACTGAAGGTTCAGCTGCTCACAGATCCTGCTTGCCCTCATCATAGGCAGCTTTAGGGCCCTTCTGAAGACCTTCTGTGCCACTACATAGGCAGCTCATCTGTGTCCCACCAGCCACATGATGCTACTGCAAGATGACAGTGAGTGTACAGAAGGAGTGGAGATGGTGAGTTTGTCCTGGCTGTGCTGCCCCAGAGGCATATTAGCTAATGTTAGGCAATATTTAGCTACAGAGGAGAAAGAAGCTAGTGTTTCCCCGCTGATGTGCAGGGCCCTAATACACTCCACCACAGGTGGACAGAGCAAATGAACCCCAGGGTGGAAGAAATGAGCACGACTGAAGGAATGGGAATGGGTGGACAAAGCAAGTTGGGTGCAGGGAGAGGCTGGTGGTGTGAGAGGGCACAATAATATTTCACCTCCCGCAGGTTTGAATCCAAGCCAGCGAGTGCGATGAAGCAGAAAGCTTTTTGAAGTATATTTCAATAAATTTGCCCAGATTCTTAAGAGATTTCTAATGAAATAGTCCTGTCAACTTTGGTGAATCTTTGATTTATACTGACTGGGGATTTATCCTTCTGCTGGGGTATTTCTAAAGTACACATAATTTTGTTATACTAGCAAGTTAGTTATTCTGATATATGTATTATTGGTTATTATGGACTGTCATCAACCCTTCAGTCAGCTGGCCATGATTCATGAAAGAAAATCACTCTTAATTAAACATTCATCTAATTATTCTTGCCAGAAACAAATGAAATATGCAACCAATATGTTCCATAACAGCTTCAGACGAGTACCACTAGGATTTGTGAAGCCAGATGATTGAACACACAGAGAAGCTTTTCAGCACATTACATGAGAAAAGGATCCATCCCTACCTTTTAACTGTCTTTCTTCCAAACATTTCATGCAGTATTTAATGTCAGACTAGATTTTGGAGTAAGGCACATTAAATGACTACAATAATTGCTCTTTGGGAGAACAGATTTGAGTGACAACACTTTCTCTAACCTCTAGGGTCTTACTTTCCTATGAACAGCTTAACATTTAAACAAACTGATTTCTCAATATTTTACACAAAAAAAAAAAAAAAAATCCCTGCTGAGGCTCATGTAACTATTTTTCTGTATGTAATTAAAAAGAAACGATCTAGCATAACATTTTTCTTTGGTGTCTCACTGAATTGCTAGTCTGTTTCATGTATGCATATGCATCTAAGTACTAGGATGTTGACCGCTACATAATGACTTCAAAATGCCTAAAGCTTATCGTTCCCCCCCGTGTCTGAGACAATAAATCTAATTACTGAGTGCCTGGAATAGTTTTGTGAGTCCTGCAAATTTTTTTCTTGCCCTAACTTATCTCAGCTTACAAAGTCTTGAATATGCAGCAGCTAAAGATTTTCTTCCCAATGCATGGACATCGATGATGCAAATTGCTCATATATATTTGATTGAAATCAGTTGAACTTCCCTAGTATTAAAAACTAGTCTAATTGAAGGGAAGAACAGAAATGAGGCTTAGCAATATTTGCCTCATCAAAAGGGCAAATATATAAGGGGAGTGTGTGTTTGAACTTCAAATTCACTCCAGAAGTCTGGCCTTCAATTTATTTTTTGTTTACTGCATAACTCAATAATCATTAACATGGGTTGCCATAAGATATATTGTGACCACAAAATTACAGTAATGCCATGAAATTCTCAATACTTGTTCACAATTGTAATACAATAATTTCTGTTAATAAACCTTCTCCTTCTCACTCTGAGGAAATTGCATTGTGAATTATAGGAAAATAAGTAGCAAGTAGTGGGGTTTATGCTATTCAAATATGTGGCAAAAGCCTGGAGATTCAGCAGGTTGCTTCTGATACCACCACATCTGCAGGTTATCAGGTTCTGGTATGCTACTTCTCTGCATACTTTTAATTACTCATTAAAAGACCTAAAACGAACGTTTCAAAAGGATTTTGCAGAGCGGTTGGAGTTTGGGTTTGTTTCTCAATCCTGCCACAGCTTTTATGTGCAGGAAATTTAGAACGACACTGGTTAAAGCAGGTAGGTGCCAATCTCCCTTTGAAATCAAGTCTTACAGATGTTTCTTATGAAATCGGTGGGAAGTAGACATCTAAGAAACTTCAAAAATCTAGCCTCTATGCTCTCTTGAACAATCTCCAATTGGAAGCAAGCAGTGCAATGCCCGATATGACTTCGGAGTTCAGTGTAAATTGATTATATCTTAGAGATTTCTTGAGGTCACTTTTCATGGATATCTTCGTGTTCCTAGGACTTCTTTCAGTAAACATAAAATATTCCAGTTCTTCACTGGGTTATGTTTTGAACTCATAGAACTGACTGTTTAATGATATTTTGATTCCAAACACAATTTGTTCCATATTTGCCAGAAACAGGTAATTCAGCAAGAGAAGTGATTGTTACTGAGAACAATTACTGAAGTTAAGATGTCAAATAGATGTAGATGCTGCTGTTGTTTTATACATGGTAAATACCTCTTCTCCATGGTTCACAACAGTTGTGTTAAGATCTGGGGCTCAAGCACTCCCCTCTCCATGAGCCGTATGTGCTTTACCTGAAGCTGGCAGTTGCAGTACAACTGGCACTTCATTAGTATACTCTTATGCTATAGGAATATTTTGTGACTCTTGAACGCCATCATCAAAGTTTCCTCTTTCTCATTCTGAAAAAACAGTCAATTCATCTTTTTTTTTCAGTTATCATAACCAGAGATTACCTCTGACCTTAATCCACAAATCGTGTCTGCCTTACCACATTGACCAGATTAGTCATCAAATAGTCATATCTGTAGTCATCTTTCTTTCTTCATTTCCTTATTATCATTTTATTAGCTGCAAATTCCTGCAAAACCACACAGACCTCCTTTCCAAATCTGGCTACCACTGCTCCCATAAGATGGAGGAGTACTTTAGCAAGCTGTGACCACAGAAGAGTGGCAATTAAGAAATTGCCACTATGGCTGCATGCTTCTGCAATTGCCAGCAGGCACCAGTGAAGCTCTACGGCATCTCACACAGCACCCAAAAGTGTGAAAAGCAGAGAAAGCATCAAGGCAGTAAACCGACAGCAGATGGATGTACAGAGAGGCTGGAGGTGCAAGGTCCCTGAGAAGGCTGCCCTACACAATTGCTTGTGCAGCCAAAGCACCTGATTTGCTTCTCCTGCTGCCTCCTGCAGCTACCAGCAGCATGGAGCATGTTTTCCCATGGCAGATTTCTGCTTTCACTTGTGCTGCAACACGTTAACATTGAACTTGTGCCTCAGTCCTCACACAGCACACGCAGCACTCTCTCCTCCCCTTGCTCCACTGGCAGTCATGCCTGCTGTCCACATCAGCCCTCCTCTCACCACCCTCTAGCTCAGCAATGGCCCCTGCCCAGGCTTCAGACCCCAGGGGAAGAAGGCTACCTCCATGGGTGCTGAGTCTTGTGAGATGGACAAATTTAAAGCCATGCCCTGCTTAGTGTTTTCAACTAGCTAGCTCTAGACAGGCCCCTGCTTAGCTGTTGGAGGGGGTTAACAAGCCCTTTTGACGTGCCTGTGTGTTGTTCAAAGGGTCCAAGCACTTAACTTTAAATTTTTGCTTCTATTCTGGGGACCAGTTGGCTGAATATTCACTTTACAGCATCTAAACATATGGGCATCTACATTCTTCATCACATGTAGCTGAGAGTCCACTGAGCAATAAGGAGACTTATTTGTGCTAACTGTTCATTTCACATTGTATTTAATACTGCAAAAAAAGGATTTAAATTTGTTTGCATACAGAAAGTAAATTATTTTTATGTTGTGCTGCCAGCGTAAAATTTTGCTGCATGCAGCTTTCCTCTTCTTTTCTAAGAAGCTATCTAAAAATAAATGCTGTACACCTGCTTTGTCTCTGTTTACCATCCAGTAACTAAAACTAAACATGTATGTAGCACTGTGCTAAAAGCCTCAGTTAAGCCTAGAGAGGGAAATTCACATGCACTGCCTTTGCCAACAGTCTTATTTACTTCTCACATCAGAGAGCATAAACTGTCCTAGCCCAAGCTTCCCCCAAAAACAGATTTGATATAACATGCTTTAACTTTTGGTCAGCCCTGAAGTGTAGGGCAGTTGGACAAGATGATCATCGTAGGTCTCTACCAACTGAAATATTTTATATTCTAGTCTAGTATAGTCTAGTCTAGTCTAGTCTAATCTAGTCCATTCAATTCCATCCAATTCCATAAGAAACCAAAAATCCATTTCCTTGCCTTTTCCTTTCTGAAGGTTTGCACACCATCAGACATAGCAGTGCAAGGTCAATCACGACCCAAACTGAGGCTAGAAGCACATTCCAGTGGTGGGAAGGCCCCACACCTCATACCACAGCTCCTGCTGGCAACAGGGACTCATGAGCCAAAACACTGCTGGCATATGAATTGTCAAATTGTGATTTCTGATTCAGATTGGGCCTCAACAAGTCTTGTGCTGTCGGATACACCTCAAATTCAGGGATTTACGTCATCCGGACTTCTGTTTCACACTACCTATTTCTGTCTTCTGAAAGAAATGCTCTTGTTTTCACATTCTGGAAAGCATTGTGACTGTTGTTATGCTGCTACCACAATACACCATTGGCTAATAGCTATTTTGGAAATTCGTGTCAGGTCTGTTCAACCATTTTTATTCTTCTCTTGTCCATTAAATCAGACTGGTATCCATGGCCACAGTTGCTCTCCCATTGATTTCTGGCCTGTGCTGGGTAATGGAATGCCCCCAAAATCTCACGGTACCCTCATCTGCTCCAAAGTTATATAGATGATCTGCTCATAAATCAAGCATATATAACTGGCTATAATGACATCTGTAAATCTAACACACATTAAATATATCCAGGACCTATAGCCAGGACCAACGAAGACCAATGAATCTTGTACTCTTCTCCATCACTGAAGGATTTCAAGAAATAATGTGGAGAGAGATGTACTTCTTGGCTTGAAGTTGTTTATTGCTTACTTGGGGTACTCTGTTTAGAGATGGGAGGTACATGTTTGAAGGCCTAGGGACTGAGAATGGATTAAACTGGTTTTCCACTTGCTGGCCCTGATCAGAGGACCATACGCATATTATATGGAAATGGTAAGGTGGCCTTTTCCTCCTCCAGCAGTCCTTACAAGCAAGGAGCATCCCTGTTGGATTTCACAGGGACAGATTCTCATAGCGTGCATACCCAGCTTCTGGACTTCTGCACATGGGAGACCATCTCTAAAGCACTCTAAGAAGTACTGAGGTCAGCTGGCCAAATGAGAGCCTAAACTAAACTGGGGACCAACCAGTCTGCACTGACCTAGCTGTGCCCCACTGCTTTTGAAAGTGTAGAGATTAAAAGGCAAAAAAACAATGTAAATCTGAGAAAGGTTTTCCTACTCAGTTTCCTACACTATCCTGTATTGGATAACCAAACAAAGCATATTACTGACAGGGAAAAGCTGCACCGTGCTATGAATTAAAAGTTTTCTCACTTATATCTGTTACATTGAAATGACAGATGTCAATCCCTGCACTCTAGGGCATAAAATCAGGTCAGAAAAAAATTCCCTGAGGGTGAAAGGTTTGCAAAGTTGTGTCAAAAAAGGCACTGTAGTGTAATTTTACTTTCTGCTGGAATACCTGAGTATCAGTGAGACAAGTGGTTGAACTAGTCATTGGTGTGTGGCATTAAGATTCCTACAGATATAATCATTGCAAAATTACTGAGAGACATGATAGGTGCACACTGTCTTCATCTATGAAAATAAAAATGCTGTGGGTAGGCTATAGTATAAAACATGTAATTGCTATCAAATGAGGACAAAGAAGTTTAGCTTTGATGATTATTACCATTTTTAGACAACACGTTTTGGGCCAAGAGAATTCTTTTTGTCATGAATTGTTTGGATGCTTTGGTTCCTGGGTCAAGATCTCTAGAGGCGCCAATAATATATGAACTAAGGATTTCTTTGTTTGTCCCAAAATGTGGCAGTCAAACAATTTTAGGAGAATCTACCAACTTGAATGGCTGCAATAATTTGTCAAAAATACGAATGGATCAGATTGATTCTGATGTGCAGCATGTCACCAGAACATTGCGGAAGAATATAGCAGAATGCCCCATAAGCAATATAGACATCAGCCTATTGATGCAGCTATGAGCTTCCAAAGCAGTTAGAGTTGTGCCCACAAGTAAAATAAATGAGTAATGTAGTAAACGCTTCAGAATAGTTTTGGACTAGAGTCTGTAGTATGTCAATATGCAATAATTTAATTAGTCTTCATTCTCACAAAATACCTCAGAGCCCTATCCTGTAGTTGGGAAAAATGCCCATGAAATCCAAGAGGAAAGCATAGAGCCCTTTAGTGTAAGGAGAGAAATACAGTTTGTTTTTATAATAAATCTACAAATATCTCAGCCAAGCTAGGAATTATGCAGGGAGGTTGTTTCCTTCTTCCTACAAATTTGTCTTTCAGCGGAATCACACACTTCCTAATTTGAAATTGCCTCTTCTAATGGAAATACGGGGTTATATTTGACTGATAATTTTTTGATTCTGCCTAAAGAAGCAGAGGAAGTCTGCTGTGGACCAGAAGCAGCAACTTTAAATTCCTTCCTCTCTTCCTTTAATACGTCTTATGCTGTTGTATAGAGAGGGTGCTATGAAGCTTTTTTGAACTACCATCATGGATATATCAACGTAGCATCAGTGGCTTTGAAAACAGGATAAGTTTATAGCAGGTGAGGATGTAGCCTGCAGTTTGTGCTTGTGTGTGGGCATGTGTGCATGCTGAGGAGAAAAACGCATGCGCAAGCACAGATTTCTAGTTTTCTCCATTTATTTTTAGCAATTTCTCGGTTCAGCCACTGTTTAAAGTGTAAGCTCTTTCAAAGCTCTCCTTGAAAGTCATGCCCTTTTTGAGAGACATTTGAGCATTTTGAAAATAACCCTTAAAATGTCCATGTCCCATAAAAGACATTTAACCACTTCTTAGTTAACATATAATCAGTCATCCAATAAGACTTAATCCAACTAAGAGACCAACTAAGAAATTGTTCTGGGGGCAGCTCTTATAAATCAGGAACGTATTTAGATGAGTTGCAGTGGTGGTTTAGTGGTAGTGGTTTTGACCCATTTCCAATTTATTAAAGCCTTTCTTCAACTCAATATAAATCCAATTCTTAGAGTGAAAAACTGAATTAGAAAATAAAATGTAATGTAACATCTTTTTTATGAGATAGGAAATGAAAGTGGCATTTCATCTTCTATTGTTTGACACTTAAAAGTACAATTAAATTGAAAAACTAAGAAAAAAATCGGTAGGGCAGAGTAACTCCTATATTTAACATGAAAAAATAACTGTAGATTTCTTTAACTGATTAATCTCCCTTCCCTTTTCATGGAAGACTTCCATATGAAAACAAAATTGAACGTTTCTTACAGCATGAATTGTCTTTACCTAACTAAATAGAGTGCTAAGGAAAATGCATTTATCCTTAGGCAGAACATAAGTACACATGGTTATGAAGGTCAGCCTGGTTTCTAATCTGAGTGAAATATAAGTACCATATTTAGCAGATGCATGTACAAGTATGCCCATACAAGAAGAGAGAGTGAGAAAAGCAATTATAATTGCTATTCCCCAAATATATCATGAATTCTCAGATTTTCATATTATGCTTTTACATTCCAAGAACAAACCTTCACAGGTCTTAGGGGTCCAGGGGATGGGGGAAGATAAGAGAAGTTTCAGCTTCTGGCAGGACTTTTTGTTTGGTTAAATGTTAAAAAAAAAAAAAAAAAAAGGCAAAAAACATCTTCAGTGAACTTCAATCCTTTTTGTGATCTTTCCAAAAATTAAATTAATCCAAAGAGCAAACTTTATTCTAGGCAAAGTTAGATGGCAAAATTCTGCTCTCAGTGCAACACTTTAGATGCCCATGAATTGCATGAATCTGTCACTGGAAGTTGAATTTGATGCCAAATGTCTGTGTTTTCAGCATCTATTGACAGGCCTACAAATAACATATCTAACTAGTCTGCTACAGAGAGAATAGTCTGATCTTTGTACCGTAGGGAGCTTTTGTATTTAAACAGCATTAAGGAAGACAACTTGGCATAAGGATATTAAAGTGTTTTATACGTACATACAAAGGAAACACCACTGATTTCGTCTTTGATCAGTATTCAAACAAAATCAAAGCACATCCATAGTCCTCAGGTTTTTTTAGGCTTAATACCCATTTTATAGACAAGGTAGGTCCTCTACCATGTATGACATCATTATGGCAATGCATGTGGCATTTGCCTTCCTTGCTTCTTTTGTTTCGTGCTTTTAGGAGATATGTTAAAGACAATTAGAAAAATAATTACTGCTCATTGGAGTTGTTCCCTTTTTTAAACAAATAGACTTTTACACATCTTGAAAGGGTGAAAAAGTTAAGAAATTCTATGCAGGTACTAGAATGGCACAGCTGTCAAGGTCTGATCTTTCTTCGTTTTTTAATTCTATTATAGCACAGGAAGAGAACAAAAATTCAGTAGAAAAGAATTAAAGTAAAATCATTACATTTCCGATAGCAAATCATGACCAATTGTGTGGTGTCACTGAAGAGCATGAAGTGCAGTAAAGTCTAAAAGCTGTAAGTGCCCCATTATTCATTTTTACTGAAAACCTAAGAGGGCTTCTTGTAAACTCAAAATTTGTCATACCCCCCTTAAAGTAGGCCTTTCAAGATTTCTAACAATTGCTTCACTACTGACTTTCAGAACCTTGAGTTATTTCTGTGTTTATGAGGTTCACAGCATTTACGGACATTTAAAGTGCTGTGTTAAGAAGCAAAAATACAAAGTGAAAATTTTGGCTACCAACAAAAAACTAAAACCAGTGTTCAAAATACAAACATATGGAGATTGAGAAAAGAATTGCTTCCTCTCTTCCATTTATTCACTTCAGTGATTTTATGTCTTCACTTCTAGCCTTTGCAAGGATTATACTTTTAAACCAAAACCTCTCAATCTAATAACTGAAAGGAATTTCTTCAAAATCTGGGATATCCACAATACTTTTCAGTTTATTGTTCTCTGAAGCAAAAAATGCAAACAACAAATAAAACAGTTACCAAAGTGGACTTCAAAGTTACCGAATGCTGATTGCTTGGAAAGACATTGGCCCACACTAACATTTCCCATATTCCCCAACAGGCTGATTGGTCTAGTTTGAATTTTAAATTTGATCACACAAAAAGAAATATTGCACAGGCAGAGAGATCAGAAAAAGAATCCCTGTTCCAGACTCAATTTTTGGAGTAGGTAACATCTCTGAACAGCTTATCGCCACCTGACTGTTTTCCTTACTTTACTCCTTGTGCAAGTGAGTACATATGCATGCTCCATTTCAACATTTTTTCAGTATCTTTTTGTAATTCTTTAATCTTGTATAACCATCCACTGCCTCATTTCAGTTCACCTCAGTATTTAGGATAATTAGATAGAATCTGTCCCAATACCTCTGCTCTGTAATAGAAAACATCAGTAAGAGATAAGTCCTACTGCCTCATGCTGGACGAATACCTCCATACCAGGAGACCATTTCTTCTGATTGCAAGGCATGCCTTCATGATTACCCTGCCTGCTGTAGCCAGCAACTTCTTGACATGTGCCATTAGCTGCCAGCACCAAGCCAGGCATTACTCTACACTCCAGCACAAGGTTAGCTTCTGACCTCAGGCAGATGAAGCCATCTGGCCTGGTTCCTTATTGCTTGTAATGATGACGATGGACCTCAAGCATTAGCTCCTGGCTATGCCAAATTCTGACTTTTTTTTCTTTCTTTTTTTTTTTTTTATTTGTTCCTCTCCATTCTGTAATAGGCAATTAAGAGATGAAATTGCACCAAGTACATGACAAAATGCCTAAAGAGAGCTATGCTTCTTAGGAAGGAAACTTACAGCCTCAGTACCAAGCAGCAGCAGCAGCCTGCACCCATCCTGTATTCCACAATCTGTAATTTCAGCTACATATCTATTTATTCCAATGCTGCAGTATTCCATTTCTGAATGAGTTCCCACATCATGGTGACACATGCCTAGCATTATTGCATTTTAGACAGCCATCTGTACTGATATATTCAGCCAATAATTTGCCACCAGGAAATTGGTTCTTGGGAATATATTTCTTATGCAGAGTGCATGCATGCCTGTCTCCAATTTCTAAAATCCATATATCCTTGACGTTACTTGTAGGAAGCGGAAATCCTATTTCATCCTGAGCTGCCTGTGAAACATAATGCTTGGTATTAATTAACGGGCAAAAAAATTTATGCCATAGTTCATCAGCAAAACCTTAGCATTAGTGTAACAATCCCCGAAAGAATAAGTAGTAGCATGCAGATGCCAGCTATCTAAATATGGCAAATGGCAGGGAAGAATGAAATAGGTCTAAAAGGACATGGATCCTCTAACTGGTGAAAGATACGGGCTAAAAATATACTTCAGTGCAGATAAATATAGAATAATGATTACAAGAAAAATAATCCAAACGTGGGTTGTAGCATTTAGTGGCGCAATCTTACAGTACCCTGGAAAAGAAAACAGCCAGGTAGTTATTAACGAATAATCCTTCAGTATATTATCAAACCAGTTTATGATACCCATATGTAGTAAGAAATGGCTACCTAACTTCAGATCATTAAGTCCATTTCCTGTGACACTAGAACCTAGCTCACCAGATGGGAGACACATGAAATATGAAAAAGATACTAAACATGTAGTTTAACTTTGGGCAGAAAGCCAAGGGTAGTAGGAGCATGGGCAGGCAGCTCACAAGCGGGGCTGAGGAGGTAAGAGTTCCTCAGCTGAAAAGCGTGGTTCAAATTATATGCAATGCAATTTTTATATCTATCTGCTAAAGTAGGGGTTTTTTTTCTTTTTTTTTTTTTCTAGGGAGGGGTGGAAGGGGGAGAGAGAATTAAAAATGGAAAGCTTGAAAGGAGAGTTCGACATACTAAATGAGAAAGAGAAATTCTATTACTTTAAGCTAAGAGAGATGGACTTCTGGAAATAAAGAATTTTCTTTTAATTATCAGAGATTTTCTTGTCCTTGCACAGACACCAGTCTGCTAATCAGAGGCTTTCACAGCAGTTAATCCCACTTTAAGTGGGATTAGCTTTAATATTTAAATAAATAATCTCTATGGCTTTGCAGGTTTTGGGTGACAGGAGTCTGGGGAGGAGAAAACTGGCAATAATGGGAAAAAAAATGAAGCCTCCATCCTCCACCAGATCTGGAGGGTAAGAGGCAAAATTGGGAAAACATTCCAAAGGTCTTCCACAGCCCTGGAGGAAATTTCAGAGAACTGATCAGCCAGTTGAAATAAATGTAAGTTCAGCTTGTTCTTGGAGGAAAGAAGACATTCATAAGTATCTCCACTTTACTAAGTCTTTCCAGAAAGAATACATGTTCATAGCAAAAAAGCAGTTTCCAAAGTTTTCATGAAACCATACATAAATATTGTTTTGACTTACACAGAATCATCTTTGGTGTGGATTTTTTTTTTTTTTTTTAATTTACACAGTACCACAAAACTGCTACATTTTGTAACAGATGTCAGCCAGTTATTTGTATTTCAATAAATTATTTACTGACAATTTAAATATTTTTATGCAAAAAATCACTTAAAGATATTTGTTTCCTCCCTGTATAAAATAATTTTTCACTTCTGTGTGTTTTGAACTTCTAGAGACCATCATGACAATCCCATCACAGTCAAAACTAGAAGTATCACTGCACTGTTGCCTTTTACAGTACACCAATATTTTACATAAGATACTTTTTTAGATTCATGAGAAGGATTTTTAAACCAGTTTAGAATTAGAAAGGATAATCCATTTCCTTGATCAATTGCAGCTTACATATAACAACAGGCTTTGAGAAGGAGATAACTTATGGTAGCAAAAGGGATGGAAAGATTTTGCAATAGGAATCACATCTGAGAGATATTTTTTAGGATAACCCTGTTAAATAAAAGTAAAACATAAGCTATTGCAAAAAGAAGTTAGGTCAAGAGAAGTGACCAAGGCATATACTTACTCATCCATCATTAACTGAAGATCATGGTTTAAGCTGGCACCAGTGCAAGCATTGGTGCAGCCTCATACTGCCTCCAGGGAGGGAGCCATTGTAGATTAAACCCCTCAAACCCACTCGTCACTGCATGGCCCCACAGAGCGGACACAGAGGGGACACAGAGAACCAGCACTTGCAGTAAGGTGTGTGGGTGAGGGCAAAGGCAGCCCTGCTTCTCCCACCAGCTTCATCACTTTTTGCCTGGTTTGCAGAGCTATGACATAGTACACATTCTTAGGACAAAGGATAAGATTTTAAATTTTTTACTGCCTGCTTCAAACAAAACTGATAAAATAAAGAGTACTCCAAGCTTCTTAGCTCTCCAGGGCTGCAGATCCTGGAAGAATCATCCCAGAAGGAAAAATTCTCATTTTTACTGAAGTCTCCCTTGCAAGTACTCTGGGTAAGGAACCACAGAGCTGATGTCAACGGCACTTAGATTGGCCTTTTGGCATTACTAGAAAGAAGAAAAAAAGGAAGAAAAAAGCCAACCCAAAAACAGATGCCCATAAGCTGACTTCTAGGTTGAAATTTGTTGCATATGTTCAAAAAATACAAGCGACATTTGCTCCCATGTATTGTAGGCAGCAGTAACAGAAATTTGACATGTCAAATAGAGTACATGCCACTTAATCTATCCAGCTTGAGATCTGGAACACAGTGTGCTACAAAGACCTGGGAAAAAGGAAAAAAAAAAATGGAGAAACATTAAATATATGTGAAATGTTATGGAAAAAAGTGTAAACTCTGTTTTTCAGCCCCCAGCTTCACGATTCTTCCTTTCTGATGCAAATAGCTTCCAACAGAAAGATTTGGGAGTGCAAATTTGTATGAAATGTTGGCAATTCAAAAAATAAAATGCTGAGAGGAATGACATAGTTTGTTTCCTTCAAAATTTCTAAAGTTCTTTTTTTTTATGAAGCACCAGTAGAGATTTCATAACAGGTCAGAATTAAACCTCCCTGAAATGTTAAATACTAGCTTCCTCCTCAGTCCTTCAACAGGACAATGTGTGGCAAAAGTCAAAAAAACCCTCTGTATTAAAAAAAGATGCTGAAACAGTAATTCAAAGAGTTAACAACCACTGCAAATACATTTACTGCACTTCATTATAAAGTTAAAGTAAATGAAGCATTTAAAAAGAAATAACAGATGCCATCATCCTGGATGGATAATTAACAGCAGACTCTTTAACACTTATATTTAAATGGGACAGAAACATTTCAAAAAGATTTTTTTTTCTGTTGCAAAACATTTAGATGTAAAGAAAAAAAGACCATTCTCCTCCAACAACCTCCATAGGGAAATTAACTTTTGAACAAAACTGAGAGAACACTTCAGCAGTCCAGGTTTTCACAGTTCTTGAGAGGAGTGTGGGCGAGTTCCTGGATGTAGAAGAACAATGGAGGTGATACCTAACCCACTACCATTCCTCTTGGGCAAAGAGTTTACCCTCCTCAGCCTTGCAACCCCCTGGAGCCCTGTTTACCCAGCTCTGGTGGGCTTTCCAAGTCAGATCTGGCTTGTCTGCACCAAAACATGTGCTGATACAGAGCCAAGAATGTGGTGTCCTCTTCTGCAACATCAGCTCAGATATCGCAGCATGGGGGCACCATCCTTTAGCAGGCGCTTGGTAATGAAAATAATAATACTTTTTTCCATATGCATTCTTCTTCCACTGTCACTTGAGCAGCTTTGGTTTTTTTCCACAGCCCTGGTTTTGCGGAGATGCACAAAGCCAAGGTTTGCTCAAACCTATTCATCACAAAGCTACACCTAGTTTGCCGTCACTTGGCACCTTTTTTGGCTGCAACAGTAGAAAAACTGGCTTACGCTGACAGAGAGGTTGGAATCCTCTCTGTCTTCTAGAGGTGATCTCTCAAGGTAAGGATTAACACATTGTTTAGACAGCCTGCAGAAACAAAGCTACTTCTGCCATTCTCTCTGCCATTTCAAGGCATCAGATAACACATTTCACTTTAATTTGAAGGAATACGAAGGCCTTTGAAAAGATGGTGAAACCATCAGCTCCCAGGTGGTAAAACTCACTACAAGTTATCGGCTCTGAACGTTGAGGTTAGGGTAAAATACGTGGCTGTTCAGAGGCTTGGTATATATCTGCTAAAGGCTGACCATCATCCAGGCAGGACATCTTATTCTCATCCTGGGCCCCTTCAGTTCAACCATCAGCTGCCCCAATATATCGTTTCAGGCTCTGAGTGTGCGTTGCTTATAAAACACAGCCTTTCAGCTAAACACAGGTTTCTCACTTTCCTTTTCTGTTTGCCAGGCTGTATGTGTACAGATTATCTTCCGAATTGAGACACACAGATGCTCTCCTTATTAATGCGAGAAAATAATAGTGCCAAGGGGCATTATAGATCTGTTCATTCAGCAGGGAAAAAAAAATTGCGCAATATGATGAAGTCAGACAAATACCAGGAAATTAAGGACAACCCTCCCCCTCAACTATTTACTTGTCAAACTGATTTTAAGTTTGAATATGCAGTCTGTATATTTCCTTTTCATATTAGCAGGTGCCAATTAATAATTGAGCCTTTTGACAATCCTAGCACTAGAAACTTAGCATACAGCAACAGCAAAGCATGTAGCGTGTTCCTTGCTTGGTAAAAAAAAAACCAAACTGAGACTTCAAACAATAGAACAAAACAGGCTCAATCTCATAATCAGGAACAACTGCGTTTGCCTGTGCCTACGTAGAAAGCAAACCTCCAGCTCAAAGCGTGCAGAGGGTAACTGATGAATATGAACATCCAAGAATGATTATGACAGGAAGTTTACATAATGGTAACAGTATCTGTCATACTTTGCGATTCTCCCACATGTGATATCTGATGTCTGACAGTGACTCATGGGCCACGACTCTCGTGTGGCTGCTCAGTTAGGTATGACTAAAAGACAAACCCAGATTCATGTAAATGGCATGCACGTGTGCCCCGATGCTGACAGATAAGTGGGCGTTTATTGGTGCTGGTGTCAGACACCTGTATGCATCATCAATATTTAGAGGAAGGCACATGGGCACTAAATTGCACCTTTTGTATAACCGTGATTTTGAGATGTCTAGGAAGAGAAGTGATACTCAGAGTCACAGTCCCCCACCTCCTGATAAGTCGGTAAGTTAGCATTTCTGTCTCATTTTCATTTTCCCAAAAATCTATGTGTATGAAATAGCTATAGGCAACTGCCCAATGCCTTTGCATCTGCTAGAGCTGTTAAGTAGCTGATGAGGTCTTTTTCACAAGATCTGGCTTTTCTTTAATTAATTATTTAGATTTCTTTCTTTTTTTTTTTTTTTTTACAATTTTTGAAGATATAGAATCTGTTCCAGCAATATGGCAAGTGCAAATGCTCCTATTGGAGGCTTGCTGATATCCAAGAAGATGTCTTAGTCCTGCTCATAAAATTATTTTTTGAGCATAAAGTTGGAAGTATGTATATATGTATGTATAGAGAAGGGATATTAAGATCATAAATTTCCAGTATCTGAGATTTGCCTATGGCTCCTATGAGAGACATTTGTTTTAATGGAAATTACTACAGGACAGTCAAGTTCTTCATGACATTGGTATTGCATATCAATATCTTCAATGATACATAGAGAAGGTAATGGGCTATATTCAGTCCTTAGTGCATAGTAAAACTACCACTGAAACTGGAAACTGTCGACTACATACAATTATGCTTATATACTTCAGTTAACTTGAAAAAACAGGTAAAAAACCAAGCTTTTTTCTTTAGTTAGATGGGTTGGTTTAATACTATTCACCCTACAAATTGTTAGTTTATAGATAATGTTTCATGTATATTTTCTTACTCAGGCTAAGTTCTCTGAAATGCAGCCTGATTTCACAGGTTCCTTCCTTGTAAACTTATTTGTGAAGGGAGGATCTCCCAAGTTCGATGGCTGTCTGCTGTGGATGAAAGTGAGGCAAAGGACTGTAAAACAAATAAAAAAGGGAGGGGTAAGATCAAAGTACCTCATTAAGAGCAGTACATTACAGCCTTGACCAACCTCCACCTGCCGAGATTGTATATACAAGTCTGTCCCCAGTTAGCTGATAGCCTGTTTCTGCAGTGCCAGGGAGGGGAGAGGGTGAGAGGGGCTGGGGGCAGGAACAACACCAGTCCTAAAATTACCTGTGCTTCCCCATGTGAGCTGTTTTCTGAGCCATCCTCACAGCAGTGCAGTAAAGGGGGCCAGCACCCTTGCTTCGTTTCTGAGCAAGTTGTGAGGCTGCTCATGATGTTCCCTAGCAGACAACTTGCACTTCCATCTGAATGCTCCTGGAAAGATACAGCACAGATTTAATATTTATCTTAACAGAGGCTCATATTTGTATTGGGCTGTGTAGGCACACGTGCTTACGCCTCTCCTGACTACTGCATATCAAGGAAAAGACCTTGGAGGAGAGACATCTGTATCTACATCATTTGCCATTCAAGTCTGTGACTGAGCAAGGGTGGCTGAGCTCTGCCCTTGCCCTTACACTTTGGCTATTTCTTCCTAATGCCAGTCTGTTCCCCAGCAGAGATGCCAGCCACATTGCGAACTTTCCATGACGAGGGCTTCTTTACCTGGGTATGTCTTTCTTTCTTTGTGCTGCCAGAGCTAGGAGGACTTTGGACCCACCCTTCCAACCTCACAACTGTTTTTCAGCTCTGAACAGGAGCCAGAAACTCTTCTGTGCTGACAATGACGACTCCTCCAGGGCCAGTTTCACACCCACTCCATGTGAGTGCTCCTCCAGCCTGGTAGGGGCTCTTCCAGGCTGTCACATGCCCGGTAGAGCCCTTAGGAAGGAGGACGCATCCCTAGTATTTGAACCAGCTGTCCAGGACTGTAGCAAGGCTGGTCTAAGGAGTTCCAGGTGGCAGAGGCAAGTTGGGATTCACTCCTCTGTTGAAAAGAAGTAAGCAGAAGCGAATGCAATTGGTTTTCCATTTTGCGGTGTGAGCTAGCTTCTGTCCTGCCTTCTACCAGGACACCTTGGCTGCTCTGCTGCCTGTTGAAATTCTCAGGCATTGCTACAAGGTATGTTATTTGGTTAAGATGAAAAGAAAGTTCAGCAGTAAGTAACCCTTGCCTTGACCTGCTTTCAGAAAGCACTGTGTGGCAGCATCAGCAGTGGCTCTGAAGTACCTCAGAACACTTCAGCTACTGCTTTGGGTCATACAGTACTGTCTAAGCAGGAATACTTGCAGCTTAAAAAGTGTTTTCAAAGCCAAATAACCCTGATGTACAACTTACACAGGACACGTTTGGTGCACTAGGTAGTGACCTTGCTGCCATACAACAGCCTGAACAGGTGCCGCCACCATGGTCTCCTCTCAAAGCTGCCAAGGAGACAGGAGGCACTAGGGCGCTATGGAGGGCTGGTGTTAATCATCGTAAGCTACAATGCTCTGGGTCTTTCTTGGTATTTTGAGTTTGACCAGAGGACCAGGACAAAAGTTGTGTATAAATTCTTGTAAAATATCAAGATATTTAAGATAGGGCAATCTTAGCAATCAAATTGAGGGCTCAGATGTGGTAAGCTCCTTGCAGTAGAGGTGGTTATTTAGGAAAGACCCTGTTTCAGTCTAGGGAAATGTGCCTGCTGCAGCATTTGGCCTCACAGCACCGCATGTCATGAAGCTACAGCTGAAATCAAGTCAAACACCTGAGAATGTCCTCAAATGACAACAGCCCTGGCTACAAGCCAGCTCATGGGCTCACGCTCATCACCTCCCACACTGCAGGTGGGCACAAGCATACCTCAAATCCACCCTGAAAGACAAAATTCACATGGGCTTGCCAAGAAGGCAATTTCACAGCCATCACCACTGCCGCTGCCTGCTGGCACTGCCATGTCCCAAAGGGATACTTCCAGAGCCCCATCCCAGAGATGCTGAGGTGGGCTTACCCCAGACCTTGCATTAAGTATGAATAGGTTGCAAACAAGGAGTTTAGAGGCCTAGGAATAGGAGGTGGATTGCCTTAGGACCTAGCTGCTGATTAGGTATAAGAGAGGCACCTAGGCTTCTCTATATGTTTAAATATTAGGGTGCTGCTCTTCTGCAGATGTAAGCTCAACGTGTTTAGACATCTAGCCCAGGGCCTGTGGTGACTATGGAAGCGAGAGAAGTCATGAAGATAAATTCCTGCCAAACACATGGATGACTAAGCAGCCTTAGACACTTGAATTGATAAGATTAATCATCCTTAATGCTTCCTAGATGTGTTTGTTGCACCTGCCCATGGCTCCTCATCAGAGGCGCAGCAGGTATGTCCTTCAGAGATGTAGGCAGGAGCTGCCTTTTCACTTTACATGCTACCTAAAACATCATTAACCAAATCACTAGTGGTACCTCGCAGCCTATATTGTTATATAAATAACTACTAATAACAATAGTTCAAATATTTATCAAGCTATAAAAGTCTCCTTGCCACACCTGTGAGAACGTGATCTGATTCCACTGGAGTAATATCTCACTTCTTAGCAATCACATCCTCAGCAGGTTTCTCTGCCTTGGCAGCTGTTCACCTGACCTGCTTGCCCAATGAAGACCATTATACCTCTGCAGCCGCGACTCAAGGAAATCCATGGTTGATCCTCTTTTTTCTTTCTTTTTTTCTTTTTAATTTAATTACTTACTAATTACCTACTAATAGCCTTACAAAAGGTTCTATTGGTTCTTCTCCAGCTGGACAGGTCAGTTTGTAATGCAGCTTATGAGTATTAGGTCTTCCACCGAAAATGGGAAAAAAGCAGAAAGCAGCACAGTTGTGGTCTCTGCGGCAAAGAATTTACAAAGAGGTTGAACTCCACTTTTAGGGAACAGGTGTATATTGAGGATGTGTGTGAACATCTCCCTCATTTTCTTTCTTTTTTAACTCGTCTGTCCCCTGTCAATCTGACTCCTCCCAGGAGGCAGGGACCACTCTGGAGGCATCTTCACATCCTGGTGGTAGCTGTAGCACAAGGTGGCACTGGAGTATTTTTACACCCTTAAGGCGACTGTTGGTTTCCGTCCTATTAAACTAGGATTTTTCCCATAGGTAATACAAACAAATTAGTGTACCATATAAATAATTACCTTTATGTAAATGTATGTGATAAGATAAATGGAATCTGAAATGATTAACTAACCTTCCATTTAACAACATTTCTGACATTTGATTCAAGGAATGAAGTCCAACCAGCTTTCCCATGCCTTTTACTGTGGAATAGCAAAGATGTGTCGTGGTCATTAAAGTGAGTCAGCCACGCTTTGTTCTTCCTCACCTAGGCTGAAAATATGAAAAATTAGGGGAAAAAATTAAGGAAGCAAACCAGTCAGCCAATTTCTGATGTCCAACTACAGTCAGCTACCACTAGGGGAGGAGTACCTTCTTCTCCATGGCTTGTCTTTATCAGTTTAATTTGATCTGTGCTTGAAGTTAGACTCTGGCTGAGTTGAGAAGCTGGCAATCTAGCAACATTTCCCTAGGGTTGGTCCCAAGCTTACTGAGGCTGGCTGTCAGTAGCTCCATGCAAACATGGCTGTTTTGGTTCAAGGTCTGGAGCTAGGTCGTTCAGTGTTCGTCCAGGGCTTTCTGCACCACACCTTCCTGCGCAGTGTAGACATGTCCTAGGTCTATCATCATTTTCATCTGCCAAGCATTCAGACAAAATAATTAACTTAGCTTTGCTGGCACGCATTCTTTACTCTAAATTATTTGTACCAAAGAGCATTGTTTCAACAAAATCTTTATATTTAAATAATGAAAAATAAACATGAGAAGACTCAACAGTAACAACATTGATCTAAAATGCAGAAAAATATGACTATGTTTTCTGACACAGACAGATAATTAAGAGGATTTTTAAGAGCTTTCTCTGTAACAGGTAGAGATTTAGTGGTATTTCGTGTTAATCACCTCTAGGCTGCGGGGACAGTACCACTGCATAGTGCAAAATAAATGACCAGAAGGCTTCATGGTTTTTGTATTTTTATTTGAAGTGATTTCATATTACAAGCTCATGCCAAAAGGTTCATTTGTTCCTGAGTTTCTGGCTCTGAGCATTGTTATCCTGTGAATGTACGACTGTTTGTCCACACAGTTATTGGAGTGCCTATGAATAGTTTGCAGGTGCCACTCAAGCTTCTCTCTTTTTTAGTCCCAGAAAATACTTTTGACAGCTACTGATCGGTCCATTTTAACCGCCTGCAATGCTGTATCTGCTGTGAATATTACTGTGATTCAGGAAAAAGTCTCTTATCAGGCTAGGAATATCTTTTGCATAAGAGCATACCTGCTGTAGGAGTGTTACACAACACCTCTTGCGATCAGTGGAGGAGTCTTACCAGTCACTTCCCTACACTGTGAATGAAGTCCTTAATTGCTCATGTAAGCTCTTATATCCTAGGGTTTTTTAAGGAATATTCTTGTTGTGTTACCCGGATCTTCTTTATCCAGCCAGAGTTTCAGCCACTTTTTCATTCTGGACATTAGGTTTCCACACCAAGACTTGCCTTGATGCCTTTTGCTATATGCTGCTTCTGTTGCAAAGTTCCCAAAGGGCAGCCTGTGACACTTCTGGGTAAGACTCACATGGTGACATTAGCTGCAGCCATTCTCAATTAATTCAGGTGTTGTTTGAGGCTGTTGCAGCTGCAAAGTCTCCTCCACAGAGGCAAAGTGTTTGCCAAGCATTTGGGGACCCCAAGAGTCTGGACAGGTGGATGTGTCACAACCCAACTGTAACGTTCAGTAGCCCCTTTTTCTCTGAAAGGTAGCAGGAAACTGGCTCATCCTTCTGCTTTCAAGAGTGGCAGGAAAGGGCAGACCAAAAGTTTGTGGGAGCTGAGAAGGGAGAAGGCCTGCAAATTACAGGTTAATTATTTCAGGTCCTGCTGCTTGATGCCCTGCTTGTTGTGCCAGCTTTCCATAAACAAACTTCGGGAATCCTTGTTCTAATAGTATCTTTCTATCTTCTTAATGGTTATGTTTTTTCACTCCATATGGCCACTTCATCTGCATTAAGCCTCCTCACTTATAACAAAAAAAATCCTTCTGTCGTTTCTGTGTTTAGCCAGGTCTGTTGCTCAGATGGTGCAACCACTGAATGGTTAAGCTGTGTAAAATGTTGTTTCTCTAGCTATAGGGCAGAAATAAATATCTCTGGTACCATATCTATTTAACTGAAAATCTAACTAGACCTCCAAATCTGTGCGCTTTGTCGCATATGTTAGAAACAGATCCTCTATGAATTGATTTGTAATAGCCATTCCTACCACCACCTCCTCCTCCTCAGAAGCCTGATTGTTCTCGATTATATCCCGATTGTGTCCAAGGAAAATAGTCTGGATTAACTGAGGCTGAGAGAGAAACTGAATGTTGTTTTAATACCGTAACACTTGGGCTTTGCTGGACCAAAAATCCTGTGTTTCCAATACTAGCTGACAAGGAATGTAAGAAAAATAGATAAGAGAAAAGGAGTAGAGTGAACCTGTGATGGTATTTTCCCATACAAGCTCCTCTGCTCCAGATATCTCTGCCCATTCCAAGCCATATATAATGTTCTTTCACATAGTAAGTCTTTTCTTCCATGAATTTGTCAAATCACTTCCTGTGCACATTGAAACCTTTAGCATCAGCAGCATCCTATGACAAGCATATTTCAGCTATATTTTGCATGAAAAAGTACTTCCTCTTGGTTTTCCTCATTTCTTTTGAACTTGCTGGATTACAATCTTATCTGGCCTACCCTAATTCTTATATGCAAAACAATGACGAGTTGTTCCTGATTCACTTTCTCTGTTGCCACTATTAATTTTACAGATCTCTACCACCTTACTCTAGTGAGTTATTTATTACAGGACCTATCCCATGCTTTGTTTTTATCACTGTTGTTCTCTGTTTCTCTTCTAGTTCTGTTTTATCTTTTTTAACAGAAGGATCAGAAGTGCATGTGGTAGCAAAATCAACAATTAATCTCCTCCTCTCCTGTCCTCTCCTCTCCTCTTGTCCCACAGATTAGCTGTGACCAGACTTGTCATTTTGTTGTGACACTCAAAAGACTTTTGCTAGGTAGGAGGAAAGGATTTTTTCTTTGTGGCAATCGTGACAGATTGTCTCTACTGTATAATCTTCCTCTTGGTCTTTTAAAATATCGTGTTACATTTTTGTTCCATTCAGACTTCTTTTGCTTAAAGTCATGCTTACTATAGAACCCTATGTCTAGAGTGACCTATGGGACCTTTATTAGAAAAGGAAGCTGATTTAATTGGGGACTGGGAAGCTACGGCAGTAGTTTGCCTGCTTCATGCTCAGAATTCTTCTTTCAGTTTCTGGTGATGCATTATTTCTGAATTCCTCCTTGAATGTCTTCTCTTAACAATTCCATTTTCAACATTAACTCACACCTTTATTACCTCGAAGCTGTAAATATGTCTCCAGTAGGCCCCATGGCAAGGCATTGCTGTAAGGCACAATACCTTTTTCACTTAGGTGTGTCTTGAAAGTTTGCCTCTCCTTTCCACCCTTGCCTCCCCTCCTGTCAGGAAATCAGATTTTTCAATCAGAGCATCTGGGCAGCCAGTTCAAAGGCAGGATATTTCTTCAGTAGCACTATAAATAAGCCCATCTCTCTCTGCTCCTCCAGTTCAGCAGCTCAGGCCTCCTGATACCATAAAAGTCTCTGTCATTGGAACCTTTGCTCTGTGATCGCACATTTTGGGGCGATAGGGCAGTAACACACTTTTGAGTCTTCATATGCCAAGATGTAGAAAATCAATGTTAATGTCCCTACAATATAGAACTAGTGAAGCGAAAGGCTATCAATATTGCCAGACACCCTCCTGCACTGGAGGTATGAAGAGAAATGCTACAAAAATAAAAAGAGGTTCAGTGCTTTTTTCAGCCAGTTACTGTTGCGATGGTAATTTGCTGTATAACACAGCACAGGGCAATGGGAATGGAAAAGGGAATGTCTTCTTCATAATTTTCTTAAGAAATGTTTGTCTCAATAAAACAAATAATTGAAAGATTATGCTTTTTTTGCCTGCCTATTAGTAAATGTTACTCTGTCTCAGCACCAGATCAGAAATAAAATGAGAAAATCAAAAAGCAGCATCTAGAAACCTACACTACAATACCTGAAGAGAAAATGTTGAGAAAAATTTTCCAAGCCAGAATTAATGAAATAGTAAAGTAATGGCACTATAAAGATCTCCCTGTAGTTTTAATTAAAATCCTTAGTTCATATCACTTGGTAACAATTGGCTTTATCATATCTTGCTGCATCTGAGGCACAAAACCACCCATATCTTGATTTTTTAAGCCCTCATACCAGCTTCAAAATTTATAATGATTGAACTCCACAGATGAGAAAATAGAAAAGTGAAAAGAGACAAGAGAACAAGTCAAAACAATCCATTCAAACCAAACTGTTTTTTAAAAGCTGAACATTAAATGTCTTCAGAATGTTTCATTTCAGGGTTTTGACAGAGGCAAATTTTAAAATCTTGGAATACATGGTAGAAAAGAAGTCAACAGCTTTTGTCAGCAAGTAACACATAAATGGGAATTATTTCAATCATATGAGAATCTTAACCTTTGCAACTGTGCCTTTCTAGGGATATTTCAAGTTGTGCATGAACTGACACTCTTTTGTATGCTCATACAAGGCATGTTCTTGTTCTTTCAGTTTTCTTCCCTGTGTCTGTTGCCACTAACCTCTTCCTTTCCGGCTACATCCTGAAACAATTTCTCAGTGCACTCCAAGTGTTGCACATGGCTATCTATTGCTTTTATTTAGCAATAGGGAAGAGTTGTGTTGTGCACGACTTCTCTGTTAATGTACAAATATCAGCACCACATTTGGCACAGTAAAAGTCTTTCCAGGCTGGCTACATATCAAAAATAAATGGATGTTCAACAGGTGGATTTAGCTGGTGTTTTATTTTCCTTTAAAAATCCTTTTAATAACAGCATGACTTAAGCAACTTCAGAAAGAAAGAATGCTGACTGCAAAGAGCCAAATAGAATAAAGCTGTGAGAAACGTGTTCATACAGCGTATTTAGATGTACACTGGATTACAAACTAGCTGATTCCCTAAGAACGCCTACAATAAAAAATTTTGTTGTGAATAGCTCTTTCTATTACGAACCAGCTGTTTGCAGATTTATGCAGGTATCACTGTGCAACCCATTAAAAAGAAAAAAAAAAGAAAAGAAAAATAACATAGCTTTAAAAGAGTAGAAAAGAGCAAATTTGATGGATTATATCAGAAAAAAAACCAACCAATTCTCACGCACAAAAAAATATTTTAAGTACGCCAGACAGGGATGTACAGGCACTTAAAATACAGTATCCTCTAGGGTAACAAACATGCAGACGTGGTATCAGAAAAAGAAGTTAGGCATTTTGAGTGCTGCATATTGTCAAAATATATAAAGTTGAAAATAGATATTCAATATACAGTGAAAAAAAATCTGAATTATTAAATCCATGCTGTTTTTTCTGGGCAATGTTTGCTCATGACAGCTATTTCAGTGACACTTTTTTCTAAAAACACTGAAATAGTCACAGCTTTTACTACATTTTTTTATGCTGAAAGAAACACAGCTTAGTGTTTTCTGTGGCATGTAAAATAATTTTAATATTTGTACCACTGAAAGACATGGTCAGTGTTCTACTACTACAAATGGTTATATTTTGATAGAAATTCACTGGTGATAGGATGATTGGTGAGCTGTGAATGCATGTGTAAATAATGAATTCAGAGTGCACAGAGCTGTCAATTTCTGGAAATAAATAAATCACATTCTGGGTTATTTTACTAAATGAAAGTGTGTACATCACTGATATATAAAGTAATACTTCATTTCTATCTGGGACAGAGAAGATTTTCAGAATAATGTGGAGTTTTTTAATCTACATATTGTAGCGGAAATGTACACATTTATGTGAAACACATGGAATACACACTCAGAAGTTCAGGGTGGTTTGGCAAAGATGTTTTTCCCAACAGTAGGAAAATTACATATTCTGAAGATGATGGTTTTAAAAAAAAAAAAAATCCTAAGGGAAAAAAAAATACTCTGGGAAAATCAGGGATTTCTGTGAGTGAGATAGAGTAGCCATCTACTCTGCTTCCAGAGCGAGAAACATGCACAGCCTCACTGGCAGTCAGGTATCCCAACAGTGCCCCTCCTGGCCAGGCATCAGGAGGGTGCCAGGACCCCCAGCCCTGCAGGAGGATGGGGATGTCCCGGGGGTTCCCCATCACCTGCCATTAGCAGCATGGCCATCCCTTGGAGGAAGCCTGGGGCCATAGGGCCAACACAGCATGCATCCATCTGCTGGAGCTCAGCCTACAGTCCAGGAATGGTTTAACCTCTCTGCTTCCCAGAACACCTCCCTTTTGATGAATATGCTTTATTTCCAGTGGAAAGCTATTTTCTTGTAAAAGAAAATCTTGTAATCAGAAGTTATGGCTATTTCCTTCCGGAGGTTGTTTTCTACAACAAAGCAGTGCAGGTTGCAAAGCTTGTGATAAATACGGTTTTAAGGTCAACGGCATGCCAGGCAACTGTTTTTTACCTGTATGTGCCAAGCTGTGCAGGATCAGGTGTTCGTTCTTCTGCCACATTTTAAAAGCAAGTATGTGAGCTATTACTGCAAAACACACCCCATCACAGAATAATATAGTAACAATAAAAAAGCATCGCTGCCTTTCACACAGTGTACTCTGCCACTATTAGATTTTGGTCATTGATGGAGCCAAACTAGTTTCTGATATAAATCCACAGACCTCTATGTTTGTTTGGGGTTTGGGGTCTGGGGTTTTTTTTTTTCACATTAGGAAACAATTAATTTCGTGGTGTTTATAATCTGTTAAAAATAACTACACCTATTTTTCTCTTTTCTACAGTCTCAATTTTCTGCAGAGGATATCACATGAAAATACAGTGTTATAAATCTAGATGAACCTGCAGACACATTTATTCATGATGCGTTTTAAGAGCTTGAAGCACAAATGCAATTCAGCTCACTAGCTTTCCTTTCAATAGTCCTGAGGCATATAGCAACAGCTTATTATACTGATGTACTATACAGATTTCTTTTTGCCAGTTCTCAAAAATCAAGCGAGCCTATGTAACCAAATTTAAATTATAATTTTTTTGATCACTTCTCTTTATCTTTCTACTTGCAACACACTTGCTCTACTCACTTGGTATGTACCACCACCGTGAATAGTTGTTACCCAGTTTGTGCATTAATTCAGGTGACTGGCATAAGCTGTACCTAGCATGTTTTCAGGTGTTTAGTTCAGTTAGAAATTCATCATGTAGAAATGCTGACCAGCACTAATCTCTCAGGGCATGTATGTATGACTATGGGTGTAGGTAGGATTAAGGTTAGCTATTTTTTGACTCAGTGACATCTGGCAGAGCATTTCTTGCAATTCCAAATATGCCTGCACAGCTAGTTAATGTGTTACAAGATCTGGTATAAGTGTGAGATTTTTGTTAGCCTCTAACTTAGCATCAGTCAGATGTTTCCAGAAGCCTAGCTGAAGTCAGAATAAGCTACCTGCATTTAACAAAAAATAAAAAGTGCTGTGTCCTTTCTTTTCTGTTTTCTCCTCTCTAGAGGATCGAATATAATACATCACCAATGCACTAATTCTAGTGCCCACAATGTTGGCCTAAAGGAACAAGGCAAGGATTGGAAGAAGATAGAATGAAGAAATTTAGAGTGCAGAAGACACTTGAGTCCAGCATCTGCAGGTGAATGAGAAAGGGAATGGATGGAAACTAGTTTCAATCTCAGCTCCCCTTCCTCCCCCCTGGCTTTCTTTTCAGTTTAAGAAGCAAGAAAGAGGTCATGGTGCTTAATTCAAAGCTCTTCAAGTTATCAACCAGCTGTTTATCCATCAGGAACCAAAATGCTCTGACAGAGATCAGTGAAAACAGCCACCATCCTCCTATTTCCTTCACAACCTGCATTTTAGAGTGTTCTCGATTGGAGGGAAAAAACCCTTTCTAAGCATTCTGAGTCACAAGCCTCCATTCAAACAGCTCCCTTCAAAGGTATCTTTTGACACAGCAAGAGACTTTTTTCATTTGGAAGAAACTACTTTGCCTCCAGAAAGTGGTACCAAATACTCGTCCCACATTGCTTCCTGAGCAGGAATGTTTCAGCCCCACAGCCACCACTCAGCCTGCAGGATCCGGTGTGCTGCAGGATGACTGCCAAAGGACAGTAGACATCAGTCCAGTGCAGGACACTCCCCTCCCTCCTTCCCATCCAGCAGGGATACCGGTGCATCCATTCCTGTGGCTTATAATATTAGAAAAAATAAAAATGTCACCATAAAAGCTGGTTTTTACAGAAAGCCTCCTTCCCTGGGTCTCTCTCGAGCTCACTGCCTCATCCCCTTTCCAGTCACTCCTCCTCCCTGCCTGGACACATCCCTTCCCACCCCCTCCTACACCCCAAGCCAAGGGCTCAGAGCAGGTGAGGGCTGCCTGGGTGCCAATTAGGAGAGCACCTCAGCCCTGACTATGGATCCTGGGCTGGCCCTGGTGTCCCAAGGGTCTGCACAGGAGCCTCAGGTCTCCTTGCGTGAGTGAACAGCTATAAATATTCTCAAATGTGGTGGCTCCCACACACTGAAGACAGTTTTCTTTAACCTGAGAAAAATATTAATGATTATTCAGGTAAGCCTTCCTTAATACCTTTATTCCTCTGTTTCCCACCTTACAACAGCAAATGGAATTAAACTGTCAGACAACTGCTGATGTGGGAGAGGAAGAGCAAACACTGACTTGTACATACATATTTCTTAAGGATCTGCCTCTTATTTTACCAAAAACAGTCTTTTGTTACTCAGCCTTGGAAAGTTTTGATGATTTAATGAAGCTTTTGAGCACCGCTCCTTCTCCCATAAGGGAAATGTGAGGAGAGCAGAAGACTTCTTCACAGCCCTATACTCCACAGTTAAGGTTTTGTTCATCCTCTCTGACTCAAGCACACAAGGGAAAAGCCTAAAAACTTATTACCAGAACACAGTCTCTCCTAGACATTTCCCATGTGGTACATGAGGTGCAGGTGACCTAGCTCAGCACCAGAGGATGACTGCAAAGCAGCACACAAGAAGTACTAAGAACCCCAAGGAGACACCATCCTGCAGACATGCGACAGTAAAGAGCCACTCACAAAGGACACAGCCCAACCAATGCAAAGGCATAGGTTGTACCCAGACATCCTCGTAGTGTGGAGTAGGGGAGCCTTCCCCAACCGCCATGTTGGGTGGCTCTTCTTTCCACAGGCCCTTGCTCCAAAGGGCTGTCCATAGGTGTTGGTTTTTACTTCTGAAGTTGAAACATTTCCTGAAATGTTGACAAAACTTGTCATCACTAAATATGTCAAACTGTCTGGAGCACTGTGTAGGCTCCTCCTGACAGCTTGCCAATGTGTCTTAACCAGTGTCATTTCATTCCTGGTCTTTTTTGCCGTGTCCAAACCCAAGACATACCGACAAATGAAAGTTAACTCTGAAACTCACTCTAACTTTTGTCCTAATGTGGCTTCAAGCCAAAGGCAAAGAGTTAGTGCTTTAATCCACTTCACCATCTATCCCTCTGGGGGTTCATAACTCAGCCATGAATGTTTGTTTTGAGTGGAAACCTGCAGTGCAGGTTCTCCGCCACAGAGCCGTGGCAAGGCGGCAGGCAGCAGCTCTCCCCACAGAGAATGCGGTGGGGAAGCAGTGAGAGACCTGGGGGAGAGGAGCCCCTCTGCAGGGTGGGAAACATGCCAAGGTGCAGTGTGGAAAGGGAGAGAGGGAAAAATTACAAGACATATATACGATAACACCTTCACATATGGCTTGCACCTTCTTACTCTGTTATGGCTTGGCTGTCTTGGCTTTTCATTCTGTGAGCTATGCACAGAGACTGGGGCTTTCTCTTGATCCTGATTAGGCAGTGTTGCTGTCAGTGTAATGCTCTGAATCATCATAATCACAATTATAATAAGGTCAGTGTGACCGGGTCTTATTTCTAAAACTGACCATTTTTGTACTTGTGAGCAAATATTTTGATATCTTTGCAAGTTTTATGCAGCTTTTTATAATGCAGAATAAGATTCAAGCAAACAATACACTTTATCTGAGGTCCTACCACTGGGCTGCCTGCATGTCTCAGGCTTTACAGTGTGGGGGGATTTATAATGCACTCATGAAGAGTGAAAATGCTATCGCCATTTTACAGAAGAGGAACTGAGGTACAGAGAAGCTAAATGGCTTCCCTGAGGTGACGTAGGATGTCTCAAATTAAGCAAAGAATGGAAATGTTTCACAGAATCTAAATCACTGAAGTCCCATGGTGGATTTCCAAGCATGGGGGCACTGAGATGTGAACTATGACCTTTACTGGCTAAAAAATAAAATTAGATATCCTCTTCTCAGAACACAAGGTACTTTATATATGCTGTGTTTACCGACAATTTTCCTCGGTTTTGATTTCTAGAGTTACATCTTTAATTTCTTTAATGCAAAGCTTGGGGGAATTATATCAATAATGGACCTAATGAAAGATTTTTCCATTTCTAAAATCCTTTTTCTGTTCTGACATGCACCTTCGAAACACATCTTATTGAACAGCTCTCTTGTTTTGCTTAGGTAGCTACTCCTTTCTTTATAAACCTTTCCTAGCAGTTAGTTAATCTGAATTTTGAAACTCCAGAAGGAAAACAATCTTTTTAACCTACTGTCATCTATATAAGGGTATACATACAGCTATGCTTGATCAAAGGTACATCACCAAAGATCATTATGGACGTAAGCATGTTAAATAATACTTTATTTAACATGCTTAACATTTATTTAACAGGGCACAGTCACCCAAGCCGTAAATTTCCTGACCAAGTTTCAGTACAAAAGTACATGGAAAAACATATTGTTTATCAACTACCGACAAGTCAGTATGAGAATAGACATGATTAAGCAAGTGTGTGAATGTGAATAGCTGAAAAGTTGAGGTGTTCTTGCAGCTCTAGGTGTGCAATGCTGCACAAAGATCTGCCCACTTAATTCTGGTTGAGAGTTCATTAAATGATCAATCAACAGCTCACCCACACAGCCATTTACCTTCAACGGAAAAAGGGACAGAGCTTGCACGGGAAGAAGAGCCACTTATTTAGGTAGGCAGTTGCAGAAGCTGGAAAGCTGAAGGATGAACAGTTCTGATGAGAAAAATACATGCCAGTTTCCTGTGGTACCTCAGTGTCTTCTGTAGCAAGCCGTATCAAACAGTATGAGTGGTGGCACAGCCTACATAATTTTGTGCTTCATAGAGGAAAATGGCCACAAAAAAGGTGTTGAATTAACACAACAGCCATAATCAAACACTTGCACAGGGTCTTTCAACAGAATATAATCACCTGGTTCGCAGCCATCCTTGTTGTCAGTCCACATCACACTCCCATCAGTATGCAAGTAACAACACTTCCTATGCGGCCACACTGATGAGGCATGTCTCTGGGCCATCCAACTGCATCTCTGACTTCCATACATAAGCAAGCCCGCTTTAGCCAAAAAAGTTGCACAAGAATGGCTTTTGCCAGATGCCACTTAGCAGCTCAAAAATGCAACAAGTGGTCACTCCCACTTCTTGAGTTGCTGAATCATTAACAGAAAAAGTAGAAAATTATTCATCATATATGCATGAGATGGGTGAGTTGCAATGGGTATGCTGTGCCTGGTAATCAGCTGTCATGCCTCAAAGAAAAATCTTTGCATGATTTCCAAACAGTATTTCACTATATGCTAATCACATAAAAAGCTAGAAAGCTTACTGAGATACCACCATTGATGTCCACAAGTCTGAGATCCACGGATCCTTATACCTGCATACTTTGCACTATAAGCACATGCACCACCAGTACACCATTAGTAAATGTAGATGCACAAAGAAGAGATGTACGAAGGTCATTTTAGGAATATTAACTTAAACCTCTTGAAAGATACGCTCACATTTCAAGCACATCTGAATCCTGTGAATACACAACTGATTTCTCTTCTACATCTTACTTTGTCATGGCATTACAAAAAGTGGCTCAGCTCTGCTCGTTAATATATGCCACTTCACAACCGTCAGCCCAAGTGAAAAACTGAGCCAGTGGGCAGGCAGAATAAGACATTACTGAGGATCCCCTTTGAGACAGTAAAATGAACAATCAAACCTAGTATTAATGTAGGACATCAAAAGATGCCTCAGCAGAGGTCACCCATCTTACCTGTCTTCCCATTTCCAAAGCCAAATTAGCACAAACATTCTTTGAAGTATTTGTGTTTACTCAGGAGCTGTTAAATCATCACTGGGTACTGGTAAAGATCTAATGACTAAGCAAAAGCATTTTGCACCTCATTTCAACTGTGCATGCTGCTTTGAACGGAAGTCACAGAGCATGCTCTAGTCTGCTAGTGCCCGACTGCAGAAAAGCGCTTGCGGCCCACCAAAAAAAAGCCTGGTCTAGGAAAGCCTTCAGACCACAGCGTTACACACTGGCAGTCACCACCTGCCTGTCAGCATAAGCAATCTGTTACCTACCCCCTCTGTAACCTGTGTTTACCTGGTGGATAGTCTGCTTTTTGTTAAATGGCACAGGAGCAAACACAAGTTGACCTCCTTGCACTCAGTTCCTGGAGTCCTCTGTTTAGTCCTTCTCCACACCCACTTTGTCACAAAAGAAGCAGGAAAAAAACCCACACACACAAAATCACTTGAAAGAGACAAGGAGACAGCTACTGGTGAAACGTCATAGCTCTGTGACTTCCAGGAACCAGCTCTTCCCAGCAGCCATCTATGGACGCAGCAGCATCGGCTGACATACAGCAGGACTGCGTTCTGGATTTTTTGGTGTCTTTCTCCTTCCTTTGGGTGATTATTACACAAGTTCGCTTCGTCGAAATTTGTCTCTTCAGTCTAGAAATAGCACAGAAATAATATTTCAGCTGAATGAGAAAACGCTGACTTCTAATGTTTTCCACAATAGATGGGTTGATGTGAATATGAAAGATGATGTACTTGATTTTCTTTGTTTTTACCAGCCTCTAGAGAGTTTAATCTTTCCAGAAAAGAAATGTCTGTCTGATTTTCTTTTCCTGTGTGACTGGCAGTTCATCATCCTGTAAGACCGAGTTATCTAAAATCAAAAAAGTAGAATTCAGAAGGCAACTTGAGGAGTTCTACTCATCCTATCTGTAGCCAACTTCCTCTATGAGATTATGTTGAGATATGTTTAACTGGCCAGCTACCATCAAAAAAGTGACACCTGGATTCAGTGCCCAAGCTTTGAAAGAAAGGGGTTTTCTTTCTGCTTATTAGCACTTACTGAATTGAAACTGTTAGATTCGGCTTTATAAAACTGGCCTAAAGAAACACATTTTCTTCATGTTTATTTACAAATGTAAGTTTATTTTGCATACTTCCTAATATTTATTTTCACTCATTTTATTTCCCAAAAGAAAGAAGAAAATAGCACGTCAAATATGACACAACAACAGCAAGATTGCTCAGGCCATTTTTTCTTATATTTACAAAGGTTTTTTAAATCCTTGAGCAGGAAAGTTATGCACTGAATATTACTAACAAAGATGGTCCTGATTCACTGATCTGTGGGGATAAGTCTGACCAGCACAGAAGAAGCTGAAAGATGCTGCAGAAAAGGGGTCTCTTGCTTGATGATCACCAACAGCCAGACCTAGAGAGCCACAGCACCTCCTCATACACGAGACCCTGTCCTTTACCTGAGAGAGCACCAGTTGCAACTATTCAGCTTTGATGTTTTCCATCAGCCAAAAAAGCAGAAGACAAATTTAGTTCCTGGTACCTCTAGCTCAAATTCTGGTAAATACAGCCTTTGCCTGCTTTTATTGGACACACAAACCCCTGAGTGACGCAAAAATATGTAAGGCCATAAAACAAATAGATGTTGAGCAAGAGATTCTGCTTTTCTTCCCTAGTCATATGAGGATAAGGTGACATTCAATTACATTAAAAATTGGCAGCTTTGACAAAAGGAAGTCCTCTTTCACATAATTAACGGATGGAAGTCCTGGCCCCAGGATGTCATTGAAAAGAAGTGCTACTCCTTGACTCTTGATGAATCCACAGGGATCTGCACACACTCCAAACCCGGCCTTGTAAAGGAAGTTGTCTCCCTGCGACTTTCCAGGATCAACAGTCTGCAAGATCCAAGGATGACTCTTTGAGGGATTTTATAGGAAAAGAACCAGAAAAAATGCCTCCTTTGACATGTCACTAAATGTTTGTTACATATGACATCTGTACAGCAATTACAAAGATTTAATTCACCAGCAACAGCTAGTGACATGCAGTTTTTCACAACCAGTAGAATCCTGACAACTCTGCTAGAGCTAGGGGATTCACTGCTAATGATTTAAGAATTTAAGATGATTAATACTTTTAGACAACATTTATCAGCTAAAAAAAACTTAAGAAGTTCTACATTTTCATCATGGCCTACATTTTTCTGTTGATTTTGGTGTTTATTTTGATGACCAAAAATCAGATCTAATACCCATTTCAAGTAGCACATCGGCAAAATTAATAATAAACATCTCCTGATGTCAGGATATTTTTTTAAGAAACACTGAGTATAACTCATGACTAGTTATACTCTACTTACTACTAAGTAAGTAGTCCTGGTTCTTTAGTTACCAGCAAATTTTTTCCCATGTTTTTAACAAACATATTCAGCCCTATCTAATTGCATGATAAAAGTAACATCTTCTACACGCTGGAAGTCACCCATGAAGCTCTCTAATTCGGCTCCCCAAGACCTGGAGCGGTATAAATTGAGTATGTTCTACAGTTACACAGTAGTCTTTCATCTCAAGTTTTATTTATAACAGAAGGAGGTGTCTCAAAGACTGCTTGCGTCTAGATAACTGATGGGGGAAAGCAATAACAGGTGGATCCAGTATCAGCCCAAATTGCAGCACAAGTGCCCCGGGTTTGTTGATAGCGAGTACTTTTCAGAGTATACGAAACACTAGACTAGAACTTCATTTCGTAGTTCAAACAACATGAATGTACTGTATAGCCCAGTATAGTTGACTAAGAAGAGGACCAGATTATGTTGGACATCAGTGCTAGGTACTGCACATACAAAAATTGAGGCATACAAACAGTTTTAGTGGGTGAGACCAAAGGTTCATCTCACCCAATGTCCTGCCTCCAAGAGGAGCTCTAGCAAATGCGCAGGGAAAAGTAAGACGAGTATAGGAGCAGCAAGCTTAAAGACCCTTTTTTCCTCAGAGACATTCACGAGAAGTAGATACACAACCAGAGATGTCATTTTCAATGCTGTAATGCAAGTAATTTGAAATAAGTACAGCTGTATTGTTAGAGGTTGAAGAGGATACACGGTTATTAAAAAAAATAATAAAAAATCAGCTTCACCAAACCATTTATCTTATTTTCTTCGCTTCCAGAGAATAAGATCATGACAGTCTGATCTCTCCCATAAGAGACAGGCAGTTGTGCCTCTCTCCTAGCACAAACAGCTCTCCGCGCTTTTATGGGCAGGAGAGAAAACTGCATCCACCAGCAGAGAGGCAGAAGGCGCTGCTACCTGCGATGCCAGCACGGGTACAGCCACACAGAGCCAACCAAAACAAAGGTAGTCTCAGGAGTGTTGGTAAATTGAACACGTTTGTCCCAACGATCAGTGTACTCCAAACACCAACTTCTGTAAGAGCCTTCGATCTTTATAAGAAGGGATGGATGATTTAGGCAGAGCAGCTTAATATCATTTTAACCAATATTTTCCCTTCATAGTGATTCAGTCAAGCGCCTGAAGTGCTAAAACACCAAAACAAAATGCATGTGGTGAGCCAAATACACATGGTCAAGATAAGCACCTGAAAGTTAAGATTTCCATGTGAATTAAAGCACTTTATCTTTTCAGGTTTGCCACTCACTATTCACAGCACAGCTAGGTGGGTTCTGGTCTTGCAGCCTTAAGCATATAAATAGTCACATTTACTACCACTACGCAGGAGAACAAGGACTGTAACAGCATCTTTCACTGTCTTTTTTACCATTAGGAACTGCTAGTGCAGGGGCTACTGAGCAGACACAGTTATAACCTGCAGCTCGATCCTGATCCCAGTTTATGCTGGCAAATCATGGGTAAATCCATGGCAGTCACTGCTGTTAGAGCAGGAGTAAAACAGCTGTGAGCTAAGTGGCATCAGGATCAGATCATCTGCTTGCAGCCTCATACGCTTCCAAAACACTCTCTGATGGGGCTGAAATTTTCCATGATTGATCTCTGGCCAAGGGCGACTCTTCTTTTTTTCTTTTTTTATTTTAAGTACAAGCAAACCCTCCATTTTCTGGAGGAGAGGAAATGTTGAAAAGAGGGCAGAGCAACCCTGTGAGGAACAATTCTGTAACCCACAGCCTTTTTGTTCAAGCCTCTGTATCTTTGTAGTGCAAAATGTGATTTATTACCATAAGATAGTTAATTGTTAAAGGGACAGAAAAAAATGCTATTGGACAAAAAAACTAGGTTTGTCCTGCTTCTTATTCAAACACAACTCCTGCATATATTTTTCCAGTAATTGCATGCATTGTGCAATAGTGGAAATTAGAAAGTAACCACTATACAGCTGTTTATAGAATGGGAGCTAATAAACCTGACTATAAAACATATACATCTTTCTCTCTGTAGTTTCAAGAGTGTAAAAGCATCCTTCTACTGTGTAGAGCCTGAGCAGGGTCCTAACCCACAGGTCCCACATCCAGGAGAAAAAGCAAGCTCAAAACTACTCATCAGGACAGAATCAGAGAGGGCCAACTCATTTGCAAGTGAACAGTTTGCATGAACACACCAAAAAGCACAGACCCATGTAAAAAAGTTCTATTTACTGTTAAAAATAATTTTTAAAAACCCTGTGAATGTACCTTCTTCTGTCTGCTGCAGACTCGGATAAACAACCTCTTTACTAACTCAGAGCAGAAGATGGAGAGCCTGCTTTAGTTTCTCCAGGTTTTTGTTCCCAGCTCAGTGGTTTCTGCCTGAGCGCAGCCCAGATTCCCCGCGAGGTCAGCAGCCATTCAAAATCACTCCTGCTCCCAAGGACCAGCCAAGCCTCATTATATTTCTGTGCAAACATCCTCCTGAAATCGCAGCTCCACTGACAAACAGTTTTGCACAGCAGAAAACAGGGTAAATCACAGTGAGCTGCAAGTCACCGCTTTAGAGTTCCCAGTGAATCTATAAAAAGCATGTAACAGCATAGAGGCACAATATCTTTAAACATGACAAAAGCAGGCAGTGCCAATCAGACCTCAGTGTTGGTCTAAGGAGGTGTTCAGGATCCATGCAAGAGTCAAATTGATAAGATGGTCACACATTTAATGGTTTTCAAATGCAGACAGTGATGGCCCAGCTCTGGCTCAACAGCAGCATGAGCTGTTCAGCAAAAAAGGTTGGTCTGCAATGGGAATCTAACACAGACAGGAAAGAAACACCTTAATCCACAATGGGAAGAGAGAGAGCTGCCTGAAGGGGAGGTCTTCTTACATAGATATGATGGTACACATCACTCCCACCCTGTACTTCCCCTGCTTCTGTCTCTCTGCTGACACATGTTGTCCCGGGAGGACACATCTTCCTGCACCGGGAAGAGGACTGATGGATTTTGTCAGGTTTCAGTTTTTTAGCATATGTATATCCAAAGATAGAAATCACGTTACATTCACAGCAAACATAGGTGGTGTATGGCTGATACCATGAAACAAATATTATCATATGGGAGGTACCAGTGAGGCAGCCTCAAACTTAGCAAGTTACCTGATCAGTCATAGACTTCCTGTGAAATCTTGGGCAAATCACTTGCCTGCCCCACAGGACCACAGAGCACAACTGTCTCAGATATCTGTATCCCCAAACCCCTGCCTCATTGTCCTTTAAATGCTACTTCTGCACAATCCCAGACTTCTTCAGTCATGCTGATATCTCACTCCTAAATCTCACACAAGCTTTTCATCGGCTTCCCTGACAGCCCAATTACATACATTTCACATTTAAAAAGTTACCCGAGAAAAGACATCAAGGGAAATTAGGGTTTCCTTCCCATCCAGGAATGACATAAACACCAGGCTTCAGAAACAACCTCATTGACATTGGGCATCTTTGTCTGTGCTCTATGTTGCTTTGGGAATGTCCATGCGGCATAAAACCTCCCCCAAAGCTTGCTGCAGCCCTGCAGCCAGCCGGCCGGCCAAGGCTGAAGATCCCAGCCCCTTAAACCACAGGATGGGCTGAACACAAGCCGCCCTCATTAAGGAGGAGGGACACCCAAAGAGACTGGCTTTCTTCCCCAGCCAAAAGGAAAGATCTGACCTCCACGTGGGGAGCAGGAGTTGGGACTCATGCCTGCATGGCTGCTGGGGGCAGGCAAAGGGCAGCTGCTTGGCTGGTGGCAGAGGTGTGCTGCAAGACAAGCAAGGGTGGCTTCTGCCTGCAGTGCCCTGTGGGGGCAGCCAGTGTGAGTGGAAGAAGCAGTGGCTGCTGAGTCTGGGGGCACTGGGGAGATGGGGTGTCGCTTCTGTGGTGTGGGTTGCTGCTGGAGTCCCAAAATCATGCTCAAGCCTTGCCGCAGCAGTGATAGATGCTAGGCAGTCCTAACTTGTATGACTAATGCCAAGAGAGGGCTTTGGTCCATGATTCTGGATTTCATCAAGAGTCCTTCCTCAAGTCCAAATTTAAGTCTCTGCCTTCTGTCGGCAAGCTGGGGAGAGCTGCCTCCTCCGCCGTAGGCACTGTGCATGTAGAGCGGGTTAAGGCAGGGAGGCACAAAAATAGTGAGGCAATGGGTGACCACAGAAGCACCATAGTTAGACATGGTTTGTTTAGTGCCAGAAGTATGCAAGTCACTTTGCCAGACAAGAATCTTCCTCCCAGAGAGGCTCCCAAAGAGCCTATCATCAGTTTTTTCAACTGTTTGCAGTTTCCTGGCTGAAGCTTTCCACTGGAATTGGTCTTGCCTAGGGGCTGTACACTTGCAGGGTTGGAAAACAGAGTGTTGATGTACTCTTGCCAAATTCAGCTTGTTCCTTGGATTGTTTCCTTTCTCTAATCACTGTTTATCTTTACATGGGCCAGATTGGCCCATTTCTTCCCCTCTTTCACTAGTCTCTACAATAGATATATGATCTCCGAAATTCTTCCTTGGCTGACCACAGTTCATTCATCACAGAATAAATTTATCCCTTTCTTGGGCAATTAGTAAGCTCTCGGTGAATTTCCAGAGGTATTTCTAAGACTTCACCCACCTTGGATATTCGGGTGTCACACAAGGACTACCCTATGTGCACCCATGCTTTTCCCCTTTAGCAAAGCATCTCCCACCAACAGTCCACAGAAGCACTGTACTTCCAGCTCTTGGAAAGGAGTCAGCTCCTCCCCACTCCCCCCCGCACTTTGGCAGGCAAGGGAAAAAAAAAGAGCTACCCAAAACCTGCCCTCAGCTGTGTTTCTAAGCAGGGATTTTCACTGAGCCAACTGCAATTGTGATTTCTACTCTCTTTCTCATGATACTTGTTTTGATTCTGTCTATCCACCTCTGTCGCTTCTATCCTCCCAGGCCCATTTGCTTAATGTTCTGTTATCGTTGCTTATATTTCAGTATATATTCTAGTCTGAATAGGTAAGATAGATGAATAAAAGATTACCATCCCTTTTTACAGATAGACAAGCGAGAGAGTGGAAAAATTAGGTTATTCCTTCACAGTCTGCAGCACAGTCAGAAGCAGAGCCTCAGTCCCCCGAGTTCCATACGCTGATTGTAATCCCACCACTTTCCACCTGAACCCATTCCAGCTCTTACTGATTCTGAAGGCTTGGATGAATGTGCTTTAGAGGTACCTCTAGCTGCCTGGGACAGCAAAAGCAATACTTTCACACTGAAGAGAGGGGAAGTAACTGGCCACTAAAACACTGGGAGGCAGATTCAGCCCTTACATAAGTGAAAGCAATGCTGTTTTGCCAAGTCTGAATTTGCCTCTGTATCCATAGCATTGCATATTTTAAGTTCTTCTGGCCAGAATGAAAAGGGGTTTAGTAACCCAAAGAAACCATAAAGCCCAGCTCCAAACCAGCTATAACACAGCCGGCTGCTATCTATGACAGCTGGAGATCGTTGGGCTGCGGACACACTGCCAGCACACAGATCCATCACCCATTGCCCCCCGTGGGGATGCAAGGACCATCGCCAGACTATTCCCATCTTGCAGCCAGAACCAGGAGGCTGAAGCAGCTCTGCTGCCGTCTCATGCTGTGCTGCTTCTGGCCTGCCTCCGTCAAGAGCCTGCTCTCCACCACCCAGAGCGGAAGCCAGGGTTGAGCGCGGCAGTGATGCACGGGGCCCTGTGTGCTTCACCATGGGAATTTTCACACATTAGCCTCTGCAGAACTCCCACTTAGAAATAAAAATCACAAGTCTGGGGCAAAAAGTATGTGCCAAGACCCCTTAATTGAATGAGTTTCTATTCAATTTCCTGGTGGCTCTGTAGTATACTATATACAATTTCTAACCTCTTTCCTTTCAAGCACATATTTAACATTTGGGTGTGCATATCCTTACGGAAGGAAAGTGCTATGATTTATAAAAGTCTTGTAAATATTGCCTATGTAAGAGAGCACACGGGGTTGTTATGTCCAGGCAGCTGGCATAAATGGGTAGATTCATGTCATTACCAGAGTCATCTCTGTCAGCAATGAGTTGTACTTCATTCAAAACAATGCCATCAGCTTGCAGGTAATGAAGACAACAAGTTTGCTTGGGACATCTGAACATGCTGTCTTGAAATTCTTATGATATGTTATGTCACCCTGACCTGTGCATTTCTCTGTATAAATAAAACAACTAAACCTACTCTTTTTATAATATTCTTGCACATTTTAAAATAAATAAATAAATGTCGAGTCTATTTCAAAATCTTCATATCGCCCCCTTTCCATTTTCCACAACAAGGTACAGATGAGCACAGACAAATGTGACAGCGCTCACAAAATACAAAGCTCCAGCAAACACAAGACTAATCCAGAATAACTTTGACTTTCCAGAGCAAATGGGAAAAATAAAAAAGAAGGATGCTGGGCCCTGGAATGCTGAGGCAACAAAACCTTTCTGCTGACCTTGAGCAAGAAGCCCTTCCTGTCTTCTGCCCTACACTAGCATCAATTAAATTCAAAGACACCATAGGTAGTAACATGCCCCTGTCCACAGCTCATAAACAAAAGACTACACGCTTCTGTGGTCATGATTTCAGTGGCCAGTGCGATATCTCAATTTAGGCTCTATTATCACCTTGTGACAATCGTGCATGGTGACTGCTGCATGTAGGAGGAAGGTTCCTATGCCCCATTTCCTCCCTTAGACACCTGCACTACAGAGAACTCTATAAAAGGCCACAGTTTTATACAACCAAAAAAAAAAAAAAAATTTAGACATTTTCAAGAACTGGTCTAATCACATTCAGTTCCTTCAGTGCTTGCTCGAATAATCATGATGAACTCTGTCAGTGTTAATGGGGGTGTTATAAGTATCTATGTAGGACCGCCTCTGTAATTCAGCATTAATTAGCTGAATCATTATTTTAGAGTGTTACTGAATTATCTTATAATTACCACCTAACTTGGTGCTTGTAAATGAGGCAACAGAAGGAAACGGCAATTCTTTTAAATGTACTTAAAATTAAGAAGGCACAATAAACACTCCATTCTGTCCTTTCTAGAAGCTTTTTTATCTTCTGTGAGATGTAAGGCTAGTACAACTGCTTTCATCCATGCCTTGTAGATTTATTACAATCATTATAACAAATGGAAATGGATATTATTCAGGTTTATTACCCCATAGTATATCTTTATGAGTACACAGGAAACCAAGTTGCTTCTTTATCCACTGCATATGAAGAGAAAGAAAAAATCCTGCCCAGGAAAACAGAGTATTGTGATTAAAAAAAGATCATTTGATTCCCCTAATATAAGTGTTTCGCTAATAACTTATCTGCTCTGATTCCCAACACAATCAGACCTAATTGTTGCTCACTAAGAAGCCTCATTACAGCTTGACTGGGAAAGTAGTTAGAAAATACCATGTACGTTTTGTTATCACTGATTCTGCCCTGGAAGTATTAATTCTGTGGTAGAAAGTCTATTGCATCATATCCCCCTGCCTGAAATGTGCAGAAGCAGGGGGGAAGAAAGCGAATATGTTTGTCACTTGGCAAATCAGAAAAACTTGTAACACCTGGCTGGTTTGGGGTTAGATGCTTGGGATCAGGTGGGTTGGACTAGATAACCTTTGAAGGTCTCTTACAACCCAAACTATTACATGATTCTTGTCTATGACTCTATCCTATGATCAATTTTGATTGCTGTGGGCAAGACCCTTTTCTCTGATATTCATATGTTCCCAAAAGAACATATTCAGTAAAATTTTTTGCAGGATTTTCTGAGGGCACAGACACACGCTTATAAAACCATAAAGAAGCGCACTAAGCAAATCCCTCCTTAGTCTCAGGCTTTTACTGGAAAGTACTGTTCATAACTTCTCTACTCAGACTAAAAGAGATTGTCCAGGTCAACAGATCTGAGGTCTGCTAGACCAAAGGGGAGTCAATGTTGTGCAACCAGTTGTACTAGCAACCAGACATTTTTTGCGTGTTTTAGTTTTTCAGGGTGTATTCAGAGATTTGCAGCAGACAGTTACAGTCTGCATTCTCTTACTTTTCCACACACTCCTTGTGCAGGAGTCACAACATACCTATAGCCTCCATTTTCCTAGTATTTTGCCGGCAGAGCTGACAGCATGTTAGTACTTGACTTCTTTAGCAGCTAAGTAATTCTAAACATGAAACAAATACATATATACTTGTATATGTGAGGAATAGAGATACTTGAAAAATCTTTGTCGTGAACAGAATTTCAGCCTGACTATTCTTAAATACATTGCTTCCTCAACACTAAATATTGTATGCAGTATGAAATAATGTAATTGTTTATTGTGGATGACTGCTAGTAGGATGTTACTTATACAGTGAAGGTATGAAACACTATATCACAGTTTACTTTTAAATCTATAAAAAATATGATTTCCATACACTGGGATGCTTATTGCTTTGAACCTGAGCCTGTTATTTATTAGGGTTCACTCTGTAGTTTTTAGAAAGGGCAGAATATTACTATTGTGATTGCTTTTCTCACTAGAATCATGAGGTATTCACTGTTCATACAGAGCAGTTTAAATCATGGGAAGAATGCACAGCATGGCTAAACAATTTGGTGTCAAACATAGTCCACAAATAACCATAACTTATGTATAGTATGGTTTTGCAGGTGACAGGAGAATGTTTTTCTTTCCTCAAGTTTCTCAATCCTCTTAGCCAAGGTCAATCGATTAAAAATGTGTGTCATAGCCGGTCTTCAAAAGCAACTTTCTGAACAGACAGTAGCAGTCCATTATTAGGAAATAGAACCATCCTGAAAGCAAGAAAATAGAACACTTGGAAGTTTATATGCTGAAAATATAAATGATAGAAAAATTTGATTGGAAGGGACTCTGGGAGCTGATCTAGCCCAGCCTCCTTCTCAAGGCAGGATTAACTTCAAAGTTTTGACAGCACTTCAGGATCCCATGTAAGCAAACTTTGCTTATTTCACAAACTTTCCAAAGCTCCAAATGACAAAATGCAGCTCTTTGTTCAGCTTATATCTAGAACACCCCCAGTTTGGGTGCATTTAGGTATATGACTCCTACCTGCACTGCTAGCATCAGCACAGGCAGTAGTTTTGCATATTAGTAAGGCTGCCAACCACCTTAAAGAGCCACTTCCAGTTGTGCATAGCATTTCCAAACACTACAAAACATTTCCATACTGAGTGAATTTATTTCTTTGGTTTTGGTTTAAAATACAAATTTCAGTGGAATTAGCTCAGGAGCTTCTAAGGAGCAGACTCAGGAACAAGCCTTCTGCTGAAAAAATTAGTGCCCTGCCATAACTTTGGAGCAAGAACAAGAAGCTGTGCCAAAGAACAGCTTCTCTGTGTAGTTTCTGTGGTGGTCCACCCACATTCAGTTAAAGGATGAGCCTTATAAAAACTGTGATTTAATCCGCTCAGTGTGGACATGATAGCCTTTAAGACATACTGTCTGTGAGGATACCAGGCCCATGGAGCATGTCTGAACCTCTCTCCACTTTTTTGGAGAGCAAACTCCAGCTGTGTGCCAGGACAGGACTCAGGCACGAGTAAGGCATGTGCTGACCTACGCAGCAGTCCCTGCTGCCAAGGGGATGAAAGTCTGGTCACAAGTTGCAGCCGGGAGGTTGCTGTCACATGCACCATGTCTGCTGCAGGACATGGATACCAAGTGGAGGATGACACTATGTGCCAAGGATGGAAAACAGGTGGGCAGTGGCTGGGGCACAGGAAGGATAGAGTCTGCGACAGGAGCCCAGGGACTGCTGCTGGAGGAACCAGAATGAGCAAGGCATGGATGCGGAGGCTGGAGAGGGGAAATAAGAGGTATAATGGATCAAGGAGCCCATGCCAGCAACTGTGAGCTTGGTATCAAGCCTTGGACCAGCCAAGTCAGGACAGAGGGAGAGGCCAACACCGAGAGAGAGAGCACAAAGACAGGAAGTTAGAAAAGTTAGAAAAGTTAGAAAAGGCAAGAAAGGTGGAGTAATTTGCTCATAATTTTCTGCATGGTGACCATCACTACCAGTCCTGATGCTTTACAAACATCCATGATTTCATTTACACAGCATGCTGCTAACTGAGGTGATACTATTAACAACACTTTAAAATGGCAATCTAAAATCTGGGGAGATGTAGGTCCAAAGGTTCTATTATTCTTGGTGTCTGTTCCGAGTCATGCATTTGTTTTTCTCAGAGCATTTACCACTACATAATATTTCAGGCATTCAGAGCTCATTGGTTATATAGCTGTTCATACATCTGAAAACCAGAAGCCATGGTCAAGTGTCTGTAAAATAAGGAAAAAAAATTAGGAATAACCTGTGAAAAAATTGGTTTCAGCAACTACACAATGTCTTAATGGGACTCCTTCGCAGAGCCAGAATAAGAACCAGCTCTGCAGTGCAACGCTCAAGTGAGCGTCACTGTGCTCTAGACTTTGTAGTGTATCTTCACTTTCAGTTGGACATCTGAGAAAAATCTATCATGGGCTGGTTTAGAAGAAGGAATTTGTCAAGTCGGAAGGATAATTTAAAAAGTTATGAGAAGAATAAAATGGCAGGAAATATTATTAAAATGTTGATGAATATGCTTAGTTTCCCTCGCTGCTTCATCATCTCACCATTTGGGCTGACTGGTGCCTCCAACTTACTTCAGCACAGGCATGACCCAGAGAGCTGTTAGTGACACCTCCCCTGCTCCCATAAGCACACACGTTCAGCCGGCCAGAATAAATCTCCTGGGAGGTATTTTTCTTCTCTAGCCCACAATTAAATGACTTCTTCTTTACTGCCTCTTCCTGTTTATGCATTTCTCCTCCCCAGTGATTGGGCTCAGCGGCTGAAGCGTCACATATTTCTGCATGGCATGGCATCCTTCCTTCCCTCCCTCCTTAAAGTTACTTGCTTAACTTTTCTTCTGTGTATCTTAATTAGCACATTGCCAGCTTTAGGCACCAGGATGTTTTTTCCTACTTAAAGCCTCCTTAAAATATGGTCACGTAACTTTGTACATTATAGAGTATGAAAACACTTAATGATGAAAGCTCTTTTTAAGGTTTATTCTGTTGAACTTGATGAGATTTTCAATATCCCACTGCGTTAAATCCCCACGCACACAGACAAATACAACGAGAGGTTTAAGAATGAAATAGTTCAGGCTACACAGTTGGCATCTCAATTTGTTAGATGAGGGAAATGGCCTTGCACCTGCCCTGATTTTAGCACTGGGAGGTTAACTCCAGTTTCAAGGCATTAGCTTGAATGCAAATAAAATATGTTTACTCAGTTAGGCTTGAACATGTGCTGCTTCAGTTGCCTGATAGCCTACATGATACAATGACATTTATAATTGTGTTGATTCTTACTGTTGGGTTAAATTTTAATACTGTAACTTTTGGAGTATTTTTTGTGGCAAATGCAAAAAGGGGGAAAAAATGCATAAGTACAATATGTTTGAGTTCTCTTAGGCTCATCCTGAGTTCAGTTAAAATTATCTTATTTACTTTTGGGTTTCTTATTAAGCATCTCATTTCAGAAAAATATTTTACATCAATTTCACACTCTTTCAGGCATGAAACTATTTGCCTGTGAGCGGGTGCCATGACCGCAAAATCCTTAATTTCTGATTTCTGATGATCAGAATTGTTGGGATTTACTGACAGGAGCCATCATCCATCCCAGCAGCCCTCTTTTGCAGAGCATGGTTGCTGTCAGCTCTTTATAGCCACCAGTATTCGCCATACCCATGTAGCAAAACTCAAAGGATGGTTCCTCTAAAAAAGTTTGGCTGACAGATCCGCATACGTCATTTCTTGGCACCTATCTGTCAAATTATTTGGCAGTTCTCTCCATATGAATTGTAGCAGTTTAGCTGCAACAATTTCCAGATCAAAGCTGTCAATCACTAGGCAATTCCCACAAGGACACGCAAAAGGACCTAGGGGGAAATTATCTAAAGCTGCAAAAATCTAGGAGACCTGATAAAGAAAAAAAGCAAGATTCCCCAAATTATATGGACTGAAGTTCAATTACTGTTTTCCTTTGTACAATTTAGGACAGTGAGCTATCATAACCACTAGATCTGGAGGCAAAAATCTAGAAAGTGAATTGCAATTCATCTATTTCCTTGGCATTCCCTCCCTTTCCAATTAAACATGCTTTTCTTTTCGTCTCCATTATTCTGAGGAGGCAGTAAACCTCAGTCTAAATGAGCATTTACATGAAAATCAGAGCTCTCCAAGGCATCCACTGAAACTCCTTTAATACAATATTTGCTTTAATTTGATTTTCTTTCTTGCCTGTGGGAGAGTTTCAATCACATTTGGTATGATTTATAATTGTATGCCCCCTCCTCCTGCAGAGGTCATTCCCTTTCCTAAAACTGCATCATTTGACTAGAAAGACTTCCTTTCACAAGCAAACAGCTCAGCAATCAATATTGTCCACAGATGACAGTGAGCACAGTCCAATTTTTAATAGGGTCTTTCAAATGTCAAAAAGCTTGCTTTAATCTCCAAGAAATATAATCTGTTTACATCACCTGCAGGTTGTCTCCCTCAGAAAGACTGCTTTCCCGGGCTCACTGAGTAATCTCTTCTACCTTATCTTATGAAGAATCCAGCTTCATCATACATATTTCAAGCAATCTTTACCTTCCTGAGTACAAGTGAATCAGGGAATCATATTCTCATTTCTTTCTCTCTCTACTTCAAAATATAAAATCACATACAAAGGGTTAGGATGGAAGCATCTTCTTAAAGATATTTAATCCTGCTTTCATGATATCGATCTCGCTTTGTTTTATTAAAATAACCTGCCACATGCTATTGAAACTGTCTCTCAAAAAACCAAATACTTCTTTTAAAGAGGGTACATTGAGGAAATGTATTGCTCAAAGTATTGAAAAACAGTATTTAGCATTTTATTTATATAGATACACTAAGTCTTTGCCAAACATGGAATGATGTGCAACAAAGCTGAAGTCAGTTACAGAAAAGAAAAACACTAATAATAATCAAAATAACTATTTTTTCTATTGCTAATCTGTGCTGACATGTTAAAGCACTACCATGCCTGATGGCATACTGAAACCAAAGTAAAAAAATTATCTAAAATACGTACACTGGGTCTGAATTTCTATATCCATATTTATCTCCATGTTTGGTTGCATGTCTGCATAGTATTACATAAATATATTGCAAATGCATAAATATATACAGTAAAGTAAGCATCTGGCCATGTCTGCATCTTCTGCTTAGCTATATGTGTGTGGTTTTGTGCTTACTGATCAGACATATAACTGACACTAAAATTAGGGTCCATACCTTTCAGTCAAGTGGGATCTTGGGGTTTGAATTATGTGAGATTTCTCTTGCAATCTGAAGCTTTTAAGTCATTATTTATCTCCTAAACCAGCTGAATTCCCCTATTCACCTATGTCAGCTTCAAGATTTAAGAATTGTGGGAAAACCCAGGTGATTTCTGTGTAGTTTTTGGCTTCTTTTGGGGAACTTTGGGCTTTATTTCAGAACCAATGTGCATTACTCAGTCTCAGGTCAGCTATTCCATCTGTGTTACTTGTTGGCTTAAAAACATTCCCTTCCCTACAATGCAAATGACAGCAGTCTTCCTTTTTTTTTTTCCTCTTCTTGCTCTTGACAGTGTATCTTTACAAGGAAGATAACAAACTTTGCATGTGTGCATTGCATGATCAAGAGCCGTGCAGAGATAGCTAACCTGTCTCCATAAATCAGGTGAGGGACAAAAAGCATGGTGCCTCCTGAATTAACATACCCTGTAAAATAAATTGATATGCAGTTCTCTAATGTATGTACCCTAACTTGTTTTACTTGCTTTTGTAGTGGCTATACTCCAGCTGTGCACAAAGAATATATATATTTGCTCATGGCCGTTTCAGTTCACCATATTGCTAAAGACAAGGCAGAAAACCACAAAGAAAGCCTGCCAAGCACTGAAACAGGCTAAGAGTTGCAGCCTCTCAGACTTAATAAGCTCACAAGAAGGGAGATTCCCAAAGAAGATGCAAATATACCATCAGTCAAAAGATTTTCCTAACCAGAAATCCCCTCCACAGCTCAGTAAATCCTGCCAGTCTGCAGTAAAATGCCCAGAGCCATTGGCAACCGGAAGGGGTGAGCGAAACCGCTGCACACCATGCCAAAGATGCTATCTTACCCCATGGTACTTGGGGAATGGCTAAAACCGCTGTAGCCCCCTTCCTGGAGCTATGGCTTTTGGCTGGACCGCTCTAGCTGACAGGACTCATTAGTCACACTACTCATCAGTAAACCACTTGTTGCTCTCTGCAGGTAGAGCGTAAGAGACCCTGAAACAAATAATTCCCAAATCAAAGCTGAGTATCAACAATACCATTATCCGTATGACTTTCAGAAACGCATACTCACAGGAGACAGTGCCAACTGACTTACACTGATACTGATGGGAAAATCCACAGAAGTTGTGTCTCCCAGTTCTCTGGGCCCTCCATTTGTCTGGTGGGTGTATTGCTCAAAGTACTGAAAAGTAGTATTTAGTGTTTTATTTATACAGATATACTATGCCTTTGTCAAACATGTTCTCATAATGCACCCCAAAACCTATCCCACTGGAGCGATGGGATTTACCTTAAAACTTCCAGTCTACCTGAAACCCTACCAGTCTGGTCAATATCACACACCCAAAATGTCCCTTTGTTTTTTCATCATCCTAATGAAGTGAAGCTTCTTGTTTCCAGATGTGTCCACTGCCCTGAAAGCAGAAGGTGCCCTAATTGGATCAATGTACAAACTTTGTTGACTTACAGTAACTTCTGCCATGCCTTTGACTGCCTTTATCAATGTTTTTGTCAGAGCAAGCTTTTCCTGTGATGAGCAACATTTTGAACCATGCTCATTTCAATTAGTAGGCATTAGCTGTGGACAAACCTGGCTTTTCTTACAGAAACCCCATTGTCCTAGAAAAGAATATATCTGTTCACCTGAACCAGGGCTACGTCAGAATATTAACATTAAATCCAACAAGTAAAAATAGCAGAGATGCAGAGCAATAACTGGCATTGTATTTAATATTACATTCTAGCAAGCCCTGAAGTGACATAATTATGTGTCCATGGCTGCACAGAACAAGGAATAACCGCTGAACACACTTGAAGGCATATGCTGTCATTTACAGATGCTCTTTGGATGAGATTTGTAACATGTAAGTCTGCAGCCCCCCTCTTCCTTTCTGCTGTTACAGAGGTGCAGGGAGCTGGGGAAGCAGAGGTAAAGGAGGATACGTGAGAGCCATTTCTTTGTTTTTGACAGATTCTCTTGTTTGTCACCTCCAACTAAGGTTTCTTTGAACTGTTCTTCCTACTGATACATAACAAGTGTGGAGTGTCAGGTCTTATTCCTTACCAAGGTCACTGGAACAAATGTTGCCCTTGAAGGCATCTTATAAGAAACATCTTTCTAACTTCATGTGAACCATATAATGCTACCTTTCCACCTGAGGATTGATATATCTTTGCCAATCCTTTCCCATCTTCATGGAAATAAACTCTCAGTTTGAAATCTGTGAACGATTGCCCCTGCGTTACAATCCCTAAGGTGATATTCAAAAACTCCTGCCAGTCTCTTCCCACCAAACCATACCCCTGAAGCCACGGACCCAGAATGAGCTAACAGGAAATTATCAAAGGGATGCTTGAAAATGAAGGACATTTCTGCTGCCTCCTTTCTGCAGTTCCACTTCTATTTTGACCACTACTGTTCTCAACTCTCTGTCTCCCTAGGGCAGAGGTCCTGGGTCACACGCTACAGAAATCTCATCCACTCTGTACTTGGAGCTCTATCTCACCACTGACTCTTTACCTGCTGCAGGTGAAGGTGCTTCACAGGGAGAGGGACCAGCTCAAGACTGCGGAGATCTCCCTGCTCTCCCAGCCAGGATGCCAAGCCCCACATAACGATGCTGACATGGGAGCACTGATATGGGTGCCCTCTTTCAGTTCAGTTCAGTTCAGTGCCCTGTAAAAACAGACTCTCTGCCCTCCTGGAGTGCTCCAAGCCCCCTGTTTCATCAGCTAGATTTCCCCAAAACTTGTGGTACCTCCCCAAGTACCCACCTTAGTAGATACTACTGCTAAAACCTCCACAAAGACCCCAAAGGAAAGATAAAAGGTCAGGTTTTTGTCGGTGTCCTTCAAGTCTTTGATACAGCTGGGATGGATGGACGAGTTTCCTTCTGTGCTGCAGCACCATTAATGAGGAGATACCACTGTCCTCCATGCCCTCATTCATTGTCTTCTTCATTTTGTCTTTGCAGCCCAAATTGTAGTCATCTTATAATGTCATCACTGGTATGAAAACCATCCTGCCAAGTTTCATGTATTGTCATGGTTTAAGAAAATGACTGCTACAGCTGAACCCAGGACATGTATTCTCTAAAGGTCATAGATACCCATTAATTTATACCACATTTGCTTTTTGTTCTTACTTGCCCAAATACTTTCCGCATTTTACATACATGTTTTCAGGGTTATGTCAAAAGGAAATTCCTTTTTCACACTGCCTTGCTATTTGAAGTTCTCCTATCAATCTGGATTACTTGCAATCCCTCCATCTCACTCTTCAATTTACAGATTATCAGACTAGATGGGGTGATTTTGAACTTTATTTATTTTTTGTACGTAAGGCAGGAGGTCGCATTGTTTCTTTTGTGAAGCATTCTAGTAATCTCCGGATTCAGGAATTTTTTGCCTGTGTCAATTTGTGTCTTTGATTAGTCTGCTTTTTTATTTTAATCAGAACTGGCACAGGGAAGTATTTTAGGCTGTTTTGACCTATTGTACCTTCAATCCTAGAAATCATCTTTTTGGCACGTTTGATTAAAATGGATCAATTAAAGATGACACTTTGCCATTCCTTGACATAAACTCCTCACTTCTGATCCCATCCCCTATTTTAGTTCCCTAGAGTCACGGCACCATTAGAAGATTTTTTTTTTCTGTAATCAAACTGTGATAATTCTTTTTATAATGGTGCAATTATCTACTCTCTTCTGGTTTCACCTTAGCACGTTCAGTGAGTCATAGACCTTTATATCTACTGCATCTACGCCTACTGATGATCAACAAGGAGCGACAGTCCCTGGGACTCATTTGCTCTCCAAAGTAGGTTTACAAGGAATGAAGCACCTGCTTAGAACTAGATTCCCTTCAGTATAAGCTCTGAAATAAAAAATGCAAACAGGGAGTGTACTGCCTAGCTTATTTATTCATTTGCTTCTGATTCCCAGTAAGAGAAGGTCTAACTCTTTCTCTCCTGACAGTGTAAATCATGCTGCAATCACTGTTGTTACTATTATATAAAAGTAGTATAAATACTGCAAATCCAGCTCTAGTTTCTTAAACAATCCTATGCTTCCTTTCACTATTCTAATGCATTCTTGTTATGGAAAAGAGTAACACCCAGGGCTTGAAAAGTGAAGCTCACCTGCAGGACTAGCATCATGGTGACCGGTATCTTTTCCCTAGAACAGAACCAAAGGAACCAGATTAAAGAGATCAGTACCTCATCTTACGTTTAAGAGTAATGTAAGTAATGTCTTCTGTGCAGTTGTTGAGCAAAAAGGATTTCTGATAGGCTCATTTTTTCAACTTTAAGTCATGCGTAGGGGACATCACTGAACCACGCTGGGAGAAATTCTTGTTTGCTAAACCATCTATCATTCCTGTCATGGACCAGCTTTGGCTGTTAAACAAACAAGATTTCTTTTGAGTCCTGGCTGATCTTCCCTTAGAAATCTTGAGAGGGGTACATAATTTCTACTCTGGGACTGTCTATCCAGAGCTGACAGTGAAATACAAAATAAATAAATAAAGAAAAAAAAACCACTTGAAATTACTTTCATTTGACCATGTTCCTGCCTCTTTTGTATTTGCTTTCCATGTATATATGAAGGAATGAATTTTGTTGTCTGAATTACTCATGAAAAAGAGTTCAAAGTGGTGAGCGCATGAACAGCATGCACAGAAGCCAAAATGTAAATGTGCATGTCCAAGAATTCATGCCAGAAATTCTTGCACATTCATGGAATGTGACTCTTCTGACCAGGCTCGAGCAGGCAAGGTAACGTCAATCTTTAGCGGCTGCTGCTAATCCATACGGTAAAAAGCCCTGACAATATGGGTTTTCTAAACTCATTTCAATAATAAATACATTCAAACAGACCACAGCGCTTTTTCCTTCCCCGGACAACAACCAAACGCGTTTTAACTATACGATATTCATGCTCATGCAGTGATCTTGGGAAGGCAACGGCTGAAAAGGAAATCTGGTCCTGTGATGAAAAGCAGTGCACTGTGATTTGGGAAGTATCGAGCTTTGTCACAGCCTTTTTAGGGGACCTGAGATAAATCATGCCATCTCTTTGTTTCTGCACTCCCTGACTATATAAATGGTGATAGTGCTGTTTCTTCCTTCCAGAGCTTGGAAGAAATATGTCTGCGTGGTACTTGGATGCTGCAGGCGCCAGGATTGTACAAGCACTGATACAGACAGAATCATTTTTGGAAACCAAGCTGAGCGACTGTCACTTACACTCATACCAAAAGAGAATAAACCATAGCCAGGCAACCGGATTGGTGAGGATATCTACTGTCACCTGTGAATCACTCTGTTTATTTGCATGTGTTTGGGCCATCAGAGACAAACCCATCCAATGTGTCAACATTTCTGTCACTCCTGGCTTGTGAGCCAAGAATCAGTAAGTAAAATGGGAAAACTTTGGAATGCATGACCTTTAAGCACCAGATATTTAGTCTAGGCCAGACAAATTCTGGTGTGACCTTCATCTTCAAAGTAAGGACACTTTCTCAGAACACTTACTTACCATTCCCTGTGGCAAATATATTCCTTTCTTAACCAAATCTGTGTAAACCAACATGCGGAAGGACCGACTTTCCGTGTCATGCAAGATCAGCTGCCCAGCTTGGGCCCAGATGGCACACTGAATGAGCTCCTCAAGCTGGACCACAGCCTACATATGATCCACAGCCTACATATTTGATATTCGAAAAAAAGTCAACAGACTACATCTATTTAGGAAAGCAGTGCAACTTCCACAAAAATCAATAGATTTTTTTCCTTTTCTGTCTTGGCACATGTTAAATTAACACTTTTCTTGAGCAGTCTCTTAACTCAGCTTCATAGCATTGCTCTCTTCAGTCTCTTCTTCACAGTATGTTTCAAAGAGAGCCCATCCGAAATCTCTCTTTTCCAGGAAATAAAGAATTTTTTAAAATTTAGAAAACAAAGGTCTTTCAAGTCTTAAAATGAACGTGAACATGCAAGTTAATATCAAACCATCTCTCACTGCATAATATCTGAGGGCAGGTAATTTCAGGATTATAGAAGAATCTGGAAAATTACACAAGAATTCTCCTTTTGCTGTAGGAGCTTTAAAGCTGCACCTTCATTCCATCAGGAAGGTAATTTCCTCTATACAGCAAGTTTCATACTCTACTTACGACCTTGGTGTTACGACGATTTGGGTACTAACTAGTTCCGCACTAAGTATTGCTACCAGAACTGTGAATAATCATCAAAATTAACTAGCCTATAAAGTGATTAAATAATTTCCTCCAATTTGCATTTGATATGTTTATTAACTGCTGGAGGGTGTTATTTGCTCTCTTACTGCTAAGTTAAACACTATGTCTGGGGTTTTGGCATAGGTGCAGTACTATTATGGTTACTACAAAATTTTAATCAGATTACGGTATGAGTTACTATTTGATACTGTAAAAATGCCAGTAGGTAACAGATAAATATTAAGATACAATTAGCTGCCACTGCCTTTTATTCTTTGGAATTCATTAATAGTGAGATAAGCCTGCATTCTGAGGCGATGGCAATTTTTTTGTATGTTCCCTTTTTTACAAACTACATTTTCTTACAAGTAATAGTGCAAGTAGTAAACAAGAGAGAAGCTGACTATAAACAACATAAATAGATATGGCAATATTAAAGCTATGAAAAATATGAAGTACTGCCTATGTGTTATTCCTTGTGCTTCGTTTGCCATACCACAGTCAACAAGACCCATTACTCACAACAAGTAATTCTTTATGAGATGTTTTCATTTTAAACCAGATGAAACTGTTGGTGCTAATCATCACTAAAGATCTGTGATTTTAAATGTATTGGAAACGCGTGTTTTCAAATGCATGTCTTGGCCCTTTACACAAGCAAGAGGTTGCTAATGCCAATGTGCATTAGAAATGCAATTGTACTATGCTTAGATGTGGGTTCAACCACAGTTATAACATGAGCCATTAAGGAGCATTAAAAAAAAAAAAAAAAAAAGGAATTAAAAAAAAGACAGAAAAGAAAGAATCCAGGTTAAAAGGGAATATGTTCTGTTGCTCGGCTAAAAGATTTATCGATAATTAGATCATAAAATTGTTCAAAATTAGACTAAATGGATAAAATACCGGTATTGCAGAGAACATAAGCATACCATATAGAAAACATGCTTACTTACATTTTCCCAGGGCTTGTAAAGAATTCTAAAGGCTTTCAGCATGGCTCAGGAAACTAGCTCTAACACATTTAACTGGTGAGACTGTGGACTCCTCTCTCGGAATACTCACACCTGTTGGATTGGGAAAGTAAACTCTCATCTGTCATCCCCAGCATTTCTCCAATGTCTTCCCAAAGTGCAGCTCCTCCTGATCAGCTCTAAATCTTGAATAATCGAAACCACATGAGCCAAATGGCATAAAAATTAAATCTACAGTGAATAATACTAGGTGAAGGAATAATATATGTGGCCATGTGACTGCTTGCTTTCCTGGGCTGGAGCTGGAGAGAAGTGGGAAATGCCCAGCTGCCTTAGTTGGAACCGACTCAAAACTTCATCCGCTTTGGTTCAGTTCTGAAAATAGGGCACATGACCTCTAAGTAAGACGGTACAGTAGGCTGCTTTTACTCTACATCGCTGCTCCTGCAGCCCTAATACCATTTCCTGGCTTTACAAAGAATGGGAGGAGGCAAAATTTGACACTTGCAGAGTTTCACCATTATCTCATTTTGTAATGCATGATCCATAGCAAATTTACCACTATCTTTAGGAACAGCGATGACATCTGCTACGGAGTGGCTTACGCTTGTCTGTCTGCTGCTTTCAGTGTCATGTGTCTGACATGAGTTAACCTCTTATAAAATCTAACATGAAGGAAGAGAATTGCCCATCAGAGGTGTCCGTGCTGCTCCTCTTGACCTACTTGGAAAACTACAACTGGACTCTTTGTGGTTTCCCCCATCGCGACACAGCTGCAGAAGGCAGTAACGGGGACTGCTTTTAATGGATTTGGAAACGTGCCTTTGAACAGCATTATTTCCAAACCTTGCAAAGCTCATTCGTTATTTTATCAAGCCCACTATAGGTCCCCTCCTTTTTTTTTCTTCATGGAATTGGCGTAATGGCAGAAGATAGCTTTTCCTCTTCACAGATAAAGATCCAAATTGTGGTTTACAATCTGACAATTACGTAGTTTGATTTTCTTAAATAAAACAGATAATCTCCCTTCCCCGTTCAAGATGAGATCTTAGTTGTTAGTGACAGCTGTTAAAATGATGCTAAAAATAGATATAGTGTCAACCACTAAAAAGCTAAGTGCTCCTGTGAACCACAAGCAGAAAATAAATGAGGTTTCTCCTGAGTTTGTGGAAAATCTGTGAGCATCTTGCCTGTACTGGGAAAGGTGCTTTATGCTTCCAGCAGCCATCTCTGGATGTAACAAGAGGGGGGAGGGGGAAATTAAACATTTGGTATTAGACAGAAGACAGATAGATAGATAGACAGATAGACTCCTTCAATTTTATTTTCTCTCTCCTTTTCTTTCTTCAAAATAAAAAATATAAAAGAGATGCAACAGAAAGGCTGCAGTTACCTCCAGGCATTTCAGATGCCTTTTTCATTTACACCTTTGCCATAAAAAAAAAAAAGGAGAGTAACAGGAAAAGTAAGACAAAAGAAGTACAGCCCATCAGTCGAATACACCGTCACTATAAATTAACATGAAAGAGTTGCGCTCAGCACAGCAGTTATTGATAGACCAGGAAATGTGCTTAGGATCTTTCTGCAGGACTGTGATTTGCCGGGTTACTCGCAGACTTGCATGGAACTGTCCTGTGCCCTGGAACTGCAGCCTCCAACCCATCTGCGGTAGCTCTGCTCGATTAACAAATTAGCTGCATTTCAAACCATATGCATGACACGAAATGAGTGAAAGAGAGAACAGAATTGTTCACATTCAATGCTATATCTTGGTAGGTTCCTCCTTTTTAGCTACATTAGGACTAAAAATAGAGCACTAGTGTAGGCACAGTGAAATATGATTTGCTTCCAATAATACAGTAAACTAATTGTGAAATTAAGCTATTGAATGTGCCGTTACCTCCAAGTTTGGCCTTACCAGCACTTTATGCTTCCCTGCTTAACGTTTATCAAGTTGCCCACAAACTTTGACAGATGTAAACAACAGCCGATAAAATATTCGCCTTTTCCAAGGCCCCGATCCCACAGAGGCTTCAGCACAGGTAAAATTTCCTGTGAGCAGCCCGTTTACACATTTAAAGACTTCATACAGGGTATTAAAATAGGGCCAACCTTTTCCTCCCTCCAATGTCTAATTGTTTTTTTCGTGTAGACACATTTAATGCCCTGAACTTAAAAATAATCAGTTTTAAAAAGGTCTTAGCCACAAGTGAAATATTAATTTAAAGCCGGTATCGATGTTAGCACCGATTTCGGGGTTTTGAATGTCTGAAATCAGGACGGGGTTGCTCCAATGCAGCCGCGCGGACGCACCCATCCCCTCCGTTAACCCGGTGCACACCGCGGGGCAGAGAGGGGCCCGGCTCCCCGTCCCTGGCAGCGGCGGGAGGGGGCAAGGAAAGGCGCAGGCCCAGTGGGGGGGCGCAGCCTCCTCCCGAACCCCCATCCCGGGGCCGAGCGGGGCGGTCGGAGAGAAGAGGTGCGGGAGGTGCAGGGGGGGTGGGCTCCGCCGCCGCCGCCGGCGGGGCCGGGAGAGACGCTCCGCCTGGGGAAGGGCGCGGGGAGACACTCCTCCCCCGCCGCCCGCCCTGCCTCCCTGCCGCCCGCCCTCCTTCCCTTCCTCCGGCGGCTCCGCGAACCAGGAACCGCGGCGGCGGCGGCAGCGGCGGCGGGCGGGCTCCGTGCGTGAGAAACCCCGCGGCGCCGCGCCGCCGGGAGCCGCCGGGCCGGGCGGCGCGGGAGGGGACGGCGGGGGCGGCGCGGCCGCCGGGCGCTGCGAGGGGCCGGGCGGCACCGGGAGGGCGGGAGGGGAGTGGGGGGGGAGGAAAAAGTTTACACCCTCGCCACTCTCCTCCCTCCTCTTCCTTGGTGGCGCAGATGGGAGTTTTACCTGGAATGACATAAGTTTTTTTATTCGGGGTTGGATTTTGCTTTTTGGAGGGTATCTCTCGCTCTCTCCCTCCCTCGATCCCCCTTCTCCCTCCCTCTCCTAAATCTCTCCCCCTCCCGCCGGTGCTGGATCCACCCCCCGCTCCCCTCCGCCGGCGGGCGAGGGTGTGACCCGCGGGAACACCCACCCACCTAGGCGTCCATGGTGGGAGCTGTCCGCCCGGCCGCGCCGAGCCGCACCGCACCGCGGGCACCCCGCCGCCGCCTCCCGCCGACCCCGCCAGCAGCGCCCTGCCCGCTGCCCGGCCCCGCTCCCGGCGTTTCCGCCGCGTACTTTTTTTTCCCCTTTTTCTCCTTTTTTTTTTTTAATCTTTTTTCCCCATTTCGGTGGCGGTGCGGGCTCCCGGATGGTTTGCAGGCAGTAGCCGGGGGCCGTGCCTCCTCCCGCCGCGCCACCATGTCGTAGGGGAGGTGAGTGCAGCGTGGACTCTTGCGCGGGGCGCGGGGGAGCGAGGGGCGGGCGGCGGGGGCCGGGCGGGTGTCCGCCACACCAGCCGGCGTATCCAGGTCACGGCCGGTCCCGTCCCCATCAGTGAAAACTTCGCGGGAAGGACACGTCCATTGCTCGGCAGCGCCCGCGCCCGCGCCCGCGCCCGCGCCAGCGCCGCGGGGAAGCGCCGTGGCGGCGGCTGCTGCTCCGCGGGTCGCGCTGGAACCCGCCGCCGCCTCTTCGGCCGGTGCCCGCCGGGGCCGCGAGTGCGGGTCGATATTTGGCAGAACCTGCAAATGGGCACGTGACACACCAAATCCTGGGGATGTTTGCGCTGTGGCTGTGACTGTTGAACACAAACCCCGCTCCCCCGGGCGAACGCGGACCTGCGCGCTCCTCTGCGTGCGTGCGCGCAGGGGGTGATTTTGGGGCGAAGGTGCGCGGTGCCCAGCGCGGTGCCGCCGCTCCCCGACGGGCTCAACCCCACCGCCCCGCTCCCGGCGGCACCCCTGTCACCCCGCGGAGCTGTCCCCGCCGGGCCCGGGCCGCACCTGGGGGTCGGGCCGGGGCCGGGAGCGGGGCTTGGAGGGTGCTGGGGCCGTTTGGGAACGTGCGTCAGTGGCTGCCGGCCGCTCGCCGGGGGTGTTATTTAGGGAGCGAGTTGGGAGCGCATCGCTTCAAAGTTTGCTTGGCGTCTTTTTTTCTGGTGCTTCCCTGGGAAAAGGGTATTCCTGCACCGGGACGCAGGCGCCGGGAGGGGACACCGAGCGGGAGAGGGGGGTGGCTGCACCCTGGAGCCAGGGGCTGTCCCGGTGACCCCTCTCGCTGCCCCTGGACAGGGGGAGGCAGGGGCGGGGACGCCCGGCGGGATGCGCGGCTGCCGCGGAGCGGGGCCAGCGCGGCGGAGAGCGGAGGACGAGTCCTTGAACCCTCCCGCGCTCCGCTCCTTTATTTCATTTCATTTTATTTCTCGGTTAAACCACCGCTGCATATTCATGCGCCGCTGCAAGGCGGAAATCCCGGTCCGGCGGAGAGGCGATGCCCGGCCCTGCCGCCGGCGCGGCGCGGGCACCGGGGGGGGTGGGGGGGGCTGCGCCGCACACACCTCACCGGCCCCAGGGGGGGCCCCGGCTCGGCGCCCCGCGACCCTTCTCCCGGGGCACGTCCGGGCGGCAGGTTGAGGTCCCGGCGGGGCCGGCGCCCGGGAGCTGCGCGGGGCTGCGCTGCCGCGGCGGCCGCTGCGGCTTTAAGGAGATGCGTTTTCCAGCCTGTGTCGCAGCAACTTTGTATCAGTCATGTCGCCCGGTGGGTGACTGACGGCGCGCCCCAGCCAATGGGGCGGCGGGCCGGCCCTAGCCGCGCGGCGGTCCGCGTCCCGCCCGCCAATGAGGGCGGGCTGGAGGCGGGACGTAAACTTCGACTTTAGGTGGGCATGTGACATGTTTTTAAAGGACTTGGCACCTTTTCCCGTCCCCTCCCGGGTGCCGGTCCGTGTCACCGGGCGGCACGGCGCGGCGCGCCTCGCCTCGCCTCGGGCGGGACGGCGAGGGAGGGGGCTGAGCGCCGACCGCCCCTCCGCTCCGCGCCGCCCTCCGCTCCGCGCCCCTCCGGCGGGGGCTCCGGGACTCGCCCCGCCGCAACAGTTACCGCGGGACCGGGGCCGACGCGGGGGGCGGGGGGCACCCCGACCTGCACCCGGAGGTGGGGCTGGGGGGGGGTGGCGGGGGGCACTTTGGGGGTTGGCACCCGGAGGCACCCCTCCGTGCTCTCCGTGGGGACGAAGGGGGTGTCGCGGTGGTTACCCGGACCCTCCCTGCCGTGGGGGGGGTGGGGGTGGGGAGTGGTGCGTGCGCGGTAGAAAAAGTGCTTTTCTGCATCGCTTGAGGGGCCGAGAGCGGGGTTGGGCTTTCCTGTCCCCCCCATTAGCTTCCCCGGGCCGACCCCCGGTGGACGCCTGCGAGGGACGGAGGGAGCTCCCGGGCACGGCTGGCTTTTCCCACGCCCGATAATCCGGATTGTACCTGCGGGAAAGCGGACGGGGAGCTTGGAGTGGCGGGTTAGGGGTGCAGAGCGATGCCTACTGCCCGGGAGCTGCGGTGACGGGTGCTCCACGCAGCGTAGGGCAGATAGGGAAATAAGCGCGCGCGCTGTGTGCGCGGTAGTTCGCACGCGTGTCCGTGCGTGTGAGGACGGAACGAGCACCCCACGACGTGGGTGACGCGCCCCGCGCTCCCCGCCGTGCTCCGGTGCCCGGGGGAGAGGGGGCAAACCCCAGCCCATCTCTGGCGACGAAACTCCGGTCTCCTGGTCGGTTTTATGTCGGCAGAGCGGCTCGCAGGCAATGACACTTAAAATTTCGCTTTGCAAACACCGGGAAATAAGAAATAGGTGGTCGCTCGAGCCATTGGTTTAGCTTTTTTTACGAAACTGGATTTACTTCATGTTTTCCCGTATCTAGGTGACCTTTTGGTTGCAGGGATACCAGGTACCATTTGATTTTTTTTTTTTTTTTATTTGACTGTTGCTGCGAAACTGGTTTCATGCCTGATTGATCAGAGGGCTGTGTTTGTTGATATGTTTGGGGTGAAATACATAACTCGCAGTGTTCAAGTACTTCTTGTTTGGGGGGGGGGGGTGTGTGTCCTGGAGAAACTGCTGTGCTCGTAATATAAGCTTTGTTCTGCAAAATATCAGTTGGTCTTGGTTCTGATATGTAACACAACTTGGCTTCTGTTGTGGTCTGTGTTAGCCCACAGTCAAATTCAGTTAGTGAAAGTTAGTAAAAAGGCATGTCTGTGCAGTAGGTGAAGTGTGGATACGGTGGATAAACATGCTAGTCAAGTCGTAGTAAGTTCTGCTGAGAAGAACAAACCCAAACCCTTACACTGTCAACAAGCCGTGAGATGGTTATTTGATTCTAGTATCCACTGAGGCACTTGGATGTGATAGAAATGAGCTCTCCCCAAAAATCTATCTGCTGCTGCATTTTTACTAATGTATAGCTGTCATTTTAAACAGAACTTGTATCAGGACACAGATAATCTGTCTGCTGTTTTTCGGTCCTGTTGGATATATTTCCCAGGCAGTGGCTCTTTCTGCAATTGCAGGACCAGGGCATTTTAGTTTTTTATTTTTTTTCCTTTGTGTGACCTGGATTTTTATTAGCTGAAGTTTTAAAGTGTGCTTGCTTATTGATTATGGATGGAGTTTGAAATTTACAGCTGTGGGAGAGGTCGCTGCAAGGCTCGTGCAGCAGTGCAATGTTAGGCCTATAACTGAGATTTCCTGGTAGGCAGTGGTTCTGCTGGTGGTTCTGAAGGGTAAAATTCACTTACATCCTAATTTTAAGCCTTAACCAGGTTTACTGGTTTTCAGAAATGCTGGTCACTCGCAGCTGCAATTGATTTCTCTAGGAATTAGGCTTGCTCAGCACTTAAATCGGGGGTAGGAGATTACCTGGGAGTGACTTTATATGAAAGTAGGGACTTTGGTCTCAAAATTTTAGACTACAGGAATGTGATTAGATACTCATGATGATGGGATACACATGATTCTGTCTTCTAATAAAATTTTCTTGAGGGGAATTTAGGCATAGGGCCATAGGTCTAAGTAAGGGCAAGCAGCATTTGAGTCATTCATTTAAAGTTTTTTGGGGGTTGTTTTTATGACTTTCTTTAAAATAAAATTTTTAAGTAGTGTTAAGTAACGAGATTAAACATGAAATCAAATGTTGGAAAATCAGTACATTCTGAAAGAAAAAATATTAGCATAATATCGATACTGTAACTGTTTGCATTTGAGTTTGTACAGTGCTAATGATACTATAAGCCTATTAGTTAATAAAAATGGAAGTAAAATTGTTACTCACACATGACGTTCAGAACAGTGAAGGCTAGGTCATGCATTTTGCTCCCTTCCTCGAGAGAGTGGCCTGCAGGATTGAAGGGTTTTTTTAGGGTCTATTTTAAAATAAGGTTTACTTCTCTTTTTATACTTCTCTTCCTGGCTGCCATGGAGGTTTGCAGAACTCCAGATCCATTTAATAGCTATGCATCCTGATCTCCTTCCTCTGTGGCAGAAACATTTCCCATTCAACTTGTGCCCTACTTCTCTCCCCACCCAGCCCATCCTCCAGGTTTCCTCAGGTGGTTGTTAAAGCAGTTTGCATAACCGTGAAGGGGCAAACCACCTCCCGGCCCCTCAGAACTGCTGCTTCCTTCTAAAGCATCCTATGTTAAGCTGGATGATGAAGAGAAATGCCCTTAGCACAACAGCCTCCCTTGCTTTGCTCTCCCCTGTAGCGTGGTAGTGCAGGGTGCTTGGAGGAGCAGAACTGTAATGTCCAATTTACACGGGGTTTATGTCCTGCCTACCATCAGCATGTCCTTTCAGGATCTCTCTGGTTCACCCTTCTTCCTTGCTACCCCCTTCCCTTTCGTCCTCCCAGGTCCCTGAGAGAGGGGCAGCACCGACTGTGGGGCTGTCGCCAGTGAGGGTGGGCAGTGGTCGTGCTGATGCTGCTGAGCTGTTCCTTTTGGGGCAAGGCTGGGAGCAAAAATTTGGGTCTTTTCTAACTGCTGAGCAGTTTTCTCTCAGAACCCATAGGGCTGTCAGATCTGTGAGATCTTTTCCCTTGGTTTGATTGAAATTGCAAAAATGGTTGAGAGATGATGGATGGGGCAGGGAAACAGGACTGGCAGGCAGACAGAGAGGAGGATAGACAGAGTGAGCGGATACGCCTTGTTTCCTTAGGAAATTAGGAAATTTCCTTAGGAAGTCACACTGTCCTGTCATTTATTAATTTTACTTTTTTGTATATGTCTTTGCTAGTTATGGAGACAAAAGGATACCACAGCTACCCAGAAGGCTTAGATATGGAGAGACGGTGGGGTCAAGTTTCTCAGTCTGTGGAGTATTCTTCTATAGGTGCTGGAGAGCAGACTGATGACAATAACTATATGGAGATTGTAAATGTAAGCTGTGCTGCCGGAGCTTTTGCAAACAGCAGCGCTCAAGGAAACAACAAAGAAAAACCTGAGCTACTCTCCTGCTTACAGCAAGACAGCAGTCAGCCTGGTCTTCTGCCCTCTGACATCAAAACCGAAACGGAGTCCAAGGAGCTGTCAGCAACGGTGGCCGAATCCATGGGTTTATATATGGATTCGATACGAGATGCCGATTACCCCTACGATCAGCAGAACCAGGGGAGCCCAGGAAAGATCTACCAGAACGTGGAGCAGCTGGTGAAGCTCTACAAGGAGAACGGCCACTGCTCTTCTCCCCTGCACAGTGCCAGCAGACCCTTGAGGTCTTTGATGTCGGACTCTGGGAGCACTGTAAACGGTGGTGCCATGCACGCTATTGTCAAAAGCCCTATCATGTGTCAAGAGAAAAGCCCTTCAGGCTGCAGCCCTCAGAACATGGCTTCCTCAGTGTGTAGTCCTGCGGGAGTTAACTCTGTGTCCTCAACTACTGCTAACTTTGGGAACTTTGCTGTGCACAGCCCCATTGGCCAGGGAACCCCTTTGTCACGCTCGCCGAACGTTGAAAACAGGGGGTCTATGTTGCACAGTCCTGCGCACGTTAGCAATGTCGGGTCTCCACTTTCTAGCCCTATAAGTAGCATGAAATCACCAATTTCTAGTCCTCCCAGTCATTGCAGCGTGAAATCTCCTGTCTCAAGTCCCAATAATATCACTATGCGATCTTCTGTGTCCAGTCCTGCAAACCTGAACTCGAGGAGCTCCATTGCCAGCCCTTCCAATGCCAATAATAGGTCCACTCGTTCTAGTCCAGCGGTTAGCACTGTGGGATCATCCATCTGTAGCCCAGTAAACAACTCCCTAGGATTCTCAGCTTCCAGCACGCCGGCGGGACCTAGCAGAAGCCAAGATACTGTTCCCAGTCCAGAAACAAAAGACAAGGGTGCTCAAGAACTCACATTTCCTAAGATGGAGGAAATGGAGAATGCCATCTCCAACAACAGTCAGATGAACCTTGTTCAGTTCATAAAGCCTGAGCCAGACGCTTCCTTCGGCAGTGCGTGCATTGGTGACAGCAGCAAAATAAACTCCGATTCCCCCTTTTCAGTACCAGTGAAGCAAGAGTCAGCCAAGCATCCTTGCTCTGGTGCGTCTTTTAAAGGGAATCAAACAGTAAATCCTTTCCCATTTACAGATGGCTCGTATTTTTCTTTCATGGATGACAAAGACTATTACTCTCTTTCTGGGATTTTAGGACCACCTGTTTCTTCATTTGACGGAAGTTGTGAAGGTAGCGGTTTTCCAAATCCAGGCCTGCGTGTGGGAATTAAGCAGGAGCCTGACGATGGCAGCTATTACCAAGAAAACAGTATACCATCCTCTGCCATTGTGGGTGTAAATTCAGGTGGACAGTCATTTCACTACAGGATCGGTGCCCAAGGCACGATATCTTTGTCACGACCGGTTGCTCGAGAGCAGGCGTTTCAGCACTTGAGCTCGTTCCCTCCCGTCAGCACGCTAGTGGAGACGTGGAAGTCGCATTCAGAGTTGGCATCCAGAAGAAGTGATGGGTATCCAGTTCTAGAGTACATTCCAGAAAACGTGTCCAGGTGAGCAGGCAAATTACTTCTACCCCCCACCTCCTTTTTTTTTCTACTTCCCCTGCATAAACATAAAAGGTGTGAATTAAAGTGGGGACCAGGGCAGTATTTCTCAAGCTGATGCATAATTCTTTGTTTGCATTTCAATTCTTATCGTTAGATTTGCTGGTTTCTTGGTGTGTTTTTACTCTGCCTTTAATAAAAACAAAGTGCTGGCTTTAATATTTAAAAAGAACATATTATATTCTATTGTTATTAGATTTGAATGTGTAGCTCTAGTATGTTTATGAGCTGTTACTACTATAAATGTTGTTTTTCCTATAATGAGAGCTTAGTAAAATTGCTCTCGTGTGTCCTATAATGGTTATTCTTTCTTAGCTGCTGCTTGAGTGTGTTGTACCTCACATGGAATGTCGAGAGGAGGATAAGAAAATGGTAGTGTCAGGAATCTGTTTTTGTTGAGATGCGTGGTTATAAGTTTGAACCGGACTTTAACTGGTTAAGTGTGAAAACTAAACTTTACAAGCCTGTGGCAACATATTATTTCTGTATTTTAACTGTAGGAACATTTGGTTTGTATATATAGAAAAATGCCTCCAGAAGGAGGAGGGCTGTTAAAACTTGACGCATTTGAAAGGGATAAATGGATAAACTGATCTCCTCACTTTTGGTGAAAGAGAAATATGCAAGTGTCATTTGAATTTTTATTTCTTGGCTGATTCGTGGAGCGTGGTACTTCTTCAGCAAACAAGTGTTCATGTAGCTCATAAAGGACACTTACTTTCATGAACTATCTGGTTTCATAATCAATGTTACAAGTTATTAAGCACATCTGACAGCATGACGGAGTTAGAATAGTTGCACAGCCTCTTCCTGTGTCAAACAGGCTCGCCAAAGCTTCGTGCTAAAGCTCAGTGGAATAACCAGTAACAGAATTTGCATTTACCTTTCTCAAGTCTTTTTTTTTTCTCATCATGAGGTACGCAGCTGCCCTCAGGGAATGAAATGTCTGCCTTATTATTGGAGTGGGGTGAAGAGGATGCCTAGTGTTTTTCATATTTGTATGATGCTAAATATTTCTGAAGAAATAGTGTTGCAGTGGAAAACTTAATACCTAAAATAATGGTGCTTTTGAGGAGGGAAAAGAGCCTATCTATCCAGGAGGAAAAAAAAAGGCTTTAAATATTTTCATTTTATTCTCAGATCTGTTCAGTACCTCTACAATCTCCTTATTGTTTTGCAAGCCATGCTTCACTTTTACTTTGACCATTTCAGATATGGTCTCTAAAGAATGTACTTTTTAATACATCTTTCTCAACTTGAAAGGGCTATATCCCACCTTCATGCTGAACTTTGCATGTAGCTGGATATTTGTTACCATCCAGGCTTGGCTTAAATGTGTTTTCTTGAATCAAGGAAGATGAAGTTGCTGTTTTCTAGTTATTTTACCTGATGAAATTTTCATAAACTGCATTATTTATATAGTGAGAAAAGTTCACCAGAAGGCTGATGGGATGCCTGAAAATAAAGACCCAGTATTTTACTGCCTTTATGGTTGAGCACTGTTACTTGGGCAAGTAGCTCCTGCCAGCCATGAGAACTCTTGCGTAAGTGCTGCTTGCGCTGAGTCAAGGTTGTCATCGTTGCAGGGACACGCACAATAAATAGAGAAATGAAGGTAGGAGCATGGTTGTCATCAGTAGTTACGTTTTGAATGACAGTTTCTCATGAGGCTTTTGGAGGAGTCTCCTCATCTGACATTAGTCAACGGTAGCTCTTCTCGTCTGTTTACCTCTAGACCAGTAAATGGATACGTCATCAGGCTTGACGATGACACAGGCTTGATACACTGTCCTGTCTTTGTTCTCTCAGCTGGTATCTCAGTAAGATATGCAGTTGAGCATAGCTGTGACTTTGGAGGATTGAAATCCTGCAATTTTTAGCACTCAGAGTTGTTGCTGCACGTGTGGAGTTCTGTTCAGGTGATGGAGATCTGCAGGGTTGCGACACTTCAAGCATCCTGATCTGTAGTTCAGATTAGGACACGTGTCATCATTTCAAATCTCTTAACTCAGACCCATTATTTAACTAAATGTTGCTTTTGATCTGCTTGACAGTGGCTTTATGCTAACAGGTGCAGCTGGGAGCCTGTGCAAAGCCCTTACAAGTTTCAAGGTAAATTCATGTAGAGGTCGTTTTAGCAGTACAGATTTGAGTGAGTAGGTGCCTGCTCAGGTATTTGTTTGCTGACAAGACAAGTTTTAAAGACTCATCTTAGGGTGTCACACATGTAAAATTTCACTCTTGCTAATGAACTTTGAACTGATCTTTACTTTTCATTTCTGTGCTGCGTTCCAGCTAAAACAAGAGGAAATCAGGCACAAGTTTGTTCATGCTCCAAAGTGTTGTAATAAAGCAGTCGCAGCTTAAAACCATGTCAGGTCCAATATGCCAAGGTGGGTTTCAGCTGTCCCTGTCCCATGTCAGCATGGTATGGGGATTGCAAAGTCTTTCTTCCTTCATGTCATAATTTCAGCAGCATTGCATCTCTGCACTCTACATCCAAACTAGATCTTTGTTATTTCCAGTCATTTTTTTTTCCTGATGTGTCAAAAAGTATCAGGCATCATACATTTTGCAGACTTCTACAGCTGTGATTAACCTTTCAAAGTCTGCAATATTTTTAAGTTTCTGGTATTCTAAGTTTTCATCTTTTTTCAGGTATGCTTATCCTGCAGTATAAGTTGCCATAAGCAAAGACTAAGGTGAAGGGAAAAAATGGGCTACATGGTTCTCTAAAGTCGGTAAATTACCAGCATTGAGTATATCTTGTTTTGACAGCATTGCTTTCTGAACCTTGATAACATACCTTTTTTGGACTGCTTCTGACTTGCAGCTGATATGGTGAAAAGGAGTGACCAGGAATGAAGAAGGCTTTTCACAGAGAGTGAATCTTTAGAGTAAACGTTAATTTTTTTCCCCTCTTAGAATATCACCTTTCTTGAGTCAGTTATACTTGCCGATAGTATCTACTAAACATAGTTTAGGCATTTAAAATCCCTTGCTACCTTATTGACTGTGCCAAGTCCCTGCTGTCAGCCAGAACATTTCTCTTTTTCTCCTTCAGTTACTTTTATTAGATGTCCACAGTTACGGTTCTTTTTAAGTTACTTGCTGGTAACTTTCTTTATAACATTGCTTGTGTTTGGGTTGCAAGAGCCTCTTAAGCAAACTCACGTTCCCTTATTGCTTTAAAAATGTTTTTCTCCTGCTAATATGCATGCAGAACATGTCTTTGTTTTTGAAAGGTTTTTACATGTTTAATTTTTAAAGAGGGTGAATCATACCTGTCTGTCTCTGTGTATAGATCCCCCCTCCATGAATGACATTTTCTAAGAAATAGTGGTTTCTAAACTAAACAATAGCAAAGTGGTCTTGAAAAAGAAGGTATGTGTGATTGTGTGATGTCACTGATGGAAACCTATACTGAGCATCCAGATAGATTTAAGGGGGTTGTTCATCTGAATCAGGGTACCAGCCTCATGGTCATGCCAATTACGCAATTTTCAATATGGCCTCAGAAAATGTCATGGTTGCTTGAAGCAACAGTAAAAATTGAGGAGAATGACCTTTCCGCTGCATTAGCTCTTACCCAAAGCTTCTTCTGCAAGTGTGCCTTTTTCCTCTAATTTCCATATTAACTCATGTATGTACACATACATACTTGCTTTTCTCAGCAGTTGTGGTGGAAACAAAGGGCTGAAACTCCTACTGTAGTTTGTTCTTGGCAGTTCTACTGGTGCAATCCAGTGTGGTGTAATCCAGTATATTACTATTTTAACATAAGTTGCATACATTTATCAATAACTATATTTCAGTTGTTGTCATTCAGACAAGGAGATTTCTCTTCAGCATTCCATGATATTGTAGAGTCTAATTTATGTCTGTTAAAGGGTGTTGAAAGACTGTCGTTGACTTCTTTGGGTTTACGGTCAAATCTTTGATCAAACATTGACAATATTTTAGGGACTTTTCCTATCTGTTCCTGAGCCATTCGCATGGATCAGTGTTTTTTCACAGACCCTAGTTGTAGCAGCCCCTCAAGACCTCATCCAACCCAACACAGAACAAAAAAACAACCCAACAGCATGATCTTCATTTACATGTAACCTTTACTGACTTGAATAGGTGATTCTGGTTAAAATCTGATTTCAGGCTATTGCAAGTATTTTTGTAAATAAACTTTTATGTTAAATATTATCTAGAATAGTCACTTATCAGAATTATACCTGCCAGAGAGGCAGAGGTCTGGTAAATATTATTTTTAGAATTTATGAATGGCCTTGACCTCTTGTTTGTTTGCTGTTGACTTTATGGTAGAAGACCATGCTGTTAAAATATTCTCCATGCATGGCAGGACTGTTTTCCCCTTTAGCTTCTCACAAATTTACTGTGCAAACTTCTTCTTTTTCACCAGTGATTCTTTAATATTGTAGACTGTAGCCTTAAATCTGTACTTTTTTTTTCCCCTCTCCCCCAATTTTAAAAGTTATACTTTTTTTGTAGGTTCATGGATAATTTTGTGTATTTTTAACAGTTCTGGATAGAATCTTGATGCAACAGGAACCTCTACATAAGTATGTCTTTATTTTTCGTGAAAAAAGTTAGAAGTCTGTATTAGTATATCAAGGCAGGAGGTTTAAAGGTTCTCCTCAGCATACCAGCATGCACTTAACAGCCCCATACTTTCTACAGCTTTCTTTGTTACTTTCTTGAGGGTGCTCTTTGTTTTATTTTACTGCTTTATTAAGGAGTTCAGAATCTCTATAAAGTGTCGTTTGAAAATGTGACTGCTAATGATGCCTTTTTCCCCCCTTAAATTTTTACACATCAATTGACACCTGTGCTGTGTCAGGGAGAAGTCCACGTTGCAGGAAAATTGTGTTCCATAAAGGGGCAGATCTTCTAAATCTGGGGAAATAAGAGCTCTGTTGTCAATACATATGCCAATATCTAGGGGTTGTTTGTTTCTTTGTGTGTGTGGGTAAGTAATGTTGTGTATTACTAAAACATTTCTGTTGCCAGTTGATACCGTTGAACTTTGCAGTACTTGGCTGTTGGAAATCAGCTTGCCATAGTTTATTCTGATCATAGTTAATAATTGCTTCCTAGCTATCACTTTTGGTGGTATAAAATCCCACTATGGTATCTTTTTCTGACGGTTTTCTGAAAAAGGGGAAGGTGGGATCACCTTTGTGCACAGATTTTAGCAAGCAGAAGAAATTTTGATTATCTATAGTCTGACAGTGTGGATCAGTCCATTTTCATGAGGACTGGAAGACAGGAATGTCTGAAATGGGTACTGTATAAAAATGTTTCCATCCTGTTTTATGGGATACGTGTTTCAGTTAATGCGGGTAAGCATAGGGATTGCTGCAGTGGTATCAACACTCGTGCAGTACTGGTATTGTCTGCAGAGGGAGTAAATTGTTACATTGTTATTCCATAACTTGTCCTTACTAAAACAACACTTAGCATTAATGGAACTTAAACCTGCTGCAAAGTGCTCTGCCTGCTGAATCAGATTTCTAGATATGTATTGGTGTTTTGCTGAACCCAGGATTGAGTAGTGGTTGCTGTTGGGTGGTGTTTGTAGATGAACAGTAGATTGTGATGGTGAAATACACTGTTGGGCCATGTCTGGTCTGACTGTGGCTTTGCTCTTTGGGTGCGTTGCATAGGAGACCCAGATTGGGTTCCTTATCCAGTTCACTCTGAAGCTCTAAAAACCAACTGGAAAGGGGAACTTGGTGAGTAGCGTGGTCTGACATGGATGCAAGAACAAACTGAAGGGACAGAAAGGGAAAGGAGCCTAAGAAATAATCCTAAATGCACATTTATGCTAACAGATAATGTATTGTCAAGCCATAATCCCGGCACTTGTATTTTCAGGGTATGTTTTTAAAAGGCAGTTTCTGCCTTTTAACTGTATGTCTTCAAATGGACTTGCAGGAGCTGGAATTAAAAATGGACTGATTTCAACCAGAACTTCTTGGGAGAAAACTGGAGTTCTGTGATTCCAGATTTAAGCTCTCAGAGGTCAGAAAATACCACATTTTAGAATTAATATAGAACCATAACTTGTTTTCTGGCAAATGTGTCTTACAATATGGCTGTATAAGAGTGATAAAAATGGTCTGACAAGGAAACTACAAAGGGTGTGTGAAAAACAGGTATTAAATACGTTTAAGTTGAGTACTTTTGTAAGTTAAGTTTTCACATGCAGCTGGTTGCTACACAGTGCTTGGTGTTCAGCATATGAATTACTTTACTTTAGCTGCAGTCTCCTCTGAGTGAGAGATCTGTGGAGAAAAAACAAGGAGTATTTCCATTGTGTGCAATTGCCCAAGTCCTTGCAGCGTTATTGGGCACGTTTGAATGCACCCTAAATAGACTATGGCATGATTTGACTGCTTGCTGCCCTACTAGTGCACACTGCAGTGGAAGGTCACCATCTGTTGGGTCCTCATGAAAGCCCTCTCCTGCTGGAGCCACGTTGGTTTTGTGCTGGAAGAGGCTTCCTTGGAGGAAGGCATGCTTTTTTGACTCATGCTACAGGAGAAGGGTTCATAGGTCAGGCAGGCCCTCCTTATCCATGCCAGCAGTTCCCGACGTAGCCTGCTCCAGTACCACTACTGACAAGAGTGGAAGTAGTGGCTCTCGGCTCTATGCCAGGCTCCCTTCTCACACTTGGAAGCAGGGTGAGTGTGCATCCTTAGTAATACACATCTTTCTGTTTAGGAACCCTGGAGTTTTACAAAACCTTGAGAGCTGATTTACTTTTGGGACAATGTTTTCAAATAAACTGTCTCTTTAAATAGGAAACTTTGACGTTGTTTGGGTGTTTTGATTTTTCTTTTTGCAACTAAGGTGTTTACCAGAGCTTAACAGTGTGTTTTCTGGAAGGATGTGATCTGGGTGGTTGTCTTTCTCTGCTTTACTGGAATCAATGCTGAAGGATTTAAACCACAAAACCTACCCCCTCTGTCCCTAATCCCCAGGAACACCCTCGCCTTCCCCCCAAACAAAACAAAACAAAACAAAACAAAACAAAACAAAAGCTGCAGAAAGCTAAACCCATGCTGTTGATGATTCTGGATTCTTAAAAGGATAAGTAACACTGGTTGTGTCTATTCACTATGTGAATAAATGTAGGTGTAAGAGACTGTTTCTTTACTGAATTGTATTGTAGCAGAAATTCTCACATTAGTGGTAGGTTACAAGCAAATAACTTGAATTCTATTTCTTAAACTGTGAGTTAAACTCGTGCAGTTACATTAGAATGTGGTGTTTGCTGGTTGCTAAATTAAATTTCTATAAATCTGAAATTTGTAAGCTGCGTATTTGCATCATGGTCCAAATTGGCAGCTTGAATTTCATATTTGGAGGTGGGATAACTTAGGGTTAATATATAAAGATATTTCTTTAGAAAGAAAAATAGCAAACTTCGGTTGGAATGTCTCAGCAGAAACAGAATCCAGTATTTATGGATAATATGTAAAGTGGCTTATAGGAATTTGTACGCTTTCCTAAACGTGCATGGGTATGCTGCTGATTGTGGTTAGTGATAATAATAGATCAAAGAGTTACAGCCCTGAGGTTAAAAAGCAAATTTCAGACTAATTGCTGAATGCTTCTGACAATTTTTATATCACTTCACTCATTTCCATTCTTTCTTGTAAACAATACTTTCTGCTTGCATCTGGAGGTGGAATAACTTTTTGAATGGGCTTTCAGGCTAAAATTTGGACAGGACACAGGAATCTTTTCTGTTTAGCTTTTCTTTCCTTGTCTGCTTCCGAGAGGTACTGTCCCAGCTTTCTAAAAGTGGTAGCTTTATAAACCAGTTCCCTAGGAATTAGGTTTCTGGGAAAAAAAAGGATTAAAAAAACATTTATTAGTAATGTTTTCTGAATTTTTGGATTTGGGAGAATATCTTACTTCCATTTTTGTATGTGTCTGTATGACCATTTCAGGTTCGTGTTCAGTCTTAAGTCTATAAAGTAAACATGTATTTTAGAGGTTGATTTTGAGCAGTGTTATAATCTGTCAGTGGTCTGAGAGTTTTTAATCACTGGTCGGAACTGGTAAGTAAGTAGGTATATTTGCCCTGACTAGGATTTTGGCTGTCCCAGCTGCTGAACTGTAGGGTCTTGATAGCATTTTTGGCAGTGGTTTTCTGAATACTGTTGTGCTAACATGGTAGCGTAGTCCTGCGAAACCCGTCGCTACAGTACTTCATTTCTTCTGTTTGCCAGCTCTTCTTCCGTACCTGCCTCAAAGGGTCAGGATGGAGGGGCTCGGGAGTCCCCAGAGGAGGTTGGAGCAGTTCTCTAGGCAAAGCAGTGCTCTGCTCAGTTGATTTTTCGGTTGGGCTGTGCTTCTTGACGGCAGATTCAGGCCATAGGAAAAGGGACAGCCGCTGAGTTTCGCTGGTATGAGCACGGGCTGAAGTGCCTGTGGTGTCAGAGGCGCATTGCCCGGCTGTGGCGGGCAGCTGCCTGCATCCGTGCATCCCCATGAGCTTGCGCAAGGCAGCCGCTTCCGTGTACCCGTGTGAATGCGTCACCTGGCATGTCCTTACCGAGACCTGTGCTCTGCGAGCCCTTTGGAAACTGGTTTCACAACCGGCGAGCCCTGGTTTACTCTGGCAGCGTCTCACCTTGAAAAATCAATTGTGTTTGTATCTCTAGCTCTTCGTCAGTGCCGCTGCAGCTAAGGGAGTGGGGACGGGGCACTGTGGAAGGTGGTTAGCCATATGCCCTCTTCAAACACAGCCTCTTGTCTGACTGAAGCAAGACTGCAGGTGGAACCTGGTCTCGCAGTCAAGTTTTGTGTCACTGCTGTCAGAGTAGGAGCAGGAAAGGGATTGCTTCTGGAAGCTGCCTTAAGTTTGAGGCATCAAGACAGCAACCTTTATTTTCCCTCAGGAGGCTTGAGCTCAGATATGAGCTGCTCCAAAAGGTCGGAGATCTCACTTTTAGCATTGCTGAAGGCTTGTCTCTAGAAACCTGTCATGCACTTCAGCATTTTTGAAGACTGGAGTGCCAGGGACCTTGCAAATGAAGGTGGGTGGGAAATTTGCACAGTTTCCAGGCAGACTATCTGAGCTGTCAGCTTCATTATTTTAAACTAAATTAAATTTGTGCTAGAGAGTGCAGTGTGTTAGAGCAGTTAGGAAGCTCTTCCTCTAATAGGAGCTTGAGATCTACTTTCCTAGATCTGACTTCGTTAACTTCCAAACTCATTTGGAGAAATTAAAACATAACAAAAACCTTGCACATGTGTTGATCCTGGGATATGTGAAAACTTGCTGGAAAAATCAGAGTCTCATTTGGAGACAGTATAGCATTATGTTTGCCACGTATAAGGATCAAGGTCCTTTTTTATTATTATTGTTTAGTAGAAAATAAACCCACGAGGTTGTTTCTGGCCCCTCGCTCAAGGGATGCATGCTTCTGGATCATTGCAGGTGTTTCTTTATGTAACTGGCAAGAGGTCTTGTCCCACAGTTGGGCAGTGTCCTCTGTTGCGTGCATGTCCATACACTTGGGCAGTAAACCTCCCCCCTGAAGCTATGCACACAGGGGCTTCTGCAGCCCCCTGGGCACCTTGAGCCCTGCAGGGAGAGGACAGAATGCCCTGGTGGGATGCTGTGGCAGAGGTCCTCTTCTCCCATTTCTTGGGGATTGCTCCCCAGCTGGTAGCCTGTTTGCTTGGCTTTAGGGTGCACCATGTTTTTGTTTTGTAATTTTAAATTTGTTTGGTTTTGAGCACTAAGGCTTTCTGAAGTTAATAATTAAAAACAAATATTGCCCAATAAATATTCCTTAAGGATTAGGAAAAGTTGCTGAACGTGACTGGCTAGTCAAAATTCTGCATTGAGTCTTTGTCACAGACCACCCTGCTATAAAATGCATTAAATAAAACCACATTGCTGCAGGATTAGCTTCTACAAAACCTGCACAGCTTTACCGTACTCTTCCTTCAGATACATGATGGCAAAACAGAATAATCTAATTGATTTGATTAGGATTTTTAAATTCTTGTTTTAATCTGAATCCATGTAAACTAGCTGGAAGATGAACAAAGTATGTGGGGGTTAGACGTGTCAGCTTCTACTCAGTGTATGGAAGTAAATGTTGGAAGTGGTCCAGAGCTTTATGGCTGCTGCCAACTAATGACATAAGATAATGTTGCAATGAAACAATGCACTTGATTTGCGCTTGTTTCCCAACTAACCTTTCTGATTCTTGAGACTGCTTGGAATTTATGTTTTTGAAGATTTGACAGTAAAAAGGAGATTAGGCATTGAAAACTTTGACTGATTAAATATGTGGTACTGACAACTTCAAACTGTACATGCAGATAATGAGATAAAGGGACTGTTACTCACTTCATATTAAACCCATTTGATGTAAGAAGCAAGAAAGATGACTGTTTCGGGTGGGTATATTATATTAAAAAGGAAAGAAAGAACCTGAGGAGCTAACATATGTAGAAATAGAAGTGAAGAGAGTTTTTTTTGGTTTTCTTTTTGTTTTTTTCTTTTTTTGGGGGGGGGGGACACGACACGGGACCAAAACTGCAGCCATTGTGGGTCTGCAAATTGTCCTGCACTATTTTCCTAACATAAACAAGAGCTAGCTGTGTGCAGAAGGCTGCTAACAAGCTTGGTAGGTTTGTGTTAGCATTTTTATTTGGATTAGAAATGTGTTTTTGAAACGAATCTTCCAGTTGCCACCATCTTCTGTGCTGCTGTTCACATCATGGGGCAGCTGAGGAATGAAAAAAACGTGCTGCTTAGCCAGCAGTGAAAGAAAAAAGGTGCTCCAGGAGCTGCCCGGGGCACTCCAGCCTATAACAGCTTCTGCCCATGGGACCCTGCTGGAGCTGCCATGGAGCATAACCCTTGCGACACCCATAAAGTGGGTAGTGAATCCTCAGGACCAACCGCTCGTCTTGATAGATCTCCTGCTATTGCAACACAGTGCCTGTAATGGAGATACTGTCTGTATGCTAATTGCGTTTTCACCTGTTAACTCAAGCATCTGTAATTGTAAAAAGATGCAGGGTTACAGGCACAGGAGATTATCAAGATTATCAAAAACTGGAGGCACTGTTTTCAGCAGATGTGTTTGTTCATAAGTCGTGTCCAGAATGAGCAGAACACCTACTTACTCTTCCTTCACAGCACTTGAGAAATCTTAAAAACAACTGAATTAAATCCTGGAAGTAGGAAATGAAACTGAAGTGACAAATAGGCTGTATCCTGTTTTTTAATTAGTGCATTTCACTTCTTTTCAACTAGTTGAAAGATTTAGATATGGTTTTCAGATATTCTAATATTTATTATAATACTAATCTGTAAAGGAAAACAATTGTTTTGATTGTAGGCAGCTGCGTAAAGTATTTACAAACAGCTGTAACTTAGGCAAAGTAATTTGACAACTTAGAATTGTCATTTCAGGAAAAAAAGACTGTGGATCAATACAATTTTTTTAAAGTAAACTTATTGATTTTCAGCTAATTATATATTGCAGTTGCCTGATAAATTAATTTTAATATGAGGCTCAGTTGAGTAGGTGATGTATTAGTGGCTTATAAATGATTTACAGCCATAAAGTCTATTTATAATATACATACAGGAAAAAGAGAGTTATAGACCTGTCTTAATTTCTAATGGATCAGCACTGTAATAACAGGATCCACATGAGTTTTGAGCTCATCGACTAACTTCTGAAGAGAAGCTTCATATTTTTATTATTTTCATACTCTCCATGCCATGATGAACAAGATACTCCATGTCCTCCACCATTGTTCCATGTCCTTCCACCTGTATTAGCCCTTTCCATGATCTCAAGATGCTTCAGGTTCTGCTTGCTTCGGCACAAACATCTGATATTGTGCTTATTAAAAGAACGTCTTGCAAAGGTTATAGGAAGGTCCATGAAGCAGAGTTTGGTGCAGCGCAGAAGCCAGGTCCTCCATTGGCTAAGCTCGTGCTCAAAGCTGGCATGCTTCAAGGCGTGAGGAGATGGCAGCCCCTGCCATGCTTTTGAGTGATAACAGTGGTGGGGGTCAGTAGGTGTTCCTGGGGACTTCCCTACACCAGTGCCAGCAGTGTGGACATGTATAGTTCTTTCCAAATTCTGCTCCATGTACCTGAGGCTCTGAGCTCATGCTGGGTCCAGCTCCATAGGAAGAGTGACTGCTGGTTGGGATATTTATTGGCTTTTTTGCATCATGTGGTGTACCCCAAACTCAGAGGTGATATTGATGTTGCCATGACTTAAATCAGTAAGTCAATAGGGATGAATGTAATTTTCATGCAGGGTGGAAAAAGTATTCAGGACCGAATAGGAATGAGCTTGAGATCGTGAGTGCAGGAGAGTAAGAAGTATGATTTAATGAAAAAGAAGAGAAGGATTATAGGAGCAAGGAAAATAGCACATATTGGCACAAGGGGATGTAAGCTTAATACAGTGCACCAGATCCTAGGAAAACTTGTGGTTTTGTCTAACATGACTGAAAATTGAGAATATTCAACATCTCATCAGTTAGGTTTACAAGAAATAGCTTTGACTGATTTTTATAGGTACATTTAATAAAATCAGTTTGAAGGACAGCAGTGGGTACACAAATGTTTGCCATTTGCTGGTTTTGGTACAGTCTAGCCTTTGTGTGATGTTTTGCATGGGCAGATTAAGGTACCATATACCTTTGTACTAGGCATGAGGGCTGATGATGGCATATGTTAAATTATCCACTGTTTAGAGGACAGAAATATAAAAATCATCTGATGTTTGTAGAAGACATTGCATTAATGCTGTGTCTTTTTTTTTTTCCTTTAATTAAGTATACATAAAACCAAGCAAAACAGCAGAACTTTTTGCTAATCTCTGTTACTTTCTCTGCGCTGCCTGCAACCTCCGAAATACCCGTGCTGTTACAGGTCCTGCAATTGTAAGGTAACTACATATCCAACTCTTAATTATATTTCTATATTACGTCAGGCCTGTGGATTAGGAAAGTGAGATGTCAAGAGTAAATTTAGGTTGGGGCTTCTCCGCCAAGTCCTCAGTGCTCCCCACCAGTAGCTTAGTATGAATTAGTCTGTTTCTTTAAAGGCTTGAAGTAAATATTGAGTATGGTTTCCTAGCAACATTTGTAAGGTTAACTAAAAACCAGATTTGCCAGGTATTGCTTCCAGAGCACACTTGTCTTTCTAGTTCAAAATTCATACTTTTGATACATTATCTGCAGTAAGAAATGCTCAACAGAATCTGATAGTATTGTAAATAAATAATTTTAGAGAGTCATATGCCGAAGGACAAGTCAGCTGAAGTATTATTCTTACTTTGGGACATGGTATTTCTCTTGCTGTATATTTGTACTGTGCCTAAACTAATGGGGACAAACTTGACTTCTGCAAGTATTAGCTATGTAAATATTTGTGTGTATATATGTATACATATATATATGTAAAAAATACAACAAAAATAAAGCCAGTAGATATTTTCCACTATTTAAGCCTGCTAAAAAGGGTTCTTACTTATCATTGCTGTTGTCAAAGTAAACAAAGAAATGGCGTGCATGTCCATACTGGTCTCTTGAGTTAGCAGAGGTCTGAGATACAGGTGGTAAAATCCTTTGCAGAAATCTCATTGGGTTTTTTTTTCAACTTTGATTTGTGGTGGCAGGAGAGAAGATCAGTGTGAACACTTTCTACAGTGACGTAAAAGCAGGCAATTCATGTTCTTCTAACCTGTTCGGTATATTGCATGCAAGGGTCTCTGCAGTTGCTTCGGATGTATAAGAGGTGTGTGTGCTATTCTGGGTAGGGTAGCTCCCCCTTGAGAAACGTAGAAGGATGGAATTTAGGTTAGCCCAGGACAGATAGATAGATAGTGGAGGGGAGCAAGGAATGGAAAAATTTGGTTGGCTGCTTCCAGTCCTAAGTTTTTGAGTCTATAAATAGAGTCTATCAGAATATTTCTAGTTAGTTCTGGGGAAAGTCAGCTGCTGTGCTGGGGATTGGCTCTGCTCCCAGAATGAGGAGGGGAAGGAAAAAAAAGTATGATAGGAGGCCTATTGAAAATCTACCGACACCACTGAAATCAAGAAATTGGAAGATCCTGTATTTGGGCTTCAGTTTATTTTTTGCTGCCTGTGTCAGTGCTGGATATTCTGCAGAGCGTCCGTCTCTGTAGGCTAGTACAAGCTTCCAAGTTAACCAGGCACAGGAGGGACATCCACACGCAGCACCCAGCAGGGTTCATAGTTCAGAAGCCAGGACGAAAGCCTGATACCAACAGTGAGTGTGGAAGTAGGAGGAAGCGACATATTATCTTCATTTCATGCTGCAGTGCCTAGCCTGGACAGCCTGCCCTCTGTCTGGGTTAGATGCATTATATAATGGGAAACAGAGAAATGAAAACAAAAGCTGAATTTTGAGCTAATAAAATTAAGTTATCATGTAAGCTGTTACTTTTTTTAAATAAAAAGAGAACGGTCTTGCTGACAATTTAATGTGCAAACTAGTTGAATTATATTATGATACCAGAAATAGGCATTTAAGAGAGCTTTACAGACAGTTAAGAGACTTTCTAGGAAATATACATGATATACTTCAAAAATATTCTCAATTGAGATTTAAACACAGTGCACAACTAGAGTATAAATAGCTAGTAAGTTTAAAATTGTAATATTTTTAGAAGATTCTTAGAGTAATGGTAAAAGATAACCTTTCAGCAAAACTCTCTTCCCCCCCATGTAACCACAGAACGATGATTCTTCATACTCTAAATGGAAAAAGTAGCTTTTGTCAAATGAATAGCTTTATGCAGGTAAGCTCAACCAGGCTATTCAGATGAGCATTTATTCACGTCAGAGTTCATAGGAGCTGAAATTATCTGAGAAGTAAATGAGCTTTTTCAGCACTGAACTAATCCCAGAAAAATCTGTGCTCATGTTGAAAATGAAAGTGTTTGCGATGACTCCTTTCCTGCTCAGGCTTTGCTGGCAACTCATTTTTTGTTTGTAATTTTTCACATATTGGGAAAAGCGGTTATATTGGATGTTTGTGGCAGGAGGAGAAGGGATAGAGCAGTGTCAGTGCTTCTCAGAGGTGCATGCGGCCTTTCGATGTAGGTGTCATGTACCAGTAACATGCTTACTTGCTGCTTCTACAATTCCATAAACATTAGACAAACAGGTCATGACAGTGTTAAACTTTGGTTTGGGGTGGGTTTCCCCCCCCCTTTTTTTTTTAAATAAATTTAATAACTTCTATTCATCTTTGTAATAAACCATGAAACTTGCAAAGTATTATGAACTATTTTATCAGTAGGTACTTCAGTTTCTCTGTATTAGCTGGACTAAAATCTCACACTAACTGATATTCTGGGCTGTCTTCAGCTTTTTTAATTATTTAAATATTAATAAGAGTAGAACCATTTTAGACTCTCTTGAGGGATTTTAAATGGGTAACTGTAGGTAAAATTTTCTTCAGATGCTCAGCAAAAGGCAAGCATTTAGTTTTTGAGGAAATTATGCCAATCTTGTTGTTGACAGTTCTTGGAGAAAATGGGATAAAATGGTAAAGAACTAATATTTTATCTCATTAAGATGTGGGAAAACGGCTCCTTAGAAAACCCTCAAACTTTTTTACTGTTTGAATTAACAAGGAGAAAAATCTGTCAGGGGTTTGAAGTCTGCCCTCGTGAGAATTGATGACCGTTCCCACTCGCTTTCCATGGGGCTAGTATTTCACTCAGCATTTCACCAAAGGATGGCTGTGGGAATCAAAACATTAATTCCTTGTGACCATGTGCATTGCCTTGAAGGAGTGCTGGGGAATAGCTCGTCTGTGGAGGGAGGAGGAGAAAATCGACATCCGTATGGCCAATGAAGATTTAACTTGGAATAGTGCACTGAATTTGAAAAAAAACCCCAAACCCTACCAATATCTGCTATCTGTGTTGGAAAGGCTCCAGGAATATTTCAGTTTACAATTCCATTTGTTAAAAACTGAGAAATTGAAAACAGAAGATAACTTCTTAATATTCTATTTCTTTTTCAGATAAATTTCTGTCATGTATTTGGAAACCTTACTGAAATATTGGTCTTGTTTGAGGAAGCAGCTCAAAATGAATGTTAACTATTTATTGTGCTGCTTGTTAATTTAGATTATGCAAACAAATGTGATGAACTGATCTTGAATGATACCAGAATGGAGTTCTAAAATGATGCTTTTAAATAGTTCTGATGACAGCAGATGTTTTACTTCTTTCCAGAGCACTACATTTAACATGTATGTCACATACCCCCCCAAAAATCAAAACCAACCCTCCCCCCAAAAACTCAAACCAGCTCTAGATTAAACAGTGGTTTATAAACCCTATTTTCTGAAATTGCATCTGCTCCAAGTTTTAGATGCAGACAGAATTGTGTCTTTAGACAGAGGGTTTGATCTCACATCAGTTAGCATCCTGACAGCTTCTGCTGACAGGCTGCTTGATGCATGGTCTGGCAGTGAGGCTCCTGCATGGAGCTTTTTATTTGCACTTATGGCCCCCATTAAAATCAGTGGGACTGGCCATATACAAAGGCTTTGCTTAAGCTGCTGCAGGTTGAAAGTTTCCAATGTTTCTAGCTTACATCAGATGTTTCATATTATGCTTTTTTCCCGAGTTGTTCTGGCACTTTGATTCTTGTCATGCACAGCATACATCTTTTCACGCTCCCAGTCCTTGACTGTGATGGCTTGAATCCTTCGTTATTTTGTGATTAATTGTAGAGATACAAACATTATCAAATCAAAGTCCCCGAAAGGCCTCTTTTAAAGAATCTGCCTAGCTTTTTGATTTAGCTGCCCCACAAATTACTTGTCTGGTGGCTGTGTGGTTTCTAACATCCTGCTAAATTTGGAACAAGTCCATGAAATACTTTCTGCAATATCGGGGGAATAGAAAAGCTTGATAAGTTATTTCATCCATGGCTTGGGTCAAGCCTTTCAAGAGACGGCAGCGCTGTGCTGAATCCATTAAGTACGAATTGGTGGGTGTGCAGGATCATTGTTTGTATTGTCAGTTTTTGTATTAGGGTGTTCAGTGCAGATTTTCAAGTGCTGTAAGTCCAATTTTTGTCTTTCAGATACGTACAAACTCATAAACTACAATTGTAGCTATACAGGAGAAAATTGTGATGCAGTTGAGAAATAGCATGGCGAGGAAAGCACTTTGCATTAGCTCTTTTATGTGTTGCTATATGTGGTGTTTCTTTAAAACAGATTTTGTCCCTTGGGATCTAATAAGAGGCTAGGGAGTTACTTGGTTTATAAACCTGTGTGGTATATTATTTAGATATTCAGAGGGAAAAGGTCGAAGAATGTCTCCTATGTTATCAATTCCTCAATATGAAACAATATTAAAAACTAGAAAATATAATGCTATGTAATTTAGAAACACAATATATAATGTGAGTTGAGAGACAATTACTTTGTTTTATTTCTCTGCATTTTCCATTTTACTGAATGCATTTCAGCAACAACTGGGTTTTGGCTGTAATGCTATTTGTAGCAGTTTCATGAAGTTGCACAGCAAATTACTGTGGTGTACCAGAAAAAATCAACTCTTCATTCGTGTAAGTTGTATTATGAAAAGCTCTTAGTACTGGCTTATGTAGGTAACAGTGGGTTTTGTCTGTATTTATACAGTTTTGTGAAATATCCATGTAAAGTTTTAAAGCAGTTTTGAGATGGGCGTATTTTACATATCTCGTCTGTCATTTTTCAGAGTTTATTCATTTAAAACTGTCTAAATAATGCACAGATACACAGAACATGTCTGTTTCTTACAAAATCCTGTTGCCTGGGATGCAAATATTGAAGAAACTGGTCCTATGCATCTTAAGTCTTCAGCAGCTAGGCCTGGCATGAAATTAAAAGTGTATTCTGTTTTAGCAACAGAAACATGTTTAGTGTCAGTATCTTTCTAGACATTAATGCTTCTGTGTACCTAAGTTGGCAAATATTTTTCTGGTTTTGATGACCACCCTTGGAGTGATAAATGGCTCACGCCAACAGGTTAGAAAAGTTTGGTAGATTGGGTTAAAAAAGGAAGTTTGTGTTGCTATCAGGTGTTGGCTTGTCCCAGGAGCTTGGGACAGTGTCCCAAAGAGTTAACGTATCACTTACACATGATTTGGGACAAAACAGATTGCAGGAGAGGGGTGGTGTTAACTGACTATTGGTAGAAAGGATTAGGGTTGGCAGAGAAGTCAAATGGGTCCGTTTAGAGAAAGTGGGCAGTTGTCTTAAAGGCGTATCATAATGGATAGCACTTTCCTACCTCCATTTTTATCTGGCTGCTGCTTAATACCATTGCAGGAAAATTGAGAAGTCAGTTGTTTTTCCTTACTAGAAAGTTCGTGCCAGGCATTCTCAGTGACATGCTGAAGGCATTTGTGCAGCAATCACAACCACCCCTCCTCATCCTTGGGGTCCATGCGGAGATGAGCTCTCCTAACGGGCTTGGGTTAGTGGAGCAGATTTTGCCATTGGGCACTACTGACTTCTGGAAACATGTAGGAAGGGGTCGACTCCATCCTTTCGGGCCACTTAGAAACTTCTAGAAAGGCTGAAGGTGTTCTTGGTGCTCCCTTCTGGGGGGGGGCATAAGTTTTTAAGACAAAGAGTGTGTCTAGGAGGGAGGACACAGTTTTGGCATGCAAGGTATCATTTACATCTGAGCAAAAGCCCCACGCTTCTTTTTTATAATGGACTCGATTGTGTTTTGACTGAAGTGGGCAAACCAGGTATAGGAGGTTGCCAATGACTGGAAGTAACTGAGGATAAAGGGTGCTGAAATGGAGTCTGTATTTATTCTGTGATCTGTATCCCAGAAATTTACCTTTCATTCCTGTCCGTATGTATAGATTTCACTCTTTCTCCTTCTCCCTGTTCACTAGTGGCTGAGAGTTGCCCTCAAGAGGAGCCCATATCCCGCCCCCAACGTAAAGAAGGGAGTATAAGGGGACTCTTGGCCAAATACGACCTTTGTGAATGGTGTCACTTTATCGTCATCTTCAGATAAGAATGTGTGTGTTTCCACATGTGTTCCTTCAGGTTTCGCTACTGGATCAACGTCCTCATGGCCTTTTAATTAGACCAGCAAGAAACAGGTCTGTCCAGATTTTCTGGTCTCATCAGGAAGGTTTTAAAAGACTTTCTCCACAGTAAAAGCAAGTGTATGTGCGCTTATTTGCCTTAGCAGCAGCGAGGGCAGAGCATGTTGATCCATCTGTACAGGCTCCTCTGGTCATTTGCTGGATTTTCCGTCTGTGCATTTTCAAGGTGTCCTATCTACTGTGAACCTTTAGAAAGGAGGGTGAGAAGCAATGAAGTAGGTTTGGCGTGATCTAGCTGTCAGCAATTTCCAGATGTGCTGGGTCTGAAACACGCTGCAGAAGTGTGTTCCCACTGGTAAAGCAAAATGCATACACACAAGTCTCCTGCTGATCTTGGGTCTGAAATTTCTCTGTCTTTGTAGTTAACAGGAAATTTTGGATACAGACGTGATTATTTACAGAGAGATTCTGTGTTGAGGTGTGTGTGTATACTTAAAAGATATTCCTGTCAGTCTTCCTGGCAGGGATGGGATGGGAGTGTAGCCCCTCTGTGCCCCATTCTGCACAAGGGCTCCTGGGCAGTGCACCCCCTTTTCTGCCACTTTGCTTTCTTGAGATTGAGAAATCAAGTTTTAAGGCAGCTACAGTGCAACTTCTGTTTTCCACCTAAAACAAATCTTGTGATACCATAAAATCAAAATTTCTCTGATCTTGGGAATTAGTTTTAATTTAGAAGGGGTTAAGGCTGGTTTTGCTGCTCCCTTTATTTATATAAAACTAATGTAGTAATGCTTGTAAATAGTTTTCCCCATTATGTAAACAATTCGCTTTCCTGGTAATACTGACAAGTGTCACAAAACCAAGCCTGAGTTGTAGAAGAAGGTTTCTCTTGCATGAGAAATTTCAATTCTTCTTGCTGCTCAAAGTTTGTTTTTGCTGTTACCAAGGAGTGTTAGAGAACAGTGTTGTCTTTTTCTTTTAGGAGGTGCTGAGTTTAATTAAACCAAATCAATAGTTTTTGAGAGTGGTAGAGTTTGACTATTCATTATATAGAAATAGATGCTCGTTCTAATTTTTCTTCGTGTTACTGTACGTGTATTATTTCCACTAATGAAATTTTAAATGCGGAACCTATCTTAAGTTGTTGACCGCAAAACAGTGAATGGGCTTTCCCTCTCTCGCCTCAAAAAACTATTCTAGCTAATTTCCCTTGTGTTTGTTGTGAATCCCCAGCGAGGCATAAATGTGTATGACCACATTGAAGGACAAATTAAGAACTGCAGATAATACCAATCTAAGCCTGCCCTGTTCTTACAGCTCCTTGTTTCTCCAGTAAACCTTGAGAAAGATTTTATTTACTTGCTAGGAAATTCAGGAAGTGTAATTAAATGGCAATTAAAGCATAGAACTTATTTCACAGCGCTATCGCCTTGTTTGAACTCAGTGAATTTCTTTCAGAAAATACTGTGCTTGAGTGAGCTGCTACTGCAAATGAGACAGGAATAAAAATTACTCCAGCTGGCCAAGGAAGGGATGCAGTTGGTTGAAAACTTGTGTAGTTTTGTAGGAACACTGCAGCAGATGAATGCGGACACTCAAAATACCGTCATTGGAGAGCTGGTGTGTAGGGTCCCAGGTTGAAGCGAGTGTGAACAGAATTAAAAATAGGGAGTATGACAGACCATTAGTTTGTGAACATAATTTATGTTTTGGAAGATAAAAACAAAAGCTAAAGTTTAAATGAGTTTTGTCCTTGAATTGGTAATAGCATTCAAATGGAAATCTTAGCAATGTGAGGTTGCTCTATGGAGCATAAGAGGAGCTCCAATGAATAATTAAACAAGTGATAGCTAATAAAATATACAGCACATTGCTTCAAACTTAGAAATTGTAACTCTGCCTAACGGATGAATGTTTTTCATTACTTTTTAATTGTTGCCAGTGTTGACCTTCAAGGTCTTTTTCTGGCAGATAATTTGTTATGGTAAGGATGAGATCATTAAGTATTTTAGCACAAGCCGCATGATGCAAATACTTTCCTAATATTATAGAATGCTGATGTGGTAAGGGTTTGTTTTCTTAGGAATTTGTTCTCCATATTTAGTGATTTTTTCGGATCGTATCTTAAAAGGGCAGTTCTACTGTAATTGTGCGGGACAGTGGTTGTAGGTAATACAGTAGCAGATGTCAGCAGTTTCTGCTGCGAGATTTTTTTGACAGGTTTTGAACTGTAATAAAAAGGTATTACTGTAAAGTCTCGGCACGATTCTTTGGTTCCTAATAGTATTTGTGTATACCAGGAACAAATAATGACTTTTCTCATCTGCTCCGTTCACGAAAGCATCTATATAGGAGCCTGCAGGTTTTCCCCATGCAGAAGCAAACCTCTGTGGCATCTGAGGCTCCAGGGGCTGTATGCAAGGAATTAAGTGTTACTAAATTTTGCTGGTTTTATACTGCAACTCTGTTTTTACTATTTTAGTGTTTGCATAGGTAGGCTCTAAAAATACGTATTGGGTAAACACCAAATGCTGTCAGGATTTGTGTTTACAAATCTTAGTTTAAATTCTCTCCAAGTAAATGTTTTAGTATTCAACTGTTTTTTTGGTCAGAGAATAGAGATGCCTGCTCAGAGACAAATGGCGGTGGGGAGGAGCAAGCCAGCATATAATCCCTTTCCTTTAGGTTTACTTGCCATTTACTGGTTTTCTAGCTTGAAGAAGCTTGGAACAAACCGAATCAGTTGTTTGCTCAAATGTTTGTTGATAGAAACGTTTATTGCTCTCATGGTCACTGAGGGAAGATGAATTGTCTTGTGCTCATCTCTGCTATGGGCAGTCACTTGCAGGAAGTCTATAAATAATTCTTAGGGTAAAATTTACCTTGCTACTGCTTACAACGTAAAGAGAAAAGCCTGCTGATGCATGGGGTTGGGTCAGAGAGCTTCAGCTCACCGTCTGCCAGCAGCCTGCAGAAATGATGCTCCGGTCTGGCCTGCCTGTTCCTGAGGAAGGGGTGGAAGAAGGGGAGGAAGGGCCGCCAGCAGAGCGTGTACTTTGATGGATAGATAAGGGTGACCAGTGCAGGTGGCCAGAGAGCAGGAGCGGGCTGCAGGCCTGGAAAGTGATGTCCGGGCCGAGCGGAGAGGACTCTTTCAAGGGGAGCAGGGTTGGCTTGAGCTGCCGGAGTAGAAAGAGCAGCAGATCCCGGAAATGGAGCCTGCTCCCCTTCGGCCCCATCCCAGTGACCTCCATGTGCGAGGCTAAGCTTTCCAATCCATCAGAAATGGGGGAGGAGAGGTACCTGGTATGTGCTCAGGTGGAAGCTGAGCATCTTGCAGTTGCAACACCACGTTATTCCAACCTTGGGTATAATGTCTTCAGGTTTTCATGTAGAAAATGCATCGCCAAGGTGGTTAGTCGTGGTGGGCTTTCTTCTAAGCCTGCATTGGGGTTGAGGTCATTGTAAGTCAGGGAGGAGCCCCAGCAAGGAGCACAGTGGACTGGCCCAGCACATTGCAATTTCTGGGTTTTTTTTTCTGGTGTGCCCCATTATTGAGCTGCAGGAATAGCTGTTTTTTTGGAAATTATGTGAGTTTTTCAAATCCGCCACATCCTGTAAATTTAAAAAAAAAAAAAAAAAAAAAAAAGTCATTGTTGTGAATTGTATTCATTTGTCCTCTGCTAATGTGCAGACCCAATAATTTTCACATAAAAATATTTTTCCTCTACTCTTTCATGATTGAAAATCCAGTATGTCATTTTCTGTCTTCTTGTGATGAGATAGCAGAATCAAATCTGTCACTCATGCTTCTGAGTAAGCCCTGCACTCTGTGGGGAGCTCCCTGTTCCCAAATCAATATGGTTGGAGTGTTTTTCCCCAAATACTAATTCAGGAGAACATTCTAATTAATGTAAGCGGAAACAGAAGCCTTTTGATAATAAACATCAAATATGTTTTAGCATTATTCTTCCAAAGATAATGAGCTAACTGAAGCATCTGAGGTGGCTAAGGGAGTGACAGAGCTGTGGTGGTATGGTGTTCTCTGAGGGGACATGAGGCAGTCATCGGTGTGGCTGTGACATGCGCAGATATGTATAACTTGCATTGTGTGCCATGAACACGGAGAAGTGAAGCACCCAAAGTGGCTACTGGTTTCCCCAGCAGTGGGAGGCCTCTTCGCTCGCCTTAGGTTTGAAGTGGCAACCCCTGTCCTGCCCTTTTTTTTCCGTATCGTCGGAGCGAAGGGTGTGTTGGCACATGTAGAGGATATGAAAGCACATGAAATGAAGGTGGAGTTTCCAGTGCTCAGAGGTTTATAGCAGCGAAGTGAGTTGATTTGAACACGTAAATTGTGTTGTTTACTTACTTTTAGCATACATTCAGTGATTTGCAGCTTACATGTACCTCAGAAAGCTTAAGTAGATATTTCTCTTAACTTCTTTATGATCAGAAGGAAGACTAGAATCCGTAGGACCATCAAACTTACTGACAGAATTAGAAGAGGAGGTAGTGCTGATCAAAATGAGCCCAGTTAATTACAGAGCTGTTTGGTGAAGGAGGGATTAACACTTGCAACAATATCAATATGTTGTATCTGTTGGGAAATGAAGGCAGTTTAGTTATGGAAATACGCTGTGTATAGTGGAGGCCATACAGCCTCCCTGCTGCTCAAAAGATGTCCCATCTCCTCAGGGGTTGGGGGCAGGACAGGCTGGGTGAGAGAGGTGCCTCTGGAGTCCAGATCCTTTCTCTCTAGCTTGGTTGGAGAGGAGACCAACCCAAAGAGTTGGAGTGTAGTTGTGATCAGCACCGTAGAATCGGTGAAAAAGCAGAGATGCAAAGTGGTGATGAAATAGCGTTAATAGCTGGCTCGGGCTTGGGAGTGCCAAAGTTCAGCAGACCGTCCATCTGTCCTCGCACATTTTTGACTTAGCAAGAGGCTACAGCAGAGGACAAGAGTAAGAACTGGGTAGTAACAAGCTCCCTCTGAAGACTTACATTGATGTTTGTCTGTGTACATTACTTGTCATACCATCCAAGGGTTTTGTTGTTGTTGTTTGTCTTCAGCAGGTTTGCATTCATGATCTAAATGTGATGTGTATTGTTAAATTCAAACAAGGATGTCTCAGTCCATCAAAAAATGTTCTTTTTGGAACATTCACCTCAAAAGAAACCAAATGCTGACTTTAAGGAAACTTGTGATATTGAGCCCAAATTAATGAAGTATTTGATTAACATATTCCAGAAATCCACCTTCTCAAGTCAACTAGGAGAGGTACTGCATGGTGCAGCATGCATAATGGCGATGAACTAAAGCAGCTATCAGGAGTGCAGTCTCAGAGCATGAGCAAAATTAAGCATCATCTAACCATGTTGTACACCCTGCAAAACAGTAGATTAGAAGTAATGATAATTATTATCAAAGCTATCATTGGATTAAAAATAGTATTAACTCCTTAAGAGGAAGCACTGTTAATCAACTTGTACGAGAACAGGGAATTCAAAACCACTGGAAGGTATTTTATTACTTGCAGGAACTACACTACTGCAAAAATCCAGAAGCACAAAGATAATGATTAGTTATATATTCTTACGTGGTAAAGAATTGAGATGCCTCTACTTGTTGCTTAACTTGAAGTACACTTCATAGAGGTGAAATTCCATGTTGTTGCTGAATTTATTCAGAGGTGAAACTAAAAAGCTCTTTAAAAAATCAAACTCAAAATACCGTGACACAGGAGATCTGAGACACCTTGGGAAAATAGTTAGCAGTTGCAAGAGTGTCCCATTGACATGTAAAATATTCCCTTTACCTGAAAATTTGTTAAGTTCTCCCATTGACGTTCCCTTCTCTTTTTGCATTTATTTCTCAAACACTGCAAAGAATGTTGCTAAATCGGAACTGTGATTTAGCACACCACAATTAATTTGCATTATGGTTTTCATATAGAGGGAAGAAATTTGCCAGTTGTGGATTTACTGGGCCTGTGAAACAGTATGTGGTTTACTAAATACCATTTTCTCTGTCTGTGGCATTGCAGGAGAGTTAGTGCTTGTATTTGCCTCATGACCTTGGTGCCTCCGCTCTCTCCCATGTTCTTTTAATTATGGACCAACCTAATTTGTAGCTGCAGTCTAACGAGAGAGAAGAAATGTGTTAGAGGATGTAACAGTGATCCCCTTTTTCTAGTTTTTGCAAACAGATTATTATTTGTGCTTATAAAGTGAAATTAAGTACCCTAGTGTTTACTTATGTACATACATATCTATACATATCTATCTAGTGTGTCTCTCTGTGTGTGTATATATATATGTCCTGTAGCATTTAAATTTTTTTTCAATAGGTAGAATTACATGTATTTGTTCCCTGTTTGTGTAATCCAATAGCTCTTTCTTCTCATAAATCACAGACAAAATGCTGCATGACAAGGGAGGGAACCGCTGCGTCTTTGGAGTGCTTAGTGTATGTGCTTCAATTCCTTCAGCATCAGAGTAGCCTGTACAGCAAAGTCTTCACAACGTCCCCAGTTCTCAGCTGAAGTGATTTCTGGCATTCCTCTTATTTTGAGCCTTGGGTGTTTGCACAAGATGAATGCTTTTTATCCTTGCCTGTGTTTGTATCTGTAAAGTGGGTGTAGGGAGAGCAAATGCCTGAAGTATCAGGAACTGAAACGGGATGTCTTAAGACTGGCTTAAGGCCAAAATGAAATACATCTCTCATGGCAGCAGGGGTGCTTGAGACAGCCCTGTGATACTGGATAACTTATTTTTTTAATCGGTTAGGCTTATCCCTACCTCAGCTGACCTCCTTTGTCGGACAACGGGCAGGTCCATGCTCAGCTGCTGCGGCCTCGTGTGTCCCTCCTCGTGTGAGGGCAGGAGGAGAGGAGGTGTGCGGAGTGAGTGATGCTCTTAGCATGTTTGATGCTACGTCTGTTGTTCAGTTAGGACATCGCCTGCATACCACAGGAGGAACCAGCCAATACTTGGCCTGGGGAAGCCGCATGCCAGTGAAGGACAGAGCAAAACCTGCTGTCACTCCCCAGTTTCCTTGGTGTGCCAGCTGGAAATGGTGCCCACTGGATTTGCGGTGCCCGCCCTGGTTGGCATCCTGGAGGAGACATACCCCTATGCCACTGTTCTGCTCTTGCCTGTGTCGCCCATCGGGCACCGCTGAGCCCTGTGCCCAGCTTGCTTGGGTGTTTGGGTGTCAGTGACAGGCAGCAGCTGTCAGAGTGTCTCACCCCTCCTTAGGACGAGTGTCTGCTCGACTCGGTCGGGAATGCATTTATAACATGTTTTGCTTTCCATGCCAGAGACAATCAGTCAGGAATATGGTTTGGGTCAGTATTTTCTTAGGGGCCTTTCCAGAGAAATGCAACATATGGCTGCTGGCCCAGGGGAGCTGTGCAGCCCCTGTGAGCCGTGCAGCTGCGGGGCCCAGGAAGATGCTTCTCTTCGATGCTTCTCATCAAAATTTTGATGCAGCAGAAAGGAGAAGCAAGGATTAGTGTCAGTAAGTGGCTGCAAACATTCTTCTATGGTATTTCCCACCGCAGCAGTAGAGCTGAGTGTCTGGCCTGTGTGTTTGGCACCCTTCCTCTCCAAGCTGTGGAAATCTTGCTGGAAGTTGATGCTTCTACTGCTGCTTTCCTTTTTTTCCTTTCCTGTTTTTTTTTCCCTAGTTCTGCATATGGATGTTGGCAGGGAGCGAGCTTCAGGTGAGAGCAGAAGAGTGTTGCAGAAAGATTGTTCATCAAGCCATCTTTGCTACAGAGAGAAGGGCTGCAGTGGGCTGGGGTGCCTGGGAATGCAGCAGGGTCCTGGTTTGCAGCAAATCCAGCAGTTCTCGCAGCTGCCCACTTCTGTACTCACTGTGTGCTGGTAGGGGCATGATCATCCAGCCCTTAATTACTACATGAGTTTCACATTTCAGTTGTAAAGGGACAGACAATTTAATTTATGGTTTTAATGGCAAAAAGAGGTGTGTCAATCAGGGTGTTAATCACCTATTGCTTAAAAATGTTGATGACTTACTGATTTTAAATGATTTTTTAAATAGTTCAGAATAGCAGCTGAAGGTACTGTGCAACATAGTCATGCATGTGATAGAACAAAGGAGGTAGAGAACTTAGTATATTTAACTAAACATGTGGTCATTTTTACGTACAGCAGTTCATTGCCTAGGGTGAAATCAATGGCATTTCATAAAATATCCACTAAACTGAAACAATTAGTAATGCAGTTTGAAGCTTCAGTGTTTTTAAAAACTATTCTCGTAGTTGTATAATAATGTATGAAGAATAGAACTACTATATAATAGAAAAATACATATAATTGTATAATAGTATAATTGTGTAATGTAATAATGTGCAAGCCACATCATTATTCACATTTTTCCAGGCCCTGTTGTTTTAAAATTAACTGTAGTATTTCTACCTTTATAGAGTTCTGCAAACAAAGATTGCCAGATTGGAGCAACTTGGGTTGGTTCTTTGTTTTTCTTTGTTTTTCTTCCATAAAATTTTGCAAACACAAATCAGTACAAATAAAATATCTCATGTTCCAGACACAGTACATGTGAATTTTTTATAAGTAAAAGCCTGCTTTCATGGGGGACACTGAGTACTGGAAATTTGACAGAACTGAAGCATTCTGGTGTTCCATAGTTTGAAATAATGTTTCACTTTTATGTGATTGACAAAAGACTCAGGCGGAAGAGAGATGCTTAAGGTGGTACAGGGCAATGAAAATTGCACGCTGGCTGGCAAGATTAAGTGTGTAGTTTGTAGACCATTTGTTTGTATAAACAAGAATCTGTTGTTGCAGCCGATGGAAATATAAAGAATCTTAAACCTTGGATAGACCCAACAGGAGTAAAAGTATCCTTAATTTCATGCATTTCCATGGATTAATGTACAGTTCCTTTCTCGAAGCTACGCAGGTCTGTTCTCTGGCAGCCTGATGGGACGTGTGCTGAAGCTAACTGGAAGCAGGCTGTTAACTTCTAATATATTTTGGATCAGAGCTCCAGTGAATTCCTTTCTTTCTTGTAAGAGACACTTGAGCACTGTGTCAGAATAATTAAAAAAAAAAAAAAATCTTTACAAGGTTTATTTTATTCTTTTTTAAGCAGGGAGGGAAATTTGTAATTGGACATGGTTATCAAAATATGTAAAAATGGTGCCTAGAAATGTGTTCTTATCTCATGTAATTGCTTTATAATTGTTGGGGAGGGGAATCAGATTAGGGAGGATAAATATTTCCAATGCTGAAGTTAATATATTTTTGCAAATAGTGACTATAAGTCTGCATTCCTTGAAGTCAGTGGGAGTTTTGGAGTTTTGCAGAGTTGGAGCTAGTTTTTGCAAATTCTCAGCTTTATGTAAGCAAGTTTGAGGTTTGGTTTTTTTTTTTAAAGGAGTAATCAAAACTTTTAATCAAAGCTTTCATTTATGTTTAGAATATTTTTTAAAGTAGGAAGTGTTAATCTTGAAGGTATAATTATTTTTTTCTTAACTTCTCTTTCTCTCCTACTCTCCATTATCTCATTTAAAAATAAAATAAAGGAACACTTCCACGAAGCTTAGAAATCAGTAAATCAGAGACTGCTTTTCATGCGTACATTGCAGGCAGATTAGTTTTTGGGAGGGGGGGTTGTTTTGGTTTTTTTTAATTTCATTCTGGTTTTTCTACTCAAGTGTGTTGTTACGAGACTCACCAGGACTTGCTGCATTTTGTACCTGAAGTTAAAATATTTGTCTGGGATGTCAGGAAAACATGAAGCAGTTTTAGTGAAAATGCCTTTCCCTCCCCATCACTACCTTTAAACAAAAATTTTGTGTACATAAAGTTATTATTTTGATGTCAATGACTTCATTTGGGAGAATAAATCATTATTTCATGCCGGTAACTTCCCTAACCTTTTCCAAAGATAAAAAGAGCATGTAAACACATCAAAACTTGTGCTGTAGGTTATGGCGTAGATAAAGATTAGAAAGGTAAAAACTGACCTTCTGTGGAATTTGTGCTTCAGAACCATTATGGAACTTCTGAAAAACATGTCCAAAATATTTCGTTTACATGGTACTTCCAGCAAAATGGTTTCCCCAAATTTGGTACAAGAACAAGTATTTTTGCTCCTGTGGAAGCTGGTTTAATCTTGTTTTCATGCTAACCAAATTTGTGCTTCCTCGACACTGTTTCTGGAGCTTGTCTCTTCCCTTGCTGCTGAATAGTTGCAGAGGTTATAATACATGTTTAGTAGATACTTTGCCTACAAAAGCATTACTAGCTGTAAAAACAAAATAGTAATGCCTAAGTCTTATAAAATCAGCTTTAAGAGTCCATGAGAGCTCTTGAACAAAAGGAAATCTTCCCAGTTCCGTGAACGCAGAAATGAAGATGTGGAGGAGTGGTTTTCCTAAAACCATCCTGTGGTGAGTTACAGGTTGGGGCAGAAACTAAATTATCAGCCTGTGAATGCTAACGCCTGGCCTCAGCAGCACTGCTCCTCGTGACCAATGGGTACCAGCCAGCTGAGCCTCCCACCTGCCCCAGGAATGGGAGTGGTGCTGTTGTATCTCACTCTGATCCATGTCCGTCCCAGGAGGGTGCATAGCAGCCAGGCCTCCAGGGAGAAAATAGGTTTGGTCATCTGTTCAGAAATCCTGTTTGGGGGAAAGTGATGCTCACGCTTCTTTATCCCTCTTAGGGTTTGTTTGTTCTGGAGTATTTCTGCATTTTTGTTGTCCACTTGTGCGGTCTGGGAAGGAATTGGCCACATGATGTGCAGAATTTATACTCTGTATCAAAGCAGTTTTACTATTAGCGTCTTGGATTTTTGGTGTGAAAAGAAAGTGTGTTATCCCATCCATTAGACTTAACCAAAATCAAATACTTGGTAAAGCAAGATGAAAGTCAAACAGAGATTTTTGTATCTTTACAAACTTTACTGGTATCTTTCAAAATTGGGATCTAACACGAGACGTTTGGTAAGATGCAGAGGTCATTTTAACAAGGCTGTTGCTGACTTGCAGTAGCTACTATGGGCAATTTTACTTCCTTAGTGATGGGGGGGACTGTGTGTGGGGGAATCGGGGAAGACTGTCAAGAACTTGAAAATCAGTGCTTCCAGCCATTCCAGACTGGAAGCAAAAGCTGTCTGCTGGAAAGCTAGGAATCCCTCAGTTCTGTGTAAGCTGAAAATTCATTTTTAGACTAGAGAGAGACTGCAAGATATCAGAGTTTAAAGAGTGAATACTATTAAATGCAGAGTTAAAAAAAGCATTTAATTTTTGGAAATTGGGCGTGGAAGTGAAAGAATCAGATAAAGATGCTGCAGTTTGGATAGAAGAAAATAAAAGAAGAAAGTAGGATTTTCTTGGAAAATGTCATGACGTTTCTGAGGATCTTTAGAATGTCTCCAGACAGAAAATGGGCAGGGTAGGAGTGAAGCAGTCAGAAATTCACAGAAAGTTGCAAGGCTACGTGATGAAACAAAGGCATATCACATGGATGTTTATGTAGGTGGGATCAGTGCTCCTTTTATTTTTTAGTATTGGAAGGCTCAGGCTGCACTTATTTATAACCATTGATCCTTAACTTTCATCCATATTCTCTGTATTTACATGTGTTCTCTCTCATAATGCAGCATAGCTGTTCTCTTTGTCCTTTAACGACTTGTTTCCTCTTCAGTCATGCTTTCATTCACTTCCTTTCGGCTCTTTCTATTAACTCTAGCCTATTCTGATTCCCTCTTATTGCTGCTTTTTATCCTGTCTTTCCTTTTCCCCTGGCCTTTAATTCCTCCCGTCTTTCTGTCCCTCCTTCCTTCCTGCCTGCTATCACTGGGTCGAATGGTTTTGAGCGACCAGGATGGGAATTTTGTGTGACACATGTGCAATAGTGGAATAGAGCAGTGCACGGAGAAGTTTATCCTCGGAAGTCAGTACTAATTTCAGATTTCCTCGTTGCTGGCAAACAGCTACCATTGTGGACTAGGAAGCCTTAGGAATAAGCCCTCGGAAGATGGGGTTCCCTGTGGCACAGTCCTGCTGAAGCCCTCCTGGAGAAGTGGGTGCTGACATCTCTGTAGCTCTAGAGGGCATGAAGCTGAGGAGTACGTGCTCTCGTGTCATGGGGAAATAGAAATATGAACCAAACTACTAACCCAGCACCTTATATTTCTGCTGGAGTAACTTGATTTAATAAGTTAAAATGTCAGTGCTGTGACTCTAACACTTTCATTTCCTTTCTCTGCTTTCTTTACGGTGGTACTCCAGGGTTTTTAAAAACATCCAACAAAAGAAGGAAAGATCACGAAAAATCATGTTTTTAATTGCACAGAGTTTTTAATATTCCTGGGATCTGTTTTGAAGGGTACATTTGACAGAAAGAAACCCAGCAGCCCCACACTGAATCCTTTGTCCTTCCTGCGGGGTGAAACAGTAGATAGCTTACTGTAAGTGTGGCTGGCTGCCAACCCGTGGCGCAGATTCTTTTTTTAATACTGTAAACTGGCAAGAAATCAAGAATTGCTGTTCTTCCTTTTATTTACTTTCTCTTCTGTATTAAAGAGCTCAGTAAATAAGAGAAAGTTAAATGTTCAGTGAAGATTTTGTACTGATTAATCATTGAATAGCAAAGAATTATAGGTTTGGGGGGGGAGGTTGACCCCTTTTTTCCCAGTTCTTTTTGGTTGAAACTGGAAATATCAGTTACTTCATCTGGAATAGATTATCGCAGGGAAAAGTCTGTGCAGAGTTTGAAATGAGGACAGAGCAGAATGCATCCATCATGCATAGTTTAAAATAATCTGCAAGACCACTTCTGATTTGATCCTTAGATGTACTTCCTCCCGATTTTCTTCCAAACTTGTGTTAATAATGAGTACTCTGTATCTAGAAAAGACTTTTTGTAAAGTGTACCCCCAGCCTCTGCTTGTAAGTATTTTCTTATTTGTACAACTAAGCTTCCTGAAATAGCTGCTGAGTTTTTTGTTTTGCTGTTATATATAAAAGTGGTAGAGGGGTGTGGAGTTCCTTCTGCTGCTTCTCAAATCCAAGGCATGCCTTTGCAAGCTACTTTGCTTTTGCTCTAGAAAGGGAATCAGCGTTACTGCTTTTCTGATGGTTGTATTGCTAATTTATCGGCAAAATTATCCCCAGGGAAAATCATTACCTTGATACTGATATTGTGCACATTGTAATGATCTATATGGAACAAAATACATTTCTACATGAACGATACAGGAGGTCAAATTAAATTTAAAAATTACTGCTGCTGTTAAATATGGACTTAATGTGAAAAATTACCCCACAACAGATTGTTTTAAATCCCAGGGCATTTTGTGGTTCATTCAGAGGTCTGTCTGTCTTACTTAAAACATATTAAACATTCAGTAATATCAGTGTATATGTCTTGCTGACTTGATTAACCTACCATATAGGTCATGTATGTACAGCTCTATTAAAGGCATTGTTGAAAGAAAACATGGATTCATGTTTTGTTTCTTGGCTAATTGGAAGTTTTTCTGGAAATGATAAGGAATATTTTTGTTTCCAAAGCAGTGGACTGTGACTGAAGAAATCTGGACTTAATCTGCCAGATTTCTTGAAATAACTCGATGAAGTCATCAGTTGGTTTTTTGGGGGGTTGGTTTTTTTTTTTCTTTCCCCTGAGTTCTTAGTCTGTAAAATGGAGATAATCCTGTTCCCTTACCAGGCAGCACTATGGTATGGATAAATTCATGAATGTTTGTGGGACGATGCAGTAGTACCTAATGGGTTCAGCATAATTATTCACATTAATGATTCCTGTTAAAGAATGATTGAAAAACTGCAGTAACTGGAAAGTTGGGAGTATGTTCTCCCAGAAGCAGAGAACGTGAAGGCTTAGTTTCCAATCTGCAATGCCCAAATGAGGGAGACAAAAAATATTTATGCAGGAAATTTAGTAGTTTACAAGTTTCCTTCCTTTGGTTCCTTCCTTCCTTTAGTTGGAAAGAAATTTTTTTTTCAGACTCTGCCAGAAGAGTCTGGATTTCTGAAGTAAATTATTTTCAAATCTAAAAGGAATAGGCACATTTTTCTGGACATTTGTGTAGGTGACTTGGAACAAAAATTAGCGAGTAAATACATTATTTCAAGACTATTAAATTTGAGACATGATCCAAAGAACTGGAGGCAACTTTTCTAAGCAATTATTTAAAAAAAACCTCTCCTGTAGAAGCATGGATCCAGAAATATCCCGTCTCGATGGCAGCAGTCACAAATCTTCCCCTCATTCTCCTTTTTCTTTCATCTTGAAACTGTATCTTGAGCACATTCAAGATACGTAGGGAAGATTTCTTGAAAAATGACAGGTAGAACTATCACAAACTTGTTATGATTTTAAGGGTGTTGGATAAAATGCATAATTATCTTGAATACGGTTTCGGTTTTGCTGCCTTTTCAGTGTAGCACGCCACAAAAAACTCAGATTGATTCTTCAAGGATCCCTGATGTTAAAGGGAGAAGTAAGTAGGTAACAACTGTTTTCACTGGTGTTTTACAGTCTGTATTTTTGGTAAATGTGGTTGTTTATTTTAAGTGTAAGTGACATTAGTTTCATTCCTATTTTATCACCCACATTAGGAGAAAATAAAGAAATATCTGTGCAGAGTTTGAGTTATAATGTAGCTGTGTGACTTGAGAGGAGTCTACTAATGCATTTCTCCTTTGATACTGTGAGCAGAATATCTTGAATAGCTAGAAGATTTCAGTGTATATTTATAAAATGCAGGAATAAGTGCTTGATAAAAATATTAGTGACTTTATTTAATGAAGATCAGTGTATTGCAGTAGCATTTCAGAATGACTCTTACCAGGTTCAGGTAGTTTTCTTTTGGATCTCAAAAGCTAGGGTTTTGTGCTTACATTTCTATATATTTGGAAGAAACAGAAAATGGTTTTATCACTTGCTTTCTGATGACATCCTCAGTTCTTACAGTAACAATTTTCCTTGGCTGTTGCAGCTTGTGCCAGGAGATTGCAGATCCTGTGTCTGTACATAGACCTGATACCTCAGAAACCATCTTTTATCCATTGCTGGTAAGGCAATTATCATGAGTCAGATGAACCCTCCACCCCAGGTCCCTTGCTACGGGTCAGGCCAGAGCAAGACCTTTTCTGGTCAGGGAGCCAGTCTGTGAATTAATGTCGGTGAGAATTACGGGTAAAATCCCCAGCCATGGCTCGTGTCCAGAATCAGTAGCAAGACTGGTAATTTAAATGTCTGCCCCTCCTGGACAAAACCGAGCTGCTCGCACCTCACTCTTTCTCTCATCCTAACAGGGTCATTTCTGATTTGTCCAAGTAAAACCAAGAAAATAAGTTGGAGGAGGAGTAAAACCGTGTCTTCCTCCTTCCCTTCAGGAAATTCATGTTTGTCCTTACCAATAGATCTTCCACTTTTGTTGCCCAGCTCCTTAAACCAGAGGTGGGATGTCTCACTGATTGTGTCTCCCAGTAGGTCACGGCATAAGCCCCTCTCTGTTTTATCCTCCTGGTGAGGCTGTATACCACTCGCTGCATTCAGTCTTTCCCTTCATTTGCCAGATCATGTCTGATTTTCTCCTCTTGAACAGGACTTAGACCAACCACAATCCCTGCCACATCCTTACTTCCTTTCCAGAGCCAAGGGCTGATGGGCAGAGTGACACTCACAGCCCTGGGACCTCCCTCACCTCCCCTGGCCTCCTCCTCCCCACTGCAGCACCCATGGTGGTGTCAGCCACAAAGGGATTTTCTTTATTGCATTAAGCTTTTGAGGGAAGATTTAGTAGGTGTGTCGCAGTGCCATTAGCCTCCTGTGACCCAGCGTCTCAGCAAATCCTTTCATGGCTGTGAAGAATTTGTTTTGGTTTGAGCAAATTCATCTTGAAGTATTAGAGTCTCCTTTGGGGAAACTGTTTTCTCTACCTAGGATGCCATCTTCTTAATTCTGGATGGCTGGATCTACTGGTGGTCTTTGAATCATTATGCCAGTCTTGAGTAACATACCATCTGGCAATGGGAAACTTAGAAATACAATTAATTGAGTTTCCTGAAGTCAGATGGTATTGAAATCTTTTCTAAGAAACTTTTACAGAGAAACAGGAATTTTATGTTTATGGTATTTTACACAGGGATTTTACATTTGTGGTAATAATGTTCGTAAAAGATGCAAAGTAACATTTGAACTTTCGGAGGACAGCCATAAAATCTTTTTAAAAAAAAAATAAAAAATAAAATGTTGTCAGATACATAGGGAAAAGAAATCTATCAAAGTTTATTCATGTTTGTCTACAGTGCAATCCAGTTAATGAGTTCTTTCCCTACACGAACAAGCAGCATCTTGTTACAACAGTTTGAAATCTTTACATAACTTAAAGGCTCTTTTCTTTGATGTGAAGTTCACTTTCCGACACCTTGGTGACAAGGATGTTAGCTAATTATTATCTTTATTACAGGTGTGGCCTTGTTTAAATATCTGAAAAAGTATCTTGTCTGTGGCGTGCTGATGCTGCTTGAGCACGTGTATTTGTTGTACGTGAGCTGCCTTCAGATCGGGCGTGCTCATAATGAAGAACAGAAAATGTTCTGCCATCCTTCAGATCCTAAACAGAGCTCTCTGTAAATGTCATTGGAAAAAACTGAAGAGTTCAAGCCTAGCTTGAAAAAAAAATGTACAAAATAGGATTTTTAGGTGGGATGCGGGTAGGATTTAGGTGCACAAGTACAAAAATGAGATCTAAGCCAGCGGGACAGCTTCCTGGTAAATTCCAGGTGACACAATGACTAGAAGTGACTTGGTCTGGATTTTTTGGTGTGTAATTCCCTGTTTCCTTTATGACAGAGTCTTTTTCTTTTTCTGGGAATTGCTCACTTAGCATGCCTGGGGGATTGGATTCCACACAAATACAGAGGAGAGGTTTCTAGTTTCTTCGGAAAAGTGATCAAAAGAATGGATATCAGTGTTTCTCTCTGATGGATATACCGTGGCTGACCAGTATTTGGAGTCTGAGATCCAGTTCCTGCCTTTGCTTTAAGGTGTTTAAACGTTTTTATCACAGGTGAGCATCTGGGGGCTACAGTCAATCCCAGAGCAAGTGCTTGGTTTCTCCAGCTGACTGAAAATAATTCCTTTTGACCCCGTAAATCTTCATTTATCTCAAGCAAAGGCAGACACTTGTTCTGGCCACACGATGAGGAAGGTGACTCACATGTTCCAGCTCCTATTCCAAAGATCTTTTATAGTCCTGATGTGTATTAGCTATTGGATAAAATGTGGACCGAAAGTGGAAGGATGTACTGCTAAGATGAACTTTCACTGCCATATGTGAGAAGGATTTAAGACCTGTTTCCAGGATTTTTTTCTGCTAGCCAATGTAAAAAGCTTTCCACTTAGCATGATAATTTTGGGGGATCTTAACTCTGAAGTTTTTGTTCTCCTTGTACATTGCTTAGGAAGAATAAGCACATAACTTTTGGCTACGGATGATCATTGATGGAATTTAATGTTGTTTAAGTATGATAATCAAAGGGTCAAATAATTTTATGAGGTTCTACATATCATTTCATCTTTAGTACTGTGAATATGGTCCCTGGGGTTGAAGAACAGTGATTGTTAGGTCTCTTTTACTATCTGGCACTATGACAAAAATACTATATCTTGTGTTGCTCTAGCATGATGAAAAAATAGATAAATAAATAGGATTTATGGGTTTTCTTTACAAGGCTTTTCCACAGGGCAATTGATTTCATTTTAGCCTGTACCAGACAGACCAAGATAAAGGAAAAAGAATTGTATTTCTCTCTCTTGCTTTCCCAGATCCAGTGTAAACGAAAAAAGACTGATATGTACTTACAGATCCTTAAAATACCTTAACAGGTTCTGTTTGGCTTTCTGAAGAGAAGATTCTGGTCCTGTATTGTTAGTTACATCTGCAGAAGAAAATAGGCTGTTTTGCAATAATTTTGAATGCCCTTGGGCCTCCTTATGCAGAACTTCATAATACTTCGTGACAAGCACCTTGCACAAGGCTTTTTGGTGTGGGAACATTTCTTTTTAATTAGGTTGCAGGCGAAGCAAAGGTTCAGCTCTGTCACGTTAATCTGTTAGAAGTTTCTGCAGTGACTTTTCCCATAAACTGTATATTCTTTATCAAGGTCAAAAGTGTCACTGTTCTTCAAAAATGAACACACAACATTTTGTTTAAGGAAGTAGTAGTCTGCTTTGGAAGAGACACAAAAGATTAAATCAGTAGAATCAGGAATTCAAGGTAAATCCAAGGCTTTTTATACATGTGAAGAAGTTCCATTTAATACTCAGCTGAGGTTTTCCACATTGCACGACTAGACAAATGCAAAATTAAGTAGCAGAAGTCGGGATCAGATGCATTTTGAGGTGGTTTTGTTTGTTTTAAAATGTATTATTCCTAGGAGAATATGCTTTGGGTGAATATGAGGTCTGGCTGTAAAATGCAAGATTGGCTTGTCATCTTACTTAAAAGGTCCCTTCATATTAAAGGCAATATAGTATGGTTAAAATAGTGTTTGACATGAAAAGAAGTGCAATGTAATGCTATATTTAACTACTTCGTATGAGTCGAGCTGCTGTGATGAGAAAATGTCAATAAACTTTCTAATACAAAAATACATTTTGCAGGTCTAACATGTATCACTTGGAGTTATACTGGTTGTCTTCGGAGAAGGAGGCATGGATGACTTTAATAATTTAAAAGATATGAACAGAATTATAAGTTTCCAGTCATAAGAAAGTTACCAGTTTTTTTTTTTCTTTTTTTAGTGTATAGATGGTTAAAAACTGATATCAGTGTATTAGTCATTACAGATCAGTGTATGCATATATTTGTGAGGTGAGAAGTAGCAGTTTGCTGCATTAAACATGCGAAAGTTTAAAAACTGCTTAAAAAATCTTCAGTAGAAAGTTTCCTAATTTCTATAGCTTTATGCTTAAAGGCCTAATTCTGTAATTGTACCCAGAGAGCATTAAGCGAGGTGGGATGTAGCTGGAAAGATGCTGGTTCAGCCTTGGTCACCCTTTAGGGCACGGCACGTTCTGGAGGGCATCTGCTGGGTCATGGATTCAGCAAAGTGGTCAGACTCTCAGGGCGAGCATTTGTTTCATAGGGCACAGGTGTATGAACGTTTTGGTGTGGGCCAGGAGTGTGCTTCTGAAGCAAGTCCGCTCATTGTCCCTGCTTCCTGCAGACGTGCGCACATTGCTGCATGGTCTCAGAGTGTTTCTTCTTGGCGGGTTTCTTTTTGGGCGCTGCTAAACCAAAAGATGTTTCAGCTTGGTAGTACCTATTCAGTCAGTGGGACCACACCGGCTCTAGTTGAAAGTGAAACCATCCGAACAAAATGTGGACACTGGGTCGTCGGTATTCCTATATTTTGCCCCCTAGATCGAATCCTATGGAGTTGCGCTGCTGACTTTTGTCATAGCCTGTCCTGTCTCAGCTGGTGACTGATAGCAGATGCCTAGGGAAGACGGTAAAAGGCAAGCACGTAGTAGTGCTTTCCCAGTATATTTTCCCAGCTTTCAGCAATCTGCATCTCACAAACTTCCTGAAACAGAGATGGTATCTTGAGTTTAATAGCCCGTGATAGATTTTTCTTCCATTAGTTTGTCTGATTGTTTTTAAAACCATGTGCATTTTAATCATCCACAATATCCTGTGCAGTGAGTTCTATAGTAGAACAATGTATGTGTTAAGAAGTACCTTCTTTTGTTTGTTTTGAATTTGCTACCTGATAATTTCTTTTGATGCTCCTTTGTTCTTATCTTGTAAGAGACAAATGATTCCTTATCCACTGCCTTTATGCTGCTCCATTTATCACAGATCTCTTTGATACCACCTTGATCGTTTGTCTTCCAGGCTGGAAAATCCATGTCTGTTTAGCTCCTTGAACAGAACCCATTTCATACCTTTGATCATCCTTGTTCTTCTCTCTGCCTTTTCTAGTTTTGTTTTTTTTTGAGACTGGAGGACTGCATGCAAAGCTAGATAACATATTCAGTGTGCAGTGTCTGTCATTTAAATGCTGGCTTAATGGTGTGTTTGTGGTGGTCTACATTCCAGATAATTTTTTAACAATATTTGATTGTTTTGACGGCTGCTGAAACTAAACCAGCATTTTCTTGAGTATGTCCCTAATGAGCACAAGATCTTTTTCTGTAGTGGTGACAGCTCACTCAGAGCCTGTATTGTATACATAGGGTTGGGGTTGTTTTCCTCCCCACCCATCCTCACCACCACCACTCCCTACAATTCTTCATACCTGTCAACACTGAGTTTTGTCTTCCATTTTACTATCCAGCCCTTTGCTATGTGACATCATTTGCAATTCTCTTAGTAAGCCTTTGTATTGCTATGAGTGACTATCCGTAGGATACTCCTGCACACTATGCATCCCCCTTTTCCAGCCTATTTATTCAGCTCTGTCCTACAAAACTCTTGTGGAACACTGATACTGACATATTTTCATAGAGAAACTGAATGTTTAATACTACCTTTTATTTCCCTTTTTTTGAACAAGTTTTTTATTTGTTTGCAGAGCAAACCAGTTAATTGATTCAATCATGTTTGTCCTCACATTGATTCTTTAGCAATGCTAGTAGATTTATGAGGCAGTTGTGCAAGTGCCGTGTTGACTCTTCCCCAGCATCCTGTATCTAGCTCTGTGTTCAGAGACTTCTGTTTTTTGTAACAGTTCGTATCAATTTGCTCAATGTGTACATAAAATTGGTTTATAGCTTTGTGGATCACTGTGAGAGCTCTGTTAGGAGATAGGAGACTGCGTTTGCTATCTCACATTTTTCTGGTGTGGAGATGGGTTTAAAGAAGATTAACATGGGCAGTAATACCTCAGCTATGGGTATGTGAGTACCTGCAGAAGTTAGGGGAACACCATCTTACACTTGTGATCTGTTACCATTTGTTTTATCCGTATTTCTTCTCTGATCTTTATCACTGATGCTTAAATTCCAGACTGATTCTCAACCCACAAAAAAAAATAATAAAATTTCAGTCATGGGATCATCTGTGTAACCTCTTCCATAGAGAGCATAGAAACAACAAAAAAAATTGTTTAGTTTTGTTATTGTGTGTGGGGTTTTGATTTGGTTTAGTCCTGTTTCTGCTTCAGCCTTTTCTACTCTGTACAAATTCATGGGCAGATCCATCTCAGGGTTTCTTTTGAGACAGAGATAAATGAGATTATCCAGAGACAGAATGGATAGACTTCACTCCTTTGGGACAGCCCATCAGGTTTCTGTTCCCTTTAACCCTAGGCAGCAAGAGGACTAGAGCAAAGCTTAAGGAGAAGTCTGTGGGAGAACCTCCTTAGAGAATGCACTGATGAGTTGGAGGAATTTGAAAATCTTCTGAGCTGTGTGGGCTTTTTTTGTTGTTCATCGTTGTTTGTTTGGAGTGGATTTTTTTGGGCGGCTGTGTTTGGTTGGGTTTTTGGTGTGGGTTTTTTATTTTTGTTTTGGTTTTAATTCTCTTTAATATTTCCTTTAAAGACAGCTAGGAAACTAAACATGGCAGTTATCTTAGTGCAACATTAGGATTTCATAATTAACGTCACAATGGCAGGAAATGCAGAAGTTTAGGTTTCAGTAGCAGTATTAGCTACATATGGACTGTTTTCACTTCCTGGTTTTCATAATCAATTCATATTTACGTACTTTGTGACCTACATTAATAGCTGAGCAACTGGCAAAATGTGATGATTTCTATCCTGACAGTGTTTCTGGGAAGTGTGTGTGTGGAAAATCAATTTTTAGGTAAAGAATTCAGGCACAAGAAGTTTTAAGTGATTTCCTCTATTTTGTGTATGAATCTTACAGAGCTTGGAAATCAGTGCAGGCTTTCTGAGTCATATCTCAAGGTTAATGTATTTGGTTGAATTTCACATAAGAGTAGTATCTTTGCTGAAGTTTGGTAAAAGAGCTCCCTTTAAGCAATGGAGAGTGAAGAGGAGAATAAAGGTGTTCAGATCTTGAATGACTGTCCAAGGAGGAGACCTAGAGGTTGGGGAAAGAGGGGATAGGGTGAACTCCCTGTCAGACAAAGGCGTGGGCATAGAATATAGAATGGTTTGGGTTGGAAGAGACCTTAAAGACCTCCTAGTTCCAACCTGCCTGCCATGGGCAAGGTAACCTTCCACTATACAGGTTGCTCAAAGTCCCATCCAACCTGGCCTTGAACAGTGCCAGGGATGGGGCATCCGCAACTTCTCTGGGCAACCTGTGCCAGTGTCTCAGCATTCTTGCAGTAAAGAATTTATTTGTAATATCTAATCTAAATCTCCCCTGTTTCAGTTTAAAGCCATTCCCTCTTGTCCTATGAACTTGTAAAAAGTCCTTCTCCAAGACCCTCTCCTTCTTCCATGTCCTGCGAGAGGGTGAAGCTATCTGTAGGAAGACAGCAGGTGGCTTTCAGGTACCTATGTGGAGCTTCGCTTGCCAGGGGACCAGGTCAGATGAGTTGCCATGTTGTGCACAAGGTCATTTCAAACTGTGCTAAGAAATTGTAGATCATACACTACAGGAAAGCAGTATATGAAACCCTTTAACAGGCCCTGTATGTTACGATAGGCATGAGCAAGGAAGGAGGGAAATTAAGTGGATTTGGTTTTGTTTTCAGTTAGCTCAGGTAGAGGAGGCTCATAGGGAGTCTGCATGATGGAAACTTGAGTTGTATTGCTTTCTTTAGCACAGGTGACAGGGCACAAGAACCTGAAAATGGGGAGATTTGTGACAAGCCTAGGGCTGAAGAGTGTGGCAGAGGATCAGCCAAAGACTGGCTTTGAGGCTGAAATCTTGATGTTTGGGTACTAGGGGTAACTGCAGCAAAACCTCGAGAATTTGTCAGGACTGGACACAAGAAGCAACAATTTGAGAAAGTGAAGTTACAGGTTACAGACCAGGGGTCTCATGGTTGCTTTCAAGGAGGATATTTGCGCAGTGGGCACAAATGTCCTCACCAGCCTTGACAAGAGAATTGCTGGTCCTTCAGGAGATGCTTGCAGATCTGCACAGCTATTTGAAGTCTCAGAGATTAATTGAACATTTTAATTTTTGTTTAGTTAATAGGTCTTTGTAAGTTCTGCACTGCGTCAATGTTGATGGTTAATTACTTGGACATTTCATTAGGAACGCAAAACAAGACTGCACCTGTAAGGTCCTTGGCATGATCTGGTTGGTGTTGGCTGTCATGCTGTGCAGAAGTCAGTATTGCTCAGGCAAAAAAAGTCAGACATTGAATGAAAGCAAAGCATGCAGGATTCCTGGGTTTTGAATGATTCTGACCATGATACCTTTTCCATCTTCTGTCTTAATACATTGTTAATACTGTATGTGGTTCTGTTGTGGTTGGGGTAGTCAAATTGCTATGGGATTTTTTTTTTAAAGTTGTCCTATATGTGTTACTCAGCAGTGAGTAAATGGTCCATAGAGCCATTCTTCTTCTGTCTTCTGTAATCTCAAGTGTGACTTCCTTATTATATGAATAGTATGTATTTCCAGTTGTGATTTAATGGTTTGCATAGTGGCTAAGGTAATGAGCTGAAGGACTCAAGTTGATACCATCTTTCAGCTCACCAGCCTGTCTGAAATTTTTAGCTAATCACTGCTTATACACAAATACTCACTTACCTAGAATATTTCTTGGTACTTCAAATATTTTAGTATCAGACATGGGGTGAATTTAGTAATGAATCTAATGGAACTTTCTACTATTTGAAAGAATTTGCTTGTACCTTTTTAAGATAAATGAATTCTCTAATTTTCACTGTGCTCATAACTCCCTTGTTCACTTCATAACTTCAGAGAATTTTTGAGCAGTGAAGATCAGGCATAGTGTTTGATGAGGAAAAAAAAATCCATTTATGAGCAGAGTTTACATCTGATTATGCAGAGCCTCTCAGTGCACTAAAACTGTTGTATAGCATGTTTCATAAAAATAAGATTTTAGTAAAGGAGGATCTTGCTTGACATTGCTTTTCATCATTGTTGAGAAACAGTGATGTTTCTCTTTGGGTCTGAGCCACAGCGCACAGATTTGTGGAATGAATGTTTCTAAACTCAAAGTTTTCAGGTACCTGTGTTTGGGGTTTTTTTTTTTCTTGTTTATTTTTCCAGAGTTGACAGCTGAATTGATTTAACTCTGCATATATCAGATAGATGTTTTGGTAGATATATTAAAGGTCTGCATTCATCCCATGGGTGGATTTTCAGAATAAACTGAGGCATCAAGGTTAGCAGTGCAGCTGCTGTAGTCTCTATCTGTAATCCATAGGAGCAGAGGGGCACTGCCAGAGGGTAATTTGCAGGTGCCTTTGTTTCTGTTTTCAGTGCACAGATAATGAGGAAGAGAGCAAATCCCTTCCTCTTTTTTTCTTAATTCTGAAGTACTGTCATCTTTTCAGCAGTGGGGTTTGGCATCCTACCTCCAGAGAGGTTTGCTCAGTCACAGCCTAGTCTGTGTAGGATGCTGTTCTTATACTGTTGTTTTTTCTTGTTAGAGCTTTGATAGTGCGACTGTCAGGTTGGCATCTCGCTCTGTTTTGTATCTACAACCAGCAGAGCTTCATTTTTGCATCTCTGTCATGTACTAATGAACTGAGTCTTGAATTTTGCTGTTGCTCCTTGAAAACTAAGTGCCAAATTTGTTTCCACACAGAGCTCCTTCACTCAACATGTGAAGTAGATTCAGATGTGCTAGCATATACACTTTGTAAAGTTTATCTTTCGCTGCTTTCTGATGGAAAGATTTGATTGCAAGCCACTTTCTGGCTATGCAGTCTTCCTCTATACAGAGGTATATAGCAATAGGGTGGCTCTTTGTCATCAGGAAGTATTCTCAGTAGCATATGGCACTTGGAAACTTTAAACACTAATAAAATACCAACTTCCAAAAGATGTCAATATAAAGAGGGATGTTAACTTCCAAATAATTTTGCACTTACATTAGTTCAGAAATACTAATATTCAGGAGCAGTGTTTTTACTCATTGTACATTATGGATTGCTTCATTTGCAATGGCTGGTAACCTGACTTCTGCAATTTTGCTGCTCTTTCTAAAAATTAACACTGAAAACACATTGAAGGAGTCTTCAAATAGCCTTGCTATAATCAAGTGGTAAGTCTGGTGGCACTCTATGATGCTTTTAGAAGTAGCTGCAGAGGGCATGATGTGGTTTGAGGTCAACGTTTTGGATGAGTGTTCTCAGAAGAGTTGGGCTACAGAGCATAGGAAGAAGCATTTTGAGAGTTGCGCAGTTGAAAATCCATTTCAGAGGCTACATGATCAATGCTACTTTGGTACTTTGATGGAAACCTAATGTTGCTTCCACTAATAAATAAATAAACAAACATATATCTTGAGTGCTCTAGATGGCACTTTCTTTTGGTTTTTTTTTTAATTATGTGTATCCTTATATATTCATACGTATTTTATAGTAATTTTGATAATTTCTGCAACAAACCACAAAAACGCACATGTCAAATGATATAAGATAGTAATGCATTTAAGAGTAATGAATAAATAGTCTGTGTTCATCAAGTAAAGGGAGGAATATGTGATGTGATACTGCTGTATAAGTAAAAGATATCTTAAAACTTTTGAGTGATATTTGCATTATTTTGATTTCATTGAAGGTTTTAAAGAAAAAGTCCATAGTATTTACCAAAATGTTAATCTTAATAATGAAATGCGTTTATGTAGCCTTTAATATCCATTCTTCATCCCACTGAACATGATATATTTAAAAGTATAATACGAATGCAGAAGTACAGTGCACAACCAAAATAGTTGCTATTCTGGGTAAACTAAGAAAATGTTTTCATTGTCCCATTGCCAACCATCACTGTTTCACCAAAAAAGATGAAAACATATTAGCTGAGTCATTTTACTTTATTCCTAATTTAACATTTTCTAAAAACCAAAAAAGCGTAACAGTGAACATAAGAACTTCCAAGGTTTTTACCAAGAAATGGAATATTACATAATTGTTAATAAGATTCTAAATAAAATGTTAGTTCATAGTGCTCTTTATATAATGGGATCTCAGATATCCTTTAATATACGAGAAAAAGAACTAAATGCCAATCTTGAACCTTAGCTTTGCTCCTTATCACTTCAGTAAAAGGTTTTTAACAGAATCTAAGCTTTTTTTTCCTTCGCATAACAGAAGGAGCTTATGGATATACTTGGAGACTGGTTCATTTTTCATGGCAAAAGCTAAAGTTGGAATAAATATTTTGAAAATAAAAGGACTAACCACCATTCTTGGGCTACGTATGAGTTATTTCAGGGTACCTCAGTTTATTTGTAGTTCAGGTTTCTCTGTGTAGTTAAGTCTTGCCTCTTCTAAATCATTTTCGCTCTTACTTACTAGCTGTGATGAAAACCATAAAAGTTCAATGTACTTCCACATGAGAACTTGCTGGCAAAATAATAGCGGTATTTGGCTGAAGTCTGAGACCCAGCTGTTAAGTCGTATTGAAACTCATCGGACAAAAAAACCCTGGAGGTCAGTCATCGAAATACAAAGAACCCATATGTTAGCTTATTAGTTACTCATCTATTAAACTTTTGAAGTAGGCATGCATTTTTGGAAGCATTGGCTTCTTAGGATTCTACTCTTAAAATTCATTCAGGAATAGGAAGATGTAGAAAAACACTTAGCACGTCTTGCTTTATGGTTGTATTAAATACTTAACTTGCAAAGAAAATAATGGAGAGAAAATACCATCCAGCATAACATTTTCACATCATTCTGTCCCAACATGTATGTTAGGCACAGAGATACTGCTGGTTTTCTGTCTAATATTTCTAATTTGCTTTTCAAAAGCTAATTTAAATATTCCTGGAGTATTTTCATTTTTCATGCTGTTTCCTGTGTCTAATCCCATGGGATATGATGTAGAACTGCTAGTAAAGTTTGTTTGTTTTTGTAGGCTTGGGGGGGGGAGGTGGGGGTTAGTTGCATTTCCGTAGGCATTGTTAACTATGTGTTTAAATGTTGAAACTGGGCCAAGAAATTCCACCTCACTACATTTGTGGTTTAGTGGCAGAACATAATACCACTGCCTTTAATAGCAGATGTGGGAGAATGCGTACAAAAAGATTCTAGTAAGTCTGCTTGTAAAGCACAGACCTCAGAGATAAAGACCTGGTTTTGAATATGAAAATCACATTCTTAAATTTATTTTCAATGCTTGAGGGAGATAATAGAACAAATGGTTGATTAGTAAAGTAATTCTATGAAAGATTGTTTGAAATATCTTAATTCAGAATTAGCACGTAATATATTAAATTAATGATAATGAGAGGGAGGATTTGATTCAGAAGGTCAAGTTGTTGACTTTCAGATCAGACAAAAAAGTGGCAGCATTACAAGTACTGAAATATGAGTATTCAGAGCAGTATTCTTGAAGCCCTAGTACTAATACTATGTATTGAAAAAAGGGTTGTTTTTTCTTTATTTCTTTGTATTTAATTTCTGGACATTATAATCCATTACATTCTGTGTCTGTAGTGTGGCAGTCATAGGGAACACAAAATGGAAAGCCACCAAAAGAAGGAGTTTTCCTGCATTTGATGTGTAAGCAACTGCCACTCTGTGTTCAGTAGGTGCCCCCTGATTTTGAAGCAAAGGACTGGAGTTTGGGTCTGGCAGCAGTCAATGGGAAGGTGATGTACCAGAGGAAGAGCTCCTACAGATGTTGCGATCTGACTCACCTGAGAGTCAGAATTCTTCCCTGGTGTTTCCTGGGTCAACGAAGATAATACATACATAATAAAATATAGAAAGCAGTCCAAAAGCAGGAAGATGAACAATCCCCTAGTATATATTGATAGTACAAATCAACTACTCATGGATGGAGCAGCTTCTTGGCACCAGGGAGAAGGAATTTGTAGCTACTCCATTCCTAATTCTACAAACCAAAACCAGAGGTCCCCTACTTACAAAAAGGAAGGATCCTTTTGTCCCAGCCTGTTCCTGTGCCAAGGGCCCAAGATGCAGCAGAAACACAAAGTTCATGGAATGAGCAGATTAGTTACATTCACAGATTTATTTTACTGGGCCTGTCTGATGTGTTCATCTTAGGTAGGACAGTTCCCTCTTCTGTATGGGATATTAGAAAGTATCGATTAGATACTTTTTAAGTACTGATTAGAAAATAAATTTTCATGGGCCTGTGCTAATGTTATTTCTATTAAAATGCCATTAAACAAATCATTCTTCACATAAGTCTTTATCAGAATTAATAAAAAAGAAGGAACTTAACACTATCAGAGGCTGATTAACATTTTTAGGATTATGTTGTCTGTATTCACCCAACTCAAGCAGATGAATGTCTTCATCTTTGCATTGGTTCAGCAAGAGTCTTCATCACTGTTGTATCCAAGGGTTAATTTGCAGGATCTGGATTTTCAAGGTAGCCATACACCTGCAGATGACAACAGTATCCTGGACAATTTTTTTTTAAGTATATAAGCAGAGTAGATAGGCTCATTAGTGATTAGGCATCTAGCCCACTTAGACTTTTTTGTTCCCTATATATGGATTTAGAGGTTTTGAAAAAAAGTGAAAATCCAGCCCTAGAGGCCCCATAGAAGCACATTAAGCTTTCTAACCAATATTTGTTACATGCTTCCCTTTCCATAATGAGCAGCATCAGTCTTTGTACCTCCCAAACTGTGTGGCCTTGTTTTGTGAGATGGGCTAGATTAATCTCTTTCCATATGAAATTTATGTTTTACTATCGACATGATTTTATTTGGGAAAGCACAAGTTGCTGTTGAATTTGAGGCATGGTTTACCCCAGTCTGGGCTTAATTCAGCATGTAATTAAACACATTTATAACTTTAAGCATATGAATAGTTCTAATTAAATTAATGGGTCTCAGTGCAGTTGCGTGATTCTGCCTGTCTGAAACGGACTATAGGATTACGACCTTAATTTAAAGATTGTGCTCACAGAATGCCAGAGTTTATCCCTGTTTTCATTAGAAACGTTAGCCTATGGAAACATCTCAGAATCTGTAAATATTCCTGCTATAGAAAAAGATAAATGATGGTATGTTGTAGCTTTTCTGAAGACTTTTACCTATTTATTTATACAATGGGTTAGGAAAACAGCACTGATAAGTAATAATGAATGTGTTCTTATGGTTTTGAGTCTGCAACATCAGTGTTCTCCAAATGAATTTGGTTTGCAGTAGGCACTGCATATTGTAAACTTTTTCTGAGGCAATATGTAGATGCACTTCCCTGGCAGCATAGAAATATAAATAAACATGCGGTGTTAACTTTTGATATTATTAATCTGAGTGAAATTCATAAGTAGCTTAAACAAACTATAGAGTTGTTTTCGTTGGATTTCAAAGGAGATGTGCTGTACAGATAGCAATGTCTTATCAATCACACAGAGAAAATAAAAGTAGAAACAGTCCTTGCGAAGCGCCTTGTAGAGTTTTGTAGCAATGTACTAATCCATTCAGATTTTATTGTTAACATTTGTACTGCATGATAGGAAGACTTACTGCATTATGGGGTCTTGAGACAAGAATTATTTACATTTGCATAAATGATTATTATAAATACATTAGAGAACGTAGGGAATTGGGCAGTTACACTTTTTATAAAAGTAAGATAATATTAAATGTGAGAATAAGATATTAGTGCTTATTACTAAGATAATATTCCAGATAAACATCACCATGTTGTTTAGCTGAAGCTTCTGTATTTATTAGATTGTAATCATATTTGTAAAGAGCAAGAAAGAGTACATTACATATTAATTAGCTGATCATGACCTTCCTCCATTTCAGCCAGCTGCATAAATTTGCTATTGACATCAATAAAGGCCGTATCTTTGCTGCTGATACAGTTTTCCTGGTGTTTCAGGGAGTTGGTGGCAAGCTGTTTCAGTGGAATTTCTCTACGCATGGTGGCAGTGTGCAGGATCTCTGCACAGAAACAATACTTGCTCTGTTTGGTTTTTGTTTGATAAGCCAGTATAAAGAAGCGGCCCTTTTTTGTTGTTGTTTTGGGGTTGGTATTTTTGTGTTCGTGCTAGCTGTGTGTATTAGTAGCATGCAAATATAACTCTTCTGTCACACTTAATAGAGCTTACTTATATGTTGTCATTATGTCTGTTATTAGTAGTGTTACCTGACCAAGTAAGTTAGACTTAAAGTGATTAAGTTCATAAACATTTCAAGTGCATGTGTGTTTTAAGGACAAGCGAATGCAATCCTTGAGGCTCTTCAGAAATTACACATTGTAATTTCTGAATTAGTGAATTTCTGAAGTACTGAAAGTCACACACACGGGGTAGAATGCAGAATTTCAACACCATTGTTTTGCAGACATGGCATTGGATTTGCAACATTTGCAGTGCATTAAAAAAAGTGCTTAACTGAATAATTAATTGTAAAAGCTGTCAGAACTGTTCTTTCCACTGAGACCAAATATTTTGCTGTCTTTTTCTACCACCCTTGATTGTCTCTGAAACCTTCCTTACTGACATTTTTAAATAAAGCAAAAACATCCAGCTACTGGAGAAAATGCTAATTTATGCTACTTATGCTTTATATGGAAAAGGGTATCTCATTCAAAAGGTTACATTTACCAAATCCTTAAGACCTTGAGGTTTGTTTGTGTTGCTGGCCAGGGTGAGGGGACCCCAGGAGGGAGCTGTGCGGCTGCCAGCAGCCGTGTGTCTGGGAACACGCCACATCAGACAGCTTTACGACAAGGGGACCTGCATCCCCCCATCAGTCTCCCTGCCAATAAAGCTGTAGCTGCCCAGAAATAATTGCCTGTAAAGTAACAGCAAGTAATAAAAAACCTAGATGGATTTCATACCCAGTTCTAAGAGTTACAGTGGTCTTTCTGCCTTCCCCCCCCCCCATTATTAAAAGTGTAGCAATTGATACGTGTTTAGAAAATAAGCTCTTTAAATTTAAAATGACCATGGCAAGATTAAAACACTTGTACTGTGATGCATGCTCAGCCTTCTGATTTCAGCTGACTCCTCCCTTTGACAGATGTATTCTAGCAAGACCTATCCAGCCAAGAAATGTTGTAGATTTTGCAGGAGGACAGGTTTATTTTGTTATATTTTTTAATAGAGAAGTTACTGTGTTTCTGTGTATCTTTATATAAGGATGAGCGCACGTGTGCCTTTTCTCAGAAGTCTTCATTGTGGCATTGTGAGAGGGCAGTCTGCATCACACTGCGATACAGAAATAAAATGTCCTAACACTGGAGTTTGGTCTCAGAATATCTGCAGAGTAGTCATGTTTGCTGTTAGCACTTTATGTGCTGTGGTCTTCTGTTGTTAAATTATGATCTCTGTCATGTCATTTAGAAGTACCAATTGCTTTCGTATGGTAATATGGAAAAGAATCATAGTTAAATAAAATGCTTCTTTAGTGCTTTCTTTTGGAAATACATGATTGTGTCATTCCTAGGGAAGTTTGAGATGTGTTCTCAGGTATTTTAGTTTTATGCCTTTTCTGCACTGTTGAACATCTCAGTAACTTAACTGCTCACGCCCTCCTTTACAACCCAATAAAGCTGTAGATCCTTCCTTCTTCCACACACCCTTGTGCTTCAGCTACTGAATAATTGACTGTTGTGCAAATGGTTTTGCTTCCCATACTCTGCAGAATCTTTCAGGCAGAAGCTGGGACAGAAGAGCCCCAATTTCTAGAGAAACACAGGGAGTCTGGCCTTTTATCCCTTCTCCCTGTCAGATGTGAGAACTGGGCTCGCAATAAGGTTGGGAATGAGCTCAGTAATCTGAAATTTTCTTTCCTTGCTTTCTTAAAAATGCATTTCTTTATTTTACCTCTTAACCTCTCTTAGATCTGTGCTAATCGATATAGCTACGGTAGTTATCTTCTTGGAGACTGAGCAGCTTGAAAGCAGGGTATACCTTGCTTCTGGACAGGACCCTTCATCTATGTGAAGGAGCAGTGTCATTAAATCCTGCTGTGAGTTCAGTATTGGGAATTACTGACCAGTACCAACTTTGAAAAATCAGTTTGTGTCCTGGAATTTTCAGCTGTAGGAGTTCATCAGCCTACTGGTCTTGCCTGCGGGTGTCTTTTAAATCAATAGCCCCAAGACCCAGCATCTTTGTCATACTGTAGAAAATTATTCTGTAAGCATTTCATGACTTTCTTCAGATATTCCATGCTTTTTCCATGGATGAGCAGATACAAATAACTGGTACTTAGTTGCCTGAAAGCTTACAGAAGGTTTAATAAACTACCAAAAATTCAACAGTGAAATAAATAACTGGAAACATTACACTTCGGTGCACCTTTTTTATTTGAGCATAAAGATAGTGTTTTGAAGAGTTTATGTCTATAATTTAAATTGCAATGTGTAAAACTGTTTTCTGTTTGAAACAGTACATTCTCCCAAATTGGGCACATTACACCAGAACTTTGACTAAGCCGTAATTCACAGCTATCCCCAAAAACTGTGTCAGAAGAAGTCGTAAAAAAGTATCCTACAGAAGTTTCATTTGGCAAGCAGAAATAGCTCAGCTACATGAAAATTTTTCTGAGTTGTTACTAAGATGTATGTGTATGCCGGTGTGTTAGTAGCATATGCTGTAGTTCAGCTGTATTTTTAATAGCCACGTAATTGTTTTTCTATACTTTGTCAGATGAATTCTTTACAGTTTGAAAACTGCTTGCATTCATCCCAGGAAAGGAATTACTTTGGGAAGGTTGAGAAAAGTGGGCTTAAGTATTCTGTGAAAAAAATAATCAATCTGAGTTCTTAATGGTTGTAACTGAAAGTTGCAAGGAAAAAAAGAACAGAGTCTCTGTTCCTCCTGGAATGGGGGGACACGGGATTAAGCACAGTTGTGTGTGCAGCGGAGCTTTGTTGCAGCTAAGGGAAGCTTTCTGGATGCTGTTGTGGGATAGTCCCTTACCACACCAAACTTGATTTCCAGTCTTCAGAACAGGCTAGGATTGGGAATAGCATTTTACTTAGCATGGACTTAAAAAGAACTTTTCCCACCTATTTTTTGGGCCAGGAGTTGTGAGGAGAGATCCTCTCACCACAAGGATTTCTTGTTTTGTGTGCTGCCATACAGTGATGTAGGAAAAACGTTCAAGAGTCTAAGGAAAATCTAGTAGTTCAGTGGTCATGAATAATTAAATCTGTACCTTTCTGAACCACCTTTCAGTTTCTTAATTTTTTGGGGACATATTTTAAGAGTCCTCTTCGAAGACCCTCTGGAGACAGAAAAAGTGATGTTCATTTCCATGGGATTTAGGCACCTTGCCCCTGAAGACTCCTTTGAAAGTTGACATCCTTCACATCACCCCAGGGCACCGCTGCACGAGTACCGGACAGAGGAGGAATGGTGTTAATTAGGCTTAAGCAGAAAAGCCCTGTGATAAATACATGTATGGAAGGACTTCTTGTAACATCTGATGGCTTTAGATCAGGTCTGCTGTCAATTTTGATTTGATGCTTTCAGTGTACTTTGAAGGGTGTGTGTGGGGGGGGAAAGATGTGTGGCTAACCAAAAATAGACTGAATAGGAGAGACACTATATTGCAGGAGTGATTGCTTTCTAAATAAAGAATTTCTGTATCTCTTGAGAGGAATTAGGAAAAGGACCATAAAGTTTCTGTTGGCCAGCAGAAGAGAACCATCTGCTGGAGTTAGGAACAGTTGGCTGCGTTTAACAGCCAGTGGTTGATGGTCTCTGCTTTAACCAGGAGGAATTAGTTACTCAATGCAGGTGATTCAAAGTGAAGAAATAACATGCCAGAGTTAAGGAAGGGAAAAAAGAAAAGTGGAAAAAGGTGTTGAAAAACAGTTATGGTTCCACAAGGACAGTATTTTTCTATTTCAATATTTTCATCATAAATTTCTCAAATCGTTAAAAGGCACTTGCACATGCTATATCATGGTGAATCATTAGCTTCATCTGCAGAGAGAAATACAACATTTTGGCACTTCCTTTTCTTTTTCCTTTCTTTCTTTGTGGCTTTCCATTTCTTTTCTGCAAACAGTTAGGATGAACTAAAGCATTCTCTGTTTTCCATTAGGTCTCATTTGCTACAGCTTTCTGCCTTTAAATTACTTCTGAACCACAGAATCTGGCAGGGCTCATTGGAAGGCATTTGAGGACAACTACTTGATTTGGAGTACAGCCATGTATGGTACTTGAAGGCATAGAACAAAGCAGTATAAATTGAGATTATTTTACTAAATGTTTATGGCTCTTCCAGGACAGCCAGTAGAATTACAGAAAAAAAAAATCATAATTAGGGCATAGTATGTAAATACTCACATTTTATTGCATCAAGGAATGCTTTTACCGTCTCTGTCTTGAAACAAAGGCCTGTTTAATGGCTTTTCCTTAGCAGTGCCTCTAATCTAACATTTCTCATCTAATTGTTGGAGATCAAGTACACGTAAAGAATTGCTAACATCAGGGGTATTGAATAAATGGTTTAAGGAGGACTGGCTAGGTTAGTAGATCACGCTTCCACAATTTTTCAGCCCAGTTTAAACTCCATACTGGAGAAGAATAAATTCAAATTTTAATAAGACCTAAAAGTAGCCAGATTAAGCATTTTGGACCAGTCCTAACTTTATATGCCGCCATGCAGCCTCATTAGGTCCTGCGAACTCCTGTTATGCACTGCAGGTACATGTGCACAAAACCAAAGCGGATGCCTCCAGTCCAGTTGAATGTATCTGGAAAGGAAGTAACTTAGTAAAAGTAATGATCACTTAAATGGTCTAGAAGTACAATAATTAGCATCAAAATAGAGACTATTTTACCATGTATTATAAAGGATTGCTGTCCTTGGAGAAAGTAAAGCAGTGGGGAGAAGTGATGTGCTCAAAGTTGCAGGAAGGGCTGGAGTTCAGGAGGCAAAGCTTGTGTTCCCAGCTCCTGCCTGTTCCTCTAGACCATGTCATCCTTCCCTGGCACTGAGCCAGTCAGTCACTCCTGGAGGCACCACATTCGATGTAATTCTGGGTGTGTGGCTGAGAGAGGGAGAAAGAACCCAGTAAGTAGCAGAGCATAATGAAAAATACCATTCCTGCTACCTCGTTTGGCTATTATGCAATAAAGGAATTCAAGCCACGTAAACTGTTTCGCAAGGTGTTAGGTCATATTTTTTTCCTCTTGCCCATTACGGTTTATGTTGTTCTTGCAACAAGTTCTCTGTGTGTTCAAGAACTTCAAATATATAGAAGCATGTTTTCAAAATTTGGCCAGTTACTTCAATGCAAATGAGAGTGATCAGGGTCTTTCGTACAGTTTTACAGGGGCAAAAGAGTGCCCATGCAAATTATGTAGATCAGAATATTCCTAGGCAGGCTTAATTTGCTTGCATGTTACAGGTTAAAAATCATGAATACAAATGGAGATTGGCTTGAACTCTTCGGGAATTTTGATAAGTAGATGGTGCTGGGTTTTCTGAGTGTAAGTGTTATTTCTCGTAATAAAAGTAACAAATACAAAGTTAAGGAAATTCTAGATGGATAAAACACCTTTGGTTTTAGTAGTAAGAGGTGTCTGTTGCTGGAAACAGCATGCTTGTATTTAAAGGTCTTAACTAACAGTGCAGTTACTTAGTGTTTCAAATTGATGATACTCTATAATTTTGTGGCTTCCATGCCATTGGTAATAATGCAGTAATGAAAATGATATGCTGTGCTCGAAAAGTTAGTGTTACTGGTTTGATTAAAATACAATGATTACACCTTAGAGATAGATGCCAGTTGTTTATTTTCTGTGCTGTGTCAAGTTTACAGTCCTCCAGCTGAGGAAATTGTGGCTTTTGAAGTGTGCCATCACTACCTGAATGCCCCAACCTCCTAGTCTCAATGTGCCTTGCAAACTGGTGGTTTTGTGTACTTGCGCCCAGTTTTACCAAATGGCTTTTGGAGGATCTGAATGCTTTCTCTCATCATAGCATTAGTACAGGCAATGCAGTACAGAGGACATGAAGCACCCAACAGACTCGCAGGATTATGTCAGATTGGAAGAGTGCATATTTGGAAAAGTATTGTCTGTGAAATCATGAAGACACTTCCCATATATCCCTGTAGCAAAGTTTTCATTTGAGAAGGCCATTAACGAATGTTTTTCTTTTGTTTTCTGTACATTGCAAGTTTCTGCCAAAGGCAAATGCTGCCCTGATGGAAAATGCTAATGAAAAAAGTATAAAGACATATTGCTGATTTTAATTCACAGCCATGCTTTTCTACTTTAATATTGGCATGCCACGTAGTTCTATTTCTCTTATACATCTTGTTAATGAATAGAATATCCCATGGAGAAGCAGGCTTTAGTTATCTGGTAGTTAATTAGGCAAAAATTACTGTTATGTCAGTATTATTTGAGATACAGTGAGGGGTCACAGGGAAGAGAATCTGGTTTTACTTTACTAAAATCTAGAATGCTGTTTTTCTTACTCTCCAAGAACAGGTTGAAATCCTGCATGTCTTATTTCATTGGGCCAAATGTGGAATTTATTTAGATTTCAGTCAGATACAGTAGTAACACATTCACATTCAGCAGTATGAAATTTCCCAGACTACTTTAAGTGATGCCAATTAAGCTTACAGCTACATGAGTCACCTAGAATAAAAAGAGAGAAAAGTGACCGAAAAAGCACATAGCCATCTTTGCATGCTGAAGATATAGGAGGTGTGTCTGAATAGAAGAAAGAAGTACTATGTTTTTTAAAATTTTATACTCTAAAGTGCCCATTAAATACATGCTAATGAAAAGCTGCTTGATTTTAAAAGGTAAATACCAAATCCAGCAATATTCCACCACTATTAGAGAGAGGACAGTTAACGTGCATTAGACTTGGTTTTATGAAATGAAAAGCAAAACAGCTAAAATGGAAAGTTTTCCAGAGTTATTCCTTCTTTTGTGTGTGCAGTCCAACAAGCTATATGTAAAAAGAATTCATAATAAGCATAAAAGTTGCCTGGGAAGGTTCACTTCTTAGCAGAAGCATCCTGGAAAAGGTTGTAAACATTACATTCTGTGCAAGTTTAGCACAAAGAAGAAGTGTTTAACGAAAAGTGTGAAGGTGATTTCTACAAATCCTTTATATTTTCTGTAAAATCAAAGACCTGTTTAAGTAGCAAGGAGAAACTTGGCAACATTCAGTACGTTCATGGTTTCACTTTAGCTGCAGAAAATGAGGAGACTGGAGCAATATAGTCATTATGGCATTATTAAAGATAATACTGTCCTATCTTGGTAGTGTGATACAGTGTCAGTGTAGGACTCAGGGCTAAGGGAATATGGTTGAAATAACTGTATTTGGTGTAGTACACATCCTTGTAAGACGTAGGCATACATTTATGGATACTAGCAAAATGTGGACATAGGTAGAATGTAACTGTAAAGCTGCAGAGAGATTTGTGATGGCTATCTGGCAGGCAAAAAGGGAACAAAATACATTATGAATAGTATAAAAGAAAATAGAAATTAAATGTAAAAGTGGAAAAGGCCCAAGTGATTTTGTTGTCTCTGATGATCTCAGTGAGGGCAGGGTAAAAACCACTGTTAGATAGATAGAAAAGGTCCGTGGAATTCGATGGTGACTGTAAACATATGCATACATACACGCATAAAGGTGAGAACTGAGAAGAGGAATCGGGCTGGAGAAAGGGAATTCCAGACAGATGGGACAGCACACGCTGAAAGGCAACCCCAGCTGCGTGGTCATGAGGATGGGACAGGGAGGAATGCATGAGTGGGCAGTAATGGGATGATGGACACAAGATTGGAGAGGCAGGGTGGAGGTGGGCCAAGAGGAGGTTTTGAAACAAAACAGGATGCTAAATATAAATAGGATTCAGACCTTAACTGTGTCACAGCGATATAATTACGGCCGTTACATTTTTTCAGTCTGGAAGGACACCACCTCAGTCCATAAGGTTTTAGGTTACAGGGACAGAGGGACAAAGTTAAAAGAAACAAATAGTATGAATGGAGGCAGGAAATGATAAAACCATGAGTGGCAGTGTAGATGGAACAGGTTGCTAACAAATTCATTAAATAAATCCAGCTCTATTTATTTAGTTGATTTTAAATTTGGAGTAATTTGGAAAAGTTCCAAACTAAATTTTGAAGCTTGTTTTAAAGATAAAACTGAAGACATTGGTTTTTGTTCGTAGGTGGTTTTTTAGATTTTGATATCTTCTAAAGTGTTTCCAACATACCTGGTATCTTAAATGCGTTATCTCAAAGTCCATTAATTCCTTTTAAAAAGCTGTCATTCAGATTCTGTGATGTGAATGCATTTTAAATCCCTAGATGGGTTTATTAAGACAAATTGCATTTCCAATCTTGGACAATCATTGTCTTGCATTCATTGGCTGGAGGAAGAAAAGATGGTGTTGAAATAGCAGATTACTGCTGGTTGAAAAATGTACCAATCTAATTTTCAGGTGGTAAAAATGTACTCATAATTGAATTTAAACCTAGTTTAGACTCTTACCAGGTTACTGACTTTTCCATCCACACAGAAAATTGTGTGAGTAATGAAATCACTTATCTCTAATATTTTGTAATTACAGCCTGCATTCTCTTTCAAATCACTCTTTTTTCAGGGACCAAATTCACAGGTGTCTCACACTCCTCTGCTTGCTCTCTGCAGCTGGCATCATCATTTTAAAAACTTTCCCTTTTAACTGTTAGTTCTGCAAACAATTTTCTAAGTCTTCAGTGGCAGCAAGGCTGCTTTTTACTGGAGCAAAGTGCCCTCTCATGTCGTGGGCCGGTTCTTCTGGATAATGCGCTCCAGCTGGGGGGCTGGAGGTTGCAAGGGGGATCAGCTATACCACCTGTGGGATGCGGGCTGTGGTTGAGGGGGAAGGGAGATGTGCAGTTTGTGTGGGGAGGAGGCTACAGGATTGAGAGCAGTGTTGGTGGCGTTCCTGAGCTGTGGAGATCAGGTTAGTGATGTGCTTTCTGTGGGACAACTTGGAAGTGGGTCTCTCTGGGCTGTGGCAGGTGTCCACAAGGTGCTTGGTGAAGTGGCTAATGCACCATTAGCCTTGTTCAAGTAAATGCCTGCTTAAAGCCAGTGCTCTGGAGTTTGGGGACTTGGGCATTACCACTTTTCTTAGAACAAAGGCTGCAGACATGCTTACATCTTCTGTGGCTGGTCAGTGTGTGCTACCTGTGAGCTTCCAGCCTCCAGTGTTCTGTTCAGCCACCTGTCCCCTCTGTCTGGCAAGGAATGCAGAAAGTCAGGAGAGTGGTGGGGTTTTTCATCAGCTGGCAGCATGTTTGGTAACCATAGTGCCATGTTTCTGTATGGGGGAGCAGCTCCTGAGGTGGAGGAGCAGCCTGGGAGTGATGCCTTCCCTGAGGTGATTGGGCTGCCACAGTGGTTCCCCTCCCTGTAAGGCAGCAGATCCTGTGGGGAGCAGGATCAAAATGAAACTTCAACACTATATTGCCAGTGTTTTTGAGCAGTTAAAAATGAGTGTATTGATATATTGATCGACTCAGCAAATGCTGCTGGGAAGCTAAACAAAAGGTGATAAGAAATTACACTTGGGACTGCAGCACTGGATCATGGTATGAGATTTGCTCTTGGTCTTGCTGTGCAGCCGTGCTGAGCTGTGTTGTAATTTGCTGCTCTCTCTTATGTGAACATGGTATTTTCATTGGAAGCTTAAGATAGAGAATTTGTGGGATTTTTTTTTTTTATAAACTCCTAGGTAGAAAAACAAAATCCAATGTGACATAGTATAGCACTGGGTTCACTGGGGGCCTCAGGCTTTCCTGTGTTACAAACAATAGTTGAAAGTCAGTGTATTCTGGTAGCCTGACAAAAACTTCATTAATCTGTACCAGCCTTTCCACTGACAGAATTTTTTTAACTTATAGTTGTTTTGATTTGGAGGTTTTCCATTAACCTGCTGAAAACTGAGGAGATAAGAACACTCAATTACTTGCATTGGTCCTGCTCTTCATGTGACAAAGATACTTTCATGTGTCCTTTTAAAATTTTCCCAAATCACTTCAAGTTTTTTGGCTCTGATTAAATAACCAGCACAACTACAGAAGTTGCAGCTTGTCTTTGATGGGGTGGTTGTTATTTTTTATGTTGTTATTTACTCCTTTCTGGTTTAATTGCACTGCTGCTTTAGCTCCCAGCTGTGTGAGGGCAGAGTCAGAATGGAGGGAATCAGGTGAGGGGCTGTGTCCTGTGAGAGGACTACAGGAAGATCATTGTTACTGACTTTACAGAAGTGTGTTACGTTTCAGTGAGGTTTTGGGGGTTTCTTTTAATTGCTATGCTGGAGTCTCTACTGTATGTCCATGAAAATGCTCTTTCCCCCACACTTGGGTATCCACAGCTCAATGGGGTCAGTTCTCCATGTTACTTCACAGTCATGGGGTGCCCTTGCCTGCTGCTGTGCCTATGCAGTGCTGGGCAGCCCTACAACCCGTTGCTGTTTTGTTGCCTTTTTTTTTTCCTCTGAGTAACTTGGCTAATACTATGTTACTTACAGCCTTTGTAAGCTGACATGCTGTTGTTGCTGTCAGATCTCTTGTTTTATTTCTGCTGCCTTAAAATATATATTTAAGCAGCAAAAGGGTGGTACAGCTTATAGCACATAGGTGCATCCTTGTGCTAGCTTGGTTTTTAGCTGCTACAGATACCAGAAGCAGCAATTATGCAGGGACATGGGAGTATCAGGCTGGCACCTAGGACACAAGTGCCCAGGGTGTTGGGGTACATGCTCTGGCTGCCAACCCTGGCTGCTGCATCCTCACCACTGCCAGCAATCCTGCAGAGTTGTTCCAGCTCTTACTTCACCGTGTAGACATGCTGCAAGTGTTGGTCTGGCACTTCTTTAAAACCATGTTAAACCTCTACTAGTCCTTCTCCTTGTGTAGATGTGACCTTTCTCCTTGCTTATCTCTGTGGTTCCGCCTCTGTTTTCTTTTCAGTCCTTTGCACCTGTGTACTGCCACCAACAAGCAGCCTCCCTCTTTCCCCACACCTGTGATGGTACTCCTCTTTGCATTTTGATTAAATACACCCGTTGGTACCTAAATGGTGATCTCTGCTCATCAGCTGAGCCTCACTTTTCCTTTCTGAACTTCTTTGCTTAGGCTACTTCCAGTGCTCATGGTGTTCAGCTCATGTATTTTATGTGCCCTGCTGCTAAGAGCCTGTGCCATGGCTGAGTCTAATGCAGGGCTCTGGTGCTAGAGCAAGAAGAGTCTGGGCCTGGCTTAATTTAGAGTAGGTCACTGCAAACTGAGCTGCCTGGGGAGTGCAGGCAGCCTCAGGGCAGTACCTCTAGCAACTGCAAATTCTTTTTCAAGTCATAGTTCTTACCGAAGCCAGTATTGTGTTGCTGGCTTGCAAAACAACCTTTACTTCTTTTTCCTTCTTGCAGGAAGCATCTCTTCTTTCAGTGATGCTGGTTTGGAGATGCTATTTGATTGCATCTTGTGTTTTTTTGATTCATGAGCTCTTTGCATGCGTCCTTATGCAAAGAAGGCATGAATCAAAAAACACATGGAAATGCATCTCAGTACATTGCTCAGTCTGTTTGTATGATCTCTGTTTAGAGTCTCTTCTACAGTATCACTTCTTCTGTCACTGAGGCAGCTGTAACTTATATCTGTTAATTATTTTTCTGTACCCTAACATTATGAAAGAAGGAAATTGAAAAAGCAGAAAATGCTGCTGAAGTGGAGATGAAAGAGAATGTCTACTCTGTATGTCCAGCACTTAAAATGGAAGCAAATAGGAATAAGGTCTTCAGGATGTTATCTGCCTCTCTTTGTATTTCTAACTCAGTGCTGGGACACCTGATGACATACTTTGGAAAGCGAGAATGTTAAGTGTCTGTAAATCACTGTGGCTTGACATATGAGACTACTCACATCTTTTGCTTTGTGAATATGATTTATATTATGTTGCAGAGGATCTGAAGAGTCCTCCCTCCCTAAGCCAGAAATGTACAAACTGTTGTCATCTGTAGTTTTTTGGCTCATCGCTGTACTTAAAATATTCCAAACTGTGAGTATTATTGTGTTAATGGTTTCACGTGTACAGAATGCCAGTAAACTTGCTTTACTGCTAGTGTAAAGGACCTCAATGTTGGGAAGTTAATTAATGAGCTTTCTTTGTTGTCCAATGATTGGTACTATTTCTTATGGATGTAAATTCATGATCTGTTTGTTCTCTTACAACTTGCGATCCATCCAATAAATCGTGGCTGGGTCATAACAGGCAGCAGAGCAGGTGAGTCAGCCCGTCAAAGTGCTCTCTGCAAGTCCATCTTGCAAAGGCTGATGTGCTGGTGTGCTTACTACTAAGTCTTGCTGTAGATGGACTTGGGCTGGAATTGTCAAGTAACATTTGCCTCTTGACACAGTTTATTATAATGGGCTTAAATGTGCGCGACACCTCTTTGGCGTTTAAAATTGCTGCAAATACTTATGAAGGGAAGATGGCTAGAGCTGCTGTTATTGCATGTGATATGCCTTATGTCTGGGTGAGTGTTTAGTCCCGTCCTCCTGGCTGGAGGTCAGTTCTTAAAACAGTGAAAGATTTTTCTCTCACTGCACTATTTTTAGAATTGATAGCAGAAAAATCATGTGTAAATGCACAGGAGTACTTTAGGGACTATCGGCATATATAACTTGCGGTATCTTATTGCTTCGGCTTCTATTTCCAGAAGTACGTCCCTTGTTTGGGCAGCTTCTCTGGGAAGTGCAGTTTAGCTCGTGCGGTACAGTGAGAGTGAGCCATGTCTGCTAGGGCTCCTTGGTAGTGCTTTTGGGCTTTTCTCTGAGTGATGGAGCACATGGAAATAATACAGGTCATAGGACCTTATTGTTGCTGCCCAAGAGTGGGGAAAGAACAGGCAGGTGTTGCTAGATGGGGTTGAAAAAGTAATTAAGGTGCCTGAGTATGTAATTCTGCATATGATAGGATTTCCAGAAACACCCAGTGTTTCAGATGCACAAACAAGTTACAGTTCATCAGCTATTTATGGTAATTGTATGTGCATTATTAGCCCCTGGCAAAAGCAGGGTCACTTGAGTTAAAGAGCGTGCATGTGCAATTACCATGTTTGTCAGTTGATTCACAGTAACTTCTTATCACACAGCATTTTATTGGGGTTTTTTTGGTCTCTCCCAACTTTCAGCAGAGGCGGTGGTATTTTAAAATTATAGGCTCTGCATCTTGAGACGCTTGGCCCAAAGCAAGAGCCACACTGGGTGGCTTCCCCCCTGCAGGGACAGGCAGCCTCCAGGGCCAGGAGCTGCAGCTCTGTCCGTCAGGCTGGGTACCGCCTCTGTCCCACCAAAATTATTTCTAGCAGAAAAGTCCATAATGCTGCAAAGTGAAGACTTCAGCTAAACCAGATTTGATTACTGTCTCTATTTATGGACTATTGGAAATGGCATTCAGACATCAAAATGCTTGCTTGTGATATTGAGCTGCTATGCTTCCATGGATGGGGTCTGTGCCTGTTGGGGGGGGGGGGGGGGGGGGGGGGGGGAAGAGCAGGATGTGGCCTGCTTTGTGCTGAGAAACTATCTGGGATGAGGCCAGCTTTCTTGTGTGTGTGTGCACTTTTGGATTAAAAACCTCCTTTATCATTTTCTTTTGGAAAATAGAGGAGCCTTTCATGTTTGTGTCTGAAGAAATCTCTTAATGGTTGAGGATGTCTAATTCTGAGCTTCTGGGTTGCTTTGTTTCATACATGGTGTTTTAAACACAACTTCAAAAACAGTGAGAAAAGCAGCTAAAGTAAGCTAAACTTTATTTGCAGTACTAAGGCTGCTTTTTTATTTTATTTTTTTTTTCAGTTGGATTTGAGTCATTGCTTTAAGTGGATGTTACAGTGCCAAAGACAGGGCCTGAGGACTTTGTGGTGGTGGTTGTTCAGCAGGTCTGGTGCGAGGCTGTTGCTGAACCTAGTTCATTGTGGGAACCTGGAGCTGCTGCACACGGGCTGTGGGGATGAGGGCCAGTGGATACCAGTAACCGTCTCTGTGCAAAGCTGTGCATATGTATGCTTTGGTTTGGAGATGCTGAACCCAACATTTTCTGTGTCACTTTACTACCCCACCGGATCTGTCCCATAGCTGAGAGCTCTTGGGGGTCCCCTGAGAAGCCACCTTGCACTGCCTCAGTGTCTTGCTGCCCAGAAGGAAACTTTTGCAAGGGCCACAGACAAGCAGCATTACCTTTTTTGCTTCTTTCTTCAGCTTACCTGCACTGCAGTCTGCTTCCATGGGGTGGCTGAAACCTCTGAAAGATCCTATATTTCTACTGTAGGTTATTAGTTCTGTTCCTGATTTATTCCAAAAAAGTTATGTGAAAGTTTGAGTAACATGCAAAGTCCTTGTCTGAGTCTCTCTACCATCCTTAGCAGGACTTCAGTGGAAGTACAAGCAGGAAATCTGGCAGAAGGGATGAAGGTATGTTACTACAGTTGGCTAATAAAATGCGTTGTTGCACATACAGGGTGTAGAAACATGTTGCATAGCGATATTTATATACTGCTCAGTTTTAGAGCTGGGCATTGCATTATGCTTTTGGGTCACGTAGGAGGGACATCACTAAGGACGATGAGTTTGAACATGATTTCTTCACTGCAGGAGCTGCACTGGGCTCTGCCCCACAGCTGGAAGGGCATTCAGGTGCTGGTAAGGGTTAGCACCCAGTGCTGGCTGGAGCTGGAGAACTTCTGCATGTACTTGGTATCACCACAGGAGTTAAAACTCTTTAATTTGAAATTTCAAGTTGAAAATTCAGCATTGGATTTTTGTAACTTTTTTTTAACTTGACAGGCCATCAGCAGTCTTCATCAAAGCCAAAACAAAGAGGAGGATTAAAAATAAAAGAAAATATTATGTAATTGCATTTCTTACTCTGTTGAAAGTTGTTGTGTTGTGACATCTTTGAAAGCACTGGTATTTTAAACCAGCTTGGTTTGGTTGGGTAGAAAGCTATAAAATAGGATTTGCTAAAGGAATAGATTGGTTTATTAGAAATACTGTAATGATACCATGATAAAGCAGTTTGTATTCAGATCAGTGTTTGTTACCTATATAATGAGCTTCTTGAAGTGCAACAATAAATAATAATGTTAAAAAATAGAATAAATAAAAGTACTCAATATCTATGTGGTCTGACAACTTGCCACTGGAACAGTGAACTTGCCCTGCAGCATCTCAGCTGGGAGGGAATGCTGGCAAGCAGCCCTCCATCCCTCTGCATGCTTAGGTGCGCTCGAGTAGTTGAGGCAATGATTTTCTCAAGGGTTTGCCTTCTGTAGAGGTGAGTGTTATCAGCAAAAGGTTATGGAGAGGGGTGGCTGTGAACTTGCTCTTTCCTTCCTTGTACTGAAGTAGCACCTGGAAGGTTTATGCTCCTGAAGGGCCAGCTGGGTGTGGGTTTGGTGTTCAGTTTTTGTTGGGTGGGGTGTTTTTTGTCTGAGAGGAGAGTTTCTTATTAATGCCACATTAAAAAGGGGAAGAAAATGTCATCTTTACAAGGGAAGGTTTACAGCTTATTTTGAATCTGTGCTGGGTCATTTATTAATTAATCACTGTTAATGTTTGCATCTTTAGAAAATTTTCATTCTTTGGACTTGTTACTCCTGTATCTATTCTCTTTCACTTGTGTTCTTGTTACATATTTAAGTTAGTTTGATTATGTTTCTGTGGTCTTGTCTTTGCTTATCCCAGTCCATTTGGCAGTTTCACTTTGCACGTTAATGGAAGGCGCAGATAAAGGGATCTTGAAAGATCCAGCAGCCTCTGGAAGAGCTGAGTTTGTAAGATCCTTTAAAAGGTAGTAAGAAATGGTCTTCATTGGGTCACCATTACTTTCTTGACTTATCCTCCTTCAAAAATAATTGCCTAGGCAAAATGTGAGACCAAAAATGCAAACCCCAGCACTTCCAGTTTTTCATGACAGCCATTTGGGAGCTAATCTCTGACCCCAGTGAATCTGGAAAATAGTGTGGCAGTACATGGCATAGGCAGTACAGATCTTGTGAAAAGACCTTTAAAGCATTGATGGTTTTATTTTGTGTATATACTGTCTTCATCTACACTATAGAAACACCTCATCAGAAGGGACCAAGTCAAGAAATGCCATCTGGCAATGTGACCAGCAGGATTATGGTGATAAAGAGGAGGATGTGGAGGCATCTGCCTTTGGGTAACATTGGCTTGTAGGGTTCGGTTTTTGTTTGGGGTTTTTCTTAGTGGATATTCAAAGGTAGAAGCTGTTACCTAGTCAGAAGGAGGGATTCTGTTGCTGCAACTGCTTGAATTTAGTTGTGCTTTCTTGTCTCCCTTCTCAGTCTAAATAAAAGACATCTGTTCATTTTGTGTTAGTAAAACAGAGTTTTGGTAGCAGAATGTGTCCTTCTGGCTATGTCCTAATTTGTAGGGCTAGTTTGAGGCCAACCACTGGCTAAAAAATGTTTATAGAGGGTGCAGGGCCTGAATACAGTCAATTTGGGTCATACTTGAGTTGTAATATTTTTATTTTTTTAACTGATAGAGTTTCTAATAGGATTTGTGTCCAGCGTAGCTAGAGCTGTGTATTTAAAATTTTGTTCATATGCATTTTGTTTTCATGATTGTTTTGTGAAATGTTCTTGCATGGATGTCCTTGTAGATCCGTCCACTGTTGCTATGCATTTAACTTTGCAAGGAGAATGGCATCTTTTTGGTAACTGTGTTTGACAGTATCCCATCATTTGTTATTCTCCCCTTTCTAGAACTGCAGTAAAGTGGATTTTTTTGCTGTTGTTAAAACATATGCCTAAACATTACTTGAACTTTTTTCAGCTCTGGTAATTTTGATCAAGATTATAGGCATCCAGCAGGCTGACTGCAGAACTCTTCCTGTCTGGTTGCTTTGAGACTGAGAAGCAGAAAGGCGTTTTGCCATGTAAGGTTTGTATGAGTTGGTAATTTCTTATTTGATGGAGCAACTCATATAGTTTGAAATCAGAGTAGATCCAAAATCCCTTCTTGTCTGGTATGTGGAATTTCCCACATGCATCTTTAGTGTTTTAGTTATACTCTAAGAGTGTATCAGAAATGTGTTTTGTTGAAATAGTAATGTCAATAGGTTCCTACAGCACCTGTGTATTTGGCGGAAGTCTGTGAAATTGTAATTATTTTTGGCATTCTAATTTAGTTTCACTTCCACCTTGAAATAAAACTGTGAAAAGGTTGAGTAGGCTTCACTGTATACTGTTCACTGTGTAGGGAAAAAAGATTTGTGTGATACAGTTGACATACCGGAGGGAAGGGAAGCCATCCACACAGACCTTGATGCACTTGAGAGGTGGGCCCATGTCATTCACAAGGCCAAGTGCAAGGTCCTGCACATGGGTTGGGGCAATCCCAAGAACAAATACAGGCTGAGTGGAGAATGTATTGAGAGAAGCCTGAGGAGAAGGATTTAGCAGTGTTGCCTGACAAGAAGCTCACCATAACCTAGCAGTGAAGCACTTGCAGCCCAGAAAGTATGCTGAGCCGCACCAGAAGCAGCTTGACCAGCAGGTCGAGGGAGGTGTTTGTACCCCTCTCCTCTGCTCTCATGAGACCCTACCTGCAAGTACTGTGTTCAGCTCTGGGGCCCCCAAGAAGGAGATGGATGTGTTGGAGTGAGTCCAGAGGGTGGCCATGAAGATGCTCTAAAGGCTGGAGCACTTATCCTATGAAGACAGGCTGAGAGAGTTGGGCTTGTTCAGCTTGGAGAAGAGAAGGCTCCATGGAGACCTTAAAGCAACTTTCCAATACCTAAAGGGGGGCTGCAAGAAATCTGTAGAGGGACTTTTTACAAGACCATGTAGTGATAGGAGAAGGGGGAATGGCTTTTAACTGAAAGAAAATAGATTTAGATTAGCTATTAGGAAGTTGTTCTTCACTGTGAGGGTGGTGAGCCGCTGGCACAGGTTGCCCAGAGAAGCTGTGGCTGCCCCATCCCTGGCAGTATTCAAGGCCAGATTGGATGGGGCTTTGAGCAACCTGGTTTAGTGGAAGGTGTCCCTGTCCATGGCAGGGTGGGGGTTGGAACTAGATGATCTTTAAGGTCCCTTCCAACCCAAACGATTGAATGATGCTATGCTACCTTTTAGCTGTGGTAGTAGTTTTCAAGATGGCTTAAGTGTGCCTAGAACTCCTTTTCCAAGATATCTTTTGGTGTTAGAAAAATGTTACAGACAGTATTGCTTTAACTGTTACTGGTATACCTAGAATGCTAGTTCTATACGTATTGAGAACAGTTCTGTTATTTCCAGAGATCTTCAAAAATATGCGTAACAAGGAAGCATAATAAAATAAAAGTCTGAGGAGGTTGTATTTTAGCGGGGGTTCTATTATCCTGCTTAGACGCTCTGACAATGTATAATTTGCTACTATTTATGTTGGTATTTAGTCACACTTTTGGAACTCAAAAAATGCAGGAGAAAGACAGACATATACTTATCCAGCAGGTAACAAGCATAGAGTTAGAAAACCAGAATATTCAAGCAGTTGCAGAGGGTCTCATTTACATTGTTTTAACCCCCGTGCAGTAATTTGGCATATGGATTTCTCAAGCTTCTTTTGAATTTTGCAGTGCAGTTTCTGCCTTATTTCTGACTGCTGGGGTTTTCAGTTTGTCTTGGCTTCTTTCCTATAATGTTTGGTTTTGAGTGTTTAATCTTCTTGCTCAAAAGTCACCGTTTTGCCACTTGAAAATCACAAGTTAGTTGGAATCCAGAAGTCCATTTGGGGCTTTGTTTATTCTCCAAACCCCTTTTTCCAAGCTGTTAGGTTTGGAATTTTTTTTAATTGAGGAGGAGGGCACGAAAGGTTTACAGCTAAATGAAGTAATTGTGTCTCTACTTCCAAACAAAGGAGGGAAGGGAGGGAGGTATTGGATGTCATTGCAAAAGCAAGATTTCAGGATGGTGCCCATCACTGTATCAAACACTAAACTGTAAGCAGTCTTTGTATTTCAGGAAAGATACATAGCTTCTCAGTTAAATAGATGTGGAAATGGTGCAAGACAAGATGCACAAAGATGGAAGCTACTTTTTTTTTTATTCTGGGGTTTTGTATTCTGAGGAGTTGATTGGGTAGTTAATATTTAATTCAGTCAATATTTTCTTTTGAGGTATGTTCAGAGAATATTGTGAAAATGAGAATGGCAATTACATGCGGTTGCAGAAGCAAAAGGGAATTGTCTTTTATTTTCAGCCTTTTTTTTTTCTTTTTTTTTTTCTTTTTTTTTCTTTTTTTTTTCTTTTTTTTTTTTTTTTTGGTAAATTGAATTTTCTAGCCAAATGCTTAGTTATTACACAGTGCCTCAAAATACTAGAGATATATACAGAAAACACACCAAAGCAAAGAGAAAGCTGCTGAAGCCATGCCTTGGTGGGTTACGATCTATGCCAGTGCATGAGAAGCAGCTTCTTGTAAGCTTGTTGAAGGAAAGCAAAACATGCTGCAGTTTTACTCTGAAAATTTTTCCACCTCTCAGACACTGAATTTTCGTTATGGTAGTAAAAGAAGACATTTCTGTAATCAAATTTTTGCTCCTCCCATGGGTGCTTAGAGGCCGGTGAAGCTGCTCTGGGCTAAGTCTGATAGGCTGAGTGAGCTCCATGAGTCTCCCTCCCATGGTGTCAATAACCAGCTCTGTAGGGACCCTGTTGAAGCAGAGCCCCTTGGAGCTGGTGTCTGTTACAGCTGCATTTTCAGGCTTGTCCATCACCTCCCAGTCTGCTTTAGTGTTTGCTAAGGCGCTTTTTTTTAATCTTCCTAGTTTCTTAATCAAGATGTGCGGAACTGAGTCAAGTTCCGTGCAGAAGTAGCATTATCTCATCAATGCTTGTCTTTGCAGCTAAAAACAAGTCAAAAACTAAAGTTCTGTCAAAGAAAAAAATTAATTAGTTTGACAGGACTTACTTTCCGTGAGCTTGTTTGATATTAATTGCTTTAATTACTTGATGCTTATTAATTAAAGTCTTTTATTAATAAAATCCTAAATCAAATTTCTCGTTATTTTGGATGGGCTCAGTATCCAGATGACAGGCTATCATAAAGTTAATCTCCCCAGTTACTCATATTAAGTATTGCAGCAACCCTAGTTTTCTTCCAGGCTTTTGGAACTTTGCTGGCAGTCCAGGACTTTTTCTGAACAGGAGTGTTAATAATGGGTGTTTATTTTTTGTTTTTTGGGGTTTTTTTGTTACAAGTTATTTGGACCTTGTGATCTTAGAGAGTTAAATGCTAATAGCCATTGCCGAACTCTTCAGATACAGAACAAAAAATAACTGTTGTATGTCTCTGCTGCCTTTTTTTGCCTGCACTCTTCCCACCCCCTATCATTAGCAGCAGTTCCACAGTTTTATTATGACTATTGGTATCTCTCTTTGCTTGTTCCAATAAAGTTAAACAAGCCTTATTGTTTTATTCACGATAATGAGGAGTTGTACTTTGTTTCTTATCTTTTAACACTCCTAATTAATAAAACTCTCTGTTGCCTTCCTTTTTTCATGTATATACAAGGGTAAGAAGCACAGTTGGGAGCTGCTTTTCCTGCTATGCTTAACTAAGTTGGTTTTCTTCATAATTTTGCAATGCAATGTATAGTATTCTTCAAAGTTCCAAGTTAACATTTGCATCTCTAGTTATGTCTTCAGTAGTTTTGTCTCAGAACTGTTCTGAGTTTTACAGAGCTGCACCTGGTAAAGCACTGTGCATGGCTTGCAGGATTGGACTTGATTTTTCTTGCTCATACGTGACCACTAATTATTATACTGTGAGAATTGGTATCTTACCAGGGTGGGGCCTGCAATAAATTTTCTGCATGTTGAGTGTTATATTTATTGAGTTAGAAAATTGGTGCCCCAGTATACAGGGATATCAAGTAGTGCTATTGCTCATAGCAACTTAAGTTCCAATTAACAAGTCGCTGTGTAAAAAGGTAAAGCAGCAGCTTGGCCTTCTCTCAGTAGTATACAATAACTTGGATCTGGCGGAGGTGGTCATACTGCATTGTTACTGCATATTTTGGGAAGGATGGGAGTGGAGGGTGTTTGTGATCTTTATCGAATACAGCTAATGTTTGTCTCGATTGCCTAGATTGAGCTAAGCAATGAAATCCTATAAAGGCCCTGTACTGTCCCCGTGCATCATCTCCTAAGCAGTCTACAGCCGCTCATCCTTGCCATTCCAGTTGTGCCATTCTTTACAATACATAAGAACTTTGCAGCAGTTTTCCCTCTGCCCTTTTCCGTGTTAAGAATCAGACCTTTGGGTTGAGAGCAAGGAGATGACGCTGAAGGAAAGACGGGGATTCAGACCCAGGATGATGGGAGCTGACTCAATCTCCTGGCCAGAAAGGATTTTTAGTTGTTTTGTCTTGCCTTTTTCTAGAAGCTGTATTTGGATGCATTTTCCATTGAAAAAGTATTTCTGGTGGTTTTGTCTTTTTCATGAGTTTACAGGTAGTTTATTTATAATGAGCTGCAAATCCATGGAAAATATTTTCCCAGAGATTATTGTTTGTTAAAAAAAAAAAGTTTTTATACTGTAAGCAAAGCCAAACTTTTGAAATAGGCCAAAAATATATTGTTTTATTTTTTGTTGGGTTTTTTTTTTTTTTTAAATGAGGACTGGGTTGCCCAAGGAAGTTGTGAATGCTCCATCCCTGCCAGTGTTCAAGGCCAGGTTGGATGGAGTCTTGGATGACAAGATTTAGTGTGAGGTGTCCCTGCAGGGGGGTTGGAACTAGATGATCGTAAGGTCTTTTCCAACCCTAACTATTCCTTGATTCTGTGATTCCACAGAGATACAGAAATGTTTTTCTTGTATGGGTACCATTCTCAGCAGAGTGAGACTGTGGTCCAGATTTTGACAGACCCTTGCAAGCTGCAGGAATTCTGCCACTAAAACTTTAAATGAAACATAAGAGTATGCCACAAAGCAAAAGCTGACATTTGTACAGCCTCCTGCTTCATCATCCATTATTTGCAAGGTCTTCTTTCTGTAATCTGAAGCAGGCTTTCATATATAAAATACCTGCTTATCTTAAAAGTCAGTAGTTGGTTCTTTACTGCTGGAGTTGAAGGGCTTTTGAAGGATCAGGTGTTTTTGGGACAGGGTTGGAATGCTGAGGGAAGCTAAGTGAATGGTGGCTGTAAGGCTTCGGAAATGTCTGTTGCAACTTCAGTTTATTCAGAGCTTCAACATATGAAAGGGATAGAGAATATATTAATATTGTTAATAGTGTGGCCTTGTTTCCTGTAACTGACTGATACGGAGCTATGTAACCACCCTGCTAAGCCCGAGCGTCTTCAGAAAATACCTATTGGGCAGCTATTACCCTTACAGTTTCAGGGTAGTGTTTTGGCATATGCCTGGATCTGCTAAACATGCATCTCTGAAGTATATTTGCTGGCACAGCGACTCTTAAACTTGTGCTGCTTAAAGATTTTTATAGCTCTGAGGAGAGCATTGCTGCTGTCCTGTGCCTTCTCAGCTTCCCAAGGCTTTTGTAGAAATATATCAAGTGCGGCCAATGCTCACCTCTTACTTTGTTTTTCTGTGTGTGACCAACTGGTAGCAGTCAATAGGCAAAATATGTCAATTATCTTTCTTATAAATATGTAAATGAACATCCACAGGAAATGTTCAAGGCTGCTTATACTGTGCAGTAGGGAATAATTTACATTGAGGCAGTAGGAATTTTTGTCTAGGTCACAAGAAGAAGATTAGACTGAGTTATTTAGGGTATATTCCATAATAATTCTCTCTCCTTTAATGATTCCTCTCCTTGCAGTTTTTTTGAGAGACTCTTTCTCATCATTCTGATCTTTTCTACGGTAAGTTCTCCTTAGCCATTGAGGTATATGGAAGTGGCCTATATTTCTTTCCATTCCCAAATTTTAACAGCTGAAGAGAGCAAATGAAGAGATGCAGTCTGTCATTTTAATTTTTTATTTTTTTTTAAATAAATAAAAAGCTGAATACTGGAATACTTATGGTATGGAATACCATCTTCAAATTAATTTTCCAAATTAAAACCATCTTGCAAAGGCTTATATATTTTATATTAAAAAAGCTAAAACAAGCAGCACACATTCAGACTTAATTTTTCTGTTGCTGCCTTGATCACCTAAGGCGATCTGTCAGCATCGTGACTCGGAGCTTAATGGGGATGCAACGTGCAGATTTTTGAGGAAAGTTGTAATTTAATGCAAAGAGCAAGGATTTCTGCTCTTTCAAACCAGAGCTTTTGCATTTTAAATTCACGGGCATTTTCATTCCTGCACTGCAAAGAGCCAAAGGTGAGGCTCTTTCCCTGCTTAGCCCCTGATGCCGCAGCGAGGTGCTTTTCTGTGGCGTTGGCTGCCTGCCCCGGTGGCATTGCCGTGGGGCTGGGATGCACTCTTCTCTGCCGAGTGGAAGGAGCATGTTGCAGGAGGCAGGTGTGCATGAGCACCTCATCTTTCCTAATTTAATTAAACACTTCCCAGATTTCCACCTCTGCCGTGTGGAATTGAGGTTTTGCAAAACCCATCTGCAGTAGAAGATTTTGGTGTTAAGGAATCTGTGATGGGTCTGCTGGTGAAGGAGGTGACACAAGCTCAACCTGTAGATCACACTCTGTGTGCTCAAAATGCTTTGTTGTTTGGTTCTAGGCTACCTTTAACACTTAAGTGTTTTCATCAGGCTCACTCTCACTTTATAAATACAAGTAAATACTGTGAAAATTGAATACAGTTCCACTTTTAAAATGTCCATAAACCCAATATGATGATGTTTCTTTCGCTAAACTTCCTCTTGCTTCAGCTAGTTGGGAGATGTTTTATCTTGCTGCAATCTGATTCCGAGGTCAGAAAGTCAAGTTTCCTTCCTGCAGTTGGTGGTGCTTCATCAGGAATACAAATTCTGTAGATGGGCCTTGTCCAAGTCACATCTGGGCAGCGCTCTGGTCTTCGAATTATGCTGACTGAGACCCACTGTGCATCCCTGTTGACTTCAATATAGATTCATTTGAGCAGGTATCTGGAACCAGATTAATGGGTTTCTTGATGCGAAAAATGCTATTTCATTTGTCCCAGAGTGACATTGGTCTGCAAGAATAAAAGGTAAGATGTTTCCCGGGTTAAGTTATGTATTTATTTATCTGAATCTACTGGTGAGTGATGTTATTTGTGGTGCCCATAGAAAGCTGAGCTGTTGGGTTCAAGATACTTTTTCCCTAATTGAGACTTTTGAGACTGTACTACAGTTGATGTATATGTGCTTATTTAATGCATATAGATGTGCTTTATTTTGAGGAAGTGTTAGTTTCAAATTAAAGATTAGCAGTTAAATATTCCTTCTACAGTGGCAAATATGCACTGACTGCAAGTTTTGCTTGCTGATGCCCCAGCACTGACTAATCTTAGCCATGCAGTGGGGGATTTTAACCCACTATAGCTGGCAGGAGCTGCTGGCAGGCTACAGAAGACAGGGTTGCTGGTTGTTTGTGGGACATCAGTTTTTCTGGAAAGCTTGTGGATTCTTACTAAGAGATCTGTCGCTAATGGGTTAATATTTGTATATTGATCCCATTTACTGAACTGATGTTTACAAACTGAGGACCTTCATATGGGTATGATAGGTGTGACTGCAAGCTGGTGATTGCTTTGAGCATGGCTGTATGAAATGTCAGTGGTTAAGCATCAAGAGCTGTAGTACGTACATGAAGCATTTTTCATTGAAATTATTTCCTTGGTATGACTTCTCTGAAACATCATTGTGATATCTTGGGGAACCAGGAGAAAATCAGGAGGAGATAGTACAGTGTAAGTTTTTAAATATTTACATACAGATATTTAGTATAGATCATGTTTTAGGTATTAGAGAGGGGAGACATGGTGAGACTTCGCTAAGTTGTTTGCAAGTCCAACAAGGCGGTCTTTGTTGAGGAAATCTAACTTGAAGCTTTTATAGTACCTTTCTGTTGTAAATTATGCTCGAGATAGCCAGGCATAATTTCCTACTTATGGTGTCCATTTAAATGAATGATTATGAAAACTGCTTCTGCTGCTGGTGATATAAAATTATGTTGCTTTGAATGGAGGATTCACCACAACACTGCCAAAAATGGGGATTCTGCCATACTCAGGGATTTCGTATACACTTCCATTTCTTTATAGCATTGTGAAATAAGCTCATTTCTAGCAAGTTTCTTAATGCTGTCTTTGAAAAACTGAGTAATAATGAAAGTTGAGCAGAAAATTTTTTCTCTGAATAAATGTTCTGTAACTTAGATAAGATCAGTTTTATGAATATTAAATTAATATTAAATATCATCCTGAAATATGGCTCTTGAAGCATGAGGATTGTGGGAATAATGTCCATTTGGCTTTGTTCATCTTGTGGATAGAAATGAAGGAAATAATAAATAAGGAGTCATCTCTTTTTTTCCCTTTTATGAAAGAAAATTAGTCAATGCATGCAGCTTAAGCCAGAAAAAGCTGTTGTCTCTGTGGTGTTAGCAGTTAAAAGTAAAATAACTGAGATGGTATTCTGTCATTTAAACAAGGCTATGAGACCAGGAGATGTCAACCTTCTGAAGGAAGAGATGAAAGGCCAGGCTGCTGGCAGAAGGTATTTGGGAGCCCAGCAGTAGGTTTTCCCATCCCAGCTGCTGAATTTCAGCCCGCTCACCACACCACTGTGCAGCACTGAATTCAACACCATGTGCTTAACAAAAGCACGACTTCTTTAGCTGAGGTATCTTCCAAATAAGACTGTATGTCTCTTTTTACAGTATAACAAAAAAATGGAGGATCTACAGCTTCCCTTCTCGGCTTTTGTTGTTTACAGCCCTGCCTGTTAAAAGCTCTTCTGATTCACAGATGCTTGTTTAAAAGCTCTTTAAAGTCCTTCTAGAATGCACAGTCACTCTGTATTTTCTGTTATCTTCAGTTCTCAAATCATTCTTTTCTGCACCTCTCCCACAAATGTATTTGCTTATGGACATTTATGTTGTGTATTGCATGTTAGTTTGCTTTTGCTCATTCCATAATTGAGTACTCCAAACAAACTCATCTGAAGATTACCATGGTCTGATTTACTCCAGCAGTTCATGGTGAGCTTCTGTTGGGTTGCTCTGGCCTGTTTCAGCCACCCTAAAACAAAGCAGCAAAAAGAAAAGAGAGAGTGTCCCACGGGTGGCACTCCTTTCTATATGGGTATCAAAAGGCAAAATTTAAAGTGGTTGTTGAATGGGCTTACTAGTTCAGAGCACTGCTATATTAATGCTATGTCCTCTGCCAGTCTTTAAATGCATTATTAATCAAATATCCAGAAAAGTATTGTTGATTTGAAAGTAAGTACAGTGCGGTGCCCTGCCTAGACCTGAGTCCTGCAGAGCCAGATGCAGTGGCATGCATTAATGCTCCTTCACCTGCAGCTGCTTGTGGAGATGGCAGCCTTTTATTAATCAGTTTTCTAATGTGTACTTTTTCCATTTTGTACGCTGATAATCCAAGTTAAAATATCTTGAAGGCTAAAAGAACACATTCTGGAGAAATCTTGAGTCCATGTTTACACATGAACTTCTGTCAATTAAACTCAGCCTACATCAGTAAAGGATTGTGTGTGTGTGTGTGTTGAGGTTTGTCTTCCAACAGCCTGGAAGCTTTTCATTGCATTTCTTTCTATTTTATTGGCTTTTCCTAAAACTTCTATAAAAACTAATATTCTTTGGGGCAGATCTGTTATTCGGTCAAGCTCCTGAATATGGGCTTGTTATGGCCTACTCAGGCATGTTAATCTAAATACGCATATCCCTAATAGACATAAATTAGGAGGATGCTTAAACAACCAATGGGCTGGAAATTATTAATTGGCCTCCCATGAAGCAAGCTCTCATTGTGGATCTAAGTAATCTGCTGCTTTCTGTCCGGCCTTTCTGTCCTCTGTGTAATGGTTAACAAAGTTACCTAGCAATGGATCTGTTCCTTTGGGGTTTCACTGGGCTTTGTATTCTTGTTGTCAGTTTTGTTCATAAACCACATCATTTGGGGAAAATTGGCCAACGTCTTTATTTTTCCTGATGAATTTCCTGTACGTTTCTGTTCTGTCATTTGTCACTCGTTTAGTTTTTTTGGTGTGGCCTCTTATTTGTTACCAAACTAGGACTGGATTTTACCCAAAGTCTGGGATGTTATTTTGCGAAGTAGAACTGTGGATTGGAGTCCCTCTCTGGCTAATTCGGAGGTGATTTCCTATCTCTCACAGCTTGACCATTGATGGTATGAACACCATGCTTGCTGGAGCAAGTCTTACCGATTCTGAAGAGACTTACTGGGTTGGACATGACCCTGCATTAAGCATTTGGGATTCCCAGTTGGATTTGGATGGCAGAGAGGACTGAGCAGCTTGACATTGTCTGGGCATGGATAGCTGCAGAAATTTGAGTGCTAGGGGGGTATAATCGCCAGTGGGCTTCCTGGCACCTGTAAAGCCTGTTACCTGTCCCCCTAGTATTAAATTTTAGACAGGCAACAACCAAGATGGCAGCTGAGCTGAATGTTGTCTCCTGCGTGTGTGCCCAGACGGTGGTGGTGGTTCTCTATAGACAATTGCTGGCGCGGTGGCTTAGTTGCCTAATTTTTGCATTGGAAGGCAACCCGTGCATTTAGAAACACAGACAACTTGTTACAGACTGTGGGAGGTCTAGAGCATGTATCTTCAAATCTGAAGACTTATGTTTCTGTAGCATAATTCTTTCAATTTATTTGATAGCTGCTTAGTCAATGGTATCCTTTCTCTAACACAATCTGATCACAGACTCCTCTCAGTGCCTCCTGTGCTGCAAAAACTTAGCCTGCAGATCTATCCAAGTGCAAGATCAAGTAAGCAACTGAGTCATCCGCATATGTAAAACAGAAAATGACGTTTCATGTAAAATGCCGTATGTGTCTCATAACCTGTTTGGGAAGGGTAGAACCCGTAACTTTAATATTTGGAGGATGTGAGTTATCCCACCCCTTTTTAGTAGTGCTTTTTGTACCAAAACTTCTCCTCTAAAGTAGGATTTTTGTTCAGTTTTCCCTTTTAGCCAAACTCCTGGTATTCTTCACTATGAGTGTGGTGAGACAGTGGTTGCCCAGAGAAGTTGTGGCTGCCCCATCCCTGGCAGTGTTCAAGGCCAGGTTGGGCAGGGCTTTGAGCAACATGGTCTAGTGGAAGGTGTCCCTGCCCATGGCAGGGGATTGGAACTAGGCAAGTTTTCATGTCCCTTCCAACCCAAAACATTCTGTGGTTCTGTGATTGGCATATTAACAATTGGGGAAAGGGTGGGGAGAATGTTAATATTGTTGGAAGCGTTGCTTTGTGTGCCACAACAGTAGTTTGTTGTACCAGAGTTGTTACATGCAGTATGGTGTCCTTCTGGTTAGTCAGCTTAATCCTCAGCTGGAGATGCAACCAGAAAACGTGCCGTACTCATTTTGGTGCAAAACAGTTGACAGTGGATTTAGGCAAGAAAAAACAACAGATCTTACTACTTCCCTTAGTCTTGTGAAATACGAGTGGTTGCATTTGTATTGCTCCTTTCCATGCCTAAACTTCAAGAAGTTATTTAACATCCTCTGTTGCAGTTTTCTTTTTAATGTTAAAAAGGAAACATTTTAATCGCTTCCATACATGTGCTAACTTGAAAGGGTAAAATTATTGCATCATCATTTTATAGCACTTGGCAGAGATACTACTCTTGCTAATTTTATCTCAAATCATACCAACTTAAAGCACTTTTCATGCAATCTTGATTTTTCAGTACATTTTTTATACTTAATGCACAATTTATATGCTCTCCATAAAGATTCAGAAGTCTGAATGACCTTGTCCCTGTTTGGATGCCCTTCATTTTATCTAGTACAGATTGTCAAATGTAATGTGGTGGCTCTTATGATAGAGTAGTCCCAAAAGTGATGGTTCTGTGAGAAAAATACATCAGGGTGACAGTGGTGTATGACAGAGAGAAGGAGCTGATTATAATATTTCATACTAAAAAATGCCAAATGGCCCCATTACAAATCTGGTTGTAAAAAAAAAAAAAAAAATAGTTGGGGGAAGGAGAACATGCCTCTCCAGGAATTGTTTTGTATTCATGAATTCAGTTTTGATTTGCTGCTTCTTTTCTTTCCGGAATATTGCAGAAACTTTCTCAAGGAAATATAAATATTTGCTTTGAATAGTTTGGAAAATTGCTACTGGTTTGTAGAAAGTGGGGAATAACGTTCTCCTGCTTGTCTGACAGTAATAAAACCCCCACAATACAGAGAGTGTGTGTATGTGTATATATATGTGTGTGTATATATAATATATACACACATATATATGAAATCAGTCCCTGCTGCTGTATGGGGTTTTTGTTTGCCTTGAAATTTACCATGAGATGTTGTCCTTCCCCTTTCATGGAAAGGAACTTCCTTAATGTCACTTATTTAAAACCAGCCATAAAGGTCGAGCAGCCTGTATCCTGTGCTGTTTGGACCGAGTCTTGCAGCCACAGCTGGCTGGTTCTGTCCTTGCAACAAAAGATGAAAATCCAGGGCTGAAGTTCACCAAGTTTGCTATGCTGAGAAAGTTGCTTTCTCCAAAATTTGTTCTTGCTTTCATCAATTCTGAGTGAGGTAGTGCAGCTTTTTATACACACTGAATCTATGAGTTTTCTTGGATTTGCTAGAGAAATTAATGGGTTTGGGGAAGTTTTGCAGCATATTGGTGCTTCAGCCGTATCTTTCTTCCTCATCAGATGTTGTATTCCTGCTTCATTGTAGCTAATGGTTTTATCTAATTTCAGTATATTTTTAAGAGATTTAGATTGAATATTAGGAAAGATTTCTTCACCAAAAGTGTTACTGAGCATTGGGACAGGCTGCCCAGAGAAGCGGTTGGTTCACCATCCCTGGAGGCGTTTATAAGATGCATAGATGTGGTGCTTAGGGATGTAGTTTAGTGGTGGACTTGGAACTGTTGGGTTAATGGTTGGACTTGATGATCTTAAAGGTCTTTTCCAACGTAAATGATTCTGTGATTCTGTCATATGAAGAAGAAAATCCTGTGTCAAAGAGGAAGAACCTTGGTTTGAAGCAAAAAGGTGTTTCCACTGATCAGATTTCCATTGTGAACGGGAAACTAGAACCTGGTCATTTTGCCATTCAAATACTGCACCTCATTGACTTCCATTGCTAAACTTCAGTTGTTAATAGTGTTTAAGAGTGCTTGTGTACAAATCTCAGGCATGAGTTAATTTAGCCAGTCAGGTGGTAATATCTCAAGCTGCAGCTTTTCCTGAGCTACCTATTGCTCCAGATCTCTTAAAAGACGTGTGAGCACAACTAACAGTTATCAACTAGAAGACTATCTGTTCAGAATTCACTGCCTGAAAACTTTGTTCCTGCAATGTTTTTTCATTATGATTTCAGACCCTGGTATATTACTTTCTTTTTTTCTATGGGAGGGGGGGAACAGAGGAAAAAAGTATGTGTCAAACTTGATCTTTAAGGTCACTTCCAACCCAAACCATTCTGTGATAACTGGAGAAGTCATTCCTGTGTGATTCACACATCTTCCTTCACTAGAGAACAGAATTAATGAAATATTGTGTTTCTTGCTCAGGTCAGTAGCAGTTGCAAGTGAAACTATTGCATGTGTTATGAATTTAGGTAACCTGCAAAGAAGGTCTTTTTTACTGAATTTCAGTGGAAATGAAAATTCCATGGGATGAAATTTATCTTTGAAGAAGTAATAAAATAGAGTCGTCGTAATTCCTAGGACTACTCTTCCATTTGTGTCCTGGCAAAGTTTTAGGGATATTTGCTGGCTTCATGTTGCACCAAAATCAGTGGACCCACCCCTTCTTGGATTCAGCCCCAGGTTGGAGGCAGAGGTTTCAAATTCCTCTAATGGCTTATTTCATTATCAAATATGGGAAACCTTTACCATTAAATATTAAACTTTGAGAAATAGGATACGTTGATCCACGTAACTGCAAGCCTACAAACCTGAGATCTGTAGTACACAGAGCACTAAAATAACATTGTCAGAAAAGTACATAGATGCGAAGTAATTGAAACAAGATGTTTGCCAAAAGTAATTGTACCAGAGTAAGATTAAATTTCAGTGGAGCCTTTGGTGCAGTGTCAAACTGAAAATACATGACTTTAAACTAGAGAGGAATAATAATAATAAAAAGAAAAAAGAGATGTGCTGGATGAAGACTGTCTCATGGAGAGACACAAATCAGTTGTGCCAGAGGATGCTTATTAGTAGGTAACAACAGGTCTTCTGCCATTTTCTCCTGCCCAAGCTCATGGCAACAAATAAGAGTCAAGAACAACTGAGTGCATGATCTTGCATTTCCTACACTGGAGTTTTGTCCCACTTCTATAATTAGGTATTCAGTGGCTATACATGACTCTGATCCTTTTGTGTGGTGATGATAATCCTCAACATTGTGCTAAGGGAGCACATTTTAGTAGAGCAGTACTGTTTTTGCAAAAATGTGAAGAAGGAGGACTTGGGACACCATTAGACCACATACAAGAAACATTCTGAAAATAAGATCCATGTGGTAGGAGTTGTACTCTGTTTAATAGCAGCATTCAGCGCTCCAGAGAGCCCATGCTGCTCGCAAACTCAGGAGAGAGCAGCTCTCTTAGGACTTGAGACTAATAAAGCAGCTAATACCTATCTGAGGGGAAGGAAGGCTGAGAGAATGTGTGTGGGGGGATGTTTTGGGACTCCTGAGGGAGCAGTGACTGTTCTAAAAAGGTTTAGTGTTTTGGGTTTTTTTTAAGGTGAAGAAGAATAATGGAAGGATGGGTGCATATAGCTTGGGCTGTGTGAATTTAACTTGAGATTAAAAGGCTTCTAGTCATTAGAGAGGCAAAACAGCTCTTTGAATGGGAGTCATAAGATCAAAATATTTGATTAGTTTTGAAGTAGGGCTTGTGAATTTGTGAAAGGGATTACCTTGTAAGGTGGAGGATTGAGCAAACCGTAGGGTGTCATCCAGTTTCGTAACCAGTTCTGCTGAGCATTGGAAGAACTTCAGTGCTATAACAGAAAGATAACCTGACTGCTGGTTTCTTTCCTTCTAGTACAAAGAGGGAAAAGATGAAGTCCAGACTTGTCATTCATTGGAGTTCTGTGAGAGAAATATATTTTTAACTTATTAAGAAAATACCTCAGGAAAAAAGCTACTCTTGCACAGTTTAGACATTTCAGTTATGATCAAAAACGTTAGGGTGTCTTTGTATTCTAATTTGTCTAAATACAGCTTGCAAAATATGTAATGACGTGTTCAGACAGTCATATTGGACACCCCTGCAGCCCTCTCAAATGAATTTAAATAGAATTTCAAAATAGGTTAGTGATGGTTTCATTACTATTTTTTTCCTAACATCCTACCTAGGATTAATATTTTTAATCCCAGACTAAACCAAGTAATTTCTGTATCATTTCATAATTGCTTTTAATTTTACAAAGGCTGTGTGTGAGTAGGCACTTTCTATGCATTGAAGGAGTGTAGCTGAATCTAGTGCTTTGGTTTTGATTTCAGAAGATTTCTTTTCCTGAATTGCTGCAATGACCCAGCAGAGATTGGAGGAAAAAATGATAGATTCTTTTCATTCATTTTACTTCTGTCTTTTCTGTGGCAGTAAATTCTGTGGGTTTGGCTTGGTACAGAAACATGCAGAATTGTATTTCTGGGTAGATTATCAACTTATTTTTTTTCCAGTAGGAACTTGAATTATAAAGAGGAAACTTTTAAAGACATTTGAGAAGCAAGGTTGAATGTGTATATATGAGTCTTATTTTTCTGCAATGCAGTTAAGAGGGCTGTGCAGAGAATGTGGAAAACCTTTGGCAGTATTTTCAGAGCAGAGCACTCGTGCTGAATAAAAACTAAGCAGTCAAGGGGGAAAAAAAAAAAAGAGAGAGAACAAGAGAATGAAGAAAAAAAAAATTGCCTTCCAAATAGAGTCTGGAAAGCTAATGAGCATATGACATCATTTAACTAGTTATAAAAAGATTACAGCTCCTCTGATCCAAGAAGCAGACCCTCAAGGTTTCGGATGTTCCCTAGATGAAGGAGGTCTAGCGTTGCAGTGCTAACGTTTGTCCTTGACACTAAGAGGGCACAAAGCCCCTCGGTGCCGGCAGCAAGGGTTGCTGCTGGTTCTCCTTAGGAGCAGCACCTGTTCCCGGGGTTGGCAGCAGGGAGCTGTGGCCCATCTCTGCTGGGACAGGCAACAGCAGCCCAAACCGGCTGGCCAGAAATAGTGTTCTGCTCTTGGAGCGGCTCCATCTGCGCTCAGCGAGCAGGAGTTGCTGGAGATGACCTTGTGGGCCACTGGCACGTACCCATGGGGACCTGCAAGCCCCCTCAGGGTGGTGCAAGGTGTGCAGGACCAGGAGGGGCATGCCTGTCAGGGGTGCAGCATCTGCCTCAGGGAGCCTGCACCTCCTGTGAGCTGCAGCTCCTGCTCCTAGGCAGGGTGAGCATGTGGTCCAGAGTGGGTCGTCCCCTCTGAAACCCAAACGGGCCTTATTGATGTCCACTGTGCCATCGCAGTGAGGGAGGCAAGTCCCCAAGACCATAGGTGAACAGTAATTTCACTTCTGCTCTCACAGCATTTTGGATAAAGGCCAGAGAACTGGTTTGCACAGTTGTCAGCTCTTGGTACTTTGCATCTTCCTCCATCCTGGTGGCATGCTGCTGCCTGTATTACCTTCCTCCTTCCTGAGAGCGGTTTTCTTGCAAATGCCTTCATGTTCCAGCCTAAAAGCTAGTAAAAACCATGGAAACATCAGTTTAATTTTTCAGTTTTAATAATTATATTTCAAGCTAAGAATGTATTTTTAGGAGGTGAAAAAAAGAAGTTACGTAACTCTTTGATTTATTGCATTGGCTTAAAGAGCTAGCAAACCTGGGATTTTCCTCTCTTGTTGCTTTGCTGAAAGCATTTCCCTTTATGGCAGCAGGGAGGCCAGTGTATGCCTCTGTTCTCAAGAGCAATTCAAACTTTTTATAAATCTGCTGAATGTGTTCCTCTCCATCACGTCTAGATTGCATAGCATGGAACAGCCGCTGTGTCAAAGTGAACCTCTGAGTGGAGACGTAACTTGACGTTGAGGGAGCATCTTGAAAGACAGGGAAAGCATCTCAGTCCTCTCTCTGTGGGTGGAGGTACTTTGAAGGTCGTAGGTAGATTTGTTCCGAATTAGAGAATTTTGAAATTAGTTACACAGGAACAGTGCACTTATCTGTAATGTGCGTATGGAGATAATTAGGATTAACTCTGCAGAGGAATCCTGAAAGTTGGAAAATGTGGCGGAGCAAAGACGGAGAGAAGTGAATTGTGATTCTGTAAAAATAAAATTACAGGTTAGGAAGTGTGTGTGTGAGTGGCTTGCTGGGAATAATTTGCATAAATAAAAACAACTTGAGAAAAGCAGCATAGAAGTTAACATGCATTTTGTCTGCTTCATCTGAGATTTGCTTTTATTCTTGTCCAGCAACTACAAACCAAAGGGAAAACTTCAGTGTTCAGAGAAGGGACATGGGGTGGGGGGGAAACTACAAAAGAAAAATAAGTACTGGATATAATTCAGAAAAGACACGCAATCAAACTGAACAGATTGCTCAGGAAAAGATCTATTCTGTTGCTGAAATCCAAGAAAATGGGGGAAAAACAGGAAATAGTGAAATCTGTTATCGACCATCTGCTAAGCCCAGGAACTTGAGAACCATTCCCATGACAAAAATACTAGATTGTGAACTTCATTTTATATTTCATAATACTTAAAGTACAGACACAGAAGTCCAATGGAGAGTCTTGTATTACTAAATGTTTAAAAGATACTTAATATTCTACGTACAAATCTGAGCATTAACAGGTTCGAATCTTTTTTCCGAGGTCGTTATTGATGGGTTTAACAGATCATGCTTTGTAAGGACAAGGCAGCCTTTTCAAACTTCCAAGAGGAGAGGGGAAATGAGCAAGCTGAATTTTTTTGGAAGGAGGCAGCGACCTTTCTCCTCCAACTCCCATTGCCCTCCCCCTTTGTTTCTTCCTCATGAGCGCCGCCACATCTGTGGAGATGAAGCGAGGTCCTCGTAATCGTTACCATCTGACGGTGGGTCATGTGGCTACGCAGCGGGAACTGTTCATGTTCTCTGATGTTCAGGAGCCACGCGCTTCCCCTTCTCAGTGCCGCCTTTGTGGTAGATGGCGTGTTTGTTCTGGCCTGCTCTATTCTTGCCTCTCCTTTTACATATGTGTAAAAGCTGGAGAAAATGCAGTCCAAAAGAATTCAGACAGTTTGGGGTGCCGTAAGTAAGCTATAAATTCTTCTGGACTCCGTGTATTTACAGTTACTCCACATGTGTCAAGGTGTGGATACTGTTTTCTGTAAGCGAAGTATGAAAATGCAGGTTAATTGACGAAAATTGTGATCAGTGTGGCTATTCAAAGGCTATGTTGTTCATGAAATTGTCAGTGAACTCGGTGCACAGTTTGCAAATTACCTTAAAAGCGGACTGTTGGCTAGCTTAGTTTTTGGACTCTCTTCACGGTTCAGAGGTAAAATGAGAGAAATCTTTGGCAAAAGCATGCGTTTGTATGAAAAGTATCTATTATATAGCATGTGGAAAAGTTATGATAAATTCAGTTCTTCCTGGTGACATTCTACTTCCCTAACTCGGATAGGTCTTTCTGTCAAAACTTTCCAGCCTTGTTCAGGTTCCTGAAATGAAGGAGGCAGTCTCCTTCCTAGTAGTAATTTTTTCAGTTATGGAATATACTTAAATTTACTCTTCCCTGTTTGTTGTCTAGAAAATTGTTCGTTCATCCTGTGCACAGAGTTGTAGTAGATAAGGTTGCGTTCAGTCACAAAGCTACACAGCCAGAAGTCTTTCTGGGACCTCTTATGAAAGTTGATGGAAATAAATTCCGTTTCATTGAACAGTTTTGGCAACCATGTGGCTCATTGAACTTGAAAAATGGACCTTGCTGCTTTTGCAAACAGGCTCGCTGTAGAAAGACGCCATAAGTAAGGCACAAGGGGATGTCTTGGAGTCTTCACCTGTCTCCCTAATCCCAGACTTTGCTCTCAATAACCTTTTTGCCACTCTTCCCAATAGTCTGTCCTCTCTTTTCTTCTGCTGTCTTCTGTCTCAGATGTCATGTTCTCACCTTGTCCTTCTCCTTTTAATACTGTTTTTACATCCACTTGCTGCATCTCAGCAGCATCAAGTAAGTTTGATTGTCTTTCCTGGTCCCTATGTGTTAAGGTTGGGACCCTCCCTTCCTTTCCAGTCTGTATAGCAGTGATCCGTTTGCTGAGCTGGGATGGGATTAAGTGTCCTTCATCTCAGTTTAAGTGCAGCAGTTCACAACAGCAAGAATGAGCATCTGTACAGAGGGAGGAAGGGAGAAGAGCAAACTTCATTCAGCCCTCATCTACAGCTTGCTCATCATAGATAAAATGCAGAGGGAATACTGCCAAATGCTGTGAACCACTATTGAGTGCATGCAAACATTGCTTTTAGGGGTGGGTTTGAGTGGATTTTCCTCTGGCTGGAGGAAAACATCAATTCAAAGTCTGTACACTAAAACATGGAAATACTGGTTTTTCAAAGGGTCAGTTGTAGGAAATCTGAAAACTGTCAAAACAGCGTTTTCCCCTCGCTTTGGTTTTCAGAAACAGCTATAGCGTTTTTCCTGAAACACAGATCCTTTCAGCCTGAAACACACCCATGATGGAAAATATTAATGCTTAGTTTTAAACAAATAAACAAAACTTTCTCTCCTCTTGCCGATAAAAAGAGGAACATTTGGCAGTTTTACTTGTAGGTACTGTTCCACTGGTGTTCCTTAGCTTTTAAAAAGGCAAAACGGGTTGCAGGAGTGGTTCATGTATTATCCTTAACATTTTCTGGTGTTTTGCAGTTGTGTCTGTAGAACACACAGTCATCCTGAGCACGCAGCAGATGTTAGTTTTCATGAGGATTTCTGGGTTTGGTTTTTGGTTTTTTCTTTTCTTTCAAATTCTTTCAACTGACTCTAGTGTATCATATGCTATCCACAGGAGGGCAGGCAGCTGCATAGGGGTGACTGTGGGGATTGCTGATTCAATAAGGGTAACTCTGTAATGTGATAACTTTACGGAGAGTTATGTCCCAGCACTATGCAGTTCGGGTGCAGCTCCTGAGTCTTGGCAAGTTGTGATCAGAGTCTGTGTCCTAATGACGTTTAGCTTCTGGCTCCCAGCAATGACAGCCTGCGCCTTCGATGGAGGAATAAACCCTGCAGACAGTTTATTTGGTGACGTTTCTAGATCTGTGCATGTGTATATACATACATATGTATACATATATATAATTTTATATGCAGTTCGTGTGCAAGCTTTGTCACGCTGCGAGTGCTTGCCTTGCTGCTGTCCTCTAATGCAAGCTGCCATGTCCTTGAGGAGTGTGGAAGAGAGAGGATAAAACATCTCTTGCCCTTTATTTATTCTCTGCCACTTCAGCCCACTGCCCAGATGTACAGTTATAACAGTTCCTCTCTGCATACTGTAAATTATAATCACTGCTTAACTATTCTCTTGCTTGGAGTTACACTGAAATGTGTGTTTTAAAGAAACATTTTCAGGTTTGGGTTTGGTTTGGTTTTTCTTTTTTTGTTTGGGTTTTTTTTTGTTTGTTTGTTTGGTTGGTTTTTTCCCCATTCTCCAACTCTAAACCAGAAAAGATTGCACTATGAAAGAGGGAATATAACTAAAAATTCATTTAAAAAGAAAATACCAATATTTTCTTCTACTCCCTTGATCTTGAAGGTTTTTGGGGAAAAAGTGTGTGTGGTTCACTAGTACTTAATATGTTTAAGCTTAATTTTAGAATCATAGAATCACAGAATGGTTAGAGTTGGAAAGGCCCTCAAGATCATCTAGTTCCAACTCCCCTGCGATGGGCAGGGACGCCTCACACTAGACCATGTCACCCAAGGCTCTGTCCAACCTGGCCTTGAGCACTGCCAGGGATGGAGCATTTACCACTTCTTTAGTCAACCTGTTCCAGTGCCTCACCACCCTCACAGTAAAGAACTTCTTCCTTACATCTAACCTGAACTTCCCCTGTTTTAGTTTAAACCCATTACCTGTTATCCTGTCGCTACAATCCCTGATGGGGGGTCTCCTTAATTTCAAAGAAGTGCTTTTTTGTGAGGATAAAATTTCTGTCTGGAATATGTATGCCTTCTGGCTGCTTGCTTCAGTGTTGCTTAAGGTTCTTGCTCTGGCTTTGTGGCTAAAACTTTTCGTGGGTTGGTTTAAGGGAAGGACTTCTTTGTAATGCAGCTCAGGAGCTGGTCTGGCACATCCATCATGAAGTGAATTTCTATCCCACGTTGAATTTGGTAGACTTTTTATTGTGGATCTCAGTGAGACTCGGATCTTACTTAAGAGCATGAAACCACGCTGTTTTGCTCACAGCTTGCTGAATTCAATGAAATTGATTCTTCACATTTAGGTTATATTTTTTCTTTTTGTGTCAAAAGAGGGGTTTTGTATATTTTTTTGCTTTTTCATCATACTCTTAACTTCATAGTTTGAGATTCTCCTGATAGAATGAGAAGTGTGCTCTCTGGATTTGGGTGGAATATAGAGCTCTATAAATACAGTTGTGTAAACCTCTGAATTTAAGTGCTTGTGTGTTTTGTTTTGTTTTTCAACCTGCCTTGCTTTGTGTTCCTTTCAGTTGATGGGAGTTGACCTGGTCTCATATCCTGGCTGGATGCAGTATAACTTTGCTGAAGAGGTGTTCCTCCTGAGATCTTTAGGGTTTGGGTATTTGACTAATGATGGGAACTTGAGCTTCAGTCTGGGTTTAGATTCTCCTACTCATCAGCTATTGGGTTACATATCTGAGATTATCCACATATTGTTGTACTGCTCACCTCTGTGATGGCACAACAGGACCACTCCACTGGGAGCAGTGGCTGATCCCACAGCTGAGAGCAGCTGCAGGGGTAGAGCGCTGGGTTTGCTTGTGCTGACTGTCTCTGTACAAGTAAAATCTTCAGTGTTTAAATTGAATATTCAATTTCATTGTTATAAGTAACTTTGTAATTCTGAGGCTCAAAAACCATTGAGTGACCTATGTAGAGATAGGGCAAATTCACATCACCATAAACCAGAAACGGAAATGTCCCCGGAGATTTTAATAAAAGAGCTTGAGACCTATTCGTTAACTTCTTTAGCTGCTGAATAGAAAAAAGCATCCTTGCAAAAAATTTCTAATGTGGTTGTAGAATGGATGACTTGGGATTCTGTTTCTATTCTTAACTAAACCAATGGCTTATCCCATCTCAAAGGGACAATGACAGAAATCATGTCCCTTTGGCACAGAAGAATGCCTTTCCCTCACAATTCACTTTGCAAGGGGAAACTGTTCTCTGACCCACAGTTTATTTGGTTTTCTGTCTCTTCAGAAACATGTTGGTAGGAGGTGGCAAATGAGATGACTTTCTGCAGCATCTGGGCTGTATTTGTCATTGAATGCAATCTTTGTTTTATACAAGAAATACATGGAGACAGAATAACGAGTGATGAAAGACTATGGTTTTTTTTTATGCCATCTTCCAAGAAATGTCCAGCATGGGACACTTTCCTGTGTATTTAAATGCTTGGGTTGTTTATTATTTATTCCTGTCTGGTGACATGGAAGTGCCTCACTGTCAGGATATCTGGTAGCTATCACCTGCCTTGGGAAGATGGGTTCTTCTGGGCACAGTTGGTTTTGTGTCAGTAGAAGTTCCCTGTCACATGTAGTTGCTATCTCTGACACAGATTCCATATTTCATAGCCACTTAATTTGATGATTATTTATAGAAGAAAAAAATGGCATCATTATATTTATAAGTAGTGTAGAATCAAGTTGATTTAAGTGCTTGTGTTCACTATGAATCTTCAAGGAAACCAGTACTAGAAAGGAAACACTTTTGTGTCTTACCTGTCCCCATAATTACTTTTTTTGTTAGATTTTCCTAATTCTTTTGAGACCTAGAAGTAAAGTGGTACTGTATAGTTTAAAAAAAAAAAAAACAAAACAAAAAACCAAGAAACAAACTAAAAAAACAAAACCAAACCAAAAAGCCAAATGAAAGGTACAGTACTATATAATTTATATATGTAAATATTGATTGTTATTAATATAATTAAAATTATAATATGAATATGTGAAGTCTGGGCCTGATCATCAAACCTGATTTTTCTATCTTTCCAAATCTTCAATTATGACTTTATAGTAAGTTAGTGTGCAGAATTTTTGCCTTGATTTGTGTCAGTCTTCATTCCCAAACAAAAATGTGTCTGACTATCCAAGCTAGATTTTTGAGATATACCTACATTGGTGTAAATAGTATATTTGCATTTATCACTTAATGTGAATTGGAAGAACCAACACTGTTGAATATTACCTGTTGCTAGAAATACTACATAGTTGCTTTCTGCGTGGCTGGCTGAAAAGTAACACCCATGACAGTGTCCGGATTAGTTCTAGATGTACTCTATCTGGAATTGAGGAAATGTTTAGAAAGAGCTAAAAATGGTGGCAGGGTAGGAATTGTCTGTCTTTCCCCCCAAACTTCTCTAAGCATGTCTTTTAATATTTGATTTCTTACAACTTTTGTACATCTTGCCTGGAGATTGTCCTATTCGTTATCCTTTTTTTATAAAGTATAAATATTGGCATAATTTACTGAAACAAGTCTGAGTTTGGTCAGTATAGTATTTGCTAGTACAGGATATTTTGTGGGCTCCAGCTCCAAAGAGTTTTCTTTGCTTAAGTATCAAGTTGTTAATACAAACTGAAGAGGTGCTGCTTCTGAATTATGGATGATTACACAGTCAGTGGAGTTTGAATAAAGGTCTAGGATAAAATGCTTTGGGTTATTCACAGAAGTAAGCCTCAGCAGATAAACACAAATGCCAAAGACAGTATTTTTACTTCAGTGCAGGCATTGCATATGTGATTTCTGACTGAGGTGGGAAGAGGAAAAACTAGCTCCAAGTTCTGTTTTTTTGATGAAGAAATCTTTGAAACCTGGGGAATTGTATAGAAAAATATATGAACATTTAGTGCAGCATATTCAAACTTCCTGATGACAGGCTTAACCAAAAATACCCCAGATTTAACCAATGTGAATACAGCATTTCTTAGTTCACCATAGTCAAGATTATCAAGAATAGTATTGCTGATAGAAGAGCATAAACCTCGAAGGCAAATTTCTTCCTCAAATACACTTACCTTTGGAATAGTCTAATGTGCCAGTTCTGCTCTTAAAGGAAAACTAGTTTACATACCTGACATCTGAGCCCTTTAAATCCTACCCAGAGATGTGTTTAGCATGCAGAAGAGTGGAAGAAAATGTCTGAATCTTCAGAGAAAAGCTTGAGGGAATAAGGAAGGGAATACAAACTAAGGCAGTCTCTAGGGAAAAACTCTTGAAGTGAAAGCTTAGAAGTGAGAAGTATATGTAACTCCTCTAGTCTCCTTAACATACTGAAGTTTAACACCTCAATTATGGTATAATATTGCAGAAGGGATAGTTCAGTATAAAGTAATTAACAAATATTGACCAAAGACTGGGAAGGGAAAACATTAGAAGATTTTCTGTAATAGGGAGATGGAAAGAGAGTAAAGAATTACTTGCAATCTGCAAACTCTCCTCAAATAATTTGAAAATTAGCTATGAAAGCCATTCTCTTCACTGGATGTCTACTCCTTTCTTACATGTTTCCATTCATGCATAAATTTAAAGTGGAAGTTGTACAGCATTACAGTTGGTGCTTGTAACTTTTGCATGGGACGTTTGGTGTCTTTCTCAGTTGAGCAGACGCATTCAACTTCTGGCACTTGCAGAAGTATTCTGCATATAAAGATAGCATTCTTGTCGATTTATACACAGAGGTCTTCATAGAGCAAACAAGTGATACATTTCTCTCCTGGGGAACTAGCAGTCCCATTTGCGCACGTATTGACGGGCTTGTTTGGAATGTCACCAAATATATTTAATCCAAACTGAAATGGAGTTTTGCCATAGACTGTCATGAACTTTTACAGATTTAGTATTTAACATCCTTTCAGATCTGTGAATCTCACTATCTGGGGGGAAAGGAGGAAAAAAAAGAGGACCATTCAAATTTCATGAAGTCTGCATTGTATAAATGGTAAATGATTATAAGCATATGGTACCTTTCCATGAACAGACTTGCATATGCATAAAACTTTCTTTAGAAGTAGCCTTGGAAGCATGTAGAGCTTCCAATATATCATTCAGACCACTAAATTAGACTTTTTCCTTCTCCCCCACCCCCCCATGTTACTGTAAAATAACAAGAGATAGGAGTAACTATACTCCTTAATTCCTTTTTTCCCGTCTTTTCCATCCCTTCTCCCAAGAGATTTCAGGGAATTATTGTTAAACATTGATAGTCATTCTGGCTCCCTGATGTGTAAAACGTGAAGACATTGCCTTCAGCTGAAAGGCAAAAAGATAGAAGGTTATTGGAAAATTCAGGGAGAGAATAACTGTGTAAATAGACGATATGGTAGTACATTAAGGAGTTGATCACACACCTCAACACTTATTTAGTCTTATTGGGAAAACCAGGAGAGAGCAATTTTTGTTTTAGTGAGGACCTGCATGACCTATTCTGTATTTCATATATGTTCCTTGTAGTGAATTAAGGAGGGGGTGTGTGGGGGAAGGATTATTCTTTATACACGCCAGTTGTCCTCTAATCTGTTAGCTCCCCTCTGCAGACTGACAGCGAACTATAAAAAAACTCTGGAGTAGCTCAGAATTGCGTTTCTGTATCTAATCTGAGACGGTTTTGAAGTGGATCGCGTTGGCCGTAACAGGATTGGAGTTAGCAGCATACAGCCAATGAAAATGTCAGACTTCGTTGCTGGGCTAAGGCTCGATATTGCCCTTCATTATCCTTGTATATAATTTTATTTGTAGGTGGCATTGTTTATGAGGACATAGAGAAGAGGGGTGGGAGAGAGGGAAAGAAATGTCGTTGGACTAACAGCCTTAACGTGCAGAGATATGTTGGTGAAGAGTTGAATCACTAGAGTCATCCTCAGAGATCTGGACAGGTGGGTGGGTAAATGTTAAGATCAAGTGTGAGCAGCAAGTTAACATCAGAGTATTAGCAATTAATAACAAGGTTTTGCATGTATTACATCTCAAGTAGTGTGTCCTCATGTAGATTATGATTAATCACATACTTTGTTGCATGAAAATGTTGTTCTGATTAACTCACAGCAGGGGAGGATGCTGGAAAATAAAGTGAAGGCTTGAGACAGGTAAACATGCCAGACAGTATTTCAAATGGGCTCCATCCTGTTATCTTCCAGGAAGAAATGTGTGAGATGCAGTAGTATTTTAAGCAGCAAGCTCGTTTGGACTAACATAACTACATGCATTTGAAACAACCAGGTAGACAGTAATTTAGAAGGTGAAGTTTCTATCAATTTGACAGCTAGTGCTTTAGTGTCACTCATCAATCTGATAATTATGAACTATTGTTGCAGTTTGTCCAATATCTCTCTGCCTGGAGGAGCATCAGGTGAGATGGCTTCTTGGCTACTTTTAATAAGGAAATTGGAGAAAACTGGGAATGAAGGGCACAGGTTTAGTAGTGATTGTTTTACATATGTGAATTTCTTGAAACGCTTGAGGACTGCAGTAATACAGAAGTGGTGTATGTAATCTTTCTGTACTATCAGTAATAACCAGAGCACCTCAGAGCGCTCTCAAGAGTTTAGCAACTCAGTGGTTGATAAAATTATGCCAGGACAGGTTTGCCACACTCCCCTTCCCCCTCTCCCCCCCCGCCCCGTCTGCTTAGCATAATCAGAAGATAATGATTTTGCCACTTCATCACTTCAATAATTTAATTTCTGCTCCACTTGAGAGAGGAGGATTTTCAGATTCAGAGTGCTGACTTATTCCTTGTAGCGTTTTGGATGTGAAGGGAAGCTGTGGCAGAGATTCTTCCTTACAGGAGGAGCCACCTGGAAGCAGCACCCAGTCACTGCTTCCGTGCCAGTCTTCACACTGCACCCACCCAGGTTCTGTGTGGTTAGAGAATAGAAGCATATGCATGCCTAGGGTGAAAGGGCACACAGATAGGAGATGGAAAAGATCTGCAGGACCATCTTAAATACATTTCTGTCAATGAGACATTCTTTCCTATAATACAGTCTTAAATCCTTTCTTCATTAAAATTTTAAACCCCTTGGCTCCAGAGTAAAATGCTTCTGTTCCTTTTCTCCTTAAAAAATAATGCACGTGTCTATTGAAATTACATTGTTACATTTAAAAATGCCTTAACAAGCTGCTTTCTAATGAGTGTTTTTTTTCTGATAGCGGTGCACTCTTTCTAGAGCAGTGGAACAGCTCATAAATAGTTAATTGGAGCGATAGACATACTTGCGTACTTGAGTAACAGTCTTGGTGGATAACTTCTCAATCATGCAAACAGGCGCACTGCAGCCTTATCAGGAACAGCAACAATATGTCAAATTTTGAAGAGCAATGAGAGACACAGACAAACTTTCCCATCTAATTCTAATTAAGTAAAAAGCTGAAGTATATTTGCTTAAGACAACAGTATCCAAAGTAATCCAGATTCTTTTTCTGTAAGCTTTTTTTTTTTTTTCTAAATTTTATTTTTAGGACATGATAACCATTAAAATAAATTTAGACTGAAGTTAAAATGTTGAAGCCCTTGCTTAATATAAAAGATTGTGTTCTGCTTCCACATTGTCTGGATTTCAGCTATTCAGTATATAGCTTATCCCTGTCATCTCTTTCACTGCATTGGAATTTAAATACGTATATCATGTTTTGTTAATAATATGGCAGTGAATTGAATTAGTGTATTTTTAACGAAAGCTTTTCGGGTTTAATGAGTAAAGAAATAATGTAAAATATAATAACCCAAGCCTTAATATTTTCTTGATCACAAGTCAAGCCTTCTATATAATTTATCAAACTAGCATAATGTCCTTAAATTTGAGGTCAAGATTTTGCAGGCTTAGCAGAGATTTTTATGCATACGGGAAAGATGAAACTTTAAAAATATTATTTCAGCAGTTTCATAATTTAGGATTGTGACCTCATGCTCTAAGAATAATTATGGCACATCACAATCAGCAGTTTATCAATATTCATTCATAGACTTCTTAGATTCTCTTTGTATCATAGTTTGTTGGGTCTTTTTCTATTCATGCAACAAAAGTAACTTTAAAAAACCTAGTAAACACCTTAAGGAGCACAGCCAAGAGCATTATTGGGTGGGGGGCTTTAACCAGTATCTACAGTATTTATGAAAGCCACTTTCATTCTGTTCTTTTGCTGTATTTTTATTTGCTTATTATACCTTCTGCTGCCAGCTGGGACCAGTGTTTTTAAGGGGCTATCACAGTGACCACAGGCAGCCCTTAGGGGCCTGTGTTTGTGGCTGCCTGTGGCTGCCTGGTAAAAGCTTATCAGCTATGCTTTTGACTGTGGCCACCACGAAATTGTTGTGGCTGCGCAAGTGGTTCCTGCAAAAATCTAGGGGGTTGCCATTGGTTTAAATTCTAACTGCAGTGGCAGAAAAGGCATGAGAACTTACATGAGCTTCTGTGGCTGCTTAAAATTAGTCTGGGGCTGTAAATCTGGTGGTGTTGCATCAGTCCATAGTCAGGATGGTCAAACACTGAGAGCCAGAGACAAGGAAATCCCAAATCAGTGGCATGAACACTTCACCAGTTTATTGAAATGTCCATCTGGCATGTCTGATGAAGCATTAAATGAAGTTCTCCAGCCTGCTCACCCAAGAGCAGCTGGCAGCAAAATAACACAAAATCTTGTATGTGTCCTGTAAATACCGCAGAGAAGGGCAGCAGGCGCTTGTGGTGCTTCTGCTGGAGAAACTGGTCAGAAAGCACCACCTGGCCTGGCAAAGGCACCACCACTGACAGCCATCAAGGACAAGAAGGTGATTCCTCAGAGGTTCCAGGATGCAGAGATCCAGCTCTACAAAAAGAATAGAGCTCATGCTTTGGAAACCGGTGTAATCATTCATTTCTTGCTGAAATAATGCTTAGCAGACCCAGAGGTTTGGTTTGGTTGGGGTGAGGAACAGTTAATACAACTTTGCAGCAAAAGAAATCTCAGAAAAGCTGAGAATAAAGGCCTGTGCATTGTCTTTGTCAAGTAAACCAAAGCTTGTAATACCATTAATCTCCAGGGTTTCTTCAGGCTTCAGCAAAATTCAGCTGTTAGGACGAGCTCTTGAATTGGCAACTCTGGAGAGTGTTTTCCATCAAGGCAGAACATTGCAGCGTTTTATTGTTGGAAGGGCACGAAGCAAGGCTTTGTTCCCACCTTGATCTGCCTTGGTATTTTGTAGACAGAGCTGCTTCTTGACATTTTTGGAGTCTGCAATGGGGAAAACTGCATGCCATATTATGGGATTGGGGGAATTTTCAACTTTCAGTGATTTTTGCATCAAATCCAGGGTCACACAGCTAATAACCTGCAGCCTCCTCTCTGCCAGCAACTGCAGTTGGTTCCCAAATGCTTGAGATGCAGGAGGGACTGACTCTCCAGATTATTTTGCAAAACAGCTTGGCCTGAGCACTTCTGTGAGGAAAACTGAGGTCCTTCTTAAACTCCACTAGAAGTTGTGCACATTAGCAGTGCAGGCTTGACATTCGCAAGCAATTTCTGCTACTCCTGCAGCAAGTTGCCTGAGCACTGCACTTGACAAGAGTCACAAAAAAGGATAACAAAAGGCAGAGCAGTATTTGTGAGATTAAAGCAGTATTTCTGGAATGAAAGAAGCTCTGAACTTCAAACAAGTGCTTGGTGTGCATTTACTTTTATTAACGTTCCTGTGTATGACTGTGAAATTTGGATAACAGCCTTGTTTCTTCCAAGCATTAACCAGTTCCTTTTGGATGGTCTTTTAGTACTTGCTGGTATAAAAGGCCTGGAAAAGGTTTTAGATGTTAAGTTCTTAAAAGTGTTTTTAAATACCTATCTTTGAAACACTGTTTTAGTAGATACAGGCGCATGGATAGAGATCTTCAAAGAGCAGGATAGATGGTGTGCTGCCCGAAGCTGCTTTCTATGGACTCATGGAAATCAGAATGGCTCTGAGGCAAGTCTAGGAAATACTGCAAGGATGTGTTCAAGGGAACTCTACATCTGTAGTCTAAAACCACACAAAAGACAACAACGCTATCCACTGTGGTCAGGCTTTTGCAGATTCAGTAACTAGACTTCTGTAGGTATATGCAAAACTAGAACTAGGGGAAAATTAGCAAAACAAAAATACATGAATCAGATGAGTATCTAGCTGTTAATGTGCTGCAAAAATGGGGTTAATTTCTTGACAATTCAAGTAAAAAAAAGAAAAAAAAGGCAAACTCTTCCTACACAGAATAGTAGGATTTAATTCATCATCATAATGGCAGCTCTTCTTCCAGAATCACGCAGAAGAACTTTGGATATGCATAGGTGTCAGTGGTAGCACCATGTCTAATGTGCAATGTGACATTACCTGCCATCTTGTGTGTGCCATTTTTAGAGGAAGTGAATACTTTGCTTCAGAAATTTTGAATTAAAAAGAAAAAAACCCAAAAAACGAAAGAAAGCAGTATCCATTCTGTTTAGGCCCCCACAGTCTTCTGCTTGCTTTGAACCAAGGAGCAGGTTTTCCACTGTGGGCAGTGTTCATGGTAGGGCAAAGAGAGGAGCTGTGGGCTGTGGTATTGGCAGCACAGCTACCTGTGAGCTTAGTTCAGATGAGCTGGGACAGAGGCTGCTAACGAGATTTGTAATTGCAAGGTTTCTCTAATGATAAATTAGTTTTGAATGAACCAAATCAAATATTTACTCCTGTCACAAAGTGGGACTCCCTATGCCTTTCCCGGGAGAGGCCAGGATGGTCTGAGGGAGTATGTGTGAGGGTCCAAAGCTTTAAAGAGTGGTAGTTGTTGGAGCGCTTTTTGCTATCAAGTCCTTGCTTATGGTAGTAAGACTCTAGACTGAGCCTAAGAAAAGTAAGTTTTATGTAACTGTGGGTTCTTGCCTAATAAGTTGTGAATGTCAGCCAACTTCAGCTAAATTTGACAGTGGGTAGCTATTACTTCTCTCAATTTTTTGCTGTTATCTCTTACCATTTCCATTAAAATAATAACTAGATGGAAGAGAGGCACCCAATTAGTGCCCCCACTAGAGAAAAGGTAATAGTTTGCATTTTTGCAAGTGGGAAAGGAGGAAGCCTTAGGAAGCAAAGTTTCATTATTCCTGCTCCTGAATAGCAACTTAATTTAAAAGAATAGTAAAACTATTTTCATGTATTTTTGAGCTAGCACTTGCTCTGTTTGGTATAAGTTAATTGGGAATACAGAAAGCAGATATGGAAGTAAGAAGTTGTAGGTTTCTTAACATTTTGTGACTGCAGTGGGCTTCAGCGCCAGGAGGTGCATGGAGTGAAGTGGTCTGAAGCCTGGATGCTTCAAGTGGGGATGGCAAGGCCTTCTGGGATCGTTCAGCCATGTAATAAGGCTAAGTTACACTGTGATTGCTACAATGTTCAAAACCATGGGTCCTCAAAACTTACTCTTTGTTGAGTCATCTTCTTTTTTCCTCAAGAGCTTATTCTGCATATTGCACATCTGTTTATAGCAGAAATAATTTTGGCGGCTACAGGGGGGATGGAAAAAAAAAAAAAAGGCTGATTGTTTTAGAATACGCAGAAATTCAAGGCCAGGCTGGATGGGGATTTGAGCAACTTGGTCTAGTGGAAGGTGTCCTTTGCCCATGGCAGCGGGTTTTGGAGCCAGATGATCTTTAAGGTCCCTTCCAACCCAATTGTATGACATTGCTTAATGGAGCAAAGAATGTGTGTCATCAGGTTCGTTCTGCTTGGTTTTAATTGCAGTCTGTGTGGGACTTGTGTCAGTGAGTGGTATTGTGGCTTAATGATGAATGTAAATATCGTGGTCCTTGCTATAGAAAATTGAAAATCTGTGCCACAGACAAGCTGCATAAATGAGATCTGGGGATTGATCGCTTAGCAAGTAATAATGTTTGCTCATGCTGCTGTACACCTTGATTACTATGTAAATTGTGTAAATTTATGCACAAGCACATAATTATGCACACTCAGCTGTCAGTTTGCCTCTAGAATAACGTGCTTTTGCACATAAACAGTTAAACATCCTTTTCCTGAAATGGGAGGGATGATGGTATTTTTTATTATTGTACCAGCTCTTACTCCCACTGAAGTTAAATGCAAGCTGCCTTCCAAAATCAAGGCCTGCTATATATTGCAAGAGTTCCGATAACATGCAGCAAAGGATTTAGGAGAGGAGCTGTGGCTGTGTTAGTTGCAGAACATAACTTCCTTGGTCTGTGTTTTGCTTAATACTCTCATTTTCTTTTAGTCTTTGCTATATGGGTTTCAGCTACTCGGCTAGGAAGAGTGGTAGGTACAGTACTGTGTATCATTAGTATGTGAGCAGTAGAGTGACTTTCAGCTGAATAAAAATGAATTCTTTGACTTGCAATTGTGAACGTTTCTAGTTTGCCTTGACAATCCTGTCAAGACAAATTTGAACTTTGTCAGCAATTGTGATTGCTTGTGGGAGAATTACCAAAAGCCTTTGCTCTAGGTATCAGTCAGTGATTGCAGCCCTCATCTGCTATTTGACCAAAATTTTCCATGGCACTCAGCAGGCTATTACTTGTCACTCTGACATATAATGGAATGGTATTTTAATTGATTTAAAAGTTAAAATCTATAGTTATTTAACACAGTATAACTGTATTACATGTCAGCAGTTACACTTGCTGTGAAAATAGGGGAAGGGGAATTAAAAGGACTTGGGGTTGGAATGTTTTAAAAATACACATACAGTTGATTTTACCTTCCACAAGCTATCAATAGAATTTTTATTTAGTTAATGGGAGCTGAGATTTCCTATTACTGTTGATTTTAAAAGGGGTTCTTGTATGTTACCTGTATCTTCCAAGGTTCAATAGTACTTCTGCTCTAAAGTCTTCATTGTTGTGCCGAGCTCTGAACTACTGCATTTCGGCTCTGGTGCTAGTTTGTTTTATAACCTAAACCATTCCTCTCTCACAATGTCCTGGTGTCTAAAACAGGTATAGTTTTATGCAAATCCAAGGGGTATGTAAAATTAAAAATTGCAACTCACTCTAAGACTGTACATACAGCATGAGTGCAGTTGATGCATTTGCTCACCTGCAGGTTCTGTATACGCTGGAGTATGAGATCAGATGCTCTGGCTCTTCCTAATTGCTCTTGTGGATGCAAGTATGCGCTTTCTAACTGGGGATGGAGATGATTAGTCCAAACCATCTTTCACTATGAGTGCATTTCAAACAAGCTCTTTTGCAAGAGAGAGGAAAGCTCTGCAAAGATGAGTGGCTCGCATCTTCCCCCTGCCCTGCCCTCTATTTGTTTAAATTACTTAGCTTCTTAAGTTAAGAAGGCGGCTGGAAAGAGTATCTATGTTCCGTCTACAATAGTAGGATGAAAACTAGGGCTGTTGAATACTCATGAATGTATCTGGTTTTTGGCCCATACTGCCTGACCCTCCACATGAACTATGTATGGGCAAGGGAAAACAGAGGAACTTGAAGTGTACACGTAGAGGTGGTAATCAGCAATATCACCGACAGGAGTGACTGTACTTTACCTACATGTAAATATAAAAGTCAGAATCTCTGCAAATTGTCACTTTGTGTGGCAGAGATGGGACAAGTGGGAAGTGGTGTCCCTGTCTGAACTGCAGCTGCTACTTGCTGTGTTAATCCTGTTAATCACATTTTTTACAAGCAGATAGCAAGCCTGAGAAGGCTGTTTTCACCTGTGACAATTCACGGGTTGGACTGGGATCAGAATACTTCTACAGCTTTGGTATTTCTTTCAGTGTATTTTCTGAGAAGGTACCACAGAGCCCTTTACCAGTCATTTTAGATCAAGGACTGACTTACTAAAGGTGTGCAGGGTAGATGTTTACCTCCCGAAGATAAGGCAGGAGGAGGGTTGCATACCTACTTGTTTGCACTGAAGAAAAGGTTGGAGTGTTTCTCTTATTTCACCCTGGCTGGTGAATACTCCATGGAAACATGAGAGAAATGAAAAGCTGGCCTATAGGGAGCAGTTCAGCAGAGGAACTTCACAGCGTGCTGGTGAAGACACGTAACTTATGGGTTATGTTTGAAAACCAGGTGGTGGGATTGCACACCTAGAACTTTAATCTAGTATGTGATGAGTTTGGGTTTTGTTTTGTGTTCCCGAAGCAACTCTTCATTTCCAGCCTTGGAGTAGCACCTTTATATTAGAGATACCATTTTAAGAAATGATGGCTAGAGAACTTGCTAAGGTTTTGGCAGAAATCCAATTACAAACTGTTGGTAAGCATCCTGACAGACTGAGAGACTGGGAAGTGAGTTGTAGGCTAGATGGTGCTTGCAGATAGGCACAGGCAAAGTCCACTGAACATGTAATTGGCCAAGCAAAGAAGCCACAGTTGGAGTAATGAGGGATTGTTGCACAAGGGCCAGCTTCACCACTCAGAAATAGACCACATCGAGGCCTGATTGTTACCTTTTCCTATCCTGTTTTTCCTTCTGCTTTTTCTCCTTCTCCCAGAAGCTGACAGGTGTGAATCCTGCATCCATTTGTCTTGTATTGCCTACTCAGTGCAGGCATATTCACCTCACCATAACCCTTGCATGTTCCTCAAACATAGAATTACAAGTTGGTTTGAGTTGGAAGGGACCTTAAAGATCATCTGGTTCCAACCTGCTTGCCACAGGCAGGAACACTTTCCACTAGAGCAGTTGCACAAAGCCTCATCCTACCTGGCCTTAAACACTTCCAGGGATGGTTTTTTATTACACAGTCAAAAGGTAGCAAAAGCCCATGAAGGTAATAAGGGGAACAGTAAAGGAGGTAGAAGTGGAAATCACTGTGGTTTTTCCGCCTTTTAGTTTTGGGAAGATGTTTTGCTGGGGCCATGGTAGAAGGTGGAAAAGACGAATTTACAAGCTACCCCAGTGCCTGTGTAGTTCCCCAACCTAGAGCTGCAGGAGGCTTCTCACTTCTTCTATCAAGTAATAATTTCATGCGTTAAAACACCATGAACAGCTTGAATTTCTTAAAATGGAAAAATGTTAGTTAAAATGAAGCCTTCATTATTTCAAATAGTGTTTTTAAAAGTCACAGAAGATATTTCAAAATAATGTGACTATTTGCCTTTTAAAATACCTGTTCATCAGAGATGGTGGTAAAGTTGGGAGTTCGGCTTTTACTGTATCATCTGAAACAAGTGCCGAGCTGGAAATTTCCAGTAAAACGTAAAGCACTATGCCTAACCTTATTAAGGATTATTACCTTTCGATAGTAAGATCATCTTCAGTGGATTATTTCTTTTTCCAACCTTCCTTTTACAAATGCATGCAAAACTCGCTGCATGTTGTAAGATATTTAAGTCAGTTCATGTCAGGAATTTCTCCGATACGCTTATGGGCTTGAGTCTTATTACTCAGTTCTGCATTGGTAACTCATACCAAATAGTATTGTGGGCTGTCTGTTGCCTTTCATTTTTCCCTATGCCTTGTTTATGAACTTTACATTAGTGTGCAGGCTTTTCAACTTCTATTTGCTGTTCCTATGTGGAATTATAATATCGCATATGCTGGTACTGCTAATATGCTTTCAGCATCCATACTAATTTTGTGTTGTTGATGGGGGGGGCACAAGGGACTTCAAAAGTCAAACACACACACACCCCCATTCCCCTATTGGATTCTTTTAGCTCAAGCAATAATTATACATGTTGCCTTTCGAAGCCTGTGGGATTGCTCTTATGAGTAGAGGTCTGCCATACTGGGGCTTTTATGTGACAAGTTGGAAAATTGCCTTTGTTCCCATGGTAACCTTTTTTTTTGTGCTTTGGTGCGTTTTTTCCCTATGGTTTCATGGTTGCTCTGGAGGTTTTTCTATTGTGGTATTTTAATCCCCAGTAGACTGGGGATGGCAGTTCAGTTTACTTTTTGCTATTATGACACATAATATATATATTATTTATTTGATTATGGAACTCTTGTAAACTTTTTATATTGTGTGGTTAGGGCATTAGTGGTGTGGTGGCTTTCTCTGTAAGCACTCAGAAGATAAAGCAAACAGTTTATAATAGGAAAGTACGTATGAGTGGACCAAGCTGCTTCTGTTATAAACTAATATTTTTGATATAGGCATTATTTCAGGACTTATGGGCACAAGCCCTTGTGAGACATATGGGGTAGGTTTTTGTCTCTGCAACAGAATGACATTTCTTAAGGTTGAAAATGGTTAATACTTGGTCTTCAGTGTCATTTCAGGTTGCTCTAATAAGGGTTTCATAAAACAAAGATTTCAAGCAAAGGCGAGTATTTTTAGGAGCTGCTTCTTTAGGCTCTGAGGGAAGAACTTGAAGAAGTAGTGAGCTTTATTTTGAAAAGAGGAGGCTTTTTAAGGAGACATTCGTGTTACTGATAGCATCTCCCTGCTTTGGGCTTCTGTGTATATTTTTCTTCTTTCTTCCTTGTTCAATTTTGCTTTGTCTTAGAAATCTTCAATAGCAGAGTAAAATAGTCACACAGTCTTGTCTTGCGTGCACGTGGTAATGATTTCCTTCTGGTGTCCCCACCAGCAGGTGAACCTCCCTTGAACCCCTGCATTTTATGCTGTTTTAAAATGCTGCTCAAGAAGGAGGCAGCAGAGCCTCACTGAGTAAACATCACTATGCTCTTGTACAAGAGTGATCAGGATAGTTCACATATTTTCCAGTGGTGGAAGATGATGCTATGAAAAAACATGTTTCCAAAGCTGTCTCTCTTGCCCTTTAGTCATGGCAGGCAATCAGGTGCAGGAAAAGAAAGAGTTAAATGAACTCCCTGCCCCCCCAATAGACTTTCAATAATTAACTAGATCATTTTCCAGATAAACCGTTCCTGCCTGTCCTGGGTTCAGCTATAGCAGTCATTTTTTCTCCTGCTTAGTAGCTGGTGCAGTGCTGTGTTTTTTAACTTTCAGCCTGGGAACAACGCTGATAACACCGATGTTTTTAGTTGTTGCTAAGTAATGTTTATTCCAACCAAGGACTTTCTCAGTCTCATGCTTTGCCAGGGAGGAGGGGAAGCCGGGAGGAAGCAGAGACAGGACACCTGACCCAAACTAGCCAAAGGGGTATTCCATACCACAGCACGTCATGCCCAGTATATAAACCGGGGGAAGTTACCCGGAAGGCCCAGATCACTGCTCGGGTCGGGCTGGGTATCGGTCGGCGGGTGGTGAGCAATTGTATCCTCTCCCCTTGTTATTTCACTAATCGTTATTATCATTGGTGGTAGCAGTAGTGGTTTTGTGTTATACCTTAGTTGCGGGACTGCTCTTATCTCAACCCGTGGGAGTTGCATTCTTCCCATTCTCCTCCCCATCCCTCCGGGAGCGGGGGGAGGAAGAAGGGGGGAGGGGGGGAGTGAGCGAGCGGCTGTGTGGTTCTGAGTTACCGGCTGGGCTCAAACCACGACAGTTCTTTTTGGCGCCCAACGTGGGGCACGAAAGGTTGAGATAACGACAGATCTGACCAGAGTGTGTTTAATCATATTTGTGATAAGCATTCATTGTTACTACTCGTCACAATGGTGATTATTTGGCTCTCAGACGTGTTGCGCTTGATCTCAGAGTTTCAGCATGTTGTACCTTACTTACAGCCACTATTTGCTGTTTTAGCGTTTATCGGCTGGGGGGCCTGGGCTAAGGTTCTTGTTTCACTGTACTTCATGGTAATGACTTGTAATACAATAGACTCATTGATCATGAAACTGGTCTGGTTTGTGCTTCCAGCGTGGCCATCACCACTATACATTGGGAGGTATATAATGAAATATTTTAGCAATTGCATATCTTTTTTTTTCTCCTCGGGGGGTAAACTTACGAAGGAAGCATTCTCTTTCACCCCCCGTTCCCCCACCAGCCTATTTGCAACAGCAATTGAGAGTTCTGAAGGTTTTAGATGGCCTTTGAGTACCCTTGAAACCTGCCTGCTGATTGTGCTGGGGATCAGCATGTTGGCAAACATACGGAGTGTGTTTTACCCACGGCCATCCCGTCGTAGGAACATCCTATTTCGTTTAATGTCAAAAATTCAGCAGTATCAGGTTCGAATCTGGTCTAGGGTTAGACGACGATATAGGAGGACCACCAGGAGATTTTCCCTGAGGCTGGACAGTTATGAGTGGCAGGGTGTGTGGGATAGTATGGGCAAGTACCTAGGCCAGTGGGCCCCTCCAGTGCTTTGGAACTTCACCACTGAACAAGTGCAACATCCGGAAAAACTAGTAAAACACTTAAACGAGGTGTGCTGTCGTCCTGGTTATACCAGAGAGGGACAAATTTTGGCAACGTGCTGGGGCTTGGCCTATGCCTACAGAGCCCTGCTCAACGCTATCCAGCACCTTCAAAGGGAAAAAAATGTCTCTGGATCTGATGGCAAAGCAACAGACAACGCAGCTATGCCAACTACAAGCACAGTAGCTACTCAAACCCCGACAGCAACAGACAATATAGCTACTCCAAGCACCACAGCTACACCAACCCCAGTGACATGCACAGTAGCTATTCAAACCCCGACAGCAACAGACAATATGGCTACTCCAAGCACTGCAGCTACACCAACCCCAGTGACAAGCACAGTAGCTACTCAAACCCCGACAGCAACAGATAATGCAGCTGTTGGTGTTACTCAACTCCCAAGCACAACAGCTGCACCAACCCCAGCAATAGACATTGCAACCACTCCAATCCTAGTGGCAGACACTGCAGCCACTCCAACCACAGTGACAAACACTGCAGCTAAACCAAATGTCCAGTTTGTGACAATGTCTGTTGCCCCCGTAAGCAAAAGCAAACGAAAGGCACAAAGAGCAACCCGTGAAGCGAAGAAAGATGAAGACCCAGTGCCATTACTATATGCAACAGCACCTGAACAAGAGTTACTACTACGTGGGTCAGAGGAAGAGGAAGAAGAAGAAGAGGTCACTTCTCGACCCCGGACCTCAACCGAACTACGGAATATGCGAAAAGATTTCACCCGTCTTCCAGGGGAGCACATTGTCACCTGGTTGCTCCGGTGCTGGGACAATGGGGCCGACGGTCATGAACTAGAAGGTAGGGAAGCCAAGCAGCTGGGATCACTTGCTAAGGAAGGAGGAATTGACAAAGCGATTGCAAGAGAGAAGCGAGCCCTCAGTCTTTGGAGGCGGCTCCTGGCAGCTGTGAAGGAAAGGTTTCCCTACAAAGACGATATTACGAATCGCTCAGCCAACTGGACCACGATAGAGAAAGGCATCCAGTCCCTGAGGGAATCAGCCATTATAGAGATGATCTATCGTAGGCCGGATTCCAGGAACACATCCGTAGACCCAGATGAAGTCGAATGTACACGACCCATGTGGCGGAAACTTACACGGAGTGCGCCATCATCGTATGCCCACACATTGGCATCAATGACCTGGAATGACGGAGTATCACCAACAGTGGATTGCCTGATTCGTCAACTCCGAGAGTTCGAAGACAATCTCACCCCTTCCATCATTTCAGCTGTGGAAAAACTGTCCCAGGAGTTCAAACAATTGAGAGACGATTTATCCGATCTATCCAGCTCTCCACGCGTACCAACCCATGTCTCAGCTATCAACAGAAGGCGCCCTACTGCTCGAGAAAGAAAATATAGGAGGTACACGCCACGGGCCACCCTATGGTTTTACCTGCGGGATCATGGAGAAGACATGAGAAAGTGGGATGGAAAACCTACTTCAGCTCTGGAGCAACGGGTGCGTGAACTGAAGAGGAGAACAATGGTCAAGGATGATCCTCCCAGGAAAGCTGCTGCTCCAGTCTCTGGCGAGCAGTTTCCCAGATGGAGCGAAAGAGCTGATTTTACTCCAGCTCCTGTGATAAGGAATACTAATCCCTTTCTACAAGACAGAAGTGGAGAATTTTGTGATCACTATTAGAGGGGCCCTGCCTCCAGCCAGGTGGAGGAGAGGGATAATCGGGTTTACTGGACTGTGTGGATCAGATGGCCTGGCACATCAGTCCCACAGAAGTATAAGGCTCTAGTAGATACCGGTGCACAGTGTACTCTGATGCCATCAAGGTATCAAGGGGTGAAACCCATTTCTATTTCTGGAGTGACAGGAGGATCCCAAGCGTTAACTATGCTGGAAGCTGAAATCAGCCTGACTGGGAGGAAGTGGCAAAAGCACCCCATTGTAACTGGTCCAGGGGCTCCATGCATCCTTGGCATAGACTATCTCAGGAGAGGGTATTTCAAAGACCCAAAAGGGTATAGATGGGCTTTTGGTATCGCTGCCTTGGAGACAGAGGAAATTAAGCAGCTGTCCACCTTACCCGGTCTCTCAGAGGATCCTTCTGTTGTGGGGTTGCTGAAGGTCGAAGAACAACAAGTGCCAATTGCGACCACAACAGTGCACCGGCGGCAATATCGCACCAACCGAGACTCCTTGATTCCCATCCATAAGCTGATCCGCAGACTGGAGAGCCAAGGAGTGATCAGCAGGACCCGCTCACCCTTTAATAGCCCCATATGGCCAGTGCAAAAGTCTAATGGAGAGTGGAGATTAACAGTAGACTATCGTGGCCTGAACGAAGTCACACCACCATTGAGTGCTGCCGTACCGGACATGTTAGAACTTCAGTATGAACTGGAGTCAAAGGCAGCCAAGTGGTATGCCACAATTGACATTGCCAATGCATTTTTCTCAATCCCTTTGGCAGCAGAATGCAGGCCACAGTTTGCTTTCACTTGGAGGGGCGTCCAGTACACTTGGAACCGACTGCCCCAGGGGTGGAAACACAGCCCTACCATCTGCCATGGATTGATCCAGACTGCACTGGAACAGGGGCAAGCTCCAGAACACCTGCAATACATTGATGACATCATCGTGTGGGGTGATACAGCGGAAGAAGTTTTTGAGAAAGGGAGGAAAATAATCCAAATCCTGCTGAAGGCCGGTTTTGCCATAAAACGGAATAAGGTCAAGGGACCTGCACAGGAGATTCAATTTTTGGGAATAAAATGGCAAGATGGACGCCGCCAGATCCCCACAGACGTGATCAACAAGATAACAGCAATGTCTCCACCAACTAACAAGAAAGAAACACAAGCTTTCTTAGGTGTTGTGGGGTTCTGGAGAATGCACATCCCAAATTACAGTCTGATTGTAAGCCCTCTCTACCACGTGACCCGGAAGAAGAATGATTTCAAATGGGGCCCTGAGCAACAACAAGCCTTTGAACAAATTAAACGAGAAATAGTTCATGCAGTAGCCCTTGGACCAGTCCGGGCCGGGCCAGATGTGAAAAATGTACTCTATACCGCAGCTGGGGAGAATGGTCCTACCTGGAGCCTCTGGCAGAAAGCTCCAGGGGAGACTCGAGGTCGACCCCTTGGCTTTTGGAGTCGGGGATATAAAGGATCCGAGGCCAGCTACACTCCCACTGAAAAAGAGATACTGGCAGCCTATGAAGGGGTTCGAGCTGCCTCAGAAGTGATCGGAACTGAAGCGCAGCTCCTCCTGGCACCCCGGTTGCCTGTGCTGGGCTGGATGTTCAAAGGCAGGGTCTCCTCTACACATCATGCAACTGATGCTACATGGAGTAAGTGGGCCGCACTAATTACACAACGAGCTCGAATAGGAAATCCCAGTCGTCCAGGAATTCTAGAAGTCATCATGGACTGGCCAGAGGGCAAAGATTTTGGGATATCACCAGAAGAGGAGGTGACGCGTGCTGAAGAGGCCCCACCATATAATGAACTGTCAGAGAGTGAAAAGCAATATGCCTTGTTTACTGATGGGTCCTGCCATATTGTGGGAAAGCATCGGAGATGGAAGGCAGCTGTGTGGAGTCCCCTGCGACAAGTTGCAGAAACTGCTGAGGGAGAGGGTGAATCGAGTCAATTTGCAGAGGTGAAAGCCATCCAGCTGGCCTTGGACATTGCTGAACGAGAAAAATGGCCAGTACTTTATCTCTATACTGACTCATGGATGGTGGCAAATGCCCTGTGGGGGTGGTTGCAGCAATGGAAGCAGAGCAACTGGCAACGCAGAAGTAAACCCATCTGGGCTGCTGCATTGTGGCAAGATATCGCTGCTCGGGTGCAGAACCTGGTGGTGAAGGTACGCCACGTAGATGCTCATGTACCCAAGAGTCGGGCCACTGAGGAACACCAGAATAACCAGCAAGTGGATAAAGCTGCTAAGATTAAAGTGGCTCAGATGGACTTGGATTGGCAACATAAGGGTGAATTATTTTTAGCCCGGTGGGCCCATGACACCTCAGGCCATCAAGGCAGAGATGCAACATATAGATGGGCTCGTGATCGAGGGGTGGACTTAACGATGGACACTATTGCCCAGGTTATTCACGAATGTGAAACATGTGCTGCAATTAAGCAAGCCAAGCGGTTAAAGCCTCTCTGGTATGGAGGACGATGGCTGAAGTACAAATATGGGGAGGCCTGGCAGATTGACTATATCACACTCCCACCAACCCGCCAGGGCAAGCGCTATGTGCTTACCATGGTGGAAGCAACCACCGGCTGGCTGGAAACATACGCTGTGTCCCATGCCACTGCCCGGAACACTATCCTGGGCCTTGAGAAACAAGTCTTGTGGCGACACGGCACCCCAGAGAGAATTGAGTCAGACAATGGGACTCATTTCCGGAACAACCTCATAGACACTTGGGCCAAAGAGCATGGCATTGAGTGGGTATATCACATCCCCTACCATGCACCAGCCTCTGGGAAAATCGAACGGTACAATGGGCTGTTAAAAACTACACTGAGAGCAATGGGTGGTGGGACTTTCAAACACTGGGATACACATTTACCAAAAGCCACCTGGTTGGTCAACAGTAGGGGATCTGCCAACAGGGCTGGCCCAGCCCAATCAGAACTTTTACGTACTGTAGAGGGGGATAAAGTTCCTGTGGTGCACATAAAGAATTTGCTGGGGAAGACAGTCTGGGTTATTCCTGCTTCAGGTAAAGGCAAACCCACTCATGGGGTTGCTTTTGCTCAGGGACCTGGATATACTTGGTGGGTAATGCGGGAAGATGGGGAAGTCCGATGTGTACCTCAAGGGGATTTGATTTTGGGGGAAAACAGCCAATGAACTCAATTGTACGCTGTTGCCTGCTCTATAACACTTTTATAGCCCACCAGCTAGATATCTTCAGGTCACCAGCCATTGACCCTGACTTCCCTCCGATCATCACCTCAACAAAGAATGAATTTTGAGGAAACCAGATGAGCTCAGCAGTGACCAGATGAGTTTGGCGGTATCATCAGCAGGCAACAACCCAACGCTACGTACCGTCCCTCCTGCCCTGAAAGACTATTACAAGAGATGGAGCCTGACATCATGGACTGGATGAGTTCAGCAATTTTACAGGGATTGGTCCATGGACTAGGGAACGATATCTTTCTCTGTGTGTGGGTGTGGGTGTATATATATGTGTATATATGGGACAGGGGTGATGGTGTGCTGAGAGATGTGGGATCTGAGCATGACGTGAATGGTATGGAATAAGGGGTGGATACTGTCCTGGGTTCAGCTATAGCAGTCATTTTTTCTCCTGCTTAGTAGCTGGTGCAGTGCTGTGTTTTTTAACTTTCAGCCTGGGAACAACGCTGATAACACCGATGTTTTTAGTTGTTGCTAAGTAATGTTTATTCCAACCAAGGACTTTCTCAGTCTCATGCTTTGCCAGGGAGGAGGGGAAGCCGGGAGGAAGCAGAGACAGGACACCTGACCCAAACTAGCCAAAGGGGTATTCCATACCACAGCACGTCATGCCCAGTATATAAACCGGGGGAAGTTACCCGGAAGGCCCAGATCACTGCTCGGGTCGGGCTGGGTATCGGTCGGCGGGTGGTGAGCAATTGTATCCTCTCCCCTTGTTATTTCACTAATCGTTATTATCATTGGTGGTAGCAGTAGTGGTTTTGTGTTATACCTTAGTTGCGGGACTGCTCTTATCTCAACCCGTGGGAGTTGCATTCTTCCCATTCTCCTCCCCATCCCTCCGGGAGCGGGGGGAGGAAGAAGGGGGGAGGGGGGGAGTGAGCGAGCGGCTGTGTGGTTCTGAGTTACCGGCTGGGCTCAAACCACGACACTGCCTTATCTTGCCATACAATACATAGCAATTTATAATCAGCAGCAGAGATACCAACATTGCATGCATTTAAACTGCACTCATTCTATAAGTAGCCCAAATATGAAAAGTTAGAGCGAATGCGCTGTAAGGCTACTGTTGTTCTCCAGCTTCCAAAGTTGAAGGTTTGCTCCTGATAGGAAACTCCCCGTTTAGGTTAGCCATTCCATTTCAATAAATATGTTTATATACTAAAAAACATGCAGAACAAGTCAGTTTTATTTCACTAGGGCATTTGGATCTTGGTACATTGTGACAGTAGTTAGAGGAGAAAAGTGCATTGCAGAGGAGTATTAGGAGGATGTTATACTTCTCTGATGAGTAAATCAGTGGGTAAAAAGTAGATCTGTTTCCCTAGAAGGTAAGGGCTCCTCAGTTTCAGTCCACCAGAACACAGTTTTGTTTACACTGAAGTTTATATTTTTCTGTAGTCAACAGATTATTTTAAGGTAAAATTTGGATAGCCAGCTACAGTTCCTACTGAAAGATTTCAGTAGAGAAGGTCAAGGAAAAGTCAAGGCTTACAGTTGGATTGAGGGAAATGCTAGGTCCTGTCAGCATCCACTAAGGTAAATGGGAACTGAAGGAGCTTAGTACACTTGCTTCATTTTGTAAAATCAACATATGCCTTAAGGTTAAATTAAATACAGGAACCTGTTCACTGGTGACTGCAGCACAGGAGAACCCATCAGCTTTTATTTGCAGAAGAAACACTGGAATTTAAATGCTTTTTTGAGTGAATCTTTTTAGATTTGGAGGGGTTTGGAAGAAAGGATGGAGCCTTTTCTGTTAATCAATGCGCATCAGAGTTTGCTTGTTAGCATAATTAAGATCCAGGTATGAAAGTGTGATATATGACCCTTAGGCATTGCTGAATTGAGTAACTTAAGGTGAAAGCCGGAGCTGCTGAGGAAAGAAATGATCTGATTTCTTGATTTGTTTTCCCTTAACCATATGTGCTTTAGCCTCCGATTCCTACATGTTTCAACATACTGTGTATTTCTTAAAAGAAAAACAGAAATTGAAAATACGGGATTAATATTGTAATCTGTATATTTTTATTAGGGTTGTAGTGTTTAAAGTTCAAACAACTGAAAGTTTTCTGTCTTGGAATAGAATATCTCTCTGCTTTAAAAAAAAGCCAAATAATTGAGACTAACCACTAAATTAAATATACTATCACAGCTACTGAATTTTCTGGGGCTTGGGGTTTTTTAAATTTCTTAAAAATAAGCCTTCAAATTCGTAGGTGGCAAAATAAGTTTGTTTTGGGTGAGATACTGGTCCATTGCTTTGAATGACAAGAAGTAATACTGGATTGGATGAGTTCTTCATCATAAACTGAAACAAACCAAATAAAAGTGAATAAATGGTAATCCAAGCAAGAGGTTCAGGATCCTGAAGTTCGGTGCTTTCAAAAGTAATTAATTTTATAGTACAAGAAGATGCTATTTTCTACATCATTTTTCTTCCTTAATTGAATTTTCTGAATATTTCACATTGAAAATATATTTTCAGTGGATGTTTTTCTGTTATCTCTGTTATTCTAGTATAGAGAAGATGTTAAAGAAAAAATAATAGTTCTTTCCTTAACCACATATATTACTTACAGACTGATACAGTACTCCAGATGTCAGAGTAAAGGCGCACTGCTTCAGATGTAATGCTTGATTTCTGTCATCCATAATATGCACTAAAGCACACATCTTTCCTAAAATATTTAGACCTTGATCAAGATTTCTGAGCCTTAAAGCTTTTGTTTGGTTTTTCTAAGATTTAGTCTTAACAAAAATAATCCTAGCTGGTTTTTAAGGCTGCAGGTTTAAGGGTTGGTAGTGGCCATAAATTCCTATTGTTTTATTCAGGGAAACATAACCATTTCTGTAATGTCTGCCTTCATCTCCACAGGAGCAGGATAATGCCCTGAGAAGCTCAGCCAGCAGAATTTGCAGCTAGGTTATTTTGCAATTTCTATGCCTCTCTGCCAAGCATCAGAGGGTAAATGTTGCTCTGCCTGCATGCAGGACTGTTGCTGAGGTTCAGGGGTGGTTTGGTTTCAGTGGTCCTTCCTCAGCTCAGCGTTCGTGAGGTCCCATGTGACTGCCTTCTCCTCTGCAAACCTGATAGTTTCATCTGTGCACCTTTTCACTTCTCTATGCTTTCTTGGTCTGCTGACAAGAAGATTGGTTTATATAGTCTGACATTTAAGAAATACCATTTTCCAGTCTGCTAACTTGCTTTATGCAAGGAGTTATAGGAAAGAGCCAGGGTGCCTTCCTGCAGTGAAACTTTTTAAACAATTCAGGCTACACAAGGTGAAAATGATACTAGTCAAACCTTACCATTGACAATTAAAATCTGAGGCATGATACATGCTGATGGTAGAGGTCATCACCAAAACATCATTGTGTACTGATCGAATAATCTATTGCACAACTGTTGATTGTAATAGCATTTTCTAAATAACTAGTAGAGTTATCTTGGGCAGTGAAATTATTATTTCTATGTGAACACGTAGAAAAATAATGGGGGTAGTCTGAAGAGGAGATGGCTGAGTGAATGATGGCTTAAAGGAGAGCTGCTACAGAAGTGACCAGTGAATGGAAACAGTTAGATTAGCTGTGGAAACCAGGAAGAGTTCAGGGGAGTATTTGGAAGGGAAAAGAAGTGTATTTCTAGGGTAGCATAAACTTGGTAATCAGTCTCTTGATTTTAGTGCCTGGTTGCGAGGAGTTGTATTGCCATTCAGTGTGGGAGTTTCTTGTCTCCCTTGGGCGGCGTTGACTGGCTTGTGCATTGAGGTTGGTGAGGATCAAGCATGTGGGTGTGCTGCTGCAGTGGCATGACCGGCTCGGCGGCTCTTGGTCAACTCTGGGCCGCCTCCTGATCATCTAAGCTTCCTTGGGTGTGAAAGGTGAGCTGAGCTCTGCTCTCCATGCTCAGCCAGACCATCCATGTCCTCGTTGTGAAATACCACTGAAATAGGCAGTTATTGTTTTGGGCTTCAGGAAGGTTGGTTTCAGTATCCGTGTATGCAGAGTTAACTATGATGTTCTCATGTGCCAGTCCCCAGTAGAAGAGGACTCTCGCTGGAGGTTGCACCCCTTCAGAAATGAGGTGAGAGGGTAGAAGGAAGATGCTGGCAGTCCTTGCTTCTTGAATCTCCTGATTATTCTTCCCCTTAAAGTTGTTGTTTGGTTGTTGGGTTGGTTTTTTTTTTCCTTTTGGTGAAAATGTAATGCTCATCTCAACTTCTTTTTACCTTTGTTTTCACATAGCTTTGTTTATTGAGTTGTACCCAGGCTCCTTCTGTTTGTTTTACTACCCGAAAATTTCTGTATGAAAAAGTCAGTGATGTGAAATTAAAAAGGACTTACCTAGATCTCATAATAATAAAAGTGCTGGGAACGAATTAATTTGGGATTCATACTGTGGCTTATGCTTCTTTGGAGCGCTTCATTTTATCATCAGAGAAGCATCGTTTGTTTAAACTGTGCTCCTGTATGACATCTGGTTTGAAAAGTATAATAACCTATATAATCATCTTTTAAAATGCTGGATTATCTGTGGGTTTATTGACTCTTCTTTACAAAATCTGTTATTTCTAATTAATTCTTTATATATCTATCACTAAAGCTAACTTTCTGAGACACAAATGAGTTTGATGGCAGTGGCTAGTCAAGGTCAGCATTTAACTGCCAGCATTTGCACTGTTGAGGGTAATAAATCAGGCTTATTCCTAATCACATACCCTACAATGTGACAAATGGTAGTGGAGCCATCTAAGCAACCATTTTACAAATCATTTAGAAGATACATTTGGCATTGTTAAACTGCTCCATGCTGCCCTTGGCTGTAAAAGCATTGTGATAAAATATGTATGCTCTGTTAGATCTTCTGTATTTGAATCCTGCAGAGAGTGTGTGTGCGTGGGGGCGTGTGTTTGCTTTTTTCCCCCCTTTGTGTTGGAAATAAGGAGAGAGGCGTGAAAATAATAACACCTAACCAGCCTACGGAAACCACTGGCTTCTGAAAGCAGTGATGAGTAGCCAGCTTTGTGGCACTATTTTATATTTCCTGTGTTTGCAGTTAGAAGTTTATATTGAGAGTAGGTTGCTGCCTGCAAGAAATTTTCTGGGTCAACAATAGTCCATTGTGTCAAAGTTTAAAAAAGCCCTGTAAATATCAGAGCAATAGTTGTTAGGCTCTAATATGGATTTGGGTAAATGTTTAAACAGTGTTTTCACTTGGTCTAAAGTTTAAGACTCAATCTGCTGTGGCCCACAGATGCCATTAGATTTAGCATGTCATTTAAATAGGTATTTGAAGCAGGCTGATTGCTGTCCAGAGGCGCAGTTGTGAAGTTCCTGATCTTTTTTTTTTTTTTATGGTATCCATTCATATTTTGACCAGCTCTTGTATTTTTTCAAAAGAGAGAACAATGTATTATGTAAATAATCTGGATTATTGTAACTAAACTTCTCATCTGGAGCAAAAAATCAAACTGAGCTCAAGGAAAAAAAAAACCTCAAACAAAAAAACCCCACACCAACCAAAAAACCTAAAATGAAATTAATGTATGTATCTATTACAGTCAACTGAATTTAACACTTTGGTTTTACCTATTAAGTGTTACCTGCCTCTAACTTTTCCCGCATACCAGTTTACATTAGGATTACTTGTTAGAAATTTATGGGGTATTTCTGTGGAAAATTAATGAAAAGGGAAATATTTACCTTGGAGCATGCATGAAAAGCACTTTCAAAGTGGGTCTTTTTTAGTATAGCATTTCTCCCTATAAACATAGGTTATAGGGCTATTCTGATAAATTAAATATTTGGTTTAATAAAAGTGATGAATAAATAGAGTGTGTTTCTATGTCACAGACACTGGATATCTGGCCTTGAAATGAGAACAGAGAAGTAGTTTTGTAACCAGTCAAATCTTGATGCACATCTTGTTCACCATGGTCAAGGCGCTAGGAAAGGAATGGCAGCCTGAATATAGGAGAGATTCAGGAGAAAAAGTGTGACCATGCATGCCTTGTTGAGAAAGAAAAGCTGCTCAAAAACAAAAAAAAAAAGGGAGAGGGAGAGTGTGACTTAATCTGAAGTTCAGCAATATGATTTCAGCATGTTTTTTGGACTCAGCCTTTTATTATTATTTGCAGGTATGTACAAATACCACTTTACCTTTGTATGAGGTAATATAACAGCATTTGTATTGGTAAGTGCTTTGATGTAGCATGGGTGAAAGAGAACATAAGAGATGTTAAAAACAAGCCAAAAATTGTTCATTTGAAGACATAGAGCTGGCACAAGTTGGAGGAGGTTTAAGTACCAACAGCTAATATCAATGTTTCTTTGCAATAGGGTATTTGAGAATTGCTCCATGTTGGATACCTCTATTAAGAATGAAAATACCTCATTTGTGTTTTAAACTATGCCACTTTTAAACTGATTAAAAGGATATATAGGGAGTTAATTGAATTTTATTCCAGAATGTTAAGTTTCCACCTGTGATGCTGTGGTTGAGTAGTTGAATACATGCTCTGTATTCAAGCTGTACCTTCGTGTTTCAGCTATAGTCAAGCCCTTCGTTTAGAGAAGCACTGTAAAAAATATGCTATAGATTATGTCTTGGGTAGGCATTTAATAATAGTTGTGGATCAGCTGGTGTCTCAATGTGTCTTTACTGGCTTTTTTTACCCAATAATTCTCTGTAAGTGAAATTTTGTAGGGTAGCTTGTATCTAAAAAAAGGGTCTCCCACCTTCTGCAAATCCTACATGACAATTTTCAACCAAAAATGATACATACTTATATATATACTGTAGAGGAAGAGTTTGTGCATGCATATATGTGTGTGTGTATATATATATGCACATATATAAAAAATAAAAAACCACACAAACACACATACCCTGGAAACCTCCATTTCTCGACAGGAAGAGCTCTCCAACAGATTTACCTTTTTACCTTTTTTAGATAGTAAAAAAAAAACCCAAAAAAACCTCCCAAAACTGACCTTATTCAGGGTAGAAAGACTAAGAAATTTTTTGCTAGTCTTATGAAGAGTCTTATGAAGAAATGGGAACATGCAGCATCAAAATTACAAATGCCCTGAGACATTTTGGTGGCATGTCATAATTGAAATGTTTCCCTTCTCAGACAAAATACTGCTGTTTGCAGTGAAAAGGCAAAAAGAAAAGAAGAAAAGAAAAAAAAAAGAATTTCAAGGAGTTGGTTTAGTTTTTTCCAGGTTATTGACTTTTCTCTAGAAAGCAGACACCTTTTGAAGAATTCTGTTTAATGAGAGGCTTCACGTTTTTTGTGCAGTATTAAATGTGCTTGAGGGAGAAAGTCCCCGTTCATTGCCTAAACAAATCTGAATGCAGAGCTGAATACCAGTCTCTGCAAATCCTGAAGAAGGTACCATCCCTTAGGGGTAGATTAATGCAGCATGCATAGGTATGACTGTGACTTGAGCACACAGAACAAACTTTAACATAGATTTGGTAAGGCTTTCCTTTGTCTTTCTAACAGATGAGCTAATGCCATCACCTAGCAATTATCAAGTAGTGTGATGTTATGTAATGAAAGTATAAATAGCATGAGGACTAAAACTAGTAAATCTAACAGACTAGGGAGCAGACGAGCAAGAATACTATTTGGAACATTTTGATTAGCATCTGAATGCTGTCATTTAAGACGACATTTAGATTTGATGTTACAGTAAAGCTGCAGGCCAGGAGAGTTGCAGTCCTTGATCTGGAGGGACATTCGTGCTGTGCCCCTGGATAAATCACTTGGCCTCTGTATGTCTCTTTAAAGGAAGATAGAAAACTTGAAAAAGGCAAAGAGTGCGTACTTGAAATTTCTGAGGCAAGCTGGTTATCTTATGTTTGAATTAAGGCTACCTGTGAACTTTGTTTCCCAATAACTGACCGACAAGTAGCCTGTGACCCACAATATGAACTATCAGATTATTTCACCACCGGTGTAAAGTCTCGTAGGGTTGTTTTTGTGAATGTTTGGCAGCATTTAGAGAGATAACGTGAAGAAATGCAAGAGGTCACATTTACCTGAAGAAGAGAGGCTGTGTGGAAGGAAAGATTCTCCCCAGCCCTCCAGAGACGTGGGTGGAATCCAAAGCTTTCACCTCCTTCAGCATCTGGCACGTTTCTCTGAACGTGCTGATTACATTAGGGTGGCATTTCCATTTCCTGGGGGAAGAAGGGAGGGAGGAGACTCACTGCATCATGAAATACGACTTGTTTATGAAGAGCGTTGTCTTTTAGTGTTGCCAGTGGAAAATACTTCCTAAAGATACCTTTGGAGAGTCATGGTTTAAGAAGACCCCACAACAGAAATGCCCTGCCTTTTAAGAAGGTAGTAGATGATTGAAGCTGGGTTTGCAGGATGCATCAGTCTGCTGTCATAGCATTATAGACTGGTTAGAGTTGGAAGGGACCTTAAAGATCATCTAGTTCAAGCTGCCTGCCATGGGCAGGGACACCTCCCACTAGACCAGGTTGCTCAAAGCCCCATCCAACCTGGCCTGGAACACTTCCAGGCATGGGGCAGCCACAACTCTGGGCAACCTGTTCCAGTGTCTCACCACTCTCATAGTAAAGATTTTTTTCCTCATGTCTAATCTAAGTCTCCCATCTGTCAATTTAAAACCATTCCCCTTTTTCCTATCCCTGCATGCCCTTGTAAAAAGTCTCTCCCCAGATTTCTTGTAGGCCTCCTTTAGGTATTGGAAGATTATTATAAGGTCTCCCCTGAGCCTCTCTTCTCCAGGCTGAACAAACTCAACTCTCTCAGCCTGTCTTCAAAGGAGATGTGAATAATGGTCTCAAAACGCATTCATTAATGCTTTTTTTCAGTTGAGGAGTTGAAAGCCTGACTTCTTAATTATCATAGAATCATAGAATCAGCTAGGTTGAAAAGACCTTTAAGATCATCAAGTCCAACCAATCATCATTAAAGACCTTTGGTGAGGATAACATAATGTACAGTTAATGTCTGGCAGTACACTTACCTGTCAATAACAAGTTGGATTCAATATTTTGGGATGGTTTCTGAATCTCTGATGCTGCTTTTTTGGCACCTACAGTCATATGGAAGGGTCTTCTGCACTTGCAGAATGTAAAAAGACTTCAAAACTACTTTGGAAGTAAGCTTTTAAATTACAGAGATATGCCACTGCACTGGTAAGCAGGAATGCAGGCAGGAAAGTGCTGCACTACTTCATAAAGTGGTCTTTGCGGTTTTATTACAGGTATTCCTTAGCTGTAAAGACTTTAAACAGACAAACAAACAGAAAGGCAATTTATAGCTATCAGGTTGCTGCCAGAGTGGTTTGTTTATTTGTTGTTTATTTTCAGTTTTGATCATCTGCTACCAGTAAATTCCACTGCCCTTGTGGTAACTTCTTACATTAACATTGATATATTATGGGTGTCTTAAACAGACAATAAAAATACTGTGCTTACTAATTAAAGCAATTCATGTATTCAGCGAGGCACTGCCAGAAGGAGTTGTGGTTTCCTAATTGTAAGGTGCCTTAAGCAATATACCTGTTACAGATTCTTAATTGAACTTTGCATTATGGCCAATGTGATTTGAAATATTCATAGCTGTTTTGTTTTGTTTGGTTTTTTTTGCTGCAGCTCTTCATTGAGAAGTGTATCAACTGGATCTTCAAGACCTTCCAAAGTGTGTTTAGTATGCGGAGATGAGGCATCTGGATGTCATTATGGGGTGGTTACATGTGGCAGCTGTAAAGTTTTCTTCAAGAGAGCAGTAGAAGGTAAGAAAACATGAAACTGAAAACATCAACAAACAAGAAAAGGTGAAATACATGCAGGTTTGGTCGGTTTTTAATAGGAATATGTATATGCGTACATGGACGTATGTTTTCCTGTGTGTTTTCTGCTGCTGATAAAATTGTGTGGTGTTAATCGGGGGGGGAAGTTGAATGAACTCCAATTACATGTGGTATAATTTATGCAGAATATTCCAGGGTCTTTTGCAGCATACACCTTCTAAAGGATCCGTTGGTTTGCTTCATGCCGTTGCTGAATCAGGTGGCTTCTCCCTGCTCCAAGTGTTGGGGTTTTTTTAAATTTTGAATGGGCACAGATACAATTGATGTAAACTGATGCTTCTCCTGTACTGGAGGATGAATATGGTTGTCTCATGCATTGGCAGCCTTATATGACATTACAGTCCACGCAGGTCAGTTATCTCCCTGCGGGTACCTCCGGGGCTTTCTACTCGGTAGTGCATCTGCTTTGTCTTTCAGCAAAAGGGAAGTTGCTTTACAGTCCAGTGGTAGATTGGTGGGGAAACAGGAATTGATCATGGTGCTTTTCTTAGAGATTGTTTTTCTTCATTAAGGACTAGGGCTATATTTTCATGAGGACTATATTTTGATAGTTTTGTCATCACAGGAGTGTTTTGCTGACACCTCCCTGGTTGATGTTAATTATGGTATAGCTAGTCTTTCCTGGGCATCTAAATTAAAAGAAGTTAGCATCACTGAGTGCTACAAGAGCTCTGATATGTGTTGCCTCTCTGTGACTTGGGTTTCCAGGGTAAAAGAAAATGTTAGACATGTACAGACTTTGTAAACAACTTCTTCAAGTGATGCAAACTAAGTTTTTAATACCTGATAAAGCACAAGTGTTCATGGCATGCAAAGAACATAAATACCGTATAGTTTTTTTGAAATCTGTGCTGATGAGTAGATGTTCTTACAACCACTGATGAAGCAGTTGATATCTACTTACTGATTTATTTTCATGAAGAAAAACCTAAAAGGAGGAAATCAGGCTCTTAATATGTTGTCCAGCTTGAGCATCGAGAGGAGAGAGGCAGTGTGTGATGTGATTAATTTCTTCTGTGATCACTAAATCTGCTGCTGATGGCAATAAGGATTTAGCTCTTCGTTAAATAGACCTGCAGGGCTTGCGTGTCATTGAAGTCTAGACCTCATGTAATATCTTTTTATTGATTTATTTATCTATCTAGCATCAAAAGTGTCAGTCAACTTGAAATTAACTTCCCAAAGTTGTAAGGACATGGAAAAGGTTTCCCCCTTGTGAAAGCATTTTCTCTTATTGCTGTGCAGTAGCTGACCTCAATGCCTTCATTCCCTAAGTTCTTCCTTGAGTTTTTAGTTGCTTAATGTAATACATGACGTAGAGCTGGAAACCCTTACTTATTTTCACTGGGTGATTTCCTCTGTGTGCTTCCATGCCATTTATGGATCTACATTTACCATGCCGCTCACTTTTGATGTCCTTTCTGACATTACCTGGTGGATATCCATATCCAACTTTCTAGGAATTTCTGAAAAATTGCCAAGGATTCTCTTCAGGAGTTAACAAAGTAGCAAGACTATGTTTCCAAGCCTCAGAAGCCAAAATTATTAGGAAAGGATTACTTTCTAATCAGGCATAGAAATGTTAAAATTTATCAGTAATTACTGAAAGTTTACAAGGTAGTTTAAAAACAAACAAACAAAAAAAAAGAGAAAACAACCTTGTCATCCCTAAAAATTAAAGATAGGAATATTATTTTATTTTTAAGAATTTTTGTGTTAACGTGTCTGTTCCTACCAGTGGTATGTGAACACTGTCTAGACTTCCGCTTGGTATGAACATGACTGTGAGCTCTTAATGCTACCAGTAGCATTGTTGTTATGCAAACACCAAAAATTTGGCTTGCACTTCCCTGGTTTTATATATACACACATATATATTTATACATACACACATATATTTGTGTGTATGTGTATATGTATATATGCATAAAAGTAAATTGTAGAGTATTAGCCACAAAAGGAAATGGCAAAACCATAATATACATTTTGGCTCCAAACAGCCTGAAACTATCCATGTGACTAAAAATTTGTGTAGGTAGTTTTGTAACAAAAATCTTATGTAGAGTTGTCATAATTTTTTTACCCAGGTACATGACCAGTAAAACACCCCATCCTGAGATTTCCTAGTTTAAATAAAATATTTGTAGTAATTCCTCTGTATCATATGTGCATGAGGATTTTGTCTTGAAAACTGTGGTAGTTCAGTGCATGGTATAAGTAAAAAATCAAAGTGGAAGAACTAGCTTTAATGTAGATCCTAGGCATACCTGTCTCAGCCCTGAGCTAAAGCTGTGTTCTTTACTTAAGTGCTTGCGTTCTTGGCTTTATTGCAAAGAAAATATTCCTCTGTGAACATAGAAACAACTTTCTGGAGAATTTATAAATACAGTGGCTAATTTGTTTGAGTAAAAATGAATCGTTTCTAAGAGATTGTAGTAAAAGAATAGAAGATAATACTCAAGTTTCATTCACAGTTTCCCTGAAATCATGTGTATAGACTTTTAAAAGGTTTAATAATGTTTTTCCAGTTACATTTTACACACTTCAGATGTGTGTGCATGTGCACATGCACACACATATTTCTTACTAGTTCCACTAAACAGTCTTCAATATAAAGTGGAACGAGAAATTACATTCTTTCAAAAATGGCCTCCTGTTCCAATTGTTATTAAATATGGTAGGTACTGCTGGTGCCATTTGCACAGAACCACAGAATGGCTGAGTTTGGGAGGAACTTCTGGAGGTAACCTGTTCCAACCCTACTGCTCAAGCAGGGCCACTTAATCCTGGTTGCCCAGGACCATGTCCAGACGACTTTTGAATATCTCAAAGGATGGAGATTCCACAACCTCTCTGGGCAACCTCTGCCGGTGCTTGGTCATCCTCACAGTAAAAGAAGTGCTTCATGGTGTTCAGACAGACACTCCTGTGTTTCAGTTTGTGCCCCCTTTGCACAGAGCAACTCTTTTACTCGGAGGGGAAGAGGCTTTTGGTCATTAATTTCTATCGATTAAATGAAAGGTTTGATTAGTTTAATTTTGAAAGTTCCATACTGATAGTCTGTCAGAAGAAATGGTGGGGTGGAAATCATGGACAAGAGCAACTGCTGTTCAGGTGGAAAGCCAAGAACGAGTGCTCCAGTTGAGCATGTCCCTGCTTATTTCAGGGGGATTGGACTAGATGACTTTTAAAGATCCTTTCCAACCCAGACCGTTCTGTGATTCTATGAAGTGGGGAGTCAAATTGTGCCAAAAGCATGGGAACAAAGAGAAGGGGAATTTGGAGCAAGGGCCCACTGCACACCACCCAGCTTTTTGGGTCTCTGCTAGACTTGCTAATGTTGTCAGCTGCCTTGAACAGCTTTTGAGTGCCAGTTCCTTTGCGCTCCTCTGAAATACTATAAAACAGAGGGATTATAGCAGCAGAGAACAACTGTGTTGAAATTTAAAAACAAGAAACTACACAACAACAAAGAGACTAAAGCTTGCATTTCCAATTATAAATCTGGTAATTATATTCCCAGTGAATCTTATTTTTGGGGACTTGCAGGAAATGTCTAATGAATTTATGAGAAGGAGAGCTGTAGACCAGAAAAATATTAAAATGGGTTTATTGCTGAAATTTCAAAAGTAATTTCAGCTGGAATTCATTACAGGGATGTAAATTACCGAAGAGAAAAATTTCAGTATCAAGTAAGCATGAATTTTTTGCTGACTGACTTGATGAACAGGAGTCTGATATGGAGAAATATGATTGTGTCATTAATACAAATTTAATCGGCCTTGCAAACACCATAATCCAATAACCATGAAAGTGTTGATAAATGGTGTCACTGCAAAAGTTAAAGACGTTTGTATTTATAATACTTTTTTAACCTAGGATAACTGTATTGTATGAATTTTTAAATTATGAATACGGCCAATCATAAAGTTATTTAGTCTGTGATCAGTAATAGGGTCATATGCTGAAAATGCACTGTACTGTGAGGGAAACTAAAGCACCTGGCCAGTCTTGTCTTCTCTTTTTCCACTGAACCAGCTTTCTCTAAGGAGAGTAACAGGCTTGAAGTCAGAAATCACAGCTGTTCCTGTGTATGCTTTGCATTTTTAGTCTTCCTTTGTTCAAGTTCCAGACAAGTATGAGGTAATCTGTCCTAAATCAAAATTTATATCACTTCTTAAGTTGCTAATCTTTCCTTCTTCTGTTGGCTTGAAGGTAAGAAAAAAGGCATTTTTTCCATCTCCAAATAGTGCTAAAGACTGCAACAAAAATCACCATCTTCCAGTTATTTTGCATATTTGCTGGGAGATTTTTGGCTACTTAAAATGGCAGAATTAACAAATTATATTGTCATATAGTTATATAGTCATAGGGAAGCTTGTCTCTTTCTTAAATACAGATATGTGATGGTCAGTAAATTTCAGATTTTGCTGTTGATTTCTGCTCCAGGTTTACCTGTAATCTGGTTCTACTGTTTTCTGTCAGAAGCATAGATGTCTCATCACCTCTGAAGTAGAAGCACAGTCACAGCAACAGAAGTTTCTAAGGTTGCATTCCTTTTTCACCTGAACTTTTGTTATTTGCCTATTTAAAGTAAGGGGAAGTTTGGCCAAAGGAAACCTTTCAAAGCCTAATCTGATGTCGTCTTACTTAGTAAGTGGCCTCCTGGATATTGTAAATGTGCTGTGCACCTCAACAGGCAGCCTGGTAAGAAAGAAATCCTACCTCCACTATGTGTTTGAACAGCAGGTTATCCAAGGTTTTGCTTCAGTAGTGGAAGGGATGAAATTTCTTGTGCAGTGATCTGTAGGGACTCAGCACAGCTGTGGGAACTGAGGTTACCTCAAAGATAAGGTCACGGAAAAGAAGTGCTGTTCTTCATCTTCTTTTGTGCCAGGCTGCTCTGAAAACACAGAAACAAACCAACTTGGGCTGCAAGATCAAGGGTCCAACCCACCAGTCACCTTGGGTGGCTTCAAGCCTGCCTTGCCAGGCACTGAGGAAGATGGTTTTGCTGTAACAAAAGGGATACAGCAGCCTTCCAGAGACTGATCGCTGCCTGAAGGATCACAAGCTATTGGCAGCCTGAAAATTCAGTGGTAGATAAATTGAGTTCTTTGGCAAGCAAAGGCACTGTGCAACTCTTTAGCGATGGGCTAGATACATAATATCCCAGGGGAGAAGTGATATGTTATGCATAACCTTGTTTCAGAAGCAGGTAGTCTTCTTATCTTTTTCCCATGCACCGTAAGTGAAAGAACTTCCCAAGGCTCTGCACCCCCAGTAGAAAATAGAGAAACTAAAGCCTCTGTGTGTGCCTTGTAAATATTTTCACTTGAATTGGGGAGGAGAAAAATCAAGGTATGAGAATTTAAATGCTGGAATACATAGCTTTAGAATAATTTGCTTAATCAGCATACCTTAAATTTTTAAAAAATACTACCAATGAACAGGAAAGTTTACCTTGTTGATCACTTAAAGAAGCAGTATTTTTTTTTTATGCTTTAGAAGCCGAATTTGATACTTTATAGAAAGGCATTTTCCACGCCATTTTGTAGTGTGTGCACCCATGAATTTTGTAGGTCTGTATTACTAGAATTAATTATACATACAGTTCTTCACTCTCCACTCTTCTGTTCATTCACTGTAATGGAGTCAGTGTTTTTCCATCACAGGCTGCAATTTTCCTGTTACCCACTTTCATAAGGTCGGCGGCCTCTCTAAATTCGACATCACTCAGTATAGATGTCCATATGTTTTCATAGAAATTTCTATGTGGGATTTGAAGTTGACTCTGTTCCTGACCTGTTGCAAGAATCTGTTTTACAACCTATCAAACAGAAATATTAGGTGAAGAGCAAGCAGATGGGTGATCTGCTGAGGGCAAGTGAGCTGGTCAAATTCATGTAGCAGCTGCTACTCTTACTTGATATGCTATGGTTAATAGGTGTAAAATAAAATTTAAATAATTAAGTCGTTGTAGGTTTGTAGCTGCCACCAGCCTTCCATGCTTTCAGAGATATAAAAAGGACTTTTCCTGGTTTTTGCTCTGGCAGGCAGTATTGCTCAGTGAAATGAAGTCTTTATTCTTGCTTCTACTTGGCTTTAGTTACTAGAAACTTGAAGTTCAGGAGGCTGGTAGGAGAAAGGAACTAGAAAGGTTTGTACCCCATAACGGGGGAAAAAAAAAACAACAAGCAGCAACATGTGTGTCAGCAAGAAAAAGGAAAGATCAATAAAGGATGGAGCATGTATTACAACTGAATATTTTAAAGCTGGGAGAGGTAGAATGGGAGGAAAAGCTTTCCTTGTGGCTCTTGGAATATGTGGTGTGCATGAGAAACTGACACTCAAGAATAAATGTTTGATGCCTGTTAAATGTGGATTGCAACACTAATAGAGCAAGTATATCACGATAGAGTTTCAGAAAGGAGGGGGTAGGTTTGGGAACCGTCTAGGTGATATATTGTCTTAGCAGCTGCAGTGCCACAGAGAACCACATGTTGGTAAATGGCTGGAAAAATGGTTTGAAAAAATATTTTATATCAAGAATGCTAAAAATCTGCATTCATTCCTTTCCAAAAGCGTTAATAATTTCTTCCCTTCCCCAAGACTTTCCAACATTCGCAATCTTTTGATTGAAACTGTTATTTACTCTGTAAGCAGGTGTTGCTGTAGAGCAGGAGAGAGGAGTACAAGGATGAGAATTTAAATATGGGCTGCTGTCTAGCCTTGAAAAACACTTGCATGATGTTAGGAGGCCTGACTGCAACTATTCTTCTGCTCTCTTTTGTCTGTCTCTTGTTCTTTGTTTTACAAGTACTAATTTCTGGACTGCTTCATCTATAAAATGATACATTCAGTAGGTGACAGCCAGCCTGCACAAGCACAATATGCATTAAACAGAACACATGCAGTGGTAAAGTTGGTTTATCTTAGGTGACAGTCTTCCATTGCCACAAATTAAAGCATCACACAGGCTTTCACATGCTTACCTTCTACCTCCTTATAGGAGAGGAGAAATTTTGGCGTTCTTATGATGTGGTAGGCACTGAGTTGCAGTAATTGTATTTTACTTGTGGTTAGGTGTGTCTTAACACATCACAAGGTTAACATTCTGATAGATAAGAGTCTTCCTAGAGGTGGGATAGCCCTGTGAATGCATGCTGATTTAAGGTAGCCGCAAATATTTTAGCTAACAAAAGTTCAAAGGCCACAGTGATTAGTTTAGTGTTTTCTTAAATGCTTCAACAGACTCTTCTTTAAAAAGGAATGGATTTTTTCCATACGCTGCACAGGGGAAGGTCAGAAATTCATCTTTCAGGTAATAGTTCCAAGATGGCTGAGCCACTTGTGTAATGTTGTTACACAAAATACCTGTGTTCAGGTGCACCAGGTATTTCAAGCAAACAGGAAAGTGTTCACACCATCATGGTACAAACTATGCTGAGAATGCTTATGTGGAATATTGTATACTTCCGGTCACCAGCATGTTAAAGACATTTTGATTTAGAGTCGAGTAAACACATTAGGAGAGCTTCTGAAATTACCTGGGGAATAAAAAAATGTATCTTATGTCAGGTGACTAAATGCTTTTAGCTTTTTTTAGCTTACCCAAAAAGAGTCTGAGTTGGGACATGATTGCTGTCTATAAATATTTCACAGTTGAGGAATAGACAACTGAGAGGGAGGAGAATTTATTTTGAACTAAGAACCGTACTGAAATAAGAGCAAATGGGTAAAAATTACATTAGTTTGATATGTTGAGAAGGCTGTAAACCACCAAAAAGAGGACTTAAAGGGGTGCTTTACTGAAAAGAGTCAGGAGGATTTAAGTACCTGCTTTGAAATGGAATGTAAGAGAACTAGCTGCTGTATAATGTGATTTGGTTATCTGTGATTAGTGAAGGGGAAGCCAGAGAGGTCTCTTTTGGTTAATACTGTGTCGTGGTAAGGCTGGAGAGTGCATCTGGCTACAAAAATGAAGGAAGCAGGAGTAGTAAAAGAGAGGCTGAACTACCTAATACATTTTTAGGATATTCCACTTCTAATGATGGTAGATGGCCAGATCTTCCCAGGGATACAGTACTCCAAACTTTGAAAATTGATGTGAAGTGCTCAGATCATGCATAAGGCAGAATTGCTTTGTATTCATACTAGCAGGTGAATGTCTGTCTCCTGCAATGACTTTTCACATTTTGAGTTCAGAAAAAAGCTCAGGAGAGTGAAGTCCTTTTGAAATAACTGCATCCCATCCAGCTAAGCCTCTGCAGGTTTCCTCAGACCCCATCAGGTGACCTCATGCTTGGCTACATTTGCTGGTAATCCCTTTAAGTGAGAGCCTGGTTACTGAGAAATCCCTGGTCATTGAAGTATAATTGGTCTGGCTTCTTGGATACTGTGCTGCTGGGGGGGGGGTTTGTAATGCTTAGTATAATACCACTGTAAATGGATAACTAAAGTATGAATGAACATTCAAATCAGAGTTTGCAATTGGACATAAATATATGTACAAGATCTTCTATATCACACAGCATAAAACATCCTTAGTCAGATGCTTTAGATCCTTACAGCTATGGTGCTGCTTCTTAAGAGATCCCACTTCATAAAATGCTGTTATCTACCTGCTTGGGCAGCCTATCGGACCAGTGTTATAATTTTCACTTCTAGTAGCAAATAGCACTTCCCTTCTACAACCCTCAAAATTCAGAAAAACTTTAGAGCCTGAAAAGGCTCTTCCAGTCTCAGGCTAAGAAGTTAAGAGCTGAAAGGGGATAATCCTGCAAGATGCCTTCAGCAAAACAATGTTAGAGATAAGGAATTTTACAGTGTCGTGGCTGAAAGAAATTCTAAATAGATGAAACCTCAAAATAAATACATAAATACATAAAGCCAGAAACGAAACGTCTTTTTTACCTCCTAATCCCATTTTAAATAAGAGGGTGGGAAAACAGTCTCCAGACAAAAAAAAAATCACATAAAATGTACGTACGGATCTGTCTGTTATAGACAGAGGGAACAAGGCATCTGCTAGCATCTCGGATATAAATAGAGTGGGAAAAGGTAATGGCAGATCTCCCATTGCCTTAAAAGAAGCCAGGATTTCAGCCTTTTTTTGCAGCACAGTTTTAGGTTGTTGAAGGTTGGTTGGGAGTGCCTCTGTTAAGTTTAAAGTCTAGACTCAGACTGAGGCAGTTTTGTTAGGTTTTTTAGAAACAATAATGGCCTGTGGTCAGCTTTGAAGCCCACAGCTCTATTGTGTAAGGAGAGGAAATTCCGTAAGGCAGAATTATTACCTGTTTTCAGCCTGTAAAATTGTTTGGTGCCATCTCTAATGGTTGAGTTGGCAAATGCAGAGCCCTAAATAGGGAATGTAGGTCAGTCCGTTCCCAGCTGTTTCAAGAGATGGTTATGTGGGGCTTTTGTATGCACCTTGTCCACACTAAGAGCAAGCAGAAACAAACAGGCTTCTGTTTGGTCTCCTCACGGGTCAGGTGAAAGGCTGCCAGGAGCTGCTGACACCATATTGAGGAGCTCCATACCTACTGCAGAACTGATGCCATGGCTTGGGCAGCTCTTGGAGTGGCCAGTACATGAGCTTTCTCTGTAGGGTGTATGTCACCTGCAGTTGTGTGATGTAGGCATAGCTGAAGCCTAAAGTCTGTGTTTAAGTTGTGCACGCAGCAGATGAGAGCGTGTGCTCGGGATTCGTGCGTGCTGTGGTTCCTGCATCAGTAAAGCTTACTGATGTCTTGTTCATGGGCAGCACGACAGACTCTTTCTTCTCACGTTTGAGTTTCCAGTGGCAGGGCCACCTGAGGCTATTGTTGTCCTCTCCTGCCCATTTCTGCTTCTCTGTATGGGTTCTTATATTAGGTGTAGTGGTGGGTTTCAGGGGGGCTTGAGCTTCTTGGGATGTTTTTAGCTTGCTATTTTAAAAATTAGTTGGGGGGGGGGGGAAGTTTGCAAAATCACGACTAAATATGAAAATAATGAATGCCAGTGGCCTGTGTGGTCTTTGTTCCTCTGCACCACATGTAATGATTTCTAATTGAGCCTTAATTACACAATCACATACAACTTCTTCCATTAGACCTCTGCCTTGTTCATTGAACAGATTGGATAACATTCAATTAATGAGCAGCTATTCAATATCTTGTATTCTTCTCATTGCTCAATGTATGGTCCTGTGCCTTCAACTGCTGATTGCTATTCATCCCTTGCTCAGAATACATAATTACTCATTTCTGACGGAGCTTTTCTGTGGTGCTCATCACTATAATATCTAAGTGCTTCACAAACATTGTTTAATTTATCCTTGAAATGCAAGATAAGATGAGTGGTTATTACCCTTGTTTTACAGTCGAGGAGCTAAGACACAGATGAAGCTCAGACATACCCACTGATTTAGGGCTCATGATTTATGATATTTAGAATCTCAGGGGGCAGAAGTACTTGGCCTTTTCTAATGCTTGGTATGTTCAAAGTGCAATTCCCATTGATTTTACTTGCAGCTACGATCGCTTAAACCACTGCAAATCAGACTCTCGATCTCAAGTTGAATATTCAGGAAACAAGGAGGGTAATTCTTGCTTATTATTATAAAGTAAGTCCATGGAAAAGGAGGTGCAGTCCTGTTCTCCAGGATGCAGTTCAACTGCCTCAGGCATTGACTTTCTCTCTCTCTCTTTCTTCTTTAAATATCTATAATCCTTTATGTACTTCTTTTTTTTTTCCAGTAGTATGTGAATGTGAACTCCAAGGATAAGAGTCCTGATTCATCCTGTATCGCCATCGATACTGTCCCCAGGATAAGATAAAGGTCTGGCAAGGTGGGACTGGGGGTTTAGAAGTAAGACGCAAATGCAGTTAGAGACTTCTGTTAACCTGTTGTGAAGATCAGAATTCAGGGTTTGAGGTGCTGGGAAGTCTGAGACTTCTTAACCTGTTCAGTGACAGCAACCAGAGGAGATTCCTAGGTGGTGGTCATGCGCAGGAAATACTGATGATGGTGGCACTTCCTAAATAGTGACAAGCGGCCTCAACATCTTAGGAGCTGTGCCTAAACCATTTGACTGCAGTGAATTTGGGAAGGCTGTAATCCAGCTTCTCTAGTACATACTGATACTTGCATTAAAGAGAGTTTATGTTATGGATCCTCAAATTCGTCCTTTCTTACCTTTGTTCACACAATACATCCCAACATGGTTAACATTTCGGTCAACCTTTACACTGTATAATTCTTCTGCACAGGTTACTGAAACGCATCATTATGGTGTGATTCATTTACCATCTTTTCTGAATATGCTGCAGATGTTTTGCAGTATACATTTTAGAAGCTACACTTTTCTTCCTGTTGTTTTGTTTCAAGCTTCCTCGGGTAAAACTTCATCTATAGCATTTCTTCGGTTATAGCATTTCTTTGGTTATAGCATTTTTTTGGTATGGAAGATATGCCTTAATCACTTCATGCCTTTAGGTCTATCAAAAGCTGTGCTAATGTGCATATAGTGTATGAAAAGCGCACCATTTTGCGTGGATTAACTTTGTCCAAGTGAGAGAGTAGTCACGGAATTGCTAGATTGAAGAGACCTCTGGAGATTATCTAATCCAACCCTCCTGCTCAGAGCAGCTGGCTCAGCTTTGTATCCAGGTGGGTCCATCTACATATTTTCTTCAGCGGTACACCAGATGACCAGTAAGAAGAGCAGAAATCTGTAATGGAATTACTGGTTTAAGCAGTAGGTTTTTATGTTTCTTGAAACTACTCAATGCCTCGTACCTGAAAAAGAATATCTGAAGAAATTCAAAAGGACTAAATAAATGCCTCAGAAAATAAATGTGAAAGGTTATATTTTAGGAGTTTATTCTAGAGATTTAGAACGTAGGCTGACTTTCAAGTCACAGGGTGAGAAAAATACCAAAATGGAAATACCCTCTCTGGAATAGAAAGACAGATGCATTATTTTAAAACACAATGTGATGTCTCTAAAACAGAAAACCAGTATTATACTGGTTTAGATGAAAATTGGGTTTCTTTGAAACTTTTGGTACCATTCTTGTAAGATGCCAAGAAAAGGCTTTCCCATTTGTGTGCTACTGGCTATTCTGCTAAATAGAGTATTTTGAATACTGTGTAATCCAATACACAGTTTCACACCTTTTCCAGAAAAGGTGTCATTACTATCAGTGTTAATGCAGTTGTAGCAGATTTCTACATCTTGTCTCACTTGCCTTTAGTTCTTTTTGATTCTTGCTGAAAACTGTATCCAGAATAGTGGATTTTTTTCCACTCATTTCCTGTTCATGGCATGTTTGCATTCATTTGGGCTACTACCAGGCATAAGAACTAGGGCGTAGTTCTCTCATTTGTACCTGCCTATTTATTTTACTTCATCTGGAAATTGCTTTATGTTTCACTCTACTACAGAAAAGGACTGGACTTGAAGTTTCGTACTCCCTGTTGCAAAGCCCCCTCCCTCGTTTCTTTACATGTAACAAGTAACTAATGTGACTGGTGTAGTGGAAGCAGACATATGGCAAATGGTCCTCACAACGTCAGAACAGTGATGCTTATTACAGAGCAGGCTGATGGATGGTATTAAAAAAGGTAATGTTACTTTCTTAGGGAGAGACTGTATGATACTGTGTGTGGGAACAGATCAGAACAACTGAGCTGTAACTTTCTAACAGGAGCAATTTAAGCTGCAGTTTGAAGGTTTACAACCTTTTGTGTTCTCTGCACAAGTAAGTACTCTGTGAAGCCTTTTCTTGATTAGGCTAGGGCAACACTTTTAATTTAAAGCTAATGCCTATGGGGAAGAAGAGCAATAGCCCTGTACTTTGAAAACTTAGGCATTTATGCAAGTTTTCTATAAACATTTTAGGAATCTAACTATATTATTCCATTTCTGAAAGGACATTTTTTGTCTAGAGTATTTGGCTGTAGATGAGTATTATTATATGTATTTTCAGAGACTTGTGCTCTAATTTTTTTCCTAAGAATAATTATATATTTGGAGCTAAGCATTCAATTATTTATTCATCCATTTTCACCACGTGGACTTAGCAAATGGACTTGTGTTAGCCTATACACCATATCATGCATGCAAATTCCACCCTTAACAATACTGCTTGAAATTATGTAAGTGATAGGTGCTAATTTTCTCTGATACAACAGAATGATAATGATGGACTATTGGGAAAAAATAATAAGTACTTCTTAGCTTGTGTGCACTGGCATACTATTCATAAAATTTAAAAAGGGAATGAAAAGACACTAACCTATTTAAAAATGCTGTCTTTTACTTGCAGTCTTTTTAGTAATAACAGGAAGACAGTATTCCTACAGTGATGGAACCATATTCGTGAAGGAAACTATCAGGTCACACATTCATTTGTTTGGAGGGAGGGTGGTTGTTAATGACTTCGCATGCAAGGTACACGTAGTCAGGCAGCTCAGTTCTGATACTCAAGTGGTTTATAGAGCCCTGAGAACTACAAGTGATATTTCATATCCTCATACTTCTGCAGTGTCATCATGCAGGTACTCTGTGCTGAATGTAGGGCAGCAGGCAGTCTGTCAAGTGCAGTAGATACATGTATATTTTTAATACAGCAGCATTGCATACAGCTTTATGAAATGAAGGTGTTGGAAAACAGTGCAACCACTTGGATGCAATGTTCACACCCCTTGTTTCGCTTCTGTTTTGTGAAGGAATCCACTGCCACGTAAGAAGTTTAGAAAGAATACCTACCAATTATTCCATATTAATTATTCATTTAAAAGAAGGAAGAGGAAATATGACAAGGATGAGATCTTTCACTGACTGTTGAATAATAGAAGATCATTCATGGAAAGCTTATGAAAAAGCGAAGGACATAAAAGCACAAGCAAAACGTATGTGCTCAAGTGTTCTGGTATAAGACAGAGCAGGGTTGAACAGCAGAGGTTTCTCGAATGGAATTTGGGTACATTTGCTTACTTGAGCATCCCTTTTTCCGTAGAGTTAATAAATGTTCCAGAAATAGAGAACTGAAGGACAGTATCGTCTTTCTGACTTTCATTTCAGTCCTCTATTGCCATTCTCACACTTAATATATTTTCTATTACAATTCCACGAAGAACAGGAGAAAGTCCTTGTTACTGTCACCATTCTCTGTGTCCTTGAAGCCTTCAATAACAAGCTCACAATGCAAGAACAATAAGTCACCAAGAAAAAAAAGAGGGAGATGCTACATGTGCTTCTATAAGTAAGGGTGCCCACTTAGATTCAGCAGGCAAAGACAGGTCTGAAGTATTGCCATATAGTGTGGGTAGGGGTAATCCAGATTCCAGTATGCATGTACATTATGTAGATTACGCAATCCATAATCAAAAGTCAGTATGCATGTGAATTTCTTAGATGTCTCACTTGAAGTGAAGATTGTCAACTGAAGAAGTGAGGGAAATCTTTAGAATTAAACTATTTCCATCCAGATGTGGGACAAACTAAGATTTCAGCTGAAACAGAGGTTTAAAAAGAGGGGGGAGAAGGGCCTCTGGTGTCCAGGAAGGGTCACAGAGCAGGCCAAGGTAAAAACATTTCTCCCATTCCAGGCAGGGAGGTAACATCTTAAAGTTACCAAGACTAATAAAGGAAGATTAAATTTAAAGTGGGACGAGGATACTTGTTCAGAAAAAAATGCCGGTGGTCAGGTCTGTCCTGTCTTTGTCATAGGATGAGGTGGCACATGCTTGACTTTTGTAAGGAAAAGGTTCTTCACTGTGAGGGTGGTGAGGCACTGGAACAGGTTGCCCGAAGAAGTTGTAAATGCTCCATCCCTGGCAGTGTTCAAGGCCTGTGGCAGGGGAGTTGGAACTAGATGATCTTAAGGTCCTTTCAACCCTAACTATTGCATGATTCTATCTATTTCTCCTGTGCTTTTACTATGCGCATTGTGTGGTTCCTCATCTCTCTGGGTTTGATAGGAGAATGGTTTACAAACAGCAAACCCATTTGAGAACATGAGGAATATGTGTGATAATCCAGGCGCTGCCAAAATTCAGTCTAAGGGACACAGGGGGTCATGTGGCTGAGTCTGTAAAGGGGTAAGATAGCAAACCTGTCTGCAGAGGAGGGCAGTCAAAAAGGATTTTGGGGGTAGGGGTCTAAACAGGGTCAGCAATGCAACAGCTATTCTGTAGCACATTCGAGTAGACTGCTCATGAACTTGGTGATAGCTGAAGTTAGTCTGTTGCTTTCCTTTCTTTCTTAAAGATGTAGACTTCTCAGTTTGTATGTGCAGTGCAGGTATTATGTTTATTTACCATTTGGCCAAATTTACTGTATGTTTTCATTTTCATTAATCAGCCTGTCAGGGTGAATTTTTTTCCTTTTTCATTTTTTTTCCCCCATGGTATATGAGCATACCTGTACCTTTTGTTTCCTGGGAACCCTTGACCCTCGGCAGAACCATGGCTTCTCAGTGCTTGATTAGCTGGGTTAATTTCATTTTGTCCAACTATAACTAATGGCCATTTGAAACTGCCAGAAGCCTGCTGTGGGTTTCTCCTCGTGCCTGACCGTATTTGTGAGCAGTGCATTAATCAGCACTCTCTGTCACACTTTATTGCTTAATGATGAGGGTTAACTGACCACTTCCTAGTAATAATGAAAAAGAGGTCAGCAATCACTGACTGAGCAAAGAGAGGATCTCTTCTGACTTCTGCTTTTACTCCTTCATCCTCAGGCAGCAACAAATGTGTCCACTCCACCACTTAAACATGAACACTTATCTCTAAAGTTCATCTTAATTATAGATCAATCTATGTCACATGTTTACCCAATCGAAACAATCAAAACCACTGAGCCAGTTACCTAATTAAAGTCGATGCAGTTGTATGTGTGGGAAAACATGGTTCGATTTAGCAAAGCCTCTTTCAGGAAGTGTGTAGCTACAGCCATAATGTAACGTGCGGATGCAGCGCTGGACCTCCCTAGCCCAAACCTTTTTAGGATGGTTCAGCAATCCATGTCCTTTCCAAGCGTCGTAGTTGCACTGGCACCCAGCTCCAACTGCCTTACAGCGGCCACTGCCTCACATGGAGACCAGTACCCCAAACAGGGGGGTGTCAGCTTCCTTGGAAAGCAGTTTCTCTCAAAAATGCTACAAGCTTAGAAAAATGGAGTTGTGGGAGTGACGGGTCAGGCTCGATGCATTTGTAGACTTCTAATATTTTTTGCCTTACTTTGGCTTCAGTTTCCAGTTTGTGGAGATGGTTGTGCCATCTTCTAGGGGAATTGAGTCTTGGGTTTCTTGTATTCAGCCTAACAGTATAGAGAGAAATATTCTGTTGACTTTCTGCCCCCAAATAATTTTCTTCCCATCTGCTTCTCTTTATCCAGTTACCACACATCTGCGTCCCCTGCCCCTTCTGCTTCTGGCCAGCACTCACCTCTAGACCTTTTGTTTCTTCCTTTAGTTACTGACTTCTGAGCTATCAGACTCTCATGACCATTTCTCCTCTTCCCCAGCTCCTCCAATATCATATTACTGACATCTGCTTTCCTTCCCCCAATGCTTTTTTGGGGCGCCTTTCTCCTTCCAAGTCTACTATCTCCGCAGACTCCTGTCCTCTCTCTTCATTAAGCTCCTGGTGTTTCCTTTGCTCTTTCAACCTATGCCTTGTTCCTCTTACCTCTAAGCTCTTGCCTTGCTGCGTCTAGAGAGCGGGATGGGGATTTTTTGCATGGAGTCACTGTGCCAGAGCACCTGCAGGCACATGGAAGAGATGGTTGGAGCACAAGCTCAGCTCAGACCCTCTGCCCTGGTCCACGCTCTTAGCAGAAGGGAACTTTGGAGGTTGGCAGCCAACCTCTACCAAAACCTTTGCAAATCATATCACGTACAAACTGCAACTTTTCAGTGTTTTATACCGTGATCCGTTATAATTTTAAGTGATAATGTATGAGATGGCAAAAGGCACATCTGTGGTATCAGAGCAGTGATGCTTCAAAGGGTCTGTCTCAAAGTGTGAAGGCTCTTGAGCTTCTCAAATACGTCTGTGAAAAATGTAGCATGGGGGAAAACCAACATGTTTCTCCCTACCCTTATTCACAAACTTACTTTGCACTAAGCTTAGTACTTCTAGCTGATACATTCTTACACTTGCAAAATAAAATTCAGCCTGAGGCAGACATCCAGCATGGAAAATTTCAGCCCTAACTGCTAATGTGTGGTAAAGTTATAAGCAATAGAAAATGAGGTCTTAAAATGAGAAGTGTCAGGCAACTTTAACTATATGTAGTCCTACAAGTTCCACTGGTGATAATCTGGGTTTTGACAGATTTCATCCAATTTGCAGATTCATTTTTACATACACTATATGAAAAAAGGGACAAGAAGGGCTCTCGGGCTTACAGATACCACCTTGTAAGTAGTGAAAGCAATGATCAACCGTGCAGTCATTTTACCTTCTGCCAAACTTTAAAACTGTACTGCAGAAAGTCCATAAAAAAATCGTGATATAAAATCAAGGCACTGATGCAGCGAAGCCGAGACCTGTTGACTTTGTGCCAGTTCTCCTCTCAGGCTCATAAATCTAAATGTAGGTTGCAGGTAAACGTAGAAGTCTAAAAATATTTGCAGAAATTGTAACATAAAGCTTGCATTACTTGCATAAACAAAAGCCTAGGCTAGCATGCTATTCAGATATGCATATCCAACAGAATTTTAGGCATAAATGCTGACTTTCCAGTAAATGCTGCAGACTTCTGTCGCGTTCCAGGTCTCCCCCTTGTGTAGGGTTGTGTTGGATATTTTTTTCCCCCATTTAGGAGCTAAAACTCTATCCAGGTTATTTCTCCAGATTGGAACTATGAACTTTGCTTGTTTGGAGCATCAAGACGTGTTTTTAAGCCCAAGCCCGGTGAAGAGGTTTGGGAAGGAAGGTGAGGGCACATGATTACCTTTCAAATAACATTTCTGGGAGGCCTCACCTGTTGGAAGAGGGGCTGGGGAATCCTACATGCCCAAACATGGCTATTGGCCTGGAATGTTGTTTGGGGATTATATAGCAAGCTGCACCCCAGCAGGCTTGTTTGCAGGCTGCCTGCAGCTGGGCTTTGCTTTCCTTGTTGTTTGGGTTTTTTTGGTTTTGTTTTTTTTGGTTTTTTTAGGTGTTTTTGTTTGTTAGTTGTTGTTTTCAAGATTGCATGCCAAACCTGTTTGAATGGTAATCACCCATTCCCTAGACCAGATTCTGACAGTGTCTACATGACTTTTAAAGTGTCTTCTAGTAGAGCCCTGCTGACAGCTCAACAGTTACATAAAATGCTGTCTTCCTGAAAATCACTTCCCAGCAATGTTGGTGCACGAGGAGCTAGGAGAATCCAGTTACTTTCCTGCTGGGATATAATTTGTCATTTTTTAGAGCCGTTCCTCCTGACTTACACAGTCCGGGGTAAAAAGTTCTTGTTTAGTCAGGTCTCTTTACCTGGGCAGGATAACTTGGTGCTATATGTTTATGGCAAAGACATATGTTTATGGCAAAGACTGCAAAGACTTGTTACATGGGTAACGCACTTTATTTTTAATAGTCCTGTTGTCTCACGGAAAATAAACTTTAGATGTAAATAACTCTTCCCAGTAGCAGCAATAACCTGAAATTTCAAGCAAAATAATCTGTTTTTTATGATAGCTCAGTTAGTCATAATTCATTCCTGGGAGGATTTCACTGATATGTAGCCTTATTTTTTTTCCTTATTTAATCTTGTTCTCTTCATCAGGTCATAATCTTTGTGTACTCTTTATTCTTAAAACTAGGCACGTGCTTAAGTGCCCAAGGCGAAAGGGCTTACGGCACGTGACTGGAGACTTGAACTAGGCTGTTATCATTTCCCGTCTCTAATTATCAGAGAAGTTACAGGCGGGTAAAGGGCTACTTTAAATTTTCTTGGTAAATCACTCCCTCCGGCTTCTAATCATTTCCGTTCCACTTCTCTGGACTTCCTCCAGTTTGTTTATATCTTCCAGTAATGAAGTGCCTGAACTGCATACAATATTCCAGGTGTGGCTGCAAAAGAAATGCATAAAGAGAGAGCACTGCCATGCCAACCTGCTCTGCTGTGTAATGCTCCTACAGAAAGAGCCAGAGGTGTTACTGGCGCTTAGTTCTCCTCTGCCGCATTGCTTCTTACATCCAGGTTATCTTCTTATTCCTAGGTTGCCTTTCGATGTTGAAGCTTTCCAAATTCTGCTTTGTTATTTTGCTTTGCTGTTAACTCTTTATTTTGGATTACTCCCTTGGTACGTGCTGCAGCATTTTTCCAACTGCAGTTTTATTGCCTGTTTCCTGTCTTTGCTTCTAATTTCTCTACACCCTTTTGTATTATTTTTCTATCCACACTTATGCTGACAACGCCTCCTCCATTCTTCCTACTTCCAATGAAAAGATCAAAATAAGCAGTAGTTTTTCTGGTACTCCACTGGGTATCTTCCCACTGTGATAAACTGCATTTGGCAGTGGCTTATCTTCAGTAGGAATTTGCCATAGAAAATCTTAATGGCAGAATTGGTATAGGGTCTTTTCATCAAGTAAATCTTGCCAACCAATAGCAAGTGACTGGATTCTAGATTTCTTGCTTACTGTATAAAGAGTTTTTTCAGGTGAGGAATAGGAGAGAAAAGTTAGCCGATGAGAAATGTAGTGGATAAAATGAATTCAGTGTTGTGCATCAGTGAATAATAGAATACATTTCCTGCAGGAGTGCATCTCCAACAGTATTTCTGTATCTGTGTACTTCACCCTTTAAGTATTCCTGATCTGCTGGGTGGCTCAGCATCTTCAGGGACCATTACTTTGGGAATAGGAGGGTTAAGGATGCTCCTAGAGGCAGCAGGAGTATGCTGTGCCTGGGAGGGAACTGATGACCAGCAATATTTTTTTTCAGCAAATAAATAGTGGATTTTTTACACTTAGAGCCTGATTCCCCCTTTTACTTGGTGTAGACATCTAAACTTGGATAAAATAGAGGTAAAGCACTGTCACTTCTATCCTGCAGTCTTCTACTTGCTTTGTACCAGGTATAAGTGGCTTTGTACTCTTGGACTAGTTTCAGCTTTGCCTTGCCAAAGACTCTAATGCAGAAGAAAGCATAGACCTTCAAGAAGTCCAAGAAAGCCCATGGGGACAATGGTGTGCCTCTTGCAGAGGTCAGAGAAGCATTACGAAGGTGTCATGTGGTCATACTTTCTCCCCACCATGACCTACACTCCCCACTTTCCAGCTTTTCTTCTTCCTCCTGCAATTCATGCCATCTGTGCTTCTACAGTATTTTGAGGTTTATTCTCTTAGCATTTCTTGCTAAGTTATGGAGCTGATGGGTAAGCTTAGGGGGGCTGTAATGGCAGGGCAAGTCAGGCTCCAGTTATCTTTTCATAGCATCTATTACCTTTCAAAATTAGTTCATTTCTGCACTTCGTCTTGTGTTACAACTGCTTTAATTTTGGTTTTCTGGTTAACTAAAAGTCAGTCTTTCTCTTTGGAAAACCCCGAAACCCAACAATGAATCTTTCCACATAACTTCTTAATTATTTCTGCATGTGAGTTTTGGCTGTGCTCCAACTTTGAAATCATTATGCTGCTTCAGAGTGTAAATAAGTGGGACTGGATTAATAAATTGTATGAAACATGGTGCCACACTTCATTATAATCCACTTATCAAAGTGGAAAAACCTTTTAGTACATAAAGTGCATCTGCTTTTAATTTTCATTTTGATCTTTTCTTTGTGTGTTTTCAGACACGAGTGTACCTTTTCAGGGAGGCTTTTAATGCTGGTGCCTGGCAGTTTCAAAGTTGCTTCTGAAGATGGCAAAGCAGAGCTAGGAAGTTTGGGCTGTGTTAGGAAAAGCGTAGGACTGGATTATCCTCTCATAATTATAAGTTGGGGTGCACTACATCACATTGAAATCTGTCATAAGTAGAAGGCAGATCAGGTTTTTGATGTCAGTGACCTTTTTAAAATTTTCATTTTCATAATTCAGATTTTATTTATCACTTTTGACTTAGAAAATGTGTTTCAGACAAGTGAAATTTTGCCTTTAGTCACTATCATTTTTCAAAGATAAACTAATTGCTTTTGATGCCAGGAGTGAAGCCACCATTTATGCAATACAAAAATAGGTTGTCAACTATGCGAAACTGAGGTTAAACTTGTACGATGGCTTAACGTTAAATGACCACCACCCTCAATCAGCCGTTTGATCACTGACCTCTCTTGCAGGCTTTAGATCTGCTCACTGTTACTGAAGGGATTGGGCTTTGGCAATGGCTAACTTCTGTCACTTTAATGAGAAAATTGCTGCATTTTCTGAAGGTTAACCCAAAGGATTTTTCTGGTGGTCTTATGCTTTTTGGACAATGACGTTTCAGTTCACATGAGTTTGTATTAAATAGCTACTTGAGGAAACTAAAATTAATTCAATCTGCTTAGTACTACCAGAATTTTAATTACGAAAATTGAATTAGAACTGTAAAAAAATCTGTGTTCAAACATGCCCCTTGTGAAGTTAAATGTGAATAGACCGAGGAGTTTTTTATTTGTTTTTTCTTAAATGTATTGAATGCAAGAGGTGAGGATACATACCATGAAGGAGCAGCTGCCCTAATCCAGGGGTGAATTCTGGATATAAATTATATAGTAGTTGGTCTTTAGTTTTCGCTGAGCAAAACAAATTTTGAAATAGAAGTTGTATCAATTAGGCAGAATGATCTTTGAAAGTAGAATGGAGTAGTTTGATTTATGCCTTGGTGATGTTGTATTTATGTCCCAAGATGACTTTTTTCCAGTTGTCCTAGGTCTCTTTTTTTCAGTTTTCTTTCAGGGGTCACCATCATTTGGGCTGAAATTTGACATACTTGTTTTTACCTAAATATCCATTCCCTGATAATGAAGGGAAGTCCTGATCCCTTCAAGATCTCACTCTGGCGTGTGAGTTACGTATCTGAAAAAATTTGCTATGCTTTAAAAGATGACTTTTTATTTTTTTTCCTTTTTTAAACCCCAATGGTAACTTTATAGGTGTTGAAAATGCCAGATGCAGATTGAGTCATCAGTGGCTTTAGTTGTTCAAGACCTAGCGTAATTCCATTGTGAAGGATCACTGCCTGATTTATTTCTCTGTCAAAGCAAATTGCAATTCCTAGTGCAAAGGTGCACTAACGAAGGCATGGGTCTGGTGCCCAGCACAACAGCTGTCACTGAAAGACAAGGTTCACTTTTGCCTTGAGGTCATCCTGGTGCTAGTGTCATGGCCAGAGATGCTGGATCCAGCACACCTAGATAAAGGGGGCCATGGGGCTGTCACTTGTGAGATGGTTTCCAGTAAAATTTGGGATAATTAGATGAAGCTTTGATTCATCAGTGGTTTTGCTGCGATGTGATACTTTACTCAGCCTCTTGAGGTTGGATGAGTAAGCAAAGGGTGAAGTAGCTGTTTTCAGAGGTGCAGGAGGATTGCCCTGTCCTATTCAGGGGTTTGTGAGGAAAGACTGTGGACAGAGCTACCTGACAAGCCTGGCCTGAATTCAGGGCATGGAGAGGGCTGGGACCCATGGCTCTGCATCCTGGAAATTCTGCACCCATTACAGGGGCATTGCTTGTAAAGATCCATTCATCCTTTCATTATAATCATGAAATCTTCAGCCATCCCCTCATCCTCTTTCTTCTGTGTTATTTCAGAATTACCTGGAATAACAGGGAGCTGAGATTCCTGATAAAAATAAATAAATAGAGAGGAAGAAAAAAGAAAAGAAATAGGCAGGCATATACATCTTTCAAAGGGTAAAATAGACTCCTTTTTAAAAAGCCGGCAAACAAATGCTGAAGACCTTCTGAGTTCGTTTTGGTGAGCGTCTGATGTTACTTCAGTCAACATTTCTGTGTTGGGGATCTCGAGAGATTCTGCTAAAAGGCTTTGCAATGGTATTCCTTGCAGCCTTTCAAATAAAATTATTACTGACCTGAGTTCCAGAGGAAAAGATTTGTCAATGTATGTGCTGACAATATTTTAAATTGTCACTATTATTTATAATAATATTCATCATTATGAATTTAGCATATTTCCAATCTGAGCTGTAGTAAACTGTACATGAAAAATGCAAGAGAAAAATATGCTTTGAAGATAATGTGTCATTCACGCAGAATAAAATTTATGATCTGCTGAGCATGCTAAATGCAAGAACACAACAGACTTGAACTTCAAAATGTTTGCAAAAACCAAAGGGTAGCTACTTAAAAAAAAAAAAAGTTAACAGAACATTCTCACTAAGATCAAGAGTTGGGAAAAGTTTTACTTTGTGAAACAAACTGCCTATTTTTCTAGTAATATCTTATATAAATAGCGTGCATCTCATTGAAGGAGTTTGCCCAGAATTGCAAATTATAAAATGGAGTTGCAAAACATGGAACTAATGCTCCGTAGCTTAATTTTTTCTGTCTGTCCTATGAGAACAGAACTTGTCTCTTAGTTTTCCTGTTCCATATTATTACTACAGAGACAGTTCAATACATGCCTGAATGTATCAGTAGGATGGTGGGACACACGAAGCTGTTTGAAATAGTGAATAGTGCTAACAGGTTTCAGCCCCGTATACGCTTACGAATACAAGCATTTTTATGGAGGTGAACATTTTCAGTAGAGTATTTACTGAAGGAGGATGGCTTGGGGAGCCATACAATCCAGCTAGAAATCCTTATATTACCAATTAGTGCTCCATATTCCAGAATACATCCTCACACCCTCTCAAACATTGCCTTCAATGAACTTGATATATCACATAAATTTTATATTACACAGTGTACTTCCTGAAATCCAGTTGTAGCAGTTGTGGAGCAAGATATACTACATCATGTAAGTAAATGTAGCAGAGCAGTTGACCACATTTATCAGTAAAAATGGAAGGCATTACAGTTGCAGTTCAAGATTTTTGTATGATGCTTATTTAAAAACTCTTTCCAGTCCTTCTAGGCTGTTTCTTGTACATTGAAATTTTCCACTAAAGTGCATTGAAATTTGTAGTATGTCAAGAATGCCTTATCAGATTTTTAGCATGGGAAAGCAGAAGTAGGTACCATGCATACAGCATGATCTCTTATAAATCTGTCCTATGTACTACTCTGCAGATAACAGCATCAAGAGACTTCAAAATTAGTCTTCAGTTAAAATTTAAACCAAAATTAAAATTTGGAAACTTGCTGTGAAAGAAAATGCTGTAAAATATTAGATGTCTGATTGTGTCAGAACAACATCCTCTAAAGCTCTAATGCTCACTCTTTATATTACTGTATCCATTATAATCTAAGATCAAAAGCAATTGAACTGAAAACTAGTTTCAAAACAGAAACAAAACCAGGATTGTTTTAGTGTTTGCAGATATTTCTCCTTGGTTTTCCTCCTAAACAGATTTCCAGTGCTGTGTGGTTTCACCAAATTGGAAATGTTTGCAAAGATCAGATGCTTTTCCTATTCCTTTTCTGTGCTATCTGGTATCATTCAGCATTTCTTTGGCCACATGTAAAGCGAATTACTGCATAGTCATGTGGCCATCTTTAGACTTCCAACATGCTGAACCAAAAGCTTTCTGAGCTCGTCTAGATATCTGGAGGCCCCGGCTGTTCTCTGTGACCGACTGTTGATGTGGCTCTTTGGTACGAACTCTGTCTCCTGTGGAGATGACAGTGGGAGCCCTGGGCATGGTTTCAGAACCAGTTTGGGGCATATCTTGTGTTGAGGGCTTTGTCCCTGTGGATAATGGCACAACTGGAGCATGAGGCACAGGCTTGGAGAAGCTTTCAGAATTCTGCAGCAAGTTTTAAGCACAGCAGAAGAAAATGCGCACATGTCTCAAGTATGAGATACGTATATTTTCTTGCTCACTTGTCTCACTGTTGTTAATAGGTTTCATCCCTGCTGGATGGTTTCTCCTGTAGAAAATAGTAACCTCTTTTGGGCTACATCCCATGCTCCCCTGCCAAATTTCCTCTCTCTCCTTGATCCCTCTCATCGGTGCCCTTTCAGTCTGCTTAAAATAGTGAGAGAGAACCATTTTTATAACTTCTCATCTCCTTTGCCAGGATCACCAGACTGTACCAATTGTTTTTCTCAGCCCAGTGTGAAAGCAAAATTCCTGGGAACGGTGAAGGAGCAGGAGACAGTCTCCACGTTGAAATCAGCAGAGCACTGGAGTCTGTGTTTTTAGATGTGTATACGGAGTGCATAACAGTATGGCAATTTGAAAACATTCACTTATAAAGGGGACACAGCCTTTCCTGCTCCTATTCCAGAAATAAGGGGCATCAGCTTTGTATCTGTAGTCAAAGTTGGAGGAAGCGCTGCTAGTTCATCTCTGCCTTCAAACTTTGGCTTTCTGGAGGAAACAAATGCAATAGTTAATGTGCAGAGCATTAAGTCATTGTTCATGACTTAATCACTGCCTAAGGACAACCTGCAGCTCGTTCTCTGGGATACTGAGTAAGACTCGGTAGCATATTTCAGATTAGACAGAGGAAGAAGATCGGGTGATCACAGGCCAACACGCTGGCTTTGAGAATGTTCTTGTCAACACTGTTTAATTATAACATGTTAAATAGCAGTTAAACACAAAGCTTAAAACACATAGAAAATTTAGAAAAACACTGTGTTGCGGAAGTTTGTTGATTATCCTCGCTATTTGAGCACCAGCTGATGTGCCTGTGCTTTTCAAAGAGCCCTAGCTGGGTTTTGTAGACCCTGCAGATAATGATGCTGTTGAGATTATGGTTTTATGCATGTCCCAGGTAGTTTTAATATACTTTGCTTGGGTATATGAAACGGGCTGTAGCCACACCTTTGACTGCAGTGTAAATGTGCCCTGTGAAATCACCAGTTACATGCTGAATGAAGGAAATAATACACTGATAAATAAGAAGACTGAAGAAAGCGTTGTGGGACAGGGGAGAGGTAAAAGACTGAAGATGAAAGTAGGTAAAGGAGAAGGTTAGAAAATAAAATTTACTGAAGGAAAGAAAAGGGAGGAGGGAGTAGAAAGTAAGAAGACTTACAAAAATATTGTAAAAATGGTAGGTTAATCCAGTAATATAAAAAGGCAGAGAAACTGAAAGATGGCTAGGGATCTAGAAGCAGCAGAAGGTAATTGGGAATGAGAAGCAAGCAGAAAATATCCCAGATGAGGTGAATATTTTGCCAAAATCAAGACAAATTTTAATTAGGTCTCTAATTTATCATGAAGGAAGGAAAGCTCTAAATTCTTGCTTCAGAGAAGGATTTAGACTATTGCCTATGCTATAGGCACACTCTTTAATAATGTTAATAGATTGATATTGTCTTGAGCAATTAGCAGATAGTCTTTGTCTGCATCCAAAAAGTACGTTGTCTGAGAATGATACAGTCAGATGAGTAAAGCTGTGGAGTAATAAGGGAGATAAACCCTGAAGTCAGACTGAATTTTGGAAACCACGAGGTTCAATATCTAAAATATAGACACCGAGCATTCACTATATAAAATAAAGGGGCAATATTTGTATCCAAGTTCTGTCCCTTGTCTGTGGCATTTATAAGCTTATTCTGCATCACACACAAATCTCATCATGAGGAATTGAGTTTATTAGTTTACTGTGGTCAGACTGGACTGGTTTAAACAGAGCTGAGGAAGTTAATTATCGAATGTCTCAGGTGGGTCTATCAATAAGTAACTAGTTATGGAGAGAGGGACTGGCCATGGCAGCAGCCTTTGGAGCTGCGGCAGGGGGACGGGTCCTGCCGTTGCATGTGGATGGCCGGCTGGGAGGGACTGCCCTAATCTGTTTCCCAGGTTGTTCGAACCAGTTCAAGAGCAGTAAAACAAGGTTATGTAATTGACATGTGATGTAGCCTAAAATAGTGACTGCAAACATAGGCTGCTGTTGCTGGGCAGTTGTCAACTGCTTAAAAAAAAAAAAAAAAAAGCCTTCCACTGTCTAACAAATGGACCTTTTAAATGAAAATGCAGTTTTGATTTCCATTGAATGGAGGGTATTTTCCTTTTTATTAAACTGCGAGAAATAGAGGCTCTGTGAAAACTGAAATTTGGAAAGAGATTCATCATCGTACTTATCGTGACGATTTATTTGCAAGTATCTACCTACTGCAGATGGTGAAATAGAAACCTCAGGTATATGCAGTTTGTTTCTTGATAGTGTTGATACAACTCCTGTCAAACAGAAAATCCTTTATGTGGAGAATCATTGTGACAATCTTAGCAGTAATTTTATTTACATGCTGGCCGTTAAAAGGTAGAAATAGTTTATTTTTATTAATTAAAAGAGCTTATCTGGATTGCAGAGATAACATCAGTTTCACAAAATCTGTGAATGTTTCAGAGCTGGATGAAAGGAATGCATCACATAGCTCAGTGAGCACAAAGGAGAGGTTAGGATGTGCAGGTTATCTGATTTCTTGCTGTAGGAAGCAAAGCCCTTCATTAGGGCTGTATCAGAAAGCAGAAAAACCTGGTGTTCTCTTTGCTGACCAGATACTCTTGAGGTGAGAGGCCTCCCTTAGAAAATCCTGATGATTTTCTGCAGCCTTTCTTTGCCTTTCCTTCAGGAGGGAAGGTCTCTAAGACAGGTCAGAAGGGTTGCAGGGGCTGGGCTCATGCAATCTGACAGTCTGTTGTGTAAAGGGAAGGGACTGAGTTGGGCAGTAAATAACATTTATGGAATTGAGGGAAATCCAGTGTAGAATTACAGACATTCAACACACCCTCCCCACCACCACCATTCACTAGTGTTATCAGGAGTAACTTCAGTAAATTCGGTGGTTATGCTGGTAAATACTGATAGGAGCAACGGAGGATCTTTGGAGGACATCTGGGCACTAAGGTAGTAGTGTTTAACATTTATACATGCCTACTTGCACAGGTGCCAGTAGGTACTCCAGGCTGTAAGACTTTTACACTTATCATTGTTATCATGGAGGTAATCTTCCCACATGGGAAATATGGTGAAATCTAAGCCCTTATTCCAGTCCAGAATCTGCAAAAGGCCAGGTTGGATGGGTCTTTAAGTAACCTTGTCTAGAGGAAGGTGTCCCTGCCCATGGCAGGGGGGTTGGAACTAGATGATCTTTAAGGTCCCTTCCAACCCAAACCATTCTATGAGTCTGTGAAAAGGATCCAAGCTCCGACATGCAGATCTGCAAATCAGGGCTGGAAGTGGCTTTCAGCTCATCTCTCTGCAAACCCTGAAAGAAGGCTTGGCTGTTCTGGCAACCTGCAGGGAGAAGACAACTTTGTCTGCAATTTTATGAGTCAAAGTAATAATTCTCATTGTGGAGGAAGAAGGAAAGTTTGGGCATTTTGCATGCATTCTGATCTGCTTCAGTGTGATGCTATTTTAAACGTTGAGGGTTTTTCAGACTACTTCTTTGTTTGGTCCTTAGCTGCACTGCCACTCCTGTTTTCTCACTTTCCTGTCCTTTTGCAAGGCCTCATGAATCATGTCTTTGTCTTGGGACCCAAAGCATGCTCTACTTTCAGACATTATACCTGGACTGGCTTTTGGACTTTTCCCTTACCTTTCCCAGAAGATGTTGCAGTGGGTATGTAGTTCTAGCAGAGGGGAAAAAAGAGTTGGCTTCCCAGGTAAAAGCAGGAGAGAACATGGAAGGCAGCAGTGCCGCAGGAGAGGAGTTGGGCGTTAGTGGCACACAAGCAAGCATGAGTCAACAACCTAATGCCATTGCCAAAAGCCAGCTCTGGTCCAGGATTATATTAGCAGGGTTGTTGTGTGCAAGCTGCAGGAAGTAACCATTTTATTGGCCTTAGTGATGGTGAAACTCAGCAAGAAAAATGCACCCAGTTTTGGGCACTCTGTTTTATGAAAGAAGCTGGAGGAGAATAAGAGGAATGACGACAGATTTAGGAAACATGACCTATGAGGAAAGATTGAGAGAGCTGCATTTGTTCAGTCTAGCAAAGAGATGGGGAACATAAATCTTTCAGTAGGCATGAGATTGCCGTAAGAAGGTGGCGATATATTACTCTGTATGTCTTAGTTTGCTAACATCTCTTTCAGTTGCAAAATATTCCCATTTGGGTTAAATGCAAAGGTAAAAACCACAGCTTCAAGGCTATCTAATCATAGCCCGATCACATGGCTTATGGGGAAGTTGGAGAACACCTTTCCTCAGAAGGTTTTGAGACAAATTTAGAGTAAGGGACAAAAAAAACCCCAAATCTGCCTGAATTGTTAGGCTAGTCTTATCATGCTTCCATGAGTGGGCTTGAATTAAACAGTCTTTGGATTCTGTTCCAGCACTACGCTACTTCTTTTCCTTACAAAATTTAACATTTGATCGTCGTAGTTGCTATTTTAACAAGAGAGCAGAAATGTAGAAGACTCATCAATGATTTGCAGTTCCTGACTTAGACTTCAAAAAACTGGGGAAAAAAGATAATTTTTAGGAGGAGGATAAAACGTGGAATATTTTAGAAATTTCTGTAATTTTGTACTTTTGCCTTAGACAGTAACAGAAATATTACTGACGTGAAATATCTACACCCCATTTCTACTGCAGCCTTACATGGCTGGAAGTATCATCGCCTCTCAAAGAGTGCAGCAGCACTCTGCACACATACAAAAAGCTCGTCTTAGCAAGTCAGTTTTTGGAACCAGTGACTCGGTCATTGTGCTGGAGTTTTAAACTGGGGAAAAGCACAACTTCTGCTGCAGCCTCACTTTGGCAGCAATTCATAGACCAAATAAGAACAGCTTTTTTCCCCTCCTTCCTTCACTGCTGAATTTGGCTTGTTCAAGAAAATGTAGGAAGAGGGAAGACTGAACTTCATGAGTACTTCGTTTTTGTTTTCTTTTGTAAGCCTATGAAAGCAGGGAATTAAAGAGTCTTTGCAGGTGAGAGAGTTGGGAATATTGAAGTGTTTTTGTGCATACATTTGGATGTGTCATTCTGCGGTATGTAGTGACACAATAACCTGGAAAGTGCAAACCCAAATATATCTATAGCTTTACTATGAATAGGACACATCTCTCTTTCTTCTTAGTGTGTAACTGTGTAGTACCTGTTACTTATTTATTTTGAGCAGGAAATTTTCCTGGCATCTTTCATAGCTCTGTATTTTAGATGGAACAGGAATTAGCTCATGCTAATGCACTTAATGATAGCATATGTAAAAATTACTTTCAACTTAATGCTTTTAGCACATGGGCGATGAGAATTCGATATCTACTCTGTCACTTTCCAGCCCACTTGTGAATGATTAAACTGGATAAAAAAATCCCAACTGGATTAAGCTAAACACAAACTACACAAGCAAATCAATACATATCTTGAAAGAGTTGGAGATCTCGCACCGCAAAAACATCAGCCTCTTTGCAGGATGGTCTTCAGCACCTCTTGAGATCCTGAAGAGCCTTGGAGGTCTTGAGAGTTGCATCAGTTTCAGATGTGTAGGTTTTTGTTTTGATTCTGAGGCTGATGGTCATGACTGGGGCTCACAATACACAGATGGAAGATACTGATTCATTACGACTGTCTTTGCTTTCCTAACTTATTTTATCAAATTGGTTTTATTTGAAACGTACCATATTTGATTGCATGAAAATCTGAAGATGATAAACTTTTTAACTGAAAAACTGTTCATTATTATTTCATAGCTGTACTGTACATAGAGGGTTTTCCTGAATGCTGATCTGTTCTGGTTTTTTAGGGTTTTCAAGTTACTTCCATTAATGTAAGCCTTAAGATGACTATGGTTATTTAATTTTATTTTTTTTAAACAAAAAAAATACAAGACGACATTTGCTTTTTGGAAAGACTTTTGCCTTGCTTACTAGAAAAACTACTTACAGATTTTGTACCATACGTTAGTATTCTGAGGTGCATGATTCAAAAATTGATGAACCTTTACTAAGTTATGTTTTCTGAAATCATTTGGTCTAGTAGATAGGCCAGGAAGTAATAATTGCAGGCTACCTAAATCATTTGAAGGGTGAGTTAGGGAAGTATTCTGCTATTGTGGGAATACTTCTTATGAAGTCACAGTATGACAGTGATTGAAACAAAAACATTTGCACAACTCTTAAGAATGTGACCCAAGTAATTATCCTGGAGTACATAAATGTTAACCTCTTTTTATTAAACCCATTAGGTTTTGAAACTAGTAGTGAAAAATGTTGACTTAACAGGTGTACAGTTTCGAAGAGTAAACTGCCTTCAGGGTAAGTCTGCAATGGGGTTCATTTTGCAGCATTAGAGCTGACTTGTCATATTAATAGCCTGCACCCGCCTGTGGCAGCCTAAAAATGGTATTGCAGTACTCTGTGATGTACAAAGGACATTGTATGAGCCCTGAGCAGTCGTACTTGCATTCCTAGCAGAAAAAACCCCATTTTTCCCCTCTCCCCACAAAAGGATACTAAACTAGTATTTTAACAACATTTAAACCATCTTTATATACTGTACATATACCATATAGAATTAAACACTTTTGTTTTCTACTTTGATTTTTTACTTTCATGCTGTCTACATGAAATTTCTTTAGATGTGCTCAATTTAGTACAGAGCAAAATTATAAATAGGAATCAAGTTGACTTTTCTCTTGAGTATCTGGTTTTTGTATTGATCACATCATAAACTAAGCATTGGGTGTTAGCAAGTCATTTGGTGATTAGCTGAGCATTTAATCTTTTTCTTGTTTAGCAGGCCTACTTAAAGACCAGCTGATAGATACTGGTGCCCTCACTATATTGTACAACTTGATTTTTATGCCTGACATAACTTTATGAGCTCATATCCATGAATTATTTTGCGTAGGTTTTGTTGTTTCGCATCTGTGTCGCAGTGCTAGGTAAGGTCTCTTAAGAAAAACCCTTATTCATCTATCTGCTTGTTTAAACATCTAAAGCATTACCTGAATGGTGATACCTTTGTGATACTACAGTAACATTTCTCTTACTCAAGTAAGATAGATTCTCTTTATATGAGATGCTCAGTGAAGACATGCAAGAAACAGCCCAAACTTCAGTTCACTGTCTAAATAGGTAACACTGGGTAAGGGTGTCACTGTCCCCTCAGTGACAACTGAAGGGAAGTCAGATGCAGAGATAGAAAATGATTTATCTGAGGTTTTAAGGCAGATTCCTGAAAGACCCCAAAACGAAAGCCAGGTCTTCTGTGCCCCATGAACATTCTTTGTCTTTTCCTGAGAAAACATGTTTGTTGTGGAAAATATTTTGGCAAACATATGTTATACCTCTTGTCCCACAGCAGCTCTGTCCCCTTACGGAGGCTGCATCTTTGCTATCGCTCCCTGCACACATCAGCCTCCTGCGTATTTCAGTGCAGCTCTGCTTTGGAGCCATGCCTGAGCTTCCCCTTTCCACCTACAGCTGATGCTTTCTTTGGTCATAGGCATCAACTTTAACATTATTGGTACAGCTCTTGGGTTTCGGCACATCTTGCCTGCTCCATTCATGACCTGCTTAGGAGTCTCTCTGCTTAGGTGCTGGCTGGTGTTACTGCATTTGCAATCAGAATTACTGTTTTTCTTCTACCTTGCATTTCAGACATCTTTGTTACAAACTGGTGTTTAGTAAATAGTTTCTTACCTTACATCTAAAATGCCTGTCCCTGAAGCTTGGTAGTTCTTACAGCACCCACTATGTAAGCCTGTAACACACTGTTGTATTTTACACAGAACTGGTTTTTTGAACTTTGCATGCTGGCAAATCCTGCAGCTTGCTTTAGAGTTTGTTGTACTTCTGTGTCCTCTCCTTCCACCCTTCTTCTAGAAATCCTCTGCATTGCTTTTGATTGCATCTATTGCAAACCATTTGTTCTGGCTGCCCCAGATCCCTGTGTGCCACCTCTGGATCAAGGCAGCTAAAATAATCTTCTTTCATGCTGCTCCATGGCTTCTTTTATTCTTCCACCTCAAATTCAAGCACTTTGAAAAGTCCATGTGGTGGTCTGCTCATCTGATATGCTGCATCTCTTTGCTCTACCTATGTTCCTCCCACAGAGCAAAGCGTCTTTTGAGTCTCCAAGTTGTTAAATGCCAGCCTATTTCCCTGGTTGCCATGTATTTCTCTTCTGCTAAATGTTGTGCATTAAATACCTGCTGTCTCCTCAGAAGTGCTTCTGTGGGGCTTTACAGGACTGAAATAATATGGTTGTGATTTATGGCTGTTTTGGTAAACCCTTCAGAAACCTTCTGCTGTACAGATAGTAACTGATTAAATCAGAAATCAAGTACTTAGTGAACTGGTTTAAGGGAATGGAGTATATTGGGAAACTTAACCTCTACTTTGTCTTTCTGCTTTAGATTATCAACTTCTTTAGCATGAGAATGGCCCCAGAACTAAGACTTGTCAGGCTGCTTTGTCATATGGCATGTGTAAGAAGATTTGAAAAAGCTCAAACAAATAGTTTGCTTTTTTGCAAAAAGAAAAATCCCAGTCTTGCCTAGAAAAAAGTAATGAGATCTCTCTTGTGAGTGACACACCAAAAGTCTTTCCCAAATTAAACAGAAGAGATGCTCATAGTAAGGCCCACGACAAGTCACCAAGATTACTGGGAAGGCTAAAGAATGGGAATGTCTGCACTGATAAGAAGCTCGAAATGACTGAAAAACAACAGAGAAGAACAAATTGGAATTATGTAAATACATCCTCTAATAATGCGTTTTGGTTTTGGTTCATTCAGGACAGCACAATTACCTGTGTGCGGGAAGGAATGACTGCATAATTGATAAGATTCGGAGGAAGAACTGCCCAGCCTGTCGATTACAGAAATGTCTGCAAGCTGGAATGAATTTAGGAGGTAAGCAGAATATTAATAGTTTGGTCTCCTAATTTGATTAGGCAAAACCATGGGAAATGTGCAGCCTTTTTGTAGTTCTGGCAGCTGTGTAATCTCGAAAGTTTAAGATAGAATTATCCTGAAGAAGTGCTTAATAGCTAATAAGCTCTTTTGTCATTCTAAATCAGGTTTTGGAGATACTTATTTTATAGCTCAGAAAAAGAAGTGAGTGTTTTATGATGACAGTAATTTTAGTGGAATTTCATATAGCTAAAAGTATTATGGTTTCAAGTATCACATACTCTCCTTTGTGATGAGCATTCTCTTAAATACTGGAAAACATTTTACACCATCATGAAAGCAAATCCACGTGTAGTGAACCTCTCCACTTTTTTGTTGCTTGTTCAACATTTATATTTATTTCTGCAACTGTATGGATATGCAGTAGTTTTGATAATGTTACTCCACTGCTCATATGCCACCAAAAAAAAGTAAAACCTTTCCTTAATTATTATCAACAGTATTTTGAAAACAGTATGATGGCAAAACTTACAGTAGAGATTTTTTCTGTTGTTTTAATTCTTCAATTGCAATGTCTGCACAATTCTGGCTGTGCTTCAGTGGGCATCTTGTTTCAAGTTATCACCTGAGCAAATTGAATTACAAATCGCTTTTTTTCCCACTACTTTTAGGTTTATTGTGTTGTCTGTGAATGGGGCTTTGGATGCTGCTGCAGGTCCTTTCCCTGATGCACAGAGTGACCCTTCCCTTATAGAGTGTTTTCACTGTTCCAGAAAATTATAGCACGGCCACATTAATTCCTCCAAATCATTTCTCAATTTGCTTTTTATCCTCCTGGACATATTCCCTCCTAGTAGCTTAATTTATATCTATAGACAGATTTAGCTGCTTGTCTTTCATAGGTTATATGTAAAATCCTGGTTCCTGCCTGCTGCCTGGTACCTTTTTCTAACTCCCAGATGTCTTTTTCTGTCTTGTCTCCTGGCAGAAATACTCAAGCAAAGAACTCCTTGCTTTTTTGGGGATGTTAGCCTTGTTAAGACCTCTTTCAACTCCTTTCCCTTCAAGTTGCCTTCTAGGCCCCTTGTTTCTGCTTCTCAAAAGAAAATGGGGCCAGACTCTGGCATGCTGGGTGCTGACAGCTTTCCCTTGATTTTGATCTGTGCTATTGATACGAGCAAGGAAAGCAGAACAGCACCTTTGTTTTGATGAAGTGGGAGCTCCATGGTACTAGCTCCTTCTTTCCAAAAAAAGGTGCTGAAAATGCATATGGAGCAGGAAGGCCAGATCCCTCGAGTACTGGAAATCTTGCTGCAGACCTCCAGCAGCTGGTGCAGGGCATCCTCTGTTGTCATGCCCTTCTAGACAGGCATGTGTGCTTAGCACTCCATCAGAATACAGGGCTGCCATCTGACTTGATAACCTTTTGAAACTGCAACATGTGACACTTTGCAATGTCATGAGTTCATCACTGCCATTTCCTAGTGTGTTTCAAAGGATGTGTTCACACAGTGTCGACTGCAGTGAAAAACAAGTGAGGGGGTAAACTTTGCTTGAGAGGGGTTGCTTTTTTTATTTAGACACATTGGCTGGAATGCTGTAAATGAGGAATGCATTGAAAATCTTCCCCTGTGTTGGAGCTGGGTTGTCTGCTGGAAATTGTAATTAGCGATCTGCATTTAATGACCTAGAAGGCCAAGTCTGCCTCCACAGTGTACAGCTGGTGTGCAGTTGAGCTTTGCTGTTTAGCTGTTCTGGTGATTTTCTTCATGTAGAGGAACTAAACTGAAATTCTCATTCCTGATTTGATCCATTTATGACATATAAACGAACTAAAACGGCATTAAAAAGTCCTTCCATTACAGCCATGAGTGACATAGTGGGGGTATAGCTCTGAATGTCAATGCAATGCATTACCTTCTGCATGGTCCAGGAGACAACAGCCAGGTTGGGGGCAGAGAAGAGGGCTGCCTGAGAGAGGTAAAGTGCCTGCTGCTCAGAAGCAGAGTTACTGTTTAGAGGGCTCAGAGGCCTGCCAAATTATGCTAACAGACCTTTCAGCCTTTGAGCCAGCCTAGGTCTGGCAAAAAATGTTGGTAGAAAGGCCATTTGCTGCTTAGGCCATTCTTCTTACCCGGTGGTGAGAATCATAGAATGGTTTGGGTTGGAAAGGACTTCTGCCGTGGGCAGAGACACCTTCTTCTAGACCAGGTTACTCAAAGCCCCACCCAGCCTGGCCTGAGTTTTGCATTGGGCATCTCCAGAGAAGCAACACAGCATCTCAGGCTTAATTTTGGGAACTTCTCTGTGCTGTTGCAGGGAAGTTCTGATGGAGCGGAGATCATCACAAAAAAGGAGGTGGAAATGGGAAGAACAGAGATTAATGAGTATTTGAAACCAGTAATTTTCTCTTCAAACAAATTCCCAAGGTTTAGTATAACATTTTTTCATAATTAGCTCAAATAGACTGAATATGTTCATATTATTATGAAGATGCATTGGAGCTTATAGCTTCATTTGGTCAGCCAAGTTGTGCCAAGAATATGCTCTGATAAAAATAGACTTTTAACTGTTTATAATTTGAACTTACAGGCAAAATGTGCAAGTGTTGTGCTAAGCAGTTTGATCAGTAAGGAACTGGAGGAAAATGAATTTATAAATGCAGTGTAGCTTAAGTCCTGTTTGCAGCACAGTCCTTTCTATAGCTGAGTCACACTAAACAGTGCTGTGCTCTTTGTACGGCAGATCTAAGTTGAGCTTTCACTGTCTAAATGAAAGCAAAGATAAACACAAACCCCAAACTGTATCAGAGATGCCAGTGTGTTTGACTCCTGAGAAGTAGCGTAAGATGATATGGATAAGGGTCACGAGCATAGCTCAGGGCTGAAATGTCTGCAAGTTCCTGAAGCCATGGACACTTTTGCACTTGTACGTAATTATAATGTTTTATCCTTTTATTTTAAAAAAGAATTAATAAAATCTCCAGTTGATTTAGAAGAAATGTTGCCTTGGGGAACAAGGTCCTGTCTCCCATGGCCTTGAAAAGACCTTGACTTTCCTTTTGCAGCTTTCCCTGTCTTCAGATAGGAGTGAAAGACCCCAGGTTGCCACCCTGCTCTTCCTGCTTACTGCCCTGGGGGGTTATAAAGCAAATTGTAATTTGAAAGTTTGTGATCGTCCTCCTATTGTTACTGAAGATACTCATCTGTGTAGTGGAAAACTGGAAATCGGGAAGAGAGTTTCCATGTTTCCTGCAGCACATTTTTGCACAATCTCCAATTAATCCACTGATCTCTTCAGGTTTTTGTCGGGGTTTGTTGGGTTTTTTTCCCTTTTGGTTAGATTCTTTGTCAATATTTTCAAAATGTTCTTTCTTTTGTTTGCTGTGTGCAAGTGTCACGGGTTTGTTTTGATGGCATATCTCCTACTTCCCAGCATGCTGACTTTTTTTTTCCCTAAAAACTAACAAAAAAAGAAATAATATTTTGATGTGTGGCAGCATGCCGTGCTTTAAGCACCTTTTATAAATATGTATAATTCAGTGATACAAAATACACCTTTTCATGAATGCTCAACCAAATTAATTTGGCGGTTTTATTGTTTACCTTCTCCTTTTGTTTGTTGAAAAATAGGAGCATTTTCCAAGCTCTTAGATCCTCTAATAATCTTCAGAAAATTATTCATCAAGTCAGCAAATAATTTACCTAATTATGTTTTTTTTTTCCTCAATTTTTGTTTTGATTTTCTAAGAAGCATCTGCAACCTGTAATTTCTGCAAAGCTGAAGTTGCCAAATATCATGTTAATTCATCCTCCTCATTTCTATAAAGTCTGTGTGTGCACTGCAGTCAGACATATCCCTTTGGCAAGTAGGACTCCAAAACTTTTTTGGGTATCATGGTTTGTTTGTTGGCTTGTTGTTGTCAGGGTTTTTTTTTTTTTAACTCCGGTGACATATGCTAGACTTAATTATTGGAAGAGATTCAGATGAGCAACTGTACTATGAAGGTATGCTGGCCCATTTTTGGTTTATGCTCTTTTCAAGATCCTGTAATTAATTTTCAGTTAATTATGGACCAGAATGACTTCATGAATTATGAGGTTTCTTCCAACATACGCTGTGATCAGATTTGTCGAGTCTCTCACTTCTGCACGAGACATTTTCATTTGACTCCCACCTCATGCTGCTGTTCCTTAGTCGTGTCTGTCCCCACTGCAGCACTGGGGGAAGGGAAGGATGCCACAGTGAGATGCCACAGTCCCACCCTGGTGCTCAGCATGATTTCTTGTGCCATCCAGCAGTGCAGCTGATGGCTTGCTGCAGGGCCTGGGATGCTGCATTGCAACCAGGGCAGCGCAGAGCTCCTGCTTCCACTCCTGCTGTATGCCATGCCCTGTGCTGAAGCCTGGAAAAAAAAAGTATTTTGTATGGTGTGACCTGATGGGATCTCTGTCCACCCCACCGCTTTCCTTGGCAGGTTAGTCCTTGCCCCTCTGATGTGACTTAGTGAGCAGGCACAGAATCATAGAATCACAGAATAGTTTGGGCTGGAAGGGACCTTAAAGCTTATCTAGTTCCAACCCCCTGCCATGGGCAGGGACACCTTCCACTAGACAAGGTTGCTCAGAGCCCCGTCCAACCTGGCCTTGGACACTTCCAGGGATAAGGGATCCCTCCCTCTTCCGCTGTGCGATCAGAGAAGATCCCACTTGTGCCGTGTGATGCGCCATGCTTGCTTACGGGGCAGAAATGTGCTGAGAGGTCAGTGCCATGTAGGACTGCAATCCTTTCCTGCCTCTGCTCCTACGTAAAACACTGCTGAGAATACTGGTCCTGGTCTCCCACAACAGTGTGAAGCAGTTTTTTGAAGTACCCTTTGGATATCGAGGGGAAATAAAATAGATTTCACCTTGCAAATTACATAGTTCATCACTCTGTCTGCAGAGACTGCCTGTGAAATTTGAGTCTTGGGTCTGCATACATTTACATACGTAAGACACTTCATGCACAAGATGCCGCCTGAGATTTGTAGTCTTCACTTGCAGATATCCTTATTTTTTATACATTAAAATATTTCAATAATCTGAAAAATAGATTAAATGAGAGAATCAGTAATAAGATACAGTACTTCACCTTTTTGCCCAGCTTTCCATTTTCTGTTTAATAACTCATACTAGTAAGGATTTAAAACTGTGGTCTTATTTTCAGTTACTGCAGCTTATGTGGTTTATATTATCATTTCCAAATCTTTTTGAGAAAAAGCAATAGGGGAGAAGAACAGGGGAAAAAACCCGTGAATATTAGAAATCTGAAAACTAGGAACAACTTAAAGCAAAAACGTATCCTCTTGGCTTTCTTTTAAAATATCTTCTAACCAAGGTTTCATAAAGGAAATAAAACTCTGTGTATAAGAAACTAAAGCAATTTGGGGTACATGTATAGTTAACTTTTATTTTTCATTTAACTGTAAAGTATTTTGAAATGCCTATTAACTTTTAACTGCATTTTTACTTGCATTTATTATGTAGTGTTTTCTTCCGACGGAATCTAGTAAATTTTTTTGACTTGAACATTCAGCTGGGCTTGTGTCAGTTCTTCCAAGAGACTTTTACCAATATACAGCAAGATATGAAAGTTAGTTGTGGGTTTGGTGAAGCAAAACCTCACGTTGTCAGTTTTTCTCACACTTTAGCTGGACAGCTTAGTTGTGATACCTACCAGTGTCTAGGTTAGCATAAGTATTGTTTCAAAGAATATTCATGTTTTTCTAGATGTGACAATTTCAGAAAACATTCGTGTTAGAAATCCATCAAGTTCTGAGACTGTGTTAAAATCTGTGCTGTCTCTTAGCAGAGAAGCGAGGCAGTGATTTACCTACTTTTATTTGCATGTACAGTGTATTGAGCCCAAGTGAGTAATATAACCTTAAGGCATAGCCTGCAACCACACTGTCTTGTGCTGTGATTTTGTTAGCTCTCCCAAATTGTCTCATGGGTGTACTCACAAAAGGAATCAGCAGGGAAATCCCTGTTTCTGCGTGGAGTCCATGTTGGTGACTCTTCAGAAGAGGACATCCTTATAACCATCAGAGCAGTCACTTGCCACAACTATTGAGAAACTATTTGGGAATGATGATTTTAAAACGCAGAATTTTGAAGAGGGCTCGTAACATCAGCGTAATCTCTTAGGCATCAATTAAAAAAGAGTGTTGGAAGTGTGCCCTTGCACTTTGCATTTTGCTTATGATTTTATTTCATATGTGAAGGCAGCTCAAGAAGACGCACTGCAGTAGCCCGAAAGCACACGGCCTTCATCCAGCAATCCTTGATCAAACTCCTAATCAGGTTCATGTTCTCAGTCCTCCTTTGTTTTTTCAAGTTTTGCTGGTTTCAGCTCTGCCTTCTGATGAGTGCCCAGCTGCCACCAGCATTTGTCTTTCCTCCAGGAACAGCCTTTCAGGCTTTTGGCACAGGTCTGAACTCCAGACTTCCCTGTTTTATCTGCTGAACTCTCCATCGTACCATTCATGGCATAACACCCTTGGTTGCCAGCCTTCCAAAGGAGCTGCAGCTCTTCTGGGCTCCTGCTGGGAGTACATGTCCCAGCCTGCCTCGTGTCACGCGGTGGCACTGTGCATGCAGGCTCTGTGGGGTTTAGCCTGCTTTCAGCAGTATGCAGCACTCGCTGTACAGGCTCAGGGGTTGCTCTTTCCTGAGTGGTTCTATACGTGATGTCTTGCTTTGGTTCAAAACACAAAATGGAGAGGGGTGATCACAGCTTTCTGAGAGGAAGACTTGGGTCTTCCCAAGAGAGGTGCAAAAAAATCTCCCACTGTTGTGCTGCTGTTAGGCAATAAGACTGAAGCACAGTGGTGGCTCTTGCTTGGATACCTTCTGCCAGGCATTCAGTGGTTGGCTTGCAGGGATCCCCTGTGCGCTTTTAAGTTTTTCTGTCTGCTGTCAAGGCTCCAGCTTTCACCTTCAGGATGCTTCCAGGATAGATGTTGTTTGTGGCCTCTTGACTCCCCAAGACCAAGCGTAACTCCCCCACCCCCTTACACCACTTCTCTGTCTTGTAGAGCGTTTAGATTTAAGAACCTATTTTCCTGAGGATCATGAAATGAATTGCTGTTTATCTTTGTTGCTCATACAGATGCATAAAGCAAGTAAGCCCATAATACCCCTCCTTGTTCATTGCTTTATCTCATCATGCTGGAGCAGACCAGAGTGCTTCAGTGTTTCCAAAATTGTTCTGTGCAACTCTTGATGATGTTCTGTTTTTTCCTGAATCACCAAATCATCATGCTTTCTTCCACAGTGCTCTAAGTCCATATCCTTTTTACTCTTCCCCACAGTAAAGGTGTAGTCCCAGCCTTGAAGGCATGCCTGTGTCTCCTGTTCCTCTTTCCAGAGCTGCTGGTTATCACAGGAGCCCTTCTGAAACTTCCCCCTGTGGTCGGTTGTGATGTGTTTCCATTACTCACTTCCTCATCACTGTGAGAAGCTGTAGGAGCAGGAGGAACTTGTCCTTCAAGCTTCCACTAAGCCATTGCTTCAGAGAGTTCTCACCTGAGTAAGAAGGCGTGAAGATTTAACTTGCCATGCCTGATACAACTTTGGCCAAAATATGGTGGTCTCATTGTGCTGATTAGTGGTTTTTATTAAATCCCTCATTAGTTGCCTGCAAGTGTGCCATGGACCAATTTGAAGAGCCTGGAGTATAGCAGTGAGAGTGATCAGGAGTCTTTGCAACTTGACTAGTGGGGACAGATTGAATTACTTGGCATCGTTTAGTCCATAAAAAAGACTGGAGGGAAAGGTGAAGAGAGGAGCAGCAAGTGTTGCTTTAGCAGCAAGCGTTGGTAAAGAGGAAAGGAGATTATCTGCTTTCCATGTTTGTGAAAGCAGAACAGAAGTAATGAGCAGCAAGGAATATGCAAGTGAGGAAATGGAAAACTATCTGTTACTGTAAGGCCAGGGAAGCACTGGAATGGATGGTCTGGGGAAGATGCGGAGTCTGTCATTGGGTGTCTTAAAGATGAGATAAGGCAAACATTTGTCCATTTGTCAGAAATGACAAGGGTACAGTTGGCTCTGAGCAAGAGGATGGAGTGTCCAACTGTCCCAGGCCTCTTCCAGACTATGGTTAGTACTGTGTAAGTGGAGCTAAGCTAGATAATTTGTGTGCAAATCAAAAAAAAAAAAAAAGTGAAAATGCTATTTCCACATACAAGAAAGCTTTTTAGATTTTGACATCACATATCTTCATTGAATGAGCTACTCTGTATCTGTCCTCTGTGTGACAGTATGTTTTGAAGAAGCAATGGTGCAAAGACTATGCAAGTCATGTGCTCTTTTTTCTGACATTGTGTTGCTTTTTTGATTGTCTGCTACTTTGGCACTTCACAGGTTTTAAATTGACTCTAGAGCTGTGGTTTACTACAGTAATGTCACAAGGAAAATTTATTCAATCACAGATTGTGCCTTAGCACGTGAATCTGTTGTTCTTTCCCGTTGTATTCTCATATATGCTTTGCTTCAGAATTACCTTAGGAACTTGTATTTTGGTTTGAATCTTATTTCCGCATTTTTTCCCCATCAATTCCCAAGTGCATGCCTTTCCATTTTTAGTATCTGGTTTTTTGCTAGAATATGTGTGAGAAGTGGTAAGGACACCTGGCTCAAAAAGCAGACTTTGGGAGTTTGATGTTAGTAGAAAGAACAACCCCCAGCAGGTTATGAAGGAAAGACTGAGCACATTTAGGCCTCAGCAATACAGAACAGGCAAGAAGGTGGTGTTTAACAAAGAGGAAGGCAAGGTGAAGGCACCACTGGAGCATCCCTGAGCCACCCAGTACCACACATCTTCCTGCAAATTGGTGCTGGTGATTTGGGTGCTTTTGTAGTTCTCTGCCATCAGTTTTCCTGTTTCCTCCAATTCCGTAACATTTTAGTGATAGAAATCACTAAAGAAGGTGCAAGAGGAGAAAAACTGTGGAATCTCAAGACCGACCACAAGACCAGTCCACCCTGAATGGACAGTAAGGGGATTTGTCAGTAGGGAGTAGAGAAGATACTGATGTGGGGCAACAGTCCTGCCCTCAAAACGATGCAGTTGTCATACTGGAAATAAAGAGCTGAGGAAACCTGTCTGTGGCTTCTGGGTCTTTGGTCTGTCTGCACAATGACCAAGCACATTCAGGCACGTCATTTAGACATCCTCTTAGAGAGGCATGTGTCAATTTAGTCATTACTGGCATTTCATACACAACTGCTTCAACCTCAGGAGAATTTAGAGATGTGCCACTCTGTCAGTCGCAAAGAGATACTCTTTTTGATGATTCAGGTCGTACATATGGGTAACGCTGCAGAGTTGCATTTTTCCCTGGGAAGGTGGCTAATATCACATACAGGGTGTTTTAACTGTTCAGGGTGATTTATTGAAGCAGGAGGTTATCATGGTTATAGTATTATTTTTTTTTTTAATGACTTATCATGAACTGGATGGTGAAAAATATGGCTCAGACGACTACAGAAGACAAACCACCAGCTTGTATTTCACAGATAACATTGCTGTTCCTGGAAGTGGAGTAGATGATTTCTAGATGATGCAGGTCAGAGCAACAGCATTGAATGTATTAGAAATAAGGTCATTTGAGAGAAATCTGAGTTGATAGAGTTGATAAACCTGGGGGTATGGAAATCGTACAAGTGAGGAGACAAAGTATTTCAAATCTCTGTTACTTGGGGAAAAAAAACAAGAGGGTATGTGGTGCTTTACGATATAACCAGAAAGACCGCAGGGGGAAGTGCAGCACTTAACCAAGCTGAGTTCTGGTAATGGTAGTGCAAGAATAAAAATGAAGCATTTGAAGCATGGCATACTCTAGCATGGAGTGGAAGCATGAGCACTCAAGATGCAGGATGAGAGGTGCTACAACAGAGTTTGCTTATCGATGGTTTTGAAACCCTCTGAAAAGCTTGTTGAGTACCTGTGTCTCCAGTGTAAATATGAAGAGGAAATCTCACACGCAGTATATATCTACAAGACAGGGCAGTTGGAACAGCTAAATGTTATGATCAGGATGAAGGGCACCAAAAATCATGGGTATCAACCCAAATAAAAGCAAGAGAGAAGACTTGGATGAGGAACTCCTGCAGAAGGTTGGACAGGAATGGGTGTCTTGGGAGGAAGGTTGTCACTTGACACAAGGCAGAAACCAGTGATCATAGCCAAGAGCATTCAGTCTGGTACAGTGGAAGATTTTTAAATCTGTTCTCCAAAGTTTCCCTAACTTTGTTTTTAACCAAATTATTACCAATGCAAGCAGTTCAAGCTGCTGATGCTTCATTGCTGCAGGTGTCTTAGAGTTGTAGGCGGCATATACTGGAGTTGTAGGTGACCTAATCTTTACATTCATTGTTGGTATTTTACTGCCAGTCTTTGAATCTATTTGATGAATAGTTAAATCTACTGATGCATTTAGTAGACAATGCTTAGCTAGAAAATCATTGAATTTGCCATAAATTTGAAGAATGAATAAATAATCAGTAAAATATGAGTTTTGGGAGCATCTGAAAAGGACTGATTAAGATTGGCTTTCATCAACATTATAATTTTCTTTTGTAAGCTTTTTATAAGGCTTTGTTTATTGGATGATTTAAATATTTAGTAAATACATTTCTTTTGAAATTAATGAAGAAGTACATGAGGGAATTTTATATACCAGAATTGTTAGCTGTGAGGCTGTATTATGTCAGTTTGGGATTTTATATGAAATATATGTGGGGAAAATTTTCGTACTTTAGCCATTTCTCATTAAAAAGCTTTATCAAAAACAGCTTGATTTGATTTTAACAGGAAACCACTAATTGGCATTTGGTAAAAGTTGTTCCCACACAGGGAGGAGTACCCCTATGAAACTGTTATTTTTCAATTAATTATCACTTTGAGAATTGCTGAGAAACAAGCAAATGTGTTAGACATTTTCCCTGACAACCTAAATATTCCTGTAAAATGCACTTTGGAACTCAGCTTTCTTTTGTCACTTTTGTCCTTCTTCATGAGTGCGTAGCCTGAAGCTTGGCATGGCTAAAAAAGGGATTAATTTCCTCTGTCTCTTACCCAAACCCTCCCCAGTGCCTTCCGTTCTTGACTGCTGTGGACATCACTGTCCCACTCATCAGGCAAGTAGGTAACTGGAGCTTCATCGCGTCAGACCTCAAAATACACTAGGTTGGAGCTGGGCTTTCACCTTAGTTTTTCTGAGGCAACTGTGATGGCTTCCATGCTGGCTTTGCAAGGCTGCTTCTTTTGTCCGTCCTACAGAGGCCATCCCTGTGAGCAGATCTCTGTGTCCATGGATCCACAGTCCTGAATTCTGTGTGCAAAAGCTAGCGCACTGCACAGTAACCATGTCTGTTCCATGAGATGTGTGCAAGTGCTGTCATGAGGTGCCACGTCCCTGTAGGTGTTTGTATTTCTCCACTCAGTATCTCTAGCCATAAGTGTAGTCAGAAGGAAATAAGGAGTTCTTGTTAAAATATGACAAGATTTCTCATTAAGTGGGTGCATAATTACTTGAAATATCATTCTCCAAAAGTAGCTGAGTGGTTTGCTGCCACACTGTAAGGGCATCTGAAGTAGGGTCCTGTTGAGGGTCAGTTCTGGGTCTACAATTTTATTAATTACTTGCATAACAAAGTAGAGAGTAAATATGTACATCTACAGATTTGCAAATTCTCCCCCGTGGCCAGAATCACAATTCAAAAGCATCTTCAGTTCTAGTGTCTGAAATCTAGAGGATGGCATTTTCAGTAAGGTGCAGAGGGGTATGTTGAGAAGTGCAAGTTGAGGCGGGCAAGAATGAAATACCTGAGAGCAGATGTTTAGAGACTGCAATAAAGAAAGAGGCATGGTTGCATGATGGTTTTATGTTTGAAGTCAGCAATATAAAATTGTTGCAAAAATAGACAAGTTGCATTTGGTGCTAAGGCACTATTCTATTCTTGTAGAGCTGGCAAGTGTGGACCTGATGATTGCGATAGGACAAGAGGTAACAGCCTCAATCTGCACCGAGGAGGTTTAGACTGGATATCAGGAAAAATGTCTTCTCCGAAAGGGGTGGTCAGGTATTGGAACAGGCTGCCCAGGGAAGTGATGGAATCACCATCCCTGGAAGTGTTCAGAAACCATGTAGAGGCCCTCAGTAATATGGTTTAGTGGTGGTCTTGGCAGTCCTGGGGTAATGGTTAGACTTGATGATCTTAAAAGTCTTTTCCAACCTAGTCGATTCTATGATTGTGTCTGGGTTTCAGCACTGCTAGTCAGGGTGGTTTCCTTAACATCTGAACTGAATCTTCCCTCCTGAAATTTCATGTTGTATGCCTGAATAAAGGTGTATACAGACCAGACACTGCCCAAGGAAGAACAAGGATAAGAAGCAGCCTAGAAAAAAACACAAATCTAAAAGCAAGAGTTGAAGAAACTCAATTTATCTTAGTGTCAAAGAGAGAAATGTATTAAGAAGGCCATGATACCAGTCTTTCAATACAAAAAAGGAGGTGTAAGAGAGGGGACAGGAATGATAAGTTGTTCTTTATGGCTGCTGGGGAAATGATGAAGAGAAATCAACTTTTCTGCAGAAAAAAATGATGTGACATTGGAGATACTGGGAGAAAACTGAGTGGTTAGATGTTGGAGGCAGATGGGGGATATTGCGGAATTCCCTTTATTGGCGATTAATAACATACTGGGTTGGGCAAAGTGTAGTTGAGCCTGCTCAAAGCAAGAGGATAAACTGCTTCACATATATTGCTTCTGTGCTTTACAGTGCTGTACTGAAGCAGCATTGCACTGCATTGTATATTAGAATCTGTTCCAAACAAAGCAAAACGCAAACACTCCTGAAATTGTCGTATAAGTAAGCAAAATAACGAGCAGGAAATATTTACCTAGTTACAGTCAGTTTTATTAGTAGTTTAAATCCAACTAGAATAAAGAACCAAAATACGTTTATATTAACACAATGAAAATATGTACAATTATGTAGATTAAAATGTGCATTAGAAGCTCTTTCATCTGTGCTGTACTTCCCTTTTTGGTGTACTGAATGTGAACCAAGAACAAGAATTACATTCATGGATGTGCCTGGATCTCTGCAGGGTCTGACTGAAGGCAAGTAAAATGTGACATACCCATAGATCAGACTTCATACACGTTTATTCCTTGTCTTTGAGCTGTCCAATCCTGTCAGATTAATGTGTTACTTATTAATTAGTAAGCAGTTGTGAATGATGTTGGCAATGCCAAACTATGTCATTATTTCAGTTATGCCTACCATTTCATTCTACTGAATTCAGTCATTGGTTTTGAGCTTATTCTCCAGTTAAAGCTTGCTTCTGCTGGTGGAGGATAAGAAATTAGGAAATTTTCATTGCTTTGTTAATTAAACTCTACTGATTCCTCAGGCTCCCAGCAAGTGATACTGTTTTCTATCACTATCTCCTCTGGGTCACAGCTGTCAGAAACAGATTTTAAAATTTATTTTACTATATGAAGGCAGGACCCTTATTTTCTTCCTCACTAGCTGCAGCCTTCTTTTTGTATATTTAGACAAACTGTTTGGTCCCTTCAGCATATCCTAAATGTCACTGCAGAAATCACCTGCTGCTTTGCAAGAACAAAGTCCTTTTGGTGGTGTGTCTTAGATGATAATGTAATCTTGTGCTCTCCTTTTAAGTCCTGGTACAGCTTGTCCCTTGCTTCAGTAGTCACTTTTCATTTGCTTCCTCCCCTTGGTCTGTCCAGTCAAACCAATGACTCATCCACTTGGTCTTTGTCTTCTGGATTTATACCTGGCCCTTCCTCTTACGCACAGGACAACACTTGGGTCTCATTTAGGGGTTCTTCATCTACTGCAATTCTACCTGAAAAGCAGTGGTTTGCTTCCCAAAGTGGGTAATTCGTTTATGGAAGCTTTAGGGTCCTGTCTTGGTTGTTCGCTTCTCTGTTTCCTGAAAAATAAAGGGTGCATGCCTGAATGTTCTTTGTAGAGCAAATGGGATGATGCTGTAAGATCTCGTTTGCATAACTGCTTTGCACTTTATTCCATGCATTTGCGTGCATATGTGTGTGCATGTATATATATCAAAAATGTCTGTATTATTATCTAGAAATTTCTCAGCAAAATCTCATACTCATTGTGCTAGACACTTAAGTGAAAAAATGTCTGTACCAAGATAGCTCAAAATTTTCATATATGTCAAGATACAACAGATTTGGGGGAAGGGAAACACTATTTGTGGTAGCAGTAAAATAGCTAATGAGAACAGATGTCAGCTCACTGAAGAAAGTGAGGCAAAGGCACCAGTCAAACATGATGAAAAGATTCAAGGGAGGAAAAAGTGGCATTTTGATGGAGCATTTATCTATACAAAAGTGGAAGCAAGTGACAAAGTGTGTATGCTTGTTGAGGGCTCAGAGGGGCGTCTACCCAAAGGCTGGTACAGCTGCCTCAAGGGGAGAGTTGACAGCTTGATCCTTTGGTGATTCTGGTGCGGCAAGGTGCCGTAGGCTGCTTTTGGAGAGGAGAGGCAGGCAGCAAAAGAGGGGTGTGTGGGAAAGCCAAATTATACCTTCTTTGAAGTGCATATCATGATTTCTCCCCCCCTCCCCACCCCCTTTTGTCTTTTACATGTATTTACTCAAATAGCTGCTTTCTCTTCTTCTTTACTTCTGTGTTTAAACCTCCATCGCTTTTGTTGTTCTGTGCTGTGTCCATTTTGTTTTCCCCTTTCCTTCCACTGATGTTTCCTGCTTTACACAAAGGTAGCATATGTCCTTATAATGTGCTTTTGATATCACTTACTGATTCAAATATGTCCTGCAACATGGATAGAATAAAGATCTGTCGGGTCAGGATTAGTTCAGTCGTGGCTGTGGCAGAGCATTACATATGTGATGAATAAAGCTCTTAGTCGTCTGTATCATGTCTTTAGCTATGGAAATAATAATTGTTTGTTGATAGGCAGCTAGGTAAACTTTGAATATTCTAAAAATAAAAATAAAAATCTGATTCCAGAGGATTATCACTGCAAGTCTTGTAATTCACTCCACATAGAACTATAGATAATTTTCTAAACTTCAGATTTCACGTTAGAGCACCGTATGCCAGCATGAATTTGCAGAGCATTTTAGGTTGTTCATTTGCTAAATTTGAACACTGATACAACTCCGCAAACAAGATATTACTCTGTTATAAAACTGCTGAGTTAAATCATAATATTTATGGGTTTCCTTATCTACTGTTGATAACATTTTGTTCTTTGGCATTTTGGAATCTCATTTGTTTAACAATAATGTTGATGAAAACTATTCATTTTGATCCTATGAAAAATAGTTATCAGCTGTGTGGCCCCATAGAGTCCATAACTTAATTTGCGTGTAGTCCCTGGGGACAGAGGGATTATAGATTAGCTCCCTCTAGACCCAACTTGTGTAGCATGCGTAAGTTTACTAGGGTATTTTTAAAAAGAGAGTATAGTAGCTTACCTGTCTTGTAACTACCTTAAAACCTTAACCTTTAAGAATCAGGAATGACATAGATTTGTAGCTGGTGTTCACATTACTTTGTATTCAGAAAACAATTTACAATAGGGTCACATCCCGTTAATGTCCTGTTATTTGACCTAGAGTAGCATTCACTGTTGCAGCTGACCAGAAGCCTATTCAGTGTTTTACAGACGGCACAGAAACTTCTGATCCTGAAATCTCAGGCCTCCCTGTTTTGGTCTTGTGACAGGAGTCTTACAGATGAAGGTTCAATACTAACGAACCAGCTGTCAAATCTGAATTCACCCCAGTTTCCTACCAATAGGTGTTTACAAATTATTGTCCCTTCTTTTTTGCTCGATCTGTAGTAAATGGGAAAAGGTACTATTTTGCCTTATGGTATTAATAGTGCCCAAGACTATGTTAAATTGGTTTTTATATGGCATCTCAGCCTTCCATAGTGCCTCTACAACCATACTATTGCCCTTCTCTAGGCAGGTGGGACTGGCATTGAGGGTGATAACAGGCAAGCTGGTATTTGCGGGTGGCTCTAGTTGAGCTCTTCCAAGCACGTGGAACAATGTGTGGTTTTGCAGAATTTGCAGGCTTTTCTTTGAACATGTTGGACACAAGCCTGCTCATTAAATCCAGGTGAAACTCTGCCTATTGCTTCCAGAGGAACAGGGGCTGCTATCTGTGGTCAGACTTGTAGCTTACTTGTTCCTCTGTTATACTGTAATTTATTGTTAGAACTACAGAGGAGGTCAGGTGGCCATGCTTTTTTAAAGTCCAACTTCATGTGACTTTTCAGATGCTTATCCTTATTTTTCATTATTTCTATTGCAGTGTACAAGACCTTCTAAAATACTTAGCAAAAGCAATGTCAGGTATTTGAAGCCTCAGCCTCAGGTATATCTGCAGCGTGTCTTTCGCTACTGTTTTTCTTCAACTTCTACTCTGTCTCAGGTGATTTAAAAATCCAAGGATTATAATGTAATATCCTGGCTGCAGTAACACTGAACTGGCAGGCAAGAAGTCCTGCAATTAGAGATATGCCACTGGCTGTGCAGCCATTGGATGAAAGTCTTGACCTAACCCGAAATAGGCTTCAAACTTTAACTTTGCCGCATGAAATGCCCCCATGCATGCCCCATCCCTGGTCTGTGTGGTGAGCTTGTAACTTCCTGAACATTTTCACATGGCAGTCCTCATGAGCATGGCTTTTACCCACTGATTGAGAGGTGGCTTTGTTGGTTTTATAGTTGGTATTGCAGTTAGAGAGCAAATGTGAAAAACAGCTTCAAAAGACCGACTTGGAGTATGTACTGCTCAGAGTTTGTATTTAATGTGTAGTTGTTGGTTTCTGTGGGAGTTACCAAACCAGTTGAGCTACAGCGCTGGCATGAAGCCAAATGAAAAATACAGTTTTCTTCACTGTAAACATGACTGTCAAGCAGTAATGTTTTTCTCAGCTTCATTTTAAAGGCATTATAATGGAAGAAAATTAAACTAAAACACGTTTTTATGCCAGTATTATACATGGAAGAATGTTATTTCTTTTTTCTTTTAATGAAAAACTCTTAGAGAATAGAACATCCAAAATTATGTCTTAATAAATATATAATCAGTTGTCTGTGTTGCTAGATACCTGATGGAGTTGGTGAACCAATACATTTCTTATTCTGGTGTAGTTATGGTGAGAATGCTTTCTTTTTTTTTCTTTTGCCTCTGCAAACATGGAAGATATGTAAAGTTATTTATTTTTAGTCCTGTTTTGATAACAAAAAAAAAAATAGTGCCTGATAAAACTAATGAATAATAACAGCAAACACTAATCTCTATCCACTCCTTCAGGCTTATTTTTAAACTCTCTTTTCAGTGGCCAGTAGCTCTGTTAACTCGTCATCGGGTATTCTGCTGAACTTGGCTATCCTTGCTTTGCTTTTGGGATTTATTCTGTTGGCAAATGTGTAAGTTCAGCTTTGCCTTTAAAAGATAAGAGCAAACTATATTTAATGCTCACAGTGATTTCACGAGGATGTCATCATGTAGGTGCAACTGCACCAAATGGGGAACAACAGCATTTTCACTTACTTTTCAGGATTAAATTTATCAGAGTTGTCTGCTTCGCCTGTAACTCCCCCCATTTTATTTTGCAGAGTGAGGAAAAAGCTCGTTTAACAAAATGTCTGATCAGCTGCTACTTTGTAAAATGGCTTTTTGGGTACTAGGAACGGAAATTGCATCTTGAAGAATGGATGTCAGCATCAATGTAATTTAATGCACGGAGGATGAAAAATCCTTCAGTTGTGCTTCATTGTTTGAATGAGCTTTTTTAAGAGTTTCATAATAGAAAAGTAAGAAACAGGATTGGAAGGGACTTTTATAAGGGTCTTCTCGTCTGCCCTCTCTCTTGAGACAGAACCAGCTGCAGTGAAACCTTTCCTGGCAGATACTTCTCAATGCTTCTTTCTTGTAACCTCAAATGACAGCAATTCCTGTGTTCCCTATGTAATCTGTGCTAATGCTTCAGGTAATTAGGAAGTTTTTGTTAAATACATGTGGATCGTTGAACAACAGAATTTTAAACTAAATTTTATTAGGACTGGCACATTTTTATTTGCATATCTAATCCTTTTATTAAAAAAAAAAATCAACCTGCCTCACTTGGTCCGGATACTTGCAGGAATAGAGAAATTAAGAAGTTGTTGAAAGCAAGACGTACGTGCTGTGGGTGAATTAATGAAATGGTGTCCAGCTCTCTAAAGGAAAAATGATGAAAGTTACACAAAGATCTCTGAAGTTCTCTGTAGGTCTCCTGAGTGACACTGATGCTGAAATCAGCCACGAAGGTCCTTATTTCATCTTGTGATGGAAACACCACCAAACCGATGTCCTGATCTTGCACTTCCTGCTCGGTGCAGTATATGCTGCGGTAGTAATTGGTTCTGTTTAGGTTTTGAAGATGATAGTCAAGGAGACTCCATACACAAGATCTTGTTTATGAGTGGTAACATCACTGTTTTCTATAGCAATGTCACATGTTTACCCTAACAAATAAGCTGTTCTTTCAGATCTTGGGATGAGCCAGCTCCTCTGAGTTCAAGGTACTGTCCCAGCAAGGAAATGTTGAAAACAACAGGCTATTGTTGCACTACGGCGTGCATTGTCCTGGACCCTGGGCGTCTGTATCCTGCCTCGCAGGAGCTGGGAGCTCAGTCACAGCCACTGGCTCTGGGCAGGCAGCCCCAGCTTCAAGGAAACAGTAGAACACTAATGGCTGCTGTCGCCAGCAGTGGTCACAGTGCAACAGCAGCTCCACTGTTGAGGAAGGTTTTCTTAAAACGTGGGGTTTGAGGAGTCTGTGGAAGAGTAATGAGGTAGTTCTGTGGATCTTTGTGGGGAGTTTTCTGCAGTGTAATAAGGAAGAAGCACATAGAACAAGCTTTGAAAACTTCCCAGGCGGCAGTGGCACTTCCACAGCAGTGGAAGTGAACATTTCGATAATGGACAAGAGAGGAGGGGTGAGATGGAGGTTGGCCAGGAAGGATCCTGAAATTGCAGAAAAGGTGCTATATTTAGGGAGAGATAGGGAAGGGAATTGACGACAGGGGAAAAAAAAACTCAAAGAGGTAGACTTGGGACATGGCATGGACTAAGGAGGGTGTTTTCATTAGTGTTCTAAGTAGAAGTGAGATAGACTTGTATTTACTGGTGCCAGTAAAAGGGATGTTGCAATAATCAAGAGACAGAAGATAAAAATCTAGGCAAGGAGTTGAGCTGTGTATAGCTAGGTAAGAATGACTATGAGAGAAGTTACTCTGAAAGAGCTGCAAACATTTAGATTTCGTTCATTATTTACTGATCTATTGATGATTTTAGTTACATTTTCCTGTCACGAAAGGGGGGTGATGGGCTTTTGGCTCGGATCTTTTTGTGTGGTTTGTTTTTGTTTGGGTTTTTTTAACTTAATTGTCTTGCTTTTTATTTCCCATTTTCTTTCCTCATGCTACAAGATCATTTTGCTGCGGTGGGAGCAGGGCTTTCTGCCTGCTTACATACCTGTGCTTCACATTGCAAAGTTGGGAAAGCAACCCACAGAGAATGGCTGGCATTTCTGAAAAGAGAGGAAGCACACTAGCATTACTGTCTTCTAGTACAGAAAAGTAGGGAGGGTAGCATTAGAGAAAAAAACGAAAACAAAAGAGAAGGGAAATCATTAGAGAAGTGTTGATAGCCATGAGGAAGGTGTTACACAAGGCTCAGTGTTTTTTCTTTAACTGGGTAAATATTTTTAGTGTTATTTCAGAACTATCCAAGAGAAGGGGATGAAGCTCTTATGGAAGTATCAAAGCAGCAAAAGCAAAGGGATTCAACTGTCTTAGGCTGTTCAAAATGGGTTGACTGCATTTCAAGTTGAGATGCTGCCATGGTCGGCAGTAGGACTCAAAAGCTTAGGAGGGCTCCGAGTCTCCTAATTTTAGGCATTGCCAGGGAGATTTCTCTTGATGACCACATGCAGTGAAGAATATGGATAATCACTTCTAACCACGATAACTAGGATGTTCTATGTATGTCTGTATGAACACTTACAGAAATATCCATTAAAGTAATGAAAATGAGCTTACATGTGTCTTTTGGTCCTTTTTGGAGTGTACAATGCTGCAGGCAGTGAGATATTTCTAAGGTCCTGCATCCGTTTCCCTGAGAACTTTGAGGTGATACTGCTGCTTCCATTTTCTATAAGCCAGGGTTATGCCAGCTTTCTGTACTGACTTGGTTCTCGTGCTGTTCATCTCCACAGCTCGGAAGTCCAAAAAGTTGGGGAAATTGAAAGGGATGCACGAGGAGCAGCCACAGCAGCGTCAGCAGCCGCCACCCCAGAGCCCCGAGGAAGGGACGACGTACATCGCACCCGTGACTGAGCCCTCTGTAAACACAGCACTTGTCCCCCACATGTCTGCTATCTCACCAGCACTTACTCCCTCTCCTGTTAAGATCCTTGAAAGCATTGAGCCGGAGATTGTGTATGCAGGATACGACAGTTCGAAGCCAGACACAGCGGAGTACCTGCTTTCCACCTTAAACCGCCTGGCCGGCAAGCAGATGATTCAGGTGGTAAAGTGGGCAAAGATACTTCCAGGTAACACAACAAGGCATTTGGTGAAACTTCTCTTCACTGTTTCTTTTAGCTTAATTTACTATTTGCTTGAGAAATTACATCTTTAATCTGTGGGTTGTGTGTGCTTACAGGGGTGTGTGAGATGAACATCTAAGAGAAGATTGTTCTGGGTTTTTTTTGTTTATGTCACTTTTGCTTCATATGTCTGTGATCAATATTTAAAAAAACTTTCATTTTGAATAATAGCCAAGAAAACATGTTTTGTCACTGGAATGAAAAATTATGGCTTTGTTTCTTTCAGAAGTATACTTTGTGTGGGAGTGTTGCTCTTGTTCGTCAATACTAGAAAAATAACCAGCAATGTATTCAGTGCTGGTTTGGCTACCCCTTGTAGAGCACAGGATAGTTCATGGGTATTTTCTGGTTTGATTCCTAGGATTTAGAAATTTGCCTCTCGAGGACCAAATTACTTTAATTCAGTATTCATGGATGTGTCTGTCATCGTTTGCCTTGAGTTGGAGATCGTACAAACATACAAACAGCCAGTTCCTCTATTTTGCTCCAGACCTGATCTTCGATGAGTAAGTATTCCTTAATGGTCCTTTTCAGTGCAAGCTGGAAGGATTACTCTGTCTTTATTTGGTTTTCAGGCATAGCTGCTGTCTAAGAAAATTTCAGCTAATTTGGGCTTAAAAAGTAGTTTAATTTTTCAACTCAGTTTTCAATTGGCAAAGCTTTGATATTGCCATCCGCTTCTCCTTATATATGTGGATGTGACTTCAAACTAGGACCATTCTGGTTGCTTAAAATATGACTGATACATGACAAGGATTTGTAGGAAAAAACCCAACATTTTTTGGTATCTGCTGGAGCTTGGAAAAATATCTAACTTCTAGGAATCGTGAACGTTTAAATTACCAGTTTTATTCAGAGCAGTCATATAATGGTGCTTTTGTTAACAATATGCAGCTGTTCAATGTGTTTTCTTGACAATCTTAATTACCATTCTTTGTAATCATGAAAGAAGCCAAAATGTTTTTTCAGTAATGAAATATAACTTCTTTTATGATGCATTCAGGAAAAAAAAGAAGGCTCAACCAAGGAACCATTCCTTCTGAGTATGTGTGTTCCTTCATATTTTAAGTTTGTGTTTTAGTGCTTTGCTTTTGATGAGTATAATTTAATTTCTGTTCCATTCCCTAGTGTTTATTCCAAGACAGTAAAGTCAAAACTTAAGACACTACACAGGCAGTCAAACTGGGGTCATGTCCTATGCTTATCTGAGAAGTTTTTTGTTTGTTTGTTTGTTTTCTAGAGGTAAAAATGAGACATGATCCCTGGCATATGGGTGCTCTTGAAATAAAATATAAAAATAATAAAAAAAGAATGAACAAAAAATAACTTACTGCTCAGTCTCCTGGAGCATTCTGAAATGTTTTTCTTGGCGAAGATGTTTTGTCACCATTCATCTTAATAGTCTTTCTTTGATTTAGGAATTCCTAAATAATTAATGTATATGAGATAGGTCCCAAAACAGTGAGCAGCATCAAAGGAGGATCTTTTGGTTTGGTGCTTTTTTGTTTTGTTTTGTTTTATTTTAAGAGGAGATCCACTGCATGTGGTTGAAAACTTAGTGTCAGCCATTTTCCTTGTTGAAAGCACCTCCACTGTGACTTGGACATTAGAGAATCCTAATAGCAAAAGTATCTGTAGCTAAAGCTAAGTGAAAATGTGAACTTCAAAGAGTTCAGTTCTCCCGGGGAAACGTAGACTAAAAGTTCAAACATAGAAGCAACTTTCCCTCATCTGAAGAAAGTCAGTCAGGGGTCAGAATTTATTGGACAGGGAAATCAATCCCACTTGCAAATAAAAGTGTATGTGCATTGCTAGCATTCGTGATACTGCAGCTAGAAGCAACATCCAGAAGTCGAGATCAATTGTGAGGTTTTTGCTGCAAGCCTTGAAGGTAGGTGCCTGCAGAATTATACTGAGGTTGAGGTTGGATCAAGTCAGGAAAAGGAGCGTGAAATATAAACATCCAAAACCAGATATGTATGTAAGATAGTGGCCTGCTCTTGTACTTGGTTACACATTGAGAATGTACTCACTGCAGAGCTACCAAAGGTAGCAGAAACCTATTCCAAGATTCTCACGTTGCCAATCGGAGTGATAGTTGCGAGACTTCGTTTGGAGTCCAGGTTTTAGGCTTCCCAGCACAGAAAAGTTGTTGAGAAACTTTAGAGCCCCATGGAGGTTGGCCAGGGTGGTCGGGGTCTGGCTGGGACAGTGAGGAAGCTGGCCTCGAGCAGCCAGAAGACTGTGGTGGGTGCAGTGGGGATTTAATTGCAGAGTTCAGCTTCCTGATGAGTCGTTGTATTAAAAATAGAGTCAGACTCTTCATGGAGGTGTCCAATGGAAGGATGAGAGGCTGCAGTCACATGTATGGGACAACAAACTGCCTCCTGGGCAGTGGGAGAAGAAATTTCATAATGAAATGGTGAAATAGCAGAGCAGGTGTCCAGAAAGACCCTAGGGTCTCTCTTGTTGGAGGTGTCCAAGCCTTGACTGGGCAAAACCCCGAGCAGCCTGCAGAACTGTTTGGGTTGGAAGGGACCTTAAGATCATCCAGTTCCAACCCCCCCTGCCATGGACAGGGACAGCTTCCAGTAGACCAGGTTGCTCAAAGCCCCTGTGTCCAACCTGGCCCTGAACACTGCCAGGGATGGGGCAGCCACAGCTTCTCTGGGCACCCTGTGCCAGTGTCTCACCACCCTCACAGTAAAGAATTTCTTCCTTACATCCAACCTGAATCTCTCCAAATATCTAATTAAGTGTACTGTTGGTCTTTATGGATCATGCGTATATTCCATTGCTTTAAGCGGGCTTAAGTAAACGCAATGATGAGATCTGAGGGATTAGAAAATGGCCACTCAGCCTGTTACTGAAATGCTTAAAAACAGCTTGAAAAGAATAGCCTGAATGGACCAGTGTATTTCATGTTGTGTTTGTGTAAGTTACAGGATGTGGGTGTTTTTAATCCATTTCTTTCATAGCAGAGTAGTTGTAATCAAAACTAATGTTCTGTATATAGAGCTTTAGTTTTAATCCACAGAAAATCCTTAAAAGAGTGTCATATATCTGATACCACATAATTCCTGTTGCAGGTAAACGCTCTTAAGGATGACTGTTGCGTATGTAATTACACTCAAAAGATGTTGCAATGATGTTCTTGAGGCTGCAAGCTCAAATCTGAGAAATTGCAAAATCCCAAAATTAAGGTTGTCTGTGAAATTGTAGTTTGAGCCCTTTGGGTACATGCTTTGAAGACTCTATCCATAACCAAACTTAAAAGTTATGTTATCCCATAATATTTTTCCCATGTGACTCCTTTTGATCAGGTTGATTGAGTTGTAGGGATGATACGGAATTATGCAATAAGAGATAGTTGGATTTTTGCTTCATTTTTTGCCAGTGAGGAAGCCTTCCCTTGAATGGATCTAAGGATTTGGGAGAACAGAGAAATATTAATGGGGAAGATTTCCTTAAGACATGGCAAAAGACTATCCCTGATTCAAGACCTAAGCTCGGAGACATTTCAGGTTGCTACAGCAAAGTAACAGAAATCCCACAGAAAAAAATGGCTATGGCTGTTGTTTGTTTAACTTGAGGGAGGGAGAAGATCTCTCTTCAGACTTAACCAAACACTTCAGCTGAAATTTTCTAATCTAATTCAACCTGAGGCACGCATATACATGGACAATTTAAGTCCAGAGCATTAAATTGGTAAAATTATACACAATTGAAAGCAGGAAACTTGAGTGGTGCTGCTTGAAATAGGTGCAAAAACAAAGTAAGGGATGTAGCAGTTAAAAAACAGTGTTTTTTAACACTAGCTTATTTTCAGGGATTCTGTCTGAAACTATGCAAAATGAACTGTTTGCTACAGGGAACAGCCTAAAACGTGATTTTTAAGACATGGTCCTGGAAGGTAGGGAAGTTAATTTCAAATTCCCTTGGTCTCTCCCTGGCTAGATGAATTAATCATTGAACCAGCAGCTAAAATGACTCTGGCTCTGTCCTTTTGAAGGAAAAATGCCCAACATTTTGGGGCACCACGACAGTTTAGGTCCTAGAAAAAAATCCGACGATCTGAGTCTTTCAGTACTAGGAGTTTATGTGTTTGTAGTGCAGAAGTCAGATGCCCAAATCCCAGAGGAAGGCAAGGGCTCCTCCTCCTTGCTCATGTTTCTGTGACAGGCTCAGGCAGTTGCTGTCCCGCTGGCTAGTGGTGGCAACTTCCCAGGTATCTGCTTCCACCCATACATTAAGTGAGGGCATCGGCTGGCAACCTTTCAGAGGCTCAGGGAGGGATAAAAAGCATTTACGAGTGCAGCACTGCCAACAGAAACCCAGCAGGAGCCAAGACATAGTGTGATGGGGATCCTTGCTCCCCCGACATGGGAAACCAGCAGGAGCAATGGGACATGGGCTGCCTTTGGGGCCACAGCTTCTGCTCACAGCACAAATCCCTCTCCCAGCTGGAGGCCAGAAACTGCATCCCTCATGGCAAACTGCCTTGCTTATCCATCCCTTCTTCTAAGGAAGAGGAATGGTGTTTTTTCACCTGTCCGTAGGGCAAAAACCCAGCTGATGGCATTACTGACCACTATTAAATATCAGGCATCCTCTTCGGTGTGTGTTGGTTTCTGCTGGCATAAAGAAACCAGAGCGGCAGCCCAACACTGGAGCTCCCCTGCAGCTCTTGATTTTCCCTTTGATTGTAGGTTTTACATGGTCTCTTTGTAGACTTCTAAATCCTTGGGGACTTCCGAAGAAGAGACTCAAATTCCAAAATTGCTTTCTATTTTTAGGCAATTTACCCAAATTATCTTATTTAACATTCCTGCCTTATCTAGCTGTAAAATAGCAATGATGTGGGATACTGAAAGAGTTCAGTAATGCTCAGACACCATGTTGAGACACTTTAGTACATTGAAGTGCAGCATCAATATTTCAACAGTATTTTGCAAATGCACCAAATGACTAATGTGCTGTGTTTTCTTGTTCCTTTGATTTCTCCTGGTTTGTCATCTGCAGCATAAAGAATAAATCACAGGTGCGTAAGTGTTCAGGTTCTGAGTTTCCTGGCTGTTGTACTTTTTTCTAACTGTCATAGCATTTTTACAGAGATCGTTATGCTAGTCAAGGACTTGAGGGCAGAAGGCGCTGCACAAGGTACCCAAAATTATTAAAGTGAACTTGAAAAACTGAGTCTAAAAACTGGGACAGTTTTCACAAGCATTTGGATCAGCGATGTCTTTTTTTCCATCTCTGAAATCATTGTATTACATCATATGCAGCTCAATCCTTACAGTAAAAAGGTTTCAGTACTTGATTGAATATTATGTACAAAATATGAAGTGCAGAATATACCGATTGGTGCTTTTGACTAATAAGGCAAAGCTGCACGCTATGGATTTTGAACTAAGAAGGGGCTGTCCTTCCCTTATTGCTATTTCTAGTTTGTAGTGCAACATGGATGGCTTTTTCATTATAAAATTCAATCATCTACTCCAGATATTTTTAAATAACCCAATAATACTATGTACGTAATGCAGTTTAACAAACTAACAAAGGTTACTACAAATGAATATTAAGCTTTCCTTTAAAGTGCAAGACGTAACTTTCAGTAAAATAAAAATGTAGTATTGCAAGGATCTTCCATGCTATGCCTTTGGTAATTGCCCCAAGTATGAAGTTTTAAAATTCAAAAGAAGGCAGTGGTTCATGTTAACAACAGAGGAAAACCAGAGAATACGTATTTCAAATTACAAAGTTGATGTAGAGCAAATGAGATAGAGAGGTGGAAAAACGGCTTCAGTACATGGGGGTTTCTGTGAGGTTGCTGTGCTAATGTTATCATGGAATGAGAATAGGCAAAGGATTTTGTAACACTGAGGAAAGTCGTAAAATTAAATTAAGAGGTGGCTCAGCTGAGTAGCTAAGGTTTTATTTAAAATCTGCATTTATTAATTACATGTATTTTATTAGTAAATAGCATGTTCATTGTCTTTTCATTATATTCCTAATATACTCTCATAATATACTTGTGGAAGCTGGGGCCAGTAGGATTTGCTGTTGCGTAAGGCAGTGCAAGGATGCAGCTGCCTGTCTGTGCCCTTTCGATGCTGAAGCCCGTAAGTCTTCCTGGTATTCTGATTTCTATGGTAACAGCAGGAAGATAAATGTAATAAAATAAGCTGAATATTTAAGAATAGCAGATTATTTTTTTTTTAACCTTATATACCTCAGGGTTGGGGGTGATGATTACTTAGATCCTCTGTGAGAGGTGATAAAGCCAATAAGTAACTTCTTTTATTGTTTAAAAGGCTACTTTTCCCCCATTTATATTTTGCGGGATGATGACTGTTAACCCTTTTGGTTTCTTTTGCAATCTGTTAATCCTGCAGTGTCTAAATTTAGATACATTTTGTAATCTCTTTCATCCGGCAGTCTCCAAATCCCTCATTTTTAATTAGTATTGCAGCAGCGATTGTTGGTAAGAGTTGTCAATGTTCATTCTTTGCTAATAAATTGTGTCTGTGATAGCTGATTTCGTTAAAAGATCAGCAAGCACTCCTTGATATTCCTCCGTGCATGATTTTTGCTTGTATATGTTATTTTGAAGAGGAGCACTGCATTCATACAATCTAAACTGTCAGTGGGGTGAGAAGTGGGTATCATTATCAATAAATTTTTTATATACTTTGTTACTATTATTTATTTTTTCATAAAGTGCAGCTAAGTTTCCATTCAGAGAAGTATATGGAAGGATTTTGTTATATACCCAGCTCAAAAGAGTACAGACACAGAAGGGCATTTTGAAGAACTACTGTCATATCTGTACATAATAGATGTAATATTCTTCAGTTAAATTTTCCAAGTCTTACTTGCTTTTTGTTTGTAAACAGGTCAATGGTTGGGCAAAGGAATAGATTCAACTTCTTCACCTAAATTTCTAAAGGCTCTGCCTGTTGATGCCTTTATCTCTAAACACTTCTTGAATGTCTCAGTTGTTTTCGTTAAAATTGTGAAACTGAAAGGAAAACAGGAGATAAAATAGTTTAAGGAGATCCATAAGAATGTAAACACTGTCAGAAGGAAGTTCTATCTAGCCTAGTTTCTTATCCTTTAAACTGGTCAGCTAAAAAGAAGGCATAAGATCGGGACAAGGGTAAAAATGATACTTCTTCATTTGCCTGTACCAGCAGTCAGTGATTTAGTGATTCAGTGATTCTGAATGGGAGATTGCATTCAGACAGTTGTTCTTAATAACCTCTCTGTATCTGTTTTCTGTGAATTTGCCTAGTACCTTTTTGTATACATTTATATTCTTGACATATAAAATGTTCCGTGGCAGTCACTTCTGCAATTTAATTATGCGTATTTGTTTGTTGGAGATGTTTCTAAAGCAGGTAGCTGATAATTTAATGGAGTGCCACTTCATTCTTGTGTTTGTAGTAATAGTGGATATATTCCTTTTCATCCTCTGTATGCCATTTATCACTTAGAGATCTCTGTCAAGTCCCATCATTTCTTCTAGGAGCTGAAGAATTGGCTAGTCAGTTTAATCTCCCCTTGTATATCAGTTGTTTGCTACCCCTGGCCATCCTCATCTGCTCCTCCATGATTTTGCTAGTCCATTGTATTAGTTTGGGGAGGAGACCAGACTGACATGCTGTTTTCATAGCACAGTGGATTTATGCAGTAGCTCTCAGATCTTCTCTACCCTTTGCTTTTGTTGACCATTGGTAAACACTGAGCAAGCATTTTCAAAAGACAGAAGCCCCCAAAACCTCTTTCAAGTTACACTTAGGTCTCTTTATTGGATGATGTTCATTTAGAGCCCTAGTTATTTTGTATGTATGGTGGAAGATGATCATGCTGTCTGCATGGATTGCACTTAGTGATTTTCACCTTCCATTCTGTCAGCCAGCCACACAATTTTGCAAGCTTTTTTCAGCAGTTTTTCGTAGACAGTTCTTGATTTCATCATCTGTAGTCATCAGAAAGCTCTGTCACTTCCATTGGTCTGATTTTTTTTCAGATGATGTATGAGTACGGTTTTCAGCCCACGCCCTAGAGCAGAGCTCCGCAAGACTTCCCTGGTAACCTCCATTACTTGAGAGATGCCCATTTATTATTACCCTCAGTCTCCTATTTTTACTCTGCTGATAATCCTTGAAGAGCCCTCCTCCTTATCCCTAAGCTCTCTTTAAGAGCTTTCAGGAGATCTTTTTAATAGCTTTAACATCCAACTTTGCCGTCATTGCATCCCTGCCTACCTCCTGATGCAAAGTGCAGTGTGCAGGAGGTCCTAGACCGGTAATTACGTGTGCTGGCATGCCGACAGATGGGATTAGAGCCTATACCCAAGCTTCATGCCCCAGTTTCCTTTGTGTGGAAACCAGGGCAGAGGAGAGGAGGGGGAGAGGGTTGGTGGTTGCTTAGGTCTCACCCCATATGGCCGTGGGATGCAGCTAGACCTGGCATGTAAAAAGCATTTCCGTCATGCAGATGTTGCCTCTATCAACCAGAGCTCTTGTGCTATTGTCAGAGTACTTTTACAGATTCATGAGACATAAAATCATAGAATGGTTTGGGTTGGAAGTGGCCTTAAAGATCATCTAGTTTCAACTCCCACATGACCTCTCTTAGCCAAAGATGCGCTGACTTTCTTTCCTTAACAGCATATTTATTTATCTATTAATGCTCCTCTTTCAATTGTTTTGCTAGATGTGGGAGGGAGACTTACTAGACTCTGGTCCCTTGAGTGCTCCCTCCTCACTGCCAGACCCATTTTAAGAAATCAGTCACGTTTGTCACCTTCCACTCCTTTTATAAGGGCAATTTAAGCAATAAGCTGCACAGCACAGTTAGTAGTTCCACAATTCCATGTTTAAGTTACTTTATAGCTCATGGATGGATGCCATCTGGTCATAGTGATTTATTACTATTCATTTTACTGGGTTTTGGGGTTTTTTTTCTTTCTTTCTAAAGCCTCTTCTACTCAGACTCTCATCTGAAACTAGTTCTTACACTCACTTATTGAAAATGGTGCAGAGCCTTCCTGGACTCCTTTGCAGAGAACAATGATGCAGGGATTTAATTTAACTTTTCTTCTATGGCCTGATCTTTCTCAAACACTTCTTTTCATCCAGATCATCTGTTGGCCCAGTGGATGTTCTGGCAGGTTTCCAGCTTGTGATGCGTTTGACTTAGTTTTTATGATGTTAGCATGAAGACTTGCCCAGTGGTTTTTACATTGAACTTGACATAATTATGCTCTGTTAGTATTGTCTCAGCAGGACTTTGGGACATCCACAAGCCTTTTGGGAGGGTGTCTTTTCACTTCTCTCGAGGTCTTTGGCAGGAAGGGCTAGGTTAGAGAAAAGGTTTGTTCCTCTCAAGTCTCTGTCCCAATAGTGGTGCTGCTTTAATCTTTCTGCACATCAATAAGCTGTTTGGTGGCATCTCCAAATGCCTTAGTGCTGCTTCCCCTATAAAGTTAAATATGAATAAAAGGAAAATTAGGGTAGTTTCTCTGAAGTGATATGAGAGGAAGGCATGCCTCGGCTGACTTCTAGAAAATGCCAGGCTTTGCATGACAGCATGAGCAAAGTCTTGATTTCTGAGGCATCATTGGCACAAGAGGAGAATTGCTGCCGCATGTAGAATATAGCAGCAATTTTCCTGATGAACCACTGCAAGTGACAATGAGCCCTGGCATAATGGATGTACAAAACGATACCTAATGGGCATCTTTTCTGGCTGGTGATACCTTTCTCTGATGAACTTTAAAAGAGTAGTTATTGTCATGTGTACGTTATCATCAGTTATTATTGAATATGGTGTTGAAAAAGCATTCTGGTAAAGGCGTAATTATGTATTTTCTCATTTAAACTGTGATTTGTCTCTTTTGAAATGCAAATGCAAACCAAAAGAGAGTATTTGGTATCAGCGCTCTGCTAACTGCATAATTAACTGTTAATTCCAGCAGATACTTGGGATTTTTTGCTATCAATGTGCATGGGATTTTAGGGTTACATAACTGGTTGATTATTAAGTTGGATTTTAGCACAAGTTCTCTGTTACTGATTGGGAGCTGAAACTCTCCTTTGGCAATCATTATCCACAAGCTGTTGCCAGTTCCTTTGTTGATAGGCGTGTAACTGGAGGACACTTAGCTGAAACTTTAAAGTAGCTCTGAATTTCTTAGTGCCAGTTACCTAGGATTAAATTCTCTACAATCACCAGGCTTTCTTGTGAGAAAACTGGTTTTGAGATTTGATTCCTCTAAGTTCAGTGTAGCTATTGCCAAGTTTGTATGCCCGGGTGGCTAAAAACCCACAGAATACCAGCTATGTCTTTGGATCATCATTTGGATCAAAATGACCTTCCTTTTCTGATTATCAGTAACCAGCACTGGTGGTCCTCTGTCTAATCCCTAGTTTGTCTTGGGTTTGGCACCTTCTTCTGCTAATGCCATAGCTGTAGTGCCAGTGCTCCCAGCTGCGCACCATCTGCAGCATCCCAGTCACCTGGAGGCAAACTTGTGGGGTTAAATATTTTACTCTGGTAACGGTGGGTTTACCCCGTCTTCTGGCAGGGCTGATGGGGGGAGATCATTACTGAAGTACTTCTCCTTCAGCAACTTCTAGAGCAGGAAATCCTTTGCATACTGCACTTCCTTGCAGGGAGCAGCTTTCTCCTGTTGCATGTCAGATTCCTGCAGAACAGCACCAGGGTGCATCTCCAGGACCCTTGAGCCAATTTTGCTGATGCAGGAGGATCTCACCGTAAAACCTCCTTATTTTCAAAGTAGGAAGCAGTACCAAGGCCTTGCTGCTGTGTCAGATTAAGAGGGCACATGGGGTTTTTATTCTTCCCAGCTTCTAGGTAGAGAGAAGAAATGCTGACTGTCAGTAGTGGCTCAAGTCAGGTAGGACAGGGCAGAGGGGTTTGGGGGCAGCAGGAGCAGCTGAGGTGACCTTTGGTGGCAGGTCTTGCAGCTCTGTTTTAAGACGTGACTGCTGCCACCTGCTTGTCTCTGTATGAAGGAGTACGTATGTGGGCAATAGCTGCATCAGGCAGTTCTGTAGTGTCAGCCAAAATGGCCTGGGAACGTAGGAGTATGCTGAAAACCCAGACTGCCACTGGGGGCTGAGGCAACAGCGCTTTGGGTTTGGTTTGGGTTTTTTCCTCTGGGCCTGATACAGGGACAGTGTTTTCCAGCAGCACGATGGAGCAGGCAGCTGGGGGCTGTGATGTTGTAACCTGGCTGAGGTCCCCCATAGCTTGTATAGGGAGCAGGGTGGTCATCTGAGGCAGCGCTTACCTCTAGGCTAACAGTTTCCTGGATAAACCACCTAATTCCCAGCCTGTGTTTGCCCACGGCAGTTTAACTAACTGCAGGGCAACAGTTGCACTCCCTAAGCAGTAAGGGATAGAGGATTCATGTGTTGCCTTACCAGTAGGAGGAGGTTGTTGTTGGTACTGAAGATGGGGTATTTATTTCTGCTGGCCTACTGACAACTTAAAGGAAAAATGGGCGTGACCCAAATTTCTCTCAGTAGAAACTGATGACAAAAGTACCATTAATTTCAACAAGATTGGCTGCCCATATTTGCCATTGATGCAAGGTAACAGGTATTTTTTTCCTTCCTGGAAGGAGGTGGCTCTAAAGCCGTAATAGTTGAAGGGAGTATGTTTGTGTCTCTTTCTGCTGTGTCTTGCAGAGTAAGCAGAGATTAGAAAATGCTGAATAAGAAGTAAGTGCTGAATGAAAGGTCATAATTGAATTTTTCCTGAATTCTGCATGTATTTTGGCTTGGATTTTGATCAGTGCAATAACTTAATGATGCTGCTCCAGTACTGCTGACTTGGGTTGAGTTTATAATGACTGCAAGATGGGAAACAGGTGTCTGGGTACAGTCCATTGAGCAGAGTGATGCACAGTGTTTCCCAGTGCCACCACACACACAAAGCAGCGCAGTGATTGCCCCTTATGCATGGAAGAATAGGTTCAGTTTTGTACTAGGCGGTGGTGTTCTGTTCCCACCATTCTTCGTGGTGGAGCTGTTGAAGTAGAATGCTCCCTCCAGAAAGAGTAAATTGTTGTTACAAGAATATGTTTGCTTTTTTTCTTTCGCCAAGAACATCAAAACATTTTCCAGACAAGCAAACCCCTCTTAGGCGGGTAACGTAATTCAGGTCAAGGGCTTTTCTGATGAGATGGTTTGAGCAGCTGAACAAGGGACCCTGTGATTCCATGTCTTTCCCCTCCTCTTCATCCACAGCTTGCCTGCCTTGCCCTGTAAGTGGCTGGTGATTTTTCAGTCTTCTCTCTGCCAAGTTCACACTGATCCTTTCTGGCATTGTGGAAAGCATACCTTGCTATTTGAGGCTTCCAAACAGGTTTTGACCTTCAGGCCTTTGGCCGCTTTTCTTGTTGGTTTGTTTTGGGTTTGTTACAGTGTAATGTGCTTTCTGAATTTCCCTGAAATCATGTTAAATGATGGGCAGGCTTCAAATGGGTGTGGGTTTTAGTCTAGCAAAGGGAAAGGCTCTTGATTATAAAATTGGAAGCAGTTCTTATGAGGAGAAAAATGTAAAATGAGGAAACACAGAACATCTTTGACAGCAGACTTTTGCTGTAGTTGTTGCTTGAGGAGAGAGGAGACTTTTCCGAAGTCTCCTCTGACCTGCAGAGGCCAAGGCACTACGTCAGCTGCCCATTTGTTCCTCTGAGGTGCTGTGAAAGGGGATGCCTTTGCTCAGTTTATCTTGGGATTAGCAAGCCACTTGTACTGATGAAACTTCAAAACACCCTCCACAGCCTTCCCTTTATTCACTTCCCTGTCTAATTTAGGAAGAAGCCTTGTGCTGTGTCTTTGAATAGCATCCATGAGAAAATAAATAAAACATGGTATCAGGTTTGGTTTGGGGCTGAGTTTCGCCTGGAGTGAATATTTCTTCATTCATGGGTTCCTTGTTTTGGTTGCGGTCAGTTGAGTTGCAGTTTCCATTCTCAGTAAGATTTGCGATACTAGACTTTATGATGACTTCATAAATTATAAGTTACTTATTCATAACAAATTGTTTCTGTGCAGCGTGCCTGTAGTTTCACAATTTCAGATGTGGCTGTTTGGTTTCTGCGGAAGTGACATAAGGGTGTTAATGAGATATATGACTGGTTTGGTATTTAGGATGCCTTGTCTTAAACAGCTTCTTTAAACCAATCCAGTGTGACTACTCAAGTCCTACATCTGTTGTAGTTGGGTGGCTTATCCCTTGGCGATTTGGGGCATCAAACCTGTTTCAGCCGGGTGCTCATGCCATTTGTCTTGTTGCTTGCCCCTATGTAAAAGGATGGCTACTGCCATGGAGCTGGGGAAGTGGAGGAGCCGGGTTGGTTTGCCACTTTCTCATCCACATATTCAGCTCTCCGTGGGTAGCTTTTGAGGATGAAACAGGGCTAAGGTGTTGGGCTCATACCACAGAGCTGGTCCATGGAAGGAAGATAGGCGATCTGGAGTTGGTTTGGGAATAAGGGTAGCAGAGATGAGAAAGGAGAGGACAGAGATTGCAGGAAGTTAGGGGGAGATCCCAGATCAAGTGGAAAGCAAGAAAAACTCAGAAAGTACCAGGGAGTCTCTTAACTAGGAACATGTTTGCTATGGTTCACTGAGAGAAAACCCAACAGCAGGAAAAAACCCTCTTCCCATCAAGGCAGTTGAGGTGGCTTGGAGGGCTTTGCCAGTGGAGGTACCCACCATGCCTTCCTCCGAGGGGGAAGGAGGAAGAAGCAGTGGCTGTTCAGTTCCAGTGAGGAAGTGGTGAGCAACTCGGTGACCAGTTAACACAAGGTACCCATGGCCCAAAAGGCTGTGTAGGAGCACATGGAAATTGGGCAGAGCAGAAGCTGAGGGGAACGGGCTGGTTGTGGCTGCTCTGCCTGTCCACAGGGCTGCGGGAAAAGGTCAGGCAGAATGTGAGCCAGGCATTAAATTAAGCCTGTAAGGAGACACTTGGGGAACTTAAGATGGATTAACTTAAGGTGTAAAGTTTAAAGCGTATTATTGTGAAGGAGGATTAAGCTAAACTGAGCTAATGACACCACTTTTGAATGTGTATCTGCACAGTGGATTCAGAGCTTTGGCTCCATGCCTTTTATTGCCCAAATGTACTTACCTTCTTAAATGTCCCCATAAAGATACAGGCCTTTATATTCCAGATCTTCACTTTTTCCATTTTCCATGTTGAGAAGTTTATATGCGGTGTCAAGAACTGGTTTGGGTTGGTTGGGTTTTGCCTTTTTCTTTTTTTTTTTCCCTCCACTCTTTTAACATGCTCACACACACACACACACAGGGCAGGGATGAAGGCAACATAGAAGTTTGTTCTCATTTTTCCCCATGGCTGTAAAGGTATTTGTAATGGCTTAATAGTATTTATTCTTAGATGAGGCACTTGGTAAGAAAGAAATAACTTTGTTCATGTCATGTTGACATGCCCTAACTTCTATGTGCCCCATGTCTTCTAATATGTGAGCTTTTATTTTGTTGTTACTGTCATGGTATTGGGATATCTGCAGTATCGGCATCTGAATTTTCCAAAAGCTCTATACCCTCTTAACTTTATACCGTTAGTCAAAAATCAAATGCAAAGTTGAATACTGTAAACTCCCACAAAATACTCCTTTTATATTAAGCAGAGTCATGAATTAACTAACATAGTAATACCTTACAAATAAGTAATAAATCAACTGAATTGATTTTTCAGGAGGGAAACAGGTTTGAAATTACAGGTTTGCTGTATGTTAACTAAACTACTTAGTAACTAGTTCTGTGTATGATTTTATGTCACTACAGACAATGCCATCAGGTTTTCCTTGAGGATAGACTAAAGATCAATATTTGTAAGTAGATTAAAGACTAAATGTTTAAGGCAGACAAAAAAAAACCCAAACCCTAATATTCTTCTATTTGGATAATCGTACAAAAGCAAAACAAATAAAAGAACCTGTAAAAGAGAAACAGTAAAATGTCACAAAAAGTGCAATGCAATATTAAAGGTTTTGAATTGGGATACTTTTAGGTTCACTCTTGCACAGGGTGTTTTGCCACACTGTTTAGTGAAAACGTAGGAAACCTGAGACAAAACCTCAAAATGTCTCATTTGTTTGCTCTGTGGCCTGTGGTATCGCATGAAAGGTCTGACGCTTCTCACGTCTGTGGTGGTCAAACACAGGCAGGGATGGTGGCAACTGCTTATGTTCTGAGGTTGAAGAAACTAAGCTTGATGTCCTGCAAAAGTAATAATGGATATAATAGACTGTTCTTGGTTTGAATCCTGCCAGTATTTAGAAGTCTGAGATACACCCTAAAATGCATTTGCATTTAAAATACAAATGTCTCTTACTAATCATTTGTCTTTCAACTTCAGTACGATCCCTCTGAGCCTCCTGGGAGGGGCCAGTTAGGAGCCACTATTATCAGTATCCCAGACCTGATTTTGGTACTTTTGGGAAGAGTGCGGGGAGCAGGAGCTGTGGGAAGGTCACTTCTGGGGTCTTTCGGAGTCTTTTTCCTCAGCTATCTCTGGGTCAGCTCAGAGGTGCCTGTAGCTGTTTTGTGTCTGGGCAGTAACAACCCATCAGGCAGGAGGACTGCAGGCTGGTTTAGGCTGATGTCCCCAAGGGCAGGTAGGCAGAGTCATGCAGTGGCCAAATGTGAAGGGGTCCTCACCCCTGGCACACTCAATTGGTTGTGCTAAGGGCACCCCCAAACACCAGCAGACATCCAGGTGCTGCTGTGCTGAGTTGGCTGCAAGCCTTGGATGGTGGGACCCTGGGCACAGCAGCTTCAAAGCATCCTCAGTGTCCAAGGCCAGGTTGGACGGGGCTTTGAGCAATCTGGTCTAGTGGAAGGTGTCCCTCCCTATGGCAGTGGGGTTGGAACTAGGTGGTCTTTAAGATCTCTTCCAACCCAAACCATTCTATGGTTCTGTGATTTCTGTGAAATGCCTGTTTGTGTGCATCTGACGTCTTTTAATTCTGCAAATCCTTTTGTCTCACCCAGTCCCAGTTCCTCAGGTTCGGTCTTTCATAGCAACCAGCATTGAGTGTGCAAGTGACATCTGTAAGTCCTCTGCAGAGCATGACTGGACTTGTATGTTCGTGCCTGGGTGCCTCCAGCAGCAGAGGCTGCTTTTTGCAAACAGAGGGCCAACTGGTATTTCAGTCACCATCCAAAGCATTCAAAGACTATTTTCTCCTACTCATTTTCTTCCCTGCAGTCCATGGTGCATAATAAAAATAAATACACATCACATGGCATTACTACTACTATTAAATTAAAAAAAAAAAGAAGCTGAAAGTTCTTAGTCTCAAGAAGAGGGTGGAGCGGGGAAAAGTGCAGAGCCATATAACAATGGGGAGTCTGCTTTATTAGTATTAAGGAGGGAAATAAAATCTGCTCTGGCAGTAGTGAAATAAAACACCAGGAAGATTATGTCAGTCTTTGTTTGCACACAGTATGATTCTTCTCTTTCACCAGCCAATTTGTATATTTGAAAAGGCAGTTGCTTCGTTAAAATAATTAGGTGAACTTCATCCAGTTCCCCAATTACGTGAAAAAATGTTTGAAGAAATATGGACAATTGTTGTTGAGCAATTATAATGAAAAAAAGAAGTAGTGGTCACTGAACAATTACAGCACCATGTCTAAATACCCACATATATATTGCAGTTTCAGAATGAGATGGGCAGTTCGCAGTGACTCTTTGGTGTAGCTGCTCTGGTTTGGGATAGTGGCTTTAGAAGTACAGCAAAATCCTAACCAATTCTGCCTGAAATTTGTGCAGGGTGGGTTAGCCTCGAGTTGCTGCAGAAAAGAGAAAGAAGGTCTGAAGCTGACTGTATCAAACTATATAGAGAAAAAGAAAGAGTAAACTGAATACAAGTCATGTATCCTCATTATTTTATGCTTTAAAAGTCAAAAATATGTATTAATAAATGAGATTGTCATCTTGTATACTCCTTTATATATTCCAGATTATTTTAGATTTTTTTTTTTTTGGGGGGGGGGAACCTACAGAATTTTTGAATATTTCAGGTTTTGAATAAGAGACCATTGCAACAATTTAACGAGGAATTCCCCATAGGAGGTCCGGTGTAGTATGTTAACATGAACTTCAGTGACAGGGAAATAATTTCTCCTTGTTGTTCCTACACCTTTATCCTTGGAGCTAGACCTGCTACTTTTTCAGGAAAAATAGTAATCAGAGATTTTGAAATGGAAGTTACTTGGGAAAGATGCGCAAGTGCTGGTTGAGGCAGTGGTCGTCCCAGTTGTTTCTTAGCTTCAGACTCCTTGGTAGACATAAAGGCAGTAACACAAAGTCATGCATTCTATTTTACGTTTCTTAAACCATTTCCTCATTTTCTAGACCTACCAGCCGTATTTCTGTGTTATTCAGGATGAGTCAAGATGTCTGCTGGCACGGTGGAACTGTCTGATCCCAGAGCCCTGCTGGCTTGTGGACCCAACCATGCGTGGTGGCAGTGGAGCTCTTTGCCATGGGTTTTCCTGTTGGCCCGTGGCTGCAGGCAGCCTTGGGGGCTGCTGGGCTGGGGCCAGGGCTGGCCACCCTGAGTGGTGAGGGCTGCAGGTGTGAGGCTGTCAGTTCTCCTTGGCCATCCTTTCCCCCAGCCCATCTCTGCACCAGGCACTTCTGAAGGCCATTTCTACCTGTACGTCAGCTGATGGGGGATATATATCATTTAAAACATGCATGCAGTGGAGGTAGATTCCACTAGTGCACCAGTTCTGACCCTTTCAGCAGGCTCATTTCCATCAGCCAGGGCAGAGCTCAACGCTGACAATTCAAACACTTTTTAAAACATTTTTGCCAGTTCATTAACATTATCAGTGGATAAAACTCAAATTACTTTTGTTTCAGGACCTTGTAGGAGGGTGGATGTTAATGCTGCCTGCGGGCTGTCAGGTGGCAAAGTGAACACAGCCATCCATTGCGGATGGTGTAGGAACAGAGCAAGGCAATGCCCAGGTACCCCAAAGCTCACAGGCAGTGGGTTTTTCTGCCAGGCTGGGAACACAGGGACCAGGCAGCCCTCCGGGTCTGGCAGAGCTCCAGCTTCATGTCCATCCCCAGCTCCCTTACTGAACCTGAACTTTGCAGCCGTGGTGTGTCTTACTGACCTCTGCTCAATCAGTGCTTGGATTCCAGGTCGCGTCGTTCCTTATGTGTGGGCCACCCCGTGCACGTTGCGCTTTCCTGTATTTATCCTCTGCATTTTGCTTCTTTTCTCTTCGCAGGGAACGGATGCGCCAGTCTGCAATGTTTGAGCTGTGCCAGGGGATGCACCAGATCAGTCTGCAGTTTGTTCGCTTGCAGCTTAGCTTTGAGGAGTACACTATAATGAAAGTTTTGCTGCTGTTGAGCACAGGTAAGTTAGATTCATGGTTACGTGGGAATACTTGAAAATACTCCAATTCACAAAGCGGTGCAGTGATTTTTAACTAATGTGGCAAAAGAGCCAAACTGTTTCCAGCAGGGTCACAGGAATAAGCCTGGTTTTGCGTCTTGGGGTTTATCTGCAGATCTCACTCTCCATTAGCACGGGAAGTGTCTTTCCAGTTTGAATGCGTTGTGCATTGGAAGGACAGGAGTGGCCAGGCAAGAGGCTTTGTCCGCCCTTCTCTGTACAACAACTGCTTGAGTCAGCCAGGCGTTCTAAGAAAGTGTAATAGATATAGGAATTGGGGAAGAAGCACCATTCAACACTCAAAGCCACTGGTTTGGGTGACTTAGTGTCACCTCCAAGATCAAAGGACGTACATTGCCTGTACTGTAGAATGGGTAATTTTCCAATGCCAAGTGAATGGTAAGCCCTGTTACAGGGCTCTGGAAGTTTAACGGATACCAGTGCATGCTTTATGTTTCTCTCGAGTATCATCCTTTGAGTTTTAAGATGCCAAATTACATCTTGGTGTTTGTTTCAGCACTGTGTAGTAATTAGCAGATCTCTTGATCTCAGTGAAAATATTGAAAAGCTTCCATCCCAGTACAGCCATATAAATACACAGGCAGTTTTCTACATTACTTTTCCATCAGTCTTAATGAAAAATCGAGTTACCTGTAATCAAACTTGCTTCTGTATAATCATGCTGCTGTTTGTGGCATCCACTCAGTGACATCATGATGAGATAACACATCAGCTCCATTGGCGGGTGTCCACGATGTCACTGCAGTGAACTCACCAGGCAAGAATTCCCCCGGCAGAAGGAGGCTGGCACAGGGAGAGGAGGAAGGGAAGATCAAAGGGACTCCTCTGCTTATTCCAGCTTTCACTTGCAAGCTGCCGGCAGCGAGACGCTTGCCCAAGGCTGCCGGGGCCGGGGGCTGCCCAGGCTCGTGCTGCACAGAGCGTCTCCCCATTTGATGATGAGCGGAGCCCTGTGCACCCTTTGAGATCTCGCTGTCCTTGCCTATCGTGCCATCTCCTGCCTCAGCAAACCGGGGGAAGGAAGTAACGAATGGCAGGTGATAGGCGTTAGTTGTGCAGCATGGGAAGGCGCTTACTGCTGAAACTGCTAAAAGACACCAGAGTGGGCTGATGCAGCAGCAGATTTAGACACCCAGGAGCCTCCTGAGGTCCCAGCTGTGGTGTGGGCACGTTTGCTGCAGGCAAAGTTAGGTGCCTACGAAGGGATTTGCAGCATCCAGCAAAGCCAAGTGGCAGCCCTTTCAGGCAAGGCAGTGGGACGGGTACTTTTTCCCTCTCTGTGGTGCCTTTCATTCAGACGTCACCCATCCCACCCAGCCGGTAGCTCTGTGGTTAAAGAACTTGCCTTTGAAGGAGGACGTGAAGCTGCCATTCCCATCCAGCTGGAGGGGATTTGGATCCGCTCACAGAAACCTCCTGGGGCTGCACGTTTCTTGGGCTCGGCTGTCTCCTCTCCCTCCTTCCCACTGAAGCTGTTCCAGCTCCCTGGGATGGGGAGAGACGCCATCCATTGGGGAGCACTTAGTGTCCAGGCTTGTGGGGTCTGACCCTCAAGTCCCACTCCATCGAGGGCTTGAGGAGATGGTCTGTCGGTGAAACTGGGACTGTGGGGAGTTGATATGCTCCAGGGTAGCCTTTGGGGTAAACAGGCTTTTGGAAGGTTGTCAGTTGAGGCCTTTCCAGAAGGAACTAGCAGTGCTAAATGTGGATGTGCTTGGGAAAGGTCTGGCTCCCAAAATGTTGTTGAGAGAGTGTCTGGATTGGAGATCTGGCTCTGCTACTTTTTAATCAGCCCTAAAGGAGGAGAATCTTTAGAAAAAGAGCCTAAAGGCATTCTAAAAACACAGCAAAATTTCCTTGAGCAAGGTATTTAGTATTCGACGCTCTTTGAGAGTGTTGACTAATGACTTGGGTTATTGCGAGAACCTGTTAGATGAGATCAGCCTGGCCAGTTAACTTCAGCTAGCTGGGTCCCTTTGAAACACACACCGTAGTCACTAGAAAACCTACTAAAAATAGTTTGTTTTGGGAGAACCAGGGTATTTTTGTTAAGAGAGAGAGAGAGGAGCGGGAAATGGAGATGAAGACAGCGATAAATCCCAGACAGCATCATGTGAAGGGCAGCAAACATGGTTCCGAATGATCACACCTTGATACAACCTTGTGACAGAAAACACGAGGTTTGTTTTCATTTAAATTTTTTTTATTGAATCGTGTGATTAGCAGAGTACAAGTTATTCTGAAACTTTCATGATGACCACATCAAGGAAGTTTCACTCCATTTACATGTGGAAGAAACCACACATTACAACTCAATTGTTTTCTTGCTTTCCACAGACCATAGATTTTGGGAGCTTGCCAAAAGCATTGCTGCATTTAATAAGTAAAATCAGAAACACTGGGCAAACCTCCAGAATTTCATGTTTTGCTTGAGTTCTTTTCATTTGTGGTCTTTCTTAATAATCTGGACGGGGTGATGGCATAATAATTTTCAGACAGAGCAGTAACATACATAGTAGTAGACAAAGAAAGAGTGGCTCTAACATTCTTAAAGCAATATGTAGGAATACAGGCCTGTGAATATTAAAGGTACTGTAAAGCCCATGCATTTTGTGTGAGGGCCCCAGTAGGCTCTGATGGCTTTACTCATCTCGATTGGTGTCTCTGTATTTATACAGCTTAAACTGAATTCGTACATCTTGTTTCAGTTTCTCCTGTCAGCTGACTGACTGAGAGATTTGGCATCTAGAATTTAAAAGTTAAATATTACATGTATATAATACAAGATACTTACATTATAGGCAGGTTGGTGCATTACCCCCTAGGCTTTTTCTAAAGATTCCTCCTTGTGCCCCCTTCCAGCACTGATGATCACAAGACCTGGCTGCTCCTGCGGTGGTAGAGCTCCTCCTTGTTTTCCATTGCTAAACTGCTCTGGTAGATACTGGTGACGGAAGATACTACTGGTGTTTTTTCTTGAAGCTGCTTCTCTGCAGCCATTTGGGCGGTTGTTACATGCTTATGATGTGATTGCAGTGCGATAGAAGGCAGTTCACAGGATTTTAAAGAGAAGGGAATGGATGAACAAGACAATTTCTGTCAAGATGTTAAGTCAGGGTAAGCTAAATTGGAAGATCACCTTTTTTTTTTCCCTTTCCTTTTTTAGTAAGTAACTTCCCATTTAGCTTACTCTGACACAGCTTTCTGGCTTGCTTAGAAAATAAGCTCCTCCTGTACAGTGTAGCATTTTATTTTCCTTCTGTAGGCTAGCATTAAGAGAAGCAGAATAGAAAAACATTTGATAGTTGAGCAGTATTAGAACACCAGAACACTTTGTTTAATGTTATTAATAACCTCTTTGGGGTTTTCCTAGAGATCTGATCCTATAAGCCATTCCTGCTTGGGACAGAACCTGCAGTCTGTAAATAAGGAGTGTATTTGCTTTAGTAATTAGCCTTGCTGATATCAGTCACAGTAAAAAGTATCAGAAGACTACTTTTAGCCCATTCGTGAAATGATCCCTCTGGCAGATGAGGACTTTAATAGGACACTAGAAATGCTTGCAACTCTGTGGTGTGGTCAAACGCTGGCTGGGGATGCCTGTTTGGAAAATAGCCTTCTGTTTGATGTAGAATAATGGCTCTGTCTGTTCTAGGTGTTATGCAGATGCTTACTAACATTCAAAGAAATTTTACTTGACAGCATAAAAACGTGTCACTTGGTCCAGCATTTCTGCACATAACAGCTGTAAATCTGTACCTTTCTGTCCTCTGCCAAGTGTGGGGAATCATTCAAGAATGTTAAATCACGTCTTCAACTTCTAAGAAAATATCCTTGATCCATCTGGTTTCTGTTTTCTGGGTTTGGGTTGGTTTTTTTTTTGTGGTTGGGTTGTATTAAAAACAGTTTCAGCATGAGCTTAGCATGTGTCCAAGATGCTGTCTTGTCCTCTGCCACAGCTTCTGCAATCACAGATCTGGAGAGGATGCTTGAATTGCTTGAAAATCTGTATGATGTTGTTGATTCCTAACCAATGTCTGTAAAATTACGGACTTTGCTTACGGGTTTAATTCTTTCATCCATTAACTAGTGTAATTTTTTAAATATGCACATCAAAAGAATAAGCAATACAGTTCATATTAATATAAGACTGTCTTTTCAATGACAGTTCCCAAGGATGGTCTCAAAAGCCAAGCTGCATTTGAAGAAATGAGGGCAAATTACATTAAAGAACTAAAGAAGATGGTAACTAAATGTCCAAGTAACTCTGGGCAAAGCTGGCAGAGATTCTACCAACTGACTAAACTTCTTGACTCCATGCATGATGTAAGTATAACTCCTCAGGGAGTGCAGAAAAGTTAAGCAAAAATCTCTCCATTAAGGTATACCAGTAGTCTTTAATTGTGTTAACAGGGAGAAAAAAAACCAACCCATTTAAATTCTTTTTAAAGGAACATCTGAGAGCAGTTGTTAGATGAATTTAAGGACAACTGCCAAGTAAAATAAGAAAATAAATATCATTTAGGGCTGGGTCCTGCTACTTCTCCTATGTTAAATGGTAGCGTGTTCCTCCAGTGATTCACTTGAGGTCAGTAGAGCTATTAGTGGGGTCAGAGGCTCTTCAGTGGGAGAAGGGATGTTGGCTGTGGTTCGAAGTTAGACACGGCACAAGTGCACCACGCAGAGTACCCCTCAAGTTGCTCCTCGATGGAAGGTGCCACTTAGTGTCGTGTATCTAACATGCCTGATGTGCTGATAAATGCTGAGTTAATTCGGTGATCTTTTACAGCTGGGGTTGTAATAATGATGACTTTGAAGATGTGTTAAGACTTTGGAGCCATCTTGGGTATTTGAAGCTTTATTTGAGCTTTTCAAGCATATGAGTCATGGTGTTGTTAGGTTACTTATACCACCCTGTCTCATTCCAGCATGAGGGGTTCGTTTTACGTGTGTCAGGTGTGAGATGTGATGAATGACATGTGAAACTGAAAGTTTAGTCCCAGAACACCCAGTCTGTTGGTGCCTCAGCCCAGGGTCACTCTGAAGGGTTGTGGTAGGTGTGTACTGCACGGGACCAGCTCGCGGCTTCAGAAGGTGTATCTGTAATGTTGAGCTGTGGGCAACCCAGTTCTAGCCAGTGAAGTGGTAAGTGCAGAGATTTATCTCTGAGTATTTTGAGCAGCAGTGGGGGTATATCTCCATGTTCTCCATAATGGATTCTGGAGCCCCCATAGGGGAAGCCAGTGACCCAGAAGTGGTCTCCTCACTGCTTGGACCAGTAGCGGGGCTGGTGCCCATCCTTCTCTGAAGCTGCACCGCAGTGCAGCAAGTGATGGGGACTCATGGGGCAAGTGACCTTCAGTCGTGTTGAGGTGCAAGAGAGGAGGGTCCCATGAGCAGAGGATCATCACCTCCCTGGTAAAGTACAGTGAAGGAGAGAAGTGTCCTACTCCACCCTGGGCGGGCAGGAGAGTAACTTTGCTGCATGGAGAACCTACAGCACTTGCTTTCAGAGCCTGCATATGAATGTACTTCTTTGTACTCAAATTTCATTTGTGTGGAGACAGTACAGTACAGTACAGTGCACTTCAGGTCAAATCTGTGTAAGAGCCTGAGGTCTGTTTACAGAATGTACATATGGAATTATTTTTCAAATATTGTTCTGTTGTTCATTAAAACACTGCAAATCTTAGTGGGAGGCAGGGAGAGTATTATTAGTACTGCAGTAATAGCTCATTCTTCAGAGCTCGGGTTTCACTTGTTCCGTGCCAGCAAAGGAAGTTGTAGTGTTTTAGTGGAAAGAAAGGGGATGGGTGATAAAATCATTTGCAAGATATTCACATCTGAACCCCAGGGCAGCGTAACAAACCCCTGCATTTCTGGAGTTGTCTAATCCTCTTCAGAATAGGCAGTGCCTATGGTTTATTATTTAAATGGGTGTGTATGTGTGGTTAAGGTGACTGGATGACAGGCTCACGCTTACTGAGAATGCTACCGTGTCCTGCAGGTATTTTCCAAAGCACAGCATTTACCATTGGGAGCTGGGCTGACTGGAGGAAGCAGACTGCTCTGGTGTTTCATTTAATTTTTAATTAAGCTATTTTTGTGTTTTATTTTAAGAGAGCGTTTTCTTACAAAGGACTTTTTAAAGAAAGTCCCATTGTCAGCATTTTCTGTTGAAAAGGCCAGTTGTCTGACAACAGTGCTTCCTTTCAGGGATGATGTTGGAGACTTGCTCAACAAAGGCACTTGTTTATTTTTCCTCTTTACAACTGATTTTTTTTTTTTTTTCTGCTTTTCGTTGGTTTTTTTCAATCCATCAGAATAAATTGAGAGTGGTGATGATATTAATGAGGAGCGAGAATTCCTCTTCTCCCTCCACTGCCTGTTAGCACAGAATTTCTGTGCTTGATCAATGTAAATGCAAATGTTCTGCTCGGTTTCTTAGTTTAGGAGGAGCACTTTTTCAGCTGCCACCTATGCATTTTTAACTTACTCTGTTATAATTTTAGAAGATCAGAATATAGTTGGTGCTGAGAGGTCTAACTGGAGCTGAGGCCCCGTGTTTCAATGCCACAGCGCTGGCATTTGCAGTGCAAGCCCAAAGGGACTGGTGAAGAATTCATGCTTATTAAGCTCTCCTCCTGCCTCCAGCTTTTCCATCAGGGCAAAGCAGTATCCTGTCATTCATGGAGTTTGCTTTACCTGAGTGTAGCAAGAAACGGTAAAAACAACACTGCTCCTTTGCACCTTCACACTTGCTGTCATCAGCCTCATTTTTAAGTAGTCTTTCTGAGGACTGCGTGAAATAAAGTGCATGGGAATATCAAATTACAGTATTTGATACAGTACCAAATCACTTGGCTGATATGAGGAAGAGGACCCCAAATACAATGGTTTTATGCTGCTCAGTGTACTAAATCATTCATCCACGCAGTGAACATATGCGCAGGTACAAAAGTGCCGAGGTGAGGAAAACAGATTTTCAAGAAGGCCAGGTAGGCACTTCAGTATTTGAAAAAATCAGCAACTTTAATGATCCATAAAGCCCCAAAGTAGCAAAGGCACAACTGAAAAGTATGAGATGGAAACCTGTCCTGAGCAGAGAAGATAACCACGGTTTCCTTGGCTGGAGGAGCATGCCTGCAGGCTGACGGGTAGTTTGCGTCACTGCTGCCATGCACCAAAATGCTCTTTATTTGCATGATGCTGCGTGGAAGCTGTTGTTGCTGATACAGCAGGCGCTGGCAGTCAGTCTGGTTACACAGTGCGCCCTTCCTCTCCTGCGGCAGCAGACAAGAGGAGGAAAGGGTTGTTGCCATTTACTTGCTGTTGTGCCTTGCTTCTGTGGATGGACCCCAGTGTGGGTAGTGCTGACGGTAGCAACATAATCAACATATTTAGATTAGATAAAGGAAAAAAAATTCTTCCCTGTGAGGGTGCTGAGGCGCTGGCACAGGGTGCCCAGAGAAGCTGTGGCTGCCCCATCCCTGGCAGTGTTCAAGGCCAGGTTGGACACAGGGGCTTGGAGCAACCTGCTCTAGTGGAAGGTGTCCCTGCCCGTGGCAGGGGGTTGGAACTAGATAAGCTTTAAGGTCCCTTCCAACCCAAAACATTCTGTGGTTCTGTTTCCTTCTTGCAGGGATTGTACTTCTACCATTGTGGTTGGGGGGTTTGTTACGTGTTGAGAACCATAGCACAGCAAGGACAACTGGCCTCTCTACCTGGGACATAAAGGTTTCAGGCCTTGTGCCCACAAATGGCCATGGACATTTCAGGGAGAGATGCATATGCAGCACTTGGATGTAGGTGAACTGTGTTATGTGAGCAGACAAACGGCATGCAGGAACATTAGAAACAGATGTACTACACATGGTATCAAAAACTTCATTTGGATCCTCCTCAACATCTCCTGTTGGCTTTGGCAGGAAGGGTTGTATCTTGCATGGCAAGCCTTGTTTCATACACTACAGAGAGCGTAGTGTATGGCTAGGCGGTTTGCAGAACAAAAGCTAAGTTTGGTTTCAATCTGGCTGATACTAAACAGACTTCGAGTGAAGAGGGCTTTTGTTTCGATGCCATGACATTAAACCCTAATGTGAACCTTCCCCTTGTCTTGGCAAGGCAGAGCACTGCACTGTCGTTTGCTTGTTGATATTTTCTGCCAAACAAAAATAAATTCTGTAAGGCTCATGCTGCTGAATAATTAATTTTTTATGGTTCCTGCAGGGAATACTTTATAGCTGAGGTGGATCTTTCCATAGGCTGAGAGCGCCAGGATTATACTCACTGAAAAAGCTGACAGTGGGAAGCAGGGCACAGATCCTCGAGGGGCAGGTTTGCAGGGCATGCTGTGGTGGACGCAAATGTGCCTCTGCAGGTGCTTCATCCCACAAATACGAAGCTGCAGATGAGCCCCTCAGCTGTTGCCAACACCTTTGGGTGCACTTACTCCTGCTACTGATCTGCCAAAGCTGTGTCCCACGGCTGATGAGCTGTTTGGAGCCTTGTTTAGTGACTGAATTCTCAGAATAGGCTTTTTCCCTGTATACTCAGAGGCTAGATCCAGTCCCTGCTTCTGGTACGGCCCCCACAAAAGTAGCAGCAATGTGTGTGCATGGGTGTGTGTTGCAGCAGCTAATACACGTCTGTCAAGTGAGAAATTGATTCCCAGCTCCCTAATGTAGACAGGGGCTTCTCTGAGGGTTGTCTTTGCTCAGTTTGTGATGGTTGGGTCTCTTCTCCTTTACGTTAATAGTTGTTTGCTGAAGCAGGGCAGAACCCCCTGCTACTGATGACAGAAAAGCAAGGGAGACTTGGTCCAAAGTTTACCCTGGCCAAGGGCTGAGGATGCTCTGTGGTGTGTGATACCGTGGGTTTGCATGCATCCTCCAAGCATACAAAATGAGATCACCTCAGGTTCCTCCATGTCATGCTGGGTGTCAGGTGCTGTGGTTTCAGCGTGCACGTGTTGACGAAGAGAAATGAGTGCAGTTCCTAAATCAGTAAATGCACCTGTCCAGGCAGAACTAGGTTCCACATTTGCTCTGGTCAGATACTGTTAGTGCCTAATTCAAATGCATTTATCCACTTTCTACTCCTTGCTAGCAATAGGTAAATGCAATGCATAGGTATAACCACAGGCTTCATCCCTTGCTCTTACTTTGTTTTTCCTGGGTTTGTGGGAGGTTTTTCTATTTGGATTAGAGTTCAAGATTTCATAAGCAGCTAGGAATTAGCCACTGTGGCACCAGAGGACATCTGTACCTCTGACAATCAGCCTGTGAGCCATCCCAGGGGAGGATAATTTACTTCCTGAGCTCTGAGAGAAATTAATTTACATCATGGGATTTTCATAGTACTGGGAGCAAAAGGGAATATAATGGTAATGGACTAATCAAGACCTGGCTGGCAGTCGTTTTCCTTAGCCTTACCAGTTGTGATGCAGGAGCTTTGTACCCACTGTGTGAATGGGGAAAAGCAGGAGGTTGCAGTAGCCCCGCACTCACCCGAGGGCTCTTTTCTGCCCAGGGGAAAGGAGGTTGGCCGGCCCTGGTTGCTGCTCCTTACCTTAGCAGGGCAGCAGGCTGACTCCTGTGCAGTTTGAAACAGGCAAGTTTTGAAAGCAGGAGTCAAAATACTGAGACCCATTCCTGAAAGGGACAGAGAAAGTTTCCAGAGTGTCATTTTTATATGAGAACACAAGAGGTTTCTGACAGTAATAGTTGTAGCTAATAATAGGAAGAAATTACTCAGCACTGTGTTGTTACCCTACTCTTGTCTCCATTGCTGTATCAGTAGGCTTAATCACAAAGATACTCCTGATAGAGAAGTGGCTGTGGGCTTTCGTACCACACTCAGAGACTGAGAGAGTCTCAAGTCAGAAAACTAGCTGAGCACAGAACTGTGCACCCCTGCAGATCAGACAGTTCTTACTGGAAATGCAAGGGCACGGTGAGATTGCCAAACTCCAAAGACATTATTTTTGCTGTAAAAATTCTGCAAGTGCTTGAAGGTCACTGTAACTGCATTAACTTCAGGGACTTCATTAAAGGATACATTTTTTTAATTATGGAGAACTGTATGGGTGAAAAAGTCTATTTTATGGAAACCCAATCCTAATAACAGAAAATGATGTTTGATTAATGCTCCTATTTCTCAGAGGTGCTTAATACAGCATACAAATGCAAAGATTGATTAAGTAAAAATCTCAGAATTACTAAGCCTGCTGTAGCCTTGGAAGTGTTTAAATGCAGCACTCTGTAGGGTAGTTGTGAGAGAAAGCTTCATAATTAATGGCTGAAGTGGTGAAGGGTTATAGCTAACAGCTGATCCACTTGCCAGCAGAAGAGCTGTCATGTCTTACAGCAGTCTGGGTAACATGGACCTGATAATTCTGACCTGTGCGTCTGCATCCCCACAACCCAGCGCGTAGTAACTTCTGTAGTGGTATGTGCCCACCTGGAGAGGCTGCGGTCTCCATTCGGGAGACTCCAACTCCATTCCAGGACCCATCTTGGCAAAGCCCTGGTGGTACAGAGCTCCTGTCCCATGACGCTGGCCTGGTTGTCCTGCATGCAGAGGGAGGCTTGCAATGCTGTCAGAGGTACCGAGCCATGGTTTATTGCCAGCTCCAAAGAGAATTGAACAACTACCTACTAAAGCGGTAAGAATGATGTCCTGGTTGCATCCCGAGGAAATAGGAATTATTTTAGTTGTGGCCTTAACTGCACTGTCTGCACTCTGCCAAGCTGTAGCTCTTCAGAAGAGTGCTTCAGCAGCTGAAATAATTGGAGATTGTAAAAGTAAATACGTTTCTAGTCACCGTTGCACTGCTTGTGAAAACAGTGGTGCTCTCCTTCATGCTGCCCAATTAGAGCTGCCTCTCACACTGCCATACTGGAGGAGCAGTTCCAATATGAGCTACCAGAAGCAGAGGGTAAAAGCAGTCAGGCAGACTGTAGTCAGGAGTGGTACCTTTCAAAATGCATGAGGACACGCTCGCAGAGGAGAGCACTGCTCGTGGCTCAGTTCACAGTTGTGTAGCCTTCTCTAGCTGACCTTATCATGTTGTTTACATTTTAGTACCTCTGAGTTGGTCTTTGATTCGTCTTTGGTTTCAATTAGTGCTAGAAGTGCTTCCCCAACCCCAAAAGGCACACAGCTTTTAAGGTTGCAGTTAAAAAAATCCCAACTGCAGTCCCTTATCCGTGTGACACAGGTGGTGTGCTTCTTGATAATCCTTTTTTCTTGATGTGGTTGATTATTGCCAAATATGTTAAAGTAAGTTGATAACTTTGCTTGAGGAAGAGAACAACAAAAGTTTTAGCAGACTAAATAGATAGAGAATGTGTATTATCCTTAACACTCTAAACCCAAGTATTACATGATGGGGGGTTCTTGGTATTTTCTTTTAAATGGTTGTGTAAACTTAACCTTTCTCCTCTGGGGTGAGACTCATAACATGCTATGTTATGATAGTATCTGTGACCACATCCTGCATTTTCCCCACTGGACTGCTAACTCCTTTATTGTATAGAGTAGATTATGCTCCCTTCGTCAGTGTTGGTATTTTTCATTTCCCCTTTTGTCCACATACTCACCAGGCACGCATATGCACTTGATGCTACTACAAGCTTGCTAAGGTGGCAGAGTGAATAGTTTCCACTTAGGCTTTTCTGTGATGCCTATCATGCAGCATTTGGTGGCTTCCACACGAGTGTGACGAGGCAGGAATGAGCTTGACTTTAAGAGAAGGTGAGCCAGGAGCACAGCGAGGCTGGTTGGTGGGGTGACAGAGGTGAGCCCAAGTCCCTCACTCACATTCAGTGATGTGAAATGACTCGTGTTCAAGTTCAGGAAAAGTAGTACATTCACCAGGTCGCTGTCAAGGCTGTATTGGGGAGTGAGGCTTGGTTTGCTTAGGTGCTGGTATTTGATGACACAAGCAGAGAGGAGGTTAGTGGTGATTTTACCAAGAGACAGTTTCCTTCTCTTTGGCTGGTTTTGTGTTATGTTTGGAATATTTTTGGCACACAGTAGATGCAGAAACAACTTCCTCCTAATGGGTAAAGTGAACCTTTGAACATCAGCATTTTTTCCCCCCTTGCAAACCAAATTATGTCTATGCTAGTTGTTTAGTATGCATCTGTTCACTTAGTATTGCTCCATGACATGCCAGATCGTGAATGAACTAAGCAACAGCAAACAGGCTCATGTAGTGCTCAATAGCAGAGTCTCGTGTGTGAGTGATCTTAGCGCTTCTCTGTCTTGTTCATAAATTGCTTGCATGTTTGGAAGAACAGCTGTGAAAGTCCTGAAACTAAGTAATAAGATAGGGTGCTACAAGGTGGTAGTCTGTTGCTGCCTGTATCTTTTTATTTCCTTTTCTGCCTTCTAGATGTCCACTTTTTCTTTAACTGCTTTACTTCAGAGTGCAACTCTACACACTAAGAACTGAAACAACAACCTTGTGTTTGATAAACTACACAAGCAGAAGTGGTTTAAGTCCCTTGCAAGGGCATAAGGCACCAAATGTTTGAATGTTTAAATAGCACAGGCTCTAGTTTTAGTTCAGTTGTACACACGGTAATTTAGTGAACTGCAATGGAAAGTCAGATGCTAACGGAAACCCAGACGCACTTCATTCAAGAGTGCCTCAGACGCTGTCTTGTCTCTGCCTCTTGACTGACTTGTGTCTCTCTTAAAGATTGCAAAGGGTACAGCATACTGTAAGGCTTTAGGACATTTATTTAGATCACAGCAACAAAAACACCTATTATTTTTTAAATAACATTCTTTTGCTACTAAAGGTCATGGAACAGGTATTCCTCGATTATATCAAGGTACTGTATGTAAAACTAACCCAGCAAAAGCCTGCATGCATGGAGGTTGAGCCATGAGCTTCCTTTGCCATGTTTTTACAGAATCACAGAATGATTTGGGTTGGAAGGGATGTTAAAGATCATTTAGTTCCTATCCCCTGCCATGGGCAGAGATACTTTCCACTAGACCAGGTTGCTCAAAGCCCGTCCAGGGATGGGGCATCTGTTTATCATAATCCATTTATTACCCCCAAGCAGTGATGCTGGAAGAGGTCACCTTATCTTCACAGTTCTCTCACTCTAAGAGCATGTTGTTCTATAGCAAAGATAAGCTGCAGTTTGCTATTTTGCGTGGAGAAAATACCACAAGAGACAAAACCAAATTAAAATGCTCAAAAGCAAAAATTAATGTCCATTCTTGTGGTGTGATTAAGTTTCCCATAACATGTAGACCACAGTGAAATTCTGTAACTGACAAATGAGACCACCACAACTTGAGACAAGGTAGAACAAGTCAGGCTAAATTTATTGGTGCTTAGAAGACACACGGTATTTTTTCCCCACATAGCAAAAAGCTCTTGGTACCCGTATGCCATTTTGTCCTTCAGCTTGCATCCCTGTTACAGCTGGAGACCACCTCTATTAGGGTAACAAAATGGCTGTCAGCTGCCATTTGGGAGAACTGAGATATGATTTCATCCATGACCACCTTTTTGCCAGCCAGAGGAAGCCAAAGGAGGGCCATGGTGCAGTAGACAGTGCTTGTGGTGTTGCAGAACAAAGCTTCCTACTTGGTCATTGAGAAGCTAAATAGAAATTTTTGTCTTTAAAATTCTCAGGATCATGCTTAGTCCACTGAGAGAAAGCAAAACTGCTGTTAGGTGCCACTGTGGAAATGGAGAATTTAGGGTTTAGGGTTTTTTTCCAAAAGAGATACTTCCTTTAACTACTGTCTCTATATTTTAATGATTATTAAGCAGAAAAAAGCTGGGGGGGGTGGGGGGGGGTGTATTAAAAAAATGCCTTTATAAATAGAAATGCCTTACCAGATCAACAGTTTCATAAGGCCTGTGATGCTATAAAACCTGAAATACTGCAGTGTGACACAGAAGCCTGTTGTTGAGCTAAAACCATCAGCTGCTCTGGCAGTTGTAGGTTGCAACCCCCGGAGAGTGCACTGAAGTTAACCAAATAATCTGATTTAATGATGAACGGTGTGTATCCAGCTGAGAATTAGAGATACAATAGTTCATGGCTGATCTTTTCCCTCTGGGCAGAAGACTTCATTTTCATAGACACTGAGTACCCGTAGTCTTCATGGCGGCCAGTTGCCTGTTAGTGAAATAAGAAGTGCAGTTACGCTGAAAAATGAAATCTGTGGTATCTTGGGTTTTCCTAGTTAGTTGATTTTTAATGACTTAAGTAGCGCTTTGGGATTTGAGTTCTTTTGTTTGCTTTTTAACCCCTGCAAATGGACTGCCAAGGCAGAGTAAGATGCCATTTCTCGGTAATAGTCCATTATCAATAAGCTATTGTTCACATGCAAAATTGTCTGTGTTTTTCCTAAGAAGTGTTTCTCTCTCTCTGTTTCAGCTTGTTAGTGACTTATTGGAATTCTGCTTCTACACCTTCCGAGAGTCTCAGGCACTGAAAGTAGAGTTTCCAGCCATGCTGGTGGAAATCATCAGTGACCAGCTACCAAAGGTGGAATCTGGGAATGCCAAGCCCCTGTACTTTCACAGGAAGTGATAGAAAATGTCTTAAATGGAAGAACTTTGCCTTAAGTTTCCCTGTGTTATTCCACACCCATGAAGGACCCAAGAAACCATATTTTAAACATGCTATTTACACTTGTTCAGCAGTCTCTGAATAGTCTAAAATCATATGGAGGGTTTGGGGAATGAAAAGCAGTTGACTTGGATTTGGCAAGACCTAGATGTTTGGAAATTACCCCATAACCCTAAAACACTTAGAAAATGTTCCTGTTCCTCTGGATGAAAAGCCATATCTAGTCAATAACTCTTTGATTTTGATATTTTAACAGATGGAGTTTTAAATATGCCATGTAGTTTCTGGTATTGTTTGCTTGTTTTAAAAGGGTTCGAGAACTAATGAGAACTTTTTAAAGCTTACCCTTGGTTTGCACATAAAACGTAAAGTCAATATGGGGCATTAATATTCTTTTCTTGTAAAAAAAAGAAAAAAAGGACAAAAACAAAACCTATATATATACACACATATATACACACACACAAACCCTAACGTGTAAAGTAAAAACAGAACATTTGGTGTGGAATACTCTGTTATCCCCACCTGCGGCATTTGTTATCCCATGTTATCCCATCATAGATGCTATACACTGTGTTAAGTGTCCATTTACTATTTAATTACAAAGGATGAGATGCGAAAACAAATGCCCTGGTATCAATTTATAGTATCTATTGTGCTGGCTTTACAAATAATTTTTTGCAGTCTTTTGCTGTACTGTACATTGCTGTATGTATAAATTGTGAAGGACCTGAAATAAGGTGTAAGGAACTTTTGTAAATGAGACAAAAAAAATCTCTTTAATGGTTAATAGGATGAATGGGAAAGTATTTTTGAAAGAACTCTATTTTGCTGGAGACTATTTAAGTACTATCTTTGTCTAAACAAACAAGGTAATTTTTTTGTAAAGTGAAATGTTCTGCATGCATAATGAACCGTTTACAGTGTATTTAAGAAAGGGAAAGCTGTGCCTTTTTTAGCATCATATCTAATTTACCATCCTACAGTATCTGTTGTAAATAACCACACTTAACCTTTTCAGTTGTATTTAAGCCTTTCTATTTCCCCCTCTATATTTTTCTCCCTTTCGTCTCGCTTGCAAGCGTATCTGACTCGAGCACATCTTTGAACTTCTGCTTCATATTTCTGTAGGAAACTACACTCTGTTGTGTTTGCCATCTTACCAAGGTTTCATTTAACAAGACAAATTACGGTCTCTCCAAAAGCTTTTGCCAGCTTAATGATATAGTGAGTTCTTGCCCTCGGTTCCCTTTCTCTCTCAGGGGAACAGGGGTGAATAAGATGTTGAATGATTTCTCTTTTTTTATTAAGGCTTCCCAGATTGTTTGGTTTTCCTTTGAATACTGGATACATAAAGCATCTTAAAAGGTCAGATTATTATTTCAGATGGGGGAGAGCGATTTCTGATTATGATGAAGGGAACATGCAGATCATTACAGTAAGTATACGAAACAGATTTGTCCTGGTGAAAGGGGTGGTAAGGTGCTGCTAAGGGCAGGCAAGCTGAGTAGAATTTTTAGTGATAAACTAAAACCGCGTGTAATTTTGTAAGCGTTTTTGTAATAATCTGAATACATCCGAGAAGACAAATGTTCACACTACAAGTTCAACTCAGTCGGTCCGATTTTGTCTCAAAAATGTTTTCTCTAGAGTAAGACTGCAAAGAAAAACAAAAACAACTTTTTGAGGTGATTTTCATTGTTTCACAATTTATAAGCAAATACAAAATTTTGGAGTAGAATAGAGGACAGGTGAACTTTTCTGAGGCTCTACTGTTGCTACCATATGCTCATGTTTAACTAGAATAGTTTTTCAGAGTCCTATAGTGTTCTCTCTGGCTGCCACTGATATTTTGGAGCTCTAGTTTGTCCTCTGGCCGGTCAGAATGTAGCATTTCTTTCAAAAGGTGGTTGAATGCAGAATTCTACACCCTTTCTGAGTCCAAATTCTGCGGTGCGCTTTGGTGCACTGAAGCCAGTTAGTGCTACTTGTCTTTTTAAATGACACCTGCCTTATGCAATGGGGAATCTGTAAAGACTGTATTCAGAGAGATTTTTTTATATATAAATATATACATACATATATTATTTGCATTTTGGAAGTCTAATTCATAGGCAGATCTTTCAATACTGACCTGCACAGCAATATGAAAGCCAAACTTCCAACATGAGATACACAGCATGCAGACTGGTTGTTTACAGTAAAGACACAGTCCTACATCCATCTTTTCATTTACCTTTTTTTTTTGTTAAAGTCTGAAATAGGAAATTTCAAAGCCAGGTTCTGGGTGAATACAGTCTGCAGCAGCTTTTTATATTAACAAAGTTACTGCCTCCTTTTCTGTCTCAGAGTAACTTTGCTTGATTAAACTAGCAAAGCCATATTCTACACTTCACTGTTAAATGCCTGTCCCAGTCCAAATTGTTGTCTGTTTGCTCCTATTTTTGTACCTTATTACTTTTAATCTTGGTTTGGTACAATTCATAATTCACAGAAACTTCATATAATTAAACACACTAAATTAGTTTTAAAAAGCAATTTATATCTTTATGCAAAAACGTTATGTCTGTCTTTGCAAACAACTGTAAGCAGATTATAATAAATCCTTTACTTTAATCACCTGTTGTTTATGAAACCATTCATTGATTATTATTTTTTGCTAGAGATCATTGAAGTAATAGATACAATTGGATATAGATGTTGTAAGAGGCAGTATTCTCTTAGCAAGGACACTTAAGCAGAATAGCCATCACTTTTTTTATCTAAACCTGTGTACAGCAAAGAAATAAAGAAAGAAACCAACAACCCTAGTTTATAGCTACCGGGGGAAGTTCCCTTCTTTTGCATTTGTTTAGAGTGAAATAGGCATTTGTCTCCTGCAAAATACAAGACATAACCTAAAAGACCTTTTAGGAGTGGGCTTCTGTTCATCGAGCTGAATTATTTTGGTGTTAAGAAGGAACAGGGATATGCAGCAAGCGCATTGTATACACAGTTAAAAATGTAAAATAGTGTTAATGTTCTGCAGTGGGTATTTCAGGAATACTACACGGCGTGCGACTGAACGGTTGCACAGAGTAAACTAGAAGAGACTAAAGTTTGCAATAGCAGAATCTTATTAAAAAAAGATACTTTACAATCAATAATGCAAAAAGCTAATTCACAGGGTGGTGTTTTTCACTGACTTGTTTAAACATTTATGAAATTAAACAATTCTACAGTTAATGCACTTTTAATTGTTTATTAAAGATTTGACTCTTTCTTTTTTTAGAGCAATGTTTTCAGCTGGAGGTCAATGACTTGATAAGATAGACAGCAGTTCTGAGGCCAGGAAGCTCAGAGGAATGTTTAAGAATTCTTGGAGTTTAAATAGATTCCTGGATGAAAAAGAAAAGCAGCCAGCAGTATGGTGTAAACAGTAAAATCTATGCATAATGATGCATTTATAATTAGGGGTTTGCTTCTGTATGTTTAAAGCTTTTTAAATAAATAGAAAATATTGTTTGGTCTTTATGTTAATGTCTGCAAGTACCTATTTTTTTTTCCTTTTTTTTTTTTTATACAAATTGTACAAATATACATGAATTAAACTGGTTTGATTGCAAGTATTTCTTGCATTTTAATCTCAGATAGGTGCTGGTGCAGTGATGTCCTTAGAGATGACCTTCTGCTCATCTAGAAATGAGTCTAAGTAACATAAACAGTGTAATAGAACATCTTTCTTCATACATCTAGAAATCTGGTTTCATCAAGCTCTATTAACGTGGAGGATGCAGCAAATAGGATGGCTTCAGCCAGAGAGCAGCTGCTCACACTGTACCATAAGGAATGCCCAACCGTGAGGAACTTGGTTCACTTAGCCTGGGCGACTGTAATTGACAAATGAGGTGCTGACACCATTACATTCACAAGCTCCATCCCACTCAAAGAAACAAACCCAGCACCCTTCTGCAGCCAGACACATCTGGCTTCCAGTTTCAGTTAACCTGGAGCTGATGCACCCCTCGACCAAAGGTGGAAATTCTCTCATAGAAATAGGGATTTGCTATTTTATAGAGACTTGGATATTAGGAAAATATTCTTCATTATGTGGGCGATGAGACACTGGCACAGGTTGCCCAGAGAAGCTGTGGCCACCCCATCCCTGGCAGTGTTCAAGGCCAGGTTGGACACAGGGGCTTGGAGCAACCTTGTTTAGTGGAAGGTGTCCCTGCCTGTGGTAGAGGGGTTGGAACTAGAGATGATACTTAAGGTCCCTTCCAACCCAAACCATTCTATGATGATGATATACACCAGGTGTCCCCAGTGACTAAATGAACTTGCCTTTTTAGGGTCAGGTCTTTTCCAATTGTAATTGCAAGAGAGAAGGGGAGATAAAACTCTGGTTTGCTCTGTGCACTCTCTCTCTCAAAAATTCCCCACTGAGTTCTGCATGCAGCTCACTCCGTGGTGTAAGACCACCATCAAATTTCATTTTGGTTTTTTAATAAAAAGTTCCACAAACCTTTTATTGCCAAAAATTCTCGCACCTGCCTTCTGTTTGCTGAATTGTCAGAAGGAAAGAAGAGTAGAGAATCAGCAGTGTTAAGAAAAACATCCCATATGTTTACAAGCAGATGTATCTGTCATATGCTGTTCTAGAAATAAGAAAATGCTATCACTACTTAAAAACATAACAAAACTTGTAATCTGACCTCATGCTGGGACACTGCTTCCTTTCAGGTATCTACAGAGACTGGGAGTTTATGATGAGTACAGTACTACTGAGATAGAAAAGAGGGGAGAAACACCCTTTCATTTCAAAGCTTTTGCTAGGTACAACAGGCCATGCCATAAGGTTTTAAAACAAACACTTTAATTGTAGATGGTGAGAGGATAAAGTGTATTTGGAGCTTACCTGTGGGTTCCTGCAGGCACAGGTGAGGGCACACTCTTGAACTCTGGAGTAGAAGATGTGTCCAAGGTACATTCAGCCTAAAAGGTGAAACTCCAGTGATGACTTTCAGTTAAACCACGTTTAACACTGGTGCATTTACAGCCTACACAAGCCCTCTGTCAGCAACTCTTTAAATTGCAAACCAGGTAAGAATTCTGAAATGGGTTAAGAGAATGAGAATCTCTGTTCCAAGTTTCTCCCCAAGTCTTTTCTGTGCTACAATTACAGAGGCCCAGCTAGATAAAGTGTAAGCAGTGGAGCAGGAACACTTACTTTCATTACAGGATAGATAAATCTGGCCATCAGAAGGAAACCTGCCATGAAGATCAGGTGGGGAAAATGATTAACAACATTCAGCAGCCTGAAAACCCCAGGGTTTTCACTCAGCAGAGTGAAAATGCTACCCAGCCAAGGCGCAGAGCTGCGCACTGTCCAGTGACTAACACAAACTGCAAATTCCCACTGATCCCAGCTAATCGGCAAACACATATTTGACTGTAATTTCCAGGCGGTGGGATTCAATCTCTAGCCCCGCAGAGATGGCAACACAAACATCGTTTTGCATAACAAGCACAAAATGGTGGGTTTTTTCCTAATTCCCCCTCTCTAATTTTCAGCCTGTGTCATGCATTCCCTACTAACAGTCTCAGCTTTTGAAAAGTGACAAGTACATCTTCCTACGCACAGTAACCAGCACGTAGCAAGGGAGGGGGAGCCCAACCTGAGCGTTAAAGCTGGACTTATAGCTGTGACATGAGAGCTGTTCCTCGTGAGAGAATGGAGTCAGGCCATGCTCTAAAATGACCACTCTTGCTGCCAGGCCAAAAGAGCAAAGCCCTTTGACCAGCTCTCTCACAACTGATTCCCTGTCCTCCCTCCTGCCTCAAGTTAACAGTGCGTTACGCTGTTCTTCCCAACTCTACCAAGCCATGGAACAGACAAACAAGAGGCATGCCCTAAGACCCAGCTTCAGGAAAAAAAAACAATCTCAAAGGATGGGAAAGGGCCCTGACTTTTTAATCTGATTTTTAACTTTCAGATTCCTTTAATCTCTACTTCCAGTCAGGCAGTATGAGGGCATCGTTTACAGCGCTGTTCAGCAGTGCAGATGAAGAATGAGAGGTGCCACAGCTCCTTGGCTGTACAGGTCTATACCCAGCCTCACTATGACCAAGCTGATGTGGAAACCCCTATGGTGGGCAGCAATTACCACAGCTAAATTCCTAAGAGGCAGTGTGGTCAGCCCAAAAGCCAGACCTGATCTGGCTCAGCTCACACTACTGACTTCAGACAACATCTAAGATGTGAGAAAGTTTGGATTAGTATTACCTCTGCTCAGTGTATGACTGCTCAGTAGAGAAGTTTTCCTCTTGTTTGGGTTCTGCGTGGCTCCAGGAAGTAATGGGAGTCTCCAAACATCTCACCTAAAGGCAAAAAAGGTCACAGGACCGGATGGAAGAGACACCAAGTCTATTATTCCCTCTCTACCTGCCTTTTTAAACCACCTCAGTTAAAAAGAAAAAAAAAAACATAACCCAGCTCTAGAGCTGAGAAATACATTGAGAGCTTTGGAAGACAGCATCCAGGACAAGATCAAACATGCATTACAGGTTTAAAACAACAATGAACCAAATGGAAGCAACTTAAAAAGCTTGTAAGCTTCAAGTTACCACAGCTTTGCTGTGTGACAAGCCAGCATACCCAGCTGCCATGCCCCTACTAGGCTAATACCAAAGATTTACATTCTCCCTCTTTCAACATTTTCCACAGAAAAACGAGTCTGGCCACAACCCGGCCACACCATCCTGTCTCCGGAGTGACTCTTCAAGGCCACAAATGAGCCGACTGAGCCACAGGCCCAGGCGACACAATACACAGCCAGAACAGGGCCTTGCCATATGAACAAATCTGAGTAAGGAAACCTGCAATCTGTTGCTGTATGTACTGGTGCAACTATTTCCTTACTACTGAGTCAAGGAGTAAATTAAAGAACTTGGATGTCCTTCGGAGAAGTCCAAAAGTCATCTTCAGTGCCTGGGTGACTCAGCCACTATGCCAAGACAAGAACTGCCTAAAAGCTGCATGGCAGAGAGTCACTGCCCAAATACCAGCAGAATACACCAAACGGAACTCCTCCGAGCTCTGAGGTTTAGTGCTGGAGAGCTGCATTGGCTTGGCCCACCATTTCTCCAGCTGGAAGTGATTTGTGCATACTCCAATGGTCTGTGCAGTCTGGGCAAAGGAACAAAATAATGGTATGGAGTTAAATCTGCAGGAGGAAAAAAGCCATCTCAGCCTTAAGGCAGCATTAACCATTAACTGGGTTACTAATCACATTAGTTAGAAAAACTTGCAAGCTAAGTATATTTGCAGTAAATGACTCCAAATCCATGGAGTCCAATTTAAGAAATAAGCGAGCCTGTACTAGCATGTCATCCCGTCATATTTTCCTGCATCCTCTCCACTGCCTCCCAGAGGGTCTTAACTTGAGGAAGAGAAAAATAGAAAGATTAATGATAAAACTGCATGTAACTTGTTTCTTTCTTTTTAATCGCAAGGCACAGATTTATACACCACAAGATTTCTGGAAGCTTTTTCTAAGACCACAGGTAACTTTCTTACTGCTCAAATAGTTCTACAAATTACGAGGCAGTTACTTGAGGATCCTGATACTATGAAGCACCATTAGGACCTTACAATTGACAACCACAGGGGAGGAAGAAAGGGGAGCTCAAGGAGGAGCTAGACAGACAGAAAATGGATAAAACACAAGATGCCTCTAGGACGTGTAAGGCCCACAGCCAGAGATTCACTTTTGGTTTTGGCTTGAGCTTGCCGAGTTGGCTATTTTAAGTGAGGACAGTTCCGCATCCATTTTGGAACCTGCTTGAGGCTTGCTGCATAGAGCTGCCAGTAATTATTTCACATCGAAACTTAACAGAACTAGAGCAAAATATCCTCCAACGTAGGAATGACTTAGGTCAAAGAGCAAATAACATTTTATTTCATTTACAGTGATATTTTTGAGTAGCAAAGGAACCATGACATATAGGAGCCTGTAATAAAAGTTCATGTGCCTTATCTTTATAAAATAAATGAAATCATACACACAACATAAACGAATGTGTTCTTTGAAGACATTTGAAAAATGTCATGTCTTGATACCTATTATTTTACTTACTGGTGTCTGTTCCATATCATCTATTCTGCTTTGAAATGTAATTTGTCAGCATGATATTTTTTTTTTTATCCAACAGTATTTTCCAACCCCAGATAATATTATGTTAAAAATGCTGATTTTTTAGGAATAATCTCCAAAAGGCTCAGGGGAAACCTTACAGCAGCCTTCCAATACCTAAAGCAGGCCTACAAGAAAGCCGGAGAGGGACTTTTTACAAGGGCATGTAGTGATAGGACAAGGGGGAATGGCTTTAAACTGACAGAGGGTAGATTTAGATTAGATATGAGGAAGACATTCTTCACTGTGAGGGTGGTGAGTCACTGGCACAGGGCGCCCAGAGCAGCTGCGGCTGCCCCATCCCTGGCAGTGTTCAAGGCCAGGTTGGACGGGGCTTTGAGCAACCTGGTCTAGTGGAAGGTGTCCCTGCCCGTGGCAGTGGGGTTGGAACTAGATGAGCTTTAAGGTCCCTTCCAACCCAAGCCAGTCTGGGATTCTATGATGACACTAAGTTTATAAAAATCTTCTTAAACTGAAACTTGAGTCAGAATCAACCAAATATTTGACTTACAATGCTAGGCATCTCTCAAGCAAATGTACCACTACTGCTCTTTACAATGGAAAAAAGCACCCTATTAGAAAATGAACCTATCCCTCCATCCCCCATTCTTGTCCCCCCACCCATTCCAACCCTTAAAGAATCTTTTCTTGTAATTTATATTTGGCAACACTTAATGTCTTTATACAGATCAGGACCTTCAACCCATAGTCAGGCTCTTCGTTGATTAAAAGCAGTCACAAAAGTAGGGAGAAGTGACTATAACAAAAATCCATGGATACCATGTACACCTTCTTGGCGTTCAATGCACAAAGCTATAAAAACTGAACATAGTTTTGTGGAATAAGTCCTCTCTTGCCATTTAGCGTGCCTTCTAGCCATCCTGGTTCCCTGGAAAATTGCACTGCAAAAGAAAAGAGAAAAAAATGACTACATCTTTGTATGCTTGAATTGGTACTTTTAGCTTTAGCCCCACAACAAAAGGCAAAGCATCCATAAAAACATCCCGTCGTCTGCAATGACCAGTTTAAGAATCTGGATAGGAAAGAACAGGATCATTAACTGAAATACTTACATAATATAAGAGCTTGAACCATTTTCTGCAAAGCATACACAGTGAAATAGCTTTTAGGTGTAGGAGACTTTGTTAAGGAAAGAGTTAATGTAACTTAGGACAGGTTTATAAAACAGAAAATCCAGGTGCCTTTGGGGAAAAGTTAGAATTCATATCAAATAGAAGGAAACAATTTCAGTAGCTGGGGGCAAAGCATGACCAGAAACCTGTCTTGAGCAGAGGTGATGAATCTGTAAGCTCAGAGCCACAGAAAAATAGCATAGGGCCTCACACTGCATGAGAAGTGTGTAAAGATTGTAGTAAGCACACAAGATTATAAGGGAAATAGAAATGAGCCAGATCTTTGTGAAGTATCATGTTTTCACAGAGTAGAGCTGCTACTGGATGAGACCAGTGGACAAATTGGGATCTTTCTTCTGGTTAAAACTTCTCTCTGAAATTAAAATACATAGTGCTATTCACAAACTACAATGGAAAGTCTTGAACAATAGAACCTTGTTCCTTATTGCCATCCTAAGTGTTCACCACTCTGATCTCAAAGTTTACGCAAGAGTATCTGTGAATCTAAAATGAGAAAAGATCAGCTTATACTCTAAATGCCCCACAAATTACTCTGTGAGCAACAGAACTAATAAAACCTGGCTTCCTATATAGACTTTGACCACATTCGTCAGGAAGTTAAACATAAGCCTCATTTCTTTGGAAAATAGACTAAAGAAGTCCTCCAATTCCCCTTTCAAATTTCTTGTAAGAATATGACACAGGTACCTACTTACCTACATAACTGTAAAATCCCACACTTTTAGTGACCCACGATATTCTGTACCATATTAATTTATCCTCACAGAGCTTCTGAGACAGACATTATTTAGGGAAGAGATCAGACAAATGCTGAAACATGCTGCCAGCCATGTCAGTGCTTTATTTAAAACACATTAACACATTGGGGAATGTGATATTTGTAGCCTTCTGCAAATCAGGGAAATAACAGTTAAGAGAGAGCAACATGTTAAGTCTCACGTTCCAAAGCATTGTAAGGCTCTAAATTTGAACACTTAAAATATACTTTCCCCTAGTTTTTTTCCTCCCGTCCTATTACTGTCAGGCAGCAAAGCTAGAAGCTGTGCTCAGAAACCACGCTTTAAACACCAGCTATACCTCTAAGGAATCCAGAAAACAAAACTGCTTTCAAATGACACTGAGAGTTTAGGTTCAGAACAAAAGCCTGGGCTTATATTTATAATGAATATGTTCAAAGGAAAGATTCCAAAGGAAAAATACAGATAGAAAATTACCTTTAGGATCTCTGTGCACGCAGTAACTTACATTGCTATTAGTAATTAGCAGGCCCTCCTCTCCCTTTGTCATTTTTATTCCACAATTACAGAGTACACATGCATTTGAAGCTGCATCGCTGACACCACCACAAACCTCCCTCCAGCAGCTCCACCGCAGCGGCTGTAATTCTACTCTTTCCAGCAAACACGCCAGCAGCACTAGCAGGCAGCCAAACCTCTCCCTGAAGTCTCTCCGATGCCTACGGAGCACATCTGTATTACAGGATACAAACTCCAAAAAAATGACAGATTAGGAAGAAAAACAACTAGAAAACCTGGAAGTAGGAAATTTCTACTTGTCCTCTGGAACTCAACCTAAATTTACTTTAGAGAGAGGATAGATATTGCTGGCATTTGACTGCCTGTAACTCCAAGGCCTGTTCAAAATGAGGGTAGCCCTCATCTGAGGGGATCACACTGAAATGTAAATTTACCAAAAATTTACCCAAGGGAGGAAATGCTCCAACTAGGCTGAATCACTTGACTCCACACAACAGCTAGTTTCAAAAGAAGTATTTTCTAAGCAAGTTTGATAACATAATACTGAAATCCACATACCGCAGCATGTTCAGAGACAACACATGAAGTGACAAACACCAGTTTTACCCCAGAAGACTAGACATGGGTTGTACCACTGAGCTCTGTGCTTAGGAAACCAAATATCATACATGCATGTTACACAGTTCAGGGCCTTGTTATCTGTTAGCAGAAGTTCCTTGTAGACTCTGTGAAGACTGAAGGAAGAATAAGCGCTCCGATTACAACCAAGATCACTAATTCTAGGGATCAGTCTGTCTTTTAAAGAACACACCGAAAAGTAAGTCTTAATATTCAGCAGCTGTGGTGACTCTTATGTTGGGTAAAACTTATGCCTCCATTCAAAGCACCTTACACAAGAAGGGTTAAAATACTTATATGCATCACTGACTTCTTCTGCAGACAAATTATATTAACGGGGAAGCTGTCCAGCTGCAAAGCTGCTTTCAGCTCCAATGATCCTGTTTTCCTTGCTAATTCATTTCCAAAGTATAGTGTACAACAGCACGCATTTGTTTGAAATCTAGAACACATTACCACACAAAACACATTTTTCTATCACGCGCATCTTTTCTTAAACCCAGGACACAGGCTATTTCTGAAAAAATACCCTGCACTAGAGACAACTTTCCATAGTGTCCCCTTTCTGTCATTTCTTCTCAGTCAAGAACGATTACAGCTCTTCGCACTTTCTCAGGCCTGCCTCATTTAAAAATACCTTGCTGCAGAAACTACACATTTGGCCTTAAGACTACAACTCATTATTGGACCAATCATCCCATAGGTCTGAGTCCTCTGTTGGCTAGGGACAATAAGGGAAAATAAATGAATATTTTCAGCAAGGTTTAACGAGTATATAGAGAGACTGCACAACAAGACCAACCAAAGAACCACCACTAAAAGTCATCACCTTGTAGGACAATTGAAACAGCAGCCAAGTTGAACGCCCAGAGTGGGAACCCAGCTTCCTCCATACCTGCTGCAAGGCCACTTCAGCATTCTCGCCATAGGGGAGGCAAAGGGCAGAGGAGGAGGAAGTCTGACCATCGGTACAGCAGCAAGCGCTATGGAATAATCACCCCAACTCGAATGGGCAGACAAAAATCAACCAACTTCAACTTGCAATGAGATCTCTAAGTAAAAGCTGTGCCAAGTTCATCTAATCAAGAAACACAGTAAGGCCAACTTGGCATTTGCAGTATTTCTTCTTACTTTTCTGTATTCTCCATAGGAAATAGCTGCAATATTGCCAATATTATGATTATCTAACTGCAAATATGTAGAACTTGCAAGCAGCAACTCGCAGAGACCCAATGCTATAAGCAGACCTTGCTCTGCTTTGGCAGCTCAAAAATTTCACAGGTCTTGACTACCAATGAGAGCAAGACTCATCTCCACAGCAGCATTAGTTCATTGCCTAGATGCCACTAATTTCATCAGGACTTAATCAGACACTGATTTCTACACCTTTGTGGAAAATAGCTGTTTTGGGAGGACACAGAAACAGGGCAGGAAATCTAACACAGTGTATATAGTGCCTGGTACAAGAGGGCCTTCCCTTCTGGTGGAAACTTTGCCAAAGAAAGTAATGACCCCAACAAGCTACGTAAAAGAGGATTGCATTTCAAGGGCAACAGAAATCTCACTGCTAAAACCACTACAACAGCAGAATATGTTTCCACAAAACTCAATCATGCTGGCCAACTTTTCACCAGGAAATTAAATTAAAGCAACAAAATGTGCTTGCAAGCCCACTGTGTTTAGAAATCCCTATGGGTTTTTTAAACAAGCCCTATGGGTAAAGCTGACCGCAGAAATACACAAACATTTAGCATATTTAGGGTCAGAATGGAATTTGAAATTTAAAAACTTGCTGTTTCCCTTAAGGATGTTGTGAGAAGCAGAATTATCTTGTGGACAGGACACACGGCTAGGAGTCAGGGGGTCGTCTTCCTGATTCTGCTAAAGATTTACTGTGTGACCACAAGTAAAACAGTCTGCCTGGAAGGGCTCAGGCTTGTGAAGAAAAGCAAGCACACTGACACACCATGACAAATTAGTGAAGGTAGAATTCAGCTTGCAGATTAAGACTTCCTGATATAGAAGTGTCCAGGCTCCTATTACAGCTGGTGCAGATCTAGTCAGTACAATGAATAGAGAGAGCACCCAAAGAATAATCTGGCTCACTATAAAGTAGAAGCAAGTGCTCAGCCAGCTGAGCTGCTGCTGAGTTCCCTGCACTATAACTTAGTGACCTATGTGTAAACATAGACACTTGGGATCTTTCTCCTGAGTTGATTCCCATCCCATCTGACAGCCAGACATCCCTGACAGTCGTCCCCGCCCCCAGCAGCTACAAGGTAAAACACATCAGTTTAAACATCTTCCATTTCTCTCCCAGAGACCACTGCTTCCTGTTGGCAGGAGCAAGGTCAGACTGATTAAGGCCAAACTACCTTTAGTGACTTTTTAAAACTTCTCGCAAACTCAGTAGGACTTTGATAGTGCTCATCCGGTACTTTTTATTGGTAAAGTGATGGTAACTTTCAGCAGCAGTTTGAGGTAACTACCTCCAAATGGCACAGAGGTACCTGAAAAGGAGAACATCTGCCCACAGCCTGTACACTCAGTTTCTCCAGATGTAAAAATTGAGATAATTAATGCACATGAATGTTTCCAAGTGCTTTGAAATTCACAGATGAAAGGTGCACAAAGAAGTACCTTTATGCTCATTTTTACTTCAACTAAAGAATTACTTGCACATACAATGCAATATAGCATTTTGGGAATACCACTTCCCTTTGATGTAAATCCTTCATTTGTCAATACCATAAAGACAGACAGTCCAGAAGTCACAGCATGACTAAGAGGGAAGAGAGTGCCTTGGAGTCAAAACAAGGGACATTACTGAAGGCTGGCACTTTGTTACACTAGGAAAGAGAGGGGGTGACAACGGCTGTGTTAGCACAGCTTTTTGTGTGCCTTTCATGCTTGGTAGGGATGATGGTGCCATACCTTTCCTGAGGAGAATTATTGTAACAAAACACCTTTTCAGTTTTCCTCACATTTTCTTGACCTTAAAACCTGATTTTAAAAATTGTAGAAAGCCTTGACAAGAGGTATCTTGTCAAGTTCTCAGGAAGCCTTCCTGCTAGCAATACTGCCAAGGAATTTTGTTGTGTAAACACTATTTACCCTATGTAAAACACTTCTCCCTAGTGAAATTCCCATTTACTGACTTCTAAGAAGTCTCTTTTTAAGATCCAGAGATTTAATAACACTTGGCTCCAAGGCTGGCAAGGTTTCAATGCCAGGCAGCCTGATTATTCTTTCCATGATTATTGGGAATATCTGCTTCAACAACAACAACAAAAATATACAGCCAGCACATGTCTCTCAATCTCAGATCATACTCTGCTTCTTCCCATATGTGCCCTTATCCAGCTGCAACCTCTTTAAGCTTTGCCTCTAACCACTTGAATTATATTGTTATGTGCTGTCAATAATATAGCCTGTAGCAACTGGGAAATGAACATACTGGCACAGCCTAAGGTAAATTGAGTTGAAGATTTAGAAAGAAAAAATGTGGATATTGTTCAGATTACACTATTCATTTTCTTACACAACTGAACTAAACAGAAAACTTTGCCTTTTCTTTTTAACTTACCAGATGGCACCTTAGCATTTATATTCTATAATGCTTTATTGGTAAGTCTATGGGATCTGGAGTAGCACCACATACATGCAATATTGAAAACACCTGAACATGCAAATGTTTGGATTCTAAACAGGTCCCTATCAGGTGGTGTAAAGCTTAATTTAAAATATTAGTAAATCTAACCTTGCCAGCTTGAGACACAAATAGATTTTTCTTTTCCCCCTTTAGAAACAGGAAATGGAGAGAGGCGTAAAGGTTAAACTCTTACCTTCTTGCACCAATATTACATTTCACAGCTATGACAGGTGCAAGACTGTACCTTCACTAAATGCCATTATCCTGACTCAGGCTAGAGCAGCCAGAAAGATTCTTCCAGGATAATAACAGGTAAGAGAGAACTGCTGCAAGCAACATCTATGGACCAAGAGATATGAAAAAAAAGAGGGAAGGGAGAGGAAAAAAGGGAAGGAAACAAAGTAGAAAAGACAGAGGGAAGAGAAAGTTAAAACCAAACAGTGAGAGGTGAGACAAGAGCAGAGAAGTGAGGCACAGTGGAGAAAGGAGAGATGGATAAAACCTTCGCTAATGGAAGCAGCACTTTTTAGTAGACATTAATTTAACAGTTACTTTAATGGTTGATACTAGCTGTATGACAACTTGATTGATGCATTGTCACTTTGATAGTTAAGGTTATTGGTAGAGCTGCAGAACTGATGTATTATTACTTTAATTCTTCATTTGGGGGCTTTATTAGGGCATATGGGAATTTAAATTGAGTATCTAAAGAACCTGAATTGATTCACTGGAATCTGATCCCAGCATAGGCACACAGGTGCCTAGCACAACAAGAAAAGGCCTATGTGAAGGCATTTCAGAGGTTTCAAATATGGAGACCAGTCTGCACTTTCAATGAGAATACCCTTCTATATTGACAGAGCCATCCATGACATAACCTATTAGGAACCATTATGGAATGACCATTAAGTTATTACGTACGTCCAGCTACCGCCTTATTACTTGCAGGCTCTCCTCCTTCATTCTGCCAATGCACAGCCTGCCTTAGGCTGAAAGGCCTGCAGGGCAAGGACAATGCCTTTATAGATAATCAGGATAGAGTGAAATAAATCAAAACAAATGTCTTCAATGAAATGTGATCTTTCCCACTGGAAGTCTGAAATTAGGTTTTCAAAATGCGATCCATGTAACCTTTTCCCAAGCTTCCAACCTTATTTGTATGATGATATGGAAAAAGAGTCTTACAGTTGAAACATTTCTCCGCAGCTGCCAGAGTCAAATTCTGTACTTGTTCTTGGACAATCCAACTCCCTAGCTGAAAAACTTGACTGAGGCTGTAAAGCACCAAAACCACGGTCGCTTTGCCATAACTTCAAGAGAGCTCTTTGGACACGGAAAGAATCTTAACACTGCTCTCTTACAAATGCACAACACAGAAGCAACTGCTTCTTGAAAGACTTTCTTGTCCCATGCCAATAAAACACTGCAACGCTTGCCCTTCTGTGTCAGAAATGCCTCTCCTCTATGCATCAGATCTTTTCCCTCATGCACTAGATTTTTTTTTTCCTGTATACAGTTTTCTGTCTGCTGAAGATCCCCATCACTCATGTTTTAAAAAACTTAAATTAAAATAAGTGGTGTTAGAGACTTTAAAAAGAGCAATCATTTAGCTAATTCATCTTTAAAAGGTTTCCCACCTAACTTGATTCAAACATGATTTGCCTGCAAGGCAGCTCTAATGGGAAACATCAAGCATGATTTTGTGAAGTGGGTGTAGTAGGGAAGAACCTAGTGAGGACCCCAGACCACCTCACATTGCAAAAACACCCCAAAAAAACAGAACTGAAGTCTGGACCGGACTCACTATTTATTTACTTGTTTGGGAGGAGGCAGAGGCCAGGAATGTCTTATGCTCTGATTTAAAATAAGCATCACAAGGGGAAGTAGATGTCTGTCTGTGCAATTTTGTTGTTGTTGTTTGTCCTGGGTTCAGCTAAAAAAAAAAAAAAGAAAAATTGAAATAAAGTAAAAATTCTGCTGAGCTTGCCATTTGTTTCAGCTCATTAAATGAATTAGGAGCCTTCTACTGGGTTTGGGGAGGACAAAAAGATTTTCATTTATGAGAAAAACTTTCCCACACACACTTTTGATCCAGTGCTAACAGAGTTAACACTGTGAATTTTGGGAAATAAAAGACATATTTAGTTAGCTTTTTAATGCCTGCAGGTTGATGTTTTCCAGCTGGTTTAGACTCTGTACTTTTCTCTTTTTCCTGCTGGATGTAAACTGGGAATTTGGAATAGTCCTCCTTTATTGGACATCCAACCAAAGATTCTCACATGTGGTATTTGAATAACTGGGCAGTATATCCCCTAAGTGCGTTCAGTCATGCAGAATTAAATACCACTTTTCCTCTGGAAAGCACATATCAGATTTCTGACCTGTAGTAGCAAGCTAAAAGCTGACAGTGGATGAGAAGAAAACAGACTTACCAGATTCTGTAGAGGCCAGTATGCCTCTTTCTACACCCCTGCCTCTAGACAGACTGAAAGACTGAAATATTTAGTCTCAGTACTCAAAAGTTTCTCAGGGATGTAATTCTCAGATCAGTTTGCACTCCTCAGTCTGCAAAAAACTTAGATGAAGATTTGGACAAATTTAAGAGTCTTCTGGGGTTTAGTACGAATGTAATTTTTTATGAAGGTCTTGTAACAAACAACAGTCTTACTGTGCTGCTGCTATGAATTAATTTCTGCTTTGAATCATTATTGAATTGCATTCAAGTAACAAGAATTGCTGAATTTGTCCAGGCCCTGTTGAGCCATTCCATAACATCTCTTTCATATAACAGGCATTTCCTTGAGATAGGAAGAAACTACGCTCTAATGTTGTCATCTGCATCTTCAGAGTGTATATTACAGTAGTCAAAAAACTAAAACTGTTCCCTATCAGTTTGGTCTCTGTGCAGCTGCTGAAGAGTAGAGCCACAGAAGCTTGCTGAGAAGCAACACAGGTTTAAGTACAGGAATATCTTCTGGATGTTCATATTAACACTGTATTTGGGCCCACAGAAATCTTTAAACAAAGGCCTTCATTCTGCACCTCAGTGAATATTCCTTCTTCTACAAGCACACGCACAAAGGCAACACTTGATCCAAAAAGTAAATACACACTTTTCTTCAGTGATCACCTGATTACCTGGAACTTTGCTTGCTTTCTTAAACAGATTTCTTTTTTACTTCAAACAAAAGTCCATACGTTATTTTACAATGACAGCTCACATTTAAAAAAATACAGTTTCATAGGCCAAGACGTTTTTCTCTATTGCTGAATAACCTTCTTTTGGTACTACAGCCTATTTAAATACTGCTGAAAAATTAGACCAATTGAAAGTGCCTACTCACCAGAAATCAATGGCATTGCCTCACAGGGCTAAGTATATGCTAAGTAGCTTCTGTGTACCAGAAATCTTCCACGTCACCAACTGTGTGCCATGAGCAATGTTGGCAGAATAGCAGTTAGGCTTGTATTTTTATCCAAAGACATTTTAGCAGTTTTGACAATTTGTTTTTTCATTGCTGTATATTTACTCAAGCAGTACTTACCATCTTCAAATATTGCTCCTATCTGAAATGATAATTCAGAGCTATGTTCTGCTTCGCATGGATAAACTGCTCTTGCTTTTCGGTGGGCAACACTGAAAAATGGAATTATGAATTATAGTCATTTTTTACTATTATGAAGACACTCTCTCAACCATTCTCCTTCCATTCGCATTTGGAGATGACTAAAACTTTAAACACAATTTCACATGCATCATTACAGACTTATAATTCATACACACAAATGCCAAAGCTGAAGCTTCACAGCTTACTGTTGGCATTTCTGAATATCATACTTCCAACTTTATGCACACTTATTTTTATGATAATTAAACTCAAGTTTCAACTACAGTTAAAATTTTGCCAAGTGCTAATCAGCAATGAAATCAATAGTAGGCAAAGTATACTTAATTTATAGACTAATCATCATTATATCTTCTGAAATGTTTTTTCATGAATCTTGCATCTCCCATCACTGTACAGAATTTGCTCTTTATCTTTGTCTTTATTTTTGTTTGAAACCAGGACACAATACAACCTGAAGATGCTGTCTTGTCCTAAACATAGTAAGATTTCTAACATTTCAGGCAGTCTTTTAGAGGTGGTCTCAGGATGCTCAGTAGTAAGCTATCAATATGAATTTGTCCAAAGTACTCATTTCTCCAAGTACCATAAGCAGAGATCTTGGAATATATAAGTATTTTTGATGCATCTTTCTTAATTACGCCTTCGTGAACTGACAGTTTGTTGCTGCCCAACGATGCTTTGTTTAGACACAGCACCTACACCACTAAATCATCTTTTGTTGAGCCCAGGCAACAACAACTACACATGAAACATTGGGAAAGATGCTCCCTGCCCCAAAGAGCTTGCAGTCAAACAGACACTGCAGTTCTGGTGCAAAATGCGACCAGTAGTGAGAAACGGAATTTTGTTACAAAGTGTTGTGAAGAATTTATGAATCTATCCAACTACTTTAATTAGAAAATTAAGTATTATAAAACTTGAAGGAAAAAGCTAAGATGGTGAAGACCTTCAAAGGAAAAAGTGAAAATACTTCAAAAGACGGACTGAAAACATGGAATTAAGCAGAAACACGATGGAAGGAAAGCAGGCCTGAAGAGTGAAAGAAAAGAATGAGACCACAGAAACAGGTAAAGACATGGGCAAGCCTGTCAGAGGTAAGAAGGCTAGGCTGAGAAACTTAAATTTAACATGGGTGGCTACGGAAGAGAAAGAATCTGTATTTTAAAAGACACTAAGAGAATCACTGCAGCAGAGAGACACCAAGAATTGACCACCCAAATCAAAGTCTGCTTGTATTAACCAACAAACCACTGGCTCAATCTGGGTGCCTTCTACAAGGAAGGTGTTCAAAGGAAAAATAAGACAAAGTAGACAGTTATTCTATTCTGTCAAAATTGCTAAGGTTGCAATTTTTTTTTAATTTGAGATAATCATTCTCATATTGTGGAAGACATGGATTAGTTTTAAAGATACAGCAAAACAGAGACGAATAAATAACCAGCAAAAGTTGAAGTGCACATCATACCTTTCCACTGCTTTGTCACTCCCAGGGGCAGGGTTAGGGAAGAAGAAAGCGGATGGTGGAGTATTCGTGGCAGCTGGGTTAGCAGACGGAGTGTTCATCCATGATACCATCGATGGGCGGCTCTGACCAGGACTAAGAGGAAATACAGTCAAGGCAGAATTAACAAGCTGGATAGAATTTCATACCAAAACGTTTGAATCTTTATAACTAGATAACCAGTTCGATCCTGAAATTCAAACCAAATAATGTTGAGCTGATTTTGCAGACATGGTCATCACATGATTCTGCCTTTCCTCCTTGGCAGTATTTCTCCTACATGCCCTACATTCTAAGCTAAGCTGAATTACCTGAGATATATGACATAACCAAGAAAAAATTATTCCTTATCTAATAGAGACAGATACAATGAAACTGCATATAGCAGGCTATTATTTGAGCTGCCACTTTGCCTTCACAAGTTTTGATGAATCTATTTAAAAGTCTTCCAGTGCTGTACTAAGGCATGTGCGACTGGGAAGATTTCAAAGGAGGCTGCAGCTATTACAACATTGGGATCACAATGCTGGCTCTGGATTGAGATCTCAGTCACATAACTGTGTAGCTACTGCCTCAGTGACTGCCCTCACAAACACACTGTTCGAATAGGTATTAAATTAATGGCTGAACACATAGTTGTCACAAGAGGAGAAGAAATAGCAGCCAAAGTTAAAACTTAAGTATTAATCTTTGAAAAACATACGACGTCCTTCCCAACATAAAGGATGTTCCTAATTTTACACCTTGAAGAACTAGAAGGCTTGCTTTCACTGCATAGACAAAACAACAATTAATCCAAACATTTAATGTCAGTATCTCTTTGGAGCAAAGAGCTGGACTTCAAGCAGTTTCTAAGCAGAAACAGAATTAAAATCATTTGCACGCAGCTTTCACTCAGGAATCATCACTCAGAAGTGCACACTTCACGATACAGCATTTATCAGTTTGTCTTATTCCAAAATTAAAACTCTTCGCATAAATCTACAAAGTACCACCAAAATCTAGGAATCGAGTCAAGAAGGTATCTGTGGGAGTGTAAACGCATAACCCATCAAGGTGCACTGACCACAAGTGAAAAAGGGATCAACAATCACCCCAGTTATAGCTGTAACTGAACAAAAGAAAGCAGGGAACCTAGTTTATATAGCTGATTTTAATCTTCTTGTGGACTAGGATATTTAATTTCTAGAAGTAAGGATCACTATTGTAGATTTGTATAACACGGTTTACAACCAAATTTAACTTCTACAAACTGATTTTCCTAGCCAATATGTCTCATAGTGTCTGCTTAACTACGTAATTGCTAGAATGACTTATTTTGATTATTAATTTTTAAATTTAGTACATTATAAAATGGTCAATGGCACATTCCTTATTTAACAAGACAATAGTTCTTCCTTTGGATCTATGCAGGCAGCATTTGGATGAAAACTGGAATTCAGAGTGTATGAAAACTGCATTTTACAGATAATTCCACTAATAAAAATTAAACTTAAATGTGCTGGCATCATAACCAGAAGGGTTTATCAAAACATGTTCTGCTTTTAAAACTATCAGATTTACCACGTAAAGGAAGGAATCTTATGTGGTAAACTGAATGAAAAGCCAGGCTGTGCTGACCAAAAACATATTTCATGCTTAACTTTGGGAATAAGACATCTAGGTTGCTTCACCACTTCTGAATCTTCCACTACACAATCATTTACACTATCTAATAATTACGTACTTTTGAAGACCAGCATCTACATAATCTGGGGGTTTATTTTTACTTGAATTTGTCCTCTTCCTCCCATTGTTATGTAATCATTGAAAATTTTTCCTCTGGTAAAACAAAAACCTTCAGCTAAAAGCAAGTTCAAACCCCAGAGAACAAAAGTGAACACCAGCATTTGTATTATTTTCTCTACATACTAAGGATAAAAAATTTCTCAATGGTACTGAAAGTTTATGAAGTTTGCTAGAAAGTAGATTATTTCTCCCTCGCTCTGCACATAATGCATATGTGCAGATTTAAGGTGAACCTAAGACAAAAGTTTTTCAGAAGCAAATTAAGAAAGTATCCCACTTGCATAGACTAAACTGTTATAGTTAAAGGAATCCTGATATTTAAAGAAAAAACATTTCCCTTGTGCTCTTATTTAATCAATTCAAATCAATTCCAATATTAAGATTGGTGCCAGGCTCACTTCTGAAAGCTGTAAAACTAAAGAAAATAAGAAAATAATATTCCAAGTATATTGCCAGGATAATATTAAAATGTCTTTAATTCAAACTAATCATGATTCAAGGATATTCTACCAAGTGGTCTTCCCTAGTGTATACCTCAGATGTATGTTGCTTGCTTTTCAGCAAGTGAATAATAAAAATCTTCCATTTATTAAATATTTCATTGAAACACGCATCATATTAATCTATGCAACTTACTTGATTAGCTCTAGAACAACACACACACCACCTGCATGTAAGACACAGAATTAATGATTTCAAACTAATACTCAGAACAGGCAAGATACAAAAGATACCCTGAGCCAGGAAAGCAACGGTCATTCATAAGAATACTTGGAATAAATACCAGATGTTTTCTTAATGAGACTTGGAAAGGAAAGGAAAAGAAAAACAGAAGAAAGGTGTGCAACTAGAGGAGCAGAATATGAAATAAAATGCTCAGATCCGTGTCATGGCATGTTTATTTCTCAAGTTACAGACACTCCACAAGAAGGGTAATATACCACTGAGTAAGACTACACTGTCCTTTACCAGGCAGCATTATATAAAAGCTTGTAAAAACTGGCAGGTTTTCTATGAATTCTGAGCCACTCCAACAGCTGTAGTGGAAGAACACTCCAGAAGTGCAGGTACATGGAGCACTGGGCTGTTCCCTCCCCCACTTTTTGATGAATTCCCTTAATATATCTCAGCTGTAGCGAAAGCGCTGCAGCACGACTCCTGAATTCACCTGTCACCTTCAGCTCCTGGTTACCGAGCACGAGATCAGGCTTTAGGATCCAGCAGGGACAAAAAAACCAAACATTTTTCAATAACAATTGTTTCACCATGTTAAGAAGAAAAATTAATAGCTTTAAGTACTAAGCACATTCTAGAATTCAGGTTTGTTTTGTTTTTTTAATTTACTATACTTCGTTATCTCAGGAATCACTTAATTTTATTATGAAAACAGAAGGTCTTACTCCATAAGAAAAATCAGTTCCAATGTTACAGTGTATAAGCAACTGCTAGATTTTCTTGTTCTTTTTTTCTTGAAAAGATTCTTGTGATAGCAAAGTTCCCTTGCTATAAAGCTTTGCACGCCTTGTTTATCTAGATGGTATTAGAAAGTATTGCATATCTTATCATATAGCATCTCAACTTTAAGAAGGTATGTTGAAGAAATCCTTTCTCCCAAGGGCTGAAATGAAGGCGATGCATTTCCTGTGGGGAGTAGCAAAAAAAATGCCTGACATGACCATCTTGAAGAAAAAATGCTATTGTCTGGCATAGTAACACTGGGAAAAGGGAGGAGGGGGAAATGGCCTTATTGAAAATAAGCTTGAGATTTTGTACTGATATTCAGAAACAAACTCCTGAAAATAAGATTTTATTGGATGTTTATCTGGCTGGTTCCTAAGGTAACACAGCTAAAGAGCAGCCTCTTATCTTGAGAGCAAGGAAGAGACTCTGTGAAAAGAATCTACACTGCAACTCTTGAGGAAAAAAAGGGCTGTTTCATAGATGAGTTTGGCAGCCCCATGGCTGTCGTATCACAGTGTCTGGCTGACAAACCTCAATGAAAGTGTTCTTAAAAGGTTTCATTATAAGACAACACGGTATTTCAAAAGGTGTCGGCTAGTTCTGCTTCGACATGCAACCCAATACAGTCCCCCCCACCAGACACTGATAGTCCTGCATGCCCTGGTGAGGCTTTGGAGCAGAAAAACACATGGACAAAATTCTAGAAATTGTCACAGTTGCAGCAAAGCTGGAGACAAAAGAGAAGGACAGAATTTCCTCACCCATGTTCTCTCTGAAAAGAAACTCCACCCCCAAAATTTAAAGCATCTAACATGCACGTAACATTCCTGAAGCCTCTTTTATACAGAACACATCAGCCAGCACTGAAGTAGAGGGTTTGTTAAACTTGGATTGTGAAGTATCAGTGAAATAGATAACACATTACTGAAATGATCTTTTACTCCAGTCTGGTAAATCTGAAGCTAACGTCTACAGCAGCTGTCCTAAGTTAAAGCATTTTTAAATGATAATTCAGACAAAGCAAAAATGAAGTATGTGTGACTATATGCTTTATAGCATACTGCTGTTCCTTTTAGAAAGAAAATGAGGGGGCTGTGTTCCCCGGAATCATGTAAAGAAAAGAGAAGGAAAAAACAAGAAACTTTCTCTCCTCGCAGTGGTTGCATCCCCATCTCTTCCTGCTCTGAGCACACACACTGCTTACTTACCCTGTGCTCACACAGCAGTGCTGCTGTCAAGCCCAGCTGCCTGGCCCACTGGAAGACAAGGAGATGGCAAGGTCTATTTTGTATGAACCACATGACTAAGTTATATTGTGCCTGTTTCAAAGGAGCTGCAAAATGAGGGCTATTGCTCTGCTTGCATAACAAAAGGGTACAAAAAAGAAGTGCCTGCTCCACTAAACCCACTCTCAAACTGCTGAGTCACTGAAGAGGTGGCAGCTGAAACAAAAACAAACTGCAAAATAAGCACAGTGACCGAACAGCTGTTAAAGCATCTTCTTTTAATAAAATAAGATGATGACATTAGACATTATAAAAAGTTTTCAAGACACTGAAACTGGAGTCATTCATTTATGTAAAACTGCAAATTCACACCACTGCCAGAAAGTACAAAAATAAACTATTCCAATTTTAAGGAGACTGTGGATGCAGTCTACTGATGTAGATATAACAAGGCTGATGGGAATTCATTCAGCAGTCAAACAAAACTAATAACTATCTTCAAGGCTCCTGTTACGTGCAGACCACCACTATTTCTGCCCTCCCTTGCCATGTGATGGCTCTTTTAACATTAGTTTGCTCAGTGGGAATTTGAACAGCTTGAGATTTCACAAAGAACAAGTAGCTTCTTCCCAGCCTGGTCACACGAAGACCCTGAAGGCACTCGGGAAGCTGTGCAGCATGGCTCTGATCACTATTTTGAAAGCCTCTCTGGATATGAAAAACCCCAAAATGATGCCCAGAGCATAGCATGTATACACCATTGAGCTGGGTAAGAGAAGATTTTAGTGTCAGAAGAACCAATAAAGAAGAACTGCAAAATAAATTGAAGAAAGACTAGATTATTTCCTCTGTCACTGGTCCCTTACATATTCTTGAAAAGCCACTTACATTGGTGCTTCTATTTCTCCTCTGGGTTTTAAGTACTCTCAGTATTTGGACTGTCAGTACTGCATCTTACATGCTCCTACAGCAGCATAGAAGATAGCTTTCAGTTTGAAAACTATGAATTTTACTATTCTGAGCCCATAAATGTAACTGCTCTAACAAACCAAGCACCCCCACTCAGATACACACTCAGTGAAGAGGTTTGAGGGACAGGATGCTTTCCATCCCCTTCAGCTGCAAAATCCCAAAGGCTTAGAGAGGGAAAGAGAAAGAGGCAAAGTAAACAGATACTCAGACCGTATCACATTGAAAAAGGCTACCCAAGATCCTACACCATGACTCCATCCAGAACAACCATCAGAAATCACCATGGTCCAGCTCCTAGGAAACCCAGAAACCCTACAGTCTCAGATCCCAAAAATGAACTCTCCAGCTGAGGAACCAGACATTAGTTTTCGTGATCTGAATGAAGAAGAGATTATGCATATAATTTAGTGGACTTCCAACCAAAAAGGAAGAGACTGACCCTATTCTGAAAGCGCAGCACTGTGAGGGGTAAATCTGCAAGTTCTGTAGATAAGCCCTAGCATAGGGCATTGTACTGTAAGCACAAACAGAATACATGACAACAATGGGCCAGTTACAATAACAAATTTTTCCTTATTAGAAAAGAACCTCAGAAAGATTAATTACAATACATACCTAGTCCAGGGAATACCAAATGTTCAGCTTTTTTTGGTTCATTTTGAGGTCAAGTGAAAACAGACATAAGGCAGTCCACAGTGGTTTAGGACATAACACATAACCTACCTTTCAACAAATCAGTCAGCTGCGATAAGGGAAACCTATGCTAATCCATCAGAGGCTGCCATTAGAGCCAGCACTCTGGGAAAGGCTGAATAAGACAGACCTCATATCGATAAATGGTTCTGGTCCACTGGGAAGTCAGTGATGATCTTGATGAACACCATCATCCTGATTAGTGAAGGTCAAGATCAGTGAAACTAGTCCTTGCTCTGAAATTCTGGAATTACTTCAGGTAGCCTGAGAGTGTGTGACAATTCAATACTCCCAAGACCAATATTGGGCACAATCTCCTTTCCCTCCAAGATAATAGGAAGTAGCTGCCTTATGACCCCTTCTGCTAGGATTAAAGGAAATAGGCTCTACAGCTTGTCAAAACATCACCTCAGGAAAAAAAACCAGAACAGATAGTGATGTGAGCAGGTACAAAACCAGACATGGGAGCAAGAGTCCTGTAGCTAACCTGGATGTAAAAAGGTAACACTTAAGTTAGAGAGTCATCGAAGATGCGGAAATTAGGAGGAAGAGATGGAAACAGGGCAAGCCCAAGGCTTACACAGATTGAGAGAGAATCAAAATGCATTAGGAACTGAGCGGGCACAGGCCATAAAACCAAAACAGAATTAAGTAATATTTTCTCTGAAGAAAATCTGTTGCAGGACCTGGAACTTCAGATGGATTCAAATACAAGGTCCTATGGTTTAAGACACTATATGCTTCTACTTCTCAAAGAAGAGACATTAGATACCATAATTACCCTTTTTTGGCAGAGAGTGGGTTAGTTATAAATATTAAAAAGCCCCAAACTATGCTCGAAAGTAGTAATTCCTAATACATAATGAAACAGATTTGGGAAAAAAAGGTATTTTAGTATTACCTAAACAATATAAAACAGGCTGAAGTTTGAAAACAATTTCCATATAAGTAACCAAAGCCACATAGTAAATTCTATAATCAAACCACAACAGCTGCACAAATGTTCCCCTTGCCCTTTTTTAATTGAATGATATCACTTCATGTTTGATACTGCATCTTTTGCTGTACCACAAGAGGACATCAATGAAAAAATCTTGTCTTTTGCAGACTCTGACTTACACTTTACCTGTATTTGTTTAGATATATTTATTAGACACAGATGTATATACCCAGTTTAGCTGTCAATGTACCTATATATTGTTCGCATGTGTAAAGCCGTAATATCATAGGGTGGAAGTCAAACCATGTATCACTGGCTTTCAACTGCATGTAAAAGGGAAGATCAACTGTTGTTCCACAGTTCAATTGCCCTTTAGGAGCTATCCATAATCCCTTCTAGTACTTATCTCCAAAACCAAGACCACCACTATTATCAAAACAGCTTGGGGACTAGCTTAGGAAAGCTAGTCAGCTTCTTAATATCTGAAATGCTTTGGAAACTGAACTTGGTACAACACAGGAATAAAAATCTGAGTGATTAAGGTGCATATTTTTCAGTGCCAATCAGAAAGGCAGAAAGTAATGTCAGGGTTGCATTCTCCAGCAAAAAGCTATCCATCCTCTTGCAAAAGAGATGTGGCAGATTTATTTACCTTTTGGGCAAATGCAACAGGAAAACCAGAAGCTGCGTAGGACAGAGAAATTAAGCCAGAGGATTAATTTCACTACATTACATGCCTCACACTAACATTCTGTGTGGACTCTTCCATCCCATGATGTGGTGCTATAATGTATTTCACAAACATTGTTATAACTCTCTGCGTGGCTCAGCTATGCGCTGGTTAAAGGGAACTAATTAAGCTGGTTTACAGCATTCACCAAGAAAGTGTTAGAAACAAACACCACCACCCCACAAACCAGATCCACATGTATTAACTGGGGAAATGAGAAAGACGATCAAGCAGCAACATCAATACCTTATGCAAAAATTGCCAGACAATTTGCACCACCACTATAAAGCTCAAACTGCATTAACTGCATTCTTACTCAAAGGCTGAAGCTTCACCCACTTTTAAAGACGACACAGCACTAAGTATTCACACCAGGAGTGCACAGTGTCTTGCACACTATAAATTCACACTATAGCTTACTGAGCACCCACTTTCCTTTACAGGCAAATCCTAAGTAATTCATTCCTAACCTTTTATTCTTGTTAAGCCCTATCCTCTCCAACTGCCTTTTTTTTTTTTTTGTTCCTCCATAAAATTTGGGTATAAATTCAAATTTCTCTCTTACTACTACTACTATTGGCTATTAGCCGCAATATGCTTGTATTTTTGTCCTTCCTTCACTCTTGCTTTGATGGCTCAATTTTCTACGTCAACTCATTTTATTTCCAGAATTTCCAGCATGGTGTTTTTCTTTACTCACCCTTTCCCTCTCCACTCTGTGTCTTCCCCTCATCTATTGTCAGCATATTCCTGGTGTTTCTGGTGGCACCTTTATATAAATAGTTTTCCTTACGAATGCTGCCAACTGACTGCCTCTTGCCACAGAATCTGCAGGGAGCAGCAACCTGCAGCAGCTTCCAGAACAGAAGAAATAGCAGAAATATTACTAGGAAAGACAGACAGAGAGGAAGAAAACACAAACTCATTTGCCATGAGAGATCAACAATAACCCTTCCTTAGACCAACTAGGGTTTGAAGCAACTCTGAAGGAAGGAGCAGAGAGTGGATTGTGGGATCTAAACTCCCCAGGTAATTTGCAATTATGGGGTAGACAACAGTCTGGAGGAAACTGATGGATAAAAGTTGGTTGGAAGTTTGCTTGGTTAGGGTTTTTTATTTAAATCCAGGTCAGAATATTATGGACAACTCATAAAATACATCTATTCACAACATGGCAAATATCACTGTATTAGTACATTCTACTTCAGAAACTTTCATAATGGCAAATTCCTGAAATAGGAAATATTGCCTATTGTCCAGTGTCTTAAATAGCAGAAGGATACAGATCAAAGAAAACTGCTAAAGAATGCCTACACAGACAGTCGTATTTCACCTGGAAGGCACTGCTTGCTTTCAGAACACCGGCTATGATGACAACCTGAATTAGAAGGAATGGGCAAGAAGGGAAATAATGAGCACTTTGAGAATGTACCACCGGTGAAACTATACCAACATCAGTCCCAAAACAGTCCGAAGCATGCCCTCCTTACAGACACAGTAACCATTTGGGGCTCTGTCAGAGCAAAGTGGACTTTCGTAGTGGTTCCAGTGGAACCTGAGGAAGATAGATGGCTGTGCATTGTTAATTCTGTAGCTTGAGGGCAAGCGTGTACAGACACTTGAAGCAGAGCAGAAAAAGAATCTAAATGCTTTGGTTAACATTAAACTGAGATTGCTATTGCTGCTCTGCCTTAAAGGCGAAAAAACACCTATTCCACTGGAGAGCACTACAGTGGAGGAATACTACACCCAGCTCGCTACTGTAATTGTCAGTTTGTCTAAGATGAGCTTTGCTAAGCATCCTTAGATAAAAGGTATTTTCAACCAATACATGTTTATGACACGGTGCTCCATCAAGTAGAAAAGGTAATTTGCCCGTCCTGGGCTATTTGGAGTTTGAATCCTGTGTCTACACAAACTACTCTGTAACTTTGTGACTAACAGGGGGAAAAAGCTCTCTATGTTCTACTGTACAGTGTATGTAAAAACAAAATGTGTTTATTTTTCGTATTTGACTCTAGATAGAAGTGTGAAGTTAAAAATATCTTCAGGAAAAAGGTTGAAAGAAGTTTAGCTGCAAAATAACAGCAAACTTGGGTGTCCACTGAGAGCCACCCCCACCATGGGCAGTAAGAGCCAACTCTCTACTCACCCCTACAGCATACATGGCAACACAGGGCATACGTCTGATCCACCCAGAGCTTTCAAAGAAAATCTAGCATCAGGAAGACACACACAGACATGAAAACCAACAGCTTAGCGGGGCTTCAAAATGGCACATATGTGACACATCACCTTCCAGTTACACCGTATGCATAGTATGTCTTTAAATCCTGACATGACAATTGAGCAGTCAGAGTTTTGTGAGACGTTTCAGATGAGTGGTATAGGTCTTGTTCTCTTAGCTTCTTTCACCACTCGGGCCATACAGTCCACCCCTCATACCAGCTAGGAGGTGAGGGTGTATATGCCTTCATTTGGTGCCCCTCCCACCACGCTGGAAGCTGTAGTTCCTTTTGTTTTTATAGGTGGGACAAAGAAAAGGCATGCATCACACAAAAACTCTGCAGGAAACATCATGGTGACAACAGCTATCATTCAGGAAAAAACAAGTTTTTCCTTTCTTGAAAACAAATACCACAAAAAGTATTCTTGCTATTCACTACATGTTCTTGCCTGAAGCAAACTTCTGATATAAACCAGCCTTGAATACCTGATATATCTTGACCCACAATGCAGCATCCCTCCCTCAGGAAAGAACGCAAGCAACTCTTCTACCACAAAGAAGTCACCATCAGCTTGTTGACTACATAACTCCACAGTGATCATCTCTTACAAGTAACACCCATGTGTTATAAACATCAGCAGAAACTTGAGAAACCGGATCCTCTTGGATCTCCATCTCTCCTAGACTCAGTATGGTATTTACTGTAGCTCAGTGAAGACCTGCAATACCATTTTAGAGAGGATACTGAGACTGAGAACTGGTTTTGTTCCAATTTGGCACAAAATGCAAAACATTTTGAAACTCTGCACAAACAAACAAATATCTCTGCTATTAATATAGTGGGGCTGGTTTGGGTTTTGGTTTTGTTTTAGGTATTTTTTTGTTAAGGCAAGGCCCTCTGAGTCATGAGAACTAGAAGGGCAAGAGAGCCAATTTGGGGTGAGAAAGTAGAGAAAAGAAAGAATGTACTGTTCACAGATGACTACGTCACTGACCGGGCTTGTTCCAGAGGTAGCTCGTAAGCAATCTTCACAGAGAGGTGAGTGGAAGAAAGAAACTGCTTTTGACAAATCTAGATGCACATACCAGGCACTTTCTTTCCCCCTTCCAAACAGAACTGTTTAAGCACCGTTTCCAACTGAGCACCAAACCTCAAACCATCAGTTTCCAAAACAGCATTACAGTATAATTTTTGATGCAAATTAACAAATACAAAAAAAAAAAAAAAAAGTTCCTTGAAACATTTTATGTTCCAGAACCCCTCTGGATAAAAATCAAACACTTCCTTCTTTTATTCTCTGAAGTGCCATAATCAATGTCCTGCTAACCCCATATTGCTAAATGGGCTATGCTTGCCTTTTTTACCAGTTTTATACCATCTACAGCATGTTTTCCACACATGCACCTCTGTTCATCAAACAGAACTTATTGTTAATCCTGCCCACTACTAGAGGACATACAAGAGGATAAGGAAAGAATAACCTTAGTCCTCTACTGAAGAAACTACATTTAAAATACCTAGAAATCTGGAATTCTTTCAGTGCATATGAGAAAATATTGTTCTAGGTAATAAGTATTCTAATCGGCACTTAATTATTTGTGTGTGCATATAAAAATATAAACCCATCGTATGGCTATCTATATACTTATGTGTTACGTACACCTACATACACATTTTACGCACTTGCTTCATCAGCAGAACAGACTACTCATAACGCCATTATGGAAAATATTTGTAACCAATCTTTTCTCCAGATGTGCTCCTTCCATCTTCTTGGCACTGAAGGCTGGAAAACTGTGTCTTGATGTGTTGAGCTTTGTGTGAATAGCAAACCAGAGAATGCAAGGGAAGTTCAACTTCTGATTTAAAAAACAAGTGATGTTCAACTTTTTGTGTATCAAACCTGAATATGTATTACAGAGATAGGACTAGCATTTTTAGTCAATTTTTGATAAACTGAAGTCACACTCAAAAACGGAACATCTACAGAGTCTACTGAAAGTGACAGACTGCACTTTCATTGGAAAACAGACATTTAATTTGTTAAGAAGAAATTAATAATGATAACGTTCTTAGACAACAGCATCTGAGCACACGCTCATTACAGAGTATTTATCCATACCCAAAATTTGGCTCTAAGTCTTAATAGCCCTGCATCTAACTGTAGCTTAACATGGTCTTGAAACAAAACTAGGGTAATGCATGATCCAGAGAATAACTTACATAATCATTGCCTAAATAAAAAAATATTAGATTTTATAACAGGGTTACAGTAAAATGCACCAGGTTTCTGTAGGAAAATACCATTTTTTTTCTTACAGACATTCAAGTAGCCTCTAAGCTCCACCACAACATACAAACACATACCTTTTTGTAGCAGAAGAAAACACAATTACATGTAATTTATAAAAATCACTCGCCACCAAGCTGAAAAGGGAAATGTTTCATGTGCGCAATCACACGAGTGGAAAAATCGTTACTTAATATTCAGGTTACTTACAGATTCGTTGTCCAGCCTGCAAGGTCTCCGCTGTCCATAATAAGGTGATTTCCATCCAGGAGCCCAGGCGGACTACTAGGGAAGGCAGGTGTTGGAGACTGGGAAGAAAGAGAATCCATGCTCCCAGTTGGGGTGTCTTCTCTGGGAGAGCTGTGACTGTCAGCTGGAAAAGACAGCACAAGTCAGAAGGATACTAAAAGAATCTTATCATAAGCCAAAGAAGCTGCTTTGGTCACAATGTCCTGCACTAACTATGAGAAGAAACCTTACAGTCCTACCTTCACAGGATATTTTGGAGAACAAGCAGTTTCTCTGAGCATTTCCCCAAAAGGTACCACTGCACAATTTCCCCCATCATTATCACCAGGCTATCTTCTCAACGCAACATATTCCTGGTCCCCTTTTCAACATGTGCTTTATGTGGATGAAATGCTAGATTTTGGGGGGTTATTTTTAATTAAATTTAATTTAATTCATTTAATTAAATGAATCACTCCAGGTAACAAAACAGTTTAGGCCATACACATTTGTGTGTCTCTCTAAAAAGACAGTCTACAAAAATAATTTAATATTCATTTTAAGAAATTATTGCCCTCAATAATTTCCTAAAATGTGCCATTTTCCTAAAATGTGCCATAAGCACAATCCTATCAAACATGAAACAATGACATTTAGAAAGATCAGGATAAGCAGATCTCTAACAAATATGCAATACCCAAGAATGTTACTTTTATTACTCTCTTTTAATGGTTTTACTTTTGACAGAATTCTGGTCTACTATTTGTTTTCATAGGCTACTCTTAGAATATCACTCAGGAGGCAACAGATTTAGATACGATTACTTAAAAAAAATATTAAAGGAACACCATTCGTATCCCATGGACAGTAAGAAAAAGTTACCAAGGTGTCACAGCACTCACTGCAAACCATGCTGACACATCTACCCAAGTATCACATTCTTCACTGAAAAACTAACCTTCACCCACATACCGTTTCCTTTATTTTTTATTTAAACATCACCTGTACATTTTATAAATTCTAAAGGAGGTATATGAAATGAGGACAATTGCAAACATTGAAGTGTCCAGCACAGCTAAGACCACAGTCTCAATTAGGTAAGTAATAAGGGTCATTTCAAGCCACCCTTTACAATGCTCCCTGCATCTTTTCCTTTCCTCTCTCGTCTGTCCATCCTACTTCCACTAGCACTCGTGAGGATGGCCCACAGCCCTGCTAAATAACCACATCACAAAAGTCCCTCCAGGGTGGATTAGGTACCACCAACCCTACCATCTTGGTAAAAGAGTTCTGCTCCTTCAGAGCCAAAAGCTTTGGGTTAAAAATGAACAACCAAGTTCTTACACAGCATTGCAATAATATGATCAAAAGCTGTTAAAATATTGTGCTTGCTTGACAAGCTGTATCTCCTATATATGTCTCCTACACAAGACGAAGTCCTGTACAATATTACTAATTCTAAATGAATTACCATCTGCAAACAACTGAGCTTAATTCTGTTCCACCGAACTAAGCGGTACTGTTGTGATGATTTCTTTCATTTATTACTTTTTCTTATTTGATTAAAAATGCAACAACAATGAAACATGGACAATGAAAAGCCACCTTGACTGGACAAAATCCTTCTCACAACTTGATTGCTGCCTCAACTAGTTCAATTCCTTCTGCTTCAAAAGCAGAAAGCTAACGCAGCACTCACCAGCTTCCCTAGCCATCTTGTCCTCACCTGCTCCCATAGAACTCTCAGAGAGCAACTTCCCTAGAGAGTAAAATGACATACAACTGAAAACACCGAAATGATAAAAAGTGATCATCTGGAAATTTCTCCCTAAAGCAGCTGCTAATTTAAGGATCTAAATTAGCCTCTAGTAACAAAGCATGATAAGCTCTGAGGAGGAGAACGTTAACCTGGGAAAGTGAGTCACTTGCACTGCAGCCCAATCCTGCTCACCTCACACCTCCCCACTGCACCCAGGCCACGATGCTGCTGCTCACATTTACATGACATGACATGAGAACTGTAGGAGTGCCAAGTAAAAACTAATTAATTACATCTCATTTGCAGACATATGTGTCACAGCCATAAACATCTCTGAAATTAGACAGTAATACTGCAATTTTACTTTATAAAGTAACCAAATTCTATAAGACTAACTAGAATCATAGAATAAATAGATTTAAAACCTTTTAATTCATCACAGTTTCTTTTCAAAGTAGTAGTGTTAGTGCAAGCCAGATTAGCAAACTACATACCACCCTATTAGAAGGCCACATTTACTTCAACCATTCACTTAACATTACTAAAACAGCAGCAAAAAAAAGAATATTAATCTGTTCTTTAATATTATGAATACGACCAACTCACTGTACAGAAAGCAGAGTTTCTTCTGTTGAATCGTTTCTCAGAGCACATAGCAAAAGGAAAAAAAAAATACTAAAGACTTCAGTCAGGCACAGTAGAGTATACGTTAGAGACTGCAGTATACAGGCAATTGCATTTGACATTATCAGTAATGAAACCGTGCGTTTAATCTTTCCTCAAATTTTACTTCTTCCTTCCCTTCCTTCCTGAGCTGGCGTTTTCTCACGGTCAATACTGCATTGCACTCTCAAGAATAAGATTGGGTTTTGAACACTAAAACCAAATCAGGTATTTAAACAGGAAAACACCTGCTAAATTCTATGGGATTAAGTGAACACCCTCTGAAAACACGTTCAAAAGATACTTTAAATTTCTGATGTTTTCAATTACCTGCTTTTGTAAAGTAGAACAATACCTTTATTCAGGAATAGGCAATTCTGTATAAGTGCAAAACCAGATGACTAATCATCATCTAGCACATTTTCATGATTAAAACCAATATATGCTCAAAACCTAAGTCTTGAAATATAGTGTCATCGCTGTAATTTCAACAGCACAAAGATTTCAACCCATATGTCAGTGACAAAAAGTTCTGCTAACTTTGAAACTATAGTAACTCCTGTACATGGCTGTCCTGGGTTCAGCTATAGCAGTCATTTTTCTCCTTCTTGGTAGCTGGTGCAGTGCTGTGTTTTCAACTTTAGCCTGAGAAAAACCCAGGAGTGGGGGGGGAGAAGGTGGGGGAATGAGCGAGCGGCTACGTGGTTCTGAATTACCGGCTGAGCCTATAGAACTGTATCTAGTTATCTCTCTATTACGCTTAATAATCTGCTTTTCATTATTGCCAGTCTCATGGTGGGCCAAACTTCATCTTCCAAAGAGTCTTTGTCTGAAGACATAAGCAAATGATATCAATTGGCTACTAATTAACATACTCCCTGATTAATGTATGTACCTTTGCTTTGTTAGGCTTTATTTTCAGGCATGACCTATGTAGCATGAATTGCTAATAATTCTAGTATATTTAGTATCTGGGGTTTGTGCTGTATGAAGGTATGTAAACAATCTCCTTTATAAGTTTACCACTAAATCTCTTACTGAAGGGATTTTGCACTTTTGGAATCATGCACCTGTTTTATAAACCTGTTAAAATTTCCCAGAGTTCTTTCTGAAGAGCATACATCGGATCTGAATTTATGACTTATTGTTGTGGTCCACAAGTGCCACACTGAGCACTGATCCCACCACTTACTCCTACTCATCAATCCCCTGTTTGTATACCCAAGGCTGGCACTTTTTTGCCATGGCTTTAAATTAAGAGTTTATGATGAGCTGATTGCCCACTGTGACTTTCTCACTTAGAGTCACTGTTTCTAAGGATGTAGTCCTCCATTCTGTAGCTATAGACTACATTTTTCCTCCAAAATCTGTAGATTTATTTCTCAATACAACCAAGCTTATTTTGTTTGGGTGCAGCTTAGCACATGACCACAACTCCTACATGACTGCCACTGCCATTATTTGCAATTCCTCTTAACTTTCTCCTATATGTAAACATACCATCATATTTACCTTTCTATATACTTACTGCTGCTACATTAGCATTCCTTCAGTTTCTTCAAACTTTTTCAGCATAGTACAAAATGCTTTAAAAAATTAATACTGCCAAGCCATACAAACCCATGAGTAGAGAAACCTTTCAGGACATGTTAGATGGTTTCACATTATTCAAAACATTTAACTTTCAACAGGCCTACCTATGAAGATCTCTGCTTATTCCTGCTGATTATAAATCCATCATCAATTTTCACAGCTAAATTCTTTCTAAAAATTCTTCAAAACTTGTAAATTGACTACTAGCTATTTTCACTCCACAACCCCCCGCCCTGTCCCCCCTTTTCCTATATTTTGCTTTGTGGAGGCAGTGAAGATCCTAAACTGCTGGAGATTAAAAGTTCTTTAAAGATTTAACATGGTTTGCTTGTTAAAGAGTGTTAAGGACATTGCTGGAATTGAATCAGCTTCGTGGTTTTCAATTTTACCTCAGACTTCAGGGGCTCCCTAATATTGATAGTCTAATATTTTTACTGTTTCTCTCACCCCTCTTTACCTCCAGCATTGTTCTCCAGTGAGCAGCACTGTCAGGCTTCCCACTTCTATGAAAAGAGTGACTGCCACATTGGACTGACAGGTCCTTTCAAAGAGAAGCTTCAGAAACTTCCTATTCTTCTCTACCACTTGAATTCTAATGAGCTCTTACACTATAAAATAGGGAAGACGTGACTTCTTTTAAAGCTCATTTACAGCATTTTTTGAGCACACGGTTTGGTGTTCATGGTGCCTTCATTTTCTCTCCCTAAAAATGTCAATCCCCCTTCTTTTTCTGTCCCATCAACAGTCTTATCTTTGGGTGCCAAAGAGTGCCAGAACAGATGAAGGACATGAGGGTTCTTGATGTAAAAGCAGTAAGTCTGTATGACGTCTCATGAATGTTTGTCAACACTCCAACCATCAACTTTTCACCTTCTTTTCCTTATGTTGTGGGAAGCCTCTGAGTGCCTTCAGCATTCAGCTTGGCCACCTTTCTAGAGTTGCAACCAAGCTGCTTCGATGATTTATCTCCTCATCCTACGCAAACAGGTGTAAGATCCAATTTTACTCCAAACAGGGTTAAAACTTGTTTCACATTCTCACCACCTTTTGCATGCTATTTAAATTTTTTGACTGCTCAGATCCTTTTAAACTGTCATCTAAATTATCTTCTTGTTTCACTGATCTAATCACAACACTCATCCAAGCCTTAGAGCTTTCACTGTGCCTCTGCGACAAATACCCTGTGCTTTGCCTTTACGGCTGTTCACAGTTCAGAACAGCCCCATCTAGAAAATAAGACAGCTTAGGTTGATGCTAACCATTTACTGGTTGTGTCTAGCTGGTACTACTCACCATTCAGTTTCTAACCCAGACATCCTCCCCTCCTTCTCTAAATCCCTGCCTTGTATCACCCCTTCTCATAATGAAAAATCCCCACAGGGTAAGAAGGAACCTATACGGACTAAGACTTACCTCATCTAGCTTCTCTGTAGCAAATATGTAACCCTCTATTCCTTCTCCCTTTTATCTAGATGAGCCTCAGATAGTAAAGGCTCTCAGACCTTCCATACCAGAAATCTGAACTCAGCTTCCACTTAACTGAGCATGACATGCCTCCAAGTTGTCTTCTTTTCTCCTTTCCCATCTGGCTAGTCTAAGAATACTTTTTTTTTGGCATCCAAAGTTGAAAAAACTGAAAAACTTTGGCAGAGCCAATAATCAGATCCTAACTTTACTCCAAGAATTCTAAATAAGAAAAAAACATTTGTAATAAAAACTACGAAAACTAGAGAGCTAACACTATCAGTTGCTTGAGTAACAAAGTTTTCTTCCAACTTCATCTTATGTAAACTAAAGAATTACATATTTCACTACTAAATGAAAGATTAATCTTCAACATTACAACCAATGCCTATAGTTTAAGGGTAGCCAGAAGATGAAAACAGTTTAAAGTGAGTATTTCTGGAGTAAATGAGGAATATATAAGAGTTTCTACTGAGATACACAGAACGGGCAGAAGAGAACTGCCAAATATGTTTTAAGTGCTCATCAGATACGCAAATCATGGCAAAAAAAGAGAATAAAAGACATGTCGTATTCCACTTTGATGCAATCACACAGGTCTAGTTGTAGACAAGGGGTGATGGGGAGGATTGCTGAGCAGAGTAAATTAAAGATGCTGCAAAATCCCTATTAGCACCTTCAAGTCTGATATTTTCTGCATCACAAGACAGGGAAGCAGCAGCTGCACTGCTGCGCAGCCACCCATCCTCCCCTGTCAGCATCCCGCTCTGAGATAACAAACATTCATTCACCATAAATAGCTAACTTCCCATAATAATACAGAAGTTCAACCAAGTAGAAAGTAGCTTTGCTCTTACGTTCATCTGTGGATATGTACTATGTTTTCATTTTAATAGGAATCTCATAAATCAGGGAGAGGAAAGAAATATGAGTATCAAATATCCTCTGCCAAGTGAGAACTTAGTTTTGCATGCTAGAGCTTCAGCATCCACAGAAAATAGACATGAAAAACAAAAAACGATAAGTTGTCTCACACAGTTAATAAAACTTGAAGTGATCCCGTGATATGAAGTACCAATCACTCTGGAAAGGATTCACCCATTCCTGCAAAGCTAAAGGTAATTCTAGTGGGGAGAGGTTTATGTGATAGCCAGAGTGACCAGAGGACTCTGCAGTCAAGAACAGCCTTTTCTAGATGGAGAGCTGCATCCTTTGTTCACTATTTGCAGTACAGATCATCCTGCAGTAATCACGCCAAGCACCAGGTGAACTCAGATCTACTTCTACTTCTTCACATTTTTATAGTTTTCTGAATTAATGAAATCAAGTCATCTGTTTCTAAGTAAATTAAGAAACTGTGTTTATCACACCACTGAAACTCGTCAACGGAATTGTTCATTGCTCACCTCTAGACTACAGAAATCCTGCTATTTAAACATGTAAGATTCCAAACTAAGATGAAATCACATAAAAACAAGCTAATAATGATCTATTATTCGGTTAAAAATAATCATAGAGAATGCTAAAACTAAACAAGAGAGTTATTTCACTGTTCCCGAATACTGCGTATTTGGAGGTCAGATTCCTGTAAACACTCAGAAAAACAGCTTTGCATTTCATTACCAAAAAGTATCCATTATCCTCATTGTGTAGCAAATCCTATACACTGCAGTACTGCCTTAGTATGCAGATAGTTCTTACATAAATTGAGACATCATAGACTTATACACCCTAAAAGTAATAGAGCTTTCATGAAGCAAATGGACAGCAGACAACCCACATACCCATCAGTTTCATGTTGTCTTTCAAAACACACAGAGTAAGAATTAGATCTCTATGCCAGCTATTTTTTTCTCTCAGACAAAATAATTAACACAACTATTACCGTTGACTACAGTTTTTTTCCTAGATAAAGGCCAACTTTGATATATTTTTCAAATGTGTGCATGTACGAGCATGCGTACCTTAGGCACAAAGTAGATTTCCTGCAGAAAGATTGTTTTTCCCGACTCCATAATGATTCAGATACGTCAGGAAAGGGAGGAAGCTGCACCAGACAGAATTTGCCTCAAGACTGGCTGATGCAACTCAAGAATTGTAGCCAGAAAGTGGGCGTCTGAGTTGGGGCTAGGAAAGGGAAAGAAATGTGCTCATCTGCAAGTTACTTACGGGCAAGTGGGGCTTTGGGACCTTGTTCCTGCCCTCCTCCTTTTTGATACTTTTTTGTTTATTTCTAAACCTCAAAGTTCAATTTTAAACAAACCTGTTTCTAGACATACACTTAACCTGTAATAGCAAGCAATTATTTCAATAATTATCTCCTTTGCTGCAGGTCCTCTCTCAAAATTCAGGAGAAATATTGCTTGGATTACTTCTTTATGTCAAAAAAATCCCAAAAAGACACAGAATTGCAGGTAAGCCTTTTGCTGAGCAAGCTAAATCTAAAATGAGTAAAGAATTCCAATTTATTCCTCAAACTGTGGAAAAACAGTTTGAGATGGAGTCATGGATACAAGGTTGGGGTGTTAATTTATATCACATAATTAAATTTTGAAACACAACAGAAATAAGATTACAGGCATGCAGACAGGTTCCTCTTTTGATTTGTGTATACTATGGTAACAAGAGCAGTATCTAAACTCAAAGATTACTCAATTTTTTACCAGAGCTTGCTTGGCAGGAAACCACACACAACCTCCAGCCTTACCAGGCTGGCCAGATGCCACACATTAAATTTACGTCTGAAAAATGCAATAATGAACTGAAGCTACTTCCTGAAAACTCTGATAAATTATAAACCAAATAGATTTTCCCACAGCTTTCATAATTTTTTGGTAGCACTAAGTGTTTTGGGTTTCCGTAAGTCCAGGTAACATTTGCCTATGGTCCAGACCTGTATTGAAACCCACCAAGAGAACAGCTCTAGTCTAATCAATGAAAATGAGAACTGAAGAAAACCAAAGCAGATCAAAAAGGGCTATAATGCTATAATCAGGGCTAGAAGTTCTCCAATTCAGCAGCACTTCTTAAATGGCATCAAAAACTCCAAAGTCCATGAAAATACTCTTCCACGCTTTCTTTTCTGTTGTGTTGGTAATTCAGCCACTGAACAGCTGGAAAATGTCTCTGTAAGGGTCTTTTACCCCCAAAAGGTAGGGTGTTCAAAAACTCTTTTCTTGAGCTGTCAAACAGATATAATATCATGCTGCTGTCTCCTTTTCTCTTTCTATGTAGCTTACTTCACTTGCAATAACTTCCCATGGCTCATTAAAAGAAGCTTCTTGCACGTAATTCCATAACCCATGGTAGTACTTGGCTAATGACAAAGACTAACTCCTCTCACATTGTGTATGTGACAGATCTCTCCTAAGAAAGCCACTCTGAAACATTTTTAGTATGCTGCTGACACTTGGCTGTGCCTCTTTCCTCATTCTCTTCGCTTCTTTCCTTTTGTCGTAATAGTCACTTCAACGGAGGGATGGATGAAGCAGGATGCCTATGGCTTATCAAAAAGATGACTGAAAACAAGCTAAGAAGCCCTTAAGGAAGTTTTACCAGCTGTTTTAGCTGAACAGCCAGGTAACACATTTGTTGAGCTGATGATTAGGAAGACAAATTTTGCTACCTCCATGTAGTTAAGTCAACATTTTCTTCCATGCCTAGATTGTTCTACCACTACCTATGCCTCCGATACTCCCAATCCAGGGTTAGATGTCTGCAAGTGCAATTTTTTATTTTTTTAGTTTATTTTACACACCTGGTGAAGGCTCAGGATTGGACTCAGCTGCACTGTGGAAGGAAGGCTGTGGAGCTGGATCAAGGAGGCTGTGTAGCACATGGGCAGCATCAAGCAGTGTTAATGGCCAAGTAGACAGAAGAAGTGAACACACTCATCCTCAGTGAATTTATACCCATTACAAAACAACAGAAATCCACTTGCTCAGTGCAATAACCAAACTTGCCAGGCATCAAGCATCTTGCTTGCAGATGCCAACTAATATGGTCTCTGAGGCTAATTCGCTTTGTCCCAGTTAAATAGTCTTAGATGAGACTGCAATCCTAGCCAAGCAGTCCCACCACTATTACCTCTCCATGATATCCCCTAAGTACTTCTTCAATCTCCTATTGGTTCAGCATGTTAGAAGTACAGCTGTGAAGGAAGGAAAGGAATGTAATTCACCTTGCACTAAACACAACTTTCAAAAGAAGAAAACAGAAATAAAAGGGAAAAAGAGAAATAGGACAAAGACCTCCAGAAGCTAATGGAAGAACAAGAACATGGGGGTTTTTTTCTGACTGAATAAAAACACCAAAAGAGCAGGAGCAAAACAGGAAAAGAAATCATATTTTCTAACTTGCATATCAGCATTTCAGAAAGTTCACCACCTCCCCCTCCAAGATCTTCTCTCCTATCCTTGTCACCAGTGAAGAGAAGCAAGAGCACGCCATGTGAGGAAACACCTCATTCAGCAAAATGCACACTCTCATCCATAGAAAACTGACTAAAGAGCTGAACAGTTTCGAGGCTTCATTCTACTTATACTCTCATATGCTGGGTGAGAGCATTTACTTTCAACCAACAGATGTTGGCCAGAGCACAGCTGGCATATAGCAAAGATGTGTTGGTGACTTCCATGCCTGGGATTAATGACTTTTAGCATGCCAAATTGGCCTTCTTACAGTAATATGTGCCCTTGCATGTCTGTCTGCAGAAGGTAGAGAATTAAAGAGATGAAGGATTATTCCAGGAGATCAGAGATTTTTAATAATGTCTGGCCTCAAGGAAAGACTGACCCTTTCTCCTGAACTGCCCATTCCTTCTTTAAATTCAGATTTTAGTTTTAGGGCTATTCAAGTTCCCTTTCCCTACACCTCTAACTCTGTTGTGTGCACATGTGGATGTGTTTACACTGAACATTTCTACAGCCTCTGGATTTCATGTACTGAAAGTGGACAAGCACTGGCGGTGACAAGAAGACAACTCTCCCACCAACCATGAAGATTTGAAACACATCATTTGAAAAGAAGTTAACAGATGTTTACTATGAGAGTTAAATCTGATTTCAGATAACTGTGCAGCAAGTAGGCTGTAGCAAGTAGATTACTCACAGGTGTAACAGTGGCCAGACAATGCACAGCGTGTATGCAAAGCATGGCCCAAAATTATTACATATGTCCAAGAAAATAAGTACCCTCTATGGACTCAAAGCTTTCCAAGCAGAAGTTGATGATCTGATAGAAAACTGGGACTCTACACATACCCACTATTATCTAAGAAAAAGCTTCACCTTCGCTGGCAGTAACTTAGAAAGGCTTACTTTGCATAGCACTCATCCTACTCAGGGCCACCAGGTGGAAAAAGCTGTGATAGATTACACAGAATTACAGGAACCATTCTTGCAGCAGGATGAAATACAAACTATCTTAAATTCTACATGGTAAACAGCAATCATCCTGATCTTCCCCTCATAACTAATATTGGTGCACCTATTTTGTAACAGCATAGCCGTGTGTTCTGCTCAGCTGTTAACAACAGCTTTGTAAGCAAGTGTTGCAAAGCCCTTATGGCTTTTTGATATGCCTATGTAGCTGCTTTTCTTTCCATTTCCCCTACTATGTGTGCCAGGTTACAGAAACACTTCCAAGCAGCAGATTCAGAAATAGAAAGAGTTCAAGGCCAGGTTTCACACCTGCAACCTTGCAGCTCTGGGCTGTTCCAGCTCTGAAGACCAGTCTCCTCATTATAAATCCAAGGCTTCCTCTAACATCCAGGTTTTATGTTCAGTAATTCCAAATGAAGTTTATGGGTTTTTTACTTACTTGTTTGGGGCAGGAAGGGATGAGAGGAGGAGGGAGAGGGAATACAGCAGCAGCAGCAGCAAGCTATCGCAAACACCCCATATGCCTCCTGAGTTCCAGAGGCAGCGAGGGGCAATAGGAGACAAACACCTTAAAAACAAAACAAGCCCCCACATAATACTAGTATGCTATGTCCACGTAGGTACCAATGGGAATATTGACACCTAGGGGGTATTCAGATAGAAAAAGGCATCGGCAAGCACTGTGCCTTTAGAAGCATATTTTGGTTGCTTTAGAAAACAAGGTTGTTCTGTAGTTGGACAAATCACCACGCAAGACCCATTTCCTGATTCCAGGTATGATTTATGCAACTCACGGTGACTCTCTGTTCATCTTGGATGAACTGCACTATACTGCCTACCTTATACAGGACTTTTCTTGCCTCAGTTGCTCTAGTAGCCCTGCAAAATAGTTTAATAATCTCCAAGTGTCAGGCACAGAAAAAGATTAAACAAAACAAACCAAAAAACTATTAATTTTGCTCCAAGACAAGGAAACTATATAAAAAATGAAATAAAGTTGAGAGGGAATAAAACTGTACCTCTGCATTGCCCTCTAGAAGAAATATAAACAGAGCTCTCTTCCGATATATACTGACTGTCCAAATGGAAAATAAAGACCCAATGACATTTTTAGAAAAACAGGATAAACAACTCCCTGTCCTAGCTAATATTATTCTCTCCCTGCACAGGGAGACAGAGAGAGAATGCAAAGTCGTTTGTACGTAGCTAAGACTGTAAGCCACAGGAGTTTCTGTATTGGTCCTTAATTAACTCTAAAATTAATTTGGGGGGGGGGGAGGGAGAGCTATTTCCAGAAAAATATTAAAAAAACCCACCAAAACAAAAAACACCAAAAACAAAAAAAAACAAAACCCAAACAAATCCCATGTCTTCATTTTAGAAGGCAGGAAAACTCTGGAAATGATCCTAATGAAAATCTCAGACAAAACTGCATTTTGCTGAAAGAAGAACTTCAGGTTTAGGCCACGTATGAAAGTAGCTCAGAAGTTCCTCATTAAGTTTAGTTTTACTTGAGCCACTGAGATGTCAAAAAAACTTCAGAGTGAAAATTTAGTAACTGGTTTACCACAGAGGAAAGAAGTTGAAAGAAAAGCAGACTGTATCATCTGTGACTGAAGTTTGTCTTTCAGGAAATGAAGATCCTTACGGTAGTAAATAGAATACTTGAATTGTTTGCAAATAGGTTTAATCATCTAATTGCCATGTAGAAGGAAAATCTATGCGCCATCAGAATTCAGCACAGCTAATTACTAGAAGGCAAAATAAAGATTTTTATCAAACATAGTGTGTGTTCTTCAGCTATTATATCTATCAATATTTATGTCACTTACAGCCCCCTTCCTGGGTGGTTGCTGCATACATTTTGTGTGCAGTCAAGAAGCTTCCTGACTGCAAACGTGCTTTTAAAAAGAAAAGCTGGCCCGAACCCTGCATTTCCAATTCAAGCAGTGATTCCGAAGCCTGTTAACTCCCTGGAGCAGCTGATAGTTAAAGACTTGTTTCCGCTTTTCTAACAATTTCCTGGTTTGCATAACAATCCTAAAAGAAACACGCTCAAGAAGTTTTCCAGCACAGAGAGATTTTTGTCTTCAATATACTTCTAGTTTCAAGGCATAGAATATTTATATATGATTACAATAACTTTAGAGATATATTTGTCTACAAATATATTTACATATAAATATGTGTCAGCTACTTGGTTTAAAACAAGATTATGATAATTTTGCCATATCCAGGAAATACAAAACACTGGCTTATGCCTGGTGCTTAACTCATGCCATTGTGAATAAAGAGGGGGGAGGGAAGGGATTTAATGTTTAATTTCCTGTTAAAAACACACACAGGATAAAATCTTCCAAAGAGCAGTTATAAAACATGCATTTGTTAGCCAAGAAACTAGGTAAATATGGAACGAAGCCCAGGCTCACTTTTATTCCTTCGCCCCCCCTCCAAAGAACAAAGTAACTGGAGGCCATGGTGCATATTTGGAGGCACTGAACTCTATTTAGTGACTAGTTAATTAATCAGCCTGCCTGACTTACGCACCCTGTATCCATTGGGGTAGTTCCTCAGATGATGCAATGACGCAGTTGAGCTCATGGTACTGTATTGCCATGTATACTGCACACGTGCCAAACAACCGTTGCTCCAATTACTACCTACCTACCTTACTGACACAACTACCTGGCTAAACACCATTAAAATAAGCATTAGCATGTAGTCAGGACCTATCAACAGCCAGTTTCTAGCAACAACAGATTGAGAATACCACTACATTCAGTAGCAGCTGGAGACACTACAAAGTACGGTTTTTTAGAAGTTACAAGGGGAAATACTATTGTCAGATCCCACCAAAACTCAGTGCCATCCATCCTGGAACTGGGACTTTACCTGCAGCAATTCAGCCTTCATCACAGTTCTACCTTGCATAAGGATGTATTATTATGCATAAGGATGTTATTCTGCAACTCATCACTAGAACTCCCAGACAAGCACCATATTTCTCTACAATATGTAAGTTACAGCCTTTAACAATGCCAGTTCTTCTCTTTGTTAAGATGCCCGAATTAGACAAAAATATGGACTGTGTTTAGAAGAAATTGAACATTTGTAACAGTTTTCAATAGTGATACTGTATTTTTGGATTTTACAATAAAAATAATCCATCAAATACTTTGCCCTATGTTAGAGTCAAAGTCAGGTCCTCAGTGCATACCCTGCAACACGGAATTGGAGAAGTTGTGGTATTTCTTGTGACCTTCTGGGATTCGCATTCCAAATTAGATGTAAAAAGCTCTGTGAGTGGCTTCACTTTTGTTTTGTTTTTCAAATGAGGATAAATTCATTATTGCAGGTATAGCTCAAGAGCTTTCGTAGCTTTTGGAAGCATATTATTCAAATTAACACAGCTTAAGCTTTTTAAGTACATGAACCTTAAACACCTTCTAGTCAAGGCATTTAGCTTCATATTTGATGCAAGAAAGGCACAGAGATTATGTATCTCTCCGGTGAATTAAATCTGATGGCAGGCATGCTGATTTTTTTGCAGACTCTTTGTAAAATTGGCTTTGAGACAATAAACATTCCTGAGTTTATTTCTAAAACTTGCACTTAACAGCTATTGTAGTGTTTGTGCTCTTAAGAAATCAACCGCTATTGACCACTGATTTAATGACAGTTCATCAGTGAATCTCCTACTACTGCATGAGTTCAAAATCTTCCCGTTTATTTTCACTTGCTGGACTTTGTGCCCTGATCCAATATTTCTTCATGTGAAAAGGCAGTTGACTAACAACATTATGAGGGAGGAAAAGGAATAGGGTGGAGAAAATCTAAAACACAAAATGAGCCTTGACTTGCCTTCTCAGTACTCTACGTACCCCCGAGCAGTGAAATTTCAGGAAAACGATTATGTTTCTGGCCAACAGTCAAAATATATAAGATGTTATACACCCTTTGCTTCACTGTATGTTGCTACTGCATGCAAAAGCAAGATTTTTTTTTTTCTTTGCTTCTCAACAGTAAGGCAAGTTTACAAGTATTTACTGCTAGTTACATCAAGATATTAAAGATTCAAGTGAAGTAGTAGTATTCCCTAGTGCAGTGGTGACCTGAGCCTTTAATCCAGATGAATTTGACTGTAGAGTGCATTAGCTCTTCTCATAAAAGATTTGCTTTAATTTTAGTTCTCTCTCCATTTATCTTATGGCTGTGTGATCTTCAGTAGAGGTCAAAGAGATTTCCCCAAAGAAACAGGAGCTGCTGCTTTTTTAGAGGGGAAAAGCATACTTAAGACCTTTCGTCCTACTTTTAAACAAGCTACAGGACAGTTCTCTCTATGCTTTCCTTACTCTGTTGTTCTCCTTGCTTCTTTACATGTTCTGAAGCAATTAAGCATGCATGTGCATGCACACACGCATACAGAAATGAAACATGAAAACACCTATGGAAGGTAGGATACACAGCCCATCTACTGCAAAGACTAAAATTATTAGTAACATCTTACCATCATCCAGCTCAAGACAGAGATTGTAAACAGCCAGAGGCCTCTTAATACGCTGTCCTTGTCTTCTTGATTGCCTTGGTGGGGCATTTGGAGGAGATACTGACATAGAGATTGGCTCAGGAAAAGTGGCATCAGGCAGGGTTTTGAAAATCTGCAATCAAGAACACAAAGGGTGTTAATTATTTATCGTGAAGAGCAACCTGCGTAATGCAACTGTAAACCATTATCAAACAACATTTGTTTTGGATTTCATTCAAAGCGGGCAGGAGCCAAAAATCCATTCCTTCAAGTTTGGGAGTATGTCGTGGGTTTTTAATGAGTGCTTTTAAAATAAATAAATAAATGAATGAATAAAATATGAAAATAAGCAAAAGCACTGTCTACACATTAACCAAGCTGCAAATCAGTTAATCCAAAGATAAAATATTTGCAGCCACGCTTGCCAGCTAGGATGGAGGGGAAGGGGAAAAAGGGGGATACTAACTTCATAAACCAGTAACTGAAAAGCCTTATATAGCTTTAGCTAGGACCTATCATTTTGCCAGAATACCCGTTTTAATTTTCCAAACTTTTGACATAACATCAGCCGTCTTAATTTGAAAGAAAACAAAACCATACTCTTGAAGAGAACAGGAAGAAAATTTTGAAGGGAGGGGTTTTTAGAGAGAGATACCATAGTAACATACCACGTGAGAACTTTTTCAGTTAACTATTGCATATTGAGTCACATTTATATTAAATTATGATGTTCACAAAGATACATATAAAAAGGATTGCATTTCTTGTCACCATTTCATCTTTTGAGTCATGACCATTAGCATACCACCACTTCACACAAAATACCATGTCATTTCTCTCTGGATTAACCAGCAACGCAAATTTGCTCAACCTGATAGCATTTCTACTTTAAGTGTCATATATAAAGGGTACAGTTTAATGATGCTGATTTACTTCTAGAAAATTATCAATATGCTAATATATAATTTAACACAAGCCTTTTCCAAGTGATCATGGCAGATTCACGCGAACAAATTAGCTTAGTATGTACTTCAACAAAGACAAACGAGCAGATAAATACAAACAGCAGCTGAACAAGAAAAGCCCTGTGTCTGTACAGCACCTTACAGCAACACAACACAGTAATATAACAAGATATAATGAAACAGTATAAGGTGTTCTTGTACTCTGCAACTTCACATTGCCATGTATCTGTATAGGAAATATTATAAAGAGGGGACTCGTAATGAATCTTCAAAGAAGAAACTTTTTATGAAGTAGAAATTCATGCAGAAAGTATAAAGAGATGTCACAGATAATGCATTTCTGGATTATTACAGCACATGTCAGGTGTAGCATGAAACTGCAAGCCAGCCAGGCTACTCTAATAGGTGAGAAAAATGCCATAAGCATCCTATGGTAAGGCACTCAACTGAAGACATCACTTTAAAGTATAAGCAACTCCACATGCCATCATATCCTGGACTGTAAACCCTGAATATCAACACATGTATGAATAAGATGACCCAAGAACCCATGCGTACATTGGTTTATAGCTGCTTAATCGTACTGGCAGGTAGAAGACTGAGCTGATACAAAATGATCAGAAACACCATTTTCCATGAAAACTGTGGAAGAATGATCATATTTCCCCAAACTGGGCAGCAGCGAGCCGGAAGCCTATACATGGTGTGCAAAGTAAAGCTCCAGTGGAAATATTACCTTCCTTCCCAAAAAGTGAAATGTTGCTGTGGGGGAGGTTGAATGATGTCATTTGAACTTCCCCATACCAGGGTCAAGAAAACTGGCTCCCACTCCTTCACATGCCTATGAAGGATTATGAGAGAGAACCAAAATAGTGCAAAAAACTCTCTAAAAACAAAATATTTATAAAGAAGAAAGGAAACAGTCCAACCTGGTTCTCCCCAGTACAGACACAGCAGCACTTTCAGACAATGACAAAGCTCTAATTGTGCTCAGAGTCCTAAAGCCATTTCTTAAAACATGATGCAATATATAAAAGTGAAATCTAATGTGCACCTCCATGGCACTTGGCTAATAGTACCACACTGCCCCCTTATGTGTAAATACAAGGCTAGATTGAGCAGTTCTAGGGATAAATATTTGCTTCTGAAAAATTCAGAAGTACCAAAACTTTAAATACCGTATTTTCCATGGACTAAGTGTTGCTTTTGGGCTTTCTGGTAAATAACTCTCTGCCAAGAGGTTTCAGCATGTTGTTTACTATGTCACATTCCACAGCTGTGTTTATTTGTACAGCCTTATCCATGCATCTTCACTGAAATTAATGATGGTGAGAAGAACAAGTATTCCCCAGGAGCTTTCTTCTGTGCAGTCAGGTGGCTTGCACAGGTTGCACTAAAGTTCTTAAGTGTTTTTTTCTTACAAATATTTCAATATACTCTTCTAAAACATAAGAAACTAAGAGAGTCACAAAAGAAAAACACAATCAAGAAAACCACAAAGGCAATCCTTATTCAATGATACCCAGCGCCAGACGGGCACCAGAATAATGAATTAGAGACAGGTATGAATTCAAGCCGATTTTTAATTGCAAGTAGCTGTGATGCAAAAGAGACAATCAATGGTTTGTTCTGGTTTATGGGCGGCAAAAACCTTATACAATAAACAGGAGAAATAACAAGCAAGCAGTGGAGTCACACTTTAAACAGTGGCAGTCCTGCACATGCTAGCTAACTTCGTATCGATACTAGTGGCAGGCAGTCATGAACTGCCCAAATATTTCTCTCCTGCCAGGCCCATCCCCTATTTTACCTGACTCTGCTCTTGACTTCTTGTTATAACAGACTGGTAGAGAAGTTTCCTTTCTGGGATAAGGACAATAAGTAGTATATTGCTTTCCAGGAAGCATGGATCACATCCCAAGAGCTCCTGAGTAGCACAAGGCCATCTGTTCTCCACTGGGAACCAGGGCGAGGGCCCACACAAACTCCACCACCTCACTCCTACAATGCAATGCTACAAGCTGCATTTCCTTGTGCTCACATTTAATATCTGTCTCCACAGAGAAGAAAGGGATTCCTGAAAGACATATTTAGATATGTACTAGAGAATACAACCTCTTGACTATCTGCAAATTTACCCATGCAGGGCAAACTGAGACTAACTGTCCCACTCGGCAATGAAATCACTAAGTATCACAGGTTGCCCTGCAGGATTCTGAGACATACAAACACAGAGAAAGCAAAATCCCCCAAAATCCCCCATACACACAACCATTTGAAAGATCATTAGGTTTTATTTTTTATATAAGAAACAGGAAACATCCTGCCCTCCTGTGTTGCATTAAAAAGTATATTTGGAGTAATTTTTGCTCTTTCAAGCAGTTCATATTTATGTTCATCCCTACTTTGGTATTTTCTTTTTGTCTTTTCAGTAGGAACATAAAAGCCAGTAGAGCCCATCGATAACTGGACCTGCTTTTCAGTTCTCTTTCTGTTGCAGACCAAAGCTACAGCTAGTACCACAGTTTTGCAAAGGCGAGCATCTGAAAAGCAAGTAGAAGGTCAACCTCTGCCCTAAGAAGTGCACATACAGCATTCAGCTTCTCTTTTTTGCTTTACTTTCACTTAAATAGACAAGCACTTTTCATCATGCCTTAATGGATATTTGTCTGCTGCACTGACAGAAGCACTGTAACATTTGCCTTAGAACAGGGGAACGGAGGCATGCTCCATTTCAGTTGTGGGGAGAAAAATGGTTTGGGTTTGGTTTTATTCAAATTTGCTTCTAGCCTTATTATTTAAATGCCATTGAAGTATAAATGTTTCACAGCTAATAAAAGATGCCTGCCATGAGTGACCTGCTGTGAGAAGCACACTGTGTATGCACAGAAGATGGAATTCAAAATCATACACACACAATGTGAGCACCTGAAATGGTACTAACATTGTGTTTTGACTGACTTGCACAACAGCATGGGACTACACCTAAGTTGCAGAGTATCTTCTTACATGCAAGCTGTTGCTATCAGATGCATGGTAAAGCAACCACACATACACAATCTGATGGAAATCCTCCCATGGAAGAGGAGGATTGGAACATGCTATTTAACAGAAGATCTCTTTGCTACCCCAAAAAAAGCTTCCCTTCAAATAAAAATCAGATCCTCCACCATCACTCATATGGATTGCAGAAGTTACGACAGCTTAGACTAATGCCTGTATAAAGATGAGAGTGAAGTCTGGTCATTGAATTATCTCACTCAAGAAGCAATAAAAATGTACCAAACCAACCTGAAAGTTAAAGGACTTCACAGTCACATTCACTGTTACACAGTTTTTGAGACTGCAGCTAAACTGCATTAGATTATAAAATACCAGTTCTCTGCAAGATAGTTCTCAAAAGCACTGGCATCATGCTATTAACCTATGTGGGTGCACACTCAGAAGCTAAGTGAAACAATTTACACACATAGCCCTCCATTTTATCAAGCAACAAATCCAACTGTTACACAGTCCCATCCAAGTTAGTCCCATATTTTAAATGATTGTTTAGGTCTGATGTTACATGAAAGCCAAATTTAAAAGTGCACACTGACTTAAGAGGTGGACCAGTCTTCAAGCCTGCACTGTAAAAGTTACAACAGAAAAGATGAGACTCTTGTCACAAGCCATCTAAAACCCTGGTATGTTTGACCTATTTCTCTCTATGCAGCAGTATAAAATGGATTCTTTACAAGCTTAAACAAACCACAAAACATCTTGGATATACACCGCTAATAACAGCTCTGTCTAGAGCAATGAGCACCATCCCTCCATAAAACCATTCCAATTCGTAAACCTGCATCCCACAAAGTCTATGGAAGCATTTCTGAAGAGTAATGAGCCAAATTCAACATATTCTCATACTGTATTCTACCAGCAGATTCACATGGCAGCAGCCCAAGGAATTTTGCCAGATTCCCCTTAATCTGCAACAACAGTGTCGGACTCTAGATCCTGAGCTCTTACTAGAGCCGGTTTTAGAAATTCAAAAAACCTATGGCTGGAGGATTTAACTTGGCCTATTCCGTGAGTTTATGACTAGATGTATAGTCGTACATGGAAATGTAGACTAGATAGTGCTGCTACAAAAGAATACTGATCTGTTCTTTCTGGTCTCAAGCAGAACTAATTAATGAATTTCAGTATGTTTGCCAGGAATCACTTTAGGAAAAGACCCAGACATCAGGTCATCTCTTGTCTGCTTTGTATCACTGGGGTAATTAAAATTTCCACTAAAAATCAGTGGGAGGCAAACAGCAAGGACAGGGTAGGATGAAAAAGAGAAGGGAAAAAAAAAAAAAAAGGCTTAGTAATAGAGCTAATTAGGATAAACTTATAAAAAGTCATTAACAGCTTAAAGCTGTGCCATGATTGTGTTGCAAGACAAAACTTTCATTTACTCTCATAACACCTACCACACAGAACATGCATCTACTTCTTCTGAATACACAAGCAAGAATCAGAGTACCAGAAGTCGCCGTCTAATGCAAAGGAGGCTAGATCCTGCAAGGTCATTCCAAATTCTTTGAAATTCAGGTAGTGTTATAGCCTCCACTACTACAATATTTTTTAAGAGGACAGTATTTCTCCAGACAAGAACGCCAGTACAAGTTTTTATTTGGGTAATTTCCCTTCAATACATACTTGATTTGCAGTTGGAAATAAAAGAAACACACACAGTCACTTCAACTGATGTTTATTGAACAGTATAAAACACCGTCCACCCAGGCCACATATACTGCTCTATCCTTATACATTTTATGGCTACGGTACTCCTTGCATTCCATGACAATTTGCTGTAACATGCTGACCAAAGAATATTTTATAGATTAGCAGCTAATGGGATAGTGCAAGAGAAACTTATCATCACCATGGTCTTTTCATGACTTAGCTTCCTTTCAATGTAATGCAAGACCAGTTCAGGTTAGATCCAGCAACCTGTACAAAACCAGAAGAACATGTATTTATATTAGAGACAAAAATGCTCAAAACAGAAGAGGCCAACTATGTTAGTTGTTCACAGTGTGCTCTTACCTCGATAGACATTCTAAGCTTTTTTTTCCTCTTAAGATAATGAAGACAGTGGTTGTGCCATTCTTCTTGCCATTTCCTGCAAACATGAAGCAACAATGTCTTTTATGTGAAGTTATAATTTTATTGTAGATATAAACATTTCAGGAAATGCGAAGTGAAAATAAGCATCTTGAAATACATTGTGGTAGCTCAGCCACTAATTGTAACCACTAGCCACTAATTGTACACTAACTGCAATTCATTTTTTTAACAGTAAAATCCACAGTCAATAAGATGAAGAGTTCTAGATTAATTTTTTTTCCTATTTGAAGGGATTGCAGAAGCTAACTGGAGCTATTAAAAGTTTAATCATAATAGAAATTACAAAAGACCAACTTCTGAAGAGCTAGAAGTTTCAGTTCAAAACTGATTTCTGAATCAATTCTAACTATATTTTATTAAATTTCTAGTGTACTAAAAATCTTTAAAAAAATATCATATGTTACTGTAGTTTCTTACTTTTTTGCATTTTACATTGCTATGGAAAGTATTAGACCAACCTGTTTCATTTCTGGTTTTAGTCAACATGATTTCTTCTTCTGTTTCTCAAACACATGATTCAATACAAAATACATAGAATCATATAATGGTTTGGGTTGGAAGCTTGTCTGGTTCCACCCGCCCTGCCATGGGCAGGGACAGCTTCCACTAGAGCAGGTTGCTCCAAGCCCCTGTGTCCAACCTGGCCTTGAACACTGCCAGGGATGGGGCAGCCACAGCTTCTCTGGGCAACCTGTGCCAGTGGCTCATCACCTTCACAGGGAAGGATTTTATTTTCCTTTTTTTTTTTTTTTTTTTTTTTTTTTTTTTAATACATGCACTAGAAATTCTTCACATCTAAATAGAATCTGTATTCAGTGAACAAAATGCCATAAAGTTCATTATGTCTAGAAATCAAATATTTTTGAAAAAGGTTTACAAAATCTTCAGTAAGAATTATTGAAGATTTTGGTAATTAACAAGTTAATTAGAATCCTTAAGCAACTTACCTCCCTAAGATTACCATTGTGTCCACTGCAATACAGGTGTGCTTGCCTCGAAGTGGTTATCTCAACTTCTGCATTTCAGCATCTTTACACTGTGAAATCTGATTTGCTGTGCATTAGCTTCTATGAGCTTGCACACGACGCAGATTTTCTGAGGCTTTGGATTTTGAGGCTTGAATTCCACTACAAACCACAAAACACCTTTACACAACATTCCCCAATATAGGGGGTGGGAGAGAATCAGATCAAGAGTTGAAAGATACCTGAAGCTAAGCCTCTGAAGGGCTACCAACCAGACAGCATCAATAATGCTCTTGATGTTGCCTGGCACACACCATTTAGTTAGAGTGCAGAGGACGCAGACTGAAAAGTAACTGGGTGTAAGTCAAAACCAGAAACGGGAAACATTGTTGGCTGTGAGCCAAACCACAAAGCTCTATAAATAAACAAAAAAATAAATAAGTAAACCAATCAATCCATCCAAGGCAGCCTTTTCTTCATTGCAAAGATACCATTTGCTGAGACCATCTGCCTAGCAGCCTGACTACCCATAACCAAATCAAACACTGCTCTTAGGGATTTGTGGATACTGTGGATCTCAACCTCATACTAAAACTGGATTATCTGCTACTTGCTCCTCTTAATACAAAAAGGAACGAGAGCTCTGGACAAACTGCAAATTACAAAGAGGGACAAAAAGAACCAAGGGAATTTTCAGACAAACCTGATATATCTGTAGACCCTAAAAGCCACTCATTTGTCCTGACTACCTCAAACCATGTAGTTCATGTTTGAGCTTTAATGAAGAAACTAAACATAGTCTGTAAAATATGACACTACAGTCTGGAGGACAGCTATGACAGGATGAGAGAAAAGAAATCATACCAAGGTTAAAAACGTGTGTCCTTTGATCGCTTGCGAATTATAAGTTTGTTGACTCAGCCTTTCTAAAAGTAGCACTCCTGATACCAAGACTGCAGCTTCCACCGGATCACATCTCGCTCCACCTTTTAACAATTCATGAGAAGAACGCTCCTGATAACAGCCCATTCACTGCTATCAATGAATCCATTTTATTCATTGAAGGAAACGAGAGAGTTAACCATATACCAGGCTTGAAATACCTACACATTTGTCCACTGCACCAGCAGAAACAGCAGATTCACCTTCTCTTCTGTGCTCACCTACTCTAACTCACACCAAGGACAGTATTTGAAAAAAGCTGTCCTTCCCTATTACAGCTACATATAATAGCTTTGTGTATCTTGTTTAGTTACAGGAAATACTTAAAATAAAATAAATAAAAAATTGAAAAATAAAAAAAAAAAGCCTTCAAATTAAAAGATACTCAATCTAATTACCTAGCTGTCTAAAATATGACATACTCCTAGTTACTAAATGTAAAATAATGCAGAAGGAGAATGTTTGCATGTATTTTCTCTTGAAAAGAGCATGAGAAGTCCAGAAAAGATAAAAGGCAGCACTTATAAACTTAAGTCAGGAGCCAGCAAAAGCAACAACCATGGCCAAACACACTACAAGTAAACATGATCTCCCCTTCATTATCAATAAATAGACATGTATAAACATTTATACACACACACAACTACAAATAAAGTCTCACCTAGTTTTCTACACAATAACAGAAATATATATTGAGAATAAACCCCTACATTTGACCCCCTATCACACTGTCATTGTACAAAGCACCAGAATGAAATGTTAAGATCTTTCCAAACGACACTGTTCCGACTGTGGACATCCACAAAGCCTCACCAGTGTTTTCTTCTCCACAGATTTCCCTATTGCCATTCCAAGTATTTATATCATTATTGCTTTGTATAATATTTTCTGCTCTTTGTTAAAATACATTTTTTATCTTCCATTATGACTGCAGGGTCTTTAGAGGCACCCTCTGCAATGAAGTGTAAATGGCATGCACACAAAAATATTGGAAATAAAGTATTATCAGCTGACGGACACATTTTGTTTATTCAAAAATCTGTTAAATGGTTTTAAATACACAAACCCTCCGGTAAGGCAAAAGCTGACTAGAATTCTGAAGAGTATGTACTAAAACACAAGCATATATTGAACTACTATGCATTGGCAATGATCAGACAGGATGTCATTCATGTCAGTTTATCCAATATAAAGAAAAGTCTGTAAATTCAATACTTCACTTACCATTGAAAGCTGCAATAAAACATAATTCTTATGTCATATCGCTTCTGCATAAGAATTTACTTCTTAAACTCTACAGGAGTGCAACAACCTTTCTCCTCTCCATGCCCCCTGCAGCATTTCACAGACTATTTTCTTTGACTAACAAAATTTTATTTAAGAACATCCATTTTAGCACTTTCCATAAGCAGCTCTCCCTTGCCACCTCCTCCCCACCTGCAAGCACAGCACCCTGACCATCAAGACTGAAGCAAATATTAGTCAAGTGAATTCCGCTCCCTTATGATCATTTCTGTTTACTTACTTAGGAACACTGCCTGCAGGCAGTGGAAGATGAGATCTCTATCACTTGGAAATTTCATATAAAGTTGTGGGAAGTTGCCCAAAATTAACTGGAAGTAATGTAAGCAAATCAAGAAGGCAGAAGGCTGTCTCATATTATCTGTACATGCCACGTAACTGTAATCACAGCATCTCAGTTGACTGCTTCTATCTCTGAGAACATGACTTTTGATTTTCTTTTTTAATCTAATATGGTTACTCACAGTACATACTTTGTTTCTTTTGGAGCAGTCTAACAGCATACCAATCCAGGTATTGATCCAGACTCAGTTCCTTTTAAGGCCATCAACTGCAGTCACAAACGTGAGTGGAGATTTGATATACATGCTTCTTACTATGCATAAACTACCTTAAGATTTCAAAAACTGTAGTCTTCTAAACAAACAAAACCCAAAATATTTGCAGTCAATTTACCACACTGTGTGTGTACGTCTTGCATGGAAGGGTTTTCTGTTATCTACACGGCAGAGAAATGGTTTAAAGAGTTTGCACACGCTACAGTGAAGTGCAAGAGTTGCTGTGACTTCTACCAAAACCATGATGAATTTCTTTGTTGTGCCTGCTGCCCTTTCTGCTTTAGACTCAGTCAGTCATTAGAGCATGTAATTTGAATTAGGCTCAGGAATAGTTTCAATGACACTACTAATTAGTTACATGCTTGAAGTTAAGCATATGTTGAACACCCCCCTGAACTTACGTGTTCAGGAGAAAGCTTATGTGTTTCTTCACAAACTCTGCCCTAACAGAGATATCTTAATGGAATTTTTTCCCCCTCCAAGTCAAACGCTTGTTAACTCGAGAAACATTCAGTTTGGAGAGGTTTTAAATTGCTACACCACAGCAAACCACCACAATTACAATGCATTGCTTCTTGGTCCTCCATTGCAGCCAAAGGCAAAGCAACACGAAAGCCGAAACAAGCCCTCTTTAGTATTTCTTGTATGTCCCTTTACAAAGACTTCAGTAGATCTGCTGTGTTATCAAAAAGAGACTCAATATGGATGATGGCAGTGCCACTGTACCCTAAAGCATTTACCTGCAACACAAGTGATTTAAACATGCAGTGATTGCTAAGTGGGGACATGTACCACACCTGATTGTGCTACTTCCTACTTTGACAAACAACTGATTTCACCTGATTCCATTTCTTCTGTCTCACGAATATTGCATATACTGTGCAGTGCAATAGGTTTTAAGAACAAAGATTTTCCATGTATTACTACATGAAGTTGATGTTGGCCTAAGAGTGCAGTAGCACTAACTTCTTCTCTTCCTTCTAGTTAATTAAAAAAAAAAAAAAAAAGAAAAAAGAAAAAAATTGCCTAAAGTAAGAAAAATTAAAACAGATTTAATAAAAAAGTTCTCCATAAAACTGTTTTGCACAAAACAAGCCTAAAACAAAGACATATTTTGTCTAAAGGATGCAAAATTGTTGCCCTTTATAAGAGGATTAATACAGAAAACAAGTGAAAACAGTACCTGCCATATATAGGAACTAATGAGTTTTTCAGAATGAACGTCTTTGAGATAATTTTGCCCATAGGTTGTCTGAATTCTAGAAAAAAAAAGTTTCTTTTACCATGCCTATTCCCTTTTAGCAGGCTCTCTGGCTTCCCAGTCTCCATAAGGGACTTCTGTCTAGCCCCTCTTTTTTCTTCTAATTTTCTTTCACTGTAATTTTCATCTTCTTTCTGTTTTTGCAATCTTGCTATTTGTACTCACTAGTCTTTCCTCCCCCATATGCTGGTTTAAATATTCCAGTCCCACTGAGATTTTTATTCCAACCTCCTCCCTCATCTCCTTTCATTTCTTAGACTTCTTTTTTTATCCTGGTGGTTTTTTTCCCCCTCTTAAAATAATGTTCAGGGAATTGAGAAACCAAAATTGCTCACATTACCACTGAGGCATCTCTAAATGGCAAATAAATAAGCCCTTTGAATAGTGACATTCATTCCAACGAGATGCCAAAACATTATAACAAACAGCAAGATGAACACGTGCATGCTTTTCATGCTGCTGTGGAGTGGACTGCCATTCTTCCGCACCACAAGCCAGAAAGAAAAAACCAGAAGAGATCCAGTTTGTGAAACTCTTGGGAAGAAAAATTCATCTATACCCTTGAAACTAATCTGGGGGACGAGGAGAAGAGAAATCAAAACTTTTTTTTTTTTTTTGGGTGCAAGTTGACTACCACTTTTCATCAGAGGATTACCTAATGGCCAAGCAAATATTGTTCCAGGCATTGTACAAGCACAGCCGCAGTCAGCCTCCGAGTTCATTACCTCAAGGAAAGGAACACCAAGGAAAGATATAGTTTCAAAGCAAAATTAACACAATGAGGAGACACAAATATGAGTTTCTTGATGCTTTTTTAGGGAAGAATATAGGACGTGGAAATCAAGGGAGACAAGACAGATATGGCAAGGGAGAAGGGGACATAACAGCCAAGACCTTAAAAACCTGCAAAGCAAAGGGAAACAAGAGTGCTGGTGCACACAGCCCAGTCAGCACAAAACACGGCAATTCCAGGAAAAACTATAGAGAGGCCATTTAATATCAAACCTCAACATGCTCCTACTTTGCCCAGCATATCTGGCTGGCCTTTCTCTACAGCCATATGACAGAAGCAAGCAAGACAATTCACAGGTCTCATTCTCCTCTGGACTGGCCTCCCTTTCACGGCAGGTGTTTCTGAGGGTCCTGGGTAAAACATTGTCTCAGCTTTGGTCTAGTTTTTGTTTGTTCTTTCAAAGTAGAGATCTGCTTCTATAGCTCATCTTCTGACTGGACACAGAAATACTCTGCCTGGAATAGACTTATCCATAACTGACAAAACCAAAACCTAAACAATTACTTCCCTAATGGTCTTCTATCCCCCTTCTAGTCTTAATCAGTTGTGCAATTCTAACGCTGCTTAAGCGACACATCAAGCTACACAGTCTAGTTCCAGTATTCAAGTCTCAGCATTGCTCTCATTTTGTAAAACATCCCCTCCTCAACTTGGTTCATGTTTTGGAAGTAAGTATACAGCCTGTAAACAAGTTGAAGGTGGTACTGACTGGTTTCTAGCTAGCAGGAAATAAACATACATATCAACAAAGCTTAAAAAATAAAAGCCCAAAACAAACAGCTTATGCACTACGCATGATATTCTTATCTCAGGGCAAGTCCCCATATCCAGGCTTCCACATATAAATTTCATAGACGTTCTCTAATTAGGACTCAGCAGAGTGGTGACAGTGGAATAACTGCATCAGGATTTCAAAGCTAGTAACCCAGTTAATTATGTTTCCTCCTAAAAATGAATTGTGGATCTCCTTCAATAAAGCTACCAACACAAGACATAATAAACGCTGATGCAGTTTAAAAATATTTGAGGATTCATAACAATTTTTTACCATTTTGCCAAGCTACTTACTGTATTTAAACTAGAAATGTTGATGGCTATTGCTTCTACAGTTTGGACATTTGTTAGTAATTTCATTTGCTACAGGGGTAAAGAAGTGCCTCTCTGCAGTCTGCCAGAGCCATAACTTACATATGTATGAAGTGTGAAGTTTTGCTTCAAGTTTGTTTGTGTCAGTGTACCTCCATCTTGATTACATCATTCTTTTACAGTTCCAAACTTTGCCTCTATTGGCAGAAGCTGCTAAAAATTAACAGATGCAGAGTGGTGGCTAAATGAAATATCTGAACCCGCAGCTGGCGACTTCTCCTAGAACTTCCACAAGGATATACATAAAAATACCTAACGCAAGACTACCAGAAAGTCTAAAATGCACAGAAATTCAAAACAACAATATAAAATGAACATTACACTGACAATAAGCCCACTTGCCATTAAAGTAGGTCCTCGGTCTGCCCTAAATGAAGAAGGATCACTTGTAAAAGCAACATTCAATTCAATGATAAGATTTTGTAATGCCTTAGCACATACCTCTCCATTGCTTTTGCTATAAATACACAGAGGTCACACTTGGGGCTTCCTTGCATCTCGGAAGCAGCTATAGCGTGGGAGAGGTTGCTGCAGGCAGACCACTGATGGCAAGTTCACTGTTAGAAATGACAGTGAAATGACACAAATTCCTTAAAAAAAATTACAGCCTTCTAGTTCTAAGGAAGGCATAAAAACAAGGAATTATGGAAAATGATGCAGTATGACTTTGATGTACTTTCCACTCCCTGCTTCTCTACATTTTCAGAGGAGCAAGAAAGGCCGCTACAACTAATGTTTCAAACATGAAATTGATGTCCAGTTTTTAAAGCCATGTGACTGAGCTGGCGTAAGAATAAGTGATGTTAATCTGTGGTGATGTAATGATTTGAGTAAGCATAACTCAACCTCAACATCCATATGTTATTAAAACATCCTGGCTTTGCTCTCTTTCACTCTGTCTCTCTCTCTCCTCACTTTCTTATATCTGTGTGGTCCCTGTAATAGCTTCAAAATCATGAGCTCACTGCAAGATTTACCTTCATTTATAAGGTCCAAAATGAATAGCATGGCTTACAGCTCTTGGAATATTTATCACTTGGAACTTGATCCACATCTGCAGCACAGTGTTCTTCCAACAGAACAATACCCTATCTGCCCAATGTGTAAGGGCAGCGTTACTCCTTAAGTCAACTAAGCCAACAAACCCCACCATGCGGATACAGCTATGCCAACAGAAGCTTTGCCTAGCCTGTATCATTCAGGGAGGTAATTACATTGTCAGAAAAACTTGAGACAGATGTTATTTAGCGTAGATAAGGCTTGACTTAGATAGCCAATTTCAACACAGTTAACCTTTAAAAGAAATAACTATTTCAACGCTCAGAGTGCTTAAGAAAGAAGACAGGAAAAAACACATCCTGGAATTTTTCCAACATGCTTTTTTTGACAAAAAGAGTGAGGAAGATGCTGCCCATCCTCCCAGTACAAGCAAGGTACCTCAAACATCCAGTTCCAGAAGTCAGCTTAGGCACAAGGGACTCCCAAAGGAGTACCTAAACAAAGAGACCAGTAAAGGACTTTTTTCTTGTTATTACTATTTTTTATTTAATCCCAGATTACATGCAGTGACATTCTGGACAGTACCTTGTATGTGTAAGGCACCTTAGTAACTGGCAGCTGCCACAGCAGCAGCAACTTCTATTTTCAGTATTACCTAAATTGCAAAGGCTTAAAATAACTCACATTCAGCTGAAAACAAAACAAAAAAGAGTTAATATCTGGCTCTTTCATACTGCTTTTTACCCATAAAATTCAGAGTATAGTAAATTCTTCATTTTAGTCTGTGAACTTGGAGAAAAATAAAGACATAAAACAACTAATTCAGCCCCTGGTCAAAGTACTTAACAGAAGACTTAAAAACTGAGCCTGGGCTTTCTCCTTTCCAGTCTTGTATCACCTTTGCTCAGAAAAAAACATATGCAAATATCATAACAAAAATCTGTTTGTATGCTATACACACAGAAGCACCACTATTACCAAGAAATAAGCATTCTGAAATGTCAGTTTACCTATGAACATAGATACTTAGCATATAAATAACATAAGCATAGAATGTATAAAGGGTATTCTTTAGTCTATTGGTAACTTCATACTTAACTCCACACTACCAATTAAGCCTAGCAGATCGTTTATAGACAACGCTGAGAAACAGAGATGTATCAAAGCTTACCTTCTCGTGATTTTCTATCAGGATTTCAACGACAATATTCTGAAACTTCAGGTCCATGATGGCTGCTACAGTTTCTTCCTGTGGCCTCATTAAGGTTGGTCCAAATACTACTCCTAGATTTGCCACAGTCATTAGATTCCTCTTGGCATGCTTTGAAACACTTTTTGAAAAGAATTGAAGGAAAAAACAGGAAATAGGTTATGAAAAATTTCCATTACTGGTGGAAACTCCAGTCTACAAATGAAAACATTACATTTCCTTAATCTATGTTTTAGAAGTTTGTTTTCTGCAAAGTTTCTTCAAATAAAGTTTACCGAATACTGGAAAACAGAAAAGCCATTCTTCCACTGGCAATGTAAAAACAAAAGCAGTCTCTTGCTGAACTTAAATATATAAAATGCACTTAGCCTTGGACCAGGGCAAGTGTGAAACCAACTTAAATTTGCTAACAGATCTCCACTATTCGCTTTGCCAGAATTTGCAAAAGGAAAGTATAATGTTCCCTTTCTCACTTCAATCAAACCCTCAACTGCTGGCAGGCCTGCTAAAGTAAATAGTTATATGGCTTCATTAACGGATTAGATTTCTGCCTTTCCCGCCAAAACATACACAGCATGAGTCAAACGTCTTGTCTGCTTTTGCACGTTTGGTTCTTGGTATTGTGTATGACAGCATCGAGATGGGCTCCAGCTCCAGCCACACTTAACTAAGGCCCTTTGTAGTTAAACAAAGGTAAGGACAAGAATTCTGACAAGGTAGGACAGCAGTTCGTAACACTTACTTTGCTAAATGTTTCACCAAAATTTCCAGCATCTCTTTGTTCTTTTCTGGGAGTTTATGGACCAAGAAATGAACAGCATTAACTCGAGATTCAGGACTCCCACTTTCTATGGGACATAGAAATAAATAACTCAAAAAATAGAAATAAAATAAAATCCACAGAAACACAAAGCTTCTTCCACCCCTGCATGGAAACATACTGCGCACTCTTTGCTTCCCCAAACATAGCAATATTGAACATATGCGCTTTGTTTTCACAGGTTATCTTGTTCTAGAATTATCAACTTATTTGCTTATTTTGTGAACTCATCTTTCAATCCACCTGCAAAAGGATGCTTTTGTTCATCTATTTTTAAAAACTGACAGCTGTAGTTATTGTTTTGCTGCATTGGACTCATCTGCTTACAAATATACTGCAAGGTGAGGAGTGATGTTACTGGGTGCCACAGACTGAAACTGTACTACTTTACATTTTAGCATCATTAACTGATTATCCTCATCATTAGAATGCAGTTTTGTTGGTACTGTGCACCTAATGATACTGAGTTTGTGCTACCTTGCATTAGAAACTGTGTAAGACAATGCATGCAGAAGATTTATATGCTCAGAAAGGGAAAATCTAATGACCTCTGAAGACACAGAGGAACAATCATGCAAAAACCCTACTGATAGACACTGCTATGATAAAGGGCCCTGAGTAACAACAGCATCCCTCTCTAGCACAGTACAGAAATAAAGTAAAAATAAGCTAGGAGCTATTTTTGTGTGTGTTGCATGTTTGGCCCCTACAGGTTTCACTAGCACAGATGAAAACAGGTATCTGTAAAAGATTAATATAATACCTCTTCCTGTTTCTCAAAGTTGTATTAAATCACAAAATGGTATCTCAGTAGTGGTTACAATCAGAGGAGTGGAAGTACTTCTCTTGTATATAATACTACTTAGTACAAGGTACCTGAAGAGAAAAATTTACAACCTACTCTGAATGCAGCAAGTTTTGACACCAGGACCATTCATCAGATCCCATTTTACTCTAAGGAAACTTTGATTGTTAAATGCATTTCATAAAAATATCACCATATTTCTTCAATGCATATTGCTACATTTTTTCTTTTTTTTTTCTTTTTTTTTTTTCTTTCCTCTTTGCATATTGCTACAGATTTTAGGGTTGTTTTTTAATTCTTTTGCAGTGAACACCCCTGCACAGATTGCAAGAAAATAGGCTACCAAAATGCAAAACGTTTAGCTTCTAGTCAGCTAATCAAAATTCAGACAGCCAGAAAAACATAAGCCTTCTTTAAAGCAAGACTATTTTACATATATGTGAAATCACGAACTCTAATTAAAGAATGGCTAAGCAACTTAATCACAAGATACAGTCAAGACTTACATAGTTTCAATCTACACTGATATGGATCAAAAAAACAGAAAGGAGAACCTTTTAATTTTGGCCTTTTTTTTTTTCCCCCCTTCCTACTAGTTTCAGGGAAAAGGATATTCCTTACAATTCCCAGTGTTGTTGGTATTTTATAGCCAGCATAGGAAACAACACTGACTACCTATTTTTAAGTATACTGTAACTCAGGTCTGCAATGTTGATTAAATTTCCCTCCCCACTACACAGAATCAACCTCTCTACAAAACTGTTTACTGCTTATGAAGCCTGTACTATTTAAAACATGTAACTTCAACTGAATTTCTTTATTGAAACAGACTGTAAAATAGAGAAAGGAAAATAAAATGAGAAACTGCTGGCAAAACTTCATAGGTCAAGAAATTAGTTTAACACTTTCCAATACAAATGGGCATACTCACCATCTAGGTAAGTATGTTGAATTTTGTTTAAGCACTTGGTCTCTAAGATGTGCTTTGGCAATGAATTTCATTGGCTAATTTTCATTTTGAATTAAGGACCACAAGTGAACACATTCTGCAGTCCTGGAAAGCCATTACAGCAATCTGAAGAAGATACAGCAATTGTCTCAAAGTTTATTTTAATTTTGCTTTCCACAGTTTGCCAGAAGTGCTACAGGCGGGAATGAAAATCAGCTAAATATCTGTTTGATACTTTACCAAAAATTTTCTTACACGGTTTCCCTGTATCCTCTTCCAAAAAAATTCCATGTACATTAGATACCATACAACTGAACTACAAATGCTGTTGTGTCTTCTCCAAGTCTGTATTTGAACTGCCATAGCGTAACCTGGCCTGCTTTTTCCTTTCTTCTACTAATGTATGACGAACATTCAAGCCAGCCTGGATACAGAGCTAACAAGGCATTGAAAACAAGGGTCAGGCAGCTGTGCTTTAAGGATTCAAATGAGCCTGAATTAGTGTATTTTCTCTTACTAAGCTTCATACTCTCTATAAATGAAAGAAAAAGAAAATAAATCACAATCTAAGTAGATGTTTATCATTACATAATTAAGGCAAGAGGAATGAATGTTTACAATGTCTATTCGGAAGTTTCCCATAAAAGTCAAAACTGCACTATGTTAAGTCTGTCACAAGCTTGTCTGTCAATAGATACGTCACATATGATACATGCTCGAACTGAACACTGGTTAAAACCTACATATTTTTAAAACATTTATTATTTCTTGTTCCTATGTTTTTACTGGGTTGAAGAATTTTTCTGAAATTGTATTTGCAGCGCACTCCTAAGGCCACAACAGTACTGTAAGGAAAGCTTTCTATTTGAACTACAGTTACGTATTTACTGGCAGGAACGATGAATTCTCCATGCAACTCGTAGGTCATCAGTGGCTCTGGAAGGCTTCTGTAAAACAAGGATGACATAACAAATTTAGCTGTATTCTGTTCTATCTGTATTTACTCTAAGCAGGAAACCTTTTTAACATTCAGTAGTATAATCCTCACACTGGAGGCAACCATTGTTACAGTGGCCCTTGAATGCAGTGATTTCCAGTGCAGATGGAAAACTTGGTATTACCAGGAAAACAAGACTACATCCATTCATCTTCCATGAGCTGAAGTGATGCCTCCAGTCTATCATAAGGCACCTTTCCAAACTACAACACTGAGACTGTTTCTCAGATGAAGATTGCACACATACACTATGTAATTAATTCTTCATTAGTGTTTTTAAAATACAAAGAATCACAAGTAATTGCCTTACTGGAAAGAAATAAAGGTCCTAAAATAGTTAAGTCTGCTGAACAGTAGCCATCCACAAATCAAAATTCTAAGGCATTTCAAATGGAAAAATTGAAACTGAAAACCATAGTCATCAATGAAATATGTACTGACTAATGGAAATCATAGTTAGAACATCAGAGTTAAAACTTCCACTTATTAAGTTGACTTTACTGATGTTTATGAAATACTGGAGTAAACACTCAGACGGGAAATACTGCAGGCAGGAAATACTTCACCATGTGCATATTTTTTTTTCTTTCCTACTTTTTTTATTTTATTTAGTCCATAAGATAAGAGACTCCATAGGAGAGACTCAGGTCCTTTCCAACCCAAACCATTCATTGATAATAGTTCTTTGGCATTCTTTGATAGTGGTTGCAGTAATACCTTATTCAATAAAGCCAGCAGATTAAAAATATCATATTGCTGTTACATTATGAGACACAGAAGTTCTGCAGTCTATGTTCTTAGGCAATTTAGTAAAATATCTTGATCAGAAATTGGCCAAGCCATTTGAACAGAGAACATATCTAAAATTCTTACTTTTGACATTCAAATATTATCACTGTTGCACCTAGAATATCAGAACAAAGGCTAAAAGGAAGAGAGAAAAACATTAAAAATTTCATGACCTTTTCCCTTTTCATTCTACTACATCAGAACACAAAAATGCAAAAACTCTTTTAACTGTCTTAGCTGACTTTCAGTAACACTCTCAGCAAGTTTACTAACAATTCAAGTTTTTGAACCATCAGTGAAATTCTTATGCATCTAACACAAAAAGGTTTTGGTGCTTGTCTCACAGAACGCGAGTATTAGTGTTGCTAAATTATTTTGCTTCCCCCAAGACAAATAACAAACATGTTATCTGCACAAAATGAATGTCTATTCCAAAATATAGGAAAAAAGTAAGTAATGTAGCTTATCACACTGTGTAGGAGAATTAGAATATTATTCATAATCTAAAATATAAATAAATAAATGGGACAGGCTTACCGCAGATATTGCTTCATAGCACTAGTAATTGTCTTCACTTCCCAATCTACAGAGTTTTCCAGGTCAACTTCATTGCAGGTTTTTGCATCTAGAAAATAATCAGAATGAGAAGAGACACATGAAAAAATGGAATTCTAAATCAGTATGCCCTACATGAACAGCAACACAGTGAATTTGATCATTATGTATTTGCTCACATGAATGCAGAAGTAGTATGTCCTCCTTACTTTTAGTTAATAAGAAGACTTGATATCCAAACCTCTTTATAAATTCTATGTCTACATTTTGTTTTAAAAAATATTTACTGCTGATTTTAGCGAAGAATTAAAAATCACTTTCATGTAACAAGATCTCTACCGCAATTGGTATTTTCACACCTTTAATTAAACAAAGATGTACACGAACACAGAAGGATGTACAAAAACAGTTCAGAAAAGAGACCCACTAAGCACAACTTCTATTTTCTTCTTTTCTTTCATTATTTCAAATGCAAGTACACTGAGAAATCTTTTCAAATTCTTTCCATAGTTTTGCTTGTACAGCAAACTGCAGTATGACCCTCTTTACTGCATGAAAACCTTTAAGAGGTGCTTCAAAAGTAGAAAAAAAGTCTCCTCTCTATCAGTAAGTTTCCTCTGCAAGATGGCCTGAATGTTTCCCTTCCTTCATCAGTTTTTAGCCAAAGGGAAAAATACTTGCTTGCTTGACCATTTGTCAGGTACAGCAAACTCCTCCCATCTTTTACCAGGTTACCTGGAAGAGTCTTACAACACAGATCAAACTGAATGGTCATATGTCTGACTCAGGTGAAAGATTTTTTGACAGAATACAGAAAACAACACAGCACACTGGAATGTTTTGCAATCAAAATAATCCTTTTGGCCTCAAAACAGGAAGCAATAGCTAGTTGACATAAGATCACATTGGGCTAGCCCAAGATCACGTTGGGCTAGCCAAACTAGCCCAATGTATTTGGTAACTTCCAAGTGTTTGAGCTTTTGTTATTACTGCTACATGTTTCCATCAGTCGCTACAGTACTACAGCAGTAGCTGACACAGATTACGTGTTGACCAGTTCATACAATTCAAAATTCATTTATTACTTTGCTTGTCAGACAAATGACAGACACATTTAAAAAATCAAATTAGGATCCCTGATTAAAGGTGCAGTCCTTTTACTGGGACTAAATAATTCTGTTCTAAAGGCTGTGCCAAGCAATTATTTCTGTAACTGAATATTCTCCCTCATTATATCAATTATTTAAATCTCATTTTAAAATACAAGTCAGATAGCATTTTCTTCCAAATAGTTACTAGCCAACCACCATGCAAAATACTGAAGACTGTCTGAGGAAAAAGTTTATTTCTTCCCCTCTGTTTAGCATGGTGGCTGTTTCTGTGTTCAAATTCTCCTTTTTTTTTTTTTGTGAGAAGAAAACCTTTGTACTGAATTAATTAAATAAAAACTGCCATCACATCAGAAACTAGTGAAATCTATGAGGATTTTGTTACCAAACCACTATGTAATATCCATTTAAAAAAATTAAAAATAAAAAAATCACGGCTTCAGAATCATCAACCTCCTTTACAGTTAAAGTATACACACAGTTTTGTGAAATTTGTTGATGAATTTCGGGTGGAAAATAAAAAGCATTTTAATTTCAAAGCAAGCCTCTTAAAAAAATAGAAAGTATTGCTGAAATATTCCATTATCTTTTGGGGAAAACAAAACAAAACAAAACTTTCGTTCTGCCACCAACCTCAAATCACCACTAGTTTGACTGTAGCAGCCATCAAAACTTAGTGTCTTTTTTTCATTTTTGGTTTACAGTTGTCCTACATACCTCTGTGCCTCACCACCCCATATATTTGACTGTTCCTGCTCCATTTTTCCCTCTACTTCAAACATCCCAGGCCATTATATGAACTGGAACTTCAACTAGGATTTCAAAAATGACAACTAGTTTTCATGCTACTTGTTCACATAGCAGCCACTGCACTGAATGGCAACTTTACTCATATAAAAATAACCGTACACATTTACAGAACAGCTTTTGACAGATCAGCTCTAAATTTTATGCAAATCTTTCTGACAATAAGGGAGCTAGAGTTTATAAAAACAGTCCAGTTCACTAAACTAGGTTAGGAGGAGACTCTCTCTGCTTTCACATGCAATATGCCCACTGTAGGAGTGTATGCATACTGTCATTTACTGCACATAAAATAATAGGAAATTCAGCATAGTTGTTTTGAAAGCTGCTCGTTTTGAAAAGGCAGAAGTACCTGAAAGTTTTCTCCTCAAACATGAAATGTCTGGCATTTTTCATGCCAGGCAGTATCAGAAATGAAACTTGAACTCCAAGTCCTCAGCAGTCACTTCACCACAACCAAGGGTCTGTATGAAAGCTCACCTATGTAGTAGTTTGTACGAAATTTATGTAGGCAGCTATGAAAGCTTGTATGAAATAAGTCACATCAGATCTATAACGTAGATCACAGCCAAAACAGGAATTGGTCCCTGATGCATTTTAAGAACTGAGCCTCCTGATGAGCGACAATGCACTCTGTATTGCTTATAACAGATATGCACAACATTGAAAGTCCTAACTGTATGCCTGTTCACGAGATATCAGATTAATTTAACATTTTCCCTTGAAAAGTAATGAGTATTTTCCTTTCCGAATGCCTCACTTGAATTTAGATGAGATTGTTGCTACAAAATAGATCACCATAGCACAACGTCAGTTAAAAGTAACTTCAAGGAGTAAGTTAATTGCAAAATAAAGGTGGGTTTTTTTGTTGGTGTTTGTTGTTTTTTTTTTTAAAGAACAGTATACTTAATTGCTGAGTCTCATTTTATAGAAGACTTAGTTTCACTACCTTTTTGCATTAGAAATGAAAATCTATGCATTCATAGTATTAGAAAAAGCATATATTGGTCTTCTCATACTCTTGGCTCTCAATGTACTTTCCCACATTTTATAGAAAATGTTCTGAAGAGACAAAACTACATGCTATTATGTCTCTGGTTACCATTTGGAAGACTTTTTTTTGCACTTTGGGCCTTTCAGACTGTGAACCTCATGGTCAATGATAGGTAGCCTAAAATACTTTGAAACCTTATCAAACATTTTAAAATACAGAAAGCTAATATGAGGGTTTTGATGATTCTGAAAAGATCTTTCGTAAAAGGCTATCTAAGAGTATACGCAGAGACAAAGGATTAAAGATTAATCAGTCATTTTAAATTCTCTGTACCTCTGTATCTCAAAAAGAAACCCTCTTTATTCTACTCTGAGACAGACAGATAAAGAGCACAGATAGGATCACTTTCAACAAACCATCAGAAAAAGAGCACCTGCTTGCACCCTAACTTTTTTCTGTTCAATATTTTGCCTCATCTTGATACCACTGTATTCTTTGTACTTCAAAAAATATACGAATCTTGGGACTGACAAAAAATGTTTCTAATTTTTAAAAAAATAACTAAAAGCAGATGCTGGAATCCCCAGTAAACTCTTCCAGCTGCTACCGAACCACTGGCAACCTGAGTCTATTTAATTTGGATACCACTAATGGCAAAAGGAAAATTTGCCTGCCAGACCTGCATGCCCAAGTTAAGCCAGCAAGTACAAAACTGAAAAACATCTTAAGACATCAAACGCATTTAATCGTGGCGCTCTGAGTGATAACTCATCATTCTTCCTATGGTCAATAGCTAAAGATGGTTATTGTTTATAGAAGCTAACTCCAACACAGATAAACAACCAGAAGAATCTGTTATAGATCAGTCATTTTTATTAATCCCAGCTTGTATTTCCAAAAAAGTCATTTGCCTCAATACTTTAAAGATATAGGCAGTTTTATGTGCACTAATGGAGAACTTCAGGGTGCTGTTAATATTGATTAAAGTAAGATATCATAAATTAATATTTAGCAAGGTCATTATGACAGATTGATATGACATGCAGGTCCTCAAGCCTGATGTCTTAAAATTTCTGAAGAGACAGCCTGTTTGAAAAAATAAAGGAAGGAAAAGAAAAAGTTTTACAGGTGGCACTGAACTGACAGCAGCATATAATATAAAAGCGCTTTGTCATTCACATAATGTCTGGGGTAATGAAATGAATTCACTTTCTGGCTTCCTCCAGTTTGCAGTGCCAAAGAACACTGTGTTATCAGCACAGATGGAGCATGCATGGTTCTGGAGAAGAGCCTGGTGCAAACTGCAAACAAGCTTCTTTGCATACCAATGAATCCCTGAGAATCAGACCTTTGCTGTCAAGTGACAGGTTTGGAAGCTCTATAAAAATGAACTAATCCCAGTGGTCTTGTCTGACTGCATGTTCTGTCAGTGCTCAGGACAAGGAATTGGGAAACACGGCACATCTTGCAGTCATGGCTACAACTTTGGTGAGAGATATCAGGCAGACGAGGGATTTAATCCAGGTGCCAATACTTCTATTTTCTTTACTTTCCTCCCTCCCCTAGGGACAGCAGCGTGGCAAGAAAACTACAGTCACCGGGATTAAAGATGCATCAAAATTTCCAGAAAGAAAAGGGAGAAAAAAGTTTCTGAGAATAATTTTATGAATCAAAAAATTTAAATGCTAACTAGGTATAAGAGAGTCTAAGATGTTACCCACATATAAGAGCTATACTACTAAGTTTATAAAAACAAATCCTTTCTCCATCTGTCTTCCACCTTGGCACACAGTTATTATTAATACGTGTATCATACTCCTCCTCTTAAACCAAAGAGCTCTTTGCCAGCAGGCTTAAACTAAAGGTCGTCTTCTGCTCAATGATTAACTAAAGACACACAGGGGCACGTAGACCTGTATGTCTTAGACGAAGGAGAAGAAAGGTGGCAACTTCAAACAGTGAAGCAACAACCTTCAAACTTTCCTGAATTTGGTATTTTCTGATCAGACCTGTCAACTTAGGCTGCTTCAACCCCACTTATATCAACCTTGCACAAAGCCCATGGTTTGCTCCTACATGTCCCACAGCAGTTCTCCTAGTTTATTCCTACCAACTAATCTTGGTCTTGCTAACCCAGGGGAATTTACAATGATACGGGGATTATTCGCATGGACTAAAGCAAACTAGACTTGGCCCATATAAACAACAACTACAGGCAGATGCTTTTAAAACGAAGTATTGACAGTAAAACAACATAAAATATTGAAAAAAATAATATTTGTAAAATAGAGGCATACCCATCAACAAACTCAGAAGTCTCTGGACCTTTGAACTCACCCCCACAACTCTGTACAATCCTTGGTCATTTATACCTATTATGCAAAAAGGAAAAAAAAAAAGAAAAAAAAAGGCAGAAGATCAACCACAGTCAAATTCAGCATTAAAACTTTTCCCTTGGCAACAAATGCCTCAAAGACAGACCCAGTTGTGAGAACAGCATTATTAATGAAGTATTGCAATAATCCTTTTGTTGTTCCGTGTTTTTAAGATAAGTTCATGTTACATTTTGTTAAAGGTTTTGTGTACCTCAATTCCACTTCAGAAATAGGGAGTAGAAGCAAACAAGGCCAAACCATCACTTAGAAAAACAAACAAACAAACAAACACACAAACAAAAAAAGCAAACAAACAAGAAAAATCACTGGCTGTTTTCAGATTTTTTTAAATGACATTTTGGATACATCAGCATCTACATTCTAATAACACAAGAACTAAACCAACAAATGCTAAATAAAGATTTCTTTAATAAACTTAATTTTGCCTTTTTCCAAATACGTGGCTGACAAAAAGAGTTTGGATAAAGTAAAGAAAAACTTGAGCCTATTCCCAGTCCTCAAAACCAATGCTTTTTCAAGTTCATAAATGCTTTTCATTTAAGATACAAGACCTCATTCCAACCCACTGTGGTCCACATACTAGTTCTGTCCAGAGGCACCACCACAGGTTACTCAAATCAGTACTTCTGGTTGTGTTCAGGATGAGCAGAGTAGCCATAACCAGCATATTTTCAGTCCCCAACTCTTTTCATGTGGACACCGGACCACTTTCCTGTCATTCCAGTGTCCTTTCATCCCCTCACACACACTCGCTTCTCTAGCACTTTTCTTCTGCTGCTTTTGTCTTCCTTTAACACACCCAGTTTTATCCCCAGGGAAGTAAAACTATGAATATAAATTAATGGAAAATGGGAGAGAGAGAAGAAGCATGGAAGGAAAAGGGCAAAATAAGGCATGTCTTTGCTGCATTGTTTCAGAGCCCATACAGTGGGAGGTGAAACAGTACAATCCTGAAGCCGACAGAGACATTTGAGAGGCCACATAATAAGCGGGCATCTACAAACACCACCATGCTCTACCTCTATATTCGTATTGGCCTGGAAAGAGTAGAAATGGCACAAAATACCTGTGCTTCTACTCCAAGGAGATCTTTTCAAATAACAGATTATGTGGTATTCTTATTCAAAATATCCTTCAACAAAGGAAGACTTGTGGAGAATTCCCAGTTTCAATACCAAACTGTTCCAACCGCAGAAGGAAAATTAAAACCAGTCATATGAGAAAAAGTTTTTTCTAAAATAAATATTAGATGAAGTATGTAAAAATCATTAGCCTTTTAATGAATTACTGTCAGACACAACCATAATACACAGCAATAATTCTCAATACAGTGGGGGAAACTTTGCATTTCCTACATCCTTCTGCCAAGCCTTGCTACATCTTTTCCTTCTTCTCTCATCCTCTTCTCTTCCTCACACAGTCTGCAGCTTCCTCCCTGTTAGCACTGCTCCATCCTCAGTCCCAGTAGGAAGCTGATGGGCTATGGCAGCAGCTCTTGTCTTGGTTGCTCAACCTAGGCAAAACTGGCCTTTTTCTTTCCCCAGGCTACAGGCACCATTGTAATGATGCTGAGTCTCAAGCTAGATGCCATGTTCAGAGCTGGCTCAAATTAACAGAAAAAGCCAGATCTCCATTATTTCATCTGTGGTCATCAAAAACCGCAACTCTAGAGTTTGCTTGCAGTTTAGCTGTGCGCAAACTAAAGAACCACAAAAAAGCAGCCATGGGGCCACACCACCATTCTTCTCAAGATATGAGGTTATCAACCCAACCAAGTAAGTTTTTCAATGATCCCCAGGCAACAGTGTCATAGCATGCTATATACCACTTAGAGACTGCCAACAGTAAAAAATAAAGCAAAGCCAAACACCACCATAGTCCTTGACTCATTCCAAACAAAGATGCACAAGGAATCTGTCCTGAGAGCAGCAATTATTTTTCACTTGCAATGCCTCAGAGGTGTCCAGGAAAATTCTGGTACAAAAGTAACACCAAGCTTTTAAATGCTCTGCCAAAATGCATCACACTTTTTTTTTTTTTATACAATATCCTCTACTACTTTTAGTACCAGAGAAGCAGCCGCCTGCATCATATGCAAGAAGCTAAAAAGCTGAAGAAATACTGTCACAGTCAAATACAGCTCAGCTTTTGCTTATCTCAGAAGTTGTTTAGTGACTTTCTGTGCTTCTGACATTAGAACTAGGGGGAACCAAACTGTGCTGACCCCAAACATATATTTATGGGCTTAAAAATAATTAGGGTCAAACCACAGAAACTACTACTCAATATTAAAACAGACCTGATATGCAAAGGTCTCTGAAATTATGGCAGTATTGAAACCAAGACAATCCTCCAGCAATAATCATGAGTCTGTGATAGCAATTATCAGATAATTGATCAGTTTCAAATTCATCAACCTGAAAAAAGCACAGCTAATTGCTAGCAGACATCAAAAAGTGCAAAGAAGAATTAATATTTCAACATAGTTCTAAATTATACCTTTAAATGTACCTTTAAATGATGTTTTATTTAAAATATACAAGCCTGGTTAGAGACAGTACCATTTGTTTTAATCTGCACATTTCAGATCTTCAGCACATCCAAGACTGATAATGCTTGGCATTTACAGAACACAATTGACAAGATGAGTCATTGCAGGGAAAAGCTTACCACCGACTAAAACGTTGAGGGGTTCAGACGCTGTGTCTGCCAACTCAACCAGTCACTATTGGCAACATTGAGCAGTAAAGCCCCACGGCATAATTTCCTTCAGATTTACATTATCACAAGATGTTTGGCTGTCTGATACCGGAATTTGGCATAGGTACATGATTTGTGAAACACGTTTAGAAAAATAAGGTATTGTAAACAAAACAGGAGTTTATAATATTGTAAGCAAGGTATGTAGGCAAGTTTATTTTGTGGCACTGTACATGTGGCTGGCAGTGTACATGTGGCTGACACAGACTAGTAAAACAGCTGCAAATACAACTTTTTATAATCAAAATGCATAGTACAGAAACAGCTGTACAAGTGGCACTCTAAATTCAAGGTAATGCCACTTTTTTATTGGTATGTGAAAAGGTTTTCTACTTCCTCCCCATCATCTTTTTGTCTCATGAGCAGACTGGACAGACAGCTCAATGCTGCCATCTCTCTCTGCAGCTCAAATTAGCAGCTCTGGTAGTTCTAAAATAAAGACAAACACCTACCACATCCTCACAGAAGGTACAACCAACTCCTTGCACACAAAAACATGCACAGTCTTTACTACCGGAGCAAACAGCTCTTTGACGTTTCTATAAACTTTTATCCCATTGCATAAATTAAATATTAAAGAATAAGAATTAAAATAAACTGAACAGAAGAATCCCCAAACGTTCTCTCAAGAGACAAAACACAGGTGTACATCCAACCAGCATCAGGTTCAGCATGTGAGAGACAGGCTGCCTATCTTGATGTCTCAGCATCTCCTATCGGGTAAAGCACAACCAATGTCTGACAAGACAATGCTGAATCAGAAGCTTACATGCATCTCAACCAAGACACTGCCTTCAATTCTTCTATTCATTCAGAGCAAATAATTTCCTTCTTGGCTTTATAAAAGGGAACGTAACTGAGAAAAAATTATCCAGCCATTGACAAGTTTATGTTCAGTATCTCTGCTATACTCTTCTCTCTCTGAATACCAGACTTTTTCTGCTATGACATGACAAGACTATTCTCAGTTTCCACCCACACTAGACTGTCCTCTCTTTCCACCCACGCCAACCTCACACCCATTATGATTAAAAGAGATAAAAACATGGCACACAAGCACAGTCTCTGAAGAGGCATCTGTCCTGTTTTCTTCTACCAAACATAACTTGCCTTTGATGTGTTATCATTAAAGTAAAATAATCAAGTAAAAATTGTTTTAAGAACAAGCATAGGTATAAAATCTGCAGCCTAAAAGACTGATTTATTTTCTTCATTCTACAACTATTTGGCCAAACCTTTATGAGGCAAACAACTGAACGTCCTCCTAGCCCTCCGTTTGTATAGCTCAGCAGACATCAGCAGAAGGTCCTGCAGGTTCTGTAGAGCACAGAAACTGATCCTTTAGGAATGCTTCAGTTTGTCTCATGGACGAAGTCAGGATTTTAGTTAGGCTTTTTTATTTAAAAAACCAAAAACAAAACCAAAAACAAACAAACAAACCCTGTAGTTGATGTTAAGTTCAGCATTAGGTAAACAGAAAATCATCAACAACTGCTTGAAATACAATGGATGAATCAATTTCATTGAAACAGAGCTATGTGGATTGCTGAGTTCCTGGAAGGTAGTAGTACCTCATCTAAACCCATTCTTGAAGCCCCGGGAAAATAAATATTTATTGAATACTGATTTTTCTAAGTACTCCCCAAACCAAAATTAATAGACAAAAGTCGATTTCATTGGTAATAATTACCACAAGGCACTAGTGACTGCGGATCTTACAAAGGCTGTGTGCAAGGAACAGTGAAGCTGCAAGGTCTCCCAAAACAGAAAATGCTGCAGCTAACTTTGGTAACTTTAATTCTCTTCCAAATTATGCTTCAGGGCAGATCCCACTACAGGGACACTCGCTTCTAGCCCATGAAAGTTTATCATCTGTTTTGAACAACAGCATTAGGTGGGCTTACACATATGTTTTGCACTATCTTACATGCACCTAAATCATAGAATGGTTTGGTTTGGAAGGGACCTTAAAGATCATCTAGTTCCAACCTGCTGCCATGGGCAGGGACACCTTCCACTAGACCACCAGGTTGCTCAAAGCCCCTGTGTCCAACCTGGCCTTGAGCACTGCCAGGGATGGGGTGGCCACAAATCAAGACAAAGGACAAGAGTGGACTTGAACCACCGCTCAGTTTAACCTATGCACCCACAGTAAGAAGAAATCCCATATCTAACCCATTTTTCCTAAAAGCCATTTCAGGAAGAAAGTGTTCACAACTCTTTCACAATTATCTTCTTGTTTCACTTTTCCTGCAGCTTATCAAAGAAAGAAAAGAGACACTATTTAAAGAGAATTATTTGAACACACCTATAGACAATTAGTAAAAAAACAGTAAATATAGTAAACTCCACACTGCTTTCAGTAAGCATGACTCATAAGGTGTTGTAAGGTAGTTGGTCACTCTGCTATAGAACAAAACCAGCCTTTCACTACGTGACCACATGCTACCCTTTTCATAAAATCTGCTTCATCCACTGCAAAGAGAATATACAGCCTATTTCAAAGCAGGATTTTGCAGTGAAGGCAACTTATCTGTAGGATGCCAGCTTTATCTGCAGTATTTCCCAGCTGAAATATTCAGATTGTAAATGCCAGTAACTGAAATTTTGAAGTGATGAGACAGGCAAACCCTATTTGAAAAATATTCAAAAGAACAGAATGAACAAAAATAACACCAGCTAGAATATGGTCTAATCTGGAATAACATCTTTAATGCATCACACAGGACTGATACAAAAAGGCCAAAAGAAAAACGATTTCAGATAGTTCTTGCTGTTTAAATGCTAAATTCTCAATATCACAAAGGCTGCTCGGTCTTGCTAATGATATTGTATACTAAGTGCATACGTGGAATACACTACTTTTAAGTAAGATCCTGCATTGACAGGAAAAGTGAACAATCCATTCTTCTGTTGACCTATCTTATTTAAGCTGGATTGGGATATAAAAAAAAAAAATAAAATAAAAAATATTGTGCCCTGTGCAATGCTAAAATCTCTAGAAAAAAAAGATACAAATCCTGAAAAATCATAAATCACCTTTGGGAGGCGGGAAGGAAGGTCAACAATTTAGGAGAAAACCAGAATTCACACAGAGCAATTTCAACATCTCTTTTAACAAACTAAGAAATACACTACAACCAAGTACCTATTTTCATATCCACCTCTTTTATTTTTTTTTTTTTTTTTTTCCAAAAACACAGCCAAACGAGCAGGTTCTCCACACAATACCATATACAACACAGTGAGCAATAGCGTGGCTGGTCACCTCCCATTTCAATACGTCCATTGTTTCCTCCTCACATGGCAGCAATATCAAAAGCTGGTCACACCCAGTGCCCAAGTTAAGCAGGGTCTGTGGCACAGAGCCTCTCCACAACCATAATCCCAACTACCTCTTGAATACTATCTGCATACTGACTTTTCTGTTCTGCCTCCAGTTTTCGAGATGACAATGAATATATGCAACAGTAAGTCTGATAGCATCCTTGTCCCCGGTGTGAAACAAATACCACCAGAAGTACTTCAATACTTCTTGGTATTCACTTCCCTGCTAAGCTCTTGTTCTTCTAAGTGACTAAACAGAAAACCTCCATTCAAAGTCCACAAATGGAATACTAAAATTAGTCTCTTTCAAAAGCACAACTAAGATACAGAAATTGCCTACAAGACGCAGGGGTTTTTCTCAGCTGTTTTGCACAAACATTGGCTTCCTTTGTCAAGACAGTGCTATTACCCCTTCAAGCACTTGAAAACACATTTCTTGGGGGAAAGACCATACACAAAAGGCTGGAACTGGACAGAAGGAAACTCCTGTCCTGGTCAGTGTAATATCTACCAAGTTAAGCCTTTCCCAGATATCTACAGGAGACTAGATCACACAGACCTTCTTCAAAGAGCAGGCCAGCTGCTCCACCCTTACCACAAACAGGTTGGATTGATCGTTACCTCGTGTTTCAACAGCACTGATGCACTTTTTGATGATGGTGAACCCTATTTTATCCAATTGTGCACCTACAAGGGAAAAAAGAAAAAAGTTTGAAAAGTTGTAAAGCACCAGTAGAATTACTGTCCTTCACTCAAAAATAAGGTTGGACTCAATCACATAGCTAGTGCTTCTCCAGCAAAACTGTAAATATTCTGGAATGGGAATACTTGATCACTTTTTCTAGAGAAAATTCATTCCCCTTTTCTCTTTCACAACTCTGCCTAGCCCAAGAAAAGGCTCAATCTGGTGGTAATGGCTTCACTGAATCTGTTCACAGCAGCACCCTTTGAAGAATGGGATCTCTGATTAGGTACATATGTTGGCAGATGCAAAATGGAATTTAACAGTACTTACTGCAACATCGACAACATCTGAGAGAGTTAACCAAATGGAACAAGGAAGTACTTATGATGAAAAAACATAATCATCAACAGCAGGGCTTTTAGTGAGTCCTACCCTAAGCCAAAAAATTCCCACACTAAAGATACAGGACACATGTATATCATTTCACAGCAGTTAATAATCTGACTACACAAAAGCAGATGTATTAACAGGACAACAGCTGAGTTCCAGCATTCCTCTGTTGTTCCTATCTTCTTCTTTTTCTTCTTCTTCACATCAAAACTTCATTTAAAAGCCTATATTGCAAAACTGCCCTTCCCCCAAACATCTGGCCTTCTTGCTCCTGGGGACCTGGTCTTGAACCACAAAAATAAATACCGGTGGAAAAACTTCTATTAATAACACCAGGATCCAGCTTTAAACAACAATTTATAATAATAATTTAAAAAAGCATAAATTGCCTGATAATGCAAGAAGGATAACCGTTTTCACTCATACACTTTACTAACAGAAGAAAGCTAGCATCATTTAAAGAAAGCCATCTCTTCTACTCCCATATTATGGTTTACATTTTAAATACTTGCGTTCAGGTTTTTTGCTGACCTTTCTGTTGTCAGCTGTGATTGCTTTTAAAACCATACTTATGCGTTCTAACAGATGTGTACACACAATCTGGATTAAGAAATGTGATGCATTTACATAGAAATTAACTCTTTTTTAAATCAATTTCAAGGATAAATTAGCAAAACCAACTAGACTGTTTCTGTAGCTTATATCCACTCCTACAATTCTTACATACGTACTAAACTGGATTACTGGAAACCTCATTAATTACAAAATCCACAAAGAATATTCAGAATTTGAGATTAAAAATGAAATATTTAATTATGTTAGATCCACAGAAAATATTTACTTTTGCCTTTCTTAATTGTAAAATGTTAAAAAAAACCAGCTTTAATAGTAATCCAAATACTTACTTCCCTCTCGTTTTGCATTTGCTCTATTCGTACTGATGAATAGCTAACACAAAAAGAGCGAAAAGACAAATTATTTTAAAGAATTTTAAGAAACCAGAAACCATACACCCCCAATCTTAATGCCCAGTAGGCACGAATACAGCTGTTTACAGTTAGAATGTATCACCTCTAACTACAACAGCTCGAACAGGAGGACCAGAGGTCTGTGCCCCCTCAGGAAGTAGATAATTGCACTTTTTAAGGATTTAAATTTAAAAAAGAAAGAAAAATCTCAACAAATATAGTCCCTTGGGGAGCAGAACAATGCGAGTTGTTAGTATAGCCACAGAAATCAACTGTGATTTACATTCTCCACGTTCCTATGTTTCTCTGCAGGTTAGTTTACCACAGTTCAAGTTCAGTCAGTTGTGAACTACTTTGATGAATCCTGAGAATTATATCCCAGCCCGGCATTCCCAGAAGTTGTAAGAAGTTTTAAGTTGGCTGAGTGCACCTCAGACAACATGTGTTGCTAATAAACACCTCTGCAGATGAAACAAGAATCTTACAACAATAATATCAATAAAGCCTATGGCTAAAATCCCCGGTAGCCAACTACCAGGGACAAACACATGATTGTGTCACTGCCTAGAAAACCCCATTATTTTTTTGCCTGCAATATTTATGATTGTAAGAATAATCTGCAGCGTGTTTCAATTCTGCAGTTCAGACCCATTTCCTGATGTAAACTAGAAATAAAGCAAATTCAAGTACAACTTCATTCCCATTGACAAGAATTCTTTAGATTTAGCTTAAAGAAATATAATAATAATACCATATAACGTAATCATGCAAGTCTTGCCGCTGGAATGTAGTATGTCAGCATAAGGCTAAGTACACATGGTTGTCAGACATTTTCTAGAATACCAATAACATCACTGTGATGAGAAACCATTTATAAAAATCAATGCTGTCATTACAACGAAAAATCTCTCATACCAGCATTAGCAGTTATCTACACCAAGCTTTACCAAGTTACTCATCTCCCCTGAATTTTACTTCACTTTTATTCTTTCTTCATTGAATCTATCATTTTGCAAACTATATAATCTCAGTTTATTAAAGTATAAATGGGATCAGGAAGCAGGGGGTAAGAGAATTTCTCCATTACACCATAGATAGATTATATATTAAATTAAAAAAAAAAAAAAAAATGATGCTTACAGCTTCTTTTCCGTCCAAGGCTTCCATCCACAGCTTCCTGTCTTCCTCAGAAAACGCCTGCATGGTCACGGGAACTCCAGGCCTGCAAATGTACCAACCACACAGAGTAACTGCATTCACCAGTGACTACAGAAGTTTAGTCAAATTCTACTTCCAAAACCAAGCAAAACCCCATTATTCTAAAAGTCAGGGTTGTTTTATTTGCTTCATTACTGAACACTGCTCATCTTTAAAATACGAGGTATAGAACTGATACATACAGTATGAAATAAGGGAGGATAGAGAGGAAAAAGGAAAGCGAATGTAATCTGCAAGCTATTTATTTGAAATAGCTCATTGTTGGTAGCTTGTTGACTCCAACACTTGCTGTGAGTTCCTGAGTTTTCTGAATTCTAGACAAACTCGCTCTTGCTTTGCTCTTAGAGAAAAAAATGGTTTTTGTCAACTTATTCGATGTGCAGTCTTCAGCTTTAGAGCAGTGACAATGATTATAGTTTTCCAGTAAATATTTTTAAAAAATAATCAAGTCTTAACACAGTATCTCATTACAAAACTCTACTATCATAACTTCCTAAAAAGCAAGGATGGACAACTGTGGGATGCAGGGATTAGTGAACAGAGATTAACACAGATCTACTTTTGTGTTTATGTAACAGGAAACTAAAAAGAGTAATTGTGTGGTTCAGCATAGTGTACAAAGCAAGGAGAGTTAAAAGCAAAACAGGTTATTTGGGTAATTCTTTTTCTGCCAATTAAAAAAAATCATTGTATTCAGCCTGCCAATACTTTTGGCAAATTTGTAAATCTCATTATATAGAGACGGATAGAAATAGAGAACTAATTCATAACATTCTCTCTCTCTCTCTCCCTCTCTTTTGTATTAAATCTATTTTCAAATAGCAAAACAGCTGTAGGGGGAAATGTTATCTAAAAGCAACAGCACAGAAGAAACCGGCACAAATCCCACTTTTACTTAAAACTGCAACAGTCAACAGACCATATTTTTACAACTAGAGACATTTATGGTTGGTTTTCACCGTACCGTAAATTTTACCAAACCACACAATTTAATTGCAGCGTAAAACTCAATAGGTACAAATACCTCCTGCTCAAAATCTCTTTTCAGACACCATGTGAGGACAAGGCATGCACACGTCCTCTAGCAAATCAATCTAAACTCAGAAGACCCAACTATAACTTCGGAAAATGGCGGCAACCAAGCAAGTCATTCTCTTTTTATCAGAGAGAGAAAAATATTAAGCCATGAAAATGGAATCTCTTACTATTCTCAGTAACAGACACTGAGCTCCCAGAGTGGGTGAAGGAAGCTTTGCCTTAATTTCTGCCATTAATAGCCTTTATGACTAGAAGATGCCAATATTGGTATTAGAACTAACAGTAAGCAAAGCAGCTTCTCAAACCATGCAAGCTTTTTCCAATGCAAACTGGTCTGCTAGTAGCGCAGAGCTGCAATCATCATAAACATGCAAACTTCATCAGTCAGTAGGGAAAAATACCCTAAGTGATTAGCTAAATTAACCAAGGGAAAAAAAAACCCCCCGAAAACCCCCCCCCCCCAAAAAAACCCCCTTACATGCTGATTTTGTTTTTTTCTTGTTTACTTTTTTTCACTAGTTAAAACTAAAATGAAACAAGTTGCTTTTATGATGGGCAAACTTCCCTTTTTTTCCCACTAAATTTGTAACTGTCAAGGTATCGGTATCACCAAGAGGCTGCATGAAACATTATTTGTCTTCAAATTAAAGTCAAAAGAGATAAAGCCTTCTCTCCTCCTTGTCTTGTATTGGTAAAATTAAAATCCGAGTATTATTTCAGAAGAATAATGCTCTTTATCAGTAGAATGTCTTTTTCCTACCCCAAAAGATCTCTGCTGTCTCCTTAAGGTTTAAATTTTTCTGTGTTTACCACAGTCACTGTCAACTAAGCATGACGAAGTACTAAAAGCAGAAAAAGACATCTTTCTTCAGAGATTTTGCCATGATCCTAGCACTCTCAGAGCTTATAGTCATAAGTACCAGAATTTAAAGAAAAAAAGAATCATCTTGGCTTTCCTTTTAAAAGAAAAATCCATAAATACTCAGCCAGCTCCAAACTATGCTCAAGTCATGCAGAAGGCTGAATACTGGCTACTGAAAAGGTCTTCCTAAAATTTTACAATCCTGCCTCCTTTCACAGCACTGGAACAAAGAAAACCCCTTGGCCAGCTGTCAATCTGTATGCTATTTTTTAACTTGGACAAGCCAAAGGATAAGTATGCCCTGAGCTGATACCAAGGAAACAAGCTAATGGCCTGCAGCACAGAGCTAATCTCCATGGGAACATCTCGGTACTACACACATATATTATTAAAAGAAAAATGTCTGATATCAAGGTCACAGTGGACCAGTTTGGTCTATTATAGCTGGACAGAAAGATGGATTAGATTTTTCCTACTTTTACCAGAGAAGAGAAAGAAAAAAAAATAAAATGTTTTGCAGGATCAAGGAAATACTGCTCTCAATCCATCTCTTTTCAAACTCCAGATACCCTACTGAGCAGAGACGACACACAGAGGGGGTTAGAATGACGTTCCTCATGGTACTTTTTTAGCAACTTTATCAGACTTAGGTCAAAATCTGTTATTGACACCAACCAATCCACTGACCCAAGAGGAGCTGATGTCAAGAGTATAAATCTTCACTCCCTTTCTTACTGTTGGGACACAGTGTTAGAATAGCTAAGCCGCACCCTCCTCAAAACAAAAATGCAATTTCAAACCATGCTGTAGACTTGTGACAAATACCACCTGAGTTGTAAATGGGTGTCTTGTCATCTGCCAAGAGAGCTGGAAGTTTTCAGATGCAGCAGGAGCTTCACATTCCTTTACCAATTGCTTGTTACAGAAACTGGCATGCCTCAGGCAGGCCAGTCTGACTGGCCATGCCAGCCAAGCATAGCCCCTGACCTAAGACTGTGCATGTGCATATATGATGCTTATGACATGTCCTCACAGACATATTTGCAGACCACCAGCAATCACAGGACAGAGGGGTTTGACAGCATTGGCCATGCTGCATTTAAAGTGAAGTGCACTATGAATTTGATTAGAAAAACCTCTAAAACCTGTAAAACTTGAAGATCTACTGCATGATAAATTAGAATACAATGTAATGGTATAAGTACGGAGCAAATGTGTTGGTTAAAAACAGCTCAGAAGGGTTGGATGCAAAAACTCAGCCAATAGTCCACTAATTTTTATCTAGCATCTAATGCTAGATATGATCCTGTTCTGCACAGATAAATCTGCGCCAAAAGAACGTAACATTACTACAGCTGCATTTATTTGCAGTATCCTCTTAAGTTGGATTCTCTCATCTTCATAAACACTGACAAAACTGTAAGAACCTTTTAGTGAAATGAGTGAAATGAGCCATTCTTCTCTTTTTACATAAAGCAATCAAAAAAAAAAAAAAAAAATCCTAATGATCTTATTTGCAAGTCTGAGAATCCAGCATAAACTTCCAGCAACATGTCATTTTGGAAAGCAGGCTGGTGATACAACATGGTCATGACTGCATGAATTATTAGCGTGATCATAGTCTTTCACTACAGTTCTATATACACTTCCATTTAAGCCATGTTTCTTCACTAGGATAACTCTAACTTTTTCCTATGCCTTTCTTTTATGTGAGCTCAGAAAATGTCTGCATTTCAGTTTAGACCCTCCCTGCTTCTGCTACACACAAGTGAAGTAAAATCCAGTGAGCCATGGCAGTGCTTGCCTGCTCCTCCAGTGACTACTTCCCATTGGCAGAATGGTCCATTGGCAATGTTCACTGGCAGAATGACCATTGAGAAAATAAGAACAAAACACAACAGTAATACTACAGTAATGTTAACTACTACTTACATAGAGTCCTTTCCAGCATGCTTCATGAGCTTACCTGTCTGAAGCTTCTAAGTCAAAACAGAATCGCCTGTCTATAGTATCTATATTTCTTTTGGTACAGTAGGTAAGGACAAAGAGTTCCTCATCACCCTGTGAAAAGAAAGGTTTTTTATATATTTGATGCAATAACTAGAAGTTTCAGTAAACCAGCTATATAAGCCAAGTAAGATAAATTTACTTATCTATACTGAAACTGACACTTGCAAAAGAATTTGCTCACAGTTGCCATTCACGTCTCTGCACAACAGCATATGAATTCCACGGTCATTTACGGAACATAAATGCAAAAATACTGAGTCCATTTTAGCTTGTACTTTACAGCATGACGTATTACACAGTAATTTAAACTATCAAAAATATTTTGCTACAAATATTTTGCACATGTTACAATATAGGCACGCAATGAGTCCCATTTTATGGCAAACACAGTGATTTCCATAGTAAAAGCTATTGCTACAGTAACTAGAAGAAAGTAAGTGTTCTTTACTATCTGTAACCTGGCTTACAGAACCAGTCCTTTCTTCAAGTTCAACCAACATGAGGATCATATTTTATCCTTAGGTATTCAGAAATCAAACTCATCTGTGAACGCTGCATGAGTTGTACCGGATTTAATCAGATTTCACTGTAGATTTTAATTATTTCTTGTCTTACTCAACATCTCCAGACACGGGAGGTTGTCACTGAAGCAGTAATGGCATTGTAGGTTTCAAAAAGGGAGATCTTTTAATATAGCAAAAATGGCTTCACAACCATTTTAGAATGCCGAATGCTTACACACACACTATATTAACTAAAATGGCTTATTATAATTAGAGTAAATCAGGATAAAAAATTCACAGAAGTACTGAAATGATTAAGGAAGCCAAACGCCACTAATTTTCAGTATGGCAGGTTTTCCAGAGCTTTTGAAAGATTCTTCCAAATTCAATATATTTGTAAATATACACGGCCCTCAAAATGATGAAAGCCATCTCCCCTCCGCTCAAACTAATGGGATCTAATACCCTGATAAAATTCCAACAACATGATTTTCTAACCAAATTTGAAGATAGGGCAGGGTGTACATTTACAGGAATATTGACTCAAGCATTATTTTCCATCTTTGGATATCATTTTTCCTTGCAACAAAATGCATTTCATCCATATTAATGCATTCATTTAACACGTCATCTCTGAAGGTGCCGAGTGCCCTCAATTCCCAATTATTCCAACAGGAATTAAAGCCATTTAAGGATCCACAGAGTCTTGGGTCTTGAATATTTCAGATGCTATCAAAGATATCTGAAATTACATTCAGTTGTCAGTACGAATTATATTCCTATTCAAATTCTCCATTCTAGTTCCTCTTCTAGTACTTAAATCTCTGGAAGAAAAATCGGATTGAAGCATATAAGAATGAAATTTCTAAGTCTCTTATAATTTCCTGATTTATAGTTTAACAAGTTTAATGCCTCATAGATAAACCAGGTTCTAAATGGTGAAACACTGCATTTTATCTGTCCCATGTTCTCTGGTCTTCTAAAAGGAAGCAGCTGAAAAGTCTGCAGAATTCTTATCTATTCATCCATCCATTACTTCAGGTTAATGTCCTTAAATGACAGACTGAATTGCATGAAGTAAAGAAGAAAAAAAGGGGTAGAGAGGGAAAGTACTTGACACATCTTATCTGACACATCCTCTGATCCTGATATAGGGCAAGTATAAGACTAGAATATAAAAATATACTTACAACTTTTCCCCCTGATCGGTGTTCAAATGGGATCATGGTGAACTTCTTTGTCTCTTTCCTATACGTGCAATAGTGCTTCACCCAACTGGAACCAAAGGGAGCAGGCCCTACATAACACAGAAGCATTAAACAGTACATACTTTTTCCAGTTCCTGTGTTTTCTTTTCCTGCTTTCCAAAATTATATTTTAAAGTCCTGTTTAATTCCTAATGCAGTATTTAAAACAAAGGTATGGATTAAGAACATAATAAAAAGCAATACAAATGTTAACCAGTGCTTACTAGTCTAAAAAGTGATATATGTATTTCACGTTTATGCTTAATGACAATGGAAAGAATTATTAACATATATATATTTGTCTCACTGCTATAGACAAAATAATTTTTCCCTACAAAATAAACATCCCTTGGAAACTTTATTTAGGCAGATCATGGAAACCTAGTTTTACACTTGGTAACTTGAGCTGCAGATTAACGCACCTGTGTTGCAAATTCTACATCACCTACTGATGAAGGTCTGGTCACATTTTCTGACACCAAAACTCAGCCCGACCAATTCATCAGTGCACACCCTACACCCACTTACTTAAGAGCCCAGCCCCCTTGATACAGATTTGCACCATAATGTTAGCTGTTAAAACTTGGATTCTGACCCTCTGTATCTCCTCGCTTCTATTAATTTACTTTTTCTAAGAAGAAAAGTCTGCAAAGGAATCTTTGCTTCTGAAGGACTCTGGAGAGTATCAGGGAAACCTTTCTCCAAGTGGCTCAAGCCAACAGAGGACTTCACTGCTCCTAACATGGACAGCAGGACAGCCTCACTGCCCTGCTCCTCCCCAACTCAGCTTCAGGTATACCCATCTCTCCCAAATCCTTTCAGCTGATTCCAAAGCTCATGATGACCAAGACCAGAGAACTGATCTCACAGAATAATTATTTTTTTTTCCTCATTTTTTACTGCTAGTTCTCTTAAAACTTATTTCTGAATGATGTAACACCATCAAGAAGGTGGCAGAGACTTCAATTTGTCAACATTTTACAGAAGTCTTTACTTAATAATCAATTAAATATCATAAAAGTAAAATCTCTCAGAATAAGCAAATAAACTTTCTGTAAGGGCACACATCTAAAATATACAAATTTATGCAAAATGTTTAACTGAAAAAAAAACCCAAAAAAACAAACCACCATACAAATAAATTACTTTGTGGCCATTCCTTGAGCGCCAAGAGCTCTGCATCTTATTTGGCTTTTTTACTAGAATAAGGAAGATTTATACAAAGCATTGACAAGATATGATTTGTGTGACGTGCACCTTCGCAGCAAGATTTTCAACTCCTAGCATATAGCCTGCCCTATTTGACCCCATGATCACAATTAGGTAATGAAAGCATACCACTGTACCAAGGAAATGACAGTCAATTCAATCATACTAAACTAGCCCAATTTTCAGAGGCTAATTTGACAACTCATATTGTTCACTGACAACAGATGTTTGACAGTCCTAGCGGAGGTCATTAGTAAGGGATTAAAGATAAAATGAAATACATCCTTTGGTCAAATAAAACTTCCCTCAATTCAGTGACCTTTGCTAAGAACTGACACACAACATCACAGCATCATGCTCTTTTTATGAGCCGCAGTAACACTGCCATTAGAGACTTCAAACATCTACTTAGCAGACTCTGTTTAATAAACTGTAAATTCATTATATACTCATGTTACCTGTAGAAATAAGACTTGCCTATATGCACAATATGGGCACTACAGGAATACAAAAATACACCTTACTTTTTTCCTGTACATAGAGATAGCCTTCCATCGTGAAGTGATTTGCTCTTTTATGTTCCTGAGGATTTCTTCTGATCTTGTTCATGAGCTCCTCTACTTCTGACCTTGTTCCTTCAAAACGATTTCGTGTCTAAAACAAGACAGCAAAAACCCATTAGTAGAGAGAGTGGAAGAAAGACTTATTCTTCCTGACAGATAGGAGTTATAATAACTTATCGGGTTTGTGTAGAAAGGTTTTGGTAGCAGGCAGGCTACAGAGGTTGTTTCAGTAAAAAGCTTCCCCTATCTCCGACAAAGCCAATGCCGGGTGATTCCAAGACTGACCCCGCCACTAGCCAAGGCCGAGCCCATCAGCAACAGTGGTAGCACCTCTGGGATAACAGAGTTAAGGCGGGCGGAATAAAACTGTGCAATTGCAGCTAGAGAGAGGAGTGAGAACATGACAGAGAAACAGCTCTGCAGACACCAAGGTCAGTGAAGAAGGAGGGGAGGACGTGCTCCAGGTGCTGTAGCAGAGACTCCCCTGCAACCCATGGTGAAGACCATGGTGAGGCAGGCTGTGCCACTCAGGCCATGGAGGACCTCACACTCGAGCAGGATGCCAGAAGGAGGCTGTGACCCCTTGGGAAGCCCATAGTGGAGCAGGCTCCTGGCAGGACCTGTAGCCCTGTGGAGACAGGAGCCCACACTGGAGCAGGTTTGCAGAACCCAAGCTGGAGCAGTTTGCTCCTGAAGGACTGCAGCCCATGGAAGGGACCCACACTGGAGCAGTTCATGAACAACACACGTGAAGAAGAACCCACAATGGAGAAGTTCATGGAGGACTGTCTGCTTTGAGTAGGACCCCATGCTGAAGAAGGGAAAGAATACGAGGAGTCCTCCCCTGGGCAGGAAGGAGTGGCAGAGACAACGTGTGATAAGCTGACCACAGCGCCCATTCCCCATCCCCCTGTGCTGCTGGAGGGGAGGAAGTAGAGAATTTGGGACTAAAGTTAAGCCCAGGAAGAAGGGAATGGTGAGAGGAAGATGTTTTTAAGATTTGGTTTTATTTCTCATTATCCTACTCTGATTTGATTGGTAATTAATTAATTATTTCCCCTCCCTCAAGTCAGTCTGTTGCCAGAGTAGATTTCTAAACCAACGTGCTGACCTGTTCAGAAAGAAGTGAAATACTGAGTGCAAAATTACTTTGGATTTGAATATTCAAGTTTCCTTATAAAATATTACTACAAATGTCAGCTTAATTTATGAGATTCTTACTGGTTGTCAGAAAGGAGAGAATTTTCTGTGGTTGTTGAGAAAAAAGTGACAGGAAGCTCACCAACAATGACTACACACTGAGACTATATACATGCCAAATGTTTTGATCACACACAAGCAGAAGCATAAAAACAAGCAAACAAAGTCCAATTGATTATTATTCCTGAATGTCACTCATTCCAAAGTTTGCAAACAGCCACAGGAGAAGTATTTATTAGAACATTAGTAAAAACAATCAGAAAGTAACCACACCATCCACAAATTACACAACAGGACTACACAAAATCACAGAGCAGCTCACACCTGACACAAGAAACTCATGGTTGGTCTGAAAAGCACTGGCAATTGGCCAGTGAGCAACTACAAAACCCAAAACAATCATAGTAATACTTAGTTTTCTCCCCCATACATGCTTGCCCTAATTCCATGAACTCAAAACATACATGTAAATTCCAAGTTAGTATTTTCCCCAGTTTAAACATGTGTTTTGAGGAAGGCACATAGTTCCAAGATGCATATTTGTGTGTCCTCTTGATTCTTGGGAGCACCTTTATTTTTCTGAAAATGGATGAGCTTCTGAAAATGCTGCCTCATCTGTTTTGTTTTTTAACCCTGGACAAGCATACAGTTGCATTCACTGACAAATACACTACGAATATAAACAAGTGTTCATTCTTGTACACAGACAGTTAACACTATGCTCCTGATCAGCTATTCAAATTCAAATTCCAGATTTATGCTCGAGTTTATTCATGGGCACAAACACAGTCCCATGTGTCACAAACACAGTGACCAGCAAGCTGGTCAGAGCAGCCACTCATACCCATATGTTTTATAAAGAAAAGCTGAAGATAGTCCTTAGGTGATGACTAAGAACAGCTGCCATCTTACCTCCAGGCAAAACCACTGCTCAGAACCCTCCCCATATCCATCATCTCAATTTCAGGTCACATCTGCTTGCAAATTCTGGAGTAAGACCCTGCACATAAACCCATTACGAAGGCTCCAAGCAATTTTCTAAGCTCTTTTTCATAATTTCCTAGAAAAGCTGCATTAAAAAAAATATATATACAATCTGCACTCAGGACAAAGGCAAATAACTGACAGTGACAGAGCGCTCACATTTAAACCTTCCTGTATAAGCATTGATCACTCTGAGGTTAGATGCTTTAAATGATCCTGCCAGGATCTTTGCCTTAGCTGTGCAGTGATCACAAATCTGAGTGTCTGAAATGCACTCTGGGAATGGTGGGATAGAGCACCACAGGTTCCAGAAACCTCAAAAAAGTTTCTATCTGCCTTTGTGCTGTAACAAAGCTGAGCTTAACCAGGGGCAACCACAGCTGCTGTACCAGCGTGGCTGTATCTCCTCTTCCCAGGGAAGGCCAGGTTTGCTTGCAGGGCACAAGAGCGTGGTCAAGTCTGCAAGGATCCTTGTGCAGGGTTGCACCCAGAACTGAGATAACAAGAGAAAAGTCCTGGGAGTGAGGGGGAATCTAGTTGAAGATGCAGGATTTTTACAAGAGAATAAGATGGTTGGAAGAATCAATTTACTAGAGCTTGGGCTACAAGGCTGGTTTTTTTCTTTGTTTTTGTTCTTCTTTCTTTCACTTTTGGAGGGACGTGTATGTGTGTGGTGTGTGAGGGGAAGGTATGGCGCAGGGTATGGAGAGAAAATCCACAGCGTAATTCTCAGAGTAAAGACAACCCGAATGAAATGAATGGCAATTACTACAGCTATATTGGCAACTCTCAAATCACTCTCCATATCCAGCGAGGCTCTCTCTACTGAATCTCGTACCCTTCAACTTCTAACATGTCAATCCAGTGTTCTGCCAGCAGCTCAGCTGTACTATAGCCAAGCCTTAGTTTTTCCTTTGGGATGTTTTGTTCATCTTCACCACAGTGGTGAATGTGTCATGTCCTCTCATGATCTATTCAGATGCTTCTTTCTATTCTTCTCTTACCTCAGATAGTTGTTAAACCTTGCCTCCTTTCTCTCTACAGCTTTTTGAAATCTTTTTATCTATTTATAAAACTTGAGCTGTAATGCTCCATTTCTTTTAGATTTGCTGGGGCACACTATAATGCCATTCAGGCAATTGAAAATGTAGCCGTTGAGATTAGCTTGCCTTATTATTGCTCATCATTTCTTCAGACCATTTCACTGGCTCTTTTCCATCTCTAATCTGAAAACCAGCTCTTCAAAACTGTATTACAGCTTCCCTCTCATGTTTCATTTCTTGCTGATCTTTGATCAGCTCCCCTCTCTCTATTCACTGCAGCTCCATGCTGCTTCTCTATGTTAAGCTAAGCACAAGGAAGAACCAATTCTGTCCTGAAATTTCTTCCAGAAGCACTAACTTCTGCTGTCAAAGTCTGCTTATGAAGTTACCACTACTCAGTTCCCCTACCCAAACCAAACAACAGCTCAAGAGGAAACCTGAGACTAAAACACATGGGAAGAAAATTAAAGGAATGGTATCATGACACATGAATCATGTCACTATGTAGTACAAGAACCATAATCCTCTCTTCCGCCTTTCCACCTTCCCACCTCCCTGTTACTGCCTGCTAGTTAAGCCATTTCTAAAAATAGACTGCAACCTCCAAGCAGCAGTTTGTGTGTCTTAATTCCACATGCCCTTAGAGGTCAACAGAACAGACACACCATCATGAATTCCTCATTCACACTAACGTACATGGTTTGTTCCCTACCACCAGGCCTCTGGTACACCCAAGTTCTTCTGTGAAAGTTTTATTTTTCAACAAATCTCAAGGAAGCAAACAGACCATCTGACTAGTGATTGTCAGTCCCACTGCTTCAGCCTGTCACCTTGCTTCCTGCTCTCCCAGGCATGAGCATACCTCACTGGGCAGTTTGGTGGGAGGGTCTGCTAACAAGTGGTGGGGCCTGGTTAGCCTGCCCTTACATGAACACACCGCTTTGTCAAGTACACTGTGGGTATGAACACCAAAAGTCTCCTTATACAGCCCTGCACCCCAAACCAACAGGGATGTGGGATGTTCTTGCCCAAATGGACTGCTTCTAGACAAACAGAAATGCCTAAAATATTGAGAACCTTGACCTTTCATCACCCATCCTCTGAATTCTCCAGTGTTGTATTTTAACAGACTTTATTCACTGTTAAACTCTTCTGTGATAATCCTGGTGTCATGTTTCTGAAAAAAAACAAAAAAACAACCACCAAAAAAAGACCAAAAAAAACAAACCTGGAAAAAGGAGCAGGTGCCTTTTACTTGGTGTTTGTTTTTTAGAGGAGTATTAGAAACGACAAAGAACTCACTGGAATTAGCGATGATTTGTTCAGTGATGTGGTTGGTTAGCCAGGAGATGGCACTATATACCCAAAGTTCACAGACAATGCGCTAACACCGAGGAATGTATTGGCGATTACTTTAACTGAAGTGTGCAACTTTGCTTAAAAAATTAGGAAGGCATAGATATCAATCTCAACTTACATTTTGTATATTTATCTGCAGGGCCATTTTGTAATGACTGAAATCTTTAGCAAGCTCATATCCCTGATGATAGAAAGTGAACAAACCCTGGAAAAATGACAGCACCTGAAATACAAACAAAAGACTTGTTAGAATGAGAACTCCATTCACCAGAATGCTATTGCCGCACAAAGCCTTTTTCGGCAAGATGAGAGATGACAAAATGATTCTTTTTAGCAAATCTCCACTAATGCCTACGATTTATGAGTAACTACTTTGACCCAAATGATCAACTATGTATATAGAGACTTTGGGGTGTTCCTGTCTCTGGAATTTCATAACTGATCTTGATAAATTTGACTATAAGCAATGTATATTTGCCTATCTCCCAAACTTTCCTATGTAATGTTTTCCTGCAGCTGCTCAGAGACCAATAATGTCTGGAATAAATGTTTGTGCATAAGGAGGTAACAATCATTCTTTTAATCACTATTTCCCTGGTCAATCCCCTACCTACCTAAAGACCACGTTGAGACGCCTTTCACAACAGTCATCTGGTTTGTTCAAAGAGAGAAGCTTTCCCTCCAGTAACTTCACCCATCACTGCTTTTTGTATTCAGATCTGACCCTCTGCCAGAATCAGGAAATTATCCACATTGCAGTTTGACTTCAGTGTTTCAATTTAAAAGGATGAAGGAGTTACACTACATTTGAAACAGGGTGAGGTGCAGTACTGTCTAGCTCTCCTGTTTGGTTCAGGTTGTTAGAAAGAAGCGAGTGACACAGGAAAAAACAACTCTCTTTATTAAAGAGAACAAACCAAAGAACGTATTTAATAAAGTCTGAAAGTCATATAAAAAAAATAATTCAAAAATCCACATCAGTTTAAAGTATTATGAAAGAGAAAGGGGATAAGAATTTGGTACTAACTAATTTCAGTTTATTACCCTAGTGTAAACTTCAAATACAAATTGAGAAACATAAAGTTCAGCCCTATCCAGAGGGAGCTCTCACAAAAGGCAGAGACATGCTGCAAACACATAATTTGGCTGGCTCTGAGAAAACTTCAAATGGTTTGAAACACAAGAACTGAAGCCAAAACTTTGTATTTATTAAAAAAAATCCTCTATACTAATATATTTAAAGCAATTCATTCCCACTTAAGGATTTTAGCATTTTTTTCATGCAGAAATAAACTATGTTAAGATATGTTATATTAATACACTATTCATATATTAGAATACACAGCTCATTAACTCCATGATGACCAACTACTTTGATTAGGGTCATTTGGGACTGTTTTCATATTACATTAAAATAATTGTATCGAAGTAAGAGGACAGACTTGGTTCAAAAACACAGACTTCTACGTGTGAGTGAACAGAGATCACTTCCACAATCTATCCTCCCTTGATCTCACTATTAACAGGAGAACACTGTTCTCCTGTTGTTTCATAAAGTTGCATTTATACTACGGAGCTAATGCAGGCTTCAGAAAACTTTACAATAAGCTCTGCTCCCGAGATTTAAGTAAGCCTGCTCAGTACATGTATGATTTCCACCAAAATCCAGTGGAACCCCTTTCTACACAGATCCAACTGCGATTGAAATCAAACCTATCAGACTACCTGATAACGAGCATTTTAGCCAGCAGCAGACTCTCAATTAATGTATATATACAGTTCTTCACTAACAGGCCTCTAAGTGCAACCTTCATATTGAAAACAAAATTCCTTACATGAGTTCAGGAACAACACTTCACTGGTTAAAAAACACAGATGCAAAAAGTCTGACCCCGACATCATCTTCATGAATCCTCTATTCTATCTCATACCATAAATCCAAGTTTTTTGCGGTTCAGTGCAACATTTCACACATTTTCTGAAAATCAACATCAGTGTATTCAAATGAACTGTAACTACTGAGGTAAGCTTTGAGATGCCTGGTTAAGCACATCTGTACTAGGAATTTGCACAGATGTAACAAGAGTGCTTTAAATTCTGTTAAGTCACACAATTGCATGTGTTTTCCCAGAAGATGGAGCTCCTTGGCTTTTGCATTCCAATTGCATTCCTTCTCCACCCCTTATGAATGACAGGGTAGGCTGAATTCACTGATACTTACAGGTTCCACACACTCAAATTTCTTCCGCTCCTGTATCTCTTGCAACTTGCACACATACTCAAGGGACAGCTCATAGAAGTGTTTTCTATTCTGCTCCACTTGGTTATCTGCCTGCACACAGAATACAGCTAATGAAGTTTCAAAGACATTTTGCAGACAGCTTCAGAATGACACATGTATAGCATACAAGTGGCAAACGATAAGATAATTTTCTCCAGGCTGGGATTTGTTCCTTTACACAATTCATTCATGTACTTTTAAATGACAGCAGCAATTCCTTTTTCCTAGGTAACATATGTTGTTCTGAATCATGAGGCTAATTTTTTAGAAACATTCCAGTAGCACCTCCTCAAGCTTCTTTTCTACAAAATCTAAGTCAAATATATTAAAGCAGTTACTCGTACACTGCTTTAACAGCACTGAAATGGTGCCTGCCCAAACAGAGAGAGGGAGCTAGCAGCATCTTGCATTAGAAAAGAGGAAACGATCTTTCCAGTCAAACTAAAGAAGTTACTGTTGAAAACCACATTGGTGGTACTGCTGGCTTTACTTTAGAACCCAAATAACTGCTGTAAATAGCAGAATGCTACTGTACCCACACCTGTGCTCACTCTGGCAAGAGAAGCAATTTTAAAAAAGGCTCATTTGTGGGTAAGATACTTCACAAGTTTCCACAAAGCATGAAATATTTAAAAATGCAGCCGTGTTAGCTGCAGCTGATTTTTAGCTGAGCTTTGCTGCAACGCCAACACCATATTGATGGTGAACACTTATACTTCAGCTGCCATCCATCTGTACATAAATATTTACCTTTCTAGCAGAGATGTATTATTTCATGAACTTATTATTTAAGGTCCATGTGCCTCATTAATTATAAAACTTCAAGAACTGGCTAACAGAAAACTTTATTAAAATACATTAAAGAAAGGCTACGCTGAGATACTCTTAAGTGATTAACACTAAGTCTTTGCCCACGACTTAGCAAATCTACACTAAATTACAAAAGGCAATGGAGAAAGGGTTAGGTAAAAGGACCAGACTTACTATCATAGACTCTCTTAAATACTGAGACTATATCCTTCAGGCAGAACAGCGACTGCTACGCTTTAAGAGGATAAGTCAAATTAGCTTTAAGACAGTTTTGCTTTAAGACATGCTTTGCTGCTCTGTGCTAGAAGTCTGTCAGCAGTTAAAGGGGCATGACAACAAATGCCATTAAACAAATAAAGCACTGATATGCACAACAGTAAGAAAAGGAGTTTCAAAGAGCCAAGCCATTTTGACGCATCCTATAAACCACAAAACACAGGAATTGTTTGAGTAGTTAGCAAAGCTTCTGATGATATATTCATGTACTGAAGGATACCACGACACCATAGAAAAAGATTATGAAGGGGGTCTACTAGGATATCTGGATAATCGACAGTAAGATCTATATACACAAAAGCCCCACATAAGCTTGTTTCTAGCTCTCTTTTTGGTTGTTTTTGTTTTGGTTGCCCCCCCCCCCCCCCAGAATACAATACCCAACACAGCCATTCTATTAATTCCTCTTAATTCCCAAGAGTACTGCCAAAGAAATACAGAAATAAGACACACGCTGTGCCTCAGTGAAATTTCAGGAATATTCCTCCACTAAGTCAAAGGATATGTTAATGTAAGACACACGCCACAACATGGCATGTTTTTCACCAAATTTTTGTCAAATTTATACCTGCATCCTTTATTTACTCCAGGAAACTGACAGTCAGGAACTGACGGAACTAGCCATCTACAATACTAAATTAGGAAGCTCCCACGCAATTATATACACCTATTTTCTAAACTTGTGCAAGAAAGCTTTTCCTATTTAGCACTCTGACAACACGCTGCAAGTCCTTTTTTTTTTTTTTAAATTGCTTACACAATTATACTCCAAAATCAGATGCACAAATGAAAGAGCCTGACTGAAGAATTTCAGAATTTTTGTTCATGAAGCTTCGAAGGACATTTTAAACAAACCTATTTGCTCGTTCTAGTCTTCACAAATGCTTTAACACTTCAGAGTACACTTGATACAGCTTCAAAATGCTTCTTGCAAGCATTTTGTCTTTTTCCATTGAGGTTAGGTCTCATTTCAGGCTTTGAAATATGGTTCTTGATATCATCAAGTCAAAGGTCATAATTAATACTTTTTCATTTTTCCTGCATCAGGTTCTTTGGCAGCTGACCAATTTGATTAAAGTACAGGTCCTGACACATGAGAAATGCTTGTTAACTTCACCAAGACAGCTCAGCTGACCAAAACAAACTTCTTTATGCTTATGAAGGCCTATGCTGCAAATATAGTATGGAGAAATAACACTCTAATGAAACTCAAGAACAATCAGAGTTCTTAAGCTACCAGCTAACTTGCCAGTTACATTAACCATTTTTAACAAGAAATGGCATAGATTATTTATGGTGGGTTAGAGGGGAGAGAGAAGAGTTATCTCGGAGGAAAACATTAAGTGTTTGATGATACAAGGTATTAATAGACTGAGCATTAATAATTCTGATATAATTACATTTCTCTGGGAAAAAATCCTGCTTACAGCAAGTTTCTGGAAGATTTTTTTCTGCTATCTTCTCGCATACTATTTGCTGTTGCTCCTGAAATAAAACCTATTACAAATAAGGATGATGATAATAAACCCACAGGGACAGAAGGAATGCCAAGCAAAACAGCTCTGGTTTTAAGTTACAAATTGCCAACAAACTTTTTTGTAGCATTACTTGAAAAAAATAGATCTTCAAAACATAAGAAAAAGCACAAAACCAGTTCCTTCCAGAATTCAAGTCTTGCTAAACTTTGCATAAAGCATTAGCACAGGACACTTAGTTAATACATACAATGCAATGTGAATCACATAATACGGTAAAGCCGCATAAGAAATAGAGTTTTTCATAATATACTTGCACTTTATTATTAACTGTGTAAAAAACAGAACATGATCTTCAGTGCTTCATACCCATACCAAGCAGTGGATTCAGAAAATGGTAAGGGTACACCAATAAGTTTAGCAAATACCAACCTTTCCAGATGACAGATATTTTTCTTTTACCACTACAAATACTGGTTTCACATTTGCATAAAATATATTTACTTATTCAAAAGCCTTTAGGCTTGCATAAAAAAAGAAAGACAACAATACCTCTTGTAATTGTAGCTCTTTCTTCTTTGCTGATAAATTCAAATGCTTTTCTAATAAACTGTAGTTCTTCTCTGTCTCTTTATCAAACTTCTTCTTTTCCTCCTAGACACAGAAACAAAGCAACAATTTAAGAAAAGCCTCTTCCTTTCTTCTTCTAAAATTCTACTTAATCGGAAACAAAGAGAAACAAATTGTCACAGCTCCTAAACTAAAAGTATGTTTCCAACTCATTTCTCAAATTCATTTAAAGGCTAACTTGAAATGAAAATCTCATTGCACCATTACAGTGGAGATTATCACACAAATGCTTACATCTTCTAAGTTAAAAAAGCCCCAGAAAACCACCTCTTCTTGATTTATTGCATTTTTGTCTATGTTTTCAGGGATCATCCACATCATCTTGTTTTTCAATAGAGGACTTGAAGGGAAATATCAGTTTCACTGAATAAAAAGAACTTTCCAGCGAAAAAATTCCAACAGTTCCACAGTTCAAAACCCAAAGCAAATACAGCTCCATATTCCATAGGATTTCTTGATTTTTAAAGCCGTACAAAGACCTCTGTGTTGAATTCCTGCTTCTACCAGACTGTTACTTGCACCCATGAAAAAAAAACAATCAACACACTTTTTAAAGTACAGAAAAATCTCCATAAAACATAAAATCATGCTAGTAAAAGAGAAACTCTCACAGACCCATATGAGTATCATTTGCATGTGCAAAACCATTTCTCTGACCATTAAAAGCAATGTACTGGAAGAGGGACAGCCATTAAATGCTTCTAGGAAATCTGAGTTCTTGGTTCTAATTTAGGAGAAGCGATTGTAAAGCAACCCTTTCATTTCCTCAGTTCTAGTTTCCTGACTGCGGGGTAAGACAGAAATTAGTATTGATGAAATCAACCAACCAGTTTTGAAGCTATTTTTAATATAACTAATTGCAGTTGAAAACAACCTATAATGAATAAAATCAAGTATTTAATTACATATTCAAGAAGTGACAAATTTACTCCTCAGAAAGATACCAGTTCAATTAAAACGTTTTCCATCATCCATCAATTTGGTGTTTCATTTAACCGTATTCTACCCACCATGCTGGTTAGACTCTACAGATAGACTTTCTCTCATTTTTCTCTTAACCTTTCATTTTCAATACTGTGACACACATTTTTGTTCTCTGAACAACTGGATGCTGCAGATGGCATTCTATTGAAGAGGATCTAAGCTGTTCAGGATTGCTTCTCAGCAAGGGCTTTTACCAAAAATGCTGGGGTTTTCTCCATTCTGAGTCTAAGAACTTCCTTTAAAAAAGCAGCCACATTATTCCTTACCAACCCAGAAACATTAAGATATGCATATGGGTTTAGTGTGATTAGAGTTAACATATTAGCATATGGGAAATCAGGAAGAATGGGGGGGTGGTGATCTGTGTTTATATTAGCAACATTTCTGTTGATCTGGTCAGTGTTTGAGTGCTGCCAGGTAAAGTGAAAAAGAAACAACAAAAGCACTATAGACTTCTACATAGGAAAAGCCAGAAACTTCACACATGTAGTTTGAGATTAGAGCACAGCACCTTTTACTAAGGGGTAATTCAATAAGGGTCTCAGCTTCCAGCACTACTGAGCAAACTCTTTTTCTTTTCTTTTTCCTCTTAAGCCTAACTCAAACCATTTCATCAGCAGGCGATGCAAAATGCAGAAAATCTGAGGCAGCAGATTCAACTTTCACTTTGTAATGGTAGAGTGTAAATTTTTCCTAATGCAAATACTACATATTGTTCCAGATATATTTCACTACTACATGCCATAACTTGGTTTCCAGAGCTAAGTGGTATTATATTTCCAGTGTCAGTACTTGGATTATATTCCATAAGCATGTAGTTATGAATATTCCAAGAGTTAAATATTTATTTCGAGGATTTTTATTTAAATGTCACACAGTCATGCAAGACTCTTCTATTTTAAGGTCACTGAGAATTCTGTCCAAAAAACAGAAAAAATGGCTAAATCAAAAATAGGAGCTTCAACTTCACAAAAACAGTATGTAGGGACACAAGGGGAGAAACATTCATCCAAATAAAATGCGAGATGTAGACTGTGTGAATGTAACTTGCCATGTTAAAAACATCAGGGAGAGAATCCTGACCAGGAAATGAGTGAACATAATGAGGTAATTTAAAGTATTAGGAGTTCTCACTCCAAAACCAGCAATGTTCTTTAACACCAAAACTACTGTTGAAACAATCCATTCATTACCGCTGCTTTTATGACAATAGGCTACATTTAGAATGAATTCTCTTTTCCTTTGGAAGAATCCCTATATTACAGACCATGTTCTTACTGTATGTTGGTTGGGCCATCTGATATACTCAGAAGTCCATAAAACTACACAAAGCTGTAATAATTTACGATCAACAGAGCATTTTCCATTCCTGAACACTGAAATCATATTCAGAACATGTTAATCATTCCTGCTCAAGTTAGAATGTATAGCGCTCTCATAACGGAAACATCATCTTGACTATCAAATATCAGTGCTGATGAAGTCACAGAATTGTGAAACAAAACATCTGCAGAGCGGTAGTTTAACAATGCATGAACTGAGTTTTGCAACAGAAAACTGCATTAAATATTCTTTCCTCTCTCCCTCCCTTTTTTTTTTTAATAAACATTTAAGTTTCATGCTGGAAGAAGGAAGGTAGGAAGAGGTCAGATTTGTCCCTGTTACTTTTATCCAATGCTAGCGTGCATTTAATACACGAAGTTTACTTTGCCCCCCCTTTTCTTTTTTAATATACACAACATAGTGACAATCTTAAAAAACAATACTTAACGCTTTCAACAAAAAAGAAAAAATCAACTTTAAATGGATCTTGTCTTTAGCCTCTCCATCCCTATTTTTTCCCCCACTCATACAGAGGTAATTCAAAGCAATAAAATAATGGCAACTTTCACTTTGCAGGTTGCAAAAATATGGTTAAAAGAATAAGAATGAGCAAGCTCCTTTGGGTAATTAATATTTTTCAGCCTTTGATTGTGCAACTGCAAGTAGATACAAAGCAGAACAGGGTTACCATCAAGAAAGGGGGCAGGCTATCAGCAGGATTGCTCCTGTTCCAGATACAAGAGATAAGGGGGATTGGAAAATAGGACGACACATTCTTCTCTTCTTGAAACATACTTTCCATTTGTTTCTGAAGCAAGTTCTCAAAGTGTGTGTGTGGGGGGAAGTGTGAATACATGAAATATAAACAACAGTATCTCTCTGCCAATTACATGTCATTACTGCAATGTAATCCAAGTAGAGAAGTTAAACATCATAAGGGCAAGGCAAGACAAACCTTTACAGCTCCTAGCTGCTCTTTCCTAAATCTTTCCAAAGGTTTGATCAGAGTTTCAGTAACACTGAGTGCCTAAAGAAAAAAAAACAAAAAAAGCATGGGTTAGGTTTCTGTACCTAGACTGATGAGTCACTTTAGCAGCAGCAATAAAAAGAAGACAGCAAGCAAGCTCTGGGGTAAAATAAAGGAGAAACATGCAAGTCAGGAGTCCTAACTCAAAAAAAAAAAACAAATAAAAAAATCACATCTCTGAGCTCATTCAAGCTTTCCAAATTTCTATCTCTTATTTCAATCCACTCTCAGGAAAATTAACTGTAAAACAAATGCAGAAATTTCAGCCAAACTGCAACTGCTTTACTTGTGCAGTCGTCTTTACTTATGCAGACATTCCGAATGACCAAACACCAAAATGAGACATGGGACAAATGTTTTTCATCTGGGAACACAGCCATTTCTGCAACAAGAAATACTACAAACAACTGCAGAATAGACTACAGAGTGGCAGATAATAATCTTTCAACACACAGTTAAAGCTATTAGGCTTTGATATATAGGTATTTCAAAATATTTACATTTAAGCATTTTAAGAAAACCTTAACTTGATCAAAGTTATAAAATCAAGAGATGTAAAGTCAAGAAACAAGAAGTTTAGCTGACTGAGTGGGCATCCACCAGTGCACTTACGATAAACAGCCTGATAGCCATACTAAAGAGAAAGAAAAATGACATAATATGTTCGCATAAGTAAAAAACTGTAGCTTATTAGATGTGGCCAGAAAACAGATTCTCTAGATCACATGAAATTTCACTGCAGATGGAGTGGGTTTGGGTTTGGTGCAAACAAGACTTAATACTTAAAAATGTTTGAAATTTCAGCAGAAGTTGGAACTTCTTGAATGCAACAGCAGCACAGAAAAGATGGCAAGAGTGTTGGAGGTGCAGAGGAACAGGTGGGATCCTTTTGGTCTCAGTCCTAAGGCAGGCCCACACAGTAAATCATGCCCAGGACTAGACCTAACACAGCCACAGGGTTGAGCTGCCAGGAGTCCAGGCAGAGCTCCCTGGAAGCCCATCCTAGATACAACAAAAGGCTTTCTCTCTTAATTTCACCCCCCCACCCCAAATGTGAAAAGTTTCATATAAAACAATACAGGCTTAAACCAGCCTTCTGGAACACTTCTGAAAAGCTTTTATCATAAAACACAAGTGGGATGTATCAGAGATCTGGCACAACACAAATCTGAACAGCACTGTGGGCTCCCACCCATCCCCGGAGCCATGCAGGGATTACAGTGGGAGTCATCCTGCCAGAGTCATCCTGCCAATTCACTGTAACCAGAGCAACTCAGAGTTTAAAACAGCCACGGCAGCACGCTAACCTATGTAGCTAACTCAAAACCCAAATATCGGGCAAGTCTGGGCCAAACTGCATGTTGCACAGTCATCCATGTAACAGATACTTCCTAACTTCAGAGCGCTTGTTCCTGTGGCCCAAACTTTTTCTTTCTACATCCTGATTTTATCAACAAACACTTCAAGAGCCCTTCAGTGCACCCTTGGTGGGAGCAAAAAAACCAAAAACAAAACCAGCAAACCTGTTTCTTTCTAAACTTTCTAAAGCGTACAGCAGCACCAAGCTAACCATAACACAGGAGAGCCTTGCGTTGAGCTGGAGGATGGGAGAAGGACAACAGAGTAACTTCTGTCACACCTCCAGCCCAGCAAAGGGATATTCTGAAGATTTCATCCCAAGACTGTAGGAATACTTTTGGTGGCTGGAGAGCCATTCATTCCCTGAGCTGCATCCGCTCCCAACAGCAGAGAGCCAGGGCAGCCAAGCACCCCAAACAGGAGCCAAGCTGTTCTAGGAAGGAGGTGGCCCACCTGGCAACCTGGGCACATATATCCTAACTATCAGAGCAGCTCCCAGGAGTCTCCAGGGCAGTTTTGGGGATATTCAGGTTTTTCAAATTTTGTCACGCTCAGAAAACTTTCCTGGAAATTCTTAGGAGCTGAAAGGAAACAATAATTTGGATTTATAATTGGATCAAACACCAGAAGCGGTTTCCTGGACACTGCAGAAGCGCCTGAGGACTGACCTCAAGGATTCTCGTAAGTCAGACTGGAGAACTGCTTGTGGAAATGACAGAATAATCCTTCTGTGTTGGGAAACTTTAAGAGGTTTAAATAGTTTTCTCTATAATGACAAAGTGAGGAGAAAGCCATGAGGCCTCCTCAGAGTACAACTCAGAGAGGACGACAGTAGCTGCCAGGAGGTAAGAGCACCATGGTTAGTGGAACCATTTAAAAGCATTTAAAGGTAGAAACTGAGCACTTAAACGATCAGAAGGCAAAAAATAAATATCTAACAAGTTGCTTATTAGTTGTTTGAACATTAACACAAAAAAGTGAAACAAAAGGTCAACAGGCAGTGAATGTATGCTGACCATGAAGTCAGAGTCAAAGAAAAACACAGCACCTTCATGTAACAGAAAGAGAAGGAGAGGAAAAAAAAAAGGGGGGGGGGGCAAAAAAGGCTGTGGTTAATAAACCAGCAGGGCTGGCTGCAAATCACTTGGTCTGTTAGACTCCTGTGCAGCATTAACCACAGGAACCATTAGAGGAATTTGTTTGAAGCAGAAAATAATCTTTAAATCAAAATGGGACATTCCCTCAGCGACTGCCAACAAACAGATTCCACTGCTGCCAGTAACTTTTATCATTAAATGAAAACCAAGCCTCCCCTCCTTCCAGAAAAAAGACATTTCTCTTTTTGCTTAACTTAAACTTTTGTTAACAGATGCCTCTCCAACAGAATTTTGCCTGCGATACAGGTATTTATGACTTGCAACCTTTCTGTGTCTGGGTTAAACAACAGGGCTCCTGAGTGTTTCTTGGTGAAGTGGGATTTTGTAGACCTTTGGTCGTTCTCTTGGAGCTTCATACCAGGCACAGATATAGAAATAAGAGAGGACTATTTCCTCCTTACTGAAATGAGCATGCAAGTTGGTGTGCATAAACGGAAACTGTCGATCAAGACTTGACTGGTAAATTTAACAATGGATTACAGAGCTGCTGTTCTGACTGGCAGAAATAAAAACAAAGTTCATAATTAAAATATGCACAATACTAGATTAAATAGAGAGGCATTTACCCTGCTCTCCAGTACTTAGATTCCAGTGCTCGGCATGATAAGCTACAAAATGATGCTTACTTATTTATAGAACAAAAACATTACTTGCACTGCTGCTCATTGTTCACTTCATTTATTTATAACTTGGGAACTCAAAATGACATTTTTTATCTCTCCTACTAATCTTCAGATCACTAGGAAAAAAAAGTAAAATTCTCCCAGCGTAAGGAAATAAGCTAAGAATCACTTGAATATATTTCTCATTATCAATTCTACCTTCCTTAAGAGCTAGGACCATGTTAAAAGCTTTCTTGGAAAGTTTACATTAGACATTTAAGTTAAATATTCATTAATCTAAAATTACATGTTCTTTCAAATTCTGTCTTGACTCTTAAATTTCATCCCTCTACTCCTCTAATCCTGGCAGATTATAACGACAGGAATATACTATTTAAAGGGCACAAAAAAATTCCTTTCCTTTTTTTCTACCTCTGATCTATCCAAACCTACCCGAAAGGAATAAATATTCCATTTTAAAATCTGGCAGGCAAACTATGGCAAGCACAAGTCATAAGTGAATCAATACGAAGAGGCCACGTCTCAGGTAACCGTATCTTAACCAGCTTTACAAATGTCAAAGTCTCAGGAATGCTTTAAGAAATGTTTAACCCAATGTGCACACATGCCTCAGGCAGACAATCTGAAACTGTGTATGCTACGCCATACACCCATGAAAAGGTCAAAGAACTTAACCTGAACATAAACGTGGCAATAGCAGCAATAAAATCATCGTTGCTATCATCGCCTCAGAAAATCACTGTATCCAACATTTCCAACATCTTAAAGCAGCCTTTCAGCTTTGTGCACTCCTAATTTCAGATGCCTTTATACAACTGCACCTGCTCAGGCAGAGAAGTTGTACAGAATGGTGATAAATCCTGACTTTTCCAGCTCCATATTCTTCGAAAGAAATAAGCAACAGGCCCTAGATTAAAGGGCCCAAACCAACATTTCTGAGAGCAGCCCACAAAGGCACAGACTAAATCCATTAGCAAGCACATTCACAGCTGTTTCCTACTTCATCAGTCAAGTCAACAAGACCCAACAAGTAGCTTACCAGTCAGTGCCAGTCCACAAAGTGACTCCATTTAGTCTGTCACTTCTTCCCTTCTCAGAGAAGGTGGGACTATAGCTGCTTAGGGAGAAACTGCTTCCCTGAACACCTCCTCCTTAGCACTGTAACCCGACAGACAGCATCAGCCACCAGCATTCCATGTTCCTCATGCTTTCTCAGCTTCCTGCAGCAAGCAGGAGCAGTCTCTAAGTTCCTGCTCTTCTTGCAGGTACAACCAGGCCTGTCTTGCAGAGGAGGAAGGCTGCTTCTGTGGGCTGTAAAGGGAGTATCCAACCCACAAAAGCTGTCCAGAAGCTCAGTCCAAGCCCTGTGGCTACAAAGGCTAGACCAACCTAAGTTCATCAAAATTTGTTTTGCTTATTAGACAAATGCAACAGTGGCCTCCCAGCTTTCATCCTAAAAATGGCCTTAGACCTCAGCCTGTACTGGAAGAACTGGAAATCAGACATTGCTCATCAACAACTCTGGGGGTGAGGTAAATATGTACACTGACTCTGCTCCATTCTGAATCTAAGCATTCTCCCATACAAGGCAGGTTTACTAAGAAAGAAAAGAAGCCATGAACATACGCCTTGCTGCAGCCTGCAAAGCAACACTGGAGTGCCAAGTTCCCAATTCTCACCCCAGAAACTGGAATGCAGATGAGATGCCAAACAGAAAAGAGGGGTTTAAGTTTCCCAGTGCACCAACTGTAAAGATTTATTTGTAGACAGGAGCAGGATTGTTTCTCCCCTCAACAAAGCATAGAGGGAGGCTGCCAGTCAGGAGGGCAGAGCTCATGAAACTGAACAAGTGTCAATGAAACTTGACCCGGGAAGGAAGTTTTGCCCTACTGAGTGCAACTGAGAACGTGGAAAGGAAGACATACCTAGCAGTGATTCAATAGCAAAGTAGTTAACACTGCTGCCAAATAAATTTACTTTCTAATAAGGAAATGTACCACTTACAGCTGCACTTCAGCTTCCAGAGGATACAGGTGTTGTGTTTTGCCCGAGAAATTGCAACATTCAGCCTAATAAAGCTGATTCTGATACCTCTAATGTTGGGGGAGAGGGAAACACATAAAAACTGGTTTTTTTCCTAAAAGCTTTCCTGCTTCACATAGTGATTTGTTACTGATATTTCTCAAAGCATTAAGATCTATGCCTCAAACCCCGTATTACGTAACTTTGCAGATACAGTTCCACTACTTGAGGACATCAGATGTTACTTGTGAAACCTCAACCTCTTTCTTTTCCTGTTCTCCTGTTCTCTGTCTGAGAACAACAGTTACAGGGATGTGCTTCCAGTGAGTTGCACAGGCAACTCTCCTGCCAGCATGCCCTGCAGAGAGAGAGGTGTATCTCTAACCACTTCTCAACACTGGCTTGATTTAACTGGAGCACTGATTGCAGTCAGTGCAACCCACACCCAAAATGCCTTTGTTTTTAAATGCAAGTTATCTTCTTGTAAGTGTCTGGATTTTCTCACTGCTGTTGAGCTCTCCCTGTAGCTATACAATCTTAAATGATGAAACGCCCTCAGCCACACATTGGGACTACAGACATGGGTGTTACAGACTAATGGAATTTTAGGGGGAGTCTCATTGCACATTAATACTTAGGTATGCATGTGTGCAGAAGCTATTAAAAAAAGTGATGTCCATTCCTCTGGATTCATCTGCTGCGTAGGAAGCTATGCTGTAACAAGAGTCAGGTGGATAGATCACTCTGTCTTGGAGGCAACATATTTAGTACATTTCCGAGATGCCAGGAGGCACACATAACAAAACAAATTGCCTTCCTCTTAAGTGTTCCAGAAAACTGTCCCCAGGGTTTAGTAAGATGATGACAACTTCCTCAAATTGTTCCAGGGGAACTTCCTAGACCACTGGTCCACTGCCCCACAAGCCACACTACAGGCACTCCCCTGTGCTCCGTCCACACTTTCTAGCTCTTTTAAAAGCAGCAGCCTTGACTTACAGAGAATATAATAGCAGAAGACCCAAGTCCCTCGCTTCTAGTCAAAGGTCATTTCCCGTTCAGCGGAATTTTATTGCTGGTCTAAAGGACAGACAGCTAAAAATTCCTCCTATGACCTAGCTGCTATGCTGTGCTCTGCTTTGTTTGCATTGATTCACTTGCCATTGAACTGCTGGCCTCAAAAATTAAATTAGTTTCATAAGGAAGCAATACAAATTCTTTCATTTTTTAGAAAAAGATTATTTAATTAAGACAATGGGGTTTAGTAAAGATTACTTACTAAAAGCTATTTAATAGTCTTGGCTTTTGAATAAGTTTATTCTTACGAAATACATTACACTATAAAGAGAAAAATACTACAAAGCCATAAACATAACAAACAGGGAAAGAAAGAGAGACAGAGTTTCACAAAGAGCAACAAATCAGCTTTTCCCTATCTGATGTGGGGAAAAGCTGTGGATAACTCCTCCAAAGACAGACCCGCCCTTAGGAAACCGACTACGGAAGAGCAGAACAGTGCGGCTCAACGGAACATCGGTCTGGTTCTCCATACATGCTGAGAAGCACTTCCAGTCCATGCTTTGAAATCAGTGGTCATATAAACATACTAACAAAGCAAAAAGGCTGCTCAGGAAAGCAAATAGCATAATGCCCATTTTCATCATGCATGGCAAAGCTCATTGCTGAGCAAAATGATGCCACTTAAAGGAAAGAAATCCAACAGTGAACAAGGGGTTCAGTGTTCAGTTAAGAATGAACTGCTCAATTATTGCCGGCGCTGACCGCCACAAGAAACAGTGATGTTATTAACAACCAGCAAAATCCAAACTGGTGACAGTTTTACAATGCAAATTCCAAACATTTCCCATTGATGAAATAGCAGAATGAAAATGCTCTGGTGAGTTATGCTGATGCATGTGAGACCACAACATTGTCTGGAAGAGGAAGCTAGTGGTAACAGAACTTTTCACCCATGTTCACTCAGAGGTGGGAGGAATGCACCCAGAACTGACTTTGTAGTTTTTCTATTGTATAGACAACAGTCATCTTTAATTTATAAAGTAATGTGCACAAGGTCATATGTAACTCACAAAACAACTTCAAAAGTCTGTATATAAGATTTAAAAAATTAATCAAACAAACATTCAGTGTCAGGAACCACCAAAACATAGAGATGTGCCTTAAGTAGTCCTAATTCCGCATTCATGTTCCATTATATGATTGCCATCTGGCCTTATGCCACACAGAGTAAAAGTGAAGGCTGGGAAATTAGATATACAGCAGCAATTGTTCTGCTTGTTTCTAAAACTGGAAAATGTTTTATTAAATTGGACAATTTGCACAAGGAAGAAAGGGATTTAGGTCATGCGATTAAGGTAGCCAAATGCTATTTCTGTGCCTCTATTTTTTCATCTGGGATGCTGAATATGCTGTTGGCAGCCTAATTTTTCAGAAGTGCTCAATAATTATGTCTTTTCCAGTGTCTTGGCAGATGTATTTGCAGTCTGTACTGTCAGTAGACTTAAAAGGATCTGAACATAGAAAGTACTATCTAATGCCTTGAACTCTCATTGAATAGATCTTGAACGCATCTTACATTCAAAACCATCGATTTTTTTTAACCCTAAATCAGTGAGTAAATTGACTGCTCCTTCACACAGATTTCTTCAGATTACTGTGAAGATAGATTAAGATTTATGAATCTTTAATTATCCATGTGCAGAGGACCAAATAAAAGCTTGGAAAAATTAGTACCACCATCTCCACAGCAGGGGTAACTAGTGTAAGATAATACAAAGAGTCGCTGAACAAAATGTAACAGTAAGCTATTCATAAATATTATGTGTTAAGTGAGCACTTAACCTGTGAAATAAACACTCATGCACTCAAATACCTCATTGTAAAAGGTAAGTGTAAGTAAATATAAATAAGCTTATGTACATATTTGCACAGATTATTGAAATTCTATCTTTAGCCTTGTGAGTGTATGCCTTTGAACTTTAACGACTTCTTTGAACTTGGGAAACCACAACTGGGAAACCTCTCTCCCTCTTTTTTAAGAGGAAGAACAGTAAGAAAGAATAAAATAGTAACTTCGCTAACATATTTCTTTAAAAATCCATAGAGTTTCACATATTCCTAATATATTCTGGAAATAATTCTGCTTTTCAGAGAGATGCTATTTTGAATTTAATTCTGACAACCTGCTAAACTGACAAAGAATGCAAAAGTATTTTTGAGAGGTGAGGACTGCAAAAATACTTATGGCATAAGAACAGTAGTCTTTCTTTTCTGGAAAATTAAGAAAAAAAAGGGGAGGAAGTTCAAAAAAGAACTATGCAGCATCTTCTGAAGATATCCAAAGGAGTAAAAGTGTGCCAAAACTGTAGCAGGAAATAGAAGAGACCATATCAAAGTAAGCTAGTGAGTTTATATTGCCTTGGGAAATGAGAGGAAATATAGAAAGGTGAATATACCTGTATCCGAAGCCCTAGATAAAGAGAAATGTGATGGAGTAGAAAGGAAATACACAAGTACTTAGGGTCAAAGTTAGGAAAACTAAGGCAAAAACATGTTTTATTTGGCAAGAGACAAAGAAAACCCTAAAGAAAAGGGGTTCTTCATATGTATGTCAGAAAGCAGGAAGGAAGCTATAAAACCATTACTTCACTAGAAAGAGAGTTAAAACGAACCAACAATTGACTGTAAGGCAACAGCAGATTTTAATAATCATCACAAAGGAAAAAAAAAATACAGTTAATTACAGCAAGCCATCTAACAAAACAAGAAAAAACCTGGATGTTAAGGAGACTAAGGATTTCTTAAGAATAATTAGATGTATTCCTACATTACACTACTAAAGAATTATTTGCATTCAAGTCAGAAGCAGCTTTGCTTCAGAGTAGTTTAGGAACTCAGCAAAGCAAACTAAAGGGAGAGGCAGCGAGGTCCCAGAGCATGGTAGAAGAGCAAACACAGCAGCAACTTAAAAGTGAGAAAGGGAGGAGAAAGCAGGAACTAAGAATGTTACAGACCAGACGCAGCAACTCTGATACTCAAAAGTGCCACTACGGAGGGTTAAAAGCTACTTCAAATTTATTAAGAACAGTATCTAGTTTCCTTTTTGGTATCAGCACAGTAACTGATCTCAACAAAGTCTTCAACGCTGACCCACGTGACATTCACAAAAGCAGTAACCTAGTCTTCACAAATAAACCACAGGAAGAATGAGAAAACAACATTCTGGTTGCAAAACTACCCCGAAAAATAACCTTCCAGCTAAGGGGACATTTCAAGCATCATATAGGAAACCACAGCCATTTCTTGCATGATCCAATTTTTAGTAGCAATTTATGGAGTGGCTTACCAATAACTCTGCCACACTAACACACATGGTGAGTGACATAAATACAAGAGAACATGTCAGTGCTTTCAGAAAGCAGGGTTAAAAGTAGTTGTGACACAAAAGAGAGATGGTCTAAAATCAGTGTGATTAAATTGAGTAAGTAAAAACACAGATGTAAAGCACTACTTTGAAAGGGTAACAGTGAAAGTACTACTGTGAAGAAAAAGCAACCAGTTTTACTCCACGACTACTGAAGAGAAGTTCCCGGTTAACTTGCACTAAATGAGACTTAGGATGAATCTCAGGTGGAAAAAAAAAAAAAACCAAAAAACAAAAAACCCAAAACACTGGAGCAAAACTGGAGAAATCCCTGTTCTTGGAACTTTTTGAAAGAACAGGTTAGACCAGCACTTGTCAGGGATCATCTCAGTATACTTGACATTGTCACATATCACACCTCTGACAGGGCTGCAGGCAAATGATTGCTGGACACGGCCCATAACTGTGAGAGATGCTCAAAGTTACAGTGCCATGAAGGCTGACTGCACTCCCAGCATGGTTAAGGGAGAGTTATGCGAGAAACAGGTGAACTCCAGAAGCAGCCTCCATGGAGGGGAAGCACTAACAGCCAGCACATCAGGGTGACCACACCAGTAGTGCCAAGCACTGCTGAGATTACTGAGGGAACAGTTCCAGTGCTATCAGATTTGATTATGATTTAGCAAGACTGGAATCAATGGGGAATACTAATTAGGGATCGGCTGGTTATTTGGGAGAAGACTGGTATGGAAGAAAGGAGGTATGAAGGTGGTAAAAAGGAAGGTGAAGAAGGAGGAAAGGGATAACAACCACAGGCAATCAGTACCTACCTACCAAGTAGCCCTATGTTGCTCATCACCATTGCTTAAACGAGGGCAGCCAGCAAAGCCTGTGGTTCTGAGTCTATCACAAGAATCAAACCTGCTTCTGCTGGCAGGAGAACTGGACCTGGGGGGGAAGCCTGGGCTCTCCTTGACCAGTAGGATAATGGCTAGGTAAGTGGACCAGAATCTTAGCATTGCCATGTTGGTGCTTGTTCATCCCCAACCTTTTCCTACTAGCCTTGTGAAGTTCCCTTTCATCCCTGCACTTCCACAACACTTTTGTAATGTCAAAGGAGCAGAATACAAGTCCTACAACTTCATTCATCCTTAACATGTAAAAATAGTGTCCAGAATACTCTCAAGGACAAAATGACCTATTTCCTATCTGCCCTGGGGAACGTCACCAAGCTATGGTGCAATGGAAAAAATGTAATCTGTTTTTGTCTTGGCCACTCCATAACAATTTCAGTTGAATGTTTGGATTAATGCTGTATTCCCTTTTCACAAGCAATAAACCCTTTGACAATTGGGACTTAATTTCAGCAGCCTTTGAAGGAGATGGAAGAAACAGTAAAACCATGATGTGCAAGACTCCAACATCTAAGTGAAATTATTAAATATCCACCAAATTAATATTCACCAGACAAACAGCAACCAAACAAGTAAATTTATAGTAAACACTAATAGAAAGTTTTACAGACTCTGGATTCACCACAAACACTACTTTCAAATTTGTTTCATTTACAATATGGTTCTGGAAAAAAAACAAACCAAACCTTTTCTCAAATATCTAGAAGTTAAAATTGTCGTATAATTGTTCATCAATTTCTTTAATTTTACTTTATGTGACTGAAACTTATCTGCAATTCTGCACTGAAACTGAAGTGAGCAGTCAGAAACTTTCTGGTCATCTTCAAAACGATAAGGGGAAAAATTCTCAGTAAAGAGCACTCCTAACAAAGAAGGCTGAATGCTTTTGAAAAAAAATCCTGCTATATACTTTGCATCTTAATGGAAACTGCTTGGTTCCTTGATCTGATTCCAAACATCTGTGAGTGCAGCATGCCCTAATAATATCCGTGGGAGTATCTCTAGAGCTCATGGCACTGTTAAAACACCCATTCAGAACTCAATGCGTGTTTTATGGCCACTGTTACATTAACTCGCTCTATAAATTATGCAGACTACATATACAATGAAAAGGCCACGCATCTGGTAACTCAGAGAATATACTCTGTTTCTATTTGGAATTACATATGTGCCCCACATATTTTATACTCTCTCAATTTAATCAGTCACTGTCTAACAAATACTGCATTTCACCCTTTGCTTATCAAGTAGTTGATATTAATTAGCTTTTAGCATGATAATGTCTTCTGTGTAAGATGATCATCCTAAAAAATAAATAATACTGGTTTGTAGCATTCAGCCAGAAGAATGGTTTACTAGACAAGACAGCACTGGATTTTGCACTGTCTGCTGGGTTGGCAAACTATCACTGCTGAAGATGTATTGACAGAGTCACTGAAACATGCCACATAATTCTGAAGTCCTGAAGCTGACATCTCTCCAAAAACTGGTATAAAAATAGTATGGAAAAGTGACAGGCTATAAAGTATTTTTCATTGTAAAACTTCCCAAAGACTTTCACTAATTAGATGTATGCAACTTCATTAAAATAAAATACAGCTATGTATGGCAGGAAAAAGCAGAGTAAAGACTAAACTTCAGAATTACGAAAAACAAAAGCAACATTCAAACATATTGGAGCAAATCCCTATAACTTGGCAAAACAACTCAAGGTACTGAAAAATTGTCTCTACTGTGTAAAGAGAGTATTCTTTGGGAATGTGCAAGTAACCACACAGATCCTAATTCTGACCCAAATGTGGTTCCAGATCAGAACAACATACCAAGACATAACACAGCACACTTAAGGAACCATGACTCCATGACTATCACTGGACTTGGGACTGCCAGAGAAAGAAGTGTTGGAAAAAAAAATCTTCACAAGTTCTTTTCTCACTTATCTACATACTCCTACACTGCAGGCACAGCTTCTGGCAGAGATGAGTGCAGAACACAGATTAGTCTCAACTTCCTCTCAGGAATGCCAAATGGTCACTGACTTCCAGGAAGACAAAATCGCACAGCAAATACTGAGGAACGTAACTGCTATCTAGGCAGATATAAGAGCGTTTCCTAGAGGGAGGGTATGACCACACTCAGAAGAAAATTGGGTAGGCATCATCTGCTCTATGAATCCCTACTCTAAAAGCTAGGCATGCAACTGGAGAGGACCATGGTACCATCCAGAAAGAAACACCCCACATCCTGGACAACTCAGGAAATCAAGATAAGGTGTATTGCAGAGCTTTCAGTACACCACTTATGTGCGGCAATCACAGGCACGTTAATGAAGAACACACCCTTCTACACAACAGAGCAACTAAATGTTTGCAAATACAACCCTCCACCGGAAAGCTCACCTACAAAAAAGTTGGTAAGTTTGCTACTGCATCCAGCCAACAGACTGCATCCCAAATCACCTAAGTGTTGAAGCTGCAGCCACACAGATCCTGGATCCAAATTTGGCCAACTTCCCAACCCTGGGTGTCCCGTTGCAGTATTAAATCTTTCATTTTGTTTTTTGTACTATGAAAGGTAAACAACCTTACAATGATTTTCCAATTCACCCCAGCCATAACTGATCAGGGCACTGCCATTTTAAACCAACTCAGTTATCTGTCCTTACCATAACAGCTTTCTTCTTTAATGAGAGCTAGCTGCTGCCTGTAACTCTGGACTACAGAATCAGAGGCTGCACAATGAGAGCTTTCACTGTTAAGTTACTGATATCAACATCTTGGTGGTTAATAAAGCGGTAAGTAACTGTAAAACTTTCATCTTGTTCTTTACTACATGTACAGCTTTTTAAAATTCTTCTTGCAACTCACCAAAATTTCTCTTTGCTCTTCCAGATTTTTTAAGAAGTTTGAAAACTCATGAAGTGATGCATCTGTAACACAAAACCAGAAAAAAAAGAAAGTTAGTTTAATCACGTTGCAGGATGGCATGGCAACATATAGCCATTTATAGTCACTTCTTACCTACCTATGTATCTTTCATCATCTGTCTCTGCATCACCAATGAATTCGAATTTAAAGTCTCTCAGAGAATGGGCAAATTTTCTCTGGGCTGCTGAAAGGTCTGCAAGAAAAAAAAAAAAGCACATATTGAAGGTTAGGAAATCATTTTAAGAAGGCTGGAAGATCCCCCTACCCCTAGAATAATCAACATTTGCAAGAAACTCTTAACGCTGGTCTGCCTAAGGACATCACAAGAAAAGCAGTATTGTCTAATGTTCTTCTGATCTCATCTGGGAATCTGTTCCACAGATTTCTTTATAAAAGGCTGTATAGCAGAAATAAGTGCCATCACGTGTACAGTATCAGACCTATTCTTACGCTTCTCCATACCACAGTTTAGGGCACAGGCCACACAAAGAGATTTGTAACTGCAGAAGTTTTAAGGTACACCACCACTCAGAATAAGCTGTGCCAGTCGCCTTACTCTGCTAACCTAAATTCACTAGGATATTTATCAGCAAAAATACACACCTTGGGCTTTTCTATGTACTATACATATATAGCTCTGCTAGTGAAACATTCATACCTAAACCAAATTTAAAAGAATTGTTGCACTGAAACTAGAAGTTCTATGGAGTTAAACTATGCCTAAAGTTAAATTAAATGCACAGCATTTTTTCCTGTAATAACTGTTTTGTAATAGTCCTAAAATATTTTCTTCCACCCAATTTTTACCTATTACTGTCTGACAATTCAGGGTCAGAGGGCTGCACTCTTACCTCCCTCAGGAAGTAATCAGACTCTATATTCATACACAATATCATCATTATAAACTGTTATTAAGATGTCTAAAGCTGAAAATAAGCAGTGTGTACACACTCTCCTGTTGGGCTGACACATGCAGGTTGGGAATGTCACAAGTTCTGGAAGGACAGAATTGCTCAATGGGAAAAAAGGATGCATGTCCTGGGACACTCCTACCCAGTAATAAAGGTTTTACTCACATTTTTGTTGTCAGCCAAGGTTGAGGACAACGTGAAATATTTAGTTAACCTATAATCTTTTTCTTATCACATGCAGTTCTGAAGGGCTAAGAACAACTCTTTTAACAGAACAGCTACGCATTCTGTTCTTTAATATTAACTGGAGCTAAAAGACTACAAACTCGAGCTTTTTTTTGTTGTTCTGGTTTAGTTTGGTGGTTTTTTGGGGCTTTTTGGTTGGGTTTTTGTTGGTTTTTTTTTTTTTAAAAAAAACAACCTTGCATCCAACATATCGTATGTTTTATCATGTGTCACAGTCAAGTACAACTTCAACATAAAATGCTGCACTGGAAGTTGAGTTCAACCACTTAAAAGGGTAAGTCACAAATACTCTACACAAACAGCAATACACATCCTAACATGAAAAAAATGCTTTCTGTTCCTTGCCCTTCCATATTCCTTTCTTTTCACCCATTTCTCGTTAGTCTTTTCCTCTCCTATTGTGTAAAAGGGCTGTGATGCCATGCTGCCAGGTACTTGCCTCCCTTTTGCAACTGCTTCTAAAGTCTGTACATGTACCCTTCAAGACATGAAGCAGTAGGATGCTGCAGAGAATTGAAGGAAGAAGGATAAGAAGGTTGAAGGGAAAAAAAAAAAGCAATAATTCCCATGGAAACATGGTATTTTAACTCATGTCTCGTGGGCTAAATGGCTGTTCATAAAGCAGACAGCACAAGAAACAAGTTTTGCCAGCTGTGAAAGGCTCAAAGATAGAAAATAACAAGTTTCTTAAACATCTAATGTTATGCTTACTTGTGAGCCAGGTCACAACACAAGGCTGAAAAGAATATTTATGGGAAAGTGAGACCAACAACAGTCTCTCAAACTTATTTAATTTTCCTGAATCTGATAATCCCCTGCCAAAGCCCCATCATATGAGAGCTAGAGGAAGGAATTATTACATTCTCCCCCTCATGCAGAGGTGAAGTATTCAAATACTGCTGAGCAAGGTATATCTTAACAGAAGGCATGAAGCACCACATGCACACACCACCCCCCTTTCCCCTTCACATGTGAAAGGGTACTAAAACACTGAAGCAGGCTATGGGCTTTGATAAGCCTTTCTAAAGCGGTGCAAAACTACCTCCTGCATGGATGCATATCCCACCTCTCCACCAAAAGCCACCTCTCTGGTGACAGTGGCAGCAGACAGAATCTGTGCCCACACCCCGACTCCTTCAGTGCAAAATCCAACATCTTTGGTCAAGTTGAGAAGGGCTGAATCAAAACGGAGCTTCTCACAGGATCAGAAAGACACATTCAGGCATTTCTCTCCACTGTATCTGCTAAGGAACTGCAAATTACTGACCAAAGGGCTAATTAGGTAGGCTTGGAAGGAATAACCTTTTAACACACCAAAGGTAGATTTGAAGAGTTCCTGCGTTAAAGCCATGAAGACAATTTTTGCAACATCTTCCACAAATCATCCCTGAAATGTTGAGGAACTGTTCCAGAAATTTTTGGAAAGCATCAGGGGGTGGGAGGAGGTTGGGGTTTGGGACGCAGAAGAATGACCTGATGGATCGAGAAAAACCCGAAATACCTGGACACTGAACCAACACCTAGAAGACAAGACAACAAAAAGACAACAAAAGGAAGAGATTTTCTGACAGATTTTAAGAACTTGGCACTTTCAACAAAGGTCAGAAGTCAACGGAGCTAAATAAAAACTAATCACATGTTGCAAGATCTAACTGGAAAGAAAGAAACCCGACTGGGGGAAGAACACTCTAGTCATTTAGTTCAACAGACTGCTGCTGTGATCAGAGTCCTAACTGTTGCCAAAATAAAGAGATTTTTAATCCTAAATAGTCAGCAGATGTTAACTACAAGATTCGTTCTCCAATATTTATGTATCATCCACGAGTCCTGTTTTATTTTAGCTAAATTTACATTTAAGGTCACACACTGTTTCCATTCCCTATGCCAAAATAGCACTGGTCTAACACAAAACCAGCACCTTGCTCAGCAGAACCACTGGTGCCCAGCTATTCACAGGAATAGAAGAATCTCTGGTCTGCCTCTTGCTAGAGTAAAAGAGGCAAAACTAACTATCAAGTATACAGTGCAGGAAAACTTCCTCCAAAGGTCAGAGCAGGAATACTGAACCCGTTTTGCTATAGCACCGGAAAAATTATGAGGATGATGGCTAGGCTCAGAAAGATAATACAGCCCTGTGCTGGATTTTCTTGCCACCTGACAAACAATGGCCAAACCTGAGACAGTCTGCAGTCGAACCTTTTGCTGTGGGGAAACAGCATAAAACTGCTCCAGCCTTTGCCCTGATAAATTCCATGTATCCTACAATGCGTACACAGACATTCATGTAATTTTAAGCATTTATAAAACTCTATAAAAACAAACTAGATGCTGATGTCATCATAAGTACTATACTCTCTTACTACTGTGTTAAAATTTAAATGCTGAGCATCGTTGCTTAAGCTAGAAATTTCATAAGTGTTAACTTGGCTTTCTTCCATCCTGTGTCAGAAGAGCTTTACTACAGCAAAATTAGTCGGCTGGCAATGACAGATACATCCCAGTATTGTTCCACATCAGCATCAGAGCTTGCAACACCAGTATGTGCTATATAACAAATAGTAAACATACATGGATTCCAGCTACATACATTAGAGTAAGACAGTTACATGAGTACAGTATGTATCAAACAGCACCAGTTACAGCGATTATCTGAATAATGCGGCAGCCTGCTGAAAAAACACAGTGAGAATTTAGGAGGCCAGAAAGTAATTATTTTATTCCCTTTAATTCCACATTCCACGCAGTAACACCAAATAGAAAGGTAAAGGAAACAGTAATGGGGTTGTTGCTTGTTGAAAGCTGCTGCTATAACTTAAAGGGAGGAACACGGCATTCAAGATCAAAGAGCATTTAAGTATCAGCCAAACACTAACACTTTTTTCCTGAATAATCCTGGTGAACCCATAAGGCAGAGTTATTTCAAATACTCACTTTCTTAAAACACTAAAAGAAACCAACCATCTGCTAAATATTTTGACCAAAAAACTGAAGAGAAAGACAGGCACATTTCCAAAGAGAGAAGGGAGGGCCATAAGGACATCAGGGCTTTTAGTTTTCTTCTTTGTTAATGTTCATATCAGTACACTGTATTTTTTTCATGTTTGAATGTAACTACTTAAAAACCACACCAGAAGAAACAGGAGCAGCCGCCAGCTCCCTCACTTTGCTCTGAAACACTTGGATAATAAGCGCTCCTGTCAGTTTGTCCTGCGTCAGATGCACAGCTGGTGCCCCACACAAATACCTCTTCATTTTTCCATTTGGATTTAGAGGAAAATGTTTTTATTCCTTATCTGAGTTTGAGCCGAGCCAACACAACACCATTAGTTGCTAGGCGGTGGCCAGCTCTTGCAGCACCAGGCTCCAATTGTTCCCTTTAAGATTAGTACTAACTTCACACTAGCCACCTAAACTAACACTCTTGCACAAAGCCTAGATTGCTTTTGCATGACAGGAGAATTAGCTGCTTTTAACAGCCTTTTTTACTAGTGTTTATCTTTTTCTACAGTAATATACAGATTTCTATATCAAGTCCCACACTTGCTGTATTGTGATGATTCTTTAAGGACTGGACATCGCCATTCCCTACCCCCAACTACAAATCTCATTGACACTAACAGATATAGAGCCATAGAATGATTTGGGTTTGAAAGGACCTTAAGATCATCTAGTTCAAACCCCCTTCCACTAGACCAGGTTGCTCAAGGCCCCGTCAAATCTGGCCTTGAACACTGACAGGGATGGAGCATTTATCACCTCTTTGGGCAACCGGTTCCAGTGCCTCACCACCCTCACAGTAAAGAGCCTCCTTATATCTAACCTGAACCTCCCCTGTTTAAGTTTAAACCCATTACCCTTTGTCCTATCACTAAAGTCCCTGATGAAGAGGTCCCTCTCCGGCACGCTTGTAGGCCCACTTAAGATACTGGAAGGCTGCTATCAGGTCACAGCCTTCTCCAGGCTGAACAGCCTCAATTTTCTCAACCTGTCTTCATATGGAACACTCCAGTCATAGAAGCCATCCCACCATGTTTCTTTGATGGTGATAATATCATATTCCCGTAGATGTGCACACATGTCTAATTCCTCTTGCTTATTCCCCATACTATGTGCATTTGTATAGAGGAAAATATGCTCAAGGAATGACAGATTTCTAGCAGTTTCGTTCAACATGGATTAAAATTGCTCTGGTCTCATTCAACAACATTCTCCTCAAAAAGCTAAAAGGTTAAAACAATAATTTTACTATTAAGCTCGTCTTCAAGGATGTTACTACGTTAAGGACTAATATTAGACTTCTTGATGTATTTAACTCACATAGGCCAAGATCGGGCAAGCTACACACCATCATGAAACAGGCAAGGACAAGCTGTGTGAGAGCCAGCCTCTCCCCTCTTCTTCCCAGGCATCAATCTCACTTGCAAGAGCAACTAAAGCAGTTTCAGAGCAGAGTACTCAAAATAGTTTGTCCAAGAGACACAGTATGGACTCGTATGATACTTCATATAAAACACTTATCATCTCAACATTTAGAAAAGCAACTCCCTGTTTCTCTTGTGTCCCCTTTAGCAAGGTGACCAATGAATCTAATATAATCCATGACACTGAGAACAGGATTTAATTATTACCTTAGTAAGGTGGATAAACAGGATTTACTTATCAACTTAGCAGATGCAAGCCATGTGGCAGATTCTTAAGAGCAGGGACATGTTCCAACTCCCTGAAACCAAATCAACTTTTTACTACTCATTTTTATCTGCTAAGTATATTGAAAAAAATCATCAGAACAGACAAAGATGACAAAGCTAAAATACAAAGTTATTCATTCTGCTCCAAAACCAGAATAGAAATAGAGTTCAAAGACTACAAGCTTTCTGAAGTCCTGTTTTGACAATGTCAAGTTACTCACAGCAACTCATGAGTTTCTGAAAGCTTAGCAAATTCAGGTATGAGGATTAAAAATAAACTCATTACTGACTTGTCAAGTTGCTCAATATCCCTCTTTGCCCCAGCATAACACAGTGTAAGCACATTTGGACCACTCTATGCCTCTAAAACATGTTAGAAAACCCACCACCTCTTGCCATTTCAGTTTAATTCAACTAGCAACACAGCATCCTGCTCCTACAGGCCCAAAGGTACCTTTGCAGCCGTAGCTCCAGAGCATCCAGCAAGCAGTTCACAGCTTCACACCCTCCACATTCACACCTTCAGGTCTGAGACAAATCTACACCAACTGTACCAATGTTATGATGTGTTTTATTATTTACTAAAAACCTCCAGAAATTTGGTGTCAACGACATTACTCCAGATGAAGTTTACACACACGTGCACACACAAATGAGAGTTTAAATTTTCAACATACAACAAAAAAAAAATAGAGCTAACAAATAAGCAGCAGCATTTTAGGAAATGTCTTCCAAATTTTAACATAGAAAGGGTTTTGTTACCAAAAAAAGCTTTGCATTCTTTGCATTTCAGCATCACACAGAAAAAAGGAAATCGCAAGAATAAAATGAAAACCAAACAACCCTAAGTAATTTATATGTAAATACAACAAATTAAAAACAACCTTAGGAATCTCGATCTCTAATGGAATTTTTCTTTTTAGCTCATCACAGATAGGAATTAATTATGTTCTCCTGTTACACTAAAAGTCCAAATTTTGTCATGACCCTCCCAACTAATGACAACAGGAAGTGAACATTTAGAAGCCAAAAAAGAAAAGCATGTTTTTCTTGCCCAATCTAAGAAAAAGAGAGAAAACTGAATACTGGGGCAGTGCATTCTTCAAAACAGTGCCTCTGTTAGGAACTGACTGGGTGCATGCTAGGGTCATTAATTGTGGCATAATTACATGACAAGTAAGAACAGGCTATTTAGCCCGAACAAGCCACATGTAAATGGCACAACAGAGATATTCAAACCTCCCCCTCACATCTTAAAAGAGCGAACCACCTTATTTTTGCCAGATTTCTATTTCATAGACATAGAAAGTATTTAATAGAAATACTTCAGAGGTTACTTCTGTCATATTTTACGATTTTCCTTCTTTTAAATGCCTAATCCCATAGTCTAAATGCCACTATTTGCCACATTGATCAAAACAGGCAAGTTAAGAAAGCTTTCAAATTCTAGCAGAGTACACTTACTTTCATAGATGTGCCAAACGTTTTAGATGCCATAACCTCCAACCATTGTTTTCTCCTACAGAAAGCATGCATAAATAACATCAAACACTCATCATCTTATCTACCTTCTCCAGTGAAAACAGACTTAACCCATGTGTCCTCTTTCTACCCTTGCAGGTACAAGTGTACAAACTCCACATTCCCCCACAGCAAGAAACAACTAATTAACGTGCTCATTACCATATATGAAACATCACAAAGTACCACCTTATGCGAGTATGCGCAAAGTGCCAAAACATGCTGATATCATCCCTCGGCTGCACCACACCTCCTTGGACTCAAGTTACTCACCTTTTTAGCCGGATTTTTGAAATCACTAAGGCAGCCCTACTCCACCCTGCCAAGAGCACTTCCTTCTTTGCATTGTAGGCGAAACAGCACATTTAGTTTCTCAGTGGAGATTAAGGCTCTCCTAGAGCATCTCTTACCAAGAAGTGTACGCCTCTGCCAGCTCAGATGGTGAGTGAAACTTTCAGTCCTGCTCTTCAGGAACACAGTTACAATTCATGAAAGAAAAAGACAAGGTGCATCCCTAGCCCTACAACCCTGCCAATAAACTCACTGCTTCGGGGTGGAGAAATATTCCTGCAACCACCCTGACGTAAGACCTGTATCCTAAAGAGTCTGCTGAAGGGTCAGGCAACCATGATGGAAGTTACTGTGGAGCACACAGAGATAATTTTCCTCAAAGGAATCATAGCCATATTCCCGATCCTTACAACCTCCATGTCTCTGGCAACAAAATGGACCAACTACTACAAAAAGAAGTAGTAAATCAGAAAGCAAGGACTAAGAAAACCAAATTTGCAATGCAGAAAACTACAACAGCATCCCACCACAAATTCACATGGTTCCCAAAGATAAAAACTAGCAGTTCCGGATTTGCTGCAAAGGTTTCTCTCCATCATACTTTTCATCAAACAGTTGAAAGAGGGGTACCAATGTTCTTCATATAATCTGTTCCCAAAAGAAAACTGCAACAATCCAGAAGCAACAGTTTGAATACACAATACCAAAACAGCTGGTACCATCAAATACCATCAGAGCTTTCACCAGTATAACTTTCTGCAACACCTGCAGCTCTGTAAGTAGCAAAGACATGGGGCCTGTTTTCCAGAAGTGACTGAATCAGAGAACACAAATAAAAACATTCCTTTTTAGAGATCAGGATTTTACTATTATTAATGTAAAGGTGTAAGGATTCAGAAGGTGAGATTACACTTCTAGTACTGAATTTTCTAGCAGAAATTTAAAACTGACTTAAGTCTTTCATAAGACAACTCTAATCATCAAATGGAACATAAAAACCCAGATGTTGTATTCTTCAATTGACATTCTTGTCAAACACCAGAGATTTGAAAGCCCTCCTGCATTTATTCATGGTTTTGCTGCTCATATTTATTGTGTTGGATGAGTAGGCTCCTGTTTCACATTTATATCCTAAATGAAGCTATTGATGTCTCAAGGACAATTTGCAAACAAGCAAGGGTGTTCAGCAGCTAGTAAATCAGAAGACCATACTGCTTAAGGATGAAAAATTGTGCTAGATAACTGAAAACATTCTCAACTGGGAAACTCTGTAAAACAAATAAAACAGTTACAGGAAAAAATGTGTTTATTGTACAGATACTTATCCAACATCAGCATTCTGAATGTTTTAATTCTGGAGTATTGCTTTCTTTCCCACACTTATTTCCCAGACAGTAACTGTAATGTTCACATAAAACAGAATATATTGTGTTGAAATATTATTTTGATTGCAACAGAAAAGACCAATTCACTGGTGAGCAGAAGCTCTGTTTTGCTATTATATTCTCCAACTCATGAGTTTTGTGGTCGGGTAGCAACACCACTTGATCAAATCTACACTGAACATGAACAATGAAGCACCAACCTCTCACGGCTCATCTTAAATGAAATTCTCTGAATTCAAAGCAATTTTCGAACAGGACATGTCTACCTAACTTCTTCAAAATTCACTCAGGTAAAGGTGTTACATCAATACAGAAGGAGGATCTGACCCATTACGGGGGCACAGAGATTTCCCCCTTCTGAGAAACAGGACTGCCTTTGTTACTTGAAGCCTATCGTCTCAGGAAGCACACGTACAACTGTAATTTCATGGGGTTGAGAAAGTTTGAGGGGGAGCACAGCTCAGCCCGGATGGGAATGCCACAGCAAGCATGCCAGCTTCCACATTATTCACATGCTGCCATTCAGATGAGCATCATCTCAAAGAGTTCACATCCAATAAATGGTTTCAGCATGATCTTTTTTCTTCCACAACAGCAAGCAAGGCGGAGCAGAAGAGAAAAAAAACCAAACCTGCTCTCCCCAAGTTTGTAACTAAACTGAACACGATTTCACACAAAATAAAGGCCTTTTTTTTCCCAGAAAGAGCTCTGCCTGCTTAGTTCAGCCATCTGCAAGTGTTGGTGCTTTTCACAAGAAGCCAGAAGACAACTCCATAATGGGAAGTGGGCAGCCAAAACACAAGCAGAGCTGGTAGCCACCTCCCTAACAAATGACTAGAGCAAGTGTTTTTACCCTCTTTAAAAGCACATGCTGTTCAACTGACGGTTTGAAATATTTTATGAAGCTGTATATCAAGTCTGCAGAAATGTCAACATTCAACATGAAAAACTTTGCAAAAACAAAAAAAAAAGGCAAAACAAGCAACAACAACAAAAAGCATCATTCACAATGTTTTCTCTCTTCAAAATGGCAGATCTCTCAAAACATTGTCACTTGTGTGGAATTACTGCCTGCATGAACATTCGCATACATAGACAAAACCCACAAGGAGATCAAACTTGCAAGATACTGTGATTTCTCCACAATGAAACATGTCCAACCATGCACCCAGCACATGTAATTAGAATGTTACGTGAAATGGCTACCAAATACTTTGTCATTATTAAGACCATAAAAGGTTCATAAAACAGTTACATTTTTACCAGTTCCTCTGCCATGAGTCATGAAAATTAAGCCAAGTTCTCCCAGTAGGCTGAAAAGACCCTGGATAGTACGGCTTTGTTTTCCCAAGTGCAACAGGATTCAAGTGGAAGAGGATGGAGGAAAACACAATGAGGAACTGGACAAATGAGCAGCTGAGATCTATAATTCAACAACTAATGGCCAAGTGCCCAACCTTCTGGTTATTTGTTAAAAGGTGAGAGTAGTAGTGCATTTTCAGACAATACTTGCCAATTTAGCGCATTTATACAGCAAAGAAAACCCTTAAAGCCAAATTCAAAATGCAGAAGGTAAGAATTCTGGCAAGATTTCCATTGAACTCCTTTTATGAAGGTATACTTTTTTGTCCACCACAGACAAGCCAGCATGAACCTTGAGCATCAAGAAGGATAGGATGACCACCACAGGCCCCTGAAGAGGGAGGAGTTCAAGAACAACTTTGCTGTAGCTAGACAAAAGTGAAATGAATCCAAGTTTTGACAAAGACAACAGCTGGCAGCAACAGTGGTGCAGAGAACAGCCTGTACAAACGTCATATGATTTCCAGAGAAAGGACAGCAGAGAAGTGGGTGGCAAAATTAGATGCCCAAATCAAAAAAAAGGGGGGGGTTACTATAGTTTTTCAAAACTGTTCGTGGGGATTTTATGGGTAAAGCAACACAACAGTTGTGTGTCAAAAGGAGCTTTTCTGATAGGTGTATCTGGCTAAACCATATTAGAATTGAAGCTTCTAATTAGGTGAGACCAAAACCATACACGTATACCACAGAATATATCAATGTGCATACAGTGAATACAGAATTCCTTTAAATAAATAAAAAGAGTGGAAACCACTGAAATACGTGAAACGTCAAAGTAAAGGTTGAAACTTCAAAGTAAACTCCTCTTTCACTGCTCTCACTGTTGGTTTTTTGAAGTTGTCGCAAGAGGAAGCCCTGATGCTCCAGCATTGTTTCACCTGCCAGCTTCTCTCATTATTGCAATTTGTCAGGGCAGAAGAATAAAGTTACTGCTCATGCCATCAATAACTGCTAACAGAGCTTGCCAGGAAATATTCAACTATTCAACTATGTAGTATGGCATATGCCAAAACAGAAACTACTCATCTCTGGTCTGGATAGTTGTGCAATATTTGAACTCAATGTGCAAAGAAATCCTGTAATCCTTCTGACAGCTTCAGATTAGAAATTTGAGGCCAATGAATCAATTGAAGGATATTACTATGTATGGAGACACAGAAGCTTACTAACTCTGATTAGGAAAGAACCTTTGACTTTAAAGTTACTGGCACACAAGCACGGGAAAGTCTGCTCTGGGATTTCAGTACATATCTGCAAACTGAGTTTCCAATCTGGATAACAGTGGCAACTGGTTCCTAACCAAAACAATCCAGCAAAAGCAATTTAGGATAGTCAAGAGCAACCTCCATATCCTCATGAGAACCACAAGGCACGAAAGAAACATCTTGCAATCCCACACTGCTATACCAACATGACTTAGAAGCAGGAAAAAAAGCTGTTTCTTTAATCTTCTAATGTAACTTTCTCATTTCATTCTGCTTTCAAACAAAAGGAAGACTTGCAGTATACAAGACAGTAAAAATCTTTTCTAGATTACTTACATCCTTTATGCTTTCACGCAAGAATTAGCTTAAATTTATTATCTCCATTTTAGAGAAGAGTCAAGCTGGTTTTGTTTCTAAATGAGCAGAATGTGTAACGTTTGAGAATAAAAGAACCAGCCTACATAACATTTTTGATTTTTCCATAACTTGTTTCAGCTGCATTACTTTGCATTTCTGACACAAGGTGTTCTCATGAGAGAGCAGTTTCTTGCACAAGTCAAGTGATATTGCAAAGTATTCACAACCTCCCTTAGAAACTACTGTATATTTCCTGCACTAAAGCTGGCCCACAACTGACCACAAGTGTTGCCAAATTAAAAATTTAAACATGCATTCCCATCTACAAAACAAAGAAAAATGAAATAAATCCATTCTACCAGCCTAATAGCTCAAATGAGGGCCTGTTTGGACAGTGACAATCTATGTTATAGACTCAGGTTGGAAAAGACCTTTAAGATCATCAAGTTGAACTGTTAACCTAACACTGCCAAATCCATCACTAAACCATGCCCCTGAGCACCACATCTACATGTTTTTTTAAATACCTCCCAGGATGGTGACTCCACCACTTTCCCAATGTTCCAACTGGTCCACAACCCTTTCAGTGAAGAAATTTTTCCTAATATCCAGCCTAAACCTCCCTTGGCACAACTTGAGGCCATTTCCTCCTGTCCTATTGCTCATTACTTGGGAATTAAGACCAACACCCCTCTCGTTACAACCTCCTTTCAGGTAGCTGTGAGATCCTTCTCTTCTCCAGGCTAAACAGCTCCGGTTCCCTCAGCCATTCCTCATAAGACTTGTGCTCTATGCTCTTCACCAGCTTCGCTGTCCTTCTTTGGACATGCTCCAGCACCTCAATATCCCTCTTGCACCCATGCTGAGTACAGGGGGATGATCATTTCCCTAGTCCTGCTGGCCACGCTAGTTCTCATACAAGCGAGAATGCTATGGGCCTTCTTGGCCACCTGGGACCACTGTTAGACGTACAGTGCCCACAGAAGAACTTCAAATTTCAATGATGTTTCCTGAAATCACTACAGTACAAATAAGGGATGTTAAATTATTCAACAATCTGAAGGAAATGCTTCAGCTTTCACTAGTGAACATATGGTATCTGTTGAACACAGGAAGGGAGTTACACACAGCATTTACACCTACATACACAGAATTGTTCTACAGAGGAAAAAAATGAAACAAAATAAAACACTGTGTCCCGCACTCCAGCTGTACTGGTTTTATAGCTCAAGCTTTAGCACTTGCTGGTACAAACTGTCCTGGCTGCTCACAAAACTTCACACATGCATGACTTTTAGATCAGATTATTTATTCATGCATCAAGCCTGGAAACAAGAAGAAAACAACAAAGATGATGAAAGAAAGTCAGTAACTAACAATCCCTGACACCAAACAAAACAAAAACTTGAAAAAAGGCACCAAATGAGAAATATTGTGACAACTGTGGGGTATAATTGCCTGACTAGGCCTAAATTTTATCAGGCTCAAAGGGAAGACTAAGCACTTGTCCTCTGTCCCACCTTCTGCCTCCAAAAAGGCAAAAAAAGAGAAAATGTTACCAGTTAAAAATCATCATTTAACTTACCCAACTGCCATGTGGTTCACCTCAGTTTATGCATTCAGAGTAAAAACCAACAAGAAAACTATTTGTTTGGCAGACATTTCAGTGAAAAGGGCTCTTTCGTAAACTGTCTTAAAAATAACAGAATCACAGAATGGTTTGGGTTGGAAAGGACCTTAAAATCATCTAGTTCCAACCCCCCTGTCATGAGCAGGGACACCTTGCACTAAACCTTGTCACCCAAGACTCCATCCCAGATTTAAATACTTTTCGGTGGACCCCACTAAAGAGATGGTACTTAAATACTCTCAAATCTCCGGTATGAGGCAAACCAACAATCTGGAGTGACCAAGCCTCTGTCTTTTGAAATGGAAATGTAGGTGACAAGACTGCTACACAGAAACCACTGATCTCTGCAAAATAAAAATTCATAGGCTGTTAAAGAAAAATATGTACTTAAGTCTTTTACTAAAAAAGTTTTTTTGTGTTTATCATAGGCCTTCAGAAAAATAAACACTTAAGTCTTGAAAGCAAAGACACTGTGAGTCACAGATTCTCATGTCTCTAGAGAAAAAAGTATTAGCATGATAAACTGATCATATACCAGGAATCTACAACCCACAAATACCAGTATAACAGCAGCGGGATCATAGTGCTCTCTGTGCAAAAGAGAGGCCAGCAGAAAATCCTGACCTAGTAAAGCCACATTTATGACAAACTTCAAGGACTTGAATCACAATAGCCATGCTGGAACACTCCAGTTACTGCAAGCTTCAATAACTATTTGCAGCTTCTCTATTTTAGAGAGATTGATTTTCTTTTTTCTTCTCTATTTTTAATACATTCTTTCAAGGAGGAAGAAAATCAGATTAAAATAAACTAGCATGGTAAAAGAAACCACATTCTCCTTTTCTAAAGCTCTCTAATTAGAACAAGAGACAAGAATGGTCATAGAGACAGAGCAGGAGATATGTTCCTGAAAGAATGCAGAAGCACATAAGAAAGACTAGTTAATGTTGCTAAAGAGTTACTCACAAACATTAAAAAGAACCTTGTTGATATCTTGTTGATAGGGAGGGGGAAACATTTATTTATTCGTTTTAGTCCTCTCCCTTCTCTTTGACTTCTCCTTTAAGTGGAAAGGGAGCGGGGGGGAACACAAAACCCACAAATCTCACATCTGAGTCTTTCCTAATGCAATACCCTTGATTTCTCCTAAGTTTTATATTACATGGATTCCAGCCCTAAAACCGAAACCTTTAACAAATACTTATTGAAGTTCTTTATCAAAACACACAAATTAACTATGAGATAAGAGTCATTTATGGAGTGAAGAGCACCCTAAATTTAAGCTGGGTAAAAAAATTAAGCCCACATTTCAACAGAAGCAGGAGTGGCAGAGTTATTGGACAATATGTATTTCCCTAAATTAGACCTTTCAGCCTGGCTCCTTCAGTAGCCTGTTCCTTCCCACACTCCAGTGAAGAAGAAAGCCTACAACTCAGGCTAACATGAAAGAGGCACAGACTTTCCATATATTCAAAGTCATAAGCTGAAAGCAAGAGAGCAAAGACAGACCGGCTGCCAGTGCAGTGATTACTCAGCTAAGTCAAGTTATAGGACAGCAGTAACACAGATGCTCTGCCACATCAAGTTCAGTTCTGCAACAACAGCATGCCCAAGAGCTACTCGACATGAATGTATTTAAAACCCAACCAGAATTAGCAGAATATTTCTAATTGTGAAGCAGGTATCCCACAGCAAGCTTCTGAAAAACTGGCAGCTGTTTTCTGATGAAAGAGACCAGTCTATCCCAAGACAAATCAAGTACACTTTCACTTCCTCCACCTTATTTCGGATAATTCACAGCTCTTTGCCACCAAAGGTGATACAGCCCAAATGAAAGAGCCAGGAATCCCAGTTTTGCATCTCACTTGTGCTCCACTGCTGCTTTGCAGTTGTGGGGCTATGTCATCGATAAAATGCCCATTAAAAAATATAAAAGTCAATAAAAAGTCTGTATAACAAAGGAGCTAGCCTCATTCAGTCTACCACATATGGAAATAAGGCAGCAAATACTGGAATCCCTGAAGTGTTCAGTGAATGTGTTGGACCAGTGATGGGTGGAAAAGATGTTTGTTGATTTCTGCAGGAAGCAGGAGCTTCCAACCTAGTCCTAATGCTGTAAATCAGAACAGTTACAGACAAATCGTGGTCCGTGAACTGCTGACAGACTGCAAAAACAGAAGTGATCTGCAGCTGGTCCTCCAAACCACAATGAACAACCTAATGCACTGTACTGGTAATAGCAACTATCCTACTAGGTCACACCATCTAATACTACATTTTACGTTAGGATGAATGAGAGATGCACACAAAAGTCAAGCATGCTCAGCTCCCCTGAAGAAATAAAATTCGAAATAAAAATTGAAGACAAGGTAGCAGTTCACGACTTCTTGCTTTTTCTTCTCCTCACAAAGAAAAGCTCTTTATGAATGTTGCAGAAAGCCACACCGTGTGTGAAAGATCCTATGGCCAATTAATACATTTGCTTTAAAATTCCTTGTTAATCTCATTCTCTAGTCCCAGTTAGCACCAAAAAATAATTACTATATTAAAAGTTCCTCAATGCATTTCTTCATTTACTAATGTTTCTTTCATGACCAGGCTTTATGCCAAAATGATTGCTAAAGAAGGGGAAAAGAATCTCATTTTAACACATCATCTGTGATTAAAAAAACTGCATTCTTAAGCAGCATTAGGCTCTACATTCGTTAGTCAAACTCAGACTACCATTTTCTACCGTGCCCACATAAACCAGTGCTTTTCTGTAACTTACAAGAACAAAATGCAATCCACATACACAACTTACCAACACAGCTCAATGAATAGTGCTCATTCAAGGTCCAGGTTGTTCCAATCTGTTCCACCACTGTTCCGAGTATGCCCAGTACAAAACAGTATCAAAGAGTCACAGACCACGACACCTTGGCTTCTTCTCAGATTGCCTATGTACAACACCTCTGCTTTCCTCAGAGGCTTTGCTGGGGAAAGGCTGCAGCCAGGCAGAAGGGAACTTCTTATAGCTGAGTGTGAGAGCAGTCACACAAGTAGCACCTTCCATACTCTGGGGAGGGAGATGAAAGGTGGATGAAGCCACTCAGTGGGGCTCAACAGCACAGGCCAGGGCACTAATATAGCTACAGTACTTGCTCTTACTACTATCACGATATTTAGGGTTACTTGCATTTAAGGAAAAAAAAAAAACCCAAACAAAAAAACCCCCACACAATACTGGGGCAGTACTATTTCTTACTGTCCTGCACAGATGAAGGCCTTGCTGGCACAAAAATCTCTGGCAGGATCAGTCAGAAGCTACACCACAAAGAACATTAAGCCTTTAATGATGATTAGCTTCAGCAACTAAGGCTGCTTTACTTCAGAATTGGCGCTTTCGGTCGGGATTCACCCTGTTGATAAAGCTTTAGAGCAGTATGCCTGCCCTAGGCTTGTGATTCTCCAACTGCAGTCCACTAGACCTGTAGTGACCTGCAAAACTTTTTCGATGTGGTTCATTGTGACTCCATAAAATTATAAGCCTCCCTACACTTCTATCCAGAAGACCAAGGTCCATCAGAAATTTTGAGGGTTGACACCAGTCAAAACAAAAAAGAGGGGAGGGAGTAGTTGCATGTGGTACAAACTCCATGGAACCCAGTATGTGCAGCAGACCTGTAAGCACGACTTCATTTTATCTTATGACAGAGGTGTTTTGCAATGCCATTTCAAGAACAGGAGTGTCCAACTAAGAAATGCAACAATCCCTGTTCTACATAGACTCGCTCACTCCTATTTACCTTTGTTCTTATTTGTGTTGACTGAGAGCAAGATGAGGAAAGACACAACTGCTGGAGAACAAGTATCAAGGATCTTTGCTGATCAATAATAAAACTGTCCATACCAGTATTACAACTCCAGCTCTCCAGAAACAAGAGATCATTTCATTAAGCACTCTAGAGCATGGAGATGAGTTATACTTTATGTCACTATCACAGTATTATACTTCAGCCATAAGCACACAGCCTAACAAAGTGCTTGTGGGCTAAAGAATTGAAATGTTTTTAATTTTCTTGTCCTGACACTGAAGGTGCCACCTAACTATGATCCAAACATGAGGAAAGCTACTCACATAAGGCATTGGGAGAGATACTGCACACAAGCATTGCACGGAACGGCATCTTGAACTACATCTGCATCACAGAACATGAAAGAACATGTAGCTCCTCCCCTTCCTCCACCAATTCATTCAGGTGAAAGCAGGCTAGCAGCTCTGAAGAGCAGCACACAGAAGTCCAGCCAGCTCCCATACTTCCACATTATGAAGTAACATAAAATAGATCTCCCTTTGCACAGCCAGCTTCCACTTCAGAACCAAACACTGATGACCTGTACTTCCATTAACAGCTGTCTTGTTGATCCTGGAGCATTTAACACATTCAAAAGCCAGAACAAAGTTCAAACCAGGATGATAACCCCTGCACATGTGACTGCTGAGTATCCGAACTGGGAAAAGACCTATACACAGAAAGAGAACCTCTCCGCCCCAGTTCACCAAGAATTTCAAAGAGTAGAAAACAGAATTCACTTCTCAAAGTGTACAACTGGAAGAAATACATGCACAAAAGCTGTTACTCTGTACACAAATCAGTATCTCATAAGGCATCTCTAAAAGTCTTTGTATCTATTATTCCCACCCCCACTAGTAATGTTACAAGATGACGTGTTTAAATAGATTTAAAATAAACAAACACACACATTTTTACTTTCTTTAAACACTGAGAACTGAGAGAGAACCGAGACCCTGTGACATTAAGCATGTACGAGTAGCTTATTTTCCAAGAAAGACTATTGGAAACAGCGAGTTGGTAACTTAAGCAAAATACCATGTTCAGCAGACATACCTGAAACCCCTTGTCAATGTGCAGCACTACCTTTGTTTCTGCTACTTCCCTCATGTGCACATATAAAACTCTACAACTAAACATGGGATCAAGAAGGAAACTGCCATCCCTGGGCATGTGCAAATCCTATACCCCTGGGAACAGGCCTGCCAAGGACTTGGGCCGCACATGGAAGAAGTGACCCACTGGGCCATTCTTCTAAAAAGCACAAGAGCAGACTGATGCAGAGGTATTGCAGGGAAAACTGGATTCGAACATGAAACAAACCTTTAACCTACAGCAGGTTAGACAAGTCATGAACCCACAGCAAGACATACACAGAGGATGACTGATGACACCATTCATAGCTGCTCAGCAGCTGGCAAATGCTGCAAAGTCGGTGTCCTCTGCACACACCACATGGCTGAGAGTCCCTTGGCTGGCCACAATCCTGCTACAGCACTGCCATACCTTCTTCCCAAATCAAATCCCATGCTGCGTGTCACAAAGGTCTCACAGAATACTCCTAGCTGCAAACTACCTGCCTAGCTTCCATACACGTCACAGTTTGATAATCCCAAACTCAAAACCAGTGGGAATTGAATTAGGAAAGCTGGCTTCGTGCACAAATGAACAGGACTAAAGAGATTCTGTTTTACGTTCCAGCCCATGTACAGACTAACAGAGTCACTGACTCACACTGTGCCCCAGTTATTACATGGGAAAGTACCTCAGCTTCTAGGGTATCAGCATGCTAAAATCTAGTACTGAACAGCATACTCAGCTATTCATTTTACTAAGTCTTACTCTCACCAATTCTGCTACAGGTACCTTGGTAATGAAATAGCATACAGCTATTTCACTAGAGTATACCTATGAACCCTGAACACCTGTTTCTTAAAACAGTGGGTAGAATTTACAGTTTATATGTTAGACACGACCATTAGTTATTCTTCAGGTGAAAAAACGATACACAAAACCACAATTAAAACCTTTGAAAAAGACATCTATATTATAAAAAAAAAATAACATTTTCAGGATTGAAGGATCTATCTTTCCAAACAAATCAGAACTGGCATAATCCCAATGAGTCCTGGAGGCAGAACTGTGACAAATATTTAAGCAGATCTTCCATTATAAGAAACGTATAGCCACTATAAATCTTAACCTTGATGACTCAACACGGCAAGATTAAAGAAGCAGCAGCTTCAACTACATGTAAAAAAAAGAAATCAGTATCCTCATCGCTCCTCTTCTTTCCATTCATTTAAGTGTTGAACAAACCAAACTTACAACATAACCTCATACTAGGGCAAGTGTCTTCATGTATAATTTTCATTTCCTGGCTGTATTTCACAATAACTTTTAAAGAATTTTGGTAAAGAGTTTTTTTAATACTACAACAGAACAAAACCAGAGCTGCAATTCTACATTCACTTCTGCATAATGTTAGACAAATGCACTAATCTGTAATTTACAGTGATAGCCTACCATGTGGTAACCACCAACAATTTTGGGGTTTATTATCCAGATCACCAGATTCATATCTGACCTAGATCACAAGCAACTAAGATGATGTTTAATCCTCCAGCTGCCAAATTCTTCATCATGCTATGAAGGCATGCCCATTAACTCACACATGAGTTAACACTGAGTACATATGTGAGATTAGTAAGCCAGTATTTATTAAAAACTTTAAAAATATGGCAATTAAGGCACTTATGTTAGTAACTCAGGACTCCTGAAAGCTGGAAACAGTTTAATTTGCTCATAGCTGCACCTGAAGTTTCTCCAGCATTTTCTGAGTATTAGCCTTTAATTAAAGAAAGAAGTCGGTTTCCACTGCTGCATACCATGCTGTGGCACAAGTTCACTACATCCTCTTTGACAGTTAAATTACATATGGAACTTCTACAGATATTGATATCCTCTTCTGCAATACTGATATGATTCAACTAGTTGAGGGGAGGGAAATTTCACTAGGCACCAGACAATACGCTTGCCTGTCCATCCTGCTTGCCCTCTTAATGGTACACAGATTAGCTAGATATGAACTGGCAAACCAGAAGGCTTTACAGCACTTTCCAGGATATCCAACCATCGGGGAGGGGGGAGGTAAGGAGGTGGGGAGGAGGAGGGAAGTGTTGATGCCTATATAAATAATATTCTAACATTTTTATAGCACTAATTCTCTCATGGATCGTTTCTTCATTTCTGCACCTAGTATTCACATGCTAGCAAGAAACTCCCTTTCCCTGACAAGTTTGATTTATACTTGGGTTTGGTTGGTTTTAAAAAAAGTCTAACATCACCACAGAAATCAGAGGGAAACAAAAAGACAGCAAAAGGAAGAAGCAGAAGAGTTAGCAATTCACTAGGGGGGGAAAAAAATAAGTCGCAGTACCAATTCCTATGATGCAACTTAAGTAATATGCTGTGTTACAGCCAAACAGACCAAATATGAATAAGATGCAAACATTTTTCCAGTTTATCATCTATTCATTTGAAACAGCAATGGGGTTGATGACTCAATAAACCAGAATTAACACTTCTTCAGTGAAGCTTGACTAACCTCCTGTCGGCTGGACCAAAGGAACCTCTGGCTGCTCATAGCACAGCACTGCCCCAAAGCCACCTAGCAGCCAGGTTTGGATAATAAAGAATAGGGTGTGAGAGAGCCAGGTTATCAGCTGGAAGTTGCTTTAGACAGCTGCAAACCTAGCTTTTCTTTGGCATTCTTTGTGCTTTCAAAAGGATTTCAGTCCCAGACATTCAAATTCTCTTTGTGTCCAAGGCTTGAAAGAGGGGGAAAACTGGAAATACCAAACGGAAAAAAGGAAACTACATATAACTCAAGTCACAAGCTCACCACTTTTGTGTGTGTTTTCTGTATTTAAAGTTACTGCAGGAATTTTAAATTCGACTGCAGGAATTTCATAACCCATTCTGCGGCTCCAAGTAAAACATTAATAGGCAAAGTGGTTTTGCTCAACTTGTGCGACTCCTGCTACCTGCAGGAATGGGTAATTCAGAAAAATGCCACAGACTGTTCCAATCCCTTCTCTCCTTGAATTTTAAACTTTTTGGCCTAGAAAAGATGACAAGACAGAGCCAACCAAACTGAAAAGCGGAGAAAGGACTCACAAAGACAATTAAGCAAATGGCCACATTTGGTTGAAAGCAACCACAACTGTTTGTGACTATATCCATTTAGCCTTTTTGCCACAGGAACGCACAAAGGCTTCTCCTCCGACAGTGGGAAATTAAAATTAACAAAGTCTGAAAACTAGCAAGCAAAAAAACACATGCATGCAATGCTCTTCTAAAGTAAAGGAGAAAAGACTCTTAACTCCAGACTGCACCGAGTACTTACCTTCCCAGCATCTCTTAGGGATTTGCTTACAATATGAATAATTTCCGTCTGAATTGCTTTAAAGCAGTTCTCTTTCATTTATTAGCAAGCTAAATAGCTTTTCATTTCTTAATATGAGAAAATTTTGAGGTACAGAACACAGGAAGGCAGTAAGGAACAGAAAATTATTCTTTCTGCTTTTTCTGAAACTTCAAAGCCAGCATTTGCACATTGTATAGTTCTGTAGAAACGATGCCAGTAGAAGTCTCAGGTTGCTAAAGAATCCTTTTATCTAATGCAACAGTTAAGTGATCCTGGCCATGTTCTTTGCAGTTTCAGCAGGGACATTTCTGCACACTTATGCTTTAGCTGCTTTCTTTTTCTAAATTGCTTCCCTTGCCATTAAAGAAAGCAGCAGCAGGACCTAATATGCTTAGTCTTGTGACTCTCAGATACGCAAAAATCAACCTTTTAGCAGTATTTGACAATGTCTGTACACCTACCAATCTGTTATTGGAACAGTCTTGCAGTCTAATAAATACATATAAATAACCATTTAGCACAGAAGAACTATAATCTTTCATTTCAGCACAAAACTTTTCTAGATGTTCCTTATGTAAGGCTCCCTTCCGAAAAACAACACAGGCAACTCAACACAAACAAATTCTCTGCTGATTTGGCCACATGACTGTCCTGCCTATATTTCAGGTATTAGCTATGTCAGACCTAATTATCAGGGACAGCTTGACAAGGTCTTTCATATTAGTCAAAAAAGGTGCACTTGCCAAAGCCCTGGTGGAGGCCACAGTTGGTAACAAATCTCACCCAGCTCAAATGAGGCTTGCAGTTTTGCTGACAGTTTTTCTCCATCAATTACTCTACATAAATAATTGCTGGCTAGCAAGCATCTAACAGCACCATCAGGAGCTCAGTGACCCACGATGTCTAAAAAATACTGCCCATCATGTTTATAATCAAATGTATGAGGTTTTCTTTCTACATGATGACTGTACCAATTGTGAAGGTTTCAGTCTGATAGAGTGCTTCAGTATCCTGTCCCCAACTTTAAATCCTGAAAATAATAACCCTGTCTAGGAAAGGACAGTGTATCAAAGGTGGTATATGGACTGAATTACAAGTTTCTCTCGTTAGTATGTTTTCCTTCCCTTTGTTTCCTGTTAGCAATAAGGGATGCACAGATATCAGGATGAAAAACAAACACATATAAAAATACCATGAGCGGGAGCTCATAGAATCACTACATGAACATCAGTCATATTACCATGGCTTTCAGGCAGAAACACCCACCCAAAGTGATTAAAAGTTCAGGCAATATTTCAAGCGTAAGTGTCTAACTTAAGAGCACAAGGAAAATCATCCAAGGGGAAGCATATTGGCACATTTGATTAAGCAAGAGTCCAGTATAGTGGATGCATGCTGCAGCCTCATACGTGCAAGACAGGGAAGCACGATACCCACTATCTCCAGAGACCTTACAATAAAAGTTCTGCTCCAATTTGTGCTTCAACTCCTTTGTTTCACTGCAGAGAAAGGAGAGATTATACAAATAATTGTTTAAATAGAAACAACAGCTACATCTTCCAGAAGAGGAAGACCAGGCAGGGAAAGCAAACATTCTTCAAGGACACACGAGATCAAACTCTAGGAAGCACGGCTCTGCAGTCGTTAGTCAAGTACAGGTTGTGAGACACCCCCACACCCAGGGTCTAACAGCAAACCAATTTGTGCTAATGACAGGTGACATACAGCATGGTAACACTAGAATTCAAATGTATACAGCGTGAAAGCATTTAAACACACATTTAAGCATTATACACCCAAGATACTATGTCACTAAACCACTGACAGAAGTCCTGAAAGCCAAGGGGAGGATGGGGGTGGAAAAAAGGATGAGGAGGAGGGAGTTCCAGTGCCTGCCACTTTGAACCAAAACCTTCAGCGCAGGACAAAGTCTCTCATGGACAGGCTCTGGCCCTTAAAGAAGTTGTATTAATCAAGGACTAGGGAGTTTACACTGACAGCAAGAGGTAACATCTAATCCCAAGCACAGCGCTGCAAAACATCATTAGCTCTTCCTCTAGACACTCCAGCAGAATTTTTCTACCTTCAACTATCACAGTTTTGCAGATGGCATGTGCAAGGCTCAGAATATAAATGCACATCTAGATGAACACAGGCCCTCAGTACATCTCAAGTATTTCTTTTTTCACAGATGGAAGCGCAACTTGTATTAATATATGTTACTGACCACAAGAATGCTCAGAACAGTGCTGTATACCTGCAGGGTGATGCAAAAGAAGACACGCACTGGGATGTCAAAAAGAGACAGAAGTTTGAAGGGAAAGAAACCTCTGAAGAAAAATAGAAAGAAGGTCAGACTCACTCCTTTGCAAAGACCAATCTGTTCCTGTGGCCAAAACCCACAATACAACATTATAGCTTTTCTCCAGCATAGCCCACTATTTCAAAACAAGTGATTTGATCTCATATTTACTTAAAGTATAGAGTTAGTATCACAAGCTGATCTCTCCTATTTCTGTATCACAACCTATACCAAAAGTAGGAAAAACATATTAAAGACCAGCCTGGGAACCTTGGACAAAGGTAGTAAGGTAAGTGTTGAACAATGTTCACAGTTGTGTAGTTTATATAGAACCGAAGGCAGAAAATTAGAGTCTAATTACAGTCTGGTAAATTAACAGAGTTTTCACCACAGAAATTAAGTTCTCTCAGTAAAAGCCACATAAAACCATTATCTACTGCCGTATTTAAAACTTTAAACAAAGTGTCATCAAGACAGATGAGACAATCGTTCACATACGATTAGGAATATAGATACGAAAAGAAAGGAAAAGCACTCATGTTTTCTTTCTCATATAAGGTTAGCAAGAGCGGGTGGAATCTTCCCCAGCTATCTGTCTCAATTCAGAGACCAAATCCCAAAGTGGTATCTGCAAACAGGAACCTCTGCATAAACAGTCCTCTTGCATTCTTTGTCTGATGCCAACTCACAGCACAACCATCCTCTTCTCCTTATTAGTAATAGAGATTAAAAAAGTGCTTTATAAGGCAAGTGAGCCTACTAATACCAAATCACCTCAAAAATTACAAACTTTGTGAGCATTGGCAGCTTACAATTAAGCACCAGTCAGCAAGGCCATGAAAAGAATCTTATTTTTTATCAGAATCACTTGTGATTCTCATTTTGTCATTTCTTTCCCATTGCTATAAACAAAAGCCACACTGGTTTTACATACAATTTATAATCTTCACTCCTGGTTTCCAAAGATCCATGCTACTCTAATTTAAGATGTTTTTCCATAATTAATCAATGTACTAAGCCAGTAAGATTTAAATTTCAGTTCAGTGGGAGCCACCTGCTTTGTGTTAGGGCAAGACTTGAGTTAGGATTCACTTGCAGGTTTTTCAGATAATTTTTGTTTGTTATTAGTTACCATTGTCAAGACACAGAAAGAGAAGGATCCAAAATTCAGTCAATTACTTTTAGGCCTGGGTAGCAGCCAACAAGAATATGCATGGCTTGGTTCAGCGAGGGTTTGCCAAATGATGAGAGATGTTAGCATCGGCAGGGAAAATTTCCTTTCTTGGCTTGTAACTGCTAAAGCCTGCAGTCACCAAATTAGGTCTAAGGATGGATCCAGAAGAAGCGATTTAGGGCTAAATTTAGGACTGGTGTCAGTAGTAACCATCTGCTAGGACAGAGACTAAGTCGATAGGATCACTGAGATCGGAAAAAGGAGAAAATTTAGCCAAAACTCAGTAAGCTGGAAAGGGTGCAGCTGGCTACACCTGCACCCGAGGCATACTGAACAAAGTAGGAGCAGGGAGACAGGACTAAGCTGAAGACCACCATCAGCACCAGCAACAGGACTGGCATGTGCACAGGGTGGGACAGCCACCTGCACCTTTGGCCAGAAAGGACTGCAAGGCATAAGGCCAGGTTTGCATAAGCCAAAAGCACTGTACTACAACTAGTACAGCATCTGTAGATTACTGCCTGACTAGATGTAGTTCTGGAATTGAGTGCTGGATTTGGGGTACATTTCCAGCCAGCAGAAGTCCTTGTGCACCAAGGTAAGCACAGCCCCAGGTCCTTCATATTTCAGACAGTACAAAGAATCAAACAGATTCAGTCGCTGCCTTGCTGGAATATTTAACATGACTTGATGCTAAAACGAGCATTTAAAATCCAACATAGTATCTTCAAATCTGCAAGCACCTACACCAAAACAGTTCTGATCACTGCTTAAGGAATAGAACAGTAGTCTGAAACTGCCATCAATTCACAATACAATCCCAACTTCTGCAAGCTGTCTTACCAAACAGGCTATTCTAACGCATGGGTAATAAGGTTAAACGTCAGGGCCTCCTAATAACTAACTCTGTCTCCAATAAAGACTTGATGTGCAATCTTATCTAATCACCTGGTCTTCCACTTCACCCACCTGTAAACAGAACTAGCAGCCCAACCTACTTTGCAGCAGGATGTTGAAAGGCTGGCATCTAAAAGGCTTTAAGCACTTTGGATCTTTTTTTCCCCTCCCAAGTGCTATATAGGTTGAGAGGTTTGTTTCTTTATTTAAGACTAATCTTGTATTTATGCATTTTAAAGTATACATACTTTACATAAAAACAAAGCTACAAATAGAACACCGGAAAACATTACCAAGAATTTACAATGGGTTATGACTTGGCTGATAATAAGTAAACCTCACCTTTAATTTTCCTGTTGACATTTCCTGCACATAGCTCCTTAATAAATTCATATCACTAATAGCATGCAGAAAGATAAGTCATTGCCAGACAGACATGCTTCATTTTATTTAGAGCAACAGCTCTCAATTCTCCCCATCACATTCATTACCCACTTAAAACAGTATGGATCTTAACAGAATCAGAACCATTCCAAAAAACATTAACCATCTCATAGACAAGCATTATCACAACTTAAGAAAACAAACCAAAATTAAACTGTTTACTGATACCAAGGCATTCGCAGCTCCCTTTACTGAACATACAACTAAAATGTTCCCATGAGCTTTGATCCAGAAAGCATCAAAAGACAATTTGTGAAGTGACTGCCAGAAAGCAAACCCAACAACAGGTTTAAGCAAGCAAAAAACAGAGGGGAAAAGGAAAACAAATGCTCAAATTCACTCAATAATGCTCAACAAATGAAAGCTATCACAGCAATATTGCTGTTTTACAAAATAGTAGGGGTTTGGTTTTTTTTTTTTTCCTGGAAAAGACTAGAGAATTCTTCACCTGAAAAGGCTTAAGAAAACTGCACTAAAGAGTATTATAATGGGTCCTTCTCTGGAAGCAAAGCAACTGCAAATAAGCAATTAACTTTAAAAAAGGAAAAACTGAACTGCAAAAAAAACGCAGCCCTCCTCAGAAAAGAGCTGACATGCTGGCTTTTGCTGACATTACTAATTATTGACATCTGCTACTTAAGTGAGCTATGAAAGCCCTGTTTTCCCCTCCAATTGTTCTCCTGTGAGTAAAAATTCAACTGACATTGGCAGCACTGGAGATTTCATAAGGGAGGGATGCAACTAGGAAACACAGCAGTTCACTCTGGGGAAAGAAAAAGAAGGAAAAAAAAGCCTAGGAATAACATTCTTCTTGGTTTTGTCATTAACTTGCCAGCAGAGAACCCTCTCCTCTGTAATACCAGCAGCCTGTAGCAATGCCACCACTAGACAGCATTCGTTCTGTTCTTACTCTTTGGGTAAATCACTCCTACTCAATAAATTACTACTTAGTAGGAAGAGCAACTGCAGATGCATGAAAGCAAAGGAAAAAATATTTTAAAAAAACCTAAGCCATATCTTTTTCTAAAGCCTAGCAAGGGATTAGAGGTACATACTTCAAAGAGGGCTTGATTCGGCCTTTATTCTAGTAGCCTTATCCCAGGCATTCTTAGGTGCCCTGAGCATGTCCCCATGCTAGCATGTACTAAAGCCCATGCTAGCATGTACTAAAGCCCATGCTATTGGGCCTTTCCTGCTCTTCCTTAATATTCAAACTAAAATGTTCACATAAGCTTGCTCTATAAATTTTCACCAGAACAGGCAGCTAAAGACACCACTTGGGGTGAAGGAGGCAGCAATCTCTGGCAGGCTAGGCAAGAACCATCTAAAATGTCACAGTACTAGGGCCTTTCAGAAGGGAGACAGAGAGAAAAGAGACAGAAGCACAAACCACTGAGCTAATGTCAACTATTCTCCAAGCAAAATTCCTTCCTAGCATCCCTCAGTGCCTCTGCTTGTCACTCCGGGAATACCACTCCAACCCACCCACCCAGGCACCCAGAACGAAACTCGGCAGCTGCTCCTATCTCTCTCGGCTACTACACTAATAATAGTGCCCAGGAAGCAATGTTTCAATAAGGCCGTTCAATAATGTCCTCATGAAATGTGAGATAACCTCCTGAGCACTATTAAAATCTAGGAGTTTTCCATATTTAGATGATAAACCGAAGGAGAGGGCGTCGGGGGGGGGGGGGGGGAGTGTGTGGAATCTATGAAGAATAGCATCCTTATCTAAAAGATAACTCTCTTTACTTAAAGACAAATGCTTTTTACAGGATTTACTTTCAAATCTGAGACATCAAAAGCATACAACCCCTTCTGTCTGCTCACAAGCCTTGAAAATCCTAAGCACAAGCAAATCATAGCTATTACAACAGGAATAGAATAAACATATATAGAAAGCTTTGTTTAGAAAATGATTGAAATTGAAACAAATGCCGACAGAATTGTTTGAATTTTGTTTGACATTTTCAGGGTATCAGAGGTTTGAGCTTCAGAAGAAGCTTTGCTTGTTTGTTTTTATTACATGTTACTTGCAAACTCTGTCAAGTTCCATTTAAAGAAATTTTTCTCTGTACCAGAGAGAAAGGGGAAGGGAGGAGCTATCAGATTAATTGCTAATGTGGTCCAGCTGCTTGCTCCATCCAAAACAAGACTGCTACTTTTCTTGACTGACATTTTAATTCCTGATTTTAATTTAAAATGCATTCATAGCAATAATGCCAAATTAATTCTCAAGAAGGTATCAAAGCCATCTTCCTTGTAAACAGTTGAAAGAATTACAAACAAAAGGTACAATGAGGAGAGAAGAAAAACCTTCTCAATGAAGCAAGCTTTGCAATAACTTTCAAAACCTGAAGTGGATTTCAGTATGTCCCAGAGCATAACAACAAGGCTGACATATTTAAGTTTTTCTTCACATATGGATACTTTCTAAAAAAAAGTGAGTGACAATATGCTCTAAAACCTTAGAAAAGCCAAACTGCTGACTTAAATTTCCACTTGAATAATCTGCATGGCAAAGGCAGAACAGCTGCTTTCTGAGATCATAGTGCCATGCCCGCCATACACCGAGATGTCTAAAACACGACTGCAAGAAAATATGGCACATTCTCCTATCAGATTCTATACTAAGCTAATTTACTGGAAGAGGATTAAGGTAAAGTTTGTAACTACTGCTCAACTCAAGTAATGACTACAGAAAAAGAGCAATGAGTGCAGTCTTGCTTAATGCAGAAGGGACCAATACACAACCCTTCTCTGTAACATTTCAGTACTTGTGAAACGCTTTATAGATAAATGTCCCAAGTTTGATGCAATAGCTTGAATAATGACAGAAAGAAAGATGCAAAAAGGTGAAGGGCTTGCCTAAAGCTGCTCCCAAAGTCACTTCTCTAGACGCAGCTTTCTATTGTTCATACCATAAAATTATCCGTTTATATGAAAAGCTAAAACATTTCTTGGCTTCAGATGAAGGGATGAAGAGATGTCAACATTCCATTAATTTAATTCACTTGTTTGCTGCTTAGTGTCTGGTCAGAACCATGCAAATAAAAAGCTCCATCACTACATGTTGGTTTTTTGGAGGTTTTTTTCCCCATGTTCTACTAAGAAAGACTCAAATGAGTTACAAGAGGAGTAAGCAGTGATCTATACAAGCAAGACATGGAGGGGAAATGTAAACTGTACTGTGCTTGCCTTCAGATAAATCTTTAGTTGCATAAAAGATGAAATTTCACCCCTCTAGTTTCACCAACCTTGCAGACATGAGAACCACGTCCACCACAAAAAGATGCTCAGGACTGATAACAACGCGTAGCAGCAATTAAAAAAAATTGCCTTATATAAAATACAAATTAGGTTGCACCAAAATACAAGGTATTTTTGTAACTAAACTAGAGGAATTCATACCTAAGACATATTTACAGACACAAAAGTAGTTCATGAAGGCAGGAAGGGAAAAATGGAAGTAAAATTTCCAGGTAAGCAAACACAAAGAATTATTTCTGTTGAGTTTCAAAGCTTTTCAAAATCATATTTGCATCTCAGACAGTAGCTTGAAGGACCTCTGTTTCTTAAACTTACTTTATGCATCACGATTACTAGGCCAGGAGGGCATTTCCAGTGTTCAATTCCCTCAGAGGAGGTTATGCTACTTGAGCCCTACCTAAACATAATGGCCACCAGTCCTCAGGTGCTTAGGCTCTGCAAGAGATGGATGAGCCTTTCCAAGACAGAGAACACACTTCAGCTGTTCTGAAAACATAGGATCTTGTCTTACCTAGGTTCAAATCTCCTTTGGTTTTGCTCAAGGCCCTCATCAAAGTTCATCTGAACAAAGGACCAAGTTCCTACACATGAGATTCAAGGCTGTAACACAGAAATTTCCTTAGCTCATTATGTTAACTACACAAAAACTTGAGCTGAATATCTGGAGCTCAGCCCCATCCCTCCACAAAACATAGCAAAAGAGTGCAGTAAGGAGAGAAACAGGTGCCAACAATAAACTCTCATACTTTACTAGTTAGTTTCCCACCCCTCAAAGAGGGCAGCCTTTCCCCTCAGGTGCAACCTACAGACCCCCACGGGAAGAACAATAATGGTTTTGGTAGACACAGATGTGTTTTGTTAAAAGAAAAACAACAAACTGGCCATTGGCGAGATAAGTGTTTGCAGACTGCTTTTAGCATTAGATCCAGGTAGGTTTATTTCTTTCAGAAAAGGTGCTGAATCTGCTGGGACAGAAGAACAGTTAGGCAAAAGGCACAAAAGAAATGTTAAACTGTGTGTTTTGAAATGACTGAAATCATAAAGGAAAATGAGTCACAACAGAAGTACAGTAATATTGCCACCAAGCAAGTGTTTTAGAGCAGACTGGAAGAAAGTCAGCTTTGTTCCAGAAAAGCTTGCAGGCTGCAAAGTTGAACAGACAGAAGCTTTGGAGAAACAGTTATTTGGCTTGTAACTGAGCTTGTCCATTGGACCAGGCCTTTTCCACAGAGAGAGCATACAACCTGATCTTTTAATAGGAAAAAAATTATTGACAATGTAAACTACACTGTTTTGTTCTCAGAGTACTGATGTATTTCAAAGGCTAAAACACAGTGTTCACAGTCTACTAATCCACATAAACTACAAAATCAGCCCCGTGACGGATTTCTAAGAACAGTGACCTGCTGCCAAAATGAGATTTGGAAAGGTTTTTCTTGTGTCCTCAGTGACTTGGCAGCATGTTCCCTACACCTGTGTGCAAGACCGTGAGCTTTTTTTTTGAAGATGCATTTTCTAAGCAATCATATTTGCATTTAAATCAGCTACAATTTTTTTGTTCCATCATAAGTACATTCAAATGTTTATATTTTTCAAAGCATGCAACTCTAATGACTGGGAAAATCACAGATTAAGACAAACAAGCAAAACCAAGGTGTTCTCCTTCTGCTTGGGAAGAAACACCAAATTTTGAGATTTGATACTTTACAGCCTCCTTCTTCTTAAGGCTGAAACACTGCAAGGGCAACACAAACTTCAGACTCTTCACTATTAATTCATTCATCACTTCTAAGCCTGCACGCATCAGCCTAATGGAGGAAACGGACAAATTTCAAAGCTTAAAAAAACACTCACCAGCAACAAAGTGGCTGAGAACCTACCGGACACCACACAAGCTACAAAGTCCTCCAAGGCCCAGGTATGACACACGCAGTCCAGCTCAGTTTCTACCCTGGATACTCGATTTTCCTTGCCAAATTAAACAAAGCATTTTTATATTCCTCTTCAAGGACGAGCAGTCCCAACCAGCCAGGCGTACACACAAAAGCTGGAGAGAACCAAGGGAATCTGTAACAACCAGACCTATTAAGAGGCAAAGCCTTCTCTGTGACCTAATGAGCTGATAACCCCCACCTGCCCAGTCCTCCCACCTAAAGAGGCAACAAGAGGACATTATTCGAAGGGCAGTAGTGAAACCACAGTCTGTTTAATAATCCTGTGACTTTCCATCTCTTTTTTTCCTCTCCCACTGCTCCTTTCCCACAGAGGACAACCCTAGCATGAATGATTTACAGAAACTTCTGATTTGGCCTTGGACTGTGATGGCCACATTGCTTGTGAGGGCCTGGATGTTTTCTCTCTATTTTTATCCTGAAAGATGAACGAACACATAGGATGGGAAAAAACAACAAGGGGGGGAAACAAAACCAGAACAGGAGTAAAAGGCATTCACGAACAACAGGGTGGCTGTGAGAAGCTCCATCCCTAGGTGCAGGTAGGTATGGAAAAGTGGCACCCTGACATTGAGGCTGTCTGCCAAAAACTGCCAAAAATGTCTGTTTAGAAAAAGAATTTGAGGTTAGCATAAACCCAGTCACAGACTTCCCTTTCCAGTATCTTCTCTCCCAGTGAGATACCTAAGCACGCACGTTGGATATCAGGCATACACCTATCACAGATTAACAACATGGGGCATTTTAAATTGCAGCCACTGCAACTGTCCTCTCTTCTATCAGTGTTATACCCAGAAGGCACAAGCTCCACAGGAGCTGCTGGGATGGAGCTCATGTGCCTACCTCAACTCATTGCAAAATGTGATGGCTTAGTTTAAACTTGGCAAAGAAAATTGGTTTGACTTAGCAACAAGACAGATTTTGGGTGCTGATTAAAGCAGACAACTACAGTGGGTGGCAGCAACCGCCACCAGAGATGTTAAATTCCCTGAACAGCAGCTTCTTAAACTATTCTGCTAATATGCGCCCAAGCTCTTTTGATCATATATTATATACTCACTAGATATTCCGAGAAGGCATTCAACTGCTCAAAATATCTTAATCTGCCAATTCAATAACATGAAGACTTTTAAAAGATAATCCAAACACTGAGCATGTTGTAACATCTCAAGAACAACAGCAAATATGGTCTGGAAACTCAGAAAAGTGGCATTTGACACAAAATAAAATCCCATCAGATATAAGCCAGTCATAAAAATTATCTCAAAAAGCCACAACCCACACTTTCAAAACATGAAGTATACTGCCGAGATTCACATGTTGTGGACTATCTCCCTCAAACAGCCAAGCCTCTGGTTTTTAAGTTAATGTGTGAAGAGCTGCAGTAGTAACTGAAGTTGGTATTATAAAATAAAAACATTGAAGTCAATGTAAACTATATACACTAATTATGTAATGTTCAAATATAGCCAGGGAGGAGAAGTACTGGGATGCAGCTCCTCTGTTCAAAAACATGTTTCCAAGTGCTCCCTGTCCAAAGGGAGGGCAGAGCACCCGGCCTGTATGCTACTCCCCTTGCTGCACATCCGGAAAAAATAACCCCATAGCACCCACAGCATTCCAGAGTAGGTGGTCTCCCCCCCCCGCCCCTGTAGAAAAAACTCTGTACAGATCAGAAAAAGATGTTCTGTCTCACTAAAGGCTATGAAGCCGATTTTAGAATTGAGAACTGGTATCCATGTTATAAACTCTGCTTGTTAAAATGTGCAGTATTTTTGCAATACAGAGCTGCCAAGCACAGGCAGGGTTAGGAACAGTGCACACCTGCAGTCTTAGCAGTAGACCTATTTTTCTTTATTCAAGCAGCTGTTTGCATTTCACAGACTGTAGGGCAAATCCATTCTTTTTCCCAGCTCCTTAAGATGGATTCAGACTCCATAAAATACAGATTCATAAAATTCTAAAAGGGTTGTCATTAAAAAAAGAAAAATATCAGGAAAAAACCTTCCCCACCTGTTTTACCAGACAACTTCTCTAAAAATTAGAAACCACTCCACTTATTTCTATTGGTTTTGTCCTGAAGACTGACAAGGACACTAATCACTGATGTCCTCTTTAATGACCGCTTACACCATTTATCTAAAACTGAAAAATGATGTATTCCCCCAAGTGATTAAAAGACAGAATCACTTCATTCAACAGCCTGTCACATCTCTTGGAACTGAGAAAATTCATATTAATTTAATGAAAATTCATATTTTCTGAAATCACACCTTTTAGTTCACTAGCACAATGTTCTACTTTCAATACAGAAAAAACAACAGTGGAACATCTACAGGACAAAGAAGGTAACGGAGCTAGTTAGTAATCCAAGCTGAAAAGACATGATTCAAGATGACAAACTGGCATCCTGCACAGAATGAGCTTGACACTTTTTATAGCTACTGACACAGTAACGAATGCTTTACTTCGGGTGGAGCCAAACACAATGTTCTGCCCAGTATTTCTTAAAAGAAAGCACTTTGCTGATCCTTATACAGAAGCAACTTTACCTACAAGCAGTAAGAAAAAAAAAGGTACTGTCTTAGTTAATTTCACTCCAGCTGTGGCAATTACCTTGAAGGGAAGGGAAAAGCAACATATTATATTCTTTCTTCAGTGAAAGCTGTACCAGATAGGCCCCAAAGTACCCATTTGCCTTAGTTTTCTAATGTTTCCATTTTGAGCTGAACTCCAACAGAAAGGGGCTTTTTTTAAAGGTATATACTGCTCAGTAGCCTCTGTGATACAGGATCTAGCACTGCCCTAGCAGTAATTTTTATCTAAGCAGAGTGTATTTCAAATTTCAATCTCAAGAGTGTTCGCTTAGAGCATCTTTTTGCTTACTGTTATCACACCGAAAGCATGCCTTATAACAGAAATAAAGCTCCTTTATGAGGTACTAACTGAAAGCTAAAACAGCTTTCTAAAACTCTACATGTGAAGATTTATTAATTTACAGCTCTCACTGAATTCAAGGGGAATTAATCAAAGATAGAGTCCTAACTATACACTGCTGATTTAGCAAACTTTGCACACAAGCTCAACTAAGGCACTCTCACAGTATTCCCTGCTCCTTCCCCCCCCTTGCCCCTTTCTTAAGTAAGAATGACATTAGGCTTTATTCAGCCTTCAGATTCTTTCTAAATCTTTAGTGAAAATCCATTTCTTTTATAGAAGTTATTAATGAGTCCTATATTAACTGTTTTACCCTGCTTCTCTGACATGTACTGGAGTGTCAGTAGAACATTTTTTTTGCAGCAAATTCCTAAGGCTTTAAGAGCTGGCACACGTTACACGTTCAGCTAAGTGGTTTCATAAGTGCAGATTATACTAAGGAAAGCTTTAAAAAAATGGACAATTAGTGTTTAATCAAAAAAAAAAGGCACTGCGGCTCAGGTGATTTGAGTGGGGTTTATGCTGTGTTATTATGTGGATTACAACAGCCTTTACATTTACATAATAACACCCACACCAGGTCAGGGCAAAAACCTATCTAAACCAGTGTCTGAGAGGTCAACCACCAATCACCACATGCTAAGAGAACTGGCCAAGAAAAAGAGTAGGGGTTTGGCCAACTCAGACATCTGACTGGGTCTTGTGTTTGGATTAGGTTCTTCAATCAGCTTCGTTAAAAGACTCAGCCTATTCTGCTAGGTCGGAGATGGGATTGGGAATGGCTTTATTCCTACTGCTGACAAGATTTCCTGTCTGCTTAACTTCTTGATGGCAAACTTGTAAATGACCAGTGACTAGTAAGCCCTCAGAGTAAAGAGTTCACTTTTCCCACCCCCCACAAATGCAGAAATACTCCCTGGAGTTAACTAGCACTCTTCATTAACAACTACCTGTAACTCTTTATATTCCAGCAAACTCTTTCTACAGATAAAAGAAATTTGGTTCTTGTTTTGCATTCTGTCTGCAAGAGTGCAAGGAATAACTCCTCTGTAAAAAAAAAAAAAACATAAAACAAAAATAGTGATTTTAAATAGTCACCAGAAGCCTGAGCACACTGTGCTGCCTTCAGAGACCAGCACTGGGTCTGTTTTCCTCCTCTGCTGAACCAATGCAATGGCCCAGACCTCACAGAACCAAGCTCACAACTCAAAACCTGGGGGCACAGGAGGTGTTATCCTGCTCTCAGCTGAAATAGACAGCAATGTAACAAGGGACAGGCCTTCCCCCACGAAAACTATGCAATGGGGCTGCTGGGTAGCAAGTTTCTCAGAGTGCAAGTGGAGGAAGGTGGCTGCTCTGCATTCTAGCACAAAAGGTAAGAGTATTTGAATACTGCCCACATGGCAGTAGATAGTCTTAATGAAAGGCTATATGATGCATTTTAGCCAAGAGGCCCATATGGAGCACCCTTTCCTATCAAACTTTGGCTAGGCTTTCCTTAGATGGACACTGCATACAGACCACCCCTTGAAAGCTTCATAAGGAACTCCATTCTGCTTTCACGGCTTCTCCATCTTCTATCCTCATCAGCCCATTACAAAGTCGCTGCAACTGACCCAAACATAATTCTGCTCTGATCTGAGCCTAAATCCAAGAATGGGGAGGGGGGCTCTGCTTTCAGGCATGTGGAATAGCTATGTGCATGCACTCCAGTATCCTTTGCAAACCCGCCATGTGATGCCCAGGATCAAAACCGACACTGACTCTTCCTACTCCACCCTGAAGTCTCATAGGAAGTGGCAGCTCCTGCTATACCTTTATACACAAGTCTCACCTCCAAAAAAACATCCCCAAAAGCCTCAAAAACAAATCTCACATTCATGTCAAGAGACCAAGAGTTGGTCCAACATAGGGAGAAGAATTTGAAAGCAAACAGGTAGTGTTTATCCACTGTATTCTTTAGCTTTCAACAATTTGCATCTCATAGATTTTTTTAAGAGCTCAGAACTAAATCCCTCAAGTTCCTTTCACGTTTCAGAATAAGGATTCTCCAACCAGGCACCTTTAAATCCAGTTTCTCTCAACAGAAGAACAACTAACTCCATTCAGAAGTTATTTTGATCCTCACTTGTTTAACTGAACTGGAATCCCCCGAGAAATATTGTATTTCTATTTTAAAAGGTGTATGTGTATCATGCTTGTATTTACTTGTCACTAACAGTGGAAAAAAAATGTCTTTCTGTACTCCTTTTAAACATATTTAACCATCATAAGAAAACAGATACTTATTGTTTATGCATTCTTCCAGTATTTAGCTTGAATTAGACAGCTCAGTGATTCAAACCCTTAAACAGGAAACAGCTCTGAGCCAGTCTTGTTTATCTTTCTATCAGATTCTTGAAACAACTGAAACTTAAAAGTGTAATAATAAAAGTACGCTTCATACTGGAAACTCAACAATTTAAAAATTAAGGTTTTTTTTCTTTTAAGGAAAAAAGTAGTGGGGGAAAAAAAAAAAGGCAGTATAAATTCTGTACTAACAAAAAAAAAAAAAAAAACCAAAACCCAAACCCAAAACATTTCTTCTGAGTTTCAGGTGGAAAACACGCTCCCATACAACTGAGGAGATAAATGGAAAGGAGCCAACAAGAGGATCCACATCATGTTACTAGTTTGTCCTGCAAGACTCTGACGACTCGCATGATTAGAGGGATTGGCAGCAGTGTCTGCTTCCCAGCTCTCAAGATGTAACCTAGTGCAGGCAGCAGCAAAGTCATTTACAAGGCTGTCTGTCAAGCTGGAAGTGGGATCTACTCAATCACATCAGTTATTCACACCTAAAGAATTCTCACAGCATTTGTTCCAAGCTGCTGCTTTACAAGTGAAATAAAGAAAGTGCTAAGGGAGGGAAACGCAGATATTCTCTACTGCAGTCACTCCATTTACCACGTATTTAAGAACAATAGGGCACCTACTACATTTTGTACTTTATAGGCTATTCAGAAAAGCTTATGATGCTCACAAATCAATTCAAACAGATGTAAATTTTGTAATTTTCCTGGTTCTAGTAACAGAGAAATATTTTAGTTATTAACATGACATTTTGTGTTCAAAAGACTAAAAACAATCTTCCAAAAAATGGTAATCAACTATTGCCTAAGAGGCAGTCACCTAAGCTCTCAAAATGCTGTTCTTTATTATCACATTCACTAGATTTTGGCAAGCCTGTCTTCATGCAGAAGACGCAGTTTTGACAGAGGTGAATAGCTAGCTCTGCATCTAGACCACTTCTTTAGCTTGGTTTTTGGAATAAATATGAATCTCATTTGTTTTCCTGACAGCAAATGAATCAGGTTCATCAAAGAATTTAGATGACTGTGTTTTCAGAAGAAAACACAAGGAGGACCAATACCCAAACCACTAGGGTTTTAACTTCTCCTTATGTTTCCTCTGGTTCAATTTGTCTTTTAATGTCTGTTGAACAGTGGCAGTGCTTCACAACTGGCACAGGAAGACCACTCAGCTTCAAACCTGTTATACAGGGCACTCTAAAGGTGAAAGACAACTGCAGAAGCCTGGAATGTGTAAGAAAGGATCTAACCTCTGTTTTCACTTCTCAAACGAGTATGCTGAAGCATAGATGTTTGTTACAATAAGGTACAGCACCTAAACTCAAGAAGAAAATTTCTGACTGTCCTCTCAGCAAGGAAGGAATTGGTTAGACCTGAACACCGGGCAGGATCTCAGATAGCTTCTCTAAATGTTTCTGATGGGCTAGCCCCAAGTATTTCATCAAGAACTCTTAGGCCAGGTGGCTGTGCTTGGCATGCTGACTCCCTTGGCTCCCACTGCACACCGAGCCAAAGTCATCAGCACACGATCACACTGTGGATAGGAGGATCATACGAGTGAGGGCTTCCCTCACTATCATCAGCTCCACACTTTCAAATTAAGTTCTATATATGTAACTGCACGTGAGAAACTGAGGGGTTTGGGCAGTGGCCAATATCGTGTCTAGATGCTTGTGGAATAGAAGTGAAGAAGCAGAATGATTTTCCTCTACCATTCTTATCCAAGTTTAGGGATGCTTTTTACTCTGCACTCCAAATTAACATGATTTATACCGACACTTCATGTCACAGATTTCAAATAATCCCAAGGAACACGATTTGCAGTAACTGAGTATTACTTGTCCAAAGAGTTACAAACAAGTCACATTTGACATGGCATCTTTTACCTTTTTTTACCCAGGCACATCGGAGACAATTAATTAATTAACAAACAATCCTGAAACTAAATCCAGGAAAGAATGCTTCTTTATCTGCACAAAATGAGTCATCTCAGATTTTAATACCCTCATCATATCCAGGCAGCTACACCACTCAAATCATTGGCCAAATCCCTCTGAGTTTACTTTCAGGGAAATATCTTGAAAGCATGGTTCCTTGCCTTGGGAAGTTTTCCACGATACCAAAGATGCAATACACTTTTGAGAACACAGTACCAGAGCACTGCAGTAGTGTTTTATTTGAATGACTGGTAGAGTTAATCATCCTACTCGTTATTTAGGGGACTACGCTACTATATCTTTAGTTAAATGGAAGAAATTATATTACCAAAGTACTACCTTAAGAACATGTGTTAACATGGTCATTCAAAGAAAATAACGATTCCCACATAAATCACAGTATATCTAACCATACATACACCACAGCATACACTCAACACAAAAATTAAAAAATACAATCACATTTTAAGAGGACAGAGACATACAACTGGTAAACAGTGCTGTCACCACAGAACTGCAAGTCTGGTAATTCCTGAACATACTTGAAATTTTGACAAAGGGGTATCTTCAGCAGCCTCTTCACAGACTACAAATGCCCCTACACGTACATCGCCATGTTCAGATATGCAATTCACAGAAGCTCGGATTGCAAAGCGCCAGTATAAGGTGAAACCGAGTCTGCTCAGCGGATTTAACACTGTAGCGTACTTGGGACTCGGCGCCGCCGAACACATAAGCCAGGCCCGCCCAAGAGACCGGGCAGATGCAACAGGCGCTACAAGGAGTTACCCGGGGTGCAGCCGGTACTATCGCCGCTATCCCTTGTCCCCTCTCCACGGCGAAGGGTTGGAGAGAACCACGTCCCCAGAGCGGCTGCTGGGGGACCCACGGGAAAGGCTGGAGAGACGCGGTGCAACACTCACCGCAACAAAAGCGAGCGCCGCCGGCTCCAAGCGAAGCCTCTCGGCGCCGGGCCCCGACCCGCCCCGCAGCACCCGGCGTATCCCCCCGCGCCCTCCACTCACTTTTAGTGGCGGCGATCAGGTTTTTCCCATCCTTTAGCAACTCCTTGATGAACTTATTGGTCTTCTCCAGCTCGGCCTCATGGGCTCTAACCCGCTCCCTGAACCAGGGGCTGTCCAGGTAGCAGTCACTGAACTCCAGCGGCTGCAGCCCCATGGCTGCACCGCGCTGGGGCTCGCCTCCCCACGAACCTCTCCCAGCAGCGACCTCCTCAGCAGCCGAGGCGCAGGGGGCGTCCCCGCGGCGGTGAAGCGGTAGCCGCGGCCACAAAGAGAGCAGCGGCGGCGGCGGCTCCCCCCGCGCAGGGCTGGTCACGGGCGAAGGCGAGGCGAGCTGAGCCGCCCTCCCGGCTGTAAGGGGCGGTGCAGCGCGGCAGAGGAACACCCCACTCCCGGTAGCTCCACCGCCTCCCGCCCGCCCCGCGGTGGCTGTACAAGGCTGTGCAGCAGGGGCCTGGTCCCTAGGAGGGCTGCCCGCTCAGCCGCTGCGGGCGTCCCCGTGTGGGAGACGCGGGCAGGTGGTTCCCTATCAGCCGGCGGGTCCCCCTTGGCGACGTTCCGCTGGTTCGGGGCTAAGGGGCCTGGCAGGGCCGGGGCGGTGCCATATGGTTGGGTGGGAAAGCCGCAGCGGCTTGTAGCAGCCGGCCGCGGGTTGCCTGTCCCTATCTGGCAGGGTGGGGAGCCCGGCGGGTGTGAGATGCCGCGGGTGGATGAGTCACCCCACGGAAACGGTGTAGGAAAGGGGCAGAGAGGGCCCGCAGCGGAGGGGAGTACTGGGCAGCTTCACCCAGAGTCAGTCGTGGCAGTCTGTCGGTAGGGAAGGTGGCATTGCTCACCTGTCCTGCTCTAGTGCCTGGCTGTGAAGTACTAAGTAGGTACATCCTTTCCTCTATGTCTTCGTTTAATAAGCTAACAAAAACGGTTCTCATGAACAAGTACTGCTGCAAGACCAAGACTTGAGAATCACAGAACACTTTGAGTTGGAAGGAACCTTCCAAGATCATCTAGTTCAACCCCCCTGCCATCGGCAGGGACACCTTCCACTAGACCAGGTTGCTCAAAGAGAAGACTCTTGCTGAATTGTTTTGGTTAAAAACAGTGGGAAACTCGGGGGTAGAGGGGGCAAGGCATACAATTATACTCGTATCTGTAATTTAGCTATAACTTTGTGGGTTTACTGGTTTAATAGTAGTGCAATTCTTAGTGGGTAGTGGGTAGTGATAGACTTTTGTAGATGATTTTGGCTATATATTTCAGTCATTAATATATGTCTACATGTTTCCTTTGGGATTAACTTCAATCTATTTCCTTTTCTGTATTTTTGGCAAATTTAATGTTAGTTCACGCTCCTTTTGCATCAATAAGCTTTGGTATTAATTTAAATGTATTATTGTTGTGCACATAGTTAAGCCTAGTATGCACTGGCCAGAGAAACAAAACAGAGCTGCCTTTTCAAAAGCTACTTTTATCTTTTAAAAAGCAGCACCTAAAATTTCTAGAAGTTACTTGACGAAGATAACTAGCAGTGTTACTATCAACTGCCCTCTGTCTGACCCCAGGTGCTGACCTGCAGAAGTCATGTTTGGAAATAAGTAGGCATTTCGGGAATCTCACTTAAAATTACTCCTGTTTGTAGAATCAGTGTATCAGGTAGGATTCAATTTTGCCAATATTTAGGGGTTTTTTAATAACTATCCACTTGAGAGTCTGCTTCAGAAACCAGAACAAGTGTTACCCACCTGACGGCGGTCACTGAACAGGATAACATGATCAAAGGCAAAGGCAGTGCTCTCATTGTTCATGTAGATGAGGAAAATAAGCACAATTGTGTAAAGAAAGGGGTGGGCAGAGTGGAGCTGACCTGACATGAGGCTCGTAAGTAATCACAGTTCCTGTGAGTGCGGCCTCTGAACCCGCTGCTGCTCACAGATGCAGATGGCTTGTCTGAAGTCATGGCAGGCCAGGAGGTCCTGTTGAGAGTATGCCCTGATCACGCAGCCTTCCAGCCAGGTGCCCCAACTGGCACATTACGTTATCTCCTGTGATACTTATATTCTGATATTACTTAACTGAGAAGTTACTATACTATTCAAAACTCCATTCTAATAGAATTTTTAAAGACCCACATTAAGTAACAATCAATCCTTGTCTCTGTTTGGATTACTGGAGCAGCATTGCAAGAGTAAGTACGCCTTTCATGAATAGTTTGTTTGCTTTGTCCTGTAGTTGTCTTCAGGATTCAACTTAGAATAATATTTTTCATGCTTGTTTATAGTTACTGTAATGTCCCTATTATAGTTACACTGGAGTATTGTTAAGTAATTGGGTTGCATGCATTGTGTGGAGTTGCTTAGATTCACATTTAAAAATAAATAAATAAAAAATTGAATGTTTAGCTTTGCCCTGAGTTTTTTAGCTGAGAAAAAAGACACCAGGTCTAAAATTTAGATTTGTCCCACCACGACAGGCCCATTAGGGAAATTGGTCCACCTACTTCAATCATGTGAAATAAAAAATGTATTCCATTCTAGCTGCAGCTAAAAGGAGCTGTGATAATCCAACAGAAGTACACATGTACATATAACACTTTTCCCAGAATAAAGAGAGTTAACTTGTATTTACATAATAAAGCAAGGAAGCAAATTACTATTATGTTGTTATTCTATACTGTTTATCCAGTACTGGTGTTCAGATAACATAGTGGCTTCCTACCACCAAAATTATTAAATATATATTTTCCTAAACCTGACCCACCAGACCCTGAAATGAATTGTGATTAAAAAAACCAAACAAACCAAACCAAACAAACAAAAAACAAAGATGAAAAACTGAAGAGAAATAACTACCCATTAATTTAAATGGACAAAAATTACCTATCTAATGAGCAATAAAAGGAGTTATACTTTCTTCACTAAGGCTAGAAGTGGTTTTTTGTGTCAGCAGTTCAGAAAATTCTCTTTTCTGCCATTCCTTGCTCAAGGTCATCAGATTGTACAGCCTCCTTGTAGCCTCTTTTGTAACCTATGACATAGATTGACTGTGTGAAGCTCTGGCAACATCCTGTGCATGTATTGTCTGTTTATCTTTGCTTTTCCCTCAACATTCATTGCAAGTATGGTTTCAGAAAATACCTTCATCAAGTCATTTCATACAACAGGCACACACCAGCATAGCATATGTTTTGCTCCATCTTACCTTCCTCATGTTCTTGTCTGGTCACCTCAACATCCTGATTTTCAGAAAATACGGTTCTGATCCATGGCTGATTGTGTCTCCAGTCTGTATGTTATGGAGAGATGGGTTAGAAATTAGTGAATTTAGTTTTATTGACATTTTATTACAGAGCATTGATACTGGCTCCCAGCATCCAATGGTAGCATGCAGCTGCATTCAGTTGCTGGCAACATCATTAGCAACAGCATCTATCCCAAGGTATTGTAGTTTCTTCTCTTGTCTAAGCACTTTTACCTCTGTTAGGAGAAAAGTCCTGTCATAGGTTTGTGGGAGGTTTATCGAGTTTTCTTCTAACTCTCGTCTCACTCATGACTGTGTCATCACTGTTGGCTTGCTTGATGTTAGGGACCTTATGCGTATGTGAGGTACTGCTAGGCTGCATGCTCTCTCTCCTCTCCTCCACCAAGGGTGCAAATAGAAACAGACTAATCTCTGACCACCCATGGTGCAGACCAACATTATTCATTTATTCTACTATCAATCAATTTGATGATTATTTTGGCAGTCATGTAGGTTATCAGTTAAGGTAGTCATTCCTTTCTGGTGCTCCTTTACAGCAGCAGCTTTACCCAACAAATTGTTTTAGTATGCAGCTGTATGCATTTTCGGTGTTGCAAACATTAGATTTTGTGGCTGGGTTTTGTTTGTTTGTTTGGGGTTTGTTTTGTTTTGGTGGGTTGGGTTTTTTTTTCCATCTGAAGCATTCCATTAAAAAGTTGTGTCAGATTAACAAATACTCTTGTAAATTCCAAGGATTTTAAACTGACACTGACTAGTAATCTTCTCCCCCAAATGGGTCAAATTAGCACACAGTACTACTTATGGTTAAAAATAGGCACTATAAAGCATTTATGTTATCCATCTGGCATTTGCTCTGACCCCAAAAAATTACAGTTGAACAAGTTTGCAGAATCATGGAGTTAAAGAGAGTGGTTCATTACAGTGTTTGCTACAGTCCAGCTCGCTGTCCACAGGTGATAACTGCTTATGTGTTTGGGTGTTTTATCCTCTCTCCATATACCACAAGCGCTAATATTTTCTTTCTCCCCGCACCACCACCGTCTAGCTGGGCAGCATAATTAGGCTAAACCCAGTGCACCCTGCTCCCTGTCCGTCCCCACACCGAGGGCCCCGGGGTGGCGGCCGGGCCTCGGGCCCTCCCGTCAGGGGTCGCCTGCCAATTGCGGCAGCGGCTCTGCGCAGGCGCCACGATCTCTGCCCGGCTCTAAGATGGCGGCGGCCTGCAGCGTGCTCCTTGACGGTCCGGGAGTGCCGTTCCGTGCCCAGGAGGTGATGGCCCCGGCGAGCCCGGCCTGGCCGCACGGGAAACCCCCCCCACCCCACCCCGCTGTTTTGCCGGGGCTCGCCCCGCGAGTGGGGCAGCGTCTGGAGATAGTGCGGCCTTGGCAGGCTTTCCCGCGGCCCCCTCGATCTCCCTGTCCCCAGGCCCCCAAATCCGTGGGGCAGGCGAGTTTGCACGGCGCTCCCTGGCTTTGCGTGCGCTTGAGTATGTTACTGGTGCTTGCCTGAGACGTGGCCGGTGTTTGTTTGTTTGTTTTAAGGAAAATAAAAAGCCTAGTTGTGATGGTGCTGTGTTTCTTACAGTCTTTCTGCATGTAACGCTCGCTGTTTCCAGCTTTGGGAGACATCTGAAAACCCTGAAGGCGGTATTAGGCACTCTTATGTAAGTAAGTTTAAAGTTGTAAGAATGTGCGTATTGATTCTGGTAACTTTTTCATGTTTTCTTAAGGGGAAAAATCGTCACGTTGCCTTGTGTGAAATAAACTGAGCTCGTTAGCTCTTTCTCTGGGCGTCTTTGTTTTATGAAGATGCTATTGAAGTGGAGTTTTAACCTGCAGATTTTGTGGTTGATCATAAAACTGATGAGTGCATGAGCTTCCCGTGTTTGTCAGGATTTGGTCAGAGACATGCTAAAATATGTATTACAAAAATTAAGAGGTGAAGAAGTGTAAGCTTGCCCAAATTACCCTGGTGTAACATAAACATGAGGCATGCTTGGCTTTTGAATGGTGGACATTCATTTTGAAGTTGATGGAATTATCAGTGGCATAAAGATGACCGTAGTTTTGAATGCTTAGTACCTGGGGGGGAGGGAAGATGTCTTTACTCATGTCAGTGAAAATTAAAATATGTGCAACCTTTTTTTCCTTCAGGAAGAGCGAGTATTTACAACTTTCATAATGCCCAACTCCAACTCCAAAATTCATAGAGGTGGTCAGGAAGCTGGCAGGCGGGAGTTGGTTTCCAGGTCTTTGCAGAGTGCTCAGCATTGCTTGGAGGACCAGGATTTTGGGACTGCATATGCTCACTATCTCCTGGTACTAAATCTAGCTCCCGAGTTAAAAACTAGTGTCAAAGTAAGTGCGCTTTGAATTGCTTGAAACGCTTTGATTTACTGTATTCCTCTTGAGGCTTTCTGGCACTTTTTGTGTTTGTGATTTATTGTATGTAACTGACTTTCCTGTTTAGTCTTCAAAATAGAAGCAGAAAGCATTAATACTGGAGTCAGTCAGTAACTTGTTTAATAAGCTTTGTATGAATGTGGGAAGAGAACTGCTACACTTTTAGTCTGTCTGTGTGTCAACTAAGTTTAATAAAAATAAGGCCTTGTTAGTAATTGGCTTGTAGTATAGTCTGCAGGCTCTTAGTATACATACACTGCTGGGTGGTGATACTCTGGTGGGTATTTGAGAGCTTATTTCTGCTTCTTCAAGTGAGCCAGCTAACTTCAGATGATAGCAAACAATTGTATGCTGCTGCTTAGGGAAATGAGAGTGTTCAGGTGCATGTCAGGATACCCCTAGATGTTTTTAGGGCTCGGTTCCGTATTTCTGGTAACTACTAGAAACTCATTGGTACATGGTTTATTTTCTAGGAAACGTTTCAGTTTACTCTCTTTAAATGGGCAGAAGAGCTAGATTCTCTGGCACGGATTCAAGATCTGTTTAACTGTTATGAGCAAGCGCTTGAACTGTACCCAGATGATGAAGTGATATGTAATAGTATGGGAGAACATCTTTTCAGGTTTGTAGTAATGTATATGCAGTTTCTGTAAGGTTCACACTTAATATTGCATGTTGACAAGGCCTGATTCAGCAAAGCATATAAAATGTGCTTAAAAGAAGTAAATGTAAACATATGCTTAATGCTGTGTAGTGTGTACTGTTGAACTTCAAAACTGTTTGCCAGCTTAAAATAGAATAGGCTGTTCTTAAATGTCTTGAGCTTATGCTTTTATTTATTAGTGTAAAACAGTCTTTTCCTGCTTTCTCTAAACAGTCCAAAACATGGTAATTTGCTGTTGCTCAGGGTTCTAAGATGATATGAGACTGGAATTGTAAGATTGAAATCATAGGTCATGGATCCAGATAGTTTTAATTAGATTTGCTTTTTGTGATTACTTTGTTTTAAGGAACAGCTCTCCCAGCATGTTGTTACAGAAACAGGTACATGTTTCTTGCATTTTACAGACTTTTGTTTTCCTGATTTGAGGATATCCTATACGTATTACAAAAACTTGCTTCGGGTTCACAATTTAGTTTTCAAAATTGCTACTTAATGCAAGCACTGGCAAGTCAAAATTTAGTTGCTTTGAAGTATGTCCAGTTAAATAGAGTAAAGAAGTTTCGGGGTTTGTAGCATTCTCTTGACTTGAAAATCTGTGAGGCTGGATTGCAACTTGCTGATGTCCTACTGGTGCAGTAAGTCCTTTTAAAACCTGTTCTAGTTTGTCGAAGGATGTAGATGAAGGCTGGTGTACATGGTGGTATTTTTGGACCATATTTTGCATTTTAAAGGGATTTGATGTAGAACAGTAAATGATTCTTTTCCAAAAAGTAATATCAGTGTTTCTAAAGATAATCTTTCTAACTAACGCAAAATGTTTCTGTTGTATTTTAGCCGATGTACAGACCCACAGATACTTGGCAGCTGAATGCATGCTTTCTATTTGTTTGTCATTTTGACTATTAGAATGGGCTTTCGAGATGAAGCAGCTGGATATTTTCATAAAGCAGTGAAGCTTAACCCAGGCTTTGCTGATGCAAAGGAGAATTTTTACCGCGTTGCAAACTGGCTTGTGGAACGCTGGCACTTCATCATGCTCAACGATACCAAGAGGAACCTTACTTACCTAAAAGCAATTGAGAATGCTGTCCGCTCAGGGTGCAAATCTGTCCTTGATATTGGAACAGGAACAGGTATTTTGAGGTGTGTCATAAGTGCATATTTAACATGGACTTCATAGAAGCATATTTGTCATCTCTCGAAATCTGGTTGCTAATGGGGGAAAAAAATTACTTTTATGCCTTGTATTGAGACAAAACTTAAAGGAAACAGAGCTTTCAGGTGTCAGTCTGGAGGTTAGTGTCTAGCAGTATTTTTTGAAACCTGTTTTTAAAATTGTTGCAGAAGCTTTTTTGCCAATAGCTGCTGTATAAATTTAATTATTAGTGTTGGTTTTGCAGTTGTAATGCCGTGTGTCCCGTCTTTAAATATTGAATCTAGTATAAAGAGTGAATTTAGCATAGCTGGGGGAGTATTGTTATGCTACCTGAGTTTGTTTATTTTTTTTTATGATAGCATATCAAGAGGATATCCATTTGTGCAGTATCAGTATTCACACAAGAGATGCTAGTTCATTTAATGGCAATTTTTAAACTTGAACTGTTTTCTTAGAATGTGAAGCAGATGCAGAAATAGAACTTAAGGCAATTGAAGATCTTGCTGTGCTTTTCCCTCCAGTTTAAATAGTTTTAAGTAAAAGCCTGGATTCTTGTTTTTTCAGTATGTTTGCAAAAAAGGCAGGAGCATCTTTTGTTTATGCCTGTGAATTATCAAAGACGATGTATGAACTTGCTCGTGATGTGGTGGCAGCAAATAACATGGAAAGAAAGATTAAACTTTTGCATTTGAAGTCACTTGATATAGAAATTCCAAAGCACATACCTGAAAGGTACGTTGTTAATCCCTGTTGTGATATTTTTGTTTGCTCTTAATTTGAAGAAAATAGAAAATACGCTGTGACCTAAACAGGAAATAACTTTGGCTATTATATTGCTCATAATGTGAGAAGCTTCTCTGTATGTTTTATGGTTTTTATAGGGCAGTACAGAAATGATAACATGTTCTTCAGATCGTACTAATTTCTGCGGTAGATCAACAGTGTCATAACTTAAGGAGTTTAATTCCTTGGTGGTAGGAGCTTTGGGGCATATGCAATTATATTGCAGCAATAGGAAGAGAAAAATTGGATTAATACATCACAAAAATAATTTTAACATGCTTTTGTACTTAACAACTTTGGCTCACTTCTGCAGCCCATCAATAGGATGGAGGTATGTAACGGCTTGCAGAGGAAGACTATTTCTGGGGCATACCATGTCCTGCAACTCCATGTCAACTTCTGTATTTGTCAGAGAGAGATCAGAAGTTGCAGATTGTCTTGCCTCTTCTGATCAGGGAGTGAGGGAAAACTTCCCCTTTCCAGTATCCCCTGAGGAGCATTGCTGCTGTGTTTGGAGGCAAGGGGTGCAACATGATGTGTGTGGGTTCCTGGTTGCTTGCATTTGGAAGGTTGGTGGTGACGGGGCTGGCTTGAGCTGTGAATGTCAGCACCCTACCGTGTTGCAATTTGTCCTGTGAGAATATATTTGTATTTCTAGGTACACATCTGCCCACCTGTCTGCATAGCAGATATTTATGTGCTTTGGAAAACTAAGTAGCTTATTTTCCAATGTTAAGTAATGTCTTCTAAAGCACAGTAAGACATACTGGGGCAAATCAGCAGCTTGGAATTGCTTTTGGCAAATTAGAATTTGATCAGTATAACAGCTCTCAATATACATGATCCAGGCTTTTTATGCTACCCTGCTCCTCCTTGCTCACTGTCCCATTCAGCAGGAGTTCTTAGGAGGATCTTAGGAGGATTTTTAGCAGATAGAAATCTGAGGGGTTTCTTGCTTGGTTTGGTACATGTGAAGACTGGTTTATCATTTCAGTTTACCACTACGAGATATGCAGATGAAATGTGGGAAAGAAACAATTTTACTTCTAATTACTAACAAAGTGTCTGGTGATGGTACAGGCTCATAACCTGAAATGAAGAAGCTCCATGGTTTAGCATGCTAGTCAAGCCTTGTCTTAATTACGTCAGCTGGGGTACGGTAACTGATCATATGTATCCTTTTAGTGCATATGATGAGTTACTGGCTGTCACCTGTCAGGAGTAAATTGTTCTGGAAATGTCTTACCATGCTACATGTGTTTTAGTTTAAATCCAAAGGATATAGGACATTAGGGTCTGGTAGTCTGTGTAATAATTGGTGATTTAATTACAGTTTTGTGCTTGGATTTATTTTTAATTCTTTTTTAACATGCATGCATGGATGTGTACTCTTGCACAAGGCGCAGACAAAATACATGTTCTGCAGTATCGCTGGCTGTGCGCCCAGGCTGAAACATCTTCCTGTTTTGGCTAGATTCTTCCCACGCAATTTATTTAGAAATGTTGAACAAGAAGCTTTATGGTAAACTCTTGTTCAGTATTTATTCTCTTTTATCTGCATCTTGAATAACTTCTCACAATTCAAAACATGTCATTTGTTGGAAGAATTAAGTTGCCCGTCTGTATTGAAACTTCAGAACACTGGTAGAAGTTTTGCTTGGAGCTCACGTTGGTATGGTGGGGTTTTTTTCTGTAAAGAATAATTGTTGACAGGAATGTGTGTTACACAGTGTATTTTATGGTGCTCTTTTTCTTATCTAGAGTTTCCTTGGTTGTCACAGAAACAGTTGATGCTGGTTTGTTTGGAGAAGGAATTGTGGAGAGCTTGATACATGCTTGGGAACATTTGCTTTTACAACCAAAGGTGGGTGATATGGGTACATACATATAAATGGGATTCCTGTTTTGTTTGATGGATATAAGTGTGTGTGTGTGCATGTGCATACATTCACAGAAATACGTGAATGAGGAAAAACTGTCTTGTAAGTATTTTATGCCTGTTGATGTTTAAAAAAATGAGTGATCTGGGTTTGTTCTGTGAATTTGATTTTGGTGAAACGCAGTGAGGCAACTGCATATGTTGTACTTCTGTGAGCTTGTGTTCTGGATGGGCAGGTACTTTCAGTGCATGTTTCCCTGGTGTGACTTTCTATCATACAGAGATGTGTCACTCTTGATCACTCCTTCCCCCCTGGCCCCCATCTTCCCCATCCTCCCATTAGTAAGTAACACCAAAGGGGTTTGTGTGTGTTTTAAAGGCACTGTTTTCCTGAAATTATGATTACAACCTGGTCATTTTGAGATATCAACTAGTAGCAGAAAGCTGTGTCAGTCTAAGCAGAAAATGCTACGTTACAGTAGAATTATTCTCATCATAACACTAGGGACCAGTCAATTATAATATGCTAAATATGCCATATGTTTATATTCTTTATTTTTGCTAACTTTGAACTATTTTGGAAGACTGAACAATTCCACTGGGTCTCAGATATTACTTTGTGTTTGGCGTTTTAGCTAGCATATGTTAAGCAAAGTAATATGACAGCGAGTCTTTTATGAGTTAACCTCTGTTAGGCCTTATGAAATAGAAGGACTTACCTTTTATTTTGATGTTGCCTTGATTCCAACTAATTTTAAAAGTCTTATCTGGCTGATACCTTACTGTATTGTATTGAACTGAAACTGATGACCTCTAGTGTTAAGTGTAGGAATGATGCATAAAGAAAAGGTCCTCAATTGTTTCAATATATTCTAGCAGGATACTAATTAAAAACCACTTCTAGAATTACACAGAGGAAGCAGAGATTGAAAAGTAAAGCTGATGCATGGATATATTGAAACACGGTATTTAAGAAATGGTCACCTGGAATGACAAAGACCAGAAAGTTTACTAGTCACCAAGAACTTTCTGATGTTTGAACTGTAATCTTGAATGGCTCATTAATGATTTTTAACTAATTAATTAACCTAGGCTTTGCAGTAACTGTAGAAATAGATCTGTCTCACTGCATGTTGTTACTTATGTTTTCACAGCCTAAAAATCAAGATGTCAGTACTGGAGACTATGGCAGAGTTATTCCTGCAAGCGCTACAATATTTGGGATGGCAGTAGAATGCAAAGAGATACGTAGGCATCACAGGTGTGTTTAAACTCCAGCACAGTTTGAACCCATATTTGTTACTTGGGAAGGAGACCACTGGTTTCTATTGAGGATTTTTGATGTACTGTTCTCTTTATTTTTTGAATGGCTGATTATCTGTTTCACTAAAAAGATTTCTGCTCTCACATTCCTTCCCCCACCCTACATCCCTTGTGGTTCAGACTTTCTGGATCATTTCATCAGAAATACTTGATTTTCAGTTATGCTGGAACACATGCTGTTAACATATACTAAAGACACTTAATTCCTTAATAGTAAAAATACTTCTCCCTTTCTGTATTGGAGATTCTTGGATTACCACTTGGCCTTTATCCTCATTTTACTCTCTTTATAATCTGCTCCATACCTTGCTGCTGGATGTAACCCTTTCAGAAGATGAGGACAGGACTTTTTAAAGTTGAAGTGTTACCCCCACCTAGCATTATCTTTCTGAATATGTGCCTTGCCTGATTCTCAGCTAGCATACAGTAGGGTTTCTTTGCTGGGACTGTTCTGACTGTGTATCAGTTACTTTGATATTAATTTTTATTCTCGTCTTCTAGCACAGTATCACTGCGTGGAGACAGTCTCTGCCTGAGAGGTTTGGACTTGATGTGTTTTGTTTAGGATTTGTCTTACTGGAGATCAAAGAGAACAGTAACTTTTGCAAGAGCTTCAGTGTACTGAATGGAAAATAGCCAGGCTGTGTCAGTGATTTTTCTAATGCAGTAGACCTGGATAATGGCCAGAAAGAGGTTGAAGCTCCTATAGTCGGTGAGCATAGAAGAACCTCCTTTTAGAAGTTAATTATTCATCAATTGGAAGATAGGATTTTGCCTTAAAACATGGCATGACTTTTCAGGATGAAAGTTAATGTACTGTAAAGTTTGGATTGTTGGATTAACAGTCTGTTCTAATAGCATAACTTAAGGTAGGTGGCTGGTAGGACTGAAGTGATTGCCACAAGTTAATTATATGCTGTAGGAAGAAAAATGTCACTTAGTTTTTCTGCCTTTATAGTTTGGGGATCCCTTTTTGCTCCAGTAAGAATATTTGCCTTAAGTCTATTTTAACAAGTGCTATTAAGCTTTATGCAAAACACATACCTGTTCTAAGATTTATACTACACAGATCTCTGAATTATTCAAATGTGCATGTCTCCACACTTCCCTAAGTGTTTTCGTGACCTACAGCAAGACTTTGGGGTTTGGATAGTGGGGTTTTTTCTGAGCAGGATGCCTAATGAAACACTGATTTATCTTGCTGAGGGAGGGAATCCCCTTTCACTCCAATTGTTGATAATCTCGCATATCATCTTTCTGTGGCTGATCTCATTATCTGCTTTGTATTCTGTGCCTTTGTTTTAGTAATTTAAAGTTATGCTGGATTTCCTGTGCTCTGTCTTTATTATTTTTTTTGCTAGCACATAGTGAAATTCTAGATAAACCATACCAGTTTTCTTGTAATTCTGTCTTTGGTGCACTTAAGCCAACTTTGCAAAAAGTTTTTTGCTGGTTTACCCCTTACTGTGGCTTCATTACTTGATGGTTTAGTGATAACTGTAACATTTCTTCACTGTAGCTGGTGCTGCTTGCAGTCATGGCTTGTGCTTCCTAGAATGACTATAGGGCCCACCTCTGCTGTGGTGTTGTGTAATTTTTCCTTAGGGTTAGCTTTAATTTTCTGCTGAAGTCGTTGCTCCCTCTTTGAGGCAGTTGTTTCCCATCCATGTGAAATGTGTTTACTTCCAGAAGAATAAATGAACTGACAAACTTGCAAGAAGACCTGAGTCCTAGTAAGGATAAGTTTAGACTTCCACAAAAGTTTTAAGATACCAGAGTATACTGCATATTGGTTTTCAAGTTGGAACTAGGTATCTTTTGAGAGTCATATGCAACAGTAGAGCAATATTCCAGGAGATCATAGGTGTGCTACATTAGTGCATCTATATTTATTATCTATATTATTTTGAATAAAAATGCCCGAATATGGGTTAATTTACTAATTTAATTAAGAATTACAGGTTTCGGGGGTTTTTTTGATGTTTAATTTTTAATGTATTAGGTCCCGGAGAGAGGGGCAATACAATGGCTCTGCTTTTGTGCTATGTATTGAAGCCAGGAGGATTCATAAAAATGTAATAATCTCCTGACCTTTTCCACAATATAATCCTCGTACAGCAGCTGTTCTGTTTAGTTGTATTTCTTTTAAAATAATACGTGGATTGAATTTCAAATGAAGGAGAATAGTCTCATCCTTGACGTTAAAATATCTAAGTTACTTCACTGAGCAAGTGAGAAGATTGTCATTGCTGATAACATTGCTGTATTTTTTAGTATCTATTGTGAAGTACTTGCTACTTCATGCTTTCTATATGTCATATATACTTCAGTTGCTAGGGAATTGGCTCTGAAGATGGAACCTGATTCATTTCTGTATTTTAGCTGTGCATAATGGTCAGAATATATTTGCCTAAGAATCCAGGCTATGACAAGAGACAACTTACTCGATTCTGCATTTGGGAGCTTCAAAGACATGACTGTATCTGAGAATATTACCAGAGAGCCTGCATGGTCATACTTAGTTTTAGGGAGAGCTTTTGCAGGAAGGGAAGGTTCCTGTGAAAGGAATTAAGAATTTAAAGTTGCTCTAGAAATCGAAATTTAACTGGTTGTCATTTCAACTGATGAGTGATAGATTCCACTGGAAGAATGCTGATGTGCTTGTTAGCTGTCACTTAAATAGGAAGCACGAGGTCCTTCACAGGCAGATACGCTTTTTCAGAATAATCTAAAGTGTAGCTTGTGCAAGACTCATCTTGTGTAACTTCCTGACCCGTACTTTGAAAATAAGAATATACCTTAAGTCCTCAAACCTAAGAGATTGGCAGTGTATGTAACTGGTTTAAAGCAGTTATGGCATTCTTTGAAGTTTTTTTGTGTAAGGCTGTTTCTAGAAACCTGACTGATCTTCTGTCTTAGAAGAGAGGGTGCATGTATTCTGAGTTGTCAAAGCCTTTTACCTAGAAATCTATGCTGAGATGTTCTTTGCAGCTCTGTAACTGTGAAAAATGCTTTATTCTGCATAGATTGTGCTCGAAAAGTATATAAAGGTACTGCAAAATGAAAGTCAGAGACTCCAAAAATGCATTTTCCTATTGTATGTCTGTGTCTTTGTTCTGAGTATTCTGTTCATCTGAAAGAAGCACCCTTATTACCTTTCTAATGCAGCAGCAGCAGAAAAGCTTTATTTGTTCTTACTATTACTATATATTCTCTCTCGTTCTCTGTCAAGACTCAGTGAGTTGTACTTAAGGGGACAAAAGTCTGTGGCCTTTGACAAAGGACTCACAGTGCTTTTTCTTAGTTCCTAGTGACAGCATTCAGTTCTCGTTCTTGAAAGTGTTGTGCATTTTCTGTGCTTTAGAGCTGCTCTGAACATAATAAAAACCCCACGGAATTATTTTATTATCTTTTATTATCTCTTCTATTCTTACACTCTGCATTTAGAAATACTTACAAAGCCTGAAAGATCTTTGTTATTTTTTTGTCAAATTATTTGAAGTTTCATTTCTTCCCTTTTTTCCTTTAACTCCCAGAGTGGGGCTGCAAGAAGTTGCTGGTGTGCACTTGTCAAATTCAGTGCAGTTCTTCAGTCCAACATATGCTTCTGCTGGTTCAGAGGAGACTGTCGAACCTTACACCACTGAGAAGCTCAGTCGTATTCCTGGAGGTTACGTACCTCTGACAGAACCCTGTCAGGTAATGACAGTGGATTTCAACAATCTGCAGGTAATGATTATTTGTTTTACGTCCTTTACAAGTAACCTGTTTCAGAATAATATCAGCCTTATATCTTATGTGGTGTCTGGGTTCAATTGCAGAACAGTTCACAAGTGTGAAGTTGGCAGAGCTGCAGTGAAATCCTCTGCTGGTTTTGATATTTGTCTGGTCATGTGGTGATGTGATTCACCAGATGATGGTCTCTGAGGTTTTGAAGGTGGAGTTTTGTGTTTGTTCGTCATAGTTTAGTCTGTAAATGAGCTCCCCATAGGATCAGACAACTGCCAGCCTCGCTACAGAGAGGGGAAGGAAGGATGCAGTAGACCCATCTTTAATGATTTATGCAGTTGTGAAGCTGACTTAATTTATTCCTCTAGAGTATTCAGGAACCTCTTGAAGACAAAAAAGTAAGGATGTCTTTTACATCTGGCATAAAAATATCTGCAAGTGTTGATGGATAAGTGTACAAGAGAGGGGAGATGAAGAAATTACCCTGTTCAACCAGCTTGATTCTACCCTTCAGCTCCTTTGATATCTTACAGTATGTCTGTAATATGGCATTTTAAAATATGGTAGCATTATTTCATGTATTTTGCACAGAATATGTTTGTATGGGTATCCTGAATAGGCCTGAGCTGTAAGGCAAGGACATCAGCCACTTGCAGCTGAGCATGCTAAAAAGATAATCCATCTGATCTCTGGTATGTTTCTTTCTCATTGACCTGTGGTGAGGAGTTAGCATTGAGTCAGAGCTTAAAATAGGTTCTGTTATATAAATGAAATTATTCTTGGCTACTGCTTGGCCAGGAATTGCAGTCTTTCTGAATCAATAGCTTTTCCTAGTTGGCTTTTCTGACATCCTGAGATTAAAAATGAAATAAGACAAGGTTCTTCAGTACACTACTGGGAGCTATCTTTCTGTGACCTAATGTTGCTTCTGCTTCTAGCATCAATAAGAAACTATTACTGTTCTCTGAGATGGCTACTCTTAAGCATTTGTGGGCTGGCAGACAAGTAAAGGTAATTTTAAGGAGTAAAGAACAGTGTTACTTTTCAAACCATGTTTCAAAAATGCTCCTTTGAAGTTTGCTAGACTAATGGAGTGTCATGAAATTGCAAAGTATCAGTAAAGGTAAAGGGAAGAAATGCAATTAACTTATTTGGAATCATTGGTTACTGTTTGTTGTGACTTTATCGGTGAGCAAATACGGCAGTTAGAAACACTGGTAGGTTACTTTCAACCTGGGGGGGGGTTTGTTTGATCTCTTTAGTTTTGTCATGGCCACTCCTGGATGTTCAGTTGGTGCAGATAAAAAATAGAAAGGAAAAATTGTCTGTGCTCCTCTTCGAATAATAAAGAAAACCCCAACAACTTGCTATACTTGCAAACAGTAGTAGAATTACCTACTAAAGATTAAAATAGAGATCAGAAATCACTTAGCACTAGTAAGGTAATATCAAAGACCCTTTTTCTAAACATGTATTTCAAGGAATGAGAGGGATGTGGCATTTGTTCTGCTTGTATTAACTATCCAGACCTAAACTGACAGAACTGAGAAGAAAACTTAAAAACCGGTACAATGGTGTTTCTCAAACCAAGTTGTAGGAGGCTTCAAAGACATCAGTACAGATCAGAGAAACAATACGTTGAAATTAAAAAGGCAACTGAGTTATGCTGAGTACTTTATTAGTGCTATTATTAGCAGCAGCAGCTCAGTTCCTCCCAGGCAGGGGAATGAGATGTGGCTGTAATTACAGACACACCTAGCCAGGTACTGCCTGCGTGCGTGTTTGCTGGCAGCAGATCAGTGCCACGGGGAGTGGAAGTGAGTGTTTACCTCAGCAGCCAGTAATTAAAGCTCAGTCTCACTTTCAGGCCCTAAAGAAACTGTGCTCTTGCCAATGGTTACAGATATTGGCTCTTTCTAATTTTCATGAGAAGGTACTGCGTGGAATATTTGAGAAACTGTGGTTCAAGACATAGGAAATTTGGTAACTTCATTTTTTCTGTAGTTTTTGCTTCTATTTGTAGTCCCATTTAATTTTTTTTTATTTTTTAAATGCAAATTATCTTTTTCTCATTCAGAAGGTATATGTGGCATAGCATCATTTTGGGGTTTTTACTGCCTGTTCCTGCATCATAGCTTTATTTTCTTTTGCTGTCTCTTTAACTACACTCGTTGATAAATTGGCATCGTGATGTGCTAGAGCTGTTTGAGTCTGTAATCGTCATAAATAATAGAAAACCTTTATGCAATGGGCAAATGCGAGGAATCAATATGGGATAAGCAGCATGGTAGAGAGTGGGGAAAGCTGAAATAACTGCCTTCAGGTGGGTTTTATGTGTTGTGTGCCACAGGACAGGGATGTAGCACTACGGTTACTAGAACCAGTGGATCAGAACCTTGGGCCTACTGCTTTTGCGGAATAATCAAGACTATTTTTAATATCAAATACACTTCTAAACAACTATAACTTCCCAGAAACTGAGAAACAGATGCATGTTTGTGCTCATGCTGTCTTGCTTCAAGAGGCTTACTGTCAGTAAAGCTTCAACTTACTGTTCTTCCTCTCCATATGAGTTTGTACAGGAAAAAAATGACAGAAGCAAAGCACTTTTATTGAAGAACAGTGAGATCTTACTATGAACTTTATTAGCATCCAGTAATTTTAACATGTGCATTGCTCAGCCATCTCTCAATTGTGAGAAGAGTGGTAGGCCAACTCTTGGAGAACACAGAACGAGAATGAAGAGAGGAAAAATAAGAACTGCATCATGTGAGAGCTACTCACATTCTTAGAGTAGAACTTCTCTTCTGCCCTGTGTATTTAAAGATTGAAACTTAGGGAGGACACATGTTGACATAAGCAGATCAGGAAGCTGGTGAATGTTTAGGAAAGGCTGTTACTAAGGAGAAGGTTGTGACTCAGAGAATCTTCGGTTCCTTGTGCTTGACCTCCTATTTATCAGTTTATGCCAAAACCATCTGAGATGTTAGAGCTGGGCCTTTTGTGTTTGTTAATGTTGGTAGCAGAAGGCAGTTATTGAGGAGCATATATTTTACCTGGAAGAAGACATAATTTCTGTTACATGTTCAAAACTTTTTAGGAGTACTGGAGAATTGATAACCTGATGCCGTTAGGAAAGATTGCGGTTCTTCCCGATAGTGAAATTGTATATGCCTGAGCTTTTACACAGAGCCTGTAGCCCCAATAGCAGAGAAAATGCCCTCAGACTTAGTGTGTTTATAATGATTTTGCTGAACTCCTGTTTGAGTGAATTCAGTGCTTGTTCTTACATTATTTCTCAAACTGACTGAACACAGGTTTTAAGTGAAGCATGTGCCTAAGCATTGGCTTGAATCCAGCCGAAAAGACTGGCTCTAGTTTTATTACTTCTCCTGGGCAAGCCTTGCCAGTCTAAAGCCTTTCTTGCAGTTTTCAGTGTTTTTAAATACATATGTTCTTGGATGTAGTCATGTTTGCTTTAATAGCTGAGGGATGCAGGTTAGTCATGTGGGTAATTGCACTTGCGTTTGGGAAGAGAGTTCCTATGCTACTGACTAATGATGATAATTGGTATTGTAGTGGCTTGTTAACAAGGTTTTTCTTAGGTGCCCTCATGGATTGGTGCAGAAACTTGCATGACCTAGTGTAAGAACAAACTTTCTTCTATTTACAGAAAGAAACTCTGATGCTTTTTTTCTCTTTCCACTTTGGTCAGGAGCTGAAAAGCCTTGCAGCTAGAAAGCCCTGGAAGCTCAGCATGCCAGTCACTGAAGGAGGAATACTAGATGCTGTTGTGGTGTGGTTTGTGCTACAGCTTGATGATGAGCATGCTCTATCTACAAGTCCCAGTGAGGAAACTTGCTGGGAGCAGGCAGTCTATCCTGTGCAGGGCCTCCTCGGTATGTCCTGTAGGTTTTCTTGTTGTGGTACATTAACTTGGTTTCACTTTGGTTTTGAGATAGTTAGGTTATCTCAGAGGTTAGGTAGTGACAGCAAATAGGTTTTGGAGAAGTTCAACAGCACGTAGCTGTGAGGTGGTTCCTGATCATGCTTCTGGACTCTAGTGGACAGTCCTGGCATCAGGGCTTGTTTGTGGGGCTCTGCTGTGAAGCAAATAAGGACCTGCTTAAGATCTGGGAGAGCGCTTTTCATTAAGTTTTTATTTCTAATCTGAATTAAGTGCATTGTGGAGCAACTCCAAAAAGTGGGGCTACTCACTGTCTCTGCTTGACAAGGTGGGAATTGTGAAAGGGAGGTGAGGTAGGAATTGCTAACTGCTCCTGCCCTTCCAACCCAAACCATTCTGTGATACAAGAGGTATTAAAATGTAAATATTTAGTATTTTGCATTTGAAAGTAAAAGCAATTTCTTTATCAGTTCTTGTTCTACTCTGCTATTGACAGAACAAGTAAAGTAATACCTGTTTGTCATGGAAAGGCTTATTTTGAGAATAAATGGATTTTTGCCTAGTGTGGGACTGTTTAAGGCAAATTTTAACACACAATTGCAGATTTCGGCTTGTGGGCTACAGACTAGAAAAGTTCTGTCATACACATCCGTAACAACTAATGAATATATAAGAGATATATGGAAGAGATAATGGATATATAAGAGATAATACTCTTTGTTTGTTTGTTGTTAAGCACTGTATGGCTGCTCCCCTGCTATTTGCTGTGAAGTAACTGACATGACTTCTTTGTGCTGTTTTGCCAAGATTACTCTGTGAAGACTGGAGATACAGTGGTGATGGAAGTATGCTGCCAAGACTGCTACTTGAAGATCCAGAAGATTTCTTCTTTGCCTTCGGAGTGCGGGATGGACTTCAGTGACAGGGAAGACATGCCGAGTCTGGGCAATGAGGCTGAGTTGTGTAATGCCCTGGCTGGTCTGCAGACAACCAGCAAACAGGATGGCAATGCTCAAGTGTGTGTGCTGGAATCCACAGAAATAGCCCTGCTGAACAATGTACCGTACCACAAGTGCTTTAAAGCTGCCATGGGCAAAGTGCTGTCGGCGTTAAATCCAAGTAAGGACTCGCAGTCCATGGACGTTGATGGACATGGCAGTGGGATGAACCTCCAGGAGAATCAAAACAAGAGCTTTCTAGATGCGGCTCCTGATCCTTTGTATGTTTTAGATGTATCTGAAGGCTTCTCCATCCTGCCAATTATAGCTGGCAAACTTGGACCAGTTAGAGCCTACAGTTCTGTTGAGAAAGAACAGCATCAGGCAGCACTTAATGTAATTTCAGAAGCTAACCATTTCCCTAAGGAAACATTAGAGTTTTGGCAAAGCCACTTGGAAGATGAAAGTGTGGTGCTTCAGAGACCCAAATCAGACAAATTGTGGAGTATCATTATCTTGGATGTTATAGAGACATCAGGTTTAATCCAGCAGGAGGTTATGGAAAAGGCTGCAATATCCAGGTACAGTATAAATGGACAATAGTATTCCTAGGAATGTGTAACTATCTGAGAACTTTTGAAAATAGTAATTTTAACTGTAAAATTACTGTTGCACCGGTTCTGTAGAGCAGGAAAAGCTTGTGTTCTGAAGGGATTGAGCCTCCCAGAGTGTCTCTGGTGTGACTATTGCATATGTGTATCATTTACAAAAAGTGTCAAGATTCCACTTTCGTATTATGTATGCAGGAATATGAATGGAAGAGCTTACTGCTTGGTCTGTCAGAAGTTAAGTTCCCAGGACAGCCAGCACCTTAGTAATAACGTAGGTAGCTTTTAGTGCAAAGTTAGAAAAGCCCAGGTTGATGTACATGTCAGAGTGTTGTCGGAACAAACAATGTGCAAAAATACAAGCACCCAGAACAGCCAGGGAGAAAGCAGCAGAGTTGCTGGCTGTTAGCTGTGGCAGTGGGTAGGAGTGCAGAGCAAGAGGAAGGGAAATAATGGAAATGGGTAGCAAGAAAAAGTAAATGTGAAACAGGTTTATCCCCTTTTGTGGTGCCAGGGAATCTCCTCTGCTCATCTTCATGCTTGGTGATGGCAGAATATTCCAGACAATTAATGTTCATTACCTTTTCTAAGTTTTGAATGAATCTTTGGATGATTTGAAAGATTTTATGTTATTTTGGCTGTAAGAACACGTGGTAGATTACTCTGACTTTTGTCATACACAACTGAATGGCATGAAAATATATTCAATAGTGCATCACTGAGCTACCTGACTCCTATGAAGAGAGGCCTGCTATAGGAAAAGAAAACCTAAAACAATCTCTCTTGAACCGGAGGTGTTTGATACTATGCTGAAGGAAAGCTTCTGTCATGTTGCTGCTCTCCACAGTGTGATATTCTGCAGCAAGAGACCAAGCAAGGGTCAGGGGTTTTTTTGGGGAAAAAGTGCTGTCTTCTGTATTGTCCATTTTAGTTCAACACTTAAAGAAGGGCAACTTAAATTCCCACCAGGTTTTGTTTCCCTATGGGTATGCTATGCTGCCTTCTTAACCAGTGCCTCCCAACCTGATGTACTTCCTGACCTCCAGTTTTATTAGGCATTCCTGCCAGTTCTTCAGTATTAGATGCTGCTGCTATGAATAAATCCTACTATCTTTATACTGAAATATTACAGCATCACAGAATGGTTTGGGTTGGAAGGGACCCTTAAAGCTCATCTTTAAGGTCCCCTGCGATGGGCAGGGACACCTTCCACTAGAGCAGGTTGCTCCAAGCCCCTGTGTCCAACCTGGCCTTGAACACTGCCAGGGATGGGGCAGCCACAGCTTCTCTGGGCACCCTGTGCCAGCGCCTCAGCGCCCTCACAGGGAAGAACTTCCTAATATCTAACCTAAATCTACCCTCTGTCAATTTAAAGCCATTCACCTGTGTCCTGTCACTACAGGGTCTTGTAAAAAGTCCCTCTCCAGCTTTCTTGTGGGCCCTCTTTAGGTTCTGGAATATCACCATTTCCAATATGGGCACTGAGAACAAATTGCTTAGTTCCGTAGCTTTAGTATTATGTGACAAGTTTTCCTTTTGTATGATACAGCTGTCTGATGAAATGATCAAACTCAAATGCCTATGAGCACTTGACTTCAGAGGAAGGAGGAGTGTGCCTTCTTAAATGCGCATCTTAAATGTTAATGTTCTTTTAACATCTTAAATGTTAATGTTCTTTTAATTCCTGTTGATTGACATGCTTTAGAGGTGAAATCTCTCTCATTTTACAGGTGTTTACTTCACAGTGGAGGGAAGATTTTCCCACAATATGTATTGGTGTACGGGATGCTTGTAGAATCAGAGTCTCTGTTACTGGAGAGTGCTGTTCAAGGAACAGAACCAACTCTTGGGTTTAATATAGCCCCGTTTATCAACCAGTTCAAGGTATGGAGTTGGTGGGTGTCTTCCAGACACAGTTCCAAAGCCTGCAGGTGTCCAGCTGTTTAGTTTGGGTGTCAGCTGCAAGAGAACTGAAGAGCTGAAACTTTTTCTTATTGTTGAAGTTATCAAGAGGGGTCTGTGTGACCAGATGGGGCGTTGAGATAAATTAAAATGGGAAACATTTGTTTTAGAACTGTCGTGGGAGAAGCTTTGTCTGAGTAATGAAGGATGCAGAAGAGTGACTGTGCTGTTACGATCTCCTTCATCACCTTGTATCCCAACAGTCATGTTTCAAAGGGGATTAAAAGGGTGTGTTATGCATTTGGGCTGTCTTGTATGGGGATTATAGTAATTCCTAGAAACTATTGCATTCTGATTAATTTTGCACTTTTTAATGGCTGATGCCTGACGTTACGGTCTGTACTCTTAGGTACCTGTTCGTGTGTATTTGGATCTCTCCACATTACCATGTGTACCCTTGAGCAAGCCAGCAGAGCTTTTAAGGCTTGATCTCATGAACCCTCTGTTGAACAGCTCCAGCAGAGAGGTGAAGGTGAGTTGTTCATATACGAAGCTTAGAAGTGTGTGTAATTGCTGTCCTGCAGAGCTGCTCATTCATTGCTCACCTTGGCTGAAAATGTCAATACAGAACTGACTTGGCTGCAAGTATCTCTAACATGGACTGAACTGTTTTGATCTACTTTATTTTCTTAGTTCTTTGAAAAAGGGGTAACTGATTAAATGAATACTTTAAATGTTTTCAGGTAGAAATTTGTAAGTCTGGCCAAGTCACTGCAATTCCCTTCTGGTATCACATACATCTCGATGAAGATCATAGCTTGAATACATCTGATGAGTCCTCACACTGGAAACAAGCTGCAGTTGTTCTGGATGAGCCCATCCAAGTTCAGGTTGGAGATGAACTTGTGCTGGATGTTCAACACCATAAAAGCAATATTTGCATTACAGTTAAAAGGTGAAGAATGTAAATCAACTTGTGGTTAATTACCTATGCAGAAATTGAGTGTTCCTAACATCGCTGATGTTAATTTATATTAAATTTTATTCTGATCAAACAGGCTCTTGTGTTGCTTTCATAGTAGACGCTTCGCTACCACTGGTGAACTCTGGCTTGTACTATAGGAGTATCTTGCTCTGCTTGCTATTGCATCTGTAGTCAGAAAAAAAAGCACCCAGATGCCTGTACCAGAAGTAAACAGCTGTGACTGTTCAGGATGGAATCCTTGTTTCTCAAACTGTAGTTACATTTCTTGGTTGCCAAAGCATCCTACTTAAGTGTACTGAGATGTTATCAGCCTTGTAGTAGGGACTGTAATGCCATTCCACTTGCAAAATTGCAAGTTAGTGTTGCGCATAGACAGTAGTAAAAAGTTTGCTGTTGAGTAACTCAAGTTGTATAGCGGAAGGTAAAGCTCATACACTTTTGATTCTCTGAATGAGTCTTTGCTGGTAATAAAAGGGGTCTGGATGTGAAAGTTGTATAAAATATTACATCAGTCACCATAGTACTCCTGCATCTCTTGTACAGCATTGCAGGTAACCAGTTCCTTTATTAAATTTATATCCAAACGGAAGACTCACCAAGGCTGCCCCCTCAGCATTGTTTCTGCCTCTGTAGAGATATGAGGAAGACTCAGCAAGTCTATTTTTGTAGCCACAGTTTCCTTATACTGTGCTGCCTATTTAATGTACAGGAGCCTGCATGAAGTGCTCTCCACAAAGCATTTCTCTAGAATCTCACTGCATGCAAGATTCATACGTACTTTTCATGAGGTCAAATCTTTCAGTTGAACTTCAGGGATGGCTGGAGCTGTGTTGTCCCAGCTTGCACCTGAACCTGCACCTGACATTGCTGTAATAAAGCTCCCGCAAGAAGGGTGGAGGACAGGTCTCCTATTTATTTTCTTTTTTGCCCCCAGAGGTAATGACTTCAAGTCAAGTTTTCTGAAGATAAAAAACTGGATACCGTTCTTTATCCAAAGGGTACAGCATAACAAAATGAGGAGCTTTTCATACTACATAGAAAACAGCTTTTCCAAGAAAAACCTAACACACCCCCCCCCAAAAAAACCCAAGAAAAAAAAACCAACCCACCAAAAACCACAGAACTAAACAACCACAACTATGATCCATAAAATGTTAAGTTACTGTCTGACACAACTAAACTTAGTAGGTGCAGGAAACTTTTAATGAAGTGCAATTTTACTTAGAAGTGTTTAGGTTTCTCATGCTGGAAGACATGACAAAAGCAAAACCATGAGATAGCAGTGTGGCTTTTCAGCAATTACTAAGACAAGCAAAATGACTTAAAAATTAAGGATGTATTCTACCCGTACTTGGTGAGATGAAGTAAAGGGCTGAAAGTGACCCTTACTGAGTTTTCAAGCAGTGTGATAAGTAAGGCAAGTGCAACCTTTAAGACTTACTGCAGGAACAAATATAGTTAATGTAAAGATGAAGAACTATTTGCAAATGCACTTTTAAAGGTTGATAGGTCATGCTGTGGAGTACTCTTGTAGTAGTTTTCAGAAGACAGGGTGTCATTGAAAGATTTCTATTTATTTTGGAAATTCAGTAGCAATCCTTAATGGAAAGGTGTGTTCCTGTAAGCTACTGCAATGAAAAAAAAAACTTTTCTCCCAGAAAGAAAAAAGCAGGAATTGTGTGCACATGGAATAACTGCTTAGTAGTGAAATAACTTTGTAGCTTCCCAGAAATGCTGTGACAGAAGTAACCAAGACGCTTAACTAGCTCTTTTCCTACCAAAGTCCCCTCTCTGCCCCTTACCCAAGTTTTACATCAAATGGACATAACTTCAAATGTTAAACCAATTTCTTCGGTGTGAGGTTACTGAAAAGCTACTTGGCTTCCAGCAGCTCTGATCCTTCACATATTTCTACTAATGCCCTGTATACATGCAGGAAATTAGTTTCTTTCTAATAGAGAGAGACTGGAGTGGAAGCCCGCAGGCAGCGTGAGCCTTTGCAAGCTGTTTCAGTTTAGAACATGGCTGTTACATGGATAAAAAGATACCTGGAATCAAGCGTAGATCAGTAGATTCTGATTCTTCAGCAGCTCAGTGAATTCCCTTTTCAGTGCAATCCTTGAAGTACTGAAAGCACACTCTGGTACTATTTACACTGCAGATCCCCCTCTTCCGTGAAGAGGGCAGCTGTATTCATGTGTCATTCCCACTCTTAAATTACTGCAGCAGTAACTCGAACTAAAAGAAGGTGAAGAGTTTAAATAAAATCTTTAATTGCTTATTTACAACAAAGGCAATGACTTGGCAAATTGAAAATTATGATTTGCACTTTCCCACTAAGTTCAGATACAGCAAGTACACAGTCACCTCTAAAATCTGCAGCCTAGTGAGTAAGGCGCAATATTTACATCACACTAGTACTGCAAAACAAAAACAAACCAAAAAGCACTTAGATGAATTTACTGGGACAGCCAGAAGTTAAACGTTTATCCTGTAAATGCTAACAATGCTGAAAAAGTAACTTCAGGTGTCATTTAAAAGGTCGGTGCTGTAGGGTTTTTTGTCAGATTGCAAACATGCAACAGTAGTAAAAATCTGATGCTGGGATAAAAACAATAGTCCTCTGATTCCGTCAGTTTTGCAAAAAAACATTTTGATACAAGTGTACTTCTTAGTCAGACACCTAATGCTGGTAACTCCAGTACTAGACTAGCTACTTAGTTTTACCTTAGCAAAGGTCTTTTCTGGAGGTTGGTGGGAAAAAATCACCTATTACATTTGGATCCAGGCTATACTAGAAGCATAATACAGTAATCACACGTACACACAAATTTATGAATACAAATTACTACAGACACATTGTCAAGATATCCTGCTTTAGCAGCTTAAAAAAAGAACAAACTTAAGAGTTAAAATAATTTACTGCAGCCCAAAATGAAGAAAGCAGTTTTGGTTTATAATAATTCCTTTTTGACAACCTTTATTCGCCCCCCTCCCCCCCAATATATTTGAAGGTAGTAACCATTACTCTTGTTTTAGAAGGATAGGAAAAAAAGTCAAGTGTAAGGTATTAATCCAGAACCGATCATCCCAGCTGCCTCTGCTGAATGTAAAAGACAAATTATGAGCTACGAAGACAACAGATAATGCCAACTGTATGTGCTGGGCATGGAATTTCATAGTGAGGCCTGAAGGGAATGCTTGCTTTGTATAGATTCTTTACTGATGCTCTGTAATAATTATCTTCATGAAGGGGTTTTATTTAGCTATGCAGGAAGGGGAAGGTGATGGCATCTGTACAGAAGTTTCCATTTCACCCACACTCCACTCAGCATGGGAGTATGGAGGTTACCATTGTTAAGAGGACAACCAAAGCTAATACAAACACTTTTTGCTACTGCCCTCCTTCAATTACATTCTTGAAATGAAGTTTTCCCATTGCTAGCAGCACTTCCACTTCATCTTTAGAAGAGCAGAGTATTTTTGAAATATTTCTTCCGTATTAAGAAAAGTCAGCATAATTTTGACACGTTGTGTAAGCGTTTAGCAGTTTAAGGAGTTGATTCTTAAATGTATGCAGAAACCTTTCCAGTGTGCGTGGTTTATATTCATGGGGCACTCACAGATACATCCATTATAGATTCTGAATTCAGCTGCCAGTTGCAGCCATATCCTCTTCCTGTCCACACAGCAGCTTTTCCAAGCTTTTCAACTTCCATCATCACTAGGAGTACGTGTTAACAGAACACATGTGGCAAGTATCTAACAGACTCCTTGACACATTCAAAGAAAAGCGGAGTCTAACTTTTAGCCAAAGTTTTCTCTGATAAATTGTGCTCTAGTTCAGGTGACTCCTCAGCATCTTGAATAGCGTTAGTGTTATAAATACCATCAACTGCAGGGGCTGTCGTCGGTGTTGTGAGAGGTGTCACAGTGTGTCCAAACCCCTGGTAGTGGCCCATGGGGGAAGATGGCATCGAGGAAGCATCTGAAATTGGGTCTTGAGTAGATGAAGACAGTAAACTTGTATGCTCATTTTGTTCATGATCCTCAGCAAAAAACATTTTCCTTGGCTGGCCCAAAACTGTCCTTCCTAGAATTGTGCCAAATGAAAATACTTTTTAGTACTTCCAGCACTATACCAAGGTCTTTGCACACATCAACTATAAAACAGGAATGTTAAATTAGAAGATGAGTCTTGGTTTTTTAAGAGTTTTACATGGACATTGTTAGCTTTAATAAATAAAAGGATGTCTTTCCAATTAAAAACAAACAACTAAACAAACAAACAAGCTGGAAATGCACCTGCTGTTAACAGATCATTCAAATCGGCCTGTTACTTACCAACATTCCGAACCTGTTCTGATATATCTGCCCTTATATCAGAAATATCCCACATTGCAAGGAAAGAGTCAAAGCACGACCCTTCTTCTGCTTCTTGAACATAAGGTTTGTAGGAAAAACTGTAGTGATGTGCAATAGCTGCCAGGAACATCTCAACACAAATGATAAAATCCTGCAACGAGAGAGAGGAATTAACTTAATCATTCATAAGTGGAAAAAAATAGTTCTGGGTTTCTTCTGTAACTGAAAGACTGCAATTGCCTGGGGATACTGGCATCAGCTATTTTTCCACCAGAGGCAGGATACTCTTGGCAGGCTTCAGAGAGCCACGTGTACTATACTCATACTGGAATCAGTCCTTGCCTTAGGGACTGACTTGCTGGAAGCAGATATTCAACAAGCAGCAGCTCTGCAATGAATTCTTGCAAGAAACGCAAGGATACCCAACAAAGTATTTAACTGGGGTACATTCCTTCTGCCCAACACATGGAAATAAAAGTTTTGAGCATAAAACTCACTTGGGGTGACTGGCTGAAACTTAGCCCAAGTTATAATAAATTCAGTACCAATGACAATATTTGCTTGAGATCAGCTATGTCACCCTACATACAGCCATTCCTAAGAAGTCATTGTCTGCTCCTACCTGTAGGCCTGTGGCTACAGCTTCCACACTTTGCCATTCCCAGGTGTGTTTCTCAGAAATAACGCCAACTTTCACCAACAATGCAATAAGCACAGCTTGCCTATAAAGATTATTTTAATATATTATTATTGTTGTTGTTGTAACAGTAGAGCCAAAAAGCCTGCAAGCAAAGCTGGTAAACCAGGCCTGTTTGTACGTATACATAGGAAGAACCTTACAAAAACCATACTGTTTATGTATTTAGATTTTAAGAGGAAGAAAACAGACTTAGAAGAGATGTCATTCATCCGTGGTCCTAAAGATCAACTGAGAACATAATCAAAGAAGAGTTTGTTGTTTCAGTCACTTATTAGAACAAGCTGCTTCTCTTTCAGGGTGTAACTGCAGCCCACAGTGTAATGTTCAGATAGTCAAATGCACTCACTTATTAGCAGCCAATTGTGAACTATGCTTAAATAGTAATTAATGGTTAACTTATAGTAACCGACTTTGAAAAAAAAGTTGGCTTTTTTTTACTTTAAAAAAAAATTTCTTTTGAAATAACTGCAAGTGAAGATTCTAAAATAAATTATGCCCTTGAGCATCACCTTACAAAATACCAAGTCTGAAAAATAATCTCAAGTGAACAAGACTGCTGTGTCCAATGCATGAGCACCCTTTCCCGCTCACAACACTTCACTAAGATTATGGGTAGATTTTTTGAGGGCTCTAACCTCAGTAACAATACAGCTTTTTTAGCTCTTTTATGATCCACCCTGAGAGCAAGAAGTAATGATTCAATAATTCACTTACCAGAAAGAAACAAAAACTACCATCTTCACACAGAGGAACTTGCCAACAGGTTGGATAGGGTTCAGTTCTTCACGTAGCACTTTATAAAACAGCACCAGACAATACATAGCAAACTAACAAGGAAAAGAAAATGAAAAAAAAAAAAGCTTTCAAAATCCTTGTTTATTTTGTGAGGGAGTTGTTTTACAGCACCTCTTCAGTTAAAGAATATATCACAGCACAACACAAAACTTTAAAAGCTATTTATTTTAGACAAGCGGCTCTGAATTTATGCAATCTTTAACTTACTGTTTTAAAGCAGACCTCTTTTTTTGCCTGGAATTGTATTTCTGAAATGCATGGTATTGGCAGACAAAGGTCATCCGTCTACACACTAAAGCAAAGCATAGGAAGGTCCCATAAAATCTTTCCAATGCCAAGCCAGGGAAAATGGAACAAAAAGCACACATTCTTTCAGCCTTCTGTTAGGAACACCTCAAACGTTGCCTCTTTATGAGAGATGAGGCAATGAATGCAATCTTCACTGCAAATCTGAACGTGTTTCCTATTAATGACAACTGCAAGCAACCAAACTAACGTATAGCCAAACCTAAGGAATCTATCTCACACACATTCTCCTAGCCTCTTACTATCAAGTTTCTTTAAGCAATCATGTCAACCAGTACATACAGAACTACATGCTGGTGCTGGGACTGTTATCACAGCAGAAAGAAGTTAGAACACCTTCTGTGACAGCCACCCACCAAACACAGGGCTGGCAGTAGGAGGAGGATTCCCTTTCCAGATGGGATGTTACAGTGTTCTGAGTCCCACTGCTGTGGCCAAGAGAAGGAAGAAGCTTAGGGGCTCGAAGGCTACGTAGCAAAGGAGTCAGAGCTGCTGCTCTTTCTTCTTGCAATAGCTCATGTATAACGTGCCCCAGGTCAAGCAGAAAATTATTCCTCTGCGTTCCCAGCAAGCCACTAAATGCAATCCCTGACCTTCAGAAATGAAACTTTCAAGTCCAGGGGCTGACATCTTACCCTGACATCATCTGGCAGCTGAACCAAAAAGATAAGGTGTAAAGCAGGCCAGAATCTTGGCACTGAATACACAGTTCCATTTTTTTTCCTCTCAATATTGTTACCATCAGCTTTTAACACAGTATTTTTAATGTAGCCAGTGCTGATTCTTTGTGTGTGTGCTGGGAAGAAGCTACAGGAGTGGGTGAAGTCACCTCTTGTGCAGAGCCAAGTCCACAGCTCTAACACACCTGGGCCACAACACTTCGCTCATCAAATAGTTTAGCGTAGAGAGATGGGACACTTTATTGCTTTATGGAGCTTCATAGTTAAAAATATGAATGGATTTAGATTATCTGTTTTCCTAATATTTTGCATATATAATATTTAACAGATAGTAACTTTGATTTACAGTGAGAAATAGTCTACCCATAAGAACTGCCAGACATTAACAAAATTCCTGTCAATAGCTCACACGGAACACTTGCACAATACTAAAACAACAGGTTAAAAGAGTGGAAAGATGCACTCTTGATACTCACTAGCTGTGACATGTTGTTAAGTATAACCAAGTAAGTCCAAGCATTGTTGAAGCTGAAATTTCCTTCATCGTACACTCCCACCAGTTCACAAATTCTGAAAGAATTTTTAGAGTTAAAAATTACACAGGAAAAGATCGCTTTCCTGAAGTGCTATATCTTCATTACATCCATCAACTGTTAGAATCCTAAATCTCTTTTGGAACTTAAATACAGGCATTGGGGGATATGCACAAAAACCACTTTCCAACAGCATATGGCGTAGGAAGTTCCTATTGTATTTTCCATAGACGAAATAGCGTTTGAATGCAGGGTTAACATATCCCACTGCTCAATTAGTTCAACAATTAAACGTCATTTTTTTTTTAAACTGTTTTGCTTTTAACTGTTAGAACACCTACAGCCAATATAAATATTTATATGGATATTCTTTGGGAGTAGCAATTTTTTCCACTGTCCCACAGAATGACCATCAATACAAAGTTCATGAAATTAAGCTTTCAACACCAACATGCATTAACTGCCTGCTACTCCTTTATAACAACAGGTTATACGATGTGTATGAAGGCACAGTCAGGCTTGTCACATGCAAAGTTTAATAAAATTTAGAAAGTTCCATGAACCTGACTTTAAAAATACCAACTGTTGAAGCCAGGGAGAAAAGGGAGAAGTAAAAAAAGACTCTAAAAATTAAGAGACCATTAAAATGTCTTTCCCACATCAACAGCACTTAACATTCTCTCCCACTGCTATCAGCAGCAGGCATGAAGTATTTATTTCAATTCTGCAAATAGTCATTTGCTATAGGGAAGTCATAAAGAAATCATAGGTTGATTCAAATTGCTGGGACGCATTTAGCATGTAACACAACGAGCCTGCTTTCAAACTGCCTCAGTTCAATAAAAAGGGCATGAAAATTCTTTCCAGCGTAACTCAAAATTACATCCCGAAGATCAACATTAATTATTTATGAGCGTACTTACAAAGCAATAATGGTAGTAAATGGTCTGACAACAGTGTACTGCAAAACACCCAGTTTGCATCTAAATAATAAAACTCTGCAAGAGAAACACAAAATTCATTGTACAAGAATTTAAAGACAATTCATTTATGGAAGTTTCCTGTTCTCAGGAGCTTCACTAAACTGAATTTTTATTTCATGGTAATTTCAACTTCTCCTTCCAGGACTTCAGGTGCTACAGTTACAGTGTGTATATGCACATTACAGAAAAGACCTAGACTTCTATAGATACCTAACAGGAAATATCCAATGATTCACTTTTTAGCTATGGAAAAACTTCTTTCTGGGCCAAACAAAAAGAAAGCAATTTTCATTGTGCTTGAAGGCGTTTAAGAGTGACTTACTTTCATGGTTTGTCTTTAATATTTTAAAGAGCTTTATCAAAATCTCTTAAGAGAGATGCTTATCAGATTAAGCATGCAGAAACAAACAGTTCAGGGGCATATGGCCTTCCGTCCTTCACCTGTGAAAGTAAAAGCAACAGGCTATCTGGTCTACCAGAGATTCTACATGAGGGTTTTGGCAAATATCATACCAATGGCAAAGGAAGCAAATTCAAGGTGACCTTTTTCCAATAATTTTCAAAAACTAGAAGTTTCCTTCAGCACCACCTGAGTCAATGCATGTTAGAAATAAGTGTGATTTATAGGATGTTTTACAGCTAAATGAAACACGTTCACAGCTGCTTTCAGTAGGGGATCATAGTTGATTAACTCTGCCAAGCAACAAAAGTTATACTACTAAATATGAAAACAAAACATTTCTATCTGATTACACAGCTTAAAATTGTAAGATGTCATCATATACTCACTCTCCCATAGCCCACGACGGACAACAACATAGAGGTGGCAAATGTCTCTGCTGATCTTTCGCTTCTATTATTAATACGAGGTTTGGATACCGGTTGGTTAGATAATTTGAAAGAAAAACCATAAAGTTATAGATGACATAAGCTTCATAGCATTCTCGACATGTATCCACATATATTGCAATGTTGGGGTATTTCAAAGCTATCCACTGTAAGAAGAGAGGTACACAAAAGATTACACGCAAGAAAGACCAAAGTGATTCCAATGACAACACTGGCTGGCTAGTTCAGCAAGCAATACTTCATCAGGCAGTAGGCACTAATTAAACAGGGCTTGAAGCATTTGGCTGATGAGAGTGTGACACTACAGCTAGAAAATAACATTCTGTAGAAATACTAGTAGGTTTTCAGGTTGCATCTCTGCTGCTTCAAATGCTTAAAGCACTGCACAGGAGATGCTCTGTATCTTTGACCACACAATTCAGTCTTTATTTAAAAGTAACCTACTCTTGTTAGGAGGAGACAAGATAGAACTGTTTCCCAAGATTCACATATTCATTGTCAATATGGGTTTGACAGTATAAAGCTGATTTATTCTGGTATCTAACATGTAAATGTTTGTTCTGGCATGTTTGCAAAATATAGAAGAGAGCAGGAGATTAGCCTTAAAGTGGAAGTCATCCCCCTAAACCAGAATTTCAGACAGAAAAGTGATTTTGGGTAATTTGTTTTTTGTTTTTTCTTGGGTTTTTTTTTCAGACCTGTGATTATGCATCAGCTGTCAGAGCTTCCAATTTTGAGTATCGCACTGAAACTGTTAAGTGCAACCTGCCCTACTGGTTTTGATTTTTGTTTGTTTGGGGGGGTGTGGTGTGTGCATGTTAAAGAGGCAGGTCTTTTGAGTTTACTTTGCTTCCCTAGGTTGTAGCAGAGCAAATGTGCCTTCTCTGACCTTATTAGAACTACAAAGAAGATGCTTCACGCCCTCATCACAGTTAAGAAATACTAGAGATGGCAGATAGTGCAACACCTTTGTGGAAGCTGCAATACTGCAACTAGTAAACTGAGAGTACAGCGTTTGAATCCGGGAACTTTATGTTCAGCTCAGATTAAGCACTCTAGGAGGACACCATATATGCAGCAAAGGCCATAAGATCCAGGAGCCTGAACAAAGATTTCAGTATGTCAGAAATGTCCCTGAATGCCTGGCTAGAGCTCATTTACTTAGCAGGCAATTTTCTTCCAAGGGAAAATTCTGTACTTCAAACTGAAATATCAACCTGAGGTACTTGATATTCCCCATAGGAAACAGGTAAAGTTTTCTTCGTCACTCTCCTTCACTCTCAAGATCTCTCTAAATCCCAGTCTTTCAAAAATAAAAGATGGAGAGCATACATAAGGATGACACTTCGAAAACACTCAAGAGATGGGGGGGAGGAATCAAACAAAAAATCAAAGGAAAAGTTCCTGGAAAGCTGTCTTTTATGGAGGAAACAGAAATATTTGCAATGTCAGGAGGTGATGACAACATGTAAACACACATCCTGCACAGTCCACAGGTTTAGTATGTTCCTTAGCCCAGGCTGAAATCATCTCCACAGGTGACATATTTACATGAACCACATCTGCTATGGCCAATTCTATGGCATAAAAGTACAGAGAGTGAATTTTTTTGTGGGACCTTATCCTTTGCCCCTGAAGCAAAAAGGAAGAATTTCAGTACTAAGCATAACTTGGGAAAGAAATGTAAGGCACTGAATTTTGAGACAGTACTTGGATCACCCTCTTATCCAGTTCAGCTGCGACTGAAGATAGAAGGACCAAAAGCAGGCTTTTGTCATGCCCCTTTCCACAACTGGCATAAATGATACTCAAGGAGCAGGTTAAAAAGGGTTAGCAAAAGCGATACGACAAGCTCCACAAGAAGAATGTAGTATCACTAGAACTAGGCTTCTGACACACTCCATAAATAAGAATGCCTCGACGTTTCTAGGACTACAACTCTCCATGCAGCATAGTTTCTACTGTGACATTGTTTTCCCCTCACTCCCCCAGCAAACAGAATTTTATTAAGCTGTTAACAGTAAGAGAACACTTACACTGTCTAAACTGTAAATCGGCACCATCCATAGAATCCTGTTACAATAACAAAAGAACATTTAATATTACTAGAAGTATTTTTAGTCTGAATTGAATTCAACATTTGTAGCAAAGGTAAAATGGGAGATGTTACCTTATTATTGGTTTCTGCAATTCAGGTTGAGTATAATGGACTAAGTGTTGTAGTATTCCCCAGAGAGATATTGGTATAGTCATTAGTAGAAATATCCCAGCGATAAACCATGCCTTGGTATGAATTCCAACCTTGCAAAGAAAAAGAAGAATGCAAGATCAAAGTTTCAGTACTAATACTTTAAAGTTTTAGTAGTATAGCAAAAAAAATACTTTATCTTTCCTTTTTTATGTGAATAAAGTTTTAAGATGTCCACTAAGTACATATCCCAATATTAAGTTTAGTTTTTCTAACTCTTCTTAAACAAAAACCCAGTCTCCCTTGCAATCCGTGGTTGTGGCTTAGAGTAAAACTTAAGCAAAGAAAAAGATGAGAAATCTTGCAGAACCAAACAAAATCATCACCAATAAACATAAAACAGTCTACAAAAGCACAGTGATGCTCAGTATTTATTTTACTGAAAGCCACAACGGACTCCTTGCTTCAGGTCTGGAACTTGTCTCAGCTCAGTGCTTCATTACAAAGTTTCTGAAAGCTTGTGGATTTAAAGTATTTTTAGCTTTAAAATCAAGTTCCAACTAGCAATCAGTTTCAACTAGTTTCATTTAACAATCTGAAATAGACGCGTGTGTATATATATATGTCTGCTAAAACACAGGGCTACAATTTGAAACTAACACTCTGAAAAACAACTTTATTAATAATCCTAAGTACCAAAACCTGAGAATCATAGCAGACTCTTCTCAAATACTGTTTTTTGGTTGAAAATTTCTTCTCTGATCCCCTACTGCACATCAACATCCCAAGTCTCCTGTTGATATCCAGTTCCAAGATCACTTCTGAGTAGTTTCGCTACCAGCATCAGATTTAATGATTTTGAAATCTCAGATACCACTTCAATACACACATCCATTATGCTGAACATACAAAGGCATCGGAACAGGGTTTCAAGATCAGAAATTTAAAACACACTCAAGACAGATTTTACTGTCAAGTGATTAAAATCATACCATGAAAGAGCTCACCTCCTGTGGAACAAGCCTGTATTGAATTGGACAATACATATTTCCTAAGGTTAAAGTTTTACTTTCTATTAGAAAAGTAATCCTATGTGTGTGTAATTCATACGCTACTATTATGACATGCTACAGTACCACCAGCTACTGTATCTACTAGCTCAGTTCTCCCTGATCAGACAGAGCTACCCAAGATACTAGGTTGTGAATGCCAGCGTTACTACTACCGAGTGTTAAAACCTAAGTTCGGGCAGGGCAAAGCTCCAGCCGGGCTCCTGCAGCGACTGACTCCAGTTTCTTCAACATCGTACCAACTGTTTAAACATCAACTATTACTGAACCGGAAGGAGAAAGAATTCCCGTCGTGTTCCATCTTGCTTCGTTCGTGCTTTACCAGCGCTGCAAGCGCACCCACTGGCGCCGCAGCACTTCTCCAGCCACCCTTTTCCTCGCTGGGTCCGTACCCGGGGCTGAAGCGCGCTGCCAGCCGCCTCAGCGGAGCCCCGGCGCTGCCCGCCGGCCCCAGCCCTCACCTCCAGCTTCTGCAGCTCCCACACGCAGAGCGGCACCACCACCAGTAGCCCCACGATGTACAGCAGCACCACCAGCGGCCGGATCCACCGCCGCCAGTTCCCGCAGGTGCACGGCATGGCCGCGGCGACGCTGCCCCGCCGGACCCGGCGGCTCCTCGCACCGGAACGGCGCTCGCGGCGCCTCAGCGGGCCGGCGCCGGGCCCGGCAGCCCCCGCGGGGCGCGCATCACGGGCGGGGCCACCCACACAGCCCGCCGGCTCCCATCGGCTGCCGCCTCCGCTCCGCGCCCCGCCGCCCACCTCAGCCCGGCCCGGCCCGCCTCAGCGCGGCCCGGCCCCGCGGCACTTCCGCCCGGCAGCGCTTCCGGCTGCCCCGCCCCAGCCCCGGCGGCCGCGCCGATTGCCCGCTCGCCCTGCCTATCGCGGGCGCCCCGCCCAGCGCGGGCCGCGCCCGGGGCAGCGGCCGGTAACGGCGCGGCCGTGCCCTCCCCGGAAGGGTGGGAGAATGGTCTCTTCTCCCCGTCCGTGTGTGTGTAGTGTCCGTCCCCCCGCTCTTCCCCGGCAGCAGTGGTCTGTCCCGCGGGGAGGCGGGGCCGGTGGCTGCCGCGGGGCGGGCGGGCACTGTTGTCTCGCTGTGGTAGCGGCTCCGCGGGCGCCCGGCCGCGGTTGTGTCTTCCCGAGACGTGCCCGGCTGACGGCGGAGGGACAGGCACCCCCAACCGCTCACACACACACCCTGCCTTCTTCCCTCGCAAAAGTAATTAAGTGGCGAGCCCCTCAGGGAGGAAGCAGGCGGCTCTTCCTCAGGGACCTGAGCACGCTGGCCGCCTCCGCCGGCACTGGGTAGAGTGGGAAACGCCAGGCCTGTGGGCTCTGGGGAGAGCCGGAGCTGGTGACATTTATGTTGGGAAGTATGTGAACAGGCAGAGATGTCAGGAATTGAAGTTAACAGAGACAGCTGCTATAATTACACACTTCAACAAAGCCCCTGTAAAACGCTTCCATCGATGCTCACCTGAGAGCAGGGCAAAGTGAGAAATCTGGTGTGGAGATTAACAATTACAAGCACGGGTGACAGGTAGTGATATGAACCTGACATGAGCACTGCGTTCAGCTCTGGGGCCCCTGACACAAAAGAGGGACGTGGAGCTGCTCGAGCGAGTCCAGAAGAGGCCCACGAAGATGATGAGAGGGCTGGAGCACCTCTCCTGTGACAGGCTGAGAGAGTTTGGCTTGACCAGCATGGAGAAGAGAAGGCTCAGGGGAGACCTTAGAGCAGCTTCCAGTGCCTAAAGGGGCCGACAAGAAACCTGAAGAGGGACTTTTTGCAAGGGCGTGTAGGCATAGAACAAGGGGAATGGCTTTAAACTGGACGAGGGCAGATTTAGATTAGATATTAGGAAGAAATTCTTCTCTATGAATGTGGTGAGACACTGGCACAGGTTGTCCAGGGAAGCTGTGGCAGCCCCATCCCTGGCAGTGTTCATGGCCAGATTGGATGGAGCTTGGAGAAACCTGGTCTAGTGGAAGGTGTCCCTGCCCATGGCAGCAGGTTGGAACTAGATGAGCTTTAAGGTCCCTTCCAGCCCTAACGATCTTATGGCTCTATGAAGACTCCAGCAGATACATGAATGATGCAAAATATGTGCTGCTTTTGAAATGGCTTGTAAAAACTGCTACTGCTGAAGTGCTGGTTAATTCCATGGTAGTCACTGAGGAAACACAGGACCTCATGAACTAAATTAGGACCATTGGTGATACTCTGCCAAATGTCCAAGGAGGTGCAGCTGTAAATTCTTGGAAGGAGGCAAATGCAGATTGTGGTTTGAGGCATGACTGGGAAGAGTATTCTGGAAGAAACCATATGGAGTATAAGGTACTAACGAACAGTGACTGGGGTCTCTTTTTTTTTTTTCTTTCTCTAGCTAAATTCCTGACTATTTTCCCCCCTCCCCCCTTTTGTTTGCATTGCAATTGTTTTCCCAGGGTTTCCACTATTAAGTTACCAGTGGTGCAGACCATTCTTCCGATAATGAAGCTACATGTTTTTTTGAATAGTTGCTCTCTTTGTGTTGTGGAAATGACTAGAAACATATTTTTATTGGCTCTATGCATGGTGAAAGGAAGTTTCGTATTTGTTAAACTGTAGAACTCCAAAACTTGACAGACTGCTTATCTTGGAGTTGACATAACCAGCAGCATTTGGACAGATTCCTGTTCGTGAGATCTGTTTGGCCCTTCACATGCTGCATTCATATGGCATCTAACAGTTCACAGGGCTACGAGCATGGATGAGGCAGCAGCTCCTCTTGGAAGGAAGTGTTCAGTTGTTTGGCTGCTATGAACTGCCAAAGCAACTCTTCCCCATCTGCTTCAAGGAAATGTCAGTAAAGCTGAACTCAGCACATGAGCCAACAGTTGAGCTTTGCTGGCTTAGCCTGAAATGGAGATTATCATCACGGGCTGTTAAATTTTGTTTCTCCTTGTCTTAGGAGGCAAAGTTGTTACTGATCTCCTCAGTAACTTGTAGCTCTCACGTCTACAAGTGATGGCAAGTTATGAAGTCCATTTCCACCTGGATATAATCTGTTTAATTTGGTCTAGTACTTCCCTTTTCCACCATTAACTAGAGCTTAGAGTGGTCTGAATTACTATCTCAGCAGCAGCCCTGACCACCTTAAGTAGTAAGTCTGATACTCTGATTGCCTTTTCTACCATTTAGTCAGTGAGTTAACTATAAATTGAATTTTTAAGTGTAAGGATAAGAAACATTGTAAGGGAGCTGAGAGATCATCTCTATGTTACAGATAAATAAAAATTCAGAGGTGATTTGCTCGAGGTTATGGCAGACTTGTGAACAGAATCTTGTTCACTGATGCTGGCACTAAGGAGCAGTTCTTTCACCGTTTTGAGCTGAAATACTACATTTTTGTATTGTATTATCAAATCAGTATCAAGGCGCCTATTCTGTTGTCCTTTGTTCTTTATATGTAACCCATTCTTGGCAAGATGGTACAAGTAGGTCTATTAGAAGTTAACAAGCTTAGTCATATTGAATAATAAAAAGAAGTATGTAAATATAATTACTTTTCTCAAACATGTAGCAGACACAAATCCAAATGCTTCCAACAATTCCAGAAAAGCAGACAACACAAATGCATGAGTACTAGAAATAAATATGATGGTAATTTATCCATAATTAATATATCAAAAATGTTAGAAAACATTTACATCATTAAGGAATAAAGATTATTTTTTTTAAAGTTCAGGATTTTGGTTTTTTTTTAATTCCCCCAGTACTTTGGTTCGTAGAAGGACAACCACTGGTTTGGTTTTTACGTGTTGAAGATTTTTTTTCACTGCTCTAAGAATATCAAGCTGGGACCTGATCCTTAGTGATGTTTTTTGTATAAGTTCTTGCATCATTTGTAGGACTTTTAGGGTTTCTTCAGCATTTACTGCCCCAAAAAAATCCTTGGGGAGAATTGAAAGGCTTCACAGACTTGAAGTCATTATTTTGAGCTTATCCAGTCTTTTTCTGTCTACTGGTGTTTTGTGTGCTTGCCTCATGTTCCAAAGTAGGCATCTTTGCCAGAACAAATCTGCTCTTTATAGTTAGATTTCTTATGAAGCAAAGCTTGACACAGTTGTCATACGGTTACTGGCCTGACCTCCCGCTCCAATGAACTTGAATCTTTCAGCCGGTTTCAGCCCAATCTGAGTCAAGAGTCAAAGTTCCAAACTCCAATATAATGTTCCTTTAAGTTTTATGAAGGCTCGTAAAGGGGAAACAGGCGAACTAATGCTTATCTCTACCCTCCTGAAGGAAGGGAACCTCTCTTTACTCATACTGCTTATCGCAAGCATACTCACTGACCAGTCACTCTAGATTGCTTTTAATTAGTATTTCATCAGGATAACATTGAACTAGAAAACCTAATAAATCTTTTCAACCCTGATGTCTTTGATTTTCTGTGGTGCTGCAGGGGATTGGTGCACTAGTCTGAATCTATGCAAGAAAGGTAATAAGGTTACTAAATTGCATACCTTTCTCCAGTGGCAGTTGTTACATAAAGCCATATTGTAAATATGTGTGTAAATATAAATCCCCAAAAAAGGTAAAAGGAATGCAATTCTGCAAGTAGGTTGTTTGTAATACTTTCACAAGTTTTTCTGCAAAACAAATCAAAAATAGATTTTATTTTTTACCATAAAATCAAGGCTTTAGGGTATTCTAACAGTCTAGAAGGAAATCAGGTTTTCTACCATTTAACATCGAAATGCGTGAGCAAGTAGCACTCTAACAACTTTGGAAAATGCCAGAAGTATGCTGGAATATGTAAAAAAAAAAGGTATCTTTCACAGGAGAGGAGAAACAATCATTCTGTTCTACTTACACTGGTAAGGGCTTAACTGGAAAATTGTTCATGATTTTAAAGGAAAAAAAAAGGCAATATGTGTCTGCTGAGAAGCAGCCAGCATGATCAGAAGTTAAAAATGCAGATGCTTTCAGGAAAGACTAAAATAACTGTATTTAGAGAAGACTTAAAGGAAACACGATAAATGTGTAAATATTTGCTACAAAAAAATAGTAATTGTATTCTGTTATTTTTAATGGAGATAGCACAAGTTAGTTACGGGAGATAGCTGCTGAAATTGCAGCAGGAGGAATCGTGTATACTTAAGTGCTGAAGTAGATTAGTTTCAGTGATCTCCACTATTGAAGATTCTTATTGGAAACCTTTCACTTCCCAGAAATGATCCTGGGTTTTGATCAGAAAATGAACTGTTTTGATCTGTAAGTTTCTAGTCTTTTGTTAGGGAATCTTTTGTTAGCAAATCCCCTTTTTCACTACTCTTGTCTTTTAAGAGAACAGAGGGCACGTTCTGTCTTTATTGTGCCAAGCTTCCGTTGCCAACAACCAATTCTGCTCCTAAAATAATTTCATAGACCAAAATAATTTTGTAACAGAAATTGAGTTAATAAAAATACGGCCCTCAAAATGTAGCATTCTTGTAATCTGATGTTTGTAAATATTCTTGTTCCTTAGTCATTTTTCAGTAATATATGAAACAACTGTATGAAATCTGATCCTCACACATAGATTCAGATTCATGAATTTATCATTTTTTCAAAGTATTGTGCAGTGGAAAAATTGCAGTTGACACATATAAGAAGGGATCACTTTCCTAGGTGTCATGAGGGTTCTCAGTGAGCTAGCACCACTGTGTGGGACTAATTCTACCTCTGGAACACATACAACCTTCCTTGTTTTCAGAAAGAGGCTACATGTGAAATATTGCTAAAAACCAAACAGACCACATCTTTGGTAACCATTAAGGCTTCTAATAATACAGAAAAGAGTAACAAAGCTACTGCCCAGAACTTGGAGATAACAGCTGTAGTAGCATCATTCTTCACTACTGGAAAGACTGATGCGAATTATTGTTGATGTCAATCATTATGTACATGCTGCTCTCATGAATTTCAGATTTATTTAAAAGAGAGTTATGTCAAAACGTAATAAACTGGGATTATTCCTTAGTATATGGAACTCTATAAATAATTTACTAAATTAAAATGGCAAAGAAAATAGACTATTTTATAATTGTGGTTGGAAAACTATGTGGTATTTACTATTCATGAATTGTATTTTTATTTATATGCCATTAGTTTCAAAGGTTTCCTCATTTTTCCTTCTTACTTTGTATGATGCAAGTGGAGACCCTTAGTGATAACTGGGCTGTCCATCTTGCCTGATCAAAATTTCACTGTGGGGTGGACAGTAAGGATTGAACTCAAATTCTTATGGGGTGAAAATCACAGATTGAACTCAAATTCTTATGGGGTGAAAATCACAGATCTCCCTCTCATATTATGGTCATATTACTGTCAGCTCCTTGAGGTGCGTATCCAGTAGCATACAGTTGATTAGTTCACACTCCACTCTGGTGCTTACTCACACTGGCATCCTTTCTAGTGAATTTTTATTGCATTTTATTAAAACTTAATGAGAGTTTAAAACTCAATTTAATTTCTTTTTTTCTTTCTGTTATCAATTTTCCATGAGAGGGCTGTCATCAGTTCTAAGAAATTGATCTTTGTTATGGAAATGCTGCCATCACATCCTTATTAGCTCCTTGTTTGTTTTGTGAATGATCATTGGAGAGAATGGCTCTTGTTCAGATCCAGAGGCACCTGTAACCAGCAGCTTGAGTGGTAACTTAAGATGCAGCTTCTTTCAATTCAGGGTTACTCAGATTTTTCAGACTTGTTAGCTACCTACTATCTCACTAAGCTGTTAGGAATTTTAAAACATGAGCTCCTGTTGCAGTGAATGGAGTTGGTGGACATCTGTCTTTGCTTGGCAAAGCACTGGCTAAGTTTTGTTCATTTATTTTATGTATGATGCCTCAAAATATATTAAGCAATGTAACAGTAGGGGCTGTGTAAAAGGAAGTAGTGAGCATGAAATAATGAAGTGTAAATAAACCTCATACACAGCTCCTCAGAAGGGCACATCTATCATTCCTGTGAAGGAATGGAAAGAGTGCATACCAAATGTTTGGAAATTCAGCAAGATTATTGTGAAGTGTTCTTGCCACTTGGTTCTCAAAGGAAGGATGTCCCTGTAGAATTCTGTAATACAAAAACTTTCCAGAATTTTATCAGATATGAACTGCAGTGAAGAACAAACCTTCAGTTTAAACTGAGCCAGTATACCTCTTTGCTAAAAGTCCACGCTCCAGATGAAGGAGAGATTAAAATTCACAGATTTTGGGATGTTTTCTGTAACAAAGCGGACTGTTTGGTATGATTTGTTAAGGAAGCACTTATTTAATGTGAGAGTGGCTGAGCACTGGAAGAGGTTGTGGATTTTCCATCCAGAGAGATTGTGGAGTTTCCATCTTTGGAGATACTCCAGCACCTAACCGGGTATGGTCCCAGGCAAGTGGGTTTAGGTAACCCTGCTTGAGCAGAAGGGTTGGACAAGATGATCTCTATAGGTCATTTCCAACCTCAACCATTCTGTTTATGGCATTCATAGGAATAAAATCTATGCTAGAATAGTATGGTGGCATAATATGGTGGGAAAGATGCTGCTCAACTTCTCTACAACAAAATTTTTCAACTCTGACAAAGATCTCATAAACAAATCTCTCCCATACTCTGTTATCTGTGAAGAAAGAAAACTGTCATGTGGACCATGACTAGAGGTCCCTTCCAACCACAGCTTTTTTCATGAAGTGTAAAAATATATTAATTTATAGAAAATAGCATTACCTGTAAACCATCTTTTCTCCTTTTTTTTTGTTTGTGCCTTTCTGTTGAGAAGTTAGCAGATTTTTGTTGAGAACTCCCTTTGTTACTGTTGGGGTTTTGTTTACAACAAGGATTCCCAAACCCTGGTGCGTAAATTATTCCAGGAAATGATCTGGCCTGGTAGAGAAGCAGGCAGTGCTGTTGTTTAGGTTGTACCTGCTGTTACAGGCACTGTCAGTGTTCATTCAGAAAATGTTTGTGAACCGTGATCAAAAAAACTCTCTGTCATCTCTTACCGTGCAGCCACAGCTTTAAAACACAGTATACATACCCCTGTGGGATTGTTAACAGAGTTTCAGCTGCTGGAACCTCTTTCTTTCAGTCATCTAGGAGAGAGTATGTGGGACCTGCATATGTTCCTCAGCATTATAGGGAAGGATGGACTCGCCCATAGGTGGGGCACAGGGACTATTTTGGGGCAAGTTTTCATCTCAGCCGAATTAAGACATAGCATTGGCAGTAACATATTGAACTTGGGTCAGGCAGCAGAAGACCATGAAGCTGAACCAAAACCTAGGGATCCTTTTAACAGAGTTTTGATTTTTGAGCCTTTGGAAAACACATTTATTAATAGCAAAAAATGTGTTTCTCTCATGTAAGATTATTTTAAACATTTTAATTATGAACAAAATACCAAAAATATATCAGGCAATAAAATTACCCTGGAATAACTGAAACTGATTCAAGAAGAGGAAAAAAATATGTGAACCCATATACGAGGGAAGAACAATACAAAAGGTTCAAGTCCATGTTCACTACCTTCCCTCCTTCATGGTATTAGCTTCTGCTGCGGAAGTGTGCTTTTTTCTGATTAATACTGCCACAGCAAGAAGCAGATGTTCAGCAGGCAAGGAAGGGAAGAGGAGGGAAGAAAAGGGAGGACGGAATAGAATATTTCAATTGGAATGGACTACAATGATTATTCAGCCCAACTGTCCAACCACTTCAGAGCTGACCAAACGTTAAATCATATTATTAAGGGCATTGTTCAAACAATGACAGGTTTGGTGCATCAACCACCTCTCTAGGAAGCCTGTTCCAGTATTTGATCATCCTCTTGGTAAAGAAATGCTCCCTAATGTCCAGTCTAAACCTCCCCTGGCACGGCTTTGAACCATTTCCACATATCCTATCACCAGATATCAGGGAGATAAGCACCACCCTTTCCACTTCCCCTCCTCGGAAAGCTGTAGAGAGTAATGAGATCACCCTCAGCCTACTTTTCTCCAAACTAGACAAATGCAAAGTCCTCAGCTACTCTCATAGGACATGCCTTGCAGCCCTTTCACCAGCAATTCAGCCTACACATCTTGTCAGGGATATAGTACTCTGTTTACAGGTCTGTTCCTATAAGAGATAAGCATGTTACCTGGTATCTCCTACCGAGAGGATATACATTGCAAATACGATATTATCAGAGAGTGAGAAATATGTTGAAAGGTTTTGCATCCCATATTTCACAGCCCTTCACCTAAGAAGTAACTTAAAAATCTCTAAATGGGGCAGTTAGTTAGTTACAAAATGTTGTTTAAACTGGTTTTAACTCCTGTTTTAACTGTTCAAAAGCATTTTGTTTCCATTTTCTCTTGATTGCTGCCTGCGTCATCAGACAGCTGTCTGATTGTGCTGCATACCAAATGGCAAAAACACCCACAACATATTAAAATGCTGTAGTAGATGCATTTTTGATGACTAATTTTATAGTTTTATTGGCTAGCTAAGTATTTAGTAACATGTATAGCCCTTTACTCATATTTTCCAGGTAAAGCTGCACAGGTGAAATTGAAGTAAAACCAGAAATGTTAATATTTGCTATTGGAAAATGAATACAGCAGGACAAATTGCACTACTGCTCATTGTATGTTCTGCCTAAAAATAGCTAAAATGGTACATATTTAGAAGCAGGTTTTGCTTAAAAGATGTATAGAACCAATTTTAAAATATTCCACGTTCCTGAATTATCACAGTTTTATCAATTGTCATTTTCTTCCGAAATCCCAACCTCATTCTTAGTTGAAAGAAGAAAAGAGCATGCAGTGAAGGGTACCAGAAGAGTATTTATGTAGCTATGACTGAGGTATTGTGAAACCAAATACCATAGCATAATGTGAGTCACCACTAGGATGTACTGTCGGCCTAAAATTGAAGCCCTGCTATTTAAGAGACTGAAGTTTCAAAATCCTCAAGTGTGATGTAAACATAAACCCCTAGTATCCTCATTTGGAGATATCAGAAAAGAAATACAAAATGTAAGTTTTTGTAAGGAAAGGAATTTGATAGGAAAATTTTCGTGTTACACAAGTATCCTTAGCAGGCATACTCAGTTTACTAAAGGAGTGTCACAGCTATGACTATATTCAATTTATTGACTAACATTAGAACCTTTATTGCTGGAATACATGTATTGTTGCCAGGTGTGGTGTCTGTGGTAAGACCTCACATGCGTATCATACGTGCAATACGTGCAACATCTTTACACAAAACAAATTAAATACGTTCTATAACAAAATATGTGTGCTCTTGGTCTTCTGTTGCTTGTTGCAAATGTAAACATATATAAAACAGTGCTCAGCTAAGATCTGTGGATTTAGATTGGTATATGGAATTACTGGTTGTAAAACAATGTATGTTTATCAAGATACAGAGTTCTGAAAATTAAGATGGAAACATTTGAAGCATGGCTGTTACAGTTTGCAATTTGTCATTTCAGTAATACTGACGTGTTTTGTCAGTTTTGATACTTCAGTCTAGAAATTGTTTCATGTGTTATGATTTTCCAGCACTTGCCACTTTACAGTGACTAACATACTCTTAAGTTGTGTATGTAGAAAGCAGATTGACAAGTCGTGCAGAGAACTTACGGAAGGATCTGTTTTAACTGTGCAAGCCAAGAATATGATATGAAGGGCTTGGTAGCTGGCAATCCTTTTAAGCCAGCAGTAATTCCTGCAGGAATCCAGAATTACAAAATTCCTTCAGCAAGGAGGGGAGAAAACATCCTACTTTGGGGTTTTTTGTTTTCTTGTTTTTTTTTGTTGTGGGTTGGGATTTTTTCCTGCTGGGTTTTCCATCTTAAAAAACATAGCAGGAGTGTAAAATGTTAAAGATTCCTAAAATACTTCAATATTTATGTAGTATAGACAATGCTGTTACTGGTAGTGATTACGTGATCTAATAAGCCTTTTCTTTGAGTGATTGTCTAACTGATGCATTAGGATTCCATAATATTAAATACATTATTTCCAACCATTCCTTCTAATACCGCTCAAAACCTGAGGTTTACTAAAGATTTGATCATGCTTTCTCAGTTATTTACCTATCAGTGTTGTCAATAGTTTACCAGAATTGAAAGGCAGCACTGCAAAGTTTTGCGTATTCTTGGGGAAAGCAAACAAACCAAACATAAACCACTTTTTAAAATAAAAGGTCCTTGGTCAATTAAAGCATGTCAGCATAACAACTCTTTCTTCTGAAGAGTAAGATATTCTCCTTTTTCTTTCTTCTGAGAGGCATGAACTGAGTTCTGGCCTGAGAGCCAAGAATTCCTCCATTTTAATTCTGATACTGACTCAGTTGTAGCCTATGGCAATTTATAACGATTTTTTATATATGTAAAATGGAAATATTTGTCCAGGGGCAATATGAAGATCAATTACTTAATATTTATAAATCATTCTGAAAGTCATCATTATGCAGATACTATGGTTATTTCTGAGCAGTTGATTCTAATCTGGGATGAAGCCCAGCAAAGATCATAAACACTTGATGTTCAAGTCAGGTGGAATTTAGATGCCCTGGGTCAATATTGCAGGGCATGTTTGCACATCTGCCACGTAACCCTGGAGGTTCCTAAGTTTGATTGGAAGCTCAGGCATTTTTTATTATGAGTTGCATTAAGTACTCCAGCAGTGCTCATTCACGCTCTCAAATGTACTTAAGCCTTAATAGGACTGAGCACCCTAGCAATTAACTCAGGCTGAGGCCCAGTACATGTCCAGAAATGAAGCATTCCTCTGCATGTCTCCCGGGAGAGTTTAGTCTGGTAGGTGAGCTCTGAAAACATGTAGTAGGCCAGGACCCTGCAGCAACAGCTGGCCCCACAGTGGAAAAATCTGTTTTCCTTCAGACTGTAGCTCAGTGCTTAGAACAGACAGAAATGTGGATGAGATCCAGGTTCAATTCCCTTGCCTGTCTGAAAGGACTCAACCCCTCCTTTGGACCATGCTTTAGTCGGAAGGCAGCAGACTTTTCAGAATGTAGGAAGGATTCTCCCATCTTCAATTTGACTTTCCAAAGAAGATATTCACTGTTCACCATCAGTATTTAAGTCTTGCAGTTCTGGCATATTGGTGAGAAAGAGGAACTGTTGTCAAATGTTACAGAAAATAGAAACATTCAGTTCTCTTTAAGTACAATATAGTTTCAGGAGTTGGCACTAGAATGTAGGCTAGAGTGCTCTTCAGTGAGTGCCTGTTCACATTAGTCTGCTCCCTTCGCAACAGGATGACTTTTTTGGGTGAACCGAGAGCAAAATCTTTCTGTCACGCACTGTATATTCTCTAAATTCTGGATTCAGATATGCAGGCCAAGAAGGTAAAAATCAGGTGGTGTGACACCTAGGAGTGCAGTGCTTTGTCTTTTTCTTGATCTGTCCTAGGTTCAGCAATAGGGACCTGTCAGATAAAATAGAACAAACAGAATCTCTCTCCCCTTCTCTCTTGCTTGCTTTCTCTATTTTTCTCCATGTTTGTGGTCAGTTCTTAAAATCACCAGATTAGAAACACATTCTGATCTTCTTCTTCAGAAGTCAAAGGGAAAAATCCTTGTGAGGTTAATGAAATCAGAATTGGGCTCTGAGAATTAATGGAAGAAGAAAATTCTTTGAGACATTTCCTGTGTAGTATCCATTATACCTAAAACTCGTTATTTTCTGCTGTGATTTGTCAAAGCTGCTATTTCTGCCAAGTCAATACCTGTCTCAATACTTTAAAACAAACTAATTAAAAGGAATTTAATAGTGATTTAAATTCAAATGCTCTGAGATGTGGTCTGTTAAGTGGCTGAAAAGACTGTTAAAAAGGAGAAAAAGAAAAGTAAATAGGTTTTTCTTTCCAGAATACGTGCATGATTTTGCTTTTATCCTTCCATGGACATATTTAGGTAAAATATTTGTACCAGCTTGTGCATATAACTAGGCAATCATCATGGAACAAAACTGTAAAGACAAAGTTTTCACTTTTTGAGGGGTGTTGGTATAAAGAAACATGAGGAGTTTGAAGATGAAAATAGACTTTAATCCCTGCCAACATGTAAACAGTAATATGAGTGGAGAACAATCTTCACACTAAGTACATCTCTACGTATCTACAAATAGATAGCTATTAGCTATTAGTGGGAAAAAATGTTTTTCAATAACCATGAAAAGCCATAAAACCCAAACCCTTCCTTCTAAAGCAGGACTGTTGTTTAAACATGATAATACAGAGAGGCTTTTTGGGTGCCTGTAACAGATTGCTTGCTTTTGTGCTGTAGGTTAGAAACATCCATTGAACAGACTGAAACCCCCTGAACTGAGCCTCTGGGAAAAAGAAACCCAAAAAAACCCAAAAAAAAAACCTTTTCCATATTTTAAAGTGGCTTTTTAGGCCTCCTGAGTCTTTCTGGCACATCATTCTCAGACCCTTATGGACTGGGATGCTGCCAAACAGCTTTTTTCCCACAAAATTTAATAAACTTTGAGTGCTGGACAGAAGAGTAGTGCAATTCCCAAAGAGAGATTTCACTACAGGATTCCAAAATACCTAAAATATAGAACCTAGCCTCTGAATGAACCCAGAAACATTTTTCCTCGGATTTCTTACAAATACAAGAAATTCAGTTCTTTGTCTTACACTGGGTTAGCATTTTGCTTTTCTCTGTTTAAGAAGTTGTTTTCTTTTACCAGCAATATGATTCCTATTATTGTTTTAGAAATTTGATGTCCTTATTCTCATGCAAATTTACTTTGATTTTGCTAGACATTAAACCATACTTACATTTACTTACGCCTGTGCTACTTGGACTTTGGCATAAGCTTATTTCATGTTCCAAGTAGGAATACTGTTTGTTCTGTGTGTGCTTGAAGTAGTTCAAAGCTAAAGTAACACAAAATTTCTTCTGATGTATTTTGAAGAAGTCCCTAGGAGATGGCCATGAGAGAACTAGAGCAAAAAGGTTCACATTAGTCATCTCCAACACCTAGTCAGTGTGCTACAGCTGGTATTGCAGTCATGGGACAGGAATACTGAACTTGATTGTCTCAATTAATTTGTAGAGTGATTATACATCAATACATACAGAACATTTATACATCAGGGGATCATTATCACAAAAGGCTTGGTCCTATCTTCTGAGCCAGCACTCCCAAGTGCATGTGAGCACTCCAGTGGATTTGGCTGGGAGTTGCTTTCACACAGTTCAGAGTAAAATTTTGAATCAAGTGTTTAATTCAGTTCTGAGACACACTCAGGCAACATCTGAAAGAAGAAATTGCCCACCTCAACTGTCTGGTCCTTACCCTGCTTACTCAGGCAAAGCTTCCACTGACTTCCAAGAATCCAGTTCAGCATGTAAACCAGCAGTTTAGTCCATTTCAGTGTGAGTTTTGCTAAAACAAAGAGTGCATAATAATTGTCTTCAAAATTGCATACTTCCCTTGCAAAATCCTATTTTTATTTACTTCTATGATTCTGCAATAATATATTTTGTAGACAAGACTTTTCATGCTTTGTCATCCTCAAGCTGTCAGATTTCTGTTGGAAAACTTACAGAAAAATTTATTCACCTACAGTTAAAGAAAACGTATATAATCAACTCGAAAAATGTACACCTTTATGGGTTTTCAGTATCCAGAAATGAGACACCCTTAACACATCTAAGTACACTTCATAAATTGAATTAAGCAAGGAAAAATACATTTGTTATTTGGGAGAAAGCTGCAAAATCCCAAATAAGAACAATTTATGTGAATGCATGTGCAGTTGTGGAGTGTATAGGGGCAGTTGTGAACACTGTACATATAGGTTCAAGTACATACATACTGTAATACATTTGAAGCGGTATGGCATGAAAAATAGGACTGGACTACTGATACTACTCTCTGAAAAATGCAGTCGTTCACTGAGCAAAATACAAAGTAGACAGATTTTAGCCTTACTGATTGTGAACAAATCATCCCAAACATAACTGCCCATAGAAAACGTAAAGGAACAGACCTTTACACTGTGAGATGCCTATTGCTCTGTCATCTATGATTAAGAACCCCAAATACAGCAACCTAAAAAGGAGTGAGAGTGAAAAGAACCCCCCAAGAATAAACAGTGAAAATTTAGTTAGAAAGTTTATTTTTTAAAGAAAATTTAAAAAAGAAATCTGTCAGAGATTCAGTGGGAATGGTGTCTTGGGGATTCTGGCACCTAAACCCAAGGATGTTACTAGTGACTTATATTGATGATTTTCCAGGTAATTGTACTTTGACTTGCTTTGGAGTTCCACAAGGCAATGAAAGTTGCATCCCAGAGACACCATGCTACTTTTAAGTACCCGCTCCTAAATATCTCAGCAAGAACATTTCAGATGAAAGTCTGATAGGACTTGCAGACTTATTTTTGGAAGGGAATGACCGATTGTTAATATTTTCTTGTAAGAAAACACATCTTTGGCATAAGGAAGATGACCAGCATGAAAAATTTTGATCGAAACAATTAATATGCAAGTTTCAAGAAATAAAAACCTAAGTCTTAAAATAACTGAACATAGGGATAGTAGAATCATAGTATCATTTTTGTTGGAAAAGACTTTTAAGATCATTGAATCCAACTGTAAACCTAAGACTGCCAAGTCCACCACTAAACCATGTCCCTAAGTGCCACATTTACATGAAAGGAAACACAAAAAACCACCTGCCATAACATAACTGTCTTGATAGTGGTTCTAAAGATCTGATTTAAACCAAGGAAGAGCTTATAGATCTAATAAACAAAACAAAATTAAAAAAAGTAACAATTAACCAGTCAAATGCTGTTTATAAGAATTCCAAAGAAATTCATAACAGCTTTTAGCTATAGCTGAAGCTATGCATAGCAAACGTATGCTCGGGGTAGGGAAGAGAGAGAGATTTCTGCATGAAACTACAGATGAATAAGCTAAAAAGTATATTCAGGAAACCATAGGAATCTATAATGAAGAATAGAATTAATGGCTGCACTGACTAACATTACATATTTAGAAGAATCAACGTGACTTTGGCAAAGGGAACTTATAGCTCACAAAATCATGTTCTCTGAGAGTGTCATTGAACGTGTTCACAAGGATTGTCACATTGATATAATCTGTCTGGATTTGCAGAAGACTTTTTACAAGATCCATCTTCAGAAGCTTAGATCAACTAAGTTTTGATGGTACAAATACAGTGTTAGGATTATTACAGAATTAATTCATTTCGGTACCTGTAGCCATTAATTGCAGTAGCGTGTTATACCATTTGCTGTCCTGCTGCTGACAGTTTAGGTTGTCTGGGCTGACCTTTTTGTTTGTGTATTGAGATTACAAATACCAAATCTCGACTAAAGTTAATTTGACTGTATCCTTTTATATCTGTAGTTTGATGGCTCTGGAACTGTTTGTAATAAAAATATTAATCCATTGCTAATTAGATTTCAGAATCTTCTATACTATGTGTATCTGAAAGTTAAAAATTTTGTTTATTACTCTTAGCTTATTATAAGGATTGCATAAAACCTTTTGCTTCCTTGGTGCGAGACAGAAGCCTTAATTTTTTTAACTGATTATGATTCTGAAGAGGATTCGAGAGAAAAGTTGTGGAAAATTGATAGAAAGCCTTTCCTAAAGATGAAAAACTCATTTCAATACTAATATTTAATTGTTTTTTTCCCCATGACTTTTATTCTGTTTCCTATACTGACCTGCCCTCTGTCTGTTGCATTTTAATTACTTTATCTTCAGGAACTACCCTGACAATTTAAGGCATATTCATATTGGAAAAGGGTAGTAATACCTAATGCCAGTGTTAACATTTAAGGTAATGTTAAAGTTAACATTTAAAGTAAACAAAGTAGTGGAAGCAGTCAAGAGTTCAACATTAGCTAATTCATACTGCTTATTGGTGGTGGTAAGTCAAGGATAAGAAAGGACCTCAGAGAGAAGGTCAAGATAACAAGAGAGATGTCAAGGACAAATTCAAGCACCAAGTCAGGGAAATTTGAATTTCACCAAGTCAGAGAAATTTGAATTCAACACACAGCTTCCAATTTCTCTAACTTGTGTATTAGACAATCTAGAGAAAGTTTCTGTAATCTTTTGAATTTGCAGAGTTCTCGCGGTTCTGCAGAGTTTGGATAATGACAAATAGCATTCAAAATTTCTTGTAGATCACTACACATCATCGAACTTTTAGTATTAAACATTATAAAGTTTCATCTTTAATGCTTTACAAAATTGTTGTGCAGTCTGTGTTGTCATGTGCTTGCAGAGCATAGTTTTGGAAAAAAAAATTATTAGAGTATTTATTCAACATGTAGTTGAAGCAGCATTTGGAACAGATTTTAGCTCCCTAGTGAGCTCAAAATTGTTCTTGAATTGCATTGTTTATTTATTTGGGTTGTCAATTCTTTCCATTTTCCATCTTGGCATCCACTGTAACAAATTGTTGCTAACACGTCTGGAACTGTTAACCAGTTCTGGGCACAGCATGGCAGTTTTGGTTACAAAGTAGTGGTGAAGTACCCTTACTTGAACTATGACATAAATAGTGTATTAATTATCTGTATTCAATTCAGAGACTCAACAGGGAAAAAGTTAACCAATTATCCAATAAATCAAGCATTGTGTGGCATTCTTATTTTCAATTCAAAGGAAGGATGATTGAAATTTACTTGCAGATTAAATAAAAAGTAATCTACTATTACCAAGTGGAGCTTGATAAGAAAGTATGTCAGGTTGGCTTAGTTACAGGGAGCTCCTTTTCTTGTGACATCTAATTCTTTTTTATGTAATACATTTTCTGTATTATTTTACTTGATTATTTAATTTGCATACAGAACAATGTTTATGAAATCACATACCCCTGGCAAAACTGCCAAGTGGGAGTGACTGTACATGACACTTCTCATGCAATGTTTCACTAGTGCAAACTGTGTTTTCCCAAAGCCTAGAAAATACATCCTTAGAACAGCTAAATATGTAATCAGCTACAGAAGATGAAATTTTCTGAAAGGAGGCAGACCCCAGAGATCTGTACATCAGGAAAATTGTACAGGTTTTCAGTTTGACTCAGCAGCATAAACCCCCACAGAGAAACTTTTCTCTTGTATATATCAACTTCTTCAGGAATACAGCATACTACATCCCCTGCAGTAATAAATATCAATCCTGTGTTTCCTCTGACATACAATTGCTTTATTTGTGAGAGGTACGTGCTCACACTATAATATGTCTGCATTGATTTCAGTGTAGGCCAGACTTGTTTCAGTAAAACTGATCTGCATAATTGCAGTAGGCATGTAAGGGATACGTAACGTTCAGATATTCCAGCCAACTGAACTTTTCCAGTACCTGCCCAAACACTGAAGAGGACACATGCAGTAAGTGCATTGACATAGATCATTCTATTGATATCTGTGCAAGAACGTGTATAAGTAAGAGTAACATCTTGGAGTAAGGCCAGGATAAGGACAATACTCTGGATTTTCAGAATATCAGTATCCTATAGTGAGGATCTTCCTGTTCTCCTATTCTGGCTACCTGTCTCTCTTGGTAGAGTGGTGTGAGAGGAGAACCCTGTCACTTCTGACTTCTTTTACTAAGCTGATTTTATGGGAGAGAAAGTGTGCCACAGCCTTTTTTCCCACCTGAGCATATGAGATGATAATTTTGCAATTATTCATGCAAGCCCCACAGAATCTTTCATTTCTTCTGTCGTGCATAGGTGTAATGGGCTTACTCACCTTGCCATAGTTACCATGCTGATGGGGCTCCACCATAGATTCTGACTGCAATCCCATGCGTACTGAAGTCATTGGCAACTTTATAATTCATTTCAGTAGGTTCAGAATTTTATCCCACATTACTACTTGAAACTCAAAATTACTTTAATGACTGGTTTTAACTTTGATTAAGATAATACCTTCAGCTGGCAAATAAAATAATATCCTTCTTTATTTATTATTTCAGTCAGTAGATGTGTTCAATTCTTGTGTGAGCAATTTATAATCTCGGGCAAGTAAAACTAGGCCGGCTAAGTCTTGATGCCATTTTCATACTTTCCAAGCAGATTATAAAAAATCAACCAAAATTGATGAAATGTGTTAAAGTCCTTCACTGGAAACATAAATAAGTTACAAAACACAGAACTGGGATACAGCTCTTATATAAGACCACTTCTAGTCCAAAAAATTTGGAAATCTTAGAAGGGAATTTGATCTTTCTCTAGCTGCTTTTTCATACTGAAGTTGTAGCCAATAATTTTCTTTGTAGATTAACTTCATGCCTTTATCCCAGTGGTATTTTAAACATAAACTTGAACAACTTTGTGTGTCCAGGCCAAATTTTTGTATTCGTCACCAAGTGAATTTACCCAATTTTCAAATTTACTACTGTCCTAGTTTATTTTCTAGAATATTGAATGTTTAAGCAAACTGTTGTTGTTATGAATATATTCTTTCTTTTCTATTTCTCAACAAGCACTTTTATGTTAAAGCATTTCAGTATTTGATTACCCAATGGGCTATTCACATCTTTGGTTATCATAGTGTACAGTCAGTCATATGTGGTATGGAAGTGCTCATAGTTAAACTACACAGTATTTTCATTCTGCTTTCTCTCTAAATGGCTCACACTTTTTAAGTAAATGGAAGAGAAGATCAGGGTTTTCTTTTATATATAAATGCACTTTATATAGAAGAACAACCAGTGGTTAAAGTTCTGTGCAAGCAGCTTCTCACACACACAAATGATCATAAAAAGGAAATAATTCAATATGTTATACCTCAGAATATTTTAACACTCAGAAAGGCATCTGCATTTCTTTACAATGATCTCTGAGGCTGACATGTCTCTCGGAGCTAAGAATTCAGAGAAATGTTGCAGAGAAATCAAAGAATCTTGCATTGGAGACTTACATCTTCCGAAACCCCAGAATTTAGACCTACTTTATATACTAGAGCATAAAGATTTATGGCCCTTACAGTATTTTATTCCAACTCATGGAACTTAGATATTCTCATTATTCATGTAAACATCTACTCTTAATTATTATTTTAAATCCGGTTGAATTAGGAAAAGTGATAAAGATTTCTGCATTGTTTTTGTTTGGTTTGGAGGGTTTTTTTCTGTAAAAAAATCAATATATTTTCCCACTAGTAGTAGTACTGAACTGTAGTGTTCATTTGTCCCAAGAAGATTATGTGAATTTTCTGTTTAAAACTTGACCCTGAAATGTTGTCACTTTTCTGATAGTAAGATTTAATTGTGCTTCTGTATTGGAATATGCCACGTATCTGGAGATGGTTGCTTTATTTATACTGTGTAGATATTTGAAAGAAAGCTAATCCAGATGTATACTTTATTCAGAGGCAATACTAAGAGGCCACTGTATAATAATTTTGCAGAGTAAAAGACAAAATCTTTAGACACAGAGATTTCAATAAACATGAAGCGTGGCTACAGGATAGCACACTGGTGTCTAGCAGCAATGGATTTCTAATCTTCTTCTATTTTTAAAATATACAGCAGAATGCATGTTCACTTGGATAGGTTAGAAATGCTTCTCATTAATCATTTTGGATGCTTGATTCAGTAACTTGTAGATTCAGTCTTTTTACTCCCAAGGACTGGAGTAAAAGACTGGAGGACTCCTTGGGAATCCAGCATGAGATTAAAGTAAAGGCCTTATTCTGAGATGCACCAAGTACTTCCAAGTCATTGATTTCAGAGCAGTTTGCAGCTGCTTAGTTACTCTGAGAAATGTGGGCAGAATGCTGCTGAAGAATGAAATAAATTCTTTTTTCTTATCATTTGTAACACTTCTGTTGAAGTTCATTGTAATAATAAGCTACGGTAACTAATGATACTGCAAAACTCAGTATGTATGCAAATGACTTAACAGTTCATTTCAGAAGCAGTGATATCTGTATAGGGAAAAAGCTGGTTCTAGATGAGCTACTAGAGGTCAACTCATTTCAGCTTCTGTTAGAGAAAGTGGAGATGACCTACATCTTTTTATTTAGTTCTTATCTTCCTTTCCCACACTCGGACTAATGATAGGCTGCATTTCTTTTAGATCGACATTTTAAACAGGCCTGGGTTTGGATGGTTGGTTTGTTGGTTTTTTTCCCTATGCAACTTGGGAATTGTTTCTGCTCTATAAGCTTTATATTTGTCTTCTCTTACTCTGGTTTTGGAGAGAATTGCCTTTATTTAGTCTTTGAAAGGGTGAGGAGTGTAGATTAGGAATACTTCACTGAGCCAAGCTTTGTACAACTGATTGTCTGGAAGAAGTTTTGCAAGGTGATGTTATCATGCAGTCTAAGTGTGTTTCCTCTAATGAAAATGCATGCTTTGCCTCAGGGACATTCATACAAATGCAGGAGCATTTGAATTTGTACCATGTTTTCTCACAAACTAAAACCCATAAGACTTCATGGTATCGAATGATATGGTAACAAGATTGTGGTAAATATGTAAATGATGAAAGAGAAACAGCAAAAAACCAAGTAATTCCACAAGCAATAGAACTTAAAAATCCTGGTTTCCAAGATTTTGTGTGTTGTGGTTTGATTCTCAGATGTCTTACAAGTTGCAAGCTCAGATCAAAGCTTTTTCTGCATCTGTAATATTCATGCATCTATCATGTGAATTTGAGTACATATGAACTCCATTTCAGCAATTTGCTACATAGAGCACAAGTAGGATCTTGTTCTTTTACCCGTCCTGCAGTTTTTGTGAAATTCTCTATAACTTTATAATGATGGTAACTCTGTTCTGTATAATTTATTGAAATTGGGTAGGGGGTTCACAGTTGTTTTTGAAATATGGAGGGACAGAGAGGTAAATACCCGAAACTGACTTATTAAAAGCAAAAATAAATATACTCAGACATGAATGTTGCATAAGCCTCATTTCACAGAACCAAGCTAACAATTCTATCAGGTGAGATTTATGAGGAATGACTGCACAGATACTTTTTCCTAAGGCACAGGAGCTGGCTAGGTCACGTCTGAAGCACAGAGTTTCATTTGTAAATAAATAAATACAAATATAAGTGAAAACTTATGTATGCTGTATGTGTCTTTGAAGCACGTAAGCATGAAATATAGCAAGGAGGAAATGTTTAGTAAGGTAGTTTGAAATAAAATGCATATTGAAAACAAGGTGAATAACTGGATTTTAAAATATATGAAAACTCTGCAAAGTGTTTGAAGTCGAGATGTGAGACTGGATATGAAAGGAAAAAGTCAATGAAGTTTTACACTGACTGGCCTGCAAAGAGTCAGTAATTGTGAAGTCCACAAAAAAGATGACTGTGATAGTTAAATGGATTTTGATTATGATGAACAGATGTTACAGAAAATCTTAAGAAATTAATCTGAATCTTTTGAAATAGAGATCCTGTCAGCTGCAGAGAAAAGCTAGGCTTGGTTCAGCTGAGAGGAATGCGAAGAGCAGACATACAAGCATGTATAAAATAAGAGAAGGATGGAAGGATACTTGTTTTGGAAAGTTGTTCTGATATAAAACAGAAAACAGATTCTGTGCAACAGCAGAGGAAAATCCCAACTAAACCTACACTGGTTTTGATGCGCAAAGCGAAATGCCAGAGCACCTTTTTGCAGAACTTTCAGGAAAAGATAAGGTTAAAATTAAAACAGGGTGAATTTCAGAACTGTGGAAGACTTCTGTTGGTTCATTTGGAAAGGCAGCTTTTTCAGAAATGAGGGTAGATACAATACTGGGACGAATATTTACCATTATCGGTGGGAAGACTAGGAGAGAATTTTACAATTACCTTAGTAAGTTTTACAGAAACAGTTCTCCCTTCACTATAACTGCCATGTCATGACATCCTTTGTCCTTATGATTGGTTTCTGAGCAGGAGAGGCAGCCACCAGTGAAAATATAAAAAAGCATGGGCAAAAAAAAAGAGCCTGAGATCGCTCACTGTTGTTTAGGCCCTGTCTATCTTTCCACTGGCTGGAGGAGATGGAATGATGATCACCAATGAGTTTTTGCAGGTTTTGATTCCTAAGCTAGCTTCCAAAAATCATTCTAAAGCATTCTAAAAGACACCTTTCACATCTGTTAGATACTTTACCCTCTTTTTTTCTTTGATTAAAAAGTTTTGTATTTTATAATGCTGCCTCTAAGTTCAGTCAGCTCTTTGGGGAGGAGGAAGATGTTTTTTCCATCTAGGCTGAACTGGCTTAAAGTATGCTTTGTGCGTGCACGTGCATATATCTTTGCCACATAATAGAACCACCTACTGGATTGAAAGCAATAGATGTTTGAAGTGTTAATGCTAGAAAGAAAACTGTTACCTTTTCATGGCTTGCGGTTGGCATCAGTGCTGATAAAGTCTAAAAATGGTCTGTTTCAGGGTCTGAAACTTTTGCAGGTAAATGCTTTTTCTTGTAGAAGTCAGAAGTCTTAAAGTTTCTGTCCAGGATTTTCTCTACTTCTCACTGTCTTATCTAGACAGGCAGAAAAGATTATCTCTGAACAATCAGATTATTAATTTGGTGGCATAGTGTGAATTTTTTTTGTTCATCTGTCAAATAACAGAAGAGGGGAATGCACATAAAACTTTTTTCCTACCTTGAAATAAACAAGGGGCACTTTACAACTTAAATTCATTCCTCATGTCTGTTTTCTCTTTACCTTTATCACCTGCCCAATTGATTCTGTCAAAGGAGCAGTGAAGCTGTCAGGATGTAAACAGACTCAGTTATTCGACCTTCTTAAAGGAAATCATTGTTAGTCATTTACTATGATTTCTGATACAGTTTGAGGATGAAATGTTTTGAACAAAATTCACCCGAGTCTCATCTAATACCATGTTCTTAGGCACTACTACAGAGCACTGTCAGAAGACTGTATTTAGGTTGATAACACATGAACATAAATTCGTATGTATACACGCATATATGTTGCAGAGACAAAAGCACACAAAAATACATTAACCAATTTAAAGAACTTTTTTTTTAATATACTTTAGAAGATCTGTGTGAATGTAAACATTTGGGAAACTTGTGCAGCAGAAGTCACTGTAGGCACTAGCATTTTGACCTCATAAATAAAAATATGCAGGATTGTAACTTTCACTTGAAATGCATTGGATGTTTAAAAATTTGTGGAATTCTAATTACTGCTTCTTAGCCTGGCACAACAAATGCTATAAATTTCCTAGCAGATTTGTGTGTGAGGCTTCTTATATATGACACCACACTATTTAAGTCCACTATTCAATGAAAGGCTACCTATTAAAAATTTTTATAGCCAAACAAGGAATCTCTTGCCATGTGGCCATAATGGATAGAAATAAAAAGTAAATCACCAGTTTATGTGTATGCAAGCAATATTTTCTATATATTATTCATAGCATTTGTATGGTTAACAATGCTAATAAACTATCAAACCCCATTAAAATCTTTGAACGTTGTGAGAGTAAGGCAAAGACCTCTGTAAGCATAAGGCACAAAATGTCTACATCCAACTGTTATGGACTTCCACAGTTCTGCACTCACTGTGACTGCAACCTCATGTTCACAATGTGTAAGTAGTGTTGTGCAGAGTTGCTATGATACTAACCATATTGTCAGAACTCTTTGGACAGCTTTAATACTGTTTCACTGTGTTCCACTGACACTCATTTCAACTGAGATTTAATGCAGCTGTAGCCTAAATAGATTAATAGGTTCATATAGTTTAAGAATTAACACGGAAGGTTAATTAAAAACACATTGTAAGGTGCCTCTTTATGGGCATCTTTCATTCTTCTTGCTGGTATAGATTATGTTTATTTTGTACAGAGCATTAGAATAAATAACACAGTATAGTACTGTATTATTAATACCTCTTTTTTTGGTATTAATCTGTGCTTAAGTGCCAAATGTCAATACTACATTAAATGGTCTCCTCCTATTGTTGAGTACTGAAGTGCTACAAATGTGAACTGCCCAGCTAATGTCCTGACCCACTGTAACATAAGTAAATAAAATACTGTTTCGGACCAAAACATTTTCCAACATAAACCTGAAAAACAACAACAACATGCAAAACATACTGGTGCATGGCATATATCCAGCGCACAAATAAAAATTAAAAGACAAATGGGCAGAGAGAAAATATAGCCACAGACAGATTCCATTATGATATCTTCTTTAAAATTCCAGACTGATAAATTCTAGGTGACAATCAGGTAAAAAGATTGTATTGTACCAGTCACAGGCACTGGACAGTTCCTGCTTGGTTGAGAAGAGCAAACCACTGTCTAGTTCATGTCAGTTTTTTGTGTCATAATAACATCAATATCCTTTTCAGAGACCAAGTTACCATCCAGTGGATCTCAGTTCACAGAACATCACAGTTATAGTCAGTCAATCTACTTGGTCACCTCTAGAATTAGGTACAAGGGTGCACATGTCTGAATTGATTACGGAACAGTCACTGGGCTTCCTCTTGCAATAGCTTTGTTGTGACTTTTTTTTTCCTGTTTGATTCTGAAGTGGTCTCAGAGTCCTTAATTCTCAGTTTATGCTGTCTTTATGGCTGCTTCGATCTGTATTGTGATTGTTTAATTCTTGATTTTTCCACTGAATACTTGTTCCATTCATGGGCACCGAAGTCACTAGACTCTTAGACTGGGAGCAGCAACAGCAAAGACATGACTGGAAATGAAAAAAAGAAAAAAAGGGTTAACACAAATCTATCAACTGTGCAGGCTGGCAGCCACATTTTTAATTCAGAAGTGAACAAACCATTCTAGCTGAAGGGAGTGATAGCTGCACTCAGGCAAATTTTTTACCCAGGGATGCAAACAATTCTTGCCATTAAACATCACAAATGCAGCAAATTAGGCCTGGTCTGTGGAGAGATTGCCTGAATTAATGATCTTGATACTAGAAGGGAAAGAGTAAGGTATGATGAGAAGCTGGGAAAAATTAAATAATAGCTGAAAATTCTTTAATTAGAGTTGTTGGGTGGTAATTTTATTTGGAAGGACAAATGGGAAGAATGAACTAATGATATGAGGAGCAGCCTGGTAGTACCCACTGTTACTTCTCCCTTTCACCTGAGGACAAGTTCAGGTATATTATCTTCTCCACAGTTCGCAAATGAAGTAGGGGACTGTAAAAAGCAAAGCTGATGTCTTATTTATCATGTGAAAATGCTCCCTTAAAATAGTTTACAAGTTAAAGCAGGCTACAGTCAAACAGTTATTCTCTATTTTAATAATTTATTACATTTTTTTCAGCAGCTTGAGTTGCCTATTTGCAGACTAAAAGTTTAGTGGTACAATTCTGTTGTGGTTTGGTTTTCTTTGCAGATAAAGCTATTTCAGTCTTCATTTTCCATTTCGTTACTTTGTTTACCACTATATGCTCTCATTTTCTTTATTCCTGTGTTGTCTTTATTAGGCGAATGGGGACTTGCAGATGCACAGTGTCAAAAGGAAATTGTTTTAGCCTTGAAATATGTTTTCATGTGTAGGAGCTGGAAAAATGCAGGTAAAAGCCATAATGCCTATTAAATTGCCAAAATCAACTAAGGTGGCTGTTTTGGTATTCAAGCCTGAAAATTTTAGTTGTTTCAGATTGTTTAACTGCAGGCAGCGTGGTGTCCTAGATATGTGCTGTCTTCATCTAGAGTGGGAAATTTGTTATCAACCAAATTCTATTTCATGAGCATGTCACATGCAGATAAATAGTACCTACAAGAGCGTGTCTATCCTAGTTTACAGGTTTACATATGAGGACTTTGTCAAACTTATTTACTGGCTTAGCATTTCAGACAAAGTGGATAGTTCCATTTCCAGTTTGGTATGTGTGTTATGTGAGCTGCTAGTTGGTAAACTAGGCAATTTATAATCCTTCATTCCTTTGCTTTCCTCTTCTCCCAACAGCTAAAAATAGATAATAACTAAGTGATTTAATACAGTTCATTAATTGGACATACAATTTTATCAAGAATATCTTACCTGAAAACAGTTTTTAAACTTCTTGCTCACAAAATACAGAGCTATTGGGTTTATGCAAGAGTTCATGGTTGCCAGGTTGATGCTGATATAATCCAATGGCAGCAAGAAACTAAGCAACAAAAGAGAAAGCAAAACATGTAAACTGTTCGTATGCTGTACAAGAACCCGTGCTCTTTCAGGTTACAATCTCTTCTGTCAGAGAAACTAATTCTTATCTAACTCCCTCAATCTAATCTTGTACCATGCTAGGTCTATAATAACCTGTCTCACAGAAATTCACAAAATCCAGAGGACAGTGATTGCAATGGTAATGGACAACATTTATTGAAATTACGCTACCCTATTAAAAGTAAAACCCCTGAAACCGGATGCAGCTGAAAAGGAATAAAGTGTTTGCTCTTCTAACACCAGTTGCATGCACAATGAAATTTCTCACATAAACTAGAAGCATGCAGCATTATATTTTTTTCAGTATAAACAATTGACTGGAATTGAAAATGAAGTACCTGAGGAGTTCACATCTGCCGGGATCTTTTTCATTGTATACCATTTTCTTCAAAATTCGGCTCAAGTGGAGAGGGAACCAGCAAAGAGCAAAAATCACTACTAAACAGAAAACTGTCTTTGCAACTTCTCGACGCTAGAAAAAGAAGATATTTATGACTAAGTACCTAATTCATATTGGTAGGTGAAGGTAATATAGTGATGTTGGCAGCAAAGTAAGTAATCTAGATAAAGCATGCAAGGATTCCCGACGTGCAGCTTCCAGACTCCCTGACATCCCTGAACCGTTTTTTTATGGGGCTTCTCATGTTCTTGATTCTGGTCATCCTCAATAGAACCTGCTCACCACTGAGACTGGAGCAGCTGGAGCACACAGGTCATTGCCAGGACATTGTCGATATTAGCCAAGGAAAATCCACTGCTGGGCTTTCCTGAACTTGATTACTTTCCCAGCCTTTCTTATTCCTCTGCACTGAATTAGTTTTCTGGCAATCCCTCAGATAAACCTCTTTTTTCAGAAACATGCATAATGTGCAAGAAAACTTTTTCATGTATGAAGGAAACTGGGATCACACCTGCTTGATAAACCAGTTGCACCTAATTCTTGGTGTGGGGCAATCTGTAAACTCAAGGCATCTGTATCAATTGGCAATAAAAGTTCCATTCAACCACATACCTAGTCAGGATGTCAAATTCTCCCCAATGTATTATTTTATATTTAGTATGCATCATGTTACATAAAGGGATACTGCACAGTATATTAATTTTGTTATGTGATCCTTGCTATGTGAACTTGATGTTCTTAAGTACATAGTTCCTCTACAAACAAAATTTCAAAAATGTCTGTATTACAACTTAATCTCATAATACTTCGTCAGGAAATCATTTCAATTTAATGGGTACTTTATATGGCTGTAGAGATTTACAGATGTTTTGGTGGATTTCTGACAATGCATACCAGTGGTGTTTGGTAGGCATGGATTCGATAAAGAGAAGCATATGAAGGGGAAAGAATACCACTTCTGAAACTGCCACTGTAATGTAACAATAAGAAGAATCGCAAGGCTCTGTCATTAACAAACTGAGAGTCCAATGTGTGATTACAATAAGCTGCGTTAGGACTTGAATATGACTGTTATTGTTTCTTTTTTCTTATAATAGCCATTTTTACCAAAATATGAAAAGGATTGTGACTAGACATTAATGTGGACAAGGCTGTAGGTAAGGAAGGAAGGAAGAAGGGAGAAAGGTGATGGTTAAAAAGACAAACATTGGTAAAATGTGGCATACGGTCTTAACAGCTTGCTGGGCACTGCACGTCAGGATGGGAAAGCTGGAGGGTGGATTCCTCCACCCACCCTGTACATACCATTCTAGTTCTACTGGGTGGAGTAGCTTGTGTGTGGCCCTCGGACAGACTGTGTTGCCGACCCTGGGGCCCCATGAGGGGAAAAAGTGGAGGATCTGCACAAGGGGAGGATTTTCCCCATCTGCCCTGATCTGGAATGAACCAGCAGAGTAGGAACCTCAGAGAACTCACTCCGCTGCTGAGGGAACTGCTTCAGGAGTTCACATGTGGAATGTGAAATAAAGAGTGGAATTTGAAGGGCTGATAGCAACACAGGGGAAAAGTTACAGATTGTTTTTAAAATTTCAGTTCGGAATTAAACATCAGACAGTGTTGCAAAAACAGCAAAGTGAGATCTGATGGTTCTGTGAGTGGCTTCACTCTATGATCATTCGTTTGTACTATTCTCCTGTTGCTCTGTACAAAGCAGCTACAGTAGTGGTACTGCAACAGTGCAATGGCCCTGAAAAAAAAAAATCCACTCTCTTTTAAACCAGGCTATTCAACAATTGCTTTTTATATGAAACTAAAGTTGCATATCAAAGTGACAAAAGGAGGGAGGACACATGGAGTCATATCTTTTTGAATAATAAGAAACATCTTTTTTTGGCATTCTTTGTAGTTCAATTTCAAAGCATTTATCCAGTAGTGATTTGAAGTTAAAGTGCAGGAGAGCACAACTGTCATACATTCTTAAGAAAAGAAACTGGCTAGTTTCCCAAGCTTGTGGTCTGCAGTACTTCCTTATACTATGATTTAGTCTTGTGTTTTGGGTTTAAATAAATACCTTAACATCAGAAATAACCTACATCCTCACTTTCTGTAATTTACTGTATTCAAATTCACTTTGAACCATTTCTAAGCTAACCCGAAGAGAGAACAGTGTTTTCAAACATTGGCATCCCTGATATTTACCTGCTTAAGGTGTTCACTGAGAGCAATTCTCAAGTTGCTGTTTCTTCTGTTTAGCATTTCACAAGTCATTAGTGTATAAAAGATGGCAGTACATGCCAGCGGCATGCAGAAATAGAAACCAAACAGCCACCAATCCTTTGCGTCTTTGTAAAACTGTAGGTAAGGCAAAGAAAAGAGAAGATATTTTCGTATGATTCAATGGATAGTACCGCAGTAGGGTCTTGGAAAGAATGACAGTGGGTACGCTGGTCTATTAGTAAACACCACAAATTATGTAACATTTCTATCAATCTGTTTTGAACCAACAACTGGGAATTGTGGCAGTGTAAACATTTATTTTACCTCACAGATAGCCTGCCTTGCAACTTTTGTTGCAATCTGTAATGGGTTGGAATTAAGTTTTGGTTGTGTTTTCTGAACGTTTACACTCCGGTTTCATGAATCCAGTTTCATGAAAAAGACATGCCAAAACATAAAGTGTCAGTTTGAGATAACAAATCTTACTAAAAGCCTGTCTCAGGAAATGCCATTTACCTCTATGGCTTCTGTCCTGATTCCAAAAAAGGAAAATTCAAAATGTCTTGTAGGTTTAATCACCTTTTGTTATCAGTGGAAAGATTGGTAGTTGGTTTGCTTATGTACTGGGCAGATAGGAGCCACTTCATAAGTGTTGTCTGATATATGCAAAGCTTAGGATGGGTGGCTTCTAGAGGTACAGTTACTTTTAACCCTTTGCCTGCCATTCATGCCATTTGCCTTTTGTGACAGGACTTGATAAAGTAGCAGTATTTTGCTGTGCAATTTGAATTGTTAGCTGTAATTTAAGATGTGGTTCAAGTTAGTACATTTATGTATTATAGGAAATACTACATTTAATGAAACATTTAAAATTACTCTTTTCTGTAAATGATTATATTTTTAGACTTGAGAAAATACTGTATCTCGGTTTTTAACTTTTATGCTTAGACAAAAGTGTGCACTGAAATATGACGTTTTAAATACTTCCTGTCTCTATGTTAGTCACTGAGATGGATGAGTGTAAAAAGGACCCTTCTTTCTCATAATCTTTCCCCTAGCTTGTTTATTCCTAGCGGATGTGCTCTTGTAACATCACAGTTCCCACACCACATGTCAAAATGCTAGTAACTGAGGATTATATGAATCCTGTTTGTGAAAGCCAAGCTTTTGACATCTTGTTTACATTTAAAGCTGAATGATACTCTGAAAGATTAAAAAGTGGATGCAATTAATAGGCTAATGTCTAATAACGTTAATTTTTAAATCTGCTTTAGTTACACTAGGAAGTTGATTTACTAAGAAAAAGGGAAGGCTTTTGATTTTTCTCCATCTGCCTCAACATAGTTGGCTGCTTACAGGGCTTGCTAATTTAGAGTACGCTGCTGGTACTAGGCCAAAACCCCTGAATTCAGGACATTCTGAATTGTCTTGATTAGCTTGTTTCCTCCTCCTCATTAGCCTCATCACTGTGTGAGGAGGGGTTACAGTCTGCTGCATAGTTGCGCTCTCCTTGGGGGCAGAATTTTCCCCAGTGGGAACAGAGATTCTGCCAGGAGAAAACCAGAAAACAATATGCCTCATATTTGAAGAGTTTGTACTGAGGGGAAATCTAAGTACAACTCCTTCTGCAGAGAAAAGGATTACAAATACATGGAGACAATTATCTTTTCCATGGCAGATTCCTCTAAGTCAGCCTAGAATCATGTTGGTTGGGCAGCACAACAAAATGTGTACTCTGTATAAAACCTACATGAAAATGTCTGTAAATGATTAATTGTGGAATCTGAGTTTCACAAAGCTTACATCAAAGCATGAAATTGGGTTGATTTAAGAGAAGTAGTCATTCTTTTGTTTGTCTTGAAAGCCCACATGGAACTGATTTTCTACAGGAAATGTGCATTTTAAACAAGTTTCCTAGTGCACTCAGCCCCTTGGGAATCATGGTCTAGCATGAATCTTTTAAGTCTTTCAAGGATAGCTTTAAACATGGATAAAGCTCCTATTAAAAAAAAAAAAAAAAGTTAATCATAAATCTTTCCCAAAGTTTAGCAATTGTTTATTGTGGTGTTTGTGGTAGTAAATACTATAGTTAAGGTTAAAGTGGCATTTCCATTTTAATGTTCTGATTGCACTTGCTTGCAATGCCTTGAAATACGACACTGTTTTGGCCGACCCATCCAACATTTACTCTCAGCTTGGACATAAATGCTGGTTTCTTTCAAATCAACCTGGTATGGGGAGATTTGGAGCTTTTGAATTATCCTGAGCAAGTAAAAGATACTAATTCTGGCTAATAAAACAAAACAAGCTATTCTACTTACCACATTAAGAACAATAATTAAAGTTAGTATGCCTATGGAAGACTTGAACTGTAGAGTTTTTGAGAAGAGAGAAGAGAAAACTATTCTTTTTCTTAGGGAGAGAAGAAATGAAGATTGTCCAGGCACATTTGTAGAGAAAAACAGGCATTACAAAAGGGAAATTTGCTGCAGTGCTCATTTCATAAATCATATTCTTGTAACTAAAGTATCTACAGTCATATAGTCTGAAGAGTTTAGAAACAAAGATATAGGAAGTTCTGGGCAATTCCACTCTATCTCCATCTGCATTAATTATTTCCATTAGGGAATTCCTTTTGTTTTCTCTTGCAGTTGTCTCTTGTTTCTGCCATCCATGCAGTCTGCGTAACCCTACCAAAGTTGGGGATGTTCCTCTGAAAAACACTTATCATCTGTACTTTTCATTTTCTAAATTTCCTACTTCCATTTTGCCCTATCCTGCGCTATCCTATCCCAAGCCATGTTCTGATCCAATAAAAGGAGAAGTGCTAGGCATTCAGAAAAGAGAAACTTGCACTCTATGTTGAAAAATTCTAGTCCAGAAAAAAATAGGGAGTTTCCCTCAAGACTTAAGACCATGCACTGTCTGCCTTGTCTGAGACAAAACAGAATATTACTCTTTTTTTATTACTGGGTGAAAGGTGACTGGCCCTTCTTTGGGTTCACAAAGGAAAAATTAAGATACCACTTTCCTGTTTTCTCAGCGTAAGGCCAGGAGGAAGATCACTATCCTATACAGTATAGGTCTATTAATTCTGTAGTGACTACTAACTTGACTTGCTTTGGACAAGCTAATGTGAGTATTGGCAACTGGTAAGCTGCAGTAGCACTATGAAGGCTATGAAATGTGCCAAAGAAGCCTGGTGTGTCTCAGGTACTTCTCTTGCTCTGGAGCTGCTATATCTAGATGACAACTAACAGTGCCCAAGCTACCTAGGATGGAGATGTGAGTCTGACAGATTTGTAGTTGTAATTTATTGTACATAAAGGGATTATTCTCTGTTTGATTTTGTAAGTGCACATAGAATAGGAAGAGTTATGTTAGAGGATGGCCCCACCCTTTTCTTTGTCTTCCAAAAGAGCTGGCTACTGCATGCAAAAGGATGACTAATCATGGTAAAACACGGGTTTTGACATTTACAAGCTTCAAGGTGTTATACCTGGAAACAATACTTTCCAAGACTCTGGCTACCCTGGTACATCTCTTGACTGTAAGCAGGCCTGAATTGCAAAATACTGTATTAAGAATCCTCAGTAGTGAAGAAAGGAAAATGTTGTAAAGTCCCATTTAATATCTCTAGCTGAAAGTAGAGACAGGTCACTGTAATTGAAGGATCCTCTTTGCACCATTAGAATACATTTTGCACTTTAATGCATGAACAAAGTATATTATAATCCAATATCTTAATTGCCTAACCTATATACTCTGAAATCCAAAACAATAAGAATGAATATTACTTACCAACATAAAACTATTTGTAGGATTGAGCATGCAGGTAACATAACCTTCATCCTTGTACCTGAAAGGTACCACAGCAAAACCAATTGCTTCGGGAATAGCCAGTATGAAGGACAGAAGCCAAATGGAGAAAATTTCAATAGCAGTGATCATAGGGATTCCAATTCCCTGAACACGGCTCCAGGACGCAACTGCTCTATACCTGAAAGACACAGGCATTAGTTTCCAATCTTCAGTTTCTTCCTTAAATTCAAAGATCTTGGTTCAATTATATATATTAAGTAAAATCCTAAGGCTGACATCTTAGACTTGTATTGCTTGGTTTTTTTCTGGCTGTTCCAAGGGCTCTGCCAGCTACCAAGCCATCTAGGACACAGCAGAGCACATCAAGGGGTGGAGAACTGGCTGCAACTGTTTTGCACAGGATTTCATGGAATTCTGCTATGTGGACTACACTAATGATTTCTATTTAAACTAGGCAAGGTTTGTGAGGACAGACTATATCTATTACTAGATCAACTGACATAATAAAAGAAAACAAGCTTCCAGGCACATAAGCCATTCTAACAGATACAAGCCAGCTATCTGCTTCAGCTACCTCAGCTGTAACTGCAGTGTTATCTGGAGTGAAGTTGTCAGCTTCCATCGACTGAATACTGTGAAAATACTCTTCATGAAATGAAAATGCATTTGTTCTATTTACACTTCAATGTTAAAAATACTGGGTTTATGCAGCATATTCTATATTTCCATTAGACTACAACTGAGCACTAGTTAGGACTGTCTAACAGCTGTCTCAGCCTCTGCATCACCTTTCCAATGAGAAACTGAAGTGAATGGCGAAGTCTGTACATGGCAATCTCAACACATTTTGCCACTACTTTATCCCTTAGATAGAAAGTTTCTCTGTAAAAAGTGGAATTATTTAAAGCTGCTTTCCTATGTGTATGAGTCTCATAACTGTAATCTTGATAAAAGGTGGGAACACTTAAAGAAGTTTCAAATACAGCCCATACATTTCTCTCTTTTCCTCTTCCTCTGTTTACCTTCTCTGTCCCTTCAGTGCTGGAATATTCTTGTTACCAAGAAGGCTGTTGCTGCAGCCTTTCCCCGTTTCAGGGAACAAGAACTACTTGTCTGCCAGTTTTCAAGGAACTTGTAGAAATTTATTAGCTTTGAGACCTCAACCTCTTTGTCAGCTCTAGTCAAAAGGTTCAAAAATTATTTGGAGAAGACTGATGGGCATACAACACAGAGTACAAACCAGTCCATAAATAACATTTTCAGTAGCAGGCTTAACTGATCTCTAGCAATAACTGCAGTAATCAAGCTGCTTAGCATTTCCAACAATTTAGCAAAGACTGCTATCTAAAAATGATGGGAAGGACAAATATTTTTGATCTTGTAATAATCTCAAAGGCATGCTGGAGAACATTCTGTCACTGGTGATGAATCAGTTCCTAAAATGCTTATTTTACTTCCCCCAAGTGATAGCACCTTCCTATTTGGAATTACAGCGCAACATGGATATATCATGGCATCCATTCATCAAATAATCTTCTTGAGGAGGAAAAAACAAATCAAGAGAGGTTGCTTGTCTGCTTTAAAAAATGTCAGAATAAGAAGTGACTGAGAAGGATTATAGATTGTAAGAAACCGTGTCACAGGTGTACTATGGACGTGTTCTCAGTACATCACTGTATTGTATGTATGTTGAAGATTTTCAACATACTAAAAAGCAAACTATGTTTTGGACTTCCAGATTAAAAATAAAAACATCTTCTAAAGGCATCCTTATCTTCAAAGAATATCAAAAAGGAGGGAGGCAATGGTTCACTCATGGGGAAGAGGTCTACGAGACTGGAATTCTGAGACCTTTGAAACAAATAAACTATACTGAGATAACTGAGAAAGTAACATTCAGCATCATATCTTCTCACACATACTTATAAATATTAAAATTCAAATTTAATTTTAAATAATTTGTAATCCTCACATATTTCATTTTACCAAATATAAAATTTTGGCTTTAATGGCTAGATGGAATATTCATAGAAACATAACCTTTCATACAAATATTTGTGAACTTTGCAAATTTAACAATCAATTTGAAGTTTACTTTCTACTGACTGGCAATTTTACAGTTGGTCCCATCAGCTGCACAAGGCACAGGATACAATCTCATCCTTGACTGAATGATGTTCTTAGCAAACAGGGGCCTGTAGACTAGATATTTGTCAAGTAATAAATGTAGAGATTGTGTTGTGTCACCTGTGTAACTAGGTAATTGACAACAAATAACTTGTAAATTGTGAATCCAGGCCTTTTCTTTCTTTCATTTTTGTACCTGTTCTGGGTTACATCTGGTTTGCACAGGAGAAGATCAGTATGCACAGCAGTAAGGATTTGGGCCTTGTACATATTTTTTAGCTTTTTTTTCAGCTCACAATTCAAGTAACTATCAGATAAGAAATTATTGGCTGAGGAATTTTATGAATGGTTTCAGCTAAAGCATAAGAAGCTCAGTAATTAGAGCAAAATTTGCTGAATGCATATTAACCTACAATTACTTAGTCTCCTTACTCACCGCTGTAAGAGTGATTTGAAAAACAGTGGTAGTATAATTTTTCAAGTGGGTGTTCTGTGAATTATGTAAAATATAGGATCTTTGTCTAGCCACAAACCTTCCATAATTAGGAGTGGGAAAATACTGCAGGGCTTATTTCCCTCATACTTAGAAAATACAGGATGTCTGCCAGGGAACTGACATAAAATACAAGCATCATGCATTACATTTAATTCCCCAATCTAAAATCTGTGTGTGTGTGTTTTGTCTTACTTTTTTTCTGTTTGTTTCCCTTTGATCTCCAACCTTGGTTAAAATATTCTGTTCTTTTCCAGGTCATTTCCTTTTCTCTGTTTAATGGTGTGACCAGGTTGGACGGGGCTTTGAGCAACCTCATCAGTGGAAGGTGACCCTGCCCATGGCAGGGGAGTTGGAACTAGGTCCCTTCAAACCCAAACCATTCTATGATTCTATGATTCCTCTTCTCTATCCGCTTTTCATTTTCTACTGCTCATGCATGTGCTGTCAACTTTATTATATCATGCCCTTCAGTTGCTCTCTCTTCTCTGTTTTCTTCTTTTCCCTCTTTCCCATTCTTAGCTATGTATTCCAACTTGCTTTTCACAGGCTCTGCAGTCCCTCATTCTACTTAGAGACACACAGTATTTAAGAACAAGGGATTATTTCATCATGAAGTAGACATACATACAATTAAATATTTTGCATTCCTATCTAGTCATAATTTGCTTAAAGCATTTCTTTCAGAAGGATATCCTCTCTGGATCTGAGAACAGGACATCTTCGCATTTTTCTGGTGGTTTCTTCTTGTAGTTAATCACTCTCATCATTAAAAATGTGAACCTTATTTTCATTTCAAATTTGTCTGGCTGAAACCTCCTTCTGTATGTTCTATTTTCATTTCAAATTTGTCTGGCTGAAACCTCCTTCTGTATGTTCTTATTGTATCTTTCTTTGCTCAGCTAAAGACCCCATGGATATCTGTTACATCATCTGTATTTCAGTACTTGGATATTATATTTAAATGGCTTTTTAAATATCATTTGATAAGCAACAAATTGAGATATGTAAGGCAGCTGAGTCATTTCTGATGCTTTTCTACACCCTCTCCACGATTTCATTATTCTTTGATAAAGAGTAATTCTAGACTTCCAGCACTAACGCAGAATGGTCGTGGGTTTTGCTGTGCCCAGATTAGTTTTTGGAACAATTAGGATGAATTTTACCATAGTGGTATCTAATCAGAATTAAAAAAGAAAATGTATTTTGGACCATATGAAATGAAATCAAAGAGTATATGAAAATTAAATTATGGGCTACAGCTTGTCTGTGGACAGTCAGTCCCCCATGCCTGCTGTCTGTAAAAGTAGGTGCTTTTGTTTCCCTGTTCCTTTTGACTGCATCAGAAAATTAGTTGTTCAAATGGATCAGTAGTGTAACATATGTCTGTTCTGCAAGTATCATCAGCACTTTATAAGAGGGAAAAACAATATAGAAAAGATAAGAGATGTGATCAAGGACATAAGAAGCAGTCACTGTCAAGATGAGGGTCAGAACAGTTCTTAAATGACACTACTGTTGCTGATACCGACCTATTCCTCTTTGTTGTGAGAGATTAGAGGTGTTCTTCAGTCTAAATGTAGCCAGCAGTGTGTCGATTGCAAAGCTCTTAATTCAGTAAATCTCTTAGAGCATTGTTTTAATGGCAAAATCTTGACTTCTCTAGTACACTTACTGGAAGTTGAGCCAGATGAAAGTACCTCCCTTGAGATTAATGTTCTATGCAATTTGGTATGCAAAGGAGGCAAGAAGAGGGCGTAAACATATTAAATGAGATCCATATCTTCAATCTTCTTAAAACCATTTCTTCATAAAAATCATTATGCTTGAGACTTTAAGTGTAAAAGCTTAGGAAGGGAAATATCCTTCCTTTTAGTCACAGTCAGGCACTGTTTAGAAAGAGTCAAACTATCGTCACCATCATGACCTAGAGTTTAAAAATGCCTGAGAGGCATCCGAAAAAAATGTGAGATTCTCTGAAGGGTGAATGGCTGGCGTGGTGTTTTGTTTCAGCCTCTTAAGACCCTCTCCACTTGGAGTGAGCATTTTTCCCCTTGGGCATACACGGTTAAACCTTCATACTCTGTCAGTGCAAGTCACTTTGTGCCTAGGGCAGTAGTAATGAGTAAAGTTTCACAACAGGACATAGTTTGCAAAGAGAACAGGCCTTGAAGGAAAAAAATTAGTCTTGTTCTTAATTAAGTCTGTAATCTGGAAGATGGACAGAGAGTCAACATTTGTGGAGCTCTGAATTCATTATACCAATTGACTCTTATCTTCTACCTCATAGAATGCAATTCCATTGTAGACACCCAAAATAACTCTAAATGAGATTATATTATTAGAAATTATTATAATCTATAAAATATAAAAAGAAATCTATGTAAATATATAAAATTATTATAAATGAGATTCTAGATGAGTTTTCAGGAGCTTTTTGAAGAAAAGAAATTACTCGCCTGTAGACCAGAAACAGTCCAGCTGCAACAGCACACAGTTCCATGTTTACTCATTTTCCATACTAAAAAGCAAACATTAGCTGATGTGGAATTTTGGATTAATATGACCATGCCACTCCCAGTGCATGACCTAACTTGTTGAAGGTGCTTTCAGATCATGATTTCATAGTCATTTAACCTAGATTCACTTCATATTAGTAAATATTAGAATCTGGCTGTTTATGTCTGTTTTCTAACACTAATATTTACTAGAATAGTACCAGATAATAAAGCATATATCCTTGGCAAAGCATGTAAACTGGGGGAGGAAATTAAGTAGTCTGAGCCTGATCCCATACAAGACTTTATTCAAATGGAAAAACCATTTGGTTATTGTGAGGCTTAACAAATCAGTGCTTGTAAAACTATATATATGCATATACAAAGGTGCATATATAAAGAAGTAACTTCAGCTGAGTTACTTCCAATTTTTGAAAATATGTGTAACAGTAGGAAAAAATCTAGTGAGACTGCATTGGTCAGAACTTACCTAACAAAGTCACTGTTTCATATGTGCTTTATCTATGATTTATTCCTTAGAGCAGTCCATGGGATTATATTTTATGATGGGCAGATATTGTTTGAGAAATAGGATTCTTTTTATAGTTCTCAGACTGAAAAATGGAAACAGAACACTTGTCTTTGTTCCAGTTTTTGTTTCTGGCTTCAGCGAATGAGTACTAATGCAAAAAGGAACTTATTGTATGTATTGATGCTACTAAGTTACTCATCTGTTGCAAATCTTGTACATCAACTTGGTATGTAAAACCAAACCAAGATTACTTTTAAAGTTTCTTTTACCTTTGCATCACTGTACAATATATGTAATGCATTTTATTTATCAATATTTTTCTGTATCAGAATCGTTTTGGACTAGAACATGATCAAGTAAACTCAAGACCAATTATAATAGCTTTTACAGAAGCGAAGTCTTCATCTGCTATTGCCTTATAAATATGAAGAAAAAAACCATAAAAGAATAATGTTCAAAAGCATGTTAGCTATTGTTCTCTCAAAAAGTTTATGGATCTTCCTGAGCAGTTTTAGCAGAGGAATTAATTTTCAAACTATCAAAGCAAGTTTCCAACATGTTTTTCAATAAAAGTCAATTAGTTATAAAAGTTATCACAATAAACAGTGTATTTATGGTCCATAGGCAGAGAATTGAAAAAGGTATTTTTAAGACTAAAGATTATGATCCCATTCAAATACAGAATAAACATGAGGTCATATGAAAGAAAGAAGTCTGAATACTGTATCAAATCCCAATAAATTTTTGCCTGGTAAAGGGAATTGAAATAATGCTTTACTGGAGCTTTTTAATACCTTTAAAAAACTGTAAAGATAATTAGTCCAATAGCTTCATTTATACTTTGAGCCACAGATGTGGTGCTTTGTTATAGCCAGGATATCAAAAACAGAATGCAAGTTACGTCTGTACTGTCTGCCTGCTAAGAAGACCATATCGAGTGCTCCCGGTTTTAGGAAAACTGCAAGGGCAAGAACAGTGTCCATCAAAAGGGTAAATCATACTGTACCTGTCCACACTTAGGGCACAGAGGTTAAGGACTGTGATTCCCACCGATGCCTTCTGTATAAAGGGCAGGAATTTGCAAAGAAACTGTCCAAATTCAGAATCTCCAAAGGGCCACTTCTGAGCAAGGAGCTAAAGAGAAGATATAAAATAATCAGAATATTTGTAACTTACCAAGTATGTAACAACTGTAGTTATTTTTTTTCTTAGCCACAACCATTGTAACCTTGAATTCTCCATAGCTCAAGCATGTCCTTAGTACTGTGAATCTGAGAAGAAATTGCTACTATAGAAGCATAAGAGGGTGAAAGTTTAAACTTAGGTGTTGACCTTGTACAGTTCTAGTCGTAACTTGCATTGTTAAAAGATTTTTATTGTTGTGCTTCAGCCACCAGTACTGAATAATGAAAATCTAACTCAAGCCTGTCATAAACAGTTGCAATTACCATAGCCCAGAACCAAGCAATACAAGCATAACTCACAGTTTATAATGAAATACCTCAGAGCCAAATTCTCATGCTGCACGCAAGTAGATTCTTGTCATTGTAAATGTACCACTATGTAACTCATGACAGTATTCACTGCCAGATCCTTGAGTGTGTGGAGAAAATATTGTACATACATAATTTGTTCCATATTATGTTTTAAAGGACTAGCATCACATGTACATCTAGCCTGTATTACAAGGCAACAGAAAAGCACCCATGTAGGAAAGACATGAGTGGCTGGGTTTAGGTTGGTATACCCAGGGAGGCATTTATATAACAAATATGAATACGTTGATTCATGTGAATAGTTATGAATGATTAGCGTGTGAACAGTAGTCATTACGTCTGTATCTGTTAAAGCTTTGAACAAATATACATTCAAAATACAGGATACCAAATTATTAAGGATAATAATAGTTATCTGCAGAGTCACAGATCTCCCTTTACAGATAAAATTCAGTGTAAGTAAAATGTAATAAGTGAAAAATTAAGACCATACAAAATACTGAGCTCTAATTTATCTGATTCCACTCAAGAAAAGGATCTCACAGTCACTGTGATTAGTTCTTTTGAAGAAGAGGGAAGAGTCACTCTTGCACTACTGCTTTTTTAATCTTCTTCCCAGGTCTCTGCTACTGAGATTTTGTAAGGTATAGGATACTGAATAAGAGATAAGACGAGTTATTTGTGTAAAATGTGCCAGCAGTTCTTATGCTTTTATCAACTTCTGTTGAAGTGGTTGTGTAATTTAAAGCATTAGATTTTAAATGAAAGTATCAAGTTTTTTAGCCAGATACGTAACTGTTAACATTCTAGAAGATGTTTTGGCACAGTTTTAGAGGCAGTAATAATAATTGTGGATATTTAATCTAGATTATTTGGAAAAATGTCTGGAAATCTGGATAATTCATAGAATGGTTTGGGTTGGAAGGGACCTTAACGATCATATAGTTCCAACCCCCCTGCTATGGGCAGTGACGCCTTTCACTACAGCAGGTTGCTCAAAGCCCATCCAACCTGACCTTGAACGCTGCCAGGGATGGGGCAGCCTCAACTTCTTTGGGCAACCTGTGCCAGTGTCTCACCACCCTCACAGTGAAGAATTTTTTCCTAATAGCCTAATAGCTAATCTAAATCTTCCCTCTTTCAGTTTAAAACCATTACCCCTTGTCCTATCACTACATGTGCTTGTAAATAATTAACTAATTAGTACTACTGTGCAGTCATTAGATTTGTATTAAGCCTTACTGAACAAAGGCTAGAACACAGAATATTTTGATGATACTGTTTAAATTTGGGAGTATTTTTATTTGCTTCAGAGAAAGACAGCAAATTATAGTCTATGGAATAATAATTATAAGCCAAACCTAAGCTTCCGAAAGCTTCATGAAAACCTAATTTTGGAGAATTTTTTGAAGATAGTCAGATGCAGACCTGGGACTGTTTTATGGAACTAAAATAGGTTTAAGCTTCGCAACAGTTTTATTTTCAAGTGCATGAGATGAAGGTAAATTGGTGGCACAACAATAGATACAGTATGTGTGATGTGCCACACACATATGGGCTTTCCCTGGACAAGAGCACAAAATGGAAGACAGAACAAGGAATCATACTTTCATCTGCACAAATGTGCAAGGACTGATGCCACTGCATTCTGCATGCAAGAAGGAGTTATGTTCTTTCAAGGATAAATACAACCTATGAATCATATATTTTTAACATTTTTACAGTTAAAACTGAATGAGGATTATATTGTTTGGAATATGATTAAATCAATAGAATTTTGAATTGCTGTTTTCAGAGTTTACTTTCTTGCAGACCAGTTCTGCCAGGCCATCTTCATACTTGGTTAGACTTCTTTGCTTATAGTCAGTTCACATTTTGAGAGTTATTTTTGCAGCTACAAGAACCAGAGAATTTTTTAATAGAAGCTTGGGCTGTGGAACACACTCATCTAGTAAGAGTGAGTGGCTTCTGCTGCAGAATTAGAAAAACAAATTTTGGTTGTAGCTCAGGACTGCAGTATTCAAGGTAAACATTTCCTATTTAAATTGCTGTTAAATTGAAGCATACTAATAAACACTGCCTTTAACAATATAGATGTTAACTATGGGGAGTTAAAATTCACGTCTGTCTTTATCTCAGTTAAAGTAAGAGCTATCTTTCTGTTTTTTCACACATAAATTTTTCAGAGCACTTTGCTGTAGAGTACAGGATGTTTATCACTGAATGCCAGATTTGTAGGAATTCATCTTCTCTTTATAGTCAGTCCTGGTCTGGCTTTTTCACCCCTTTTTCATAGTCATTCATCACAATGCTAAATTGCATGTGCTTTTTTTCCCCCAAATAATACCTCAAAAATGCTGGAAGCAGCTATGTACCACATGTTGCCTATCTCTCTCTGGGACCATATTCAGATCGTCATTTGGTTACTTGCATTTTACAACAGATTTTAGCAATTCATAGCTTTCAGCCAATGGGGTGTTAATGCTGTGAAGCATTAAATAGGAAAGGCATTGTGTTAGGCATTATATGTTTTTACTGGATTATTTTTTTTCTTCAGCTGAATATTAAAATGAGATTTCTCAACATAAGATATGGGATTAATCCAAGTTTGTCTCCTATTTCTTGAGAGTGTTAGAATATCACATAAATGTGGTTTCATTTGCTCTTGTTCTGTTACTATATGTTGCTGTGTGTTTTCTGGCATACTGAGAAGTCTTGCCTTCTTCAGGGAGAGATGAGTACCTTATTTACCATCAATACCACAGCAGAAAAAAATGTGATCACCTTTGCAATGGTATTCCAGTTTAGGATGATCATATTTGGTGAAACCAAACCCCCCTTGTGCCAGAAGGCTGGAGAATGAATGGATCACTAGGATTGGTGATTTAACTATTGTCAGTACCTTCAGTAACAAAGGTAATGAGATTATACCTGCCAGCTGTTGGTTAGTTCCTCTGATTTTATCTGTATTTATAGGCTGAATGAAACACTCTGAAAACTCCCAGCAGAATTAGTTTCTAGATAAATAATTGCATGGCATACTTTTGCGTTTTGCCTAGAACTCTTGCATGAGACTTCAGTTTATGTCAGGGCTGTAGAAAAAACATTGAAATAAGAAGAGGCAATCTGAATCCATGGTAATTCTCCAACCAGTTGTAATCAAGTGGAATTTGAGCTCCAGACTCCTGCCTTGGGTAAAATCAGAATAGTTTTCAGGCACCACTGAGTGAAGGTTACATTATAAATGGCGTTGCCAGAGAAAAGAGGCCCTAGCAGAATTTGGTCAATCCCCTGTGCCAGCCAGTGTCCCAAAAGTGATTTATCGTCATAGATCACACTTGAAAAGGCAATGGAAAGATAGCCACCTGTTCAGCTATGTGCACTGGCTGTGGCTGTAGCGTACACTGAGCAATAGAAATAAACACGCACTTTGTAGTGACAGTGAAACTGTTACTACAAGGCAATTATTAGCTTCAAAACTGGAAGTGTTGTACTTGAAAAAGGTTCACTAACTCATTACTCCTCACACAGAAGCTTTATCATGGTTACAGCGTGTATACATCTTTCCCACACCCCAGGAAGCTCTCCTTTTGTAAGATTAAAAGTATTTTATTCCTTTTGTTTCTTACACTTTTCCACTAATTGAAGTAACATCAGTACCAAATCATTAGACATTCTTTTCAAGTTGATTTTAATCAAAATCACTGGGATCATAATTATTTAATTTTTAAGATTAACTTTGCAATCATTTCCATGGGTATACTCTATTATCATTCCACATCAGTTATGCACTCATTACTTCCTCTTGGATCAGGTGCCAGTTTTTTCTTCAGTAGGTATTTTTAGTTGGCAATTTTTTTTAGTACAGAAACTTCAGAGGGAAATAAGATGTTTATTTTGTATTTTAAAAATGGGCCCAGGAATTTAATTCAAATAGTCCTGATTTACTTAGATACAATATAAGAACTGGGACTACTGGCTCTGCTCTTCCAGTGCTTTTGCATGTTTTAGTATCCAAACAAAATTAGTATAATATTTTAGCAGATTACATTTTCTCTCAAGGCATAAGGATAGGAAGAATCAGGCTGATTACCCCAACTTGATCCCAGTTTTGCTTTTGCAAACCCACTCACAAAATCTTTGAGGTTTCAAAATAAGACATGTGGCAAAAGAAATGCATTTTTCTCCTTGTGCAGTTTGCAACTTGGGAGTATTTCATACAGCTCAGCTGTGGTGCAATTCCTGAGTGAGGAAAGAGTGTAGTCAAGAGCGTATCTTTACACTGAAATCAGAAAACAAGATTTCAAGGTTCTACTGTTGGTCTTAAAAAATCTCAGCAAAGTGACCAGTCAGCCACAGCTTCCTTGTGCATCCCCCCTTCTTTGCTGCTTTATATGGGCCCTTTGCCCTGATGCTGCAGCTTGAAGCAAACAAGACAGCAGCACTGAGAACATTCCTTTGCAATGATTTTTAAATGTCACTCCGTTGATTTTATACTACTGCTGTTGCTATTTTCTAACCCCCATTAGTATGCTAGCTGATGTACAAAACATTAAGTCCCACTGTGCACCCCAAGCAATTTATATATAGTCTAAAAGAGAGAATGTTACAATCCAACCACGAGTATCCACCAACCAGTACATGCTTATGTGCATCTACAGTGTTTATCTAATACTAGGCTGATACTGTCTGTTTACAGGCAGATGATGACTCTGGAGCTCAGCTCAAAATAAATGGACTGGGTTAGGTGCTGGATATGAACCGGCTCTGACCTGTTCTATAAAAACCACTTTGTTTCAACAACTACATGTCAGGAGGTCCTCTCTCTCTGCCACATGGAATTGAAGATGAAAGCAAAAGTCATACCTGCCCTTTCATGCTCTGGTCATATCCTAGTGCTCTAGAGCCTTTCTCTTCCTATATCTACTTCCCAGAAACTGAACTGTGTTTTGTACAGATAGTGCTTGCCCCTCAGGCCACCCCCCTCTAGGATACTCTCCTGAGCTTCATGCCATTTTAAGTGTTCAGTGGTACTGATGGAACAATTCTGGCACAACTCTGGCAGTCAGAGTTTCTGCTTTGCCTTCAGCAGGACAAATAGAAATACCTTCTTTATTCCATGGCTTCTGTTACACTTGTGCAATAATAGAGAAAAGGAGGAAACCAACAGATTTCTGTTTGCACAAATAATGTCTAGTTGTATAACTGACCAGCAGCTCCTAACTGTGGAGGAGAAGTTACAAAACCAGTGTATTACAGGCTGATTTCCTTTCCTTGCAGCATAGCCCAGAATGAATGACAAAAGAAATTCTTCTGATTTTGTCAGATCAGCACATTTTGCTGGGGTGGGTTTTTAATTTTTGGCTCTTTTTTTGAGGCCATTTCCTCTAGAATACATTGAGCTGTCTTGGTAAAGCTCTGTCTTCAGATGTGTTCTACAGTTATGTACGCCCTTGTCTGCTACAAGGCATGGGCCAAATATGGTGTTTTGGTTGGAATCCAGGTGAAATCTGACTGAATGCAGAAGTGTCCAAGGTCTATACCACTGAGCTGACTGCATTTTGAAAGTTATCTTGACAAAAGATAGTGGTTCTAACTGAAGTGTTCCTCCTGTCTCTGATCTGTAAGACTGGGTAGTTAGGAAGAAGGGTGGATGGAGTGTCCTGCCTGTGGTATTTTTATTGTGGTTTTTCAATTCAGTGACTCAGCTGGAACCCTTCTGTCCCCATGGAACTTCATAGGACAAGAATTCACTGCATGTTCTCAAGCCTTTCTCTTGTTCCTGCAACCCATATATCCAAGCGAGAATTGCATTACATGACAATCCTCATCCATTTCTTGCTTGGAACTGTTGCTCATCCCACATATGCAACTCAGCTGTGCTCCATGACTTTGCTGGAAAGAGGGAAAGCTGTAAAGCTGAAGGGGAGAGAATGGAGCTTGTCTCAGGGTATTCCTTCCCTATGTACCGCTGGAAGTGAAAAGCCTCAGCTTTGGGAAGGACAGTGAGAAGAGGAAAGATAGAGGAAAATGAAGACCAAGGCCAACATTTATAATGCATGACATGACCAATATTAGGTATATCATCGTGTTATGGTAGAGCTTCTGCTAACTTTGGTATCACTTGTCTTTTTCCTTATACTTAGATTCACATGGTAGAGAAGGCCCGCTGCCTCTCTTCAACTGTTCTTTGCAGGAAGTACATTCCTAATTTTGCTACAACCAAGAGCAATCTTTTTTTCCACTTTGGGTGGATAAAAGACTGGCTCTGTTTTTTTTGTGGAAAGGATAAAGGTTATGTGGGGATGCATGACAACCACCAAAGTAATTTCTTCCTCTGAATTGCACTACCACAGCATTTTCTGCTATTTTGCTCATCTTGCCCAGCTGAGTAAAGGTGAAGGTAGCAGAGGGTTTCATACCATTTCATGGAATGCCTACAGTCTTTTTCTCCTGCTTAGGCAGCTATGGACAGGAATGTATAGTTCTCACACAAGAAAAAGTAGATTATATTTCAAAAGATCCTGAAAGGTAAGAGAACAAATGCCCTGTTTTTGAAGCAGAACATTCTATCTCAACTAACCGTTAAAAAAAAAAATCCTAAGTTTTACATTTTTGTTAAAATATTTATATTTATTACAAAAATCTACTTAGTAGCAAAGCATTCCTAACAACTCTAGACATCTCCCCTGTGATATTTTTGCTGTTTACAAAGTAGGATTAGTTTCTTTTTTTTTGTTCCATGGTGTTGGCTAACTTGCCATCCTTTTAGGTAGACTGTTTGTCAAGCTGTGCTGCTCTTCTTCAGGAAAATGAGCTGCAAGGTGTGCTTATGTGCATGGTGATTTGTTGAAAGGAATTTTTTTCTATCCCAGGGGAAAATATTGCTTTTGTTATTCTTCCAGCTGTGTTGTCTTTTGTGTGTTGCTAAAGACAGCGACAGGACTGCTAACAAATTACTGCAGAACTGGTAAACCCTGAATATTTCCAATCAAAACAATCTCTTGTTGTCTGGAGAGTTTAGCTGACTGAAAAAATAAGAGTGAATATACTAAAATGTTCTATTAAACATAGAGTCTCTAGATACTCCACAGTATTACAGATCCACAGAACAGCTAGGCAGGCATGAGATGTGAAACTGAAGATGAGGGAGGAGTTGCCTGTGCGTTGAAAGGAACTTATATTTCAACCCTCCAAAGTACTGCCATTAGTTAATGGCAGAGTGGATCTTGAACTAAGACCTTGAATATAAAATCTCTTCCTTAAATGCTACCTTGGTATGTACATTAAACACTTTCTGCTAGGAAGCTGTATTCTGTAAATGGAGAGAGCACATTCCTGGTGGACTTCCCTTCCCTGTTCCGTTTTGGGTAACTTCTGTCTTCAGGACTCAGTGATCAATTCCTATGCTACCTCTAGATTTATTTTATGTATGATCACTATATGGAGACATACACCCAAGTAACATGTTGTGTTCTGAGCAAGTTACATGGATTTCTGCATCACATGGGGCTACCAACGCGTTGCTTCTTGGAACGACTGCAAAGAGTTCAGTGAAAGCTAGAATGCAGTTGTTAAGCTGGTGGCCTCAGAATTGCCTGCTGGTATTGGTACTTTGGCGAGAACTATATGCTGCACATACGACAAATTTTGCTTGTAAAGAGGGGTTTCTTTCCTAAGTACACTTAACTCTATGTGGGCTTGGCCTTATACTCCTTTGGCATCAAACTATAACTACTATGGATGTCACTTGCTCTATTAGCCTACAGGATTAGTCCCAATGTGTTTAATTATCACCCCTGCGTACGTATAATATTAATTCTGTCAGTAAATGAAATCAGATATGTGACATCATTTGAGATTAAAAAAGGGATTAGTCTAACACTTACTCATGAGCTCTGATGCTGAAAAACATGCATGACTAGAAATATCTCTGCTAAGTCTTCCTTTATTGAAGATAAAATGGCTGAAGATGTTCGCTTACCAGCTACCTTTTGTATTTAGACTCATAACACTCTAGGTGGATTACTCAGATTTAGATGCTGAGATGAGTATCAATTATTTACTAACAAAAAAGCTTAGTTTAGTAAAGAAAACATTTCTTGAGCTGTTTGAGCAATGCACACTTTTTTTTTCTGGGTAGATGTCTTTCACTACGTACCAGTAAAATAATTAGGAAAATGTCAATTACTTACATTTAAAGAAACAGGTTGAAAAGCAGAATAATTTGCTTCATCTACTTCTTTATAAACTAATTATTTAAGGATTTAAGCATATTAAGATGTAAGGCAATATAATTTATCAATCCTATGTAGGTCACTTTTCAATAAATAGACCTCATTTAAAGAATTTTCTCCAAATTGCATAAAAACTGAAGTGGAAACAGCTCAGGACTTCCCAATAACATAATTAAAACTGAATTTTGCCATTCCAATGGGGGCAGCCTTGGCTTAGAGTGTTTCTAGCTCCGTGAGCTCAGAAAAGGTCTATGGAGAGCTTTTTCTGTGGAGAGCATCTGTTGTTACTGCGCTGCTAAACTTTAGAAAGTGACAGCAGCAACAGCCCTGAAGGCTTTCCAGAGCTTTACTGCAGCTAAGGCAACAGAGGTGCTATGGATGTTCTGCTGCTGCCTATGTATAGCCTTAGAAAACCGCACAGTTTCTTTATATAAAGCAGTCCTCTGAAGATGTTTTTGTGCATTGCATCCAAACTTAGCTTATTAGCTACAAATACGTGTGGCAGCGATGGGTAATGCAGGTGATGCAGTAGCTTTCTGCTATGTGCTACACCACTTGATACTAGAAAAGGAGGTATGAAACCCGTCTTTTCTTCAGTGCCTTAACCCCACCTCTATAGCAGCATAAACCATGGAAGGTGTATTTCCTGTTCTTCTTTTCACTGCAAAGAAGTCATTCTTACTGATTTGAAGGCTTTAGGCTTTGACATCTTGAATGTCTGAGATGGCTATGTTTTGAGTAAAGGAAACTATCTGGGTCCAGTGCAATAAACATGTGATTGATTGAAAATGAAATTGTCTTACTTCGGCCTATTAAGGGTGGATTTATAACTGGCACCCTTTCCATAAAACCCAGTTTGTAATAATTTTTAATATTGATTTGATACTACACGTGGATATAATAACAGTAATTAAGTGTTATGGGGCTTTAATACGTCTAGAATATCTTCAAAGGAGGCTAGTGAATATTACATTATTACTCTCATCTCAATCCATTTAAAAAATTGCTAAGGGAATCCACTATATAATTACAGTAATTGGAGGAATTAAGGGGGGAATTTTTGAGCCTACTGTACCATGAAGAAAGGATAAAATGTCAAACACCTTCAACCATATTTTTAGCAGACATAAATGACATAGGTTTTTTTTTTCCCCAGAACAGAGTGATGGACTCAATTCTCCTGGGACCTTACATTTGCAGTTGCTATAATCTTAGAGCTGCTTCTTTCTAGGGATTTGCAAAATGGATTTGAGTATCAGTAACATAACCTACTTCTCTCTTATATCTTCTTCCTTATATTTCAGGGAAGTGATTACACTTATTTCTCATATAGATTTATAATTACGTAGTATTACTCATTTTCTTCTAAAACAATGTGGCCATCTTAATACAGTACCATTGGTTACTTTAATATGCAGATGAATGCTTTTTACTCTAATTCTGATTTCAGAGCTGATTGAAGTGAAGGTTTGATCTATAAGGTATTCATTGTTTCACACCATTTGTTTATATAGAATACTAATGCATGGTTCCACATGAAGCTAGAAGAATCTTTAAAGTTCAGAACTAAGTGTATAAAATGATTTAAAATCTAAACTTTTAAACAAAAATAAAAACACTTTAATTTCTTTCCGTAGAAGACTACCACTTCCACTTTCAAACTGTGATATTTCCAGTGGCCACCCTTCATAGTGTCACTCAACAAGAGAAGCTAAGTGGTGCCACAGAATTTTGGATCCCTAGTGATACTAACTGGAATGCCATTTAGTAAACTTTAAAATCAACTCCTAATGTGAGCACACACATTACTGAATAGTTTATATGAAAAATGGACTATCAATAATATCAGAAGTGCTAGAGTTCCCTTAGAAATGCTATAAGTGCTTCCGTGTATCAGAACACACGCAGCCAACCTTATACAGCAAGATGGTTGTATATGGTAACTTTAAAGTAATTTATAGTGGAGGCTAAATCACTCAAAAAATTATTAAAAGATAGAATTATGGTTGTAAATGTGACTTTAATTCTGCCTTCTTACGCTTAGGAATTGACATTAATAGAAAAAATGTACTGCAAAGTAATAAAGGGAATGTAAAAAATATTGTTCTTTGCTTTTAACTAAACATCTGAAGAATTTTCAGAAGACCATCAAGAGACAATTCTGATAGGCAAAATGAATTCCAGATTTCCATTCCTCTTTTTGAAGAAGCAGCTGAGATTTTGAAAGTCTAGGAGAAATTGTGTAATAAAAATACCTGTTCTTTCCCAAACTCAGCTCTGAAAAAAGCACATACCATTTTTCCGTAAAATTTCTTACCAGAAATACTACAAGAAGTGAGAACACTGCCTTAGCAATTATCCATGAAGACATCAGGATAATTTACCCCAGAGTGCCATGGTTTAGCTGAACCCAGGACAGGAAGGAAACTGTAATGCATGATGGAAGATGCAGTCCAGCTATGAGTCCAGTTTGCCAAGAGTAATGAAAACATGCAGAAACCCAATCTCATGTCCCATTAGGCGTCCACACAGCTATCGAACACAGGTGAATCTCACATCAAAGGCTAATCTTTCTCAATTTGTTAATCCAAAGTACTCCATGGATACCTGCTATCGTATCAACAAACTGATTTTCCAGGTGGAATATTGAAAAGTAGAAACTAGAATTTCCATTAAATCACATGCATTATTATTAACAGTCGTTGTCCCAGCTTCAAATTCATATTATAGTAAAACCAGATAAAGTTAAAAAACTTATCTGTAATTTATACTACCAGAAGATCAGAATCAGGTACTGCATTTTACCACAGATAATATGCCTCTGTACAAATTTAACGTATACACATATACATATTTTTAATCCATTCAAGAATTCAAATTTTTATAGTCTTGTTTTATCAATACCTGTGTTATAATGCAGGTCAATAGTTAGGACCCTAATAGTCATATGGATACAAAATAAGTATTTTTTCAGATCACAGTTTCTTTAATTTTTAAATCCATTTTGAAGCCAGGGAACAGGAGTTACTATAAAGTTATGCATTAAAATGTTTTCTTTAAAAAACATGTAAACGAAAATGAAGTCTCTAGAATCTTTGAGGGCCAAAATTGTGAGGAATGTTTTTTCTTCATTATATTACTTTGTATTTTATTTACTAACAGAAACACCTGAAGATTTACAGAGAAGACAAAAATTGTAATATCCCATCAGCTATGCACCTCTATACAAAGTCACAGAGAGAAGAATACAAATTTCTTTCTAAGTTAATATCAGTGAGATATATTAAGAAAGGACTCAGTTCTGTTCATTCAAGCCTGTCCTGGCATTGTGCAAGTGAACATATGTCACATCAGAAAAAGCACTGCTTAATGGCTTTGTTTAATTAAAATGGAAAATAAAAAAACTGAGACAGGATAACTTTACACCAGATTAAAGAATTACTAAGGATCCATTTTATACTTTGACAAAGCCAGATGAAATTTAATATTTTAAAAATATTCTGTGATATAATTGATTTTACTAACTCTGGCGTAATTTTGAGAATCTGCTAGTAATGAATATTAAATTAAAACCTTAACGCTCAACTGACATAATCTCTGTCTGCAAAGTCGTAATATGAAGCCTGCAGATTACAGGGACTATTTTCTGTAAAAACATAAAGTAAGGATAGGATACTCCAAAAATAGCAACTAGTCCAATGCTGTATGTCCATCAAGGGGGAGAACAGTTTATAAAAAGTCTTCCCCCATAAATTCCTTTGCTAGCTATGGTAGCTATAATAAAGGAAGAGTTCCTGTGAAATGCCCAAGGTCAGGCTTTGGTTAAGAGCTTCATTATCTTTAAAAGGAGACACACTTTCTCTTTAGGGAGGTGAGACCTGAGAGCAACGTTTTTGTTGCAGAATAGAAAGGAGTTGTATTTTTTTCTTAAGTGGACTATTCATTGACAAAAGAGCACTACTTAGACAAAGAAGTAACCACAGAGGACAGTGTACTTGTGAGGAAACCACAATCAGAACGTATTGATGTTGCATCCTACCTTGTACACAATGATAGGAATATCAATGACAATATAGATAAGGTCTCCTAGAGCCAGACTCGCTATCAGTGCGTTCGGGCCATTCCTCATACACTTGTTCTGGTAAATGATCCTCAGCAGAGTTGCATTCCCGACCATTCCAACGATGAAAATAGCACAAGATACCACCGTGTTTATGTATTTAAAAGTTTCAGCAATCTTCGTCTGCTGGGAGCATTTGACAGTTTGGTTGGACACCAGGGGCTGTCTGGTGGTGAGGAGTATGCTGGATTCAATCCCTGAGAAAGTGGAAAGGTGGTGTCCCAAGTCACTCCGATTGGCAGCATATCTGTCAGAGCTGTCACTGAGGACAAACCCTGGAATGAGCAGCAGCAAGAAAACTCTTAAACACAAGGCTTCCATGCCGAAGTCCCAAAAAAGCAAGTTCAATTAGACAGTGGGGATTCAGTATTTCAGTGAGGTACTTCTCACCTGCAGAGAGAATCAACATGCAAAAACAAAAAAGAAGAAAGAAACACAGAGTCAATACAACAGGCAGACTAGCACACCCTGATTCGCACTTAAGAAGCATATTTGAATGTACAGTCTGCAGCGTGCATGTATAAACACCTGTTTATAACTACAGAGCTACTCTGGAATCTAGACTACCCACACTAACTGTCTGACAAAAGGCAAACACAAAAAATTCCAGAAGTAACTGACAGCTTATACAAGTTAGAACCCACAAAACCCTGTTAGCTTGAGAGAGAATTTGTGTATGAATGGGAAAAATATGGTGGATAAAAGTTCTGGTTTAAAATACAGTCTTGCAAGAAAAGTGTACCAGCAAAGAGAGGCCTTGGAGACTGCTGAGTGATATTTTACTTAAAATTAAAAGTTGCTGGTTTTCCTTTGAAAATGGAACAGTACTGCATTAATAATTAAAGGTAGTAAATTTGTTCATTTTCTGAGTATTTTGATGTATTGCAACAATGAGGCTTCGTATTATTTTGCTCTGACTTTATACTTACCTGGATTTCAAATGAAGATTGAAAATACACATATTTCAAATCAAATTTTGGACCAGATCCAAAGTCCCTAAATATTAGGAGGAAAACTTTTATAGCCTCAGGGTAGACCTCTGGCCAGGAAAAGCCCTTCAAACTGTATGTGTCATTTGGTTCCTGGATATCATTGCAACTCACTAGCAAAGTTCAGTACTAGCCATGGCGAAGCTGATGATAAAGATTTAAGCTCTTTTAGAGATAAAAAATACTTGGTTTAGTATTCTGAGCAACAAGTCATGACTTTTCCAGGTAGGAGAAGAAGCATCACAGCATTCTGTCCTAGTAAGCCTGTGTGTACCCACCAGAGCTGGCTCCCTGCCACAGGGGGTACAGATACATCTCCAGTGGAACCAAAGAGGCCACTCAAATCCATTTCCTTCAAGCCTCAGTTTAATTTAAGATAAAAGATTATTTTACATGGCTTGTATCTGCAAAACAAGAGTAAGTGCTGCCATGTTGTCAGAAGAAGAGTAAAGTATTTATAACTTTCTGATTTCTAGGGATTCACATAAAGGATTTGGCAGGATCCTTTTAAATAAATGAATCCTTGTTTCATTCCCTGTGGAGCTATTAAGTCAGAGTTTATAGCAAGAAATTTACCAGAGAAAGAATGTGGGAGACAATTTACTGATAGGACTTCTGGAGGCAGCCACAGTATAAATATTTACTACTATTACCCTCTCCTGTTGTGTGTGGTCTGTAGAAGTGTGTGTGTACCTACATAGAGCAGCAAATACAGTGTTAACCTGAGTGTTCCTGTCCCGCATATAGAGTGCTCTCCCTCACAGACCAGTCTTACAGTCTGTCATATTGGTGTGTTTGAGATGAGGATCTGACCAACTGTGAGTTCCTATGCACTCGGTTTTAAAGTTTAATGTACTAGATAGTAAATCCTTCTTTGTGAAATGCCAGTTACGATGGTATCTCAGGGCAGTTAGCAACAGTTTGCATGATCTAAGTGCTTCCACTTCAGGTTCCTAAATCACATCAGAAACAACAGGCACATTTTACTGCAGCTCTTTTCAGGCAAACATTAATACTTTTATTATTTACTATGACTATGGTTTCCCAATTCACAAATGGAAAAACTGAATCGCTAATGACTTAAATGACTTTTCCAAGTTCATACTTGCCCAAGTAAATGTGATGTAGCTAAGAACAGAACCCACAGCCCTACGTTTTAGTGATTGTATTAGTATCCTCCTTATTTAATGACATTTTCTTGTGAAAATTTGATACGTGTATCATATGAACATGGTGGTAGCATGGCGATCATGCAACCAGCATGCAAAGCTGGGAACAAAATTACCAGCTGTCATCTCTTGCCTTTCCTGGAAGAAACTTCTCCATAAGTAAAACTAGAAAATTTCTAATGTAATACTTTCTAAGGATATTTTTCTTATGGATTCCTGACAGTCCTTCATTGCTCTCTGCGTATTTTCGAAGTACTTGCATTGTTACAGAACATAACATGCAAGCTGCTGGTTGTAAGAAACAGACTAGCATCTGTAATACCTTTTTGTAATAAGGCAGTCTATTATTCTCCTTCACATGTGATCTGAATACCTGGGGGGGTGAGATTGGTGCGTTCGGGTGGAGGCCACATGCATGACCTCTGCCTGTGCCCCAGCAGCCCTGCAGAAGCAGCCACAGAAGCAGAGGGCAAAACTCCTCTGGTCAAAACTCGCTCGGGGTGTCGAGCCGGAAAAATTCCCGTGCCGAGGTTCACGAGAAGAGACCATATTATCGGAAGTTAAGCTGTTCCAGGTATTAAGGACGAGCTAAAAGGTTAACAGTGATTAATCTTCCCCAAAGCATCTGAGATGTGAGTAGGAGCAAATAAACTTAATCAGGGCACGAAAGCACCAAGGGGAATACCGCCGGCAAGACATTTCTCCGGCTGTGAGCGCGCTTTGCTCTCGGGGTCACCGCCTCCTCTTTCTGCCTCTGCCACAAAAGAAACCATTCCCTGCTTGTAACGCTATCACAGATCAATCCCAACGTGCATGGGCAAACCAGTGCTACCTCCCTGCAGCCTGTGCAGAGCGTCTGACAAGATCTAGGGAACTATTTAACTTTATTTAATAATAGTTATCACTAATAGTTATCACTAATAGTTATCCCAAACTGCCTTGTGCCTGTCTCTTGTTCTCCCACTCACACTCAGGCACACAGAGGTGCAACCATGGTCATCTAATGGTTATGTGAAGCTCTTCACTGGAAGGGCTGAGGCCCCGGCCCGGCCCCGCCGGCGGGAGTCCCGCACTCACCCCGCACTCACCCCTGCCGCGCCGCCGGCGCCGCCCGGCTCCCGCTCCCGCTCATGCTGTGGCTGCCGCCGCCGCTGCTGCTGAGAATTTCCTCCGAGTGGCTTTTCCTGGGATAGTCCAGATCCTCCTGCCTGCGTCTGACTGGGTGGGATTGAGAATCTCCACCTCCGCTAAATCAGTAGAAGAAAGAGACACACTGGAGAAGTCAGCGCGTCCCCTCTATTCTGCCCCCTCCCCCAATTAAAACAAACCTCCAGCCCAAACTGAGCCCCTGCCAATGTTAAACACAAAGGCTGCCTCCCGGGCACAGGGGATCACTGTGCTCTTTAACTGTTTCCTCGCTGAAATTGAACTGAACTCCTTTGCTGGACTCATCTAAGCAAAAGCCTTTGGAATCCGCTGCTGCAGCTGCCTGGTAATAGCGCACGGGGTTCTCAGAAAGGTTGTGTGTGGCTGATCAACTAGACTGCAGAGGAGGCAGGAGCAGAGAAGGGAAAAACGTCTTATGATGAAATATGCAGCTTTTGCTTTGCCTTTACCCCGAGCTTGGCCAGGACTGTATGTTCCCAAGACAATCGGTAAAACTCAGTGCATAAGAGTTCAAAAACCTCTGGATCCATAAACAGGGACTGTTCTCGGGTGAAAATTTCTGTGGTCCATCCAGGACACACCTTGCTAATACCTCTTAGCTTTCAAGACCATAAATGCACTTACAAAGATAATAAAAGTGTAGCATTTTCTGGCATTCCTATGTTTCCTAATACTGTTGTTCTGTCGGGGTAGCGGTACAAAAAACCTTGGCAGAAGTGGGAAGTTGTCTTATAGCTAATAATCTTTTCTTAGGTTGGACAGGGCTTTGAGCAACCTGGACTAGTGGAAGGTGTCCCTGCCCATGGCAGGGGGGTTGGAACTAGATGATCTTTAAGGTCGTTTCCAACCCAAACCATTCTGTGATTCTATGATGAAAAAATACCAGTGTATCAGAGAGAGCAGTTTGTAGTGCAGACAGTTTCAAAATCTGTTCACTCTGGCAAGTTCAAGAAATTTTGAGTCCCTTGTTGAATCATTTCAGGATTCTCATTTCATGGCAAGTTTCTCTCTGGCTGTACCGTAGAAATTATTTTCTAAACATATATTGGCTTCTATTGAATACAAGAATTCAATCTTCCTAAATATGATATGAAAAATACATTGTCCTGGACGAATAAAACCAGACTGAAAATAACAATAGAAAATGAGATGCTAGTGGCCTGCAGAATTAAAATATCTGGCACCAAATCACGTAAGAACTTTCAGAGTTTTGCATAGTTAAAAGAATGTTTGTGTAGATGTTATTTGAAATCATCTGCTAAATCTAGAACAGGAAAAAACAACATCTGGATCGACTGGAATAGCAATACTTTATCTCTTCTAGCAAGTCGTCTCAGTCAAATGATGTGTCAAAGCACAAGGTCTTTGAAGGAACAGAAGTGTTCAGACTGAGAATCACAAGAATCCTACTGTTTGCACATCACATAGAAGAGTGTAATTCAAAATCTCAAGTTGCCCTGAAGTTGAGTAAATGCTGATAATTGTCAGTGGAGTAATAAAAGTTATTTTAAGTTCTTTACAGTTTGGTCATAGATGAGTAGTATTAAAGATTTGCCTTGTCAAGAATCATCTGTATGGTAACTTGTTGGAAAAGCTGTTGAAGAGTTAGAAAGGTGTACTTGGAGATCATGTGCTCTTTATGGAGTGCTTTAACAAATGCAATTCTTAAATCTCGTATATGTTCTCTAAAGATTCTCAGCACCCTATTCTTTCCCTAGGATCATTTGACTTTTATGTCCAAACAACTCGAGTTGTTAAAAAAAAAGGAATTTATATTTCTGATCTCATTCAAACACACATTTGCCTTTCCAATTCCTAATTTCATTAATTTGGGGGGTTTACATCATATATTCAACACTGCCATGCATAAATGCCATGCATAAAATTTACTATCAAATAAAATAGTCAATTTTACTGTTAAAAAATGCTGTTAAAGATCTATTTCAAAATATGAAAAGAGAGCTCTTTATTAACCACTGTGAATGCTTCTGTTATTGCCAGCCCACGTAAGTAGTATTAATTATTAGAAATTACTGAAATGCTCAATTCTGTGCTCTTTGTTACTATTACTGTTGCTTGTTTATTAATTGGACCTTTATTTGGTCTTTAATCTTTTAGGTGTCTAAAACAGAGTTCAATTCTTGTCTTAAGTTCAAAAGTTAGATTTAATTGTTCCTGCTAGGTGTTTTTTTCTTTTACTGTGTTCAAGAAAGCAACACAGAAAAGGAAGTTATCATATATGAATTATCCAAAAACTGCAGTTGCAAAGGCAGTTGACCTCAGCTACAAAGAGAAGTGATAAAATACAGTTGTTTACACTAAGATGTTTCCAACTATTAGAGACACTTTCTCCATCATTGTAGGACTGCTGTTGTGTGTGTGTGCATTCTTTCATGGAAGAGTTCTTGACGGAGGACACTCAGCTACAGATTCAGTGCGGAGAAAGTGTTTCCTCTGACCTCTTCTGGTTTGTGTCTTTAACAAACTACCCAGCTTGTCTTGCATAACTTCAGAGATTCAGAGTAAGGGTAACATGTTAGTCTTGTTACGAAATAACCCATTATATTTCAGTTTCAAGGATACCTGGATTTCGCAGCTGGAGTCATGTTCTGTTCAAGAAGACTCTCAACATTTTTGTAAAGCTAGGAGTTTTCCTGAAGCCATCAGATATTAGAAAGGAATACTTTATTGCAAGTGTTACTAGCCTAATGAAACTAAAGCTGCAGTGCTTTTTCTACAGCTATGTAGAGGCAATAACAAGGATCTTTAGTTATGTTTGGAGGAATTAATTTTAACTTGCTTGAAATGAATATTTAGTGAACGTATTACCTGTTAAGTCACTTACCAGATGTGGTCTGAAATAGAAACATATGTTCATCAGCTCATGGCATCCTAAATTGCATTCCCGAGATTCAAAAGAACAACATCAAACTCAGATATTGTGTATAATTGGCATTTTGTAAGCAGTTGATATGTTTATAATCTGTAGCATTTTCATAAAATCAGAAGAGTTATTAATAAAAAACCATGCAAATATATAATTATTTTGCTTTCTTCCACTTGATTTTTGGTATAATTTTTATTCCCTCAGAACAATACAACAAGGACCACTTGGATAATCTGTAAAAATGAACCTAGATACTTTCGTTAAAATACTGGACAACTGTTTCATTTTGAATTCAGTATGTAGAGCTAATGAATGATTTTGCTTTGAACAAAAGGGAACTCAGCAAATCCAAAATTTTTCATAGAAACATGCTAGTTTAAAAAATATTTGGTGGGCAGGTTTCTCAACTTTTACTAATCCTGAAGTTGCACCTCATTGAAAAAAACAGAATAATCCAAACCATTGATAGTATTTCTACCTTGTGTAGGTTTGCTGTTCTTTGAAAAGAGATGCACTTATGCAGAGGCCTTAGAATAATGCAATTAAGAAGAGTCCCTACCAGAAAATGTACGTTCATTCACATGAAACTCAGGGCCCATTAGTTCCATTGTCATTGAGCAATTTATTTGCTTCTATGATGTTACATTTCTGTTTCTTGATAGCTGCTTTATTTAAATTGTATCTCTAGTAATGGCGTATCTATAACTCTTTTTATGGGCTTAACACAAATAAATCTTCTTTCTGGCAAGAGTATCTTGCTCCTCCCTCCTTCTCTTCTTTCTCCCTCCATCTCTCTTTACCCCCTTTTCTGTCTTTCTCTTTTGTTTCCTTCACGTTGCTGGAAGTTTTTGCAATTTACAATATGAGTTTATAATTCAAAGAGAGTTATAGGGAGAATATTTTTATATTTATTTATTCTAATAATTGGAAAGAAATTTGTAATAGAATTACTGAAATATTCCTGCCCTTGGACTATGGGAAGTTGAAACCTGAAGCTGTGATGGAATCAAAAGGAAAAAAGGATTGAAATGTAAAGGACAAAATAGACCACAATGCCCAACAATTAATACAGGAACAACTGCAGGAGCTTTTGCACCCCAAATGGGAATATTAGTAAGGAACTGTGGTGCATGGAAATTTTGGAGAATCATGATTGAAAAGTTTTAGTAAGAAGCGAGGTTGCTGGACCTTTAGTTTGTAGATTGGAGAAGTAGTAACACGTATTGTTAATACCCTTCAATTACTGAGCATTTTAGCTTCTTCTGGGAGCATTTTGCTACTGCACTAAATGCAATAGATGAAGAACATTTCAGGAAAGATTTATTGTGAGAGGTAATGTTGTTGGTCTCCATTTCCATTGATGGAAATCCTAATTTTCAAGCTCTTGTTCCATAGAACCTGATGGGAATCAACCATTGAGTTGGCTGACAGAGTTGGCCAATATCACTGCGAGGCTGCTCATGAAAAGACTGCTCATGGAAAGGAGATGGCAGAGAAGAACCTGGGTTCCCTGGTGGGCAAGTGAGTCCACAATTCATGAGCCAGCAATGTGCCCTTGGAGCAAAAGAGGCCAATGGGATCTATGGCTTCATTAAGTAGAATATTGCCAGCAGGTCAAGGGAGGTGGACCTACATCTCTACTCTGCAATGATGAGACTCATCTGGAGTGCTGTGTCAAGCAAGGCAAACATGGAGTGATTCGAGCAAGGTGCTGCAATGATGATTGAGGGACTTGAGCATCTATCATCTGAGGAAAAGCTGTTCAGCCTTGAGAAGAGAAGGTGCAGGCAGGAACTTATCAATGTGTATAAATACCTAGTGGAAGGCAGTAAAAAAGACAGAACCAAACTCTTCTCCATGGTGCTCACTGATGGAACAGGAGGCAATGAGCACAAACTGATGCAAATTAAAATGTAATTTAAAGAACACTATCAGGAAGAGAATATACTAGATTAGAAAATCTTTCATAACTTGCATAAGTTCACAAACCTAAGTTTCAATCTGCATTTGCAGAACATACGTTCTGTGATAGAGGAATGCTGTTCTACTGCCAGATGCTTCTTTTATAGTCTTAAGCACTAATAAAATTATCTAGATAAGATAGTGTGATATTAGAATGCCATTTTCTCTTAATCTAAATAAGGTTAAAATTATTTCTATTGGCTACTCTGCAGTGAAGCTATTTTTCATGGAAAACCCTGACTCATCTCACTTGTTTCTGATGTTTCTCAGTTACCTAATTTTTTGTTAGCCTAACTAAAGCCAAGTTGAAATAAATTGCTTGTACATTTACTTTGATACAGTAAAGTCCGGTTCTTTTATTATTCAGTGTCTAATGAGTAGCATATACTATTCCACCTAATATCTTACTGTGATACATGTAGGTCTATTTACAGACTTAATCATTAACTGATAGATAGGAACTGCATGTTCTTATAGATGTAAGGAATGATCTGCAACTCAATTTTAGGGTAAAGACTTTTCAAATTATCAAGGTTTCTGTAAAAGGTTGAACCATTCCTTTCTGCTGTCTAGAAAAGCATTCTTTATTGGAAACTAATGCACCCATTTAGGTAGCTAGGCTTGCATTAAGATAGTGTAAACAGAAAACTCTAGATTTGTAATTCTTGAGAAAGAAGAAACAGACAGCTCTTTAGATTTGGTGATAAAACTATTCCAATCATCCAAGAATTATCATTCTATTTTTATGTTTGTGTATTGGAGTATTCTGTTTGTTTGTTTGAACAGTACAGCTGGCTCCATCCCACGTTTAGAGGGGCTGTGTTACGATAAGACTGGATTCATGGGTGTGGGATTGGTACAGTGTGCTGTCATGTGTTGTCACGGCCTTTGTATGAGGCAAATAAGCACCTAAATTGTGATACTTATAACTGATCAAAGGAGATGATAGTAATTGTTTTTGTTAAGCAAATTACCTTTATTAGCTTGCTATGACATGGACTTCCCATGACTTTCACCCTCTTTTACATAGATGAGAAAAAACAAGCATGAATGTTAATATGTCAAGAGATACATGAAAGTCCTTACACTAAGGCCTCAGGTTAGTTCCTTGCAGTACCTAAATACACGTTTTGTGGTTGTCTGATTTTTGTTTTACTTGATCCAGTAAAGAAATACCAGTAATCTCATATGTCATACTAAACATTTTATTAGACCAAATCCAGCATTTTTTGCACTGCTGATATAAAACTACCAAAATACAAGAACTTCTTAACAGTCGTATACAGATGCACAATGAATAATAACATATTGATGTTAAGGACCTATTTTGATATCTTGCATTTTGATCAGAGACATAATCCAGAATTATATTTTGGGTGTATTCCATAAAAATACCATAGATTGATTCAACAAAATCCAATCTCACGAAAATTTCTCTTACAGCAAAAGTGCCATGGGACTCTTTTTATCATTGGGGATTGTTCTGTGCTTGTTCTGTGCTTGAAGTTAGATACTACTAACTAACTAAGTGGAAGAAGTGCTTTTACCAGTACTTGGCTGTGTTAATACAATTCAGTGATAGGAAGTTTCAGAACTGTCAAGAAATCTGAACTTGTCTTAAGGATTCAGAGGGTTGGGAGCCATCTGAGCTTGGTTCCTTTCATTACTCTTCCAGCCCAGCTTGTTCATGCAGAGCCTTATCTCTTCTGCTGTATTCTTTCTAATGAGAACTACTCATATCTTCTGCATATGCTTGGTAGGCATCAAGTGCTGACAACAGTGTTCATCAGCCATCTTTCTTCTACTGTTCCTTGTCCTACCCAGTGTTGATGATCTGCGGTAGCTTCTTACATGGTTGGTAGCATGACCATTTTTTCATACACCAAACAAAAAATGGATGGATTTTGCTAGTTTACACTTAATCCCAGTGACAGTGCTGAGGTTTGGTGTGGTGAGGAAAGATAGATAAGCTAACAGGGGGAATATCAAGCCTCTGGCTGGCAAGGTCCCTGCCTTACTGTGTACGGTATCCGCCTTGGCTGATGGCTCCCAGCTCTGAGGGAGCAGCTGGCTCTTGCTGCTCCCTGACAGAGGGAGGGCATGCCAGAAAGAAAACAGGGAGTGATTTTATGTGTCTTAGTCCAAGTATCCCAGGCAAAAGATCCAACTCAGTTCTGCTATCTTTGGACAGAAATATTTCTTTCTCTGCTGATAGCAATCTTACTTTGCCTTACTTTGCCTTTGAAACTGTGCAGATTTCTGTGTGTCAAGCCACTATGAATTAACCTATGTCCTCTCAAATAAAGGTAAATTATGGAAATTATGGAAAGATAAATTATGGAAAGATAAATTAATAATGCTGTTAAAATATACAGGCATATTAATACCATATGTGTGTTATTTCATTTCACTTTTATTCTTGTCACAGTTATTACTTTCAGATTTTTCAGAATGTAAATGAAAAGGAACAAGAGGTATCTTTACCAGTGTTCCTTTCCTGACTGATATTCCACTACAGTTCTAAGGACTTTGTTTTTATAGTACTGGGTTTTTGTCATGTTAAAATCCAGTGTAATAAGAACAAAAATAATATACAGAAGAAAGTCCTACAACAAGTCCTTTGTATCAAGCTGTAACACAAGACTATTCTGTTTGTATGGATTAAAAAATTGAAACCTGAGACCTATGCAATTCCTGGGAACAGTAAGGTAAATAATCATATTAGCTTTCTGTGATAATTCCTATGAATATAGCCAAAAGCAAACTACTGTTAGTAATTAAATAAAATTGTATATTTTAGGTAACAAGAACCACTATGGCTCAGTTTTAAAATTTTAATTGCTATTTATCCTAGTCACAAATTTCATCAACTCTTAACTGATTGAATGTGCTATTCAATTTAACTATTCAGGATGTAGTTTGAAAAGTAGCACCAATAAATGCACTCAAATGTAACTTTATGTACTCTTTGAACTGGTGACTTCATAATTTGCATCATACTTTCCCAGGGAAGAACAAATGGAAAAACACTTTACAGCTCCTTATGGATGTAAAATTTGGATTTTCTAATCCATGAGTAAATGGTATAATGCTAAATCCGAACTATGTCAGATTTAAGACGGTGGGAATGTAATTTTCTGTTTTGCATGATGAAAGCTCTGTAGTTACTTAGAATAGTGCATTATGAATATAACAAAAACCATCCATATTGTTGTGAAACAGCTGATGAAAACATTCATATCAATATTGTGATCAAATGTTACTTCACTTCAGATCCACTGAAATCAAAGATATGTTGTGGGACTCTTACAACACTGTTGGATCAGATTCTCAGCTGGTATAAGTGGGTGTAAATCTCTTGATGGAAATGGAAATACATTTAATTGTATTGTCAGGGAGTGATCATAAATGATGTAATTCTTTCTAACTCATATTAATATACTTTGTAGAAAACCATGCCACCATGTACATGTATGTCAAAATATACCTGAAGCTGGAGAGTTGCTGCAGTTTTCTGCAAAACCTCTTTCCGCATGTTAAGAATTTTGATTCTTTTTCACAATTCTTTTTAGTACTTTCTGTCTTTTTACTGAGTATTAATTCACTAGTGGCTATAATAATTTAGATCAGTAAATTTTCAATAAGTGTTGAAAAATATTTGAAAACCAAATTTTGATTCTGAGATAATTTGTTATCTGAAATATTCTTACTGGATAGGAGGTTCCTGGGAGTGAAAATATTTAAAGAAATCTGAACCCAAACAAGCTTTAAACTGAAATAAACCCCCTATGAATTGACCCTGTGAATGGGCCTTACTCAAAGCTTGAGTGAGGCTAAATTTTTTTTAATTATTAAAAATAATGTATACATATGAAATTATATTGTTCATGTGAACTTCATAATCAAAGATGAAGTTATTTTAAACATATAAACCAATTATTTATACAGCCATATGAAGATCAAACAAGTGGGCAAATCTGGCTTCTTGTAAATTAAATAGTTTAGCTCTTTGGCATATACTCATAGCAAAATACCTGGATCAAAGCATCAGCAACTGCCTGTGATTGATTTATAATCTACAAGTAGCTATCTCCTATTTTTTTCCTGTTGGTGCTATTTAAATCTCATCTGTACTATTACTTTTGAAATAATGGCCAAGAACAATAGAAGCTTGACAAGAATTGTGAACAATATGAGAAAGAAATCATTTTCGGATTTAGATTTAGAATACTGTAACAGTCTAGCAGAATTCAAGATGGAGTGAAAAACTGCTTCCAGCTTAGCTTAGAACTGGTACTTTATACCTTAGACTGAACTTCATTTGCGTCAGGATCTGTGTGCTGAATTTTTCTCTTCAATTTATGCTAAAAAGTGGAAAAATGGGGAAAGCCATACCAAAAACCTTCATACTATTTTCTGAAATTTTGTAATGCTTTCTTCTAATTTTGCAATATACTGAAATACTTGAGGGAGTTGCTTGTGAAAACCAACTGCTGAGATATTTTTGTCTCTGCAACCTTTTTTAGTTCAAGTTAAAAACCAAATCTATTAAAACTGTCCTCACTCTGAAGAATGTTTGTTAGCTCCACAACATGCACCTTTATTCCTAGATAAATGTCCTCAGATTAAAGAAATTTACCCACCTTTGCAGTTCTTTGAATACACATGCCTGTACATATATATATATCAGACACAGAACAGTAGAAGATCTCGTTTATTGTCAAAATTCATAAGATGCAAAAAAGTCTTTCAAGTTATGCAGAAGTAGGAAAAAAGTCTGTATGATTTTTGCTGCTAGCATTTGGCGAGACTAAAGGGAAATGAAACAAACAGATGTCCTATAAGCTGTCAAGACCTAATAAGTCTGGTATTAATAGACATGTCTGGGCCAAGTACTCTCTAGAGAGATAGTAACAATAATTGTTGCCTCCAGATAGTCACATGCCCGGTCTCTGCAGTTTTCTGAAGGGTTCAAATTCTCAGTTGTTGTGTTTTTTACAATTTTTAATTAATCATTACTTATTATAATGCTGTCTGTAGATGTAAGTACCCACCCCTAATGAGGTGTCTCAACATGAAACAGAGTTTAAGGGTTTTTTTAGTGGTGAATAGGAACTGATAGTTTAATTTCTTCTGCCCTGGAGGGCTTGTATGACTTGGTATATTAAGAAATGCTAGTTTGAACAGATATGTTTGGCATGTTATATCGAAATGATGAGACTCGGATTCAGGCTATATCCTTGTATAAGTTTGTTCTATTAGAGCACACCTTCTCCTCCATTGTCACTTGATGGTTCTGTCAACTAACTCTATACTTGACTTAGCATCTCAAGTGCTCAGGAAGGTGAATGAATAATACTTTCAGAGACAGTCTCCTTTTCACTTAGGACTGTGGATATGAAATTATATTAACTAATCCTTTTTTTTTTTTTTTTTAGATTTCTTCTGGTAGAGCACAGCAATTGTTAGTATCTTATTTAACCACCATCAAAGCACTAATGTGAAAACCCCTAAGCTTAGTGTGGAACTTGTTTCTCACAGAGATCACAACACTTCTTTATGGAAAGCATGCTTGGAAGACTTGTAAACACAGTTAAACAGATAGAGTGACATGGAGCTTTACTGTGTTCTAATATTTACCCTGTCTGAGGTTAACATCATTTGGCTTGCTAAAAGAGTCATCACATCAGTCAGTCACCATCTTAGGAAGGATCTTCTTCAAAGAAAGCAACTCTCTTGTGCTTTTTTATTATTTATAATATTTTCCTCACTTCACTTGGTTATATACCCTATCATGACCTACAGTATTCTGTGATAGACACTGTATTGGAAGATTTGTACTGAAGTATGTATCACTTTTACTTGTTGCTGAGGTATTGCTCCCAAAGGTACCATTGTACTGTATTATTGCTTTCTTTGATTAAATCTATGCTTCTTAGATGTCATGCACTTCTGAATAAACACTGTGTTACTGTGTTCATTACTGACAGTCCTTGTGAGTCATTTCCAGTATCTTGTTTAGGTCACCTGTTTCTAAAGCACTATACTTATTGCTAAGGTTTTAAGCTGCATTGTTCCTGTTAGCATTTCAGAAAACTAAATTTTTAAGATTAACTTTGAACAATGAAGAGCTGAGATAGTTCCAAAATGTTCTGTTTGGAATACAACACGGATGGTATGCATGCATTTATCTGAAGGGTTGGGGACCCTTTGCCATTTTCTTTACTAATGCATGTATGATAAACCATACTCAGAGAAATACTCATGGGCTGTGTTTATCATGGAAAGCATTCAGAAGACTGATTTGTCAGTTTAACCAGGTCTTTCATTAAAGGTTTACATTTTCAGATATATCTGAAATCCATTTCTCTCCTCTGTGTACTCACAAACATCCAGAGGAATTAAAATTACTAATATTTAAAAAAACCTCACTCTTTGTATGTAACATCACTGTGGATGCATATGAAATTCTCAGTGGCAGTGCTGTGACTTTTTTAAAGAAAGGAAAAATATTAGAGTTTTTTGCTTTTAAAATGGTAGAATCAAATGTTTTCAACCACTTAATAAAAACAAGCTGGTAGTAAGCTTTTATAATAAAACTCAAAATGGCTGGCACTAGAAAAATCTTTGCAGAGAAACTGCAACATTTCTGCAAGTTTGTGGTGTTCTTTTGGGTTTCCAGTGGGAGGAACTGGTATACTGAATCTGCTTTCTGATTACTTTGAAGTAAAATAGCTTTTTTCTCCTAGGTCAAAGTAGGCCACAAACAGGTATCTTCTGAATTTTTTTGCCCAAAATTTAGATGGTGCTACCCATGCATTTCTGGTCACAAATACAGAAGCTGAATATATCCCTCCCCTAAAGCTCTGTTAGGAGAAGAAATGTTGTATGTATTTCTAATTCGCCTTATGCCAGGTCCACCTGATCATAATACCCATTGGTACTTCTGCATTAAACTAGAGCAGCTGAGTTGGTCTGAAAAAAATAAAGGGAACCTTGTACAGGCCTGATTTGTAGAGAAAAGTTAGCATGTGTTATCCCATGAACAGGTAAGGGCATAAGAGTCTTCAAAGATATAATTTCTTGCAAAATAAGCAACAGCATGACTCTAAGAGTGCTATAAAACTCAGAATAATTTTCAGTTGTTTTTATGTCTAGACTACAGAGTACTTCTGAGCTGTTAAGTGGCTGATACTCTTAATGAGCGTGTGCTGGCAGCTCCTATAGCTTAAGCTGTATAGAAAGGAAAAAAAATTGAAAATTCTGATGGTTTAGTTAAATGTTTCTAGCTTCCTGTTTTGCACAGTTTGACTTTTCCTTATATTTTTCTTTCTTGTTGCCTTGTCTGAGTATTGTTCTGATTAGCCTGAAGTCCAAACAGCTTATGCTTTGCTGAAGAAGATATAAATGTGCTGATGGTTCTCAGCTTGGCCATTTACATGATAATGGATTGAAAAATCTTCTTCACCTGTGGAAGACCATCCTCGAAACAGAGGGAGAAGGTTTAAGTTTTCCTTGTACTGTTTTTTTATTTCTTGTTATTCTGTCATATTATTATGCTTTTTTATGCTTTTCTTATTTTTTCTTAATTCTTTCAATCTGCTTTCTGAATAGACACTGAATTAGAAGCACTGATTCATGCCTGCTTTTCAGCTGTTGCTTTGTAAAGTACCACATTTATTTCATTTGTGACTGCAGAGTATGTGACTTTGGTGAGTAGCAATTTTTGTTCAAAGCGTATTTCTTGAAAGGAACACACAACTTGCCCAGCCAAAATCTATTAGTGGAAAGCCATCCAACAAATACAAAAAAAATTACCCAACCCCAAGTCATACAGATAGTTTATAAGAACAGCTTCAGAAACTGCAGGTTAAAGTCTGCCTAGACTAAAATGTCTGAATGATTTGAATAACTACTGGGGAGCAAAGAGATAATCTTTCACTCTTTGCATGTGTATTTTGCAAAGTAAAACCTATTTTAAATCAGATTGGAAAGATTTTTCTCTTTCCACTAATCTGTGCCAGATTCCAATTATAGAACACAACCCAGTAATGGCAATAAATAATAGTTGTAAGAGGAGAATGAGGAATGGGATGGCATGCTACAATTTGTTGTTGCCAAATAGGACCCTTTAATAAAAAGCCTGCTTATTTTCTTTAAAGTGACATTTCAAAGGTTTTCTTCCCCATTTACAACTTAAGAATTTGTACATTTCCAACATCTTGGTGCATGTGAAAATTAACCAAATGAAGCATATTTTTTAAACAGCTTATTTCTCCCCTGAATGAAATATCTGAAGCATATAAGGAATGAAATCCTGACCACTTCGAAGTTACTCAGAAAATTCTTTTTGTCTCCCAGTGAAGCTAGAATTTCACCCCAAGTTACTCAAATCTTATACTATTCTAAATTGCATTTTAGAGACCAATCTTTTTGTGGAGGAAGTCAGATTGCCATTTTACATGATTATCCTGGTTTAAACTTTAAAATAAATTCCAACTGGCATCTTGCTTGAAATCATTAAAGAACAGATTACTCTCTTCAGCTTCTCTACCTAGTCATGTAGGCCTGAGAGCCAATACAGAGCTTCAAATTCTCACAGTGAAAAACAGAAGACAACAGAAGTGTCCATGATCCAGTGACTGTACAGTAAAGACTGTATACAGAAAGTTAAGAATATTGGCTGAATCAACAGAAAAACAGCAAGTCCAACACTCACGTTTTCTAGAGTCCCAGTGGCTATTTCACAGACATTACATTAAAAGCATTAGGGTTTCTCACTGCTGATTACAACCCTATTGCAGAATAGGAATGGGTCACATTAAGGGTATTTCTTTGTGCATTTCAAGTGCTGATTAGTTTCCCTCCATTTATTTACCACTAATTCATTTTCAGTCAAGGAAATATCTGTGTAATCACCCACAACATTCAACATTTGTGGGGGTTGTCACTAACTCTACAGACATAATAAGCTCCATGTTGGAAGGGATGCTTAGTGAAGTCAGAGCCATCAAAGTGATGACTTTAGAGACGTGCTATCAGTAGGACTTAAAAATATCAACAGTTTTCATGGAGCTTTTGGTGGGTTTTAGATTGTGTGGTTCTAAACCTCTTTCCCCTTCCTGTGTCTGACATAGAATATACTGTGGATGTAGAACTGGTAGATTGTCTTGGACAGACGTAGAGGTACCCAGCCATGTTACAAACATTACAAACAAGGTATTTTTTTTCTTACCATGGAAGTAAATTGTAGCACTTTTGAAAGCACACAGAATAAAATATTGGACTGAATACAGATGTGAGAACAAAAGATAGTAGAGGCCCCCAGAAGGAGGGTGAAAAACACAGGATATATCTTGCCAAGAAAAATTATTTGTATTTCCAGAACTACAAGAAGGATAATATGTTCTTTATTATAAATCCAGTCCAAATTCCTTTCAACAGAGAGACGGCATAGAGTGTTTTCAATAATACATTCACAAATAAGTATGACTAGGGTAAGTAAAACTGGTAGATAATAAATGCTAGCTTGCAATCTATAGAACAAGTTTACATTTGAATGTTTATATTGCTTGGAAAATATGTAATCCCTGTGGAGGTGAAATATGTAATCCCTGTGGAGGCATTTTTTTAGCCCCGTACCTGGGCTAATGTACAAGGTATACTTCCTAAGGAGAAGATACCAGGCTTGCAGCCAATATATGTTTTCCTTTGCTTCCTGTCATTTTGTCATTATAGGAAGGAAGCAGATGATAAAATTAAATTGCAAATGTATATTTTACAACATATAGTAAATCATTTCAAAAGGTGAATTAAGACATGTGTACATCACAGGAGGCAATTGACCTTTTTCTGGTTGATGTTTGCACATTTTACCTCAACATGAAGACTGAATCTTTCAGTGTCTACTGTTACGGAAGTACATCAGTACTGGGCAGCAACTTTAAGTAGTCTGATGTTCTCTGTAGCCTACAATTAAAAACTTGGCAAATTGCTTTGCCATCATGCAATATAAGTTCAATCTGCTCAAGTAAAGTGTTTCTGGTTTATAAATATGCCCTCCTGTAAATTTTTTACATTTGTTCTTGTCTGTCACAGAAAGATAACTAGCATAGCACTATAAACTAGATAAACTTATAGACTATAAGAAATAAATTTCCTAATGCAAAAAAGCAAAAAATGATGTGTTGCTCTACCGGCACTAACATTCCTCGGAGCCAGAAATTTAACCATGTAATGATTAAATTTGTCCTACAAATATAAACCCCAAACATCTGGCAATTCTAAAGCTGTTCTGTCTTAGCTGTGCTGGTTTGTATGCCAGTTCTGCCATTGCTGGTAGGAGTTATAATGTCATTACCCTTTACTAACACTAGCTAGTGTCTGACTTACTTATAAACAAACATGCAGAGGTAGCTAGATGTGTATGGAGGGATAGCAGGAGAATGGAAAAAACTTGCAGGAGTGCTTGCATGTGAGTAGCATCACATATGTTAGCATTCTCATTGAGAGATTTATGTTCAGACCTTTGTTGAAAGTAACATGGAAGTTCAGCATCTCAGAAGTAGCTTTAGAAAGAAACTGTTGTCCAGAATGTTATGTCACAATTGTTTTGTTGCTTCACCTCTTCCTTAGGTCCTGTGGTATTTTATAGCTTTTCTGGCTAACCTATATTAGGAAATTGAAACATGTAGCTGCCTATTCCTTGCTGTTTCTTAATCTTTCACACTCCTATTACACCTCGAATAAAAGTCTTAGTGGGGTGGTAGCCTCATATGTGCCTTCTGTCTGCAATCAAAGTGCACAGACTATACCTCAACCTTGCTGCTTTAATTTTTCTGAATAGCCGATTACAATTATTTCAGACTAGGGCAGAAACTTTGATTTTTTAGTCTGTTAGTTCAGAGTTTGCCTAAACTGTAGTAGTAAGTGTACAACTGCTGATCCTCAAACTAATTCGAAGTGATTCAGTGGCTATTTGCCTTTCTAGCAATAAGTTAAGTTGTCAGGTGAATTGATCGGTTCTGGATTGTGATGTTAGGTTTGGAAATGCAACAGATTAAAGCACAAGGACATGAGGAAGCCAATGAGCAGTAATATATATTCTCATTCCCACCTGATGTGCCTCTAGAGTGGCTCATTCTGCTGTCGTGGAACTTCTAATGAGCTGTATTAGAATTGCTTCACTTATATTCCATCTAACTGTTTATTTAGAGGGGTAACTATCACGCAAATCCTGAATAAAGCAGCCCCATCACTCATGGGCAGCAAAGCTTTTCTTTCTCTCCTAGGAAGAGTGGAATTTGCCTAATGTTATTTAGATCTTGGCAACATTATTGACAACAGGCAATGTGTGCTGTCAGCAAAGCCTCCACTTTGTGCTAAACAGAATGAACTGTTCTGCTTGGTGAGCTTAGAGTAGAGCTTAGAGTGTAGGATGTTTTTATCTCACTTTAAAGTTTCATTGCATTTGGTTTGAGAAGCATGTTATGTGCAACATACTGAAAAAAAGAGCACTGCATATTTTTAATAAACAATTTTTTTAATTATTGTTATTTATGAGACCAGCACAAACTACTTGGTCTAACTGCTCCATGCCCTGATAGCTGATACTATATTGCATCTGAGAAGAGGATTGCTTTTTCTACAGTGTTTTGAAATATTACTTTACTGTATTAGTGATTATATGCATAACGATAACAATGTACATACCACATGTGTGTGAAGTTTCCCTAACTGGATTAAGAAAAAAAGAATTTTCCTATATACTTTAAAACCAGTATCATGTAAAGTCAGTTTGGACCCATGATTAGATAGTTTTCAGTGGTCTAGATTCATGTCTCAGTTGAGTTCAGTGTGTAGTGACATTGCCTTACATACAGGGAAAAGATGGTACTGTGTGACTTGTAACTAGCAGTGACCTCAGGTCTAAAAACTTTGTCTTGCAGATCACACTCATACCAGGACACACCCATCTCTCACCGTGGTGCATTCCATTGATTTCAATTAAATCGATTGTCTGATTTTGCAGATGTTTTCACAGTTCTTTCAACGTTGATATTAATAGACTTACTGTAGATTGTCACAGGAATAGCAGAGGAAAGATTCTGGTTTTGTCTCCTTAGTACAAAAATGGTTGAGTTTGCCTTTGAAAACCCTTTTCTGGATAACTTTCTGTTAACCAGCCAAATTCCAATCCAACAAAAGTTTTAGTGGCAGTTGTACACATTTTGGGTATGTCAGCACTGAACTATGCTGAGTGGATCGAGCTGAAATGTAGCATTTGTAGTCCGAAAACATGGGTGGACTGATCTTTACTGTTATTTAAATTTTAGATTTGAAACTAAACATAAGGTGAAAATCTAAAAAGAAAATAGTAAATAGGAAATCTTTAGAAGAATCAGTCTTGATAGAGAAGCATTAAGAAGCTTTTCAGCTTTGAAATTATCAAGGTGATCAAAGCAAAAATGATGTCTATAGAGAACATAAAAGGACTGTGCGCTTAGATTTTACATTAATTGTTACATGTCAAACTTTAGGATTTTCTTGGATATTGAATGGAAATATGATGCTTTTTCAAAATGTATGCCTACTTCTGAGATGAACAAAACTGATCTGGAAGCCTCAGGAGACCAGCCTTTCTTGCAAGTTGTCTGGCACTTCTGTGTTCTGTCTTTGATGGATGTTCCATTCAGACAGCCTTTCCCACACTGCTTTGGTGCTACCAGACTTGGCTTTGTCTAAAGAAGCTTCTTGAACATACAAAACCATGAATTACCAATTCTCAGACATGAGCAGATGTGAGTCAGTGAAATCGGCTTAGTTTATATGGAGTTGCTTCATTCACAGTAATACATTTGGAATGTATTTTCTTGAGGAGAACACTCATGAATCCAAAGCATAGACTGTGTTTTACCTGTAAATTAATGGGGTTTAGTAGTTCCCTAGTTTATCTAGTGTGTGTAATTTATGTTATTGTATTTCCACAATTTTTGGTTTTCTTAGAAGGTGCCAGATTCTTCTTATACAACTTCCTAATCTTGCCTTCCTCTGGCAAAATACTGCTGCTTCTTGGATATGCACAGCTAAACACATCTTTTCCCTTTCCTGTCCTCTTTTTTTCTCTTAAAACAATGGCTTGCTGTGATTTTTGTGTATTTGTATTGTCAAAAGAGAATTAAAAAAATAAATTTGTCCTGTCCAATCGGAGATGTAGGATCCAGAATCCCCAGACAATTGCAGTCCAGCTCTGCTATCACAGACAACTGTATCATTTAGTGTGTTAGAAGAATTTATCAGTGATCCTCTATGAAACCAGTTAGGTTTCTTGCCCCTCCTAATTAAAGAATGTTATAAAATATACTCTTCCAATTTTCGGCCTAAATTTATTTAGGGTTTCATTGAAGAAAATTTCTCTTATGCTAACATTTTGTTTAACCTAGGTCATTTTTCTTCCTCAGTGTTGTTTAGAAAGGAAGGAGAAATAATTTCTCTTGCAGACTGTATTTTGCGTGGTTAGCAAACTAAGTTGCTGTATATGTCTTTCTTACAATAGGTTACATGGGAACCTACCATTCTACGTTACCTGTTTCTGCCTGAGTGATTCTTCCCTGATTACGAGTAATGGAAAATGTGGACAGAAATTTCTGTTGTAAACCAGGACAACCAGAAATGACCCCCTCTACACTCCCCACCCCAAAAATACCCCCAGTATTTAATCAACAGTTGACCACAAAACATCATTTTGAAACAAATCAGGATAGTCTGGGTTGCAAGGGACCTCTAACGATAAGTGCAGAAAATGAAGTGTTCAGATGCAGCAGCAGATAGGAATGTATCTCAAGGATACAGCGAAGTTCTAACGCTGTTGCACAAAGCACTAGTGAAATCCCCTCTGTTCTATTTCAGAAGGCATGTTTTTGCTGTCCGTATTACATTTAAATCTTATTTGCTTGTCTCTATATATAAAGGTTGTCTGTTCTCCTCCTGAGATGATCTCTGTGTTGGTATGCCTAATGTGCTGATGTGTGTGATCAGGGAAAGTGTTTTCACAACATCTAAATGTAAGCAATGAATGAATAGAGGTGTCAGTATTCATCCCACCTAATTGATGCAGCCAAGCTAGAAGGGTCATCTGTCTAGAATCTTTCCTAGTGACTGGGGAGAGAGATCACCTTTCATCTACTGTAAAGGCAAATCATCCTCCTACCATGGGCACCTAAGTGCGATGATTTGAATACCCTCCTTTCTGCCTTCAGCCATCTTTATTAACATGTTCCTACTTTGTATAAGAATTTATTTGTTCAGTGTCCAACTTGATGTGAAAAAGGCATTTTGCTAGGTGTGTCTACTAACTCATAAAAAGTCGAGATCCTAGCTCCAAAAGACTCAGAGCCTTGAAGGAGTGGGGAACAGGGATACAAAATAATGCATGCATGATTTTATCTACTTCAAGGTACTGTCAATTTTAAAAGTGCCTCAGTCTTGCAATGGTTAGGGACCTGACCTTTAAAGTCCTTGAGATTGTGTAGCTGAAATTAGGCATGTGCAGCTATTAATAAAATTATGTGCAGAGATGAATGTTTGCCAGTTCTTAACTTAGGAGAATAGTTTTTGTATAGGTACCATGGTAGGACTGAGTCCTGATCAGAGACTGAGATAGTTCTAGAGAGACAGAGAGGTCTGAATATAGGGAAATTGGAAATGATAACTGATCCAATTGATAGTACTTTTTTTTTCCACTCATGCATTAGAGGTTTTATTTGCAATAATTTGCATCTCTCTGTGCAAAACCTATAATCTTGTAATTTTCACTTCACCACTCCTCCTACAGTATTTTAAAAATGTATGATTCACATTCTGCCTGTCATCTTAATGTTCTTAGTTTATTGAGGAGTCCCTTTTTCTTTAATAGTTGTACTCTCAAGGAGGGACTTCTTGAAAATATTAAATTCCCAAACAAAATAGGTACTCGTATATCCACTTCTGTGCACATAAATTCACAGAATTACACAATCACAGGGTGCTTGAGGTTGAAAGGCAACTCTGGAGGTCATCTGGCCCAACCCTCTGCTCAAGCAAGGCCACCTGGAGATGGTTGCTTAGACAATCTATGACTGTCTGGACGTAGTCCTATCAGGTGTGTTTTCTGACAATAAATATAATTTATATTTCAAACTATATTTGCTGTGAATAGTGCTTGGAACTGTGAACATCAGCTTATTATTGCAAAGCCTTTGTATTTTGAATCTGTAATGGTCTATTGAAGAACCATATAACCACACTTGGGAACGTTAGCAATATCTCATTCTCACTTATTTACTAGATTTTAATTTATTTGTTCTAGAACAAATGTGTTTGAAGTATTCAACTCTCCAACACAAACTGAAAGCACAAGAAAAAACAGCTGGAATACTTATTTAATAATCATTTCCATCTCTCCACCAGCACTAGTAATAGTTTCTGTAAGATGTCCCCAGCTCAAGTTTAAACAACTGCAATAACAGATCTTGTCACTTTCTTCAGGAATCAGCCTGTGGTTGGCTGTCCCATGGAATAGTTCCAGTTCCTGGACATCCTTTTGCCTTCTTAGCACTGTTAACAGATGCTTCACATATTCTTTGAAAAGGGGACACGCCAAAGAACTCAAAGTGTTGGTATGCTGTGCATAGCAGTAATAATAAAGTTAAAAAGGATATTCAGTAGTCTTTGGCCTTCCAGTGTATTTATAAGGTGACTTACACGCTACATGATAATGTTGCTATAATTCATTGCTTTCTTAGTTTCCTTCCTTATTGACTAAATCCAATGTTAAGAAAGTTCATAGCTGTATAAGACACAGCAAATGTAAATGTGTAAATAATACACAGTAGAGTGTGTCTTTGTGGCTAAAGAGTGGAAACTGAAGTACATTTGAAACAACAGTATATCTCTAAATGTTAGATTCTCTGTACGTTAGATTCTGGTTGCAATCTCATTGGTGCAGATTGTGTAAAGTAGCATTATTTCTGGATTTATAGTGATATCAAATAGATTTTAACTTGAAGCTGAAATGAATTAGGTCAAAATTTCTGAGATGGTCAGTTAAAATTGAACTTGAAATGAAACATTGGGTATCCTGATTAAATGACCTAATATCAGATGGGATGAACTTTTCAGAATTTCATCAGTGGTGAAAATTATCCACGCTCAGCATCTGTAAAACTTAGGCCATACTATCATCATTCTTAGACTGGCTTGGAGAACATAACATGAGGGAAAATAACCATGAAAACTTCAGCGCAGTGCCTTAGGGGTCAGAGCAACTGACTACGCTGACCAATAGCATGAAATCAAGAACTGAGTACATTTGATTTACTAACTTAAAATATATAGAGGTTTCTATCATAGCTCTACCAAACTAACGTTTTCTTTAATTAATTTCTTTTACTCTGTATTAGTACAGCAGGTAGTAGAATGGGGCTTTTCCTGTAATAAAGGCTCATAGGTGTTACAGTAATGAAGTTGCATACTGTTAAGACATTGTTTAGCTCCATGTTCTCTAAATTGCGAACACAGGTACGTATGGAACATATATTTCTCCTCTTGATTTTATTATAAAATCAAAACCAGCTTGGCATGTGCAAAGTAAGGTCAGCTAGATGCAAAGTGTTACAAACACCTCGTGTGCACATTCTGAAATTCCCACCTCCTTCATTCTCTTCTCCATGTAGAAGACTTTGCATTGTAGCTTTCATTGGTTTGAGATGTATCACATTCGTCACTGTCATTTGTACAGCAAAAATCCCACTTTTTAAAATTGTCTATGTGTGTTGATAACATTATCAGTTCTAATACTGAGACTGCAAGGCAAAACACTGTGTACAGCATGCGTGCAGACTCTATAAATAATAAACTATGTATGTATTAGAAATGGTGAGGTTTTAACTCTTCTTGTAGAGCATTGGGCGGTTTGTATTTTTTTTTTCTATTTTTTTTCTCTGCTTATTTTCGTGTATCCAGGATTGTTCCAGCTTTTGTTTTTCATCCCTTTCCGCTCTGATCAGGCTAGACCAAAACCCACTGGGAAACATATGCATTTCCGAATACTTCACAATACCTTTGGTTTCAAAGAAATAGGGCACTTGGGATCAAAAGATGTCAAGGCTGAGTCAGCTTTGGATAGATATCCAGGCAGTTTTGTCCTGGAAATTGAGCAAGAACAGACTTCTTATGAATTTTTATTACCTCTCAGTGTCAGCCAGATCAAAAGTGCTATGAGAGTAACCTCTCTCACGATCTTTGTCTCACATTCTTTTTTTCTCATGTTTCTTTCACTTCATCTTGCATATTCCTTAAAGGGGAAGGTTCAAGAGAGAACAATATTATTTTGAAATGTGTATAATGTATGCTTTTGGGTTTCATCCACTAGGAGAGCTTGTATAAAGTCATGTTCCTGTTAATGAAATTCTCTTCTGCTGTCGCAGCGTGGACTTGAGTCAAAACTATGTATAGTTGATCCTTTGTAGCATCTTTCAGAAGCCATATATTGAGAAAATTATTTTTGCAGATGGTTCCGTGGACCATTAAAGATGACAGTGGGTTCCTAACCACCTCGATAGAAGCATGTAGGTGTCTGAATTCTAGTGGGGTGTAGGCACATCACCTGCTTGTCTTTCTGAGAACTGAGCTCAGTGTTTCCCTGCTACAGCTCCATTTTTTTTCAATTGGTTTTAATGTGCAGTAGTATGTTGCTATGAACTGTAGTGAGAAACTAGTGTCAGCTCATGCTGTGCAGTATACAAATTACAAAGAATGGAAAGCTAATTTGAAGTTTGTAATGTCAGTACATAGGAGAGGCAAAATAGGTAATAAGAGACAAGAAGCCTAAAACAGCAATAAAACAGTATTGACTAACATGATACGGGGCATGAGAGCTTAATAGTATAGGAGCAGTGATAATTTTATGGGCAGCATAGCAAAATAGAGCCTTGGAGGTGTTTGTGAGAGAACTTCATGGATGTTTATGGGGAGCTCTACCCAGCTGTGAAGGGCAGCATGAGAGAAAGTCCAATGCTGATTTTTTAAAATGGACATGTGGATAATGATCAAGGGATAGTGAGTATGGAATAGGTCACAGATAAAACTTCAAACTAGAAACTTAATCAGTCTGCAGAGGTTGAGACAACTTTTAAAAATCTTTTAAAAACTATTTCTTCCTGAAATCAGCACACTTCTTCGATATGTTTGGGGTTTTAGGGTTTTTCCAATAAATAAAAATATTCTGGCCAGGTCTAGCTCAATTGTAATTTTTGAACACAGAAGAATTTTCCCTTACTACACTGATATTGGCTAAGTTGCCACTCCCTCAGCCTTTTTATATTTATGCCATCTGGATGAAGGACAATATCATTCATGACAACTGCTTTCAGTTCAGAAAGTGTTCACTGAACTCTCAACTTATAAAACAGTGATGCCAGACTTATCTACTACTCTCAGCATATCCTGCTGGAAAAAAGCTTAAAGTGCCCAGTCAAAGCTGTTTTAAACTTCCTGTTACTCATGGTAACTTTAGCTTTGTGCATTTGATGAAGAAATATGAATCATATGTCCTAACTTTCAGATGAGGTTTATCCTCTTGTATTGCAGTAGTTTTGAACTGATGTTATAACTGATGTTATATTGATGTTAGGCAACAATATAAGGAATTATTGAGAAATGTCTCAATCTATAAACCACAAATCCTATGTCATTAGCTGAAGTTCTGCAACTGAAGTTGTAGTTCTCCAGCCCTACGTCTTTTTCTCTCCCCTCCTTATGCTTTAAAAGAAACTTTGTGTTGAGTACCCGTTTAGAAACAGTAACTAATTTCTCCTTCAGGAAAAATAGAACAAGATGAATGAGTTATTAGTTCCTTGTAGGTATATGTTAGCCTTAAACCAACAGTTTCAAGAAGGTGTTTTTAAGACAGCTATATTCATGACCAAGAAAAAAGTAACTGCATTTTACCGGAATGATCACTTCCAGTTTTCAAGCATTATTACTTTTTTATTATTATTATTACTTTGCCAGCACAAACATCTGCATGCCCAGAGGGATTTTCCTGAAAATGGAATTCTGTCATCTCTTTTTCTGATGGATACCTAGCAAAGGCTTCTGGGAATCAGTGAATCATGAGACTTAGCTGATTTATTCTTTATATTCTTATGCAGAGCAGTTTCCAGAATCAGGCCCAGTTTTTGTAGTTCAGGAAGCTCTTACATTGTAAACAAGGCATTAGAGTGAAAAGATTGCTTCTTTATTTTACTGAGTAGGTTCAGATGCATTTTCCTCTTCCATGCAACTGCTTGTGAGTTTAATGAAGAAAAATAACACTGATGCAAATTAAATTGGTTTTTCAGCATTTCCCAACTGTCATTCATTCTCATACTGTGTTACAATACCCACAATCCTCTCTTAAGAGTTGGGTTCAAACTTTCCTCGAAATAAGAACACTTAAGTCATTGGCAACTCTGGATATGAAGCAAGCAGGGACACTGTGCTTGCTATTCTTCATTGCAAAAATGTAGGATGTGATTGCATTCCAAATGCAATGCCATTTTGAAAGAGGTACCGTGTGGGCAGGATGATAAGTGTGTGTGGTTACACAGAAGACCAGTTACTGGCAAGGTCAATTTTGTCTCTGCCCATGGCAGGGGGGTTGGAACTAAGTGATCTTTAAGGTCCCTTCCAACCCAAACCATTCTGATTCCTTTGTTGATGCTCACATAGCAGTTATTGCTGCAATAGTGTGCTGTGATTAGCCATCAGTGAGTCATACTGCAATTGCTCCTCATAGAGAAAGGTTATTTGGCTGGTTTGTAAACATACAGGTCATGGGAGTCATTTGACTAGTGTGTTCCTGCCCTTATGTGTAGGTGGTAAAGGGTATGGAGAAAAAGGGAAAAGGAGAATCCATGTTTCCCCTTCATTTTCCACACACATATTCAGACAAATAAAGACAAATATCAAAGTTCCTGACTATGCTTGAGAAAGAGGGTACTTTTGATGCGACAGGGAAAAATGGTAAAGATTGGTGGTGTTCTGGGCTGGTAGGAAGACCTTTTCTATTAATTCTATGCTGTCTTCATGACCAAAGATACTGAGAAAGAAACCAGGCCTCAGTCTCCATAGACAAGTTTGGGAGTTTGCAATAAAAGGGTAGGAAAGAGGGCTATGCTATGGTTTCTCAGTCAAAAACCCAGTGCGTAATCTGAGTGTGTGTGGAACTGAACCATGGCAGTGATCCAGGATATGGGCTTTTAAGTACACTGCTTTTAGTTTTATGAACTTGTAGCAGCAGTGCCTGCTGCTATGGTTTGTTGTCAGATCATTTCCTCACACTGTTGCCATGGTACTCTGGTAGCAAAACCACATGTGCAGGCTATCACTAGGAGAAACCCCCAAATTTCTCATACTGGCGAAGAAAGAGAAGGAGTAACCCAAATGCGAGGACTGCTTTTGGTCTGTCAGATTTGTTCTTTTCTTTTCTCACATCAACGTACTGGTACAGAAGCCATGAAGCATGAGAAGCCTGATGGATTATCCTGGAAGCATGGCAAAGGGGGAGATACATTTAGTATGTCTCATGCCCCTGTTGTGTGCACTGTATCCAGTTTAGCTTCTAGACCATGCCTGTTACCAAGTTCAGTTCAATTCAGAGTGAATATGATTATGAGCCTGCGTTAGCGTTAATGACTGGGGAATAGAGAATAAAGCAAAAGCAGATGCACCCTGAATACATTGAAATCCCCCATCTTAAACACTTTCTTTTTCCCTTCCTTCAGCCTTCTCTAATTTCCTAGAAGCTGGTCAGTACATGTGCCTTTCCAAAGATTCTAAATTAAGGAGCACTTTAATGAACAGTCATCTACAGTTCATCATGTAATGTTGGCAGGTCCTGGAAGAATTGTTCTGCTGCTCACAAGGTGGAGAAGGGTGATTGTTCATTTTTATATTTGGGAATCTGAAGGAGTTTTTCTTCTTATTCCACTTACAGCAGAAGCCCAAGGAAATGAAAAACAAAATATGCACAGAACTGACTTTTTCATGTTTTCCGCCAAATCACTTCCATAACATCAGAAAATGTAGGACAAATTGGATTAAGTGTCTGACCACGCAATACAGTTCCATCATCAAGAATGAGAAGTGCCACGTATTTTACAGGAATGCAGAAATGGTGGAATCATCCAGCAGAAAGGAAGAAAGTGACTTCAGCCACCCTCTTCTCTCATCGTCTTTCTTCTTCTTGTATCTGCGTCTTCCCATTCATACATCCTGCTGAAATCTGTGACCCTCTTCAGCCTCAATGATAGGACTGTCTTGCATGGTCAGTGCTGGGTAGAGTTTCCTGTTCTTTGAGAGCCCAGAAGTGCACACTGGGCTTTTAGTCATTACATGTTCTGTGACATGGTGGATTTTTTAAGCTGTGCTTTCCACTTCTGTTTTTTCCTTCAGATTTCTGACTTGCTTTGCTTTAAATTCAGATTCCCATAGTTTTGGGTTTTTTATAGATTCCTCATAGTTTTATGTCAAGAAAGTTTTAAAAATATCTTTGAAGATGTACATAAGCTGTAGTTCATTCCTTGTACATTGCCACTTGTGGCTACTTTAATTTAGAATATGGCTTTTAATTTGGTTTTTAGAATTACCTTTCTCTTCTGTTTCCTGTGATAAAAACAGGGTGCCAAATTTTGCTCTCATGCATCTGTAACTCCAGAAATCAGTCAGGTGTTACAAATGTAACTGCATGCAGAATTTGGCATAGGTTGTGTACAGCCCCAGGGAAATCCTATAGCTGTGTGGGAAACATTTAACTTTTCTTGTGTTTTCCCATTCATTGCTCCTCCTCTTTCCTGTTCAGCGTCTGGGATTCTCCCCAAAGAAACCAAAGACATGTCTCTTTTAATATAAGTATACGGAAGTGTAGATGCAATGCTAGATTTTGTGCCTCTTGAAAGAACAAATGGGTACAAGTTCAAATTACTTCCAGTTCATGTACTGGTATTAGCTGAGTTGCCTGTGTTTATGAACAATAAAGGAAAAATCACTCTAACAGATTATGATTTAGCCACTATGATTGTCAGCTGGTTAAAAGGCCAAAAATAAGATGATGCAGATTTTGATATAAACTAGAAAATTAAATACCAGTTTTATTCTCTTAGTCATCAGGAGGGACACAGTAAATTGTGAATTTTCCAAGAGAAAGTCAGTGTTATAGCTCAAATTAATGCTTTGTTTCTGCTTTTACTTGGATTACTTAGACAGTGCTGTACGTCATGTTATTAAACTGTTTTGACTTATGATCAAAGTTCATGCTACCACAAATCACCAGATAGTTGGCTGAAAGGATATGTGCAGTGGTTGTGGGATCTGCAGGCTGCAGCCCACATACATTTCCTACTGACTTTTGAAATTCCTCTCTATCAATGTTCTGGAAATACAGACAAAATAGCAGAGAGTCACGTTCTCTGTTCCAATACACATATAAAAGGTACAAGCATCTTATAATCATCTGATGCTGGACGCGTAAAAATGAAGTAAGCTTTGAAGTGCATAGTTACCTTCAAATCTGCTGGTTTCTCTCTGTATTTTGCTCTCATGATCCAGTTTTCAGTTTGCGGTGTTAAGGCAGGAGTGCATTTCACATGCTCTCTAAAAGAAGATAAATGAAAACACATGCATAGCAACTTCAAATCCTATAACGCAAGTGGCCAGTGTCTGATGCACGTATCCCAAGTTTATGTTTTTTTCTGTCCTTACTACAATAAAGTAGCTTTTGTTCTGATTTGGGGGCTTTGTGATCTGGCCTCTTTACAGCAATACTGAATTCTTCTTCCCATGATGGTTTTTCTTTTTTTCTACATTTTCAATCAACTGTTTCTTTCCCTTCTCTGCTATATCCACTCTGATCAAATTACCATATGTACAAAATTCAGCTGCAAGATTTCTGCCTTGCCCTGGGTCCTGGGAACATACCACCCTCATTTTGATCTCTCTAAATTAGCTTCCTGTACAATTTCCTGTCAAACATGAGTTTCATGAGATTTGTCCTTGAATGTGTGTGTGATCATCCCTTCTCACTGCAATGAAATTTTGGCTGCCTAACTAGCTGGAACATTTTCACCAAGGCTGGTTTTATAGGAGTAAATACTAATGAGATTTGTTTTATTTTTGAAGTACTAACTCTTGGAAATTGATTTGCAGAGATAATTCAGGTTAACCTTCATTTGAAAATCAAGGGTTTCTGATAGTCATGTGTTGGTGTGAATGAACTTATCTCCTTCGGCATCTTGAAAATTACTTTTCATATTTTTAATTATGATCTCAACTTCATGACTCTTCTTACAAATAGACAACATAAAATGAAATCGCAGGAAGAAAGCAGTGTCTGCTAGTTAACACCATTGCAGGAATAGTTTTTATTGCAACTTGATGTGTGACTAAGGAGCAGACATTAATAAGCATTCTCAAATGGGAATGTTATTTCCCGAGGAATGAATCCTGAGGATGTTTTGTGTCTCACTGAGAGGGTTTCTGCTGCAGGATATGTGTATCTCATCTGAAAAATCAGATAAATATAGTTTCCAGTGCATCTATAACCAGAAGCTACCTTTTTTCTCAGATTTGTTCTTTGCTACTTTCCTTTGGATATTATGAGCTTTAATTCTATGAGGTGCAGGATTAAAGTTGTAGATACAAACTTCTAAAAATCTAGTTCCTCATTTACCAATTTGTCTCTAAACTCAATTATCTAAGGACTATGTCCTCAAACTGAAGATTTGCAGGGCATGAGGCTAACTACAGGTCTGCTTCTGTCATGAGACACTTTTGTTTCTGTTGACTGCCAGGCATAAACTAAGAAACAAAAAAGTTCAAAGAACCATCTTTAGGTAAACAAAGCAATAAGAATACCTGTTTTTCAATATTTGCAGCATTTCCCAATCAGTGCTTTCAGTAAACTAAGTATGTTTTGCTTTCATGCAATATTCGTGGGATAACTTTCAAAACCTCAAAAATTTTTAACACTGAAATATTCATGAAATCACATGATGTTAAGAAATGGTGACTGGTGTGCAGAGTTTTAAGGAGAAATTTGCTCTGACTTCCTTTGTTAAGTTGCAAGAATACTCTACACAGGCAGCTGGGAAACCTTGGAACAAACATGAGCTAAAGGAGCAGCTTTTAATAGCAGAGCACTTCTTTCTGTAATCTGATTATTGATGTTGCATAATTACATATACTGCAAGCAGGTATACCCAGTTTGTCACTCTTTTTCTTGGTCTACTGGATTTCAGCTTTAGTGTAGGGATACCACGTGATTGATTATGATCTTATCCTTCAATCAGCTCTAGCTACAGAGGCGAAAACACCCTTTGTTTTCATAGCTTCTTGCCTATGACCATTACTCTTGATTGTAAATCTTCCCTTGACATCTCTTTTTGACCTAACTTATGATAAAAACATTTTTGTGGACTCTTTCATAGGTGTTAGGAATAAAAGAATAGAAGAATTGTGATGTGCCCTCTGGCACTTTTGATATTCGCTTTCTTCTAGCTTTTCAGGCCAGGAGCAGCTTTTTTTGCTCTATATAACAGCTAGTATACTACACTCTTGATCTTGGAAACTTTGGTTTAGAGACAGCAAGAGTCATGAGGCTAGGGTTAGAGATGAGATAAGAATTGTCTTTCAAGTTCGTATTCAGATACCTAGTGCCTGATAATGTATGCTGACTTCTGAATTTGGATGTAGCTTGGCACAGGCAGGATATGCCTGGCTATGCAGAAATGTGGATCTATTGGGATGGGGGAGAAGGGGCTGTTTCCTGGGATTTACCCCAATATCAGAGATTAGGTTTCTGGCAACATAACAGAACCTTAATTGTAAAACAAGGCTCCTTCTAGTCTGTTGTGGGGACCTAACAGGGAAATGGCTGCAAAACCTGTGGAGGTGCTGACTATACCTACCCTGACAGATCTTTTTGATCTTACCACCTATTCCCTAATGATTTGACATGAATACTCAGTCTAAGCAGAAACTGATGTGCAGCCCTATATTTCAGGCATGCAACCAACAACTGCTACTAATTAGGAAATAGTAAGATTTGTTCTTATGCCGCTACTCCCCCATTCCTCCCTCTGCCAAAATCTGATCAAGCCTTGCAGCCCATACTAGCTTGAACCCTAGGTCTAATACTTTAAAACCCCTTAGCTCTAAAAGCAAGAAATAGTCAGAGGAGCTGCTGCTAACTCTCCTAAATACAGCTTAGCAGCTCCCAGCAAGCTCTGTTATACCAAAAGAGTGGCAGGGAAATCGAGGGTGAATGGACTTTCTGATTTTGTCAAATCTAGATGAGAATCTAAAGTCTATCTGAAAACTAGGGAGTATGGATTAGATTTTACCTAAAAATGATTGGAGAACCTTCTTTCCCTTAGCAGTACAATCTGCCAGGTATCTATATCTGTCTGGATGGGACCATTTTTAGTTCCAGATCATGCAATCATGGCTTGTGGAGGGAAAGAGCATAGCATAAGTAGATTGTAAAGTCTGGTATATAGGCTGGTTGTGGATAATGGTGTACAAGACATGTGAGGGGTCGTGGACAGGTTTTTCTTGTGACTTCCTGGCCACAGTCTGTGGAGGCATACTACGCTTCATGTAAGAAGTAAGTAGGGCTAAATATGGAGTTTAGCCTTTTTTTGTGGAGACTTATTTTTGGAGAGTTCTTCAATGCACCTGTGTCTAGATAGGGTTGCTAGCCAAGAAGTGCACTTGAAGAATTTAAGTAGTTTCTGACTGTTTTGTTGACCAGGTTCTCCAGACTTCTTGGGGAACTTGGCTGGGGTTTTTCATGCATGCACTGGGAGGAGGAGGGAGGTATTTTGATTTTTCAAAATGGGTGGCAGACAAAGTCAACAGCTGATACCAAGATGAGTGAACTTAGAAAGCTTTTGGCTAAGAGCTTCAGGTGTGATGTGAATGGAGAAGTTTTGTTTATGGCTAGTTAGGAAAGGGATATGTGTAAGGTACAAGAATTAGGAGTTCTGCTTGGGTGCGAACTGTGGTCCACAAGAACTGAAGAAATGAGGAGTGGGATCACTTCACTGGCACCTCCCGTGTAAGTATCCGCAGGCCTTACTAATGTCTAAGCATAGTGGTATGTGCTGCAGAGCAGCTAAACAGGTTTTCTGCTATGCTGGTTGGCATATGAATAAGGGTGTCAATAAAATCAGAGGGCTTAAAAGCAGTTTGTCTTCACTGCAGATGTTGTTAGGCTAGTTTAACAATTGATACCTTGATAGAGAACAGAAGAAAGGAAGGGGTGTGTAACAGGTTCAGTCCGTCATAGACTATTCCAAAGAGTAGACATAGTAACTGGCTGCTGAAGGCAACAGTTTATAGGGACTAACAGTCTAGTTTAATTGTGTGTAAGGGAACAAGATTTTCAGACTGAAAACCTGATCTCTACCTCTTGCCCTTGCCATTGCTGCTGAAATAAAGATTGAATGTATGGCTTAAGGCTGTGCAGAGGCTGTTTCTTCCTCTCTTAGAAGAAATAATCATGGCTCCTGTATTCTCTCCTATCCATGGCTTTTTCAGGAACAAAGCGCCTTGAATGTGGGATTTTCCTCATAGCATCTTTGCTCCTCAGTCCCTTTTCCTTTCTCTGCCTCAGCAACAAGCTGAAATTTACCTCTTTTGTAGCAGGCAAAGAAATATGAGCAGCCTCAGAGGGAGAGAGGCTCAGTGGGTATCAAGAACAGAAAAACAGATGGATGGAGGAAAGGATGAGGAGGAAAGTGAACACAAAATAATTTCCAACTGCAGTTATATTTCTGAAGGTGGATGGAAGGAATTGTGCCCAGTTAGATATGGAAAATACACATATCAGTGTGCATTTTTAGAGAGCAGTTACAGCTTTACCCTCTTATCTTTTCACTTTGAACTATCCTTTCGCCCCACTCTATATTTAGCAGATGTAATGTGGTAAGTACTAGAAGAGGAGCTGTTACTTATCATGTAAGCCCAGAACATGTTTCCGCCCTGGGTATGGGTATGGGTTGTGGGTATGTAATGAAGTACCTAGAAGTGTGTCACACAGCTGCCTTCCCACTTTTTCCTACCTATTCTTAGAAGAGAGAATTTTCTCTCAGAGAGGTTATCATTCATTAGCGATTTACAAATGATCTGTTTTTTTCTAAAAGACAAATTATAGCTGCAATATGACGCTCCTGCATTCTGAGTAGCATATCACTGTATTAACTGGTAATTTTAGGTAAATAATGGATATTTAATGACTGCTCTTCCACAGTGTCTAGACAAAGCAAGTACACTTTTATGGCCTAATTCTTTTCTAATTTGTCTGCTTATAGCCCAGGATTTGGTTCTCATTTACCTCTACTTCATTGATTGCATTCAGGTATAATAAATGACATGGAGAGAACAGGAATTCAAAAGATCAGTTTTCAGTTTGGATCCTTGTTTGTGTTTACCAATCTCTTGTGTGACAAAGCTTTCTGCCAACTGACCTCAATTTAGCTAAGTTATGATTAAACTGCCCTTCAGATACCTGCATCTTCTCTTTGAATCCATCCTTTAACCAATTTTTACCTTATCTGGTCAATGAAGGTCGTAATACTTTTCATTTTACAGGATAATTAATGTTTGACTAATCTGCAGGTCTGTCTAGTAAGACATCATATGACGACTTTGACGGCTAATGGTAAGGACAGTAATGTCATTTTACAGACAAGACTTGAGAGGTGAAGAGTCTGGCCAAAAAATGTACAGGGTATTAGTATGGTACTGAAAAGAGTTGTTGTGCACCTTTTTATTATTTCCAACTTGTAAAGAGAAATCTCGTTTCTTTTACCCTGGCTAGTGGAAGACAATTTTTCTTTTTTTCTTTTTTTTTTTTTTTGTAATTTTTCCTGGACACTAATGCATCATTAGCACAGGAAACTGGTTCAAATACATTAAAGTTGTTTATCAGCTGAAACACTTCAGGAAACAATTATCACTCAGGGAACTCTTTCCTCACCGACTTGCAGAACAGAGTCACTTCCCAAGTATATCCTACTCAGGAAGCAACACCAGGTAGCTCAAATGAATTTCTTTCATTTGAAAGCAAAAGCAAATGATTCAAAGCAAGCCTGATCAGTTGCATGTGTTTACAATCAATCATTTAGAAGCTATTTTAGAAAAAGGAAAGGGCAGATAGTTGTAATAGGGTTGTTGAGTTGGAAAAGCGGGTGCTAACGTTGATGGCACAGTAATGTAATGTGATGGCTTTTATTTCCTATATAAACATCAGTGCATTATACTTTAGTTCTTTGTTCTGTCTTCTTTTTCTCATTCTTCCTCTATTTCAGAAAAAAACCCCACAAATAATTAAACAGTTTTCTTTTAAATCCAAGGTTGTAATTATTATCAAATAAAACAAAGATTTTTTTCTGTTGTAGTAAATAGGTAGACAATGTGCAAGGAAATAAAAATGTTTTTCTGAGAACTGGAACATAAAATTCATATGAGCTCATGATGGATAGACCTCTATTCTCAGGAGATGCTCTGTGCTTTAGTGGGAACTCATAACCACTTTCCTAAGGGTTGGCCAAGTGCCCAGTAGGAAAACCAGCTTTTTAACTATTACATGCTGTATTCATTTGCAAGCCATCAAAACATTTAATTTTCAATTTATAGTAAGAGAACATCTGCTGCAAATAGTCCTGCAAGTAGACGCTGCATAGTTCTTCATTACCTTACACATCTCTAAAACAAATCAGCTTCAAATATTATTTTTTGACACCATCATTGTAATTAAAGCTTCTTGGAAAAGAAAAGGGGAAAGAATGTTTTGTGAGAAAATATAGTTGCCAAAAGACCCAGAGAAACCCTGAAGTTCCTGCTGAAAAATAGCCAACTAAACAAAATGATCTTTCTGTAAGACAGTTGGATTGGAAAAAAAACCCCAACAAAACCAAACCCAATAAGTAAAACCAAACCAAAATGATAAAATAAGATATTGTCCATCTTTCTGAAGTCTACCTTGTCACTCTGTTCCTTTTAAACAGTCAGCACCAGCTTGCAAAACATGAGCTTTAATTATTGCTCAAGACAAGTACAGCCAATGTCTCTAATGAGCTGTTTCAGTGACCCTTCAGTAATATGGTCTGATTTAATCTCAAAGATCAAAAAGTTCCATTGCTTCCAGAAGACTGAAACCCCTTTGCTCATGCAGAGGCAGCCCTCCATGCAGCTTTCAGGAAGCTCATTTGACTTTAGCTTCAGGTCCGCCACATCAGAGTCCCCATTCCTTGACATCCTGGCGGCATGTTGCTCTGGCCAAACTCCAGCTCCCTTCTTGGCTGACTTTCACAACAGCAGCTGTTTAGACTATGCTGTCTACCTGCCAGCTGTTCTCTTAGGTTGCCTTTCTGCCCATGTTGCCTCTTTCCTCAGTTTTTCTTTCAACCCTTTCCTTCACCATTTCCTTAACCATTTAACTAAACCTAGTTTTATAACTGCTAAAGAACAGTTAAGATCAGTCCTGTTGTCATTTATTGCATGTTTGTAGTTAAGCCTGGAAAAGGACTCTTGTGCTTAGTAGACTATTATCACTTGTTTAATCTTTGATTGTTTTCTAAATAGTAAAGCCATCTGTGCCTCTGATTTATGAGTTTGGTTTTGATACAAGTAAGATTCCCACACACACAGTCCAGAATGTATTTTCTCCTACAGTACAATGCAAGGCAAGGTGAGCATTGGCCTGAGCATTAGTGTACTTGTATTTTAGTGATGTGTACTTACATTTGTGTGATGCCATCATTCAGTTTGAATACCTATCTCTTAAACTATATAAAACTAATTTATGGACATAAAGCTTTGAAACTTCCTGCTGAAATAATTTATTTTAAACCAATAGCCAGTTCATCTTTGGACTTACGTAAGTACAGAGGAGAAGAGGGAAGAGATGGCAGAAGCATTTTGCATTGGACAGAGATGCCCTGCAGAGTGGAACAAACTGTCCTGTAGTGCAGTTCTCCAAGTACCAGTCAGCTTTTTTGGTTCCAAGTTGTTCCCAACTCAGCTTGGGCTGTCATCTGGATCCAAACCTAATCCTGTCCTTTAAATTCCCCTAAGTTTTAAAAAAAGGGTGATTTTTTTTGCAAGAACTACTCTTGGCAGTTTAACAACAGCACAGTGGTAGCATACAGTCAGTTTTGTATCTGCTGGGCTACTCAGAAGGGCACGGGCAAACCTGCTCTGGGAATTTTCAAATGCATCCTTTAAAACATTTTTTTCAAACTTCACTTAAGCATTATTGCCCATATTTCTTCTGAACCTCAGTTACCCCTTTTTAAAACTGTCTTTGTATTATTAGGACCCTCCTTAGACTTTGGGCATCAGATCTGGATGTCGTATTCTGTTAGCATGATACCTCTGCCAAGTACTGGGGTATAATCATGTCCTTTTGATGCTCTAGATTCCCTTGCATAGGTATCCATTGATTACATTTGTCCTTTCTGGTCACACCAGTACACCAGGCACTTAATGGCTAGCTAATTATCCTCTAAACTTTCTAGTCCTATCCAGTGTCATGGTTTTCTAAGATGACATTTTGGTTTGTATGTTTATGCTTACTTCTTTTCTTAGATGCATACCTTAATATATGACTCAAAAAAAGACACGTTGCTTGCCTATACCCAAGAAATCCAAATCTGCAAACTGCCCTCTTTACCAATCCTCCACTCTTCCTATAATCAGCAAACTAGATAATAATTTTATTCATTAAAAGGATTGATATGCTAATTATATAGCATCAAGTAATGGCTTTATGATTTTGTGTATGCTGTGGAACACAGAAAAGATGGTTTCATATGCAAGTTGTGGCCACATCCTTACCCTAGCACGTGTGCCACTTCTTCCCGCCCACTAGTTTATATAAAGCTGGTGTGGAGGCTGGGGCTTTATTTAACACTCATTGTCAGTTCCAAATCATGCGATGAAAGGACTGCACAACAAATTTGGAAGCACACTGGCCACATGCTTGCATACAGCCTAGTTGGTTCCCTGGTAATGTATTTGTTCAGTTAGAATTTTGGTTTACAATTGGTTCTGACAGCAACCTCTAGTCATTTTGAGTCATTCAAATGTGTGCCATATTGTTTTTGTTGTTCCGTTTTCTAAATGAAAATGGCTACATTCACACCAAGCTGAGCTTGCTTTATTACTCCCCAAAGGGCCTGAAGCTGCTTTCTCTCCAAGTACACAATTATCCAACTCTCTTGGGTTTGATTCACTTTAATAATGAGGCCACACTCTAGAGGAAAGACTTTGTAGATAAAAGAATGAGTAGGACGGAGAGTTCAAGCATTTCCTGCTCACAGGTAATTGCATTAAGAAATTAGGCATATGATGCTACAGGTATCCTCCTAACCACTTCTGAAGATCACAACCATGCTTTTTGCCCATTATTTTGTCAGAAGTAGAAAGTTAGCTGGAACATTAAGAAACAGTCTCACATATTCACCTGCAGATCCCTGTTTCAGAGAGGTCTGCCGAACCCTTGCTCCATGGGCTACCACTTAGCCCAGGCCAAACACCATTCTCATTGTTTCAACTTGTTTCTTCTAGTCTCTTTTAAAAAAATATTGCTGCCGTTAAAGCTAATGACTTTACTGAACTACTGAGGATCTCAGTGTTTTTCCGTGACTCTTTCAAAGCAAAATTCTCCCTTGCTATTTTTTTTATAAGCAGACTTCTGTCTCCCTGTCTTCGCCTCCTCCTGCCTGTCTTTTGGCACAACTCTAAGTGTGAATTGTGATACTTATCGCTACTGAAATACCCTGACCTACACTCCACAAAAGCAGCAGTGAACTTGACAGAGAAAAGCATGAGCCTATTTGTAAGGCAGAAACAACAAGGACTTCACACTTTGTGTTTCTGATGTTTGTTTCTTCTTTATCTGCTGTGCAAATTCATTTGGTTTTGATTACAAGACACTGGGGTATTTTTGCCTACTTTTTTTAAAAACAAAATTTATACAAAAATATTATACCAGAAGAACTCAATCTTCCATTGCAGTTATGGAGGTTTTCAATGGGAGCAAGAGTAGAGCAGGGTACCCAAAACTGACTTTCTGTTACGCTGCTCAGGTGTTGCAAGACCTATGCTTTTGGAGCTTAAATATATTATGAGGCAAATGCAGTGCAGAAAAGATAGTGGCAGCTACTCCAAACACTGAATCAATACGAGAGCATATTGTAAGTGTAGTTGTGCCATATAGGTTTTAGCTGCCTCATATGAAGACAGCTGTGGTTTCCCCTTCCAGTAGTTAGAAAATATTCTGCTAAGTCTCCACACTTAGAGAATAACTTAAGCAACTCCCTTTTCAGATTATTTCCATACATATCAAATATTTACAAAAGCTTAGTGAAAAGAAGGTACTGATAACTATGGCTGTGTAGTTGTCAGGCATATCTATTAGGTATATACCGTGAAAATATTCTTCTTGAAGAACTTAGTTGAAACCAATGTATTGACAAGTAATAGTCATGTGAAACTAAAGCAAAAGTTCCTTTTAATTTTTACTATAATTATATACCCCTTTTAATTTTATGTACATTTAATGTTCATTTCTCTTCTAACTTGATACTTAACTCATCTATTCTTTAGAAAGACGGGAGTGGAAACGCAGGCTTTGTATTTCGGATGGATTTGGAAAGAAAACAGTGGGAGCAAAACCTTACCCCTTCTCCCTTCCAGAAGTTTTGCTTTTATTTGCCTTTTACTTCCCTCCCCAGCTATGCTCTTTCTGGATCTACGTCCATCAAAATGTTTCTAAGACAACTTCAGCCTTTCCATAAAACAGTTCTTTAACATTGAGTTTTCTAAATTGATTCTCCAAGATGCTAATTAAAACTTTTATTTGTCACTCACCATACACGTGACTTTCCTCTGTTTCTGACATAAGTGTCTCTTGCCACTTTTTTCCTAACAGGCTGCTTATTATTTGCAAGCTTGTGGTCGAATGCTGTGCAAGCACAAAGAGACAGCTCAACAGGAAAAGTAACCAAGGATTATTTTGCTAACACTCCTATCCATGTCATCCAATGTGACATATACATTCAAGTTACTTGCGTGCACATTTCTAAAATCTGTTCCCAGGATACTGCAGGGAAAAAAGTACAAATTCTCTGACTTCACTTTTGTTTTATCAGTGAGTTTGTTTTGCTTTTGTTTGTTTGTAGTTTCTGGGAGCCATATAACTTAATTTTTCTTTTTTTTTTTCCCTTTAGTAGTGTTTGCCTCTGATCTACTTACAACTCTATACTCTTGCAAATGTACATGTATTGTTTCTGAGTAGTAAGATGCACATCACAGAAAACTGGATTTTAAAGACCTAAAGAGGAACAAAAGTATGTATGTGTGTGTGTGCATGTGCGAAGTAGATGCTGATTTTGTTAGCCATATCTCAAGCAGCTGCAATTATCTTGGTCTTTCCATGTGGCTTTCTGGTTATTTTTCTTCAATTAGCAATATATTTATGTGAAAACAGGTGTAACCTAAATAAAGTTATTAATCACTAAGGAAACCAGTGCATTTATTTCAAAGGTCTGCTAAATATGAACTCTAGCTACTATTTCATTCTGTGATATATTTTAAGTTCTTCCCTTCCAGTTTTTTAAGTATTTGTATTTAAGATAAAATGACTACTCAGGTTGTCAGGCAGACTGGACAGGACTGATGTGATTAAAATATTGCAATACTTAAAAATACTTATATGCCCTGACAGAATAGTTCTGGAGTGAACTAACAGTGGTGTAAGAACTTCAGTGGAAGACAAACTTGAATCCAAGGAGTTAATGTTGATTCATATAGTCACTTGAATTGAAGCTAAACTATTTGCCCTAGCTATAGCCACATCTCCATTCTACATCTTACCTGAATTAGTAATATTAATCTCATTCCAATATCTTCCTAGGAAATGTGGCATCGAATTCTTTCTGCAAGATCATTCTAGGTTAAAATGCCTTGGCTCTTTCTGTAACTTCTCAGCCATACATGCTGCATTGAGATAAAAATGTACATAATTGTCTAAACAGAAACAAAACCTCAACCAGAGAGAAGGAGCATTCTGGATTCTCTGCAATGAATCAAAGACATGATGTGTATTGTGGCTGTGTACAGCCTCAAATACCTACAGACTTAAATTTCCCCTCCTATGATTTGCAGCCCCAGCTGACTTGCTGTATTAGTCCCAACCAGAATGTTTTTGCTTATGGGTGGTGGTCTGTTCTTGTATTCAATATGTGTGAATTTCAGTCTCTTCTGCTTTGTTCAGTGACTGGCCCCATGGTTACAGTCCTGGTCAGAGCATTTTTGCTGAATTAGGCTATTCCTTTAGTCCAGCTGCATCCTGTTTGTTGCATGGGCTGATTTCAGTCTCAGGCTGGTTTTCACTTTCTTTTCAATTCCACCTTTTTCCCTTATTAACCAAAACCATAGGGCTGGGACTGTGCCTTAACTCAGTTTTGAGTGTAGCAAAGCTTCTTCTGAGGGCCATTCCTCTACTGTCAACTAGCAACAAAAAATCTGGTGTGTGATTTCCTTCCGTCCATCTCACAAGCACAACTCTCAACCAGTTGCACACTCTTCACAGCAATCATGGAGAGAAAAGTCCTTTTAGTACTGTTGCACATAGAGAGCTGGGGCTCCAAGTGTTCCCTGCTTTTTGTTTCAACTCTCTTTTCCCATGCTATTAAATATTTTTAGTAGGCATTTGGGAGAAAAGTGATATGATAACAGAAGAAAAAGTGCTAAAAGTACATGTCTAAATCCCATCCTCTGCACACACAGCTTAAATAGCAGCATGTCCCCGTGTTCTTCTGGAGCTGTTAAAACGCAGCTGGCAAAAGCAGAGCCCGGGCAAATCTGACATAATGGTGTAGAAGGAAGTGGTTTTTGGAACTTGCTTGTTCTGCATTTTCTTCCTTTACTTAAACCAGCTGCTTTCAGCCTATTACTCTGGACAATAGTTTTAATTTTTTGGAAACTGCGCAGTGGTTCTGGAAGCTCAATAGCTTCAGTGGTGGTACATGCTATCTCCATCTGTGATGAGTGAGAGGAAGGTTCTTAGTTTGGTGAATCTAGCAAGAGTGATCCACGCATGACCTTCAGGTTTAGCTAACACAGCGGGAATTTGTGCTGAATGCTTGTATAATGTGTGAATGCACGTATATGAACAAATGTATCAGTAAGTGACCACATGCTTTTCAAATGCTGAGTAGCTTTATGACCACCAGCAGCCTCCTGTTTATTTAGGAGGGAAGGGGAAAATGTTATTTTAAAAGTCTGAAATGGAAATGCCTACATTCATTTCAGTTGTTGAATTACTGATATTGTTGTTTGAGAGTCTTTCCTTAATAACAGCAAGGCTATATTGTCATAAGTAAGCACAGACCATCTAATCTCTCTTTTCTGTGATTTTGAATGAGGTAATTTAACTGTGTTTCTTAACTGGGATTTTATTTGTTTTATTTGTTCAGTACCTTGAAGAACCTCGCAAAAGCTGCAAGTTAAGTGTGAAAGTATATGGCATAGTTTTGGAAAAGTCAGGAATCTGGTACGGTGATCCTTTTGTGGTGGTCAAATGATATGAGTAGTTCTTTTGACAAAAAAGGTATATATATTAGGTTTCAAGAAACTTTTTAGCTGGATAACAACTGGCTTTCAAAGGTTTCACATTTGTTTTTCTGTGCCAAGTGTGTATGGGAGAAGCCTACAAGGTCAAGAGAAAATAAGCAAAAGTCAAAGGCAGACTTGTAAGACAAATAGTAACATCTGGAAAATGACTTCCTTCTACATTTGTAGAGCTCTTGTTTACTGCAGTGAATGCGAAATGTTTTTCTTGGCAAGATTATAGGATTAAAATCCACAGTCTGGGAATAAAGTTCATGCAGATTTATAATATTATTAATACACAGTTACAAATTTCAAATGTAGTTGCGTTTAAAATCTCTATATAGTAAGAAAAAATAAATCATCAAACAGCAATGCTAAATGGTTAGAAAATTAGTAGGTTTTATTATCTTTTTCTGTAGTTACTGAGGGGCATTTTGAATATTTCTACTGGTTTATACTGGTATATGAAGTACTATGATTGTGCCTTCTGTCAGTTGACTACCATGTAAATAGGTCTGTATGCTAATTAAAGGCGCATGTTCTGTCAGAGAAACAATGGAGCAAGGCAGCTAAACACCGCTAGAGATCTAGGCTGAGGACATTACACAAATGAAGTTTTGTGTATCCAATGGCACCCCAAAAGTGGAAAAATATGCTGAAGAAAGGTAAGTAAAAGAGGCAGAGTTGGTCTAGCTTGGTGAATTTCTGTGATGGCTCACAGCTGATCCCACACTACTACCCTTCCTGACGGAATATTCAGGGAGAAATGGTCATGCAAACAGAGCTTGATTTCTATGGAACTATCTTCCCAGATAAACATTTTTCTTCTATGGAAGGAAAAAACCCAGACAAAAAAATGCCAAATGAAACCAAGAGGACAGATTGTATAATTTTTGATAACATGGGTATAGTAAACGAATAACTTGCCCCTTCTTCCTCTCCCCATCTTCCTTCCGTCTAGGACCCAAATTCTGCAGAGGTTAAAAAAAAATCGGGGACAGCTGGGCCCCTCAAGCAGAAGTTGCAAAGGTTTATTCAGTTGTAGGAGTACTTCAGTGAGTTCATGTAATCATTTGAAGTTTTATTCTCTGGAAATTAATGTTCCTGTGGTATTTTGCATTGCTTGGACTTTGTTCAATGCTAAACAGTTTAACTGGAACAACAGAAGTGATGTCCCTCTGAGATCAGGACTCTTAATCAAATGGAAACTGAAAAAAGTCCATGGGGCTAACTGATTCATAGACTAAAATTAATCTTGTAGTTTAGTCTCAAACGCACTGTGGAAACTTCTTTGTAGCTTTTAAAAGTTTTAGCTGTGATATTAACTGAAGTCTCTAAGGCAAGGCAAATGAAGATTTCTTCATGATGCAGGAGACAAAAAAGAGGGTTGAAAGAGAGGAGCTCATGTAAAGCTCTTTCTGTAGAGTTGTGTATAGATACATTTCTAGAACAGTTCCAAACCCTATGATTGTAATCTGGCAATATATTTGTATCTAGTATCAAATCCTTTGCATTACACGAAAAATCAGGACAGTTTCTGGAGAACAAAGTGTATCTGTGTTGTCAAAATTCTTGTTCGTTACAAATTATTTGCTAGTTAGTTTTCATAACAATGTACCATCTTGGCTGCATTGAATTGAACACAATCTCTCCTGATTTAAACTTCTGTTGTGCAACTTGGCCCTTTACATGTATGTTGATAATGAAGTCTGTTTATTGTCTTCAATAAAAGCAGGACAACTCTGTCTGCTTGAAAATGAGGGTGAATTGTTCAGACGTCCCTGTAGTGAAGGACAGTTGTACTTTGCTGTTGTCTTTGATTAAAGTGCTCTTCGCCACTACCTGACTGCCCTACAGATTTCACCAGCCACATGTCAGCAAGTGTAAAAGCCAATTTCTTGCTCTTTGTAAATTGGGCCAGGGGGAGGTCTTGGGAGCAGAGCGCCATAATGGACCATGAAAGTCTGAGAGCAATTATTTTGAGCTAATCAAATGCAATAAATAGCAGGAAGCAAGGTTTATTTTTGGAAGAGATGTCTACTAAGAAACCTGCAGTTTTTATTTACTACTTCCAAAGACTACTAGAAAATGAACTAAATAAAAGCCCTGTAATTTTGAAAATAAGGACGGTTTAAAAATGAACTGGAAAGGAGAAAAATCTCTCATGTATTTAAAAGATGCAAGCTCACTGTTTCATATCTGCTTTCTAGATAACATATCTTTTCGTGGTTTTAAAGGTGATAATACTATGAAAACGGTTAAGACAACAGGAAGTGGATGTTTCAAGGTGAGTCAAGCTAAATTTATTTTGAAAGTTAAAAAAGTTTTAAGGTGTAGACTAGGGCAAATTATTTATGGTCTGGATTCAGGCCAGTGCAGTGCTATATCAGCCCCTGGGCAGCTTAGGGGGAAATTTCACCTTAAGCATGAAAGAACTTTATTTCTCTGCATAGTAGAAAGCTGCTCAAAGCTACCCCACCTCAAAGAATATAGAGTATTAAATTTCTAAATACTCTTATTCTTTCCCATGCCAACATCTTTTTCTATTTCAGCATGCTGGAGGGCACAATTGCTCCCTGATGTTACAGTAGAAAAGGTGTCCCATCCATTCATGTAACTGCTTGGTAGACTTTGTGTGGATTGTTCCACTGTCCATTGTCATTGTCACACTGGCTTTGTATCTGGCATCAGCTGTAATCAAATGTAGGCTACTTACTTAAGTTGCCAGCAAAATTGAAGCTCAGACTTCTATTACAAAGCACTTTGTAAAATTTGTGTTCTATATTTTATCATAATGATATATTTGGTATGTAATGTGTTTTTATTTGGTGAGCTACACTGGGAAGATTGTGGTGATGCTTCCCTTCTACTCAGCACTGATAAGGCCACCCCTGGAGTTCTCTACTACCAGAGAGGGATGGTACTGTGGAGAGGGTCCAGCGAAGAGCCACTAAGGTGATTGAGGGACTCTCATGAGGAAAGCTGGGACCGTTCAGCTCAGAGAATAGAAGGCTTGCAAGGATCTTATTAATGTGTATAAATACCTGAAAGGAGGGTGCAAAGAAGATGGATCCAGACTCTTTTCAGTGGTGCTCCGTGTCAGGACAAGAGGCAGTGGGCACCAAGTGAAACACAGGAGATGCTGCCTGAATAGCAGAAAACACTTGTACTGTGAGGGCAATTGAACACTGGCATTGCTCAGCAAGGCTGTGAAGTCTCCCACCCTGGAAACACTCAAAAGCCATCACTGGGCATCTGGCTCTAGGTGGCCCTGCTTGAGCACCGGGATTGGGCCGGTGTCCTCCAGAGGTCACTTCCAACCTCAACCGTTCTGTGATTCTGCAAAGGGTGAAATGAGCCACATGCATTAAATAGCATGTTTCCAAGCTTCTTGGAGCTCAGTGCTTCTTAGGAATCTAAATGGATCCACACTCCACAGTCCCTAGAATAGGAAAGAGAGTCTCCTCTGCAAATCAAAAGAGCTGTTTTTCTCATCAATTCTGTTACCATCTGTTTGCAATAGACAACTCATATTAATAAAGACTCAGCTCTGAAAATATTTGACAAAAATCTCCACCAACCAGTCAATCATAGCCTGACATAAATATTGAAGAGCACTAGAATGTCTTGGCCAAACTATGAGACATATCTGGATGCACTGGACCATTGTTCAAATGTTCATTGAGCATAACTGTGATTCTGACATATAAACACTGTCTGCCCAGATTATTAAAGAAAATAAAAATAAAGCCATCTGTTTATTACACTTGCAGGTCACTTCCTGCTTACGTAGTTCTTGAAGATAAATGCTGTGAAGTATGGAACAGTGCCTTTTGTATATTAAATTAATTCAAGAAGGCATACTGGTATTTATGACACCATAATTACATACAAAGGAAAAGAGAGAAATCATGCTTTCAGGTGTAAAAAAGCTGATGAAGAAAAAGATTCTGTGTGAGCAATTGAAATGGCCTTATAAATAAAATAATATTTTATTAATGACAAACTATGGCTTCAGAAAAACATGTATTATTTTCTAAATCAAAGCTTGTTTGTTCTGTTTTCTTTTGTTTTTTCCCAGGTACAGCATATGAATGGAAAGATCCTGACCCTTTTCTGTATATCTGATGAGGTTTCTCTTATTCTTCAACTCCGTGGATTTCTCTGATAAATGCATTATGGATTCCCCTTATCACTGGTGATCTGATGTATGAGGGAAGTAAAAGTAATTTTAAAATTGCTGTTTGGTGGCACATTATGTTCTGCAGCTATCTGTGTTAGATGGAAGTATGCTGCTCTGGTGACAGTAAATGCTGTGTGTTTATATTTGAGATGTTTCCTGTAAGCTTCTGGAAGCTGTTGGACTAGATCCTCAAAAACCATGAACAATTACAGTTATACTGGATTTGGCCAATGAAAAGACTTTTTTACCTGCATTTATGGCTATAAAGGGTTAATAATTACATTTTAGTTTGATCTAAACAGAGCTTCACCAAAATATTTACTTCAAGGACTGTCTGTATAAGCTGCAAGGGAAATCAATCTATGCTAATCTCTTCTTCTTTGGACACTACTTCTTTACTGTGCAGCAAAGACTGTATCTGTGAAAAAGCAATTCCATAAATAATCCAGAAGAGACGTGCATGACGTGTCACTGCTTTTCCAGAGAAACAGTATGTAGGTGTTCTAGTGTTGTCTAAGGTTAAGAAAGGTCAATGTCTTTTTTAGAAACTGTTGAATAAGAAATTGCACAGGATGCTAAATATCCATGCCATCCTTCAGCCCTAATGATTGCAACTTTCGTAGCCCTTGGAAATAGAACTAAGAAGAGTTTCTTTACTTTCTCCCTCACTTGCACAGGCATGCAGAGGTGGGATAGAGTTTCACCAATTGTTTCATTTGTTGCTGCAGACAAAAAGATAAATTAGTGTTGCAACCTGCCTTTCCCTTTCTTTTTTGAAAAGTTTGCTTGAAAGACTAAGACTAAGATCAAGAGCTTTGCAGATGTATCAAGAATTAATGACCCTTGCGTAAGTCACATGTCCCGTGCCAAACAATCTGTATCCCAGCTGAGGTGATGAGTACAGAGACAAATTCTGACAGGGAGTGTGTCATGGGAGTAGCAACTGTACAAGAACAAGTGTTGGGAATGACTTCTTACAGGGAAAACAAAAGAAGATTAGGGATTCGGAGAAAGATGTGACCAAGATGTCCATAAAAATGAAGGTTGACTGATCTGACAAGTCTTGGATTTCAAAGTTTGTAGATCCGGATGGGTCTGATTCCCCCCCCCACCCCCCCTCCTTACAGTCTGTTTGGCTTTCCTTTGTGTTAGTATGAGACAGAGGTATTCTCTTACACAGTGATTCCCTTAAGCTTTTTCTACTTATCTGTCTTTTAATCATAATGAAGAATCCAGGCCTTTTGATATGATCCCCTACCACAGATGAGGATTAACTAGAATAAGGGGCATTACCCACTCCGTGCTAGGCAAGGTTGAGGTATAGCTAAAGGAGAACATATGAGTGGAGATCTTTGATTTAGCTTTTTGTCTATGATGTGCTATAGACCTTTCAAAGAAAGAATAAGAAATGCTTTCTTTTGGGGAAGCCATTTTGATTTACTATTCAGTCAGTGTCAAATTCAGTTTGTCCTCATTAGGATCAAGGGTAGTTGCAGCCTGTAGACATGCTTAAAGAATATCTGGGGCATGACTGATGGAGTCATCACAAGGGAGAGAGGTATTAAGCCCTGATTTAGTGTGTAAAACTGTCTTAAGTTGCATTTAAACTCTTCCTGGTCTGTGCCAGAAATGATTCAAATGTCTTATATATTTGTCCATGCAGAAGAGTTGGGCCAATTCGCAATCCTGTGCCTGGATCCTTATTACGGAAACTTCTGCATCAGGCCTTAAACCAAAACTGTGTGGGTCACACCTGTCTGTGACCTTGACTAAGAACAACTGTTGCTGCAGTATAATAGGGTCTTTGCTAATGCAGTTAAAATATCTAGGAAATAAAACAAGATGGGAGTTGTATAATTATAAGGCAGCCCCTCCAAATATAGCATGTTGGGGCATCATCAGGGATAGTACCAAGCAAAAGACAGAGGACATTGCTGACATTGCTTTGCTACTATATAAAAATTTGGCTTTGCTCACATCTTAAATACTGTATGTGGTAATTGTCTCCCCATCTCCAAAAGGACAGGCTGGAGTTAAATGAAGTTCAGAGAAATGAAATTAAAACAGCTAAGAAGATGGGGCTGTAGCATAGCAAGGAGAGACTGAAATGTCTGGAACTTTCAAGAATTTTTTTTTACAAGGCTAGGAAGAAGACAGATTAGGCAGGTGGATTCTGTGAACCTCAGTAAAGCTCTTGAAGAGGAGATGGAATACTTGGCTGCATGAACTGAACCCCAGTAGGGTGTTTCTTATGTTTTTGTGTTTTTTAAGGCTGTCACATAGTGTCTGGTGTAACCAAAGGCTAAAGATTTAGGTGAATTATTTTTCCAGCAGAATTCAAAGATTTTTCTTTTTCTTTTTTTGGGGGGTTGGCTATTCCAACTTACACGCTGTAAAACATCAGTCTGTAAGAAAGTGTTTTCTTCTTTCTTTTGACTGTAAATCAGGCATTTTGGCCTCATGGAACAGAAAGTTGTTAGTGTGGTGGGGGTTTTTTGTTTGTTTGGTTGTTTTTTTTAAGAAGACTTCAACCAGTGCTTGGAGTTAAGTATAATTGCACATGAAGCAGGGAGAGGAGGTAGAATTATATTGTGCAATTATTTTACTTTTGGAAAACAGTCTGGAACTTCCTCTGATTACAATTAACATTGTAAATGATCTATAAAAGAATTCTGGGAAAATGTATTTTCACAATTTAATATAATTGTGCAGCATTCAGTAATGCCTTAGTCTGGTTAACTTTTCTGTTCTCAACTAGTACACTCTACTTTTTGACAACTTGATGGAATGAGCTCCTAGGTCTGACTAAAATTGGCAGAGTTGATCCTTCTTCAGGATTAACTTCAGTCACTTCATTCTAGATTTGAGCTCTTTATCCTCTGTTTTGAGGAAGGTTGTAATTATTTTAATTTTTGATGAAAGAAAAGATTACTTCTTCCTTTTTTCCCCCTTCATTTCAGTAGTATGCTACTGTCGTGTTTCAGAGCATGAAGTTTCTTTGTAAGCCAATTGACATGAGACTATCAATACAATTAGTTTAAACATCCTTTTGGATATATCTTTTGGCTTTGATGGACAATCGCACCTTTATTATGCTTTCTGCTCTCTGTGAGATGATGTAGAAGAAAGGTAAATTATTGCAAACAATTTTATACACTCCAGTAAGATTTTTCAGTAAAATATTTGTTCTGCTAAAATTTCTGCAAACAAATAATAGCACAAAGAACTTGGGAATATTTCTGTACCAGGATGTTCATGATTATACTTTTGTATAATTTATTTCAGCATGCATCACAAGACTGGGCACAGTCTAAATGGTATACGCTGAGGTGCCCAGTTTCATTCTGCTGTTTCCTGCTTCTCTGTCTCTCTTATCCTTCCCTGGAAGCACGACAGGCCTTTCCACACCAGCATGGGAAAGGAATAGGGAGGAGAAAGGCTTTACTCCTCCTTTCAGACTCAAACATCAACCCTCCACCTTTTGCCCAATAAAATGCCAGCATATTTCTTCTGTGGAAAACAGGTCCTAAGCAAGGAGTGAGCAGTGATCCTGTGCTGAGGTGTAGGATCTGAAGGTATGGGAGAAGATGAAAAAGAGTGGGTCTCTGAGTCCCAGTGACACTTCACACAACATCTACAGTCAGGTCCTGGAGAGGTCACGGACCCCTTGACAGCCCTACTAAGTGAGATCAAATTCTTTCAAGCTGGAGACTTGTGAAGAGAAGGAAAATCCCCATAAGTAGCCACAGATACCTTTTGGACTTCATTGGTTTTGCAGATACCACAGTAGTTGGCATTATCACAATAGTCATATTTTGTGTCAGTATCACAGAAGATTCCAGCACTGTCACCTATTGCTGTCACAGTCATTATCACTAAGGCAGTTATGTCTTGACAGCCAAACTTAGCGCACTCTTTGGGAGTTTGGAGGGAGGCAGGAAAAGCAGAGTTGGTGTTTGACAGCCTGCACCTGGGAGCATGCATGCACCCTTTTATGCCTTATCACACAGCTATACCAGCCAAATACTTTCTTTGTGTGTCAGGAAATGGTGCAGTGACAGGAGCTGGCTGCCAGTATTTGTGTGATAAAAAGGTGGCCAGGGGAGAGAATTGGATGGTTAGTTGAAACTCAGATGCTAATAGATGTATACCTATGACTGATATTTGATGTGGCTATGATGAAAGAATCAGTGACCTTTTCAATGCTGATAATAGATCACAGAGTCAGGTCTTAGGCAAAGTTTTACAAAGTCTAGGTTGTAATGTTTCTTACCTTTGAAAAGATATTTGAAGATTAATGTTTGGAAGGGAGAAAATTATTGGAACATATTTGCAAAATTCCTGTTATTTTTCTTCTTTAGTTCTCTAAGAGAACTTTTAGAGAGTCACAGTAGCAACCTGCTTTTCTTGACTTTCACCAATGTTGTCTGACTTAGCACATGACCTTGCAGGCCTTTAGTCTCTTTTTGTGCCACTGATGGGCAGCACCTCTTGCCCTTGGAGATGCTGGCCTCAAGCACTTGTGTGGCTTTGACATGGCTTAAGGCTGCTTCAGTTATGAGCATCACAAACAGAAGTTAGCTTCAATGCCAGAAAATAAACACATACATTTAAAAACCAATGAAAGTCAGGTAAAGTTTTTCTAGGGTTTTTAGTTCAATCACTACAGCCCTACTCAACTAGGGAGCCTAGAGAACAAGAGTAGAAGGAAGAGTCCTGCCTGCCTTTCATGTAGAAAAACCCGACTTCTTCATCCTTTTCAAGGCAACAGAATGTCAAGTCAGGTTGTGTTGCCTAAGGCTGCTATGCAGTGAGGGGATTTAAATGTAACCTCCACATACAGAAAAAGGAAGTCCCTTAATTCATTCAATATTTTATTAGAAATCTCTTAATGCTGCTCTTATTCCTAAAGGTAAACATCTCAGAGGCTTTTCAAAGCCTGTATTTCATTATTTAATAATCTGTTTTCAGTAACACAATTCCCTAGGTTTGAGCTTGTAACTTCGTCCACAGGCTGGAAATATCAGCAGTCCAGAATCTGTTAAATAATTAAGCCATTGGTGCCTGTAAGTGTTAAGACTTGAATCACTCATATTTTATTTGCACAAACTGCTGGGGGAAAAAAAGTGCCATGAAAAAAGATTACTTACTAGCTCTTCTTAAGGACAATATGACTTTTGTCTACAATGGCATGGTTTGAAACTGTTTGAATTTTTGCTTTGAAGATCCTATTTTTAGGAGAATAATTAGCAGTGAGCTTGTACATACCCGGCTTTTTGCGTAGTGCATATTCACATGTATGTAATAGAGTTCTCCCATCTTCTGGACTCACTGGATATCCCTACCTCCATTCAGAGGCTATACAGATTTTCATAGAACTTCTGTATGGCAACTTTTCTAAAGAATTCCTGGAAATAGCCATTGGAAAATACAGGATAGCACTTGCCTGTGGACCACCACAGTCTTACACTAGGTGTGTGTGCTTGTTCTTGTGCTTGCACGCATGTGTGTGCATATATGTGAACACGAGCACACATTTGCACGTATCCCATCTCCCAAATGCAGGCAATGTCTCTGGAGGTAGCTGAAGGCCAAATAGACTACTCAATTTGACATCTCAGACACAGAGGTGGAAGTGGGGTAATTTTGAACGCATAGGATATGGCATGGACTGCTCTCTAATCTCAAGCAGAGGGATTCAGGGCAGTCCACTGAGGGAGTTTCTCATCTATGAATGATATATGTCATGATTTTTCTTCATCACAGAAGATGAGATTGTTTTTATCATAGTAACGTTTACCCTGGAGGAGGACAAAGTAGTACAATCATGAATATAGTGTGAGAGAATAGGAGTTCAAGGAGGGATAGCAGAGGGCTTTTGTGAGTACTAATAACATGCACTCCCTAATTAATCCAGACAGAAACCAGTTGAGCGAGTGCCATAATTCAGTATGAAACCAGAGTACTTTCTTCTGTAGACAATTTGAATAATTCAGTTGCCATGTAGAATGAGATAGCTAGATAGAAATGGAGGGGGAGAGGAAGGTGTTGTTGAAGGGAAAGAAAATGAGATTTTGATGAAATATTGTAGGACATGAGAATATTTTCCTCGTTCTGCTAAATGGAATTCTGCATTTGTCAGTGAAAAAACAAATTAGTACAAGGCAGGTAATACATATGGACTTTCTCAAATACAGTTATTTGTTCTGTTGCATTTGACAGTATGACAATGCTACCTTTCTGTTTCCATTATGAAGCATGCTTGTCAAGCTAAGACCTGGAAATAAGTGGTTAGAATTAATTTGGGTTGGTTTTTCTTTTTCATTGCATCCATTTGTTTACTTTGGCTTTTTAAAATACTTTGAGACTCCTGATCTGTAGTGGGAAATCTGTCTGCATTCCTTTCAGTTTATTTGCTGTTTACAAGCTTAGGCTATATTGACATCGTTACTAAGGAGAAACTAGCTTTTGGAGGTGCAGGAAGCTTTAGCAACTGTATGTATACATACAGAATTTAAACATACAAACATTACAGTAAAGAAAAAATTTTGAATTCTTTGCTTTCAAACCACTCATAAATTATGAAACACTAGAATTAGGCTCACCTCTACAACCTCTGTTAGAACCCTCCGTCTTCTGTATGTTCATTATAAAATAGTTGGTAACATTGGCTATCAGCATGAAAATACTTTTCTGGTAATTTTGAGGAGAAGAAATTACCTCAATCTAAAATATTACAAAAACCTGAAGCTTGCTTTTCAGATCACCAGATATTTTAAGATAACTTTCCTCTTGACTAGGATCAACTGAAATTATTTGCTGCCTTGATTTAAACATCATATTGACATCTTGTTGTGATTAGCTGCAAAAAGAAGAGATATTCATGATATGTGGAGATATTCATGATTAGTCAATATCCTGCAGCAGGCTGTGACTATTTTCTGCAGTTGAGTAATGGTGAACAGCAGATTTAAAATCAAAGAGCAGTTTATGAATGTTGCAAGACAATCAAGGAGTTTCTGTTATTATGAAGACATCCCATTTCTTTAATAGCTATAGTTTAATTATGAAGGATTTTTTCCAAAATGTTAGCAATAATTGAAAATATGAGTACTGAACCTAAAGTACTTCCTTTCATAGTATCTTTTTGATTCTCTTCTAAAATCAAACCTCTACCTTGTGGTTTACTTTATCAAAGTTTGGAATGATGAATTTAACAAGTAAAAATGATTTATTTATAGAATATTATGTTTTCACTTCTTTATGTTTCTGGTGGTTTTCCAAGATATAGTGCATCTTATCTTATGGTTATACTTACCTTTTCTGTGCTGGAAAGGGAGAAAAATGGAGCTTCTAAAACATAGCTTAAATCTCAAACTAATGTTTTCATACACAAACTAATAGACAAAGTGACTTCTGCCATCACTTCTACCTTGTGGCCTAAGACTATTTTCTTCTAGTTCATGGTGTTTCTCATAGAACAAAAGAACAGATTTTTTATTTTTTATTTTTTTGCTTTGCCACTAGGGTTTGAAAAAATCACTGTAATGCAATTGTGCTCTGTTCCAGTTCAGTGTCACTATAGTTTTGAGCCACTACACTTGCTGAAGTGGGCAGTCTAAACGTGGATACCATTCATTTGTCCGCTAATCCTTTCAGTGCTAAAACTTGCTGGTTTGCCTTAGTGAAAGTAATTTAAAACCATAGCAGCAATAGAGCATAAAAACCAACTGCATGACAAAACAAGTAACTTTTTGTTCGGAAGGACCCAATTGATTAATTAATTTGAATGTACCTGTATGATATTTACTTCAAATCAAAATGATTCTGGATCTAATACAATGCTGGGTAGTATTAGATCAGGGTGCAGGAATTTTTTTTTCTTTAGTCTTTTTAGTCTGAAGCAATACCAGTATATTCTTTAGTTCTTCAAATGACCTCTCTGAATTTAAAGTGCATATTTTAAAACACCAACCAGAAATATGCCAGGAAGGAAGCTTATGACATACTGATTTTATTTGAAACTGGTAGTTCAACATTTTGTTCTTTAAATAACATAAACATTTTCTGTTTCTTTTTTTTTATAATTGCCAGAGTTGTGTTCCCAGCTACCTCACTAAATGATGTGCAAACAGTCCCTTATATGCAGTGTATTATAAGCACAGCAGATGACTTATTTTAATTATTTTATCTCTTTTTGAGAAGAGCAGAAGCATTGATGTGATGGATGAAAGATTATTTAAAATAGTAATAAGATATTTAATCAGTTGCAGGTGAGCAACCTCAAATCACCTCAGATTTACAACAGGGAAAGCACAAATACAGACAGTTATCATAGAACTGCTAAACTGAGGTACCTTGTCAAACTTTCTGCCCTGTTCTCACTCACTCTGTGGCAAACGTGCTGCAACCTGTGTCCCTTTCTGTCTTCACTTCGGGGATAAAAGGACATTCATAGCAGCAATGTAAGAGACTTTGGCCAGTTTTCCATCAAATTATTTTTTCCATCAAATTATTATTTCCATCAAATTCCATCAGTATTATTCGGGGAATGCACGTCCCTGAAGAACAGAAGGAAGAAATAAATACCTCATCTTGAATGAGTATCCTTACAATAAACACACGTAAATATGAATGATGTAATGGACATTATTCTTTAGAATGAAGATTTCCCTTTTGAGTTAGCAGGCAATCAAACATCATATTTCAGGCAGAAATTGAACCAAGATGCCAGTAGATTATTTTTCCTCTGTTGCAACAACTCTCATTTCCTTTTTAAAAATCCAGCTTATTAAGCTGTTGTAGGTGTCACGAAAGCATTTGTAGATGTCACAAATAGCTGTTGGGTTCCTGCATTGATCTTGATAACTTCGGTATTGTTGGCTTACTGTAAACCACAAGAAGTCATTCTGTTGTGTGTCTGTCCACAAAATTAATCTTAACACCACACTGCAGCTTGCTTCAAAGACTACTTCTAACATAAAGAAGTTTAAAGAATCCATCAGTTGCACCTTGAATATCACTGTATCTCCAAAGGAATGGGAATTAAAGTCAAATGCAGTTGACTTTAATTAATGCTTGTAGAAGTGAAGACTTAGTGAATTTCATTACTTAGGTCCTTGTTGTTTTAAAACACTTATTAATAAATTAATTTCTAATTATCTAATGACTCATTTATTATTTATGTAATTAATGTCTTTTATCACATATCCATATTTTATTTTATAGACTTCAATTAATTCCCAATTAATATTAATTATTCCTTATTAATATATAAATTATTCAGTTTTCAATCGTTAACTTCCAATATCTATGATTTCCCAACAAAAGCTGTGCGTTTTCAACACACTATACTTTATTGGTAACTGATCTGGTAATCTTTTCAATAATGCTATTTTATCCCATTCAGGGATTTTTATTGTTTGTTCATAACCAAGTTTTCCTACTGTACAAATTTTAAACTTCTCTACAACAATTTCAATGCTTCAGCTCTTGCTAAATTAATGCTGCCATTATTATCTTTCCTCTGAAACCCAAGTGATGGTCCAATTAATAATCATAGGGGAATTTTAGCCCTGTAACGCCTTGCTTGGAATAAATATGTCTTGGGAAAGGACATTAAAAAAAAAAAATTGTATATGTATCTCTTAAAACTTTTGCTTTTCCAGTTTTATGAAGGATCAGAGTTCATTTTAAACTTATGATTCAAAGGCAGATTTCTGAAAGACTTGAAGATCTACTAAATTACATAAGCACCTTTATGGAAAATGTGACCTCTCTGGTTTTATGCTATGAATGACCAAATTCCATTTTAAGGTTTCAAAGGACAGAACGATTGATTGTATTATCTGTTTTCTAGGTCTCTAATTCTCTTGCACCTTGGCCAGATTAGTAGATTCCAGTTGTTAAGCTTTCACTCATTTTTCCCTTGTTGTCCAGAATAACCAGTAAATGGCTAGAATGCATCCGAATGCATAGTGTTTGAAAATTGGAGGGAAAAATCATGGGTTTAAGAATGGAAAGAAATAAGTGGGTGATATAAACACAGAACAGGGAGGAAGTAGAAGGCTTAGCACGTGGGTCTTTTTCTAAGCCATACAGGATGTACCTGCTGATGTCGCAGACACCGAGGCTGCAGCCAGAAACTATTGGACAGGAATGAGACATCAGTAGTGTACATTTTGTATGTGGTCCTGCTGATCCCCAGCTCTTCAAGGTGAGACTACTGGCTGGATTCTTTTCTCATGTGGGCTTATGCAGAGCTTCTCAACTGGAACAGCTCAGGTGGAAGGTACAGCACCTCTGAAAACTTTCAACCACATTAGCATGCTTATTCTGGCAATTTAAAACTCAATTAGTGTGAACATTTGATCCAAATATTTAAATTTGAACTAGCACCCTCTTCTCTAAACGTAATAGAGCTGTGAGGAGAGCAGCTGCTTTGGGCCAACACTGTACTTCAGGTACTGCAAAAAATTTGCCAGTATAGATGGCAAGGGAGCTGTGAAGGGGTATTATGTCTTAAACAGGGTATGTTGTCCTAAACTGGGAGCAAGCGTATTCTGAACCTTGTCTTCCATTTGCAATGTTCAGAGCAAACAACATTTTAAGTCCTGTTTAGGTCTAAACAATCTAATTGGATTATTGTGCTAGAAATGTGGCTTGGATTTTTTGTATTGTTAGGCATTTTAGCTGTGTTAATCTATACCATGACAAACAGCAAATACTGTCAGCATCTCTATGGCACATCTACTTCTGTGTGGTTGACATTTCTGCATATTCTGGAAAAGGATCCAAATTACAAATGACAGCCTATGACGTTCCCATTTGCATTAGTTTGAGTTAATTAAGCAGGCGATAGAACTATGTTTTCTTAGGGCTTTTTGTTGAGAGAAAATCATTGGTTTTGCCAGATCCTTGACTTCTTCTGTGCGAGGCACAGGGTTTCAGCGAATTCACATTACTCCAGGGAGAGTTTAAAAAATTCACCAGTTCTCAAAGGGTCCATTGCTGGATCAGGCCAATGGTAGCCATAACATGTATGCAAATTACTTCCATTATAAAATATGATTTAAAGACAACTGTTACTGCAGCTTGTCCAACAGGGGGAAAAAAAAAAGCCCAAGCCAACTGCTGAAAAAAAAATAAAATGCCACTAGCTGTGATGAATTATAATTCATTTTGGACAGGAAACGATAAATATATGACTTAAGGGAAAATAAAACTTTAGGCAATGCAATTAGGGTTAAAAATCCCATTAATATTATGAACTATTCCCAAGTGTAAGAAGTGAGGCTCCAAATCTGCAATTGTTCAAAACCAAGCTAGAAATGCATATGGGAATGATGCAACAAGTCTTGTAAAAGGTGAGGGTCTCCAGTAAAAGACAATTTCTATTATTTTAAATGCTTATCTGGAGAAAATTAAAAAAAAAAAAGGTATTAAAAAGTATTTTATTTCACATACAGAGAAGTGCAAACAGCCTCGATAATAAGACAATCACTTCGCTGTCACAGTAATGCTCTTGCCTACAGAAGAACAGGTTTCTGCTTTCCCATGATTGAAGAACATCTTCAGCTTGAAAGCTATTCATTTGTGCTTCTGGGCCAATCTCAAAGCTCAGGGTGATTTGCATAGCCTTCTGCCTTTTCCTGTTTCTCATCCGCTCTCTCCTCTTCCTCTACTTTTATAATGTAATTTGTCTTCTTGTTTTCCTCCTTGCAAGATATTTCTTACCCTCTAACTCCATGTGAAATGGTCACTGTTATTCTCTTCACTGTCTTATTTCTGCTATAGGAGACACCCTTGTCTATGACATGAAACTTAAGCTTTCCATCATCAAGTACAAATCTTAAATTACTCATCTATTTCTACACGTCCATTCACTGAGCCATCCCTTCTTCAGTGCCACAGTATATTTGGGATTTTTTTCCTCCCTGTTTAGACCATGCCAATTTCCACAGGACTCAGGCTGGTTGTGCGTCACTGTTCTAGTGCTTCTATTTGTAGCTGCAGTGCTGTGCACTGAAACATAGCGTGCTTGTTGTTAGTTTGGTAGCCTCAGATCATAAGATGGAAAATAGTATTCAAAGATGCATGCCTAAATGTCAGAGGTAACACTGCTTTAATTTGTCCATTTACCATTTCCCTATTCCTAATATCAAGATTTTATTTTACTCTTTTTACATTATGAAAGATGATTCACATTATCATTACTACATTCCAATAAAATTAATGCTATCTGTTAGATTTAAACCAGTGTTAACCATCTACTAGCAGTGAGACTTACACCTATTGATGTGCACTATTTAAACCAGTAACGGACTCTGAAGAACTTAACTTAGTGCTGTGGTATGCCATCATTTCAGATGCAGATTGCAGTTTTAAGTTGTTGCATTGGTTTTTACTGTATGTTTACAGAATAAAGTTTCCTGAAATTCAGAGGAGACATGCAGTAACAAACATCAAGTGTGTTATTTACTATTGTAGGGTCTTGGTTTTGTTTCTGTAACTTGTGACTAAGGTTAAATGTGTGGAAACTGGGAGTTACAGGAGCTATTAGCAATGAATGGGAGCAGGGTTGCATTGCTGTGCCGAGATAGATAGCAGCAAACAGCACACAGAATATTAGAGTGAAAGCAGAGGATTAGCCTTTGCTCTATTGGCTGCCAAACCCAAGCTCTAATGCACTGATGAAAGGAATGTGCTCCAAAGGTGAGGCCATACTTAATGAGATAGCTCCTGCATGATGCTTAGGAAGTTATGACAAGAGTTAAAACAGGGAGCATGTACAGTCTCCGTTTAACGTTTGCTCCTGGAACTCTTAAATGGATGTTTATGCCTAGGACTTGGGGTTGTGTCGCTGGGGCTGCATGATGCTTCCTGGCACCAGTGTACACTGGGAGTAATTTTCAATACTTATCCATTGTCTTTCAAAATAAGAGGACTTTTTAAGTACAATTGATGTATGGAGGAACAGTATAAGTGAGTGTGTGCAGAAGGGACTCAAAGGATCCCATATGTGCAGCCTATGAGTGACTCCCAATGTACCCGTTACTGTTTCCATCTCCTGATGGTCTTGTTCTCTCATCTCTTAGCCAAGATGGTCCTGGTATGTGTGGTATGCTAAGTTGGACAGCTGGTTCCCTGCTTTCGTGGGGATGGCAGGAGGATTGCACTACTTACTCTGCCATCTCCAGTGTCAGCCCGGGAACCTAGTTTGAGGTGATTACTGATGTCTGCTGAGTCAGATACTCAGATTAGTGAAAAACAAAAGTGATATCTGAGTGACATCTGAAATTCCAACTATATAAAATTCCAGAGCTAGAGACTATCGATCTGACCCTGTGAGAAGAAGAGATTTGGTATTTAAATGTTGAAAGGTAGATTAAATATTAAGGGCCTGATTCTTCATTGCCTTGCACTAGTGTTATTCCAGGATCAGTATTCTGACTGCATCTTTAAATATTAAATTTCTTCTGACAGGATGGAAGCTGGTATGCAACCTCTGACATTGGGCTCCCATGCTGTTTCTTATGTCACAAATGATGACAATTGCCAGAAACAGTGACTAGCAGCAGCAAGAGACTCTGCAATATTCACTTTAATTGCATTCTGTATTTTCAGGTATAATTTACAGTTTTAAAGTGTTGAAAAATGAGTGTCCTGACATGAGTGCTCAGTATCCTGTAGCAAGCCACTGGGAACAGGAAAGTTTTTCTTTCAAGATTCAACAAAAACAGTCCCTTACTGTGTGACAGAAACAAGCTGCACCAAACCTGCCAATGATTCAGCATGTTTTTCTAAATTCAAACTGGGCTGCAGCCTGAAGTTTGCAGTCGGGATTCAAACCCTGCAGGGAAACACCAGAGACTCAAGCCTTTCTCCCAGCATCCACCATGGTGCCATGTAGGGAACCAAATGAGTAGCAAAACACTCTCTGTACTAAACTAGCAGAACAAATGGCTCCAGGGCACACAGACAGAGGCCAATACACAGCATTAATTAGCCTAAAAGTAATTAGCAAAATATTGCTAAAAAATCATAAGTGGCACGATTGAGAGCTGGGTGAGTTTTTGAACTCAGCAATATGAAAACCCGTCTGTAGTAATTGTGAATTTGATGCACGCTGGGAGGTTTCAGTGGCAAGCAGACCAATTTTAACTGGAAGAGAGAAACATAGTATAAAATATAATTTGCTGTAGAAATTAAAGGCTCTGAATGAAATGTATATTTTTCCAGCAAATTCTGACCTGTGCAAGACAGAGAAGAAACAGACATTACTCTTCACAAGAATGTCACATTAATTGCAGTGAACATTTTCTTGAATTTAGCTGTATTTTTCTAGGTGGAAACTATCTTGAAGTGAATAATTAATCTTTCAAATGTGTTCATTATTCAAAAGTTTTGGGCAAATATTTATGAGACTAGATTTCAGCATATGGATCATGCATGAACAGACTGTTCTTAGTTTTACTTTACGCATTCAATATTTAATAACATTAATATTTAACAACATCCTTGAGCTACAAAATCCATCATATAGGTCTTAAGTTTTAAAATATTTTTCCATTTTTCACTACTGCTCTTGACCCATAGGAAATGAAGAACATGTTTATCATTCTTTGGTAAACACAGGAGTCTAACATGGCTTAAGAGCCAAGGCATTATTGACGTTCTTATCTCATTTCCCTGTTTCATAGGATTTGTGAAGTATTAAGATGATTTGGAATTCGTACAGGGACTTAGGCTTCTAAATCACTTCAGCTCATGCAAAATATATGATCTCCAAAAAGATACTGTTTGGTGTATGCTGTCATCACAGGTCAAGCTAGAAAGATACAGTATGCCATGTTCTCTAGCAGGGAGGAGAGTTCTCCTTTTCTGTACCGATGACATTCTTGTCTGGTGCTTCCAGCAATATCCTTTAACAATATTGGGGTTTGTGTTCCAGTGTGTAGCTGTATTATTTGACACATTGCTCCTATGTAGTTCTGGTTTTGGGACTATTTTCTTCCTCAGTATAACTGCTTGGAATGAAGATCTGGTTTAAATTTCTAGTTCAAGCATAGTTTTCCCTCTGCAAGTCTAATTCTATTAGCATTGTGCATTTCTTCTTTCTATTCATTTTTTACTTCATCACCTTTCTAAGGTTGCTTAAAACATAGGTACCTCTTTTTTTGCACCAGGTAATTTCCTGGAAATATTAATTTGACTTTAAAATCTTCATTACTGTGGCATGTATGGGCTCCCTACCTAGGTCACAATGAGGTCAGACTCTGATCAGACATAGACTTTGTGTAAGACTTGGAATAGTTTAGCATCCTAATAAATGTGCGTAAATTGAAATTTAGTGTAAATTGATAGTGCAGGTGAATAAAAAGGGAGACAAGTAGTAATGATTAGATAAGGGCCATGAAAGAGTGTCTCATAAAATAAGTGACAAAAAAAAGGAAGATCTGTACCAGTTTCTCTCTCTCCTGTGAATGTTTTCCTTTGAAAGTCATCAGACTAAACAGCAGTAGTCATTCCTCAGCCCTACATATATCTATGATAGTTAAATATTTCCTTACTGCTTGCTCCTTCTATATGGGACACCCTCTGCTGCAAAGTACATTGATGGGATGACACACAATTCCTGCAGTGCAATTTTAAGTGATTAGTAAAACAGGACTAAATAGAAATTGCATTTGACAAAAATTAAACCAGGCTGACGATAGCAGAGGAAGTTTGGGAGGAATAAATTTTCATGTGTTAAAAATGCCTAGGCAGCATGTAAAAGAATTTATTTCATTAAATTATATAAATAGAAATTTAGTTCTAGTGACTGTGTAGACATAAGTAGTTAGCTTGTGTCAAAATCAAACAAACCAAAAGGTCTTTAAGAGGCACAAAATTTAAGTACACAGAACTTTCAAGATGGACATGGAGACAAATAGTACCCAGTAGAGATGCCTAATCTAAGTCCTGGAAGCAAGAGAACTTCCAGGTGAATGCAGATTTCTGCTGAGCCAGCCCTGCTGACAGTCTCTGGTCTTGGAGAGTGGATCTGGGGAGTGTTAGGTTCGAAAGGTTTCAGTTAGTTACGTTGGCTGGCTTCCTTGGGGTCTGCTATATCAAATAGGTATGGCACCTCCAGTACACCATTACAGACGTTAAAAAAAAAAAATCAATTACATCAAATGACATTATAGATCAATATGTCTTTTATTATATAATAATAATGTATTTATGTAAAAGTTAATAAGACCATCTTCTGAGCCCCTAATAGTAGCAACTTTTCTCAACTTTTCTTACTTCTTCTGGGAAGTAGCAGAATTCCTCAAGGAGCAGCTGTTTTCATTCCATGCAAAATCTGGAAAGCTATGATGTACTCAAGTGCTTTGACTTCGTTACGTGTTATAAATGCTCAAACTATGAGATCTAAAACAATATTTAGACTGGAATATACTGAAAGACAGGATATTTAGATTCAAGAGCTTTGGGTTTTTTTCTGTTGAAAGATAAAGAGGAACAGCTATTTTCAGTTTGTGTGTAGGGTTACATTTGGATTTGAATTGCCTTCATTATTTGTACATTGTGAGTTTTCAGTTCAGGCTTAATCCTAAAACCAAGTTTAAATATTTTTTTACACAAATGATATTTATTTACACATGAGACTTACCAGCTTTTCTGTGATGATGATAAAGAGAATTTGTTTGCTATTTGGTAATTTTGAAGTAACACGATTTAAAATATACGGGTAAGTAATTGTACCCGGTTTTAAGCTTTAGGGGACAGTTTTGGACTAATAAAAGCTTACAATATGTTTACGTAAACCTGCAAGGCATCTACCTAATTCTACCACTGCTGAAAAACATACAGCAAAGAAATAAACATTTATGAAGTTGATTGTTTTGTTTTGGTTTGGTTTGGATTTTTATCCAAAGACTGTAAAGCTGTTTCCAAAAAGTGCTGAAAAAGCTAGACCTCAAAGCATCTCTCTTGTAGCTGCTGAGTAGAGGTGTTTTTCTGTTTGGGAAGCATTAGATGTCTTTACCAAATTACTGGGAAAAGTGAACAGATTATGTATTAATCTGTATTAATTAATGCCTTTTGCTTCCGCACACTTTCCAAGTTCCTAGCAAAAGGGCTACTGGGCTGCATTTTCAGAGTGGTTACTATCCTTATCAGAAGGTTAGAGATATCATACTCCATGGCATGATGTTGCACCCTATGTGCTGTGTATGTTCTAAATACATTGACAGTAGCTGCGTTCATGAGGGTGGTCTAGGGAATAATGCTTAAAGGGAGGAGAGCTTGCTTCCACTCCAGACCTGCTACTGGCTTCTTTGTGGACTAAAGTTTCTCTCTGTGTCTCTTTCACTTAGTGCTGTCTTTCTCTTGTAGTGGGTTTATAGAGAATGCAGTTGATTAAAACCTCTGTTTGAACTCACACGGAGCGGTATCCATGACTTCTAATCCTTTCAGCTGCTTTGAGCATTGCACCCCACTGTAGTTGGCCTTCACCTAGAATCAAGTGTATATGTATTTATTACCATTTAAGCAGAACATAACAATGAGATGTGTCTGGTTGTGACATCTTTAATAAGAGTTAATAAAGTGGGTAATAGAGAGTCCTGTAGTCCACCAGTGTAGGTTACTGACACTGCATGGGCACACATAGCTCTTCTTTGTTCCCTATGCTGGCTTCACATACGGTCTTCGTGACCAAAGTTCAAAGTCTTAGTCTCCCTTTTTAAGGTGCTCAGCGGTCTGATCCCAATGGTATTCAAGACCAAAACCATCAAGACCAAAACCATCTGTCTTGATGGTATCAGGTCAAGACCTGAGATTAAGACAGGAGTTGATAATTCTGCTTGTTCTGTGTAACTGGCTTTTTATTTTTGGAATAAGGTTCTTTCTGCTCATTCTAGATGCTTCAAGTGTCAAAAATAGAACAAAAATGTGATCCTGAAACCTGTGATCCTGAAACTACATAAGAATTGGGGTGCTAGGAAAGCAATCTTTTAGAGAAAACATGGTATTTGCAGTAGCGAATGCAGTAGCGTGTTTGAGATTGTTGTCATTGCACAAGTGTAAAGAAGATAAAAAAATTCAGTTCAGATGGGGTTGTAATAGAATCCATATACAAAAATCAAGAAATTCAAATGATGGCTGTCTCAAATTACACTTTTGTTCAGTGGAAAAATGAAAACCTGAAGGACAGTACTTGTACTACTGCCCATGTTGCTGACTGTCCATGTTGCCTGATGTTTCTTGTTAAATTGTTTCAATTTGTTTACAAATTTGCTGAACCTGAAAATTCTTTGGGATAAAATTTGACATGTCGAATAATTACCTGAGTCAATTTTGTTAGGTTTATTTTATTTTTTCGTTTCACTTAGAATGGGTTTGGATCTTTCCAGAGACTGTTTTCATCTTGAAGGGGAAAATACTTTGTTCTTGTTAAATGGTAAAACAGCCAATCGGTTCTCCTTTAAAAGTATGCAGTGCTCTTCAAATCATTGAATATTTTACATTTTCTTCAGCACAATTATTCACCGAGATGAACAAGATTTCCCTCAGTGGTCAGTCTGAATCGTTCTCCCTGCCATTGACTGAATGTCAATGCTAATGCACAGGTGGGAGTGGGGAACCTGTGGGTGGGGTTCAGGGAAGTTTGAGAGCTGGGAGCCTGGAATTAAATTGCTTTAAGTGCCTATGGAATTACATTCTAAGAATTCAGATGGGGCCTAGCCAACAGTGATTCTGGGCATCCCAATCCTCTTGCAAATTAAACTAGATTTGACTGTTTAGGCTGATCATTATCAAACACAGAATTTGGCATAGAGCAATTAGTTTAAACTATAAAAATAATAATGTTTAACAAAACTGGGTTAAAATAAAGAATGAAATTTAATCAGCCTATTGTATAACCTTTTTCATCAAAGACTCAAAGGGCTCTACAACCCTCTGAATAAATGAATCTCAAAGTGCCTTCGTAACAGATTATTACCTATATTTTATGAAATGCTGCCTAAAATTTAAACAGTATATCAGTTCCTCGGCTAATATGTTTATAACTTCATTGGCTTCACTTGAGCTTGGCTGATTTTATACCAAAAGAGCATCTGTTATATTTCACAAGTATTTAAAGAGTAAAAGCTTTGACTAATTATGATGGTGATCATCACATTATTGTCTAGAGATTCATTACTACCTGAAGTTAGAAAGACTAAGGACAGATGAAGAAGATGATAGATATAACCTTGGATATCTTGAAGTCCTTATTCAGGAAAATATTAGCTTTGACAAAAGCACCATTTATTGGAAAGATAATGACTAAACAGCATTCACCTAGACGGTGTAGACACTATTGAAGCAAAAGCTGGTATAATGGTGTAATGGTAAAGTAACTTCACTGGAATTTTGCAAAGCCACTGAGTAAATGTGGGATTAATATCCTGGTATATTATGAATGGCAATATAGGATTGGTCACACTTTCTTAAAATATCACATCAAGTTCATTTCAAACAGTGGTTGAGGTAAATTTGGAGTCTATATATGGTCCTGCTTCAACTAGTAAAGGATTAACAAAGAAAGGGTGATGCTGCCAAAGAATTATCTCCTGAAAGCTTCTTCATGTGGGCCTATGCTGGAGGTGGGCATCTTAGGCTAAAACTAAGCCAATGCTAAAGACTAGGGTTCGGATTAAGGATGGAAGAGAAACAAAGCCTAGTATTCCAGTTGGAATGGGACTGCAATAAAGCTGCAGAAAGACTTGTCCCTGCAGAAATATATCATTGTCCACTGAGGACTTTTGATGTGGGACTAGGCTGTGGCTTGACCTAAGATTTAGTCCATGTCCAGGCCTAGGATTAGGGAGGTGAACTGAGGAGAGACAAAGCTTAGGGTTGCAGGTAGACTAAGAATGTAAATAGACTGCCAAAGGAGATGGGAGGGTGCCAAAAAAGTTGGCCTCTGAGAACTTCTTCGTGCAAGACTATGTTGCGGAACTTGGGCTAAGACTCAGCACATGTATGGGCCTAGGGCTGGGGTTGGGAGAGAGACGAAGTGTAGAGCTGTAGGTGAAATGGAGATGTAAAGGTACTGCCAAAGAGATTTGAAGTCTGCCAGTAGACTTCTCCCTTCAGAAATTCTTCATGTGGGTGAGAGCTATGTGGGTTCCCATATGACTCAGTTATTGCCCAGGTTTGGGGTTGGTAGAAAGACAGAGCCTAGAATTGCTGGATTGGGGCTGCAAAGGAGCTGTCACAGGAAGGAGCAAGCTGGAGAAGAGTTTCTCTTTCAAGAGCTTCTTATGGGACCTTATGTGGTTTTTACGAGTTAACATCTAGAGTTCTGTTCCAACCTATATTATTCTATGATTATGTATTGACTCTGGGAAACAATGTGAAATGAAACACAAAGCATCTCTGTGGCTGCAGTTCAAGTTTAAAAAAATAGAAAATTAAGGTTTGATCTCCCATGGTCTCCTCAACGTGAAACAATCTGATGCAGCACTGCATTGGCTACTATCCAGGCTAGTTGGGAGGTAAATTGTATTCCTCCTCCTGGAATCCAGCCTTCACCCCCAATGCCCCCAACCCCTCTTCTCCGTAGAGCTGAAGTCAGCCAAGTGGAACCACAAGCCCTGTGAGACACTGACATTCACAAACCAGTCCTCCCACTTTTCTGCCTCAACATTTCCCTTGTTTGCTGAATTTCCTTCTTGGCCCAGACAACTCCAGGCTAGACAAGTCTTTGCTGTGGCAAACCATCTAACCCCTTTGGGCATGGAGAAGACAAAATACATTTCCTGGCTCCAGCTTGCAAACAGATGAGTCTTGATCATACCGAAGATTCAGCTGTTGATTCTAGCCATATGACACTTCCAGCACATATGGAAGAAAGTGCTTGGGAAGTGGGAATGCCATGTTTTGAACGGCTGAGCCACCCCTTCTTGGGAAGGCCCTCTGCGAGTTAGCTGACAGGTAATTTTGTGGGCCCATTCAAGTAGTCAGCCTGGCATGTCAGACGTGCTAGACATTGGTTTGTCAGCCAAACTTATGATTTGTCACTATCTTTCTGCGAGAATCCTATGTTACCCCTTAGAAAACATGTGTCTTACAAGTTTGCAGCTCTCTGTGTAAATCAAGAAGTTTGTAGAGATAAGGGTCAAACCATAGAATAAAATCTTGAAGTACTAAGTGCTGAATTTTTAATTGTTGCCCAATTCAAGGGCCAATTTAAACAAGAATTCAGTTGAACTGTTTACCTTCCTAATGCTGCCTGCTATAGTGTAATAAATGATGGGTCTGTAAGCCAAGGAAGGAGACTGGAAGAATGTTTTGTTTAGACTACTACAATAGCCAGTTCAACAACATGGTAGGAATGCAGCAGGTTAGGAGTGAGCTGAACTGGCAGGCCTGCCATAAGAGTGATGATTTACCAAAATGACTGAAGGGATTAAATTTATGCTTCAGATTTCCCCAGACATCCTTATAGTATTTAAAGTTTACAGAAGTGGATGTTATTACATAAAGGGGAGTGAGAGTGGAAGAGATTATTCTTGTCTCTATTTTAATCTTCCCTCCCCCCCCATTTGTTCTGCATGGGTATTTCCTTCATTGTATTTCTAGTTTTACCACTAGCTAACTGCTTTTTGAAAAGTCACTTCATTCTCCATTTCCCTGTTTTTCTTTCTGTAAAACAGCAATCGTGCTTCCTTCTTTCTTTCTGGAGCCTCCAGCTCTCTAAACTCTCTAGAGAGCTTTCATTATATTTTGTTTTATTGGCAGCAGAGCAGCAACTTTAGAACTGCACAGAGAACAAAGCAAATTCAGCTTATGAAAACACTTGTATCCAGTTCAGGGAGAAACAAGCTCCAAGAAGCATTTTGCTGCAGGCCTAATAAGGCTTGTGATTGGAAAGCTGTGATGAGAAAAGAAAAAGCACTGTCTTGCTGCACAGATCAGTGTGCCCTTCTCCCAGAACCTGGCTACTTTTTCATCATCTCAGAAGGTCACTTCCATGCTCATTTCAAGCTCTTTATTACTCCTTTTGAAGCAATTAACATACTGCTGACAAAACCCAATTTTGTTCTTATTTCTGATACCCTTGTATCTGTTTCTTTTCCTACTTCTTAGCTCCTACTCTGAAAGCAAGACTTTGGAAAAAATAGTTTAGAATTATGCAAATTAATGGAGGTTTGGTATAACTCTGTAGATTAAAAATATGTATTTGGCCATAGTTTGTAACAGCCCATATCCTACTTCAAATAATCTTTGTCAGAAAGAATGTCAGGGTGAAGAAGTTCTACCTGACATATTGCAGCATTTTGTGGATGAGGATTGACCAAGAGAAAGAATGAGGAAAGATTTTATATTCTCGTGTTTTACTACTGATTGCTAATAAGTAAAAGCTCCTCATGTCTTTATACCTGTATGCATTCATCACTGCCTTCACTATTAACTGATGCTGGTAGGTTTTGCTTAAATTAGTATAAAAAGACTGCTAATATATACAGTGCAGTTTTGAAGGCCAAAGTACTTTAGGTATCATCCTTAAAAATCTATTATTTCTTTGGTAATGCATCAATGAGCATCTCAGCCAAACATATTGAGGGTTTTCTGGTAAAAAAGTATCAAGACTTTCAATGAGACTGAGATTCTGAAGAAAATGAAGGCCACATATTTAAAGATATTTGGTACTTTATGTTAATTCTTCTAAGAATGTGGGCTGAGTTAATTTTTGAAAATTGAGATTTAGAGACAACCAAAAATTTTATCCATGATGGCTGAATCTTTCTCTGAACGTTATAGCAAAGCCATAGAAGAGAAAAACAGGGACTTTACAAATCTCTGGTGAAAAGTCCACAGTGTAGTAAAAATATACGAATAAGATCTTGCTGCATATTCTATTCTTTCTGGTGATACTGCAGAAGACACCAGCCCAGAGGTAATTTTGCTTTTCACTTAATTTAGGATTTCTTGTACAGCTTGTTTTCAATAAACCCTGCAAATGGAAAATAAAACAGTTACTGTGCTTAAAGACTTACTTAGAGGTTAAGAAGTTGTTTTAAAGGTATTTAAGGTATTTTTCTTATGTCTCGCTTTTTCACCACAATTTAACCAATTTATACCTTTTCCATTTCACAGACTAACAAAAAAACCCCCATGTCCCAACTGTTTATTGTATTAAACAACATCTATAAACAGTGTCACCAAGTACTGCTGTGTAGTCCACTACCTCATATAGTCATGTTAGCATTTGTTGAGCAACATGCACTTGTAATAACTTTTACCCTGATATGATTTTATGTTATTTATGTCCATGGAAACAATGGAGCTATGAGGAGTGTCACCTGTGGCTGAAATCATAAAATTCTAACTGGTCTCTTCAATGTGCTATTTTCCGTCTTCATGAGGATATGTGTGTTGATAGATGGCTGAGAATGTTATAGCAGCAAAATATTGGCAGTATGTTTTTATAATACCTGAAATGTTTAAAAACAAACAAACTTTTCATCATGTTTTGAAGTATTGCTTACAGATTTGCTGCGATCTCTTCATTGTGGCTAAATCCTAAGCTTTCTTTTTTGTTTTGTTTTAGAATGTTTTCTATACTGCAGTAATCATCATCCAACTTCCTAAAATGGGCCAGTGTTTTTCTTCTTTGCTCATGCACATGCTTCTACCAGAAGAGCTCTGATATTTCAGCACAAAGCTGGACTAAGAAGCATCTTTTGGAATTAATAATACAAAACAGAACCACCATGAGTGATGAATAATTTGAAATTGTGAATCAGATCCGCTTGCTCTGGATCCTTTGAAATGAACAAGCTCAGTGTTTCACCAGGTCTCCTAAGCAGATTTCTGTATTTATCATAAATATTCATTCTGTATCTTTTCTGCCTTTTGGATTTTTTCTGAGATGCATTGTTTGAAGGGCTTTTAAAACATGTTTAATATGCTAATACAGGATGCTCAGAGCAGGTTCAGACCCTGTTGTGCTGCTGCTCTTCAAACCCATTGGAGAAGCAGGAGTCATTGCAAAGAAGAGCTCACAGTTTAAATAGGTAAATTAGAATAAAACGAGAAGAAACAAAAAGAGTCTACATGCGGACAGTAATTACATTGATCTCCTGCAGGCACAGGTGGGAATATAACTCAAGCTAGTATATGTTCTAATACAAGCCCGTGTGTTTCTGAATAATAAGAATCTGAAATTAAGAAGAAAAACCACAGTTCTGTGAGACAAGTCTTGAATTAATCTGAGAGAAGATGTATGGCTACTTACATTCAGGCTATTCCTCTGTTTAAAGACTTAATAGTACTACATCAGGCCATTTATTTCCAACGGTGCAATGGCATAACATCATGTGCGAAGCAGTTCTGTTCTTCCTTTAGTGTTTGTTTAAGTACTTAGCTTTTTATTTAACTTAACAAGTGGTAGGCTAACTTGTATCTAATCTTAGTCAATCTTATTCTGAAAACCATTGATCAGATAGTATTTTTGAACTTCACATAAATCAGATAACAATCTTAAGTGTTTCTCTCTCCTTTAATTTCTTAAATGTGTCATATTTAAATACACAATGTGATGTTTTGCTTGATATTGAGAGGCAAAAAGTTCAGTTGGTGGAGGTTAATACTTTCTCAAAGCCTGCAGTCGCAGTATATATTTCTACCCTAGAATTATTGTCCTAGTCTTTTAATCTCTTAGAGTCTGTTAAAAACACTTGGATAATACCATTTCTTTGTGGAAAAAGTAAGGAGCATCCCCACATAGATTAGATTAATATATTTGCTACTTTAAGGGGCCTTTGAGAAATTTAAATTTAAACTATATGTGTAGTACCTTGTATTCAATGCAAAGAAAACACCATAGCCCTATTTTCTTAGCTAGTGGATTCACATTGCTTAGGAATACTGCATCCTAGAATAGCCTTCTCCCTGCGGGCTGTAGCTGAACTGAAATTGGCAGGGGCTGCTTCAGCTTGGAATGGTAACTTCATCCCACTGAAGAATTTAAAACACATGAGACAAGCTGTACCTTTCTAACTGAGAGCTGGAATCTGGGCCAAAGTGTGCAAAAGAATTTTCGTGCTCTGAAAGTCTCTAAATTTGTACATGTCAATAGGTAATGTTCATTTATGTCCTACAACCTAGCACACTGATGTGGACTCATAGGAGATCAGGCATATGGCAATCTGGAGACTTGGCAAGAGCCGAAGTATTTTAACTCCAAAAGAAAGAGCAAATGTTTGCAAGGTCTTTACACAAAATCAATGATTCTGAGTTTGCAGCACATCAAACTCAGCTACTGCTCTTGGTTCATACTCTATTAAATAGAAGTAGAACTGGGACAAGTTTGACACAAATACAGACTTTATTTCAGAACTCAGAAAATGGAACAGGGAAGGCATTGTTCAGGAAATAATTACCAACAAAAACAAGTATAGCTTATAGAGAAGACAAACACATTTGTGTTTCTTATTCTGAATTAATTATTTCTTAGGTAAAGAGTGTATTTATTATGGCCAAGATAGAAGTTCTGGAAGGTTTTTCTATTTAAGTGCCAGATGCTGAGGATGACCATGATCTACTTAAACTCGCATATCTAACTTTTGGTAAATGGTCTCTTTGTTCTCATAAATCCATGCAGTTTGTCCATTTTGTACATCTTATTCCCTTATTTTTCATTATCTGTGCTTTTCCCATTTACTACTCATGACTGCTGCAATTCAACAATTCTTATCATCATGTCAGGTTAATGTAAATAATTTGTAGAGTTTTTAATTTATTCCTGCTCCTAGCGCAGCTGCAGCTGGTTTTAAGCTGTGCTTACATACTTTTGGTTTACCTGAGTATTAATATATGGCTATCCCAATCACAGCTGTGACAACCACAAGTAAATCTTGTGGAAGAGTAACACCCATACTGCTCCTCATTAAAATCTTCAGTTTGGCTTAATTTCATACAATGTTTAAAGATAAAACGTCTTTTGTATTTGTTTGTCTTCCAGTTTTGAACTTCAATTTTCTGAAGAGGACTTTTATTTTAAATTAAAGTGGATGTTCCTGGGTATTAATTTGATTGGAAGAGCTGTGGTGTTTGTGGGAGGAATTCTATAAATCTTGATGGAAACAAACTGTTGGCAGCTCCTATTGCAGCCAAAAAGTATTTCTGAAAGACTCTCTGAAGGAAAGAACCAAGTGTTGGTTAGCTGTGTCCCCACTCCCTCTACTTTTGCTTTTGCTGAAATTGTCTAAACACTTACTGGCAGGAACATTCATGGGACAAATAAGCTGTAAGTTCAGTGAGTTATTGTGCAAAATGAATTTGGAATTCATCAGTAACTAGTATTTTTATGAGGAACCTGACTGTAAGAGTTAGTCATTTAATAAGTAGATTGTAATACTACCATGTGGTTTGCATCAATCTAACCAACATAGCATGAATTTGAAAGCCTGTTATTTAGTTGTTGATGAATTATAAATCAAGAGTTGGTAGGCACCATTGTGAAAGTAATTGTTATAGAATTGAGAAAATCAATAATGGTTTATGCTACTCACAGGATAAAAAGCTGCATTTGCTCAGTCGATTACTGTGTGACGTTTGCTATTCCCTAGTATGAAAGTATTTTTTAATGCTTAATGCAGCAAAACCATCTATGTCTAATCACCGTGTTAACTTCATTGACATTATCAAAGCTGGAAAGATGCATAAGCTAGTGCTAATTTGTAATATTCATGGGGGTATTTTGCGTTGACCCCCAATATCAATTGGATAATAGAAAGTAGAATTCTCCCTGCTACCATAAAAGATGACTGGGTTTTATCTTTGTTCCATTTAAGGCCTATTTCCTTTCACATCAGCCATGAACATGGACACTCTGCACCTTTTATTCCCTTCTTTTACTTGCATCCTACTTGCTGGTCCAGATCCCAGAACTAAACTGTTTGGCTGCTTTTGTACCACCCACTCATGCGGTTGACTATAATGGCTCTTTCTTTAGTTTTATGCTTTTAGATTTTGACTAGAGATAGATCCATTATCAATTTCAAATAACCTTGCTCTTACAGTATGATGTGTACCTTAACATAGGATAAAGTAGAATTCAGTGCAGGAACAAAGGTGTTTGGTGGGATAAATAAGGAGGTATTCTAGGATGGGGTAGAACTGCTAAAGTTTGTGAGTCTTCATGAACATGCAATCTCATGAAGGACATTAAATTACACCAAACATTGGCAAATGTGAGAACACAATAAATGCTTTTTTTGTTAGTCCTGATGTAACAAGGATGTTAAAATGATTTGATATTGCTCTGATGAAAAGAGAAAAGAAACAGGAGAAGCTGGTGTAACATGACTCCTTCCAGATGGTGGAGTCACGGGGTAGCAAATTATATTTCCATATAATATTATGTGATTTTTTACCTTTGAAATTTCCATTAAAATCCAGCTACATGACCAGTTTGCATGAACATTGAAGCCTTTCTAACTTATTCATTCTGAGTCATATATCTGCTCATAAGTTTCTGAGATAGATTTTTGCCTGACATTTTCTACACCTGGCCTTAGCTACAACGTCCAACCTTCAGAAAAAATTAAGCAAATTATGCTCAGCTGTTTCAAAGGCAAAAGTTGAGGCAAAGCTATAGTCTTCATGTACTCCAAATGACACTTGGGTGCTTTCGTAACTCACACAGCTGTTGTTGTAAATCTTGAAGCAGGATTGCTTCATCATTCCCAAACTGGAATGAAAAAGAAGATGAAATTCAGAAATGTGGGTTCATTATTTTAAAAGTTGACATTTGCAAATGCACAATAGAATGTCCTTTTTTTCTTATGGTTAACAAAATAATTCAACATCTTACACACCAACAAATAACATATTAATTGAGACCATCTGAGGTATACAGATGAATTCAAGTAGAGGTTTATCAAGACTTCAATTCAACATTCTTAAGCTGTGTGCTTCAATTTAGAGTATGTTAACTGAAAATGTGTTATTCAAAGGACAGTTGTTTTACAAATCACATGCTTTATTTTATATATATTTAAAAAAAAAACCAAATACCTTTCTTAAATGTGAGAATTCAGAAACACAAGATGTGACAAAGGGGATTAATTCAGTGACGTTCAAGTACCATGTACATATTCTTATTCAGAAACAAAATAGCTTTAGTCAGTTTATTGTAATTAACTTGCACAATTAATTAGGATAAGCGATACATGTAGGGTAACTTGACGTGATTCTACTAATCCAATTTAGAAGTTTATTGAGATTATTTTGTAGAGTGTATATATATACAAAAATATGTTCATTTGAAAGGAATTAGATAACTGTATGGAGCAATTACCGTTAGAATGTGTTGACTTATGCTGCCTTAAATCTAAAACCAAGCAAAGTTCTTAATCAAATAACTATTTAAGGGGAAATAAATTTGCTCCATTAGTTTAGAGTCTGCACTTTATGACATAATTCAATTAAGGAACACCTCACTGGGCACAGGAAACAGCATGATGCCATCTAGCTGGAATTCACAATCATACATCACATAATAACATCATCACATAATAACACAAAGGAACTTAGCTTCAAGCCGAAAGTTTCAGTCTGGTAAAACTATATAACCAAAGCAAAGACCAGTAACAGCACCTCTCCAGATCCCTTTTAAAAGTGATTGTATTTTATATTATTTATCTTTCATAAAGATGTTTTACAATAATTTTCGTATCTCTGTGGCACTCTGTAAGTATGCCCATGATACTTGTCAGTCTTCTGCTGTGAAAAATGATAATATAAGATAGATAAAGTGTTGTATAAGAAGAGCATTTTTCCTTCTAAGCTTTACCACTACTGCTAGGAAAAACAATATCATTATGGAGACAGCTGCAGGCAAAGCTGTCACCAGGATAACATCGATCATTCTCTTCTGTTTGGGAATACTCTGGGTAAAAAAGAGATGTTAGATATTTGTCTAATGAGAAAGCAAGCTGTGGTGAGACTGACCAAAGTGATATTCACAGTTCTCAAGAAAATCTGAGAAACACATTAAAAAAACACAAGTCCAGATTTTCCTGGGGTGCCAGGGCTGGATCTGCATGGGAGCCAAGAGGGCTGGGAGCTGGAGCCTTCACCAGACCGAAGGAAGACAGCCTTTTCCGAGTTCATCTGGTATGCATGGCACACTGCTACAGTGCGTCTTTCTGACTTTTAATGACTCTGAAACCACCTCTTCGCTTGAGGAAGAAATATGCTGGAGTTTGCCTTCACTCAGCTTGACGAGGTGATAGGAAGAATAGATCCTCCTCACATGAAAACCCTTGTCAGTTGTACCAAATTTGCCAAGACAAGCACCAATGCCACCTTGAGAAAAATGTCACTCAGCTGACATTCAATGCGTATGCGTACAACATGCGGCAACACAGCCTAATTTCATAGGATATATGCAAATACACTCTATTTTGCCTTTTTTTTCTATTTCCAGGGTGCTCTCTCAGACCTGTATCTTGACTGATTGAAAGCAATGTGCAGTTTCTTCTGAGTTCCTGGTTTAAATAAGCAATGAAGGTGAATTCTGGGTGTGGTGGTGTACAACTTCTTCTGACTGTTGCCTGTTCAAGTAGGTAACTGGAGAATTCTCTGACATGTTGTTCGGGTTAGTTAAAAAACAAACAAACAAATAAACAAACAACAAACCCCAACAAAATAAGAATGCTGAATGCTGTCAGCCAACAGTTTTTGTGATGTTTTAGGATTTGGTTTATATTCTCACAGTCAGCCAACCAGTCTCAGTTCAAAGCATTATGATTAAACATCAACGTCTTATCTGTCCTTGTAAGCACACTGTAACAACTGCATCCCTGGTGTCTACTATTTCTTGGGTAGTATCCTGGTAAGGGTTATGGTGATTTTATTCTAAATATGGTTCTGTTAAAAGGTTCATGGTATGTGAGAGCTGAAGTAACCAGTGCTAATAGCCACAACCCTCACTGGTGCAACAGGACTTGAACAAGATTGATCCTTAACCCAACCCTACTGCACTCCTGCTTAAAATTTCCTAGAAAAAGTCAATATAAAAATCACTTGTTTAAGAAAAAAAATGTGATGTGTAAAATAGTCCCACTCAAAACTAAGCCCTTCCTGAGCAGAGAAGTTAAAATGCAGTTTGCTTTATTTTACAGTGCTAATTTTATTTGGAATATTCTTTGCTAATTTTATTCTTTTTAATATATTGGGGTGAATTTATTTGTCATTGTAATTGTCTAATTTTTATGTTACCACCACTTGTTTCTTTAATTTGAGGTTTTAACTCAAAATCTATACTAATACAGATATGCTTATCACTTGTAACCCTCATTAAAAGAAACTACAGTTGGCACGTGCGTAATACCTGCCTGATGTCTATCTCAGTTTGAGCAAGAGAGAGGCGAACAGCTACGTCAGGGGTTCATGAGTTAAAACTCTTGAAGGAAAAGCATGATAAGTTCTCAGTTTTACAGGAGAAGTTTCTCATACTTCCCTTCATCTGACTAGGGCAGTCTGAACGTATTTGTCAAATGCTGCTCTTGGCCTTGTGTCTGAGAAGTCTTCTGCTTCTGACGTATTTTCCTAAGGGAATTGCAACTGTTAGTGGTTTTGCTTTGGCAGCTTGCGATCGGACTATTTTGATTGCCTCCTAACAGCTTGCAAATGTGACTGACTAGGAAGGCCCTTGTCTTTGATGGCCTCCTCCTTCTGAAAGATAGTCTAAATACTTTTGGGGTGTATTGAAAGTGACTCCCCCAGTACTGCAAAACTCAGTATTTTGCTCATTACTAAGGGCTCTCCAATGATGAATTACTATAGAAATTACAATTTGGAGATGCTATAGAGAAGCTAAAATTAAATCTGCTCTTTCATACTTCTGTATTAGTTTGAATCTGGGCAGGGAAGTAGTGTATAGTAAGCCAAGGTGTGAATTTATACAGCACAAGCAACCCTGTCAGAATTTGCTGTCTGGATATTTGTATCCAGTGATTATACAGTTTAGATTCTGCAGCCATTCAGAGACTGGAAATTCTTACTCAGTGGAGAAAAACTACAGTATATTTAGAATGACTGTGTCAATTCTCATCTTCGCTTAGTAAACCTCAATCTGAAAGTCACCACCAACACTGCAATTTACCAGCTGTGGTTGCAGCCAGTTTATTATTTTACAGGATTTTAGGGATTAGGTTTTATTTAATAAGGATATTATGAGAAAGTTCTATGGTAGGGGAGGGTGTTCTGTCATCTAGAAAAGATTTCAAAAGCCACAGTCTACACCAGGGGTGGAAAGGTCTTTATTACACTGCTGCTGTCTAGCCAAATTTGAAAATGAGACATATTTGCCCACAGGACTGGAGTTTATCATGCAGAAAGAGTAATTAAATTTGAATTGTGTCAGCCAACTACCTTCAGATGAAGAGAAGTCAATGAATGTTGCTCAGAGGTGAAAGAAGGAAATGATTAGTTGTAATTATATCCACCATCCAAGAGAAATGCTTCACAACTCTTCAATCTGTTGCAAAGGGAGGAAAAAACCCTAAACAAAATATCTTCAGTACTTCTCTTAATGTTTGAAATTTCTTGAGTTCATGATTCCTTAGAGGAATAGACCTAATGGAGTGGGTCCAGAGGAGGACCACAAAAATTATCGGAAGGATGGAACACCTCTCCTACAAGGGCAGGCTGAGAGAGCTGGAGAAGAGAAGGCTCTGGGGAGACCTTACAGCAGCCTTCCAGTGCCTAAAGTGGACTTATAAGAAAAACAGGGACATAGTTTTTAGCAGGGCCTAGGTAACGGTTTTAAAATGAAAGAGGGTAGATTTAGACTAGCAGTGGTGCTTGGACTAGGAGACCTTTAAAGCCCCTTCCAACCCGAACTGTTCTATGATTGTAAGGGCCCTCAGTAACTGAGTGCAAACAATTTGGCTCAATTAAAAATGCAATTGCAACAGTGTGCTGATTTTATATTAATTTAGAAACTGTTTAGCAATAAGAGACAAGAGAAGATTTACATTGAAACCTAGACTTGCAGTTAATGTGGAAGTGCCTGCATGAACCCTTTGTAGAATGTCACACAACACAAACCTAGGTGATTCTTTGCTGAGAAAACAGAAGATAAGGTTCAACAACTTGTTGAAAGTTGTTCTAGGTGAAGTTGGCAGAGGTGGCTGTCATCATAATTACCTAACACATTCCTTTATGAGACCTTTTTTATGATAGTGTATAACTTGAAAAAACTGGACTTGAATTCTCCATGACTAGCATCAGCCTTAGGCTGAGTTTTTGGAGAAAGTATCGGTGGGCAAAGAACAAATTTAAAGCAAAACATATTGTTTAACCAATGGTTAAAAAAAAAAAAAAAGTCTTATAACCATCCCTGGTTAGCTGGAGAGCCTGGGATCAAGAATCTGCTTAAATCTGTCTGTATCACAAGCCTCTGCGGAAGTGTGGCAGCAACAGTTTCTGGAAACTCCATCTGTACTGGCCATAAGTCAGAGCCCAGGGTGTCTGGGCTGAACAGGAGTTTTCCTTCTGTTTAACCTCCAAGGCTACCTGTGGCTCCTGTGGTTTCTCTGTTCTCCCTTCCTAGCATCTTTGTGGTTCTTTTTTATTTGTACTGGACCAAGCGGCACTGATGTTAAGAAATCCAGACAAGAGGAATTTGCATCAATGAAGCTGGATAATCATGGCACTTGGGATATCAGGTTTTACTTACAGTGAGATGTCTGGAGGTTTTTGGAGGGAAAACCATTGGGATTTGGAAATGGTCCAAATGTGTGATATGGAAAGAAGAAAGAAAAAGAAAAAAAGTAACCTGAAAGATTAAATGACTTTGTGACAAGAGTGAAGAAGATGGGCTGGGTTAATGTTTAGTTGAGTTTGAAGGATGGTGTCAGAACAGAGCAAATGTATGGGAGAAAACAATTGGGACGGAACAATAAGAGCATGAAAGAAGGAATAGATTTTTAAGTCACTGATGTACATAAGGTGAAGGTAAAGGCATTCTTGTCACCCTTTTGGCCTTTAGGTGCTACAGAATAGACACTATATTGAGCCCCACATTAAAGAGATTGCTGTGCTTTATTCAACTGCTTGACTAGATAAAAAACAGCTAGTAGACCTGTGGGACTCCTTGTCAAAAGATGTGTACCTTTTACTTCTATAACACAGATTCTAAGGGAGATTGAACAGGTAGTTGGAAGAGATACCTATTGGAGTAACTGGGAAAGCAAACCACAGGAAGCTCAAAAAATGCCCTAAACTGCTTCTGCATGGAGGCTGAGAGATTGTACTGGGTGAGGTGAACTCTTGATCTGAAATAGTATAGCCATTCATATATCCTAAGATGTCACAGATAGATAGCATTTTTTGGAGCCCAGGATCCTTTTTATCTTGCACAGTGTTGAGGTTCGGGGGCTTTAGGAAGGAGGGAAGACGACCATTTTAAAGTTTTCCAAGCTGCAGACAGAGTTCAGCTGAGATATTTAACAGAGATTTAAAGGTCTCCCAGGGGCTGTTTGCTGACCCTTGGGTTACCTTCCTGTACAGTCTGGCATCTCTCTATTGCACACTTACATTTGCTGAGTGTAACTGGTTGGAATTCTTGTTTACTCCATTAGATAACCTTCCATATAACATGTAATCTGCCCTATATTGTGCTGTCTCAAGTCAAGCCCCACAAATATATATTAACTTCTTAATTTTACAAGGTGAGTTTTCTTTCTGGAAATGAAAGTAGTTCTTCAGCCATTTCATAGGCTTAGAACAGAAAATCTATGTGTTGTTTAGAAATTATTAGTTGCAAATAAATTATGTAAAAATGGCACAATTTACAGATTTGTAAACAGACTGTCATAATTTGATGTTAGATGGGAATGCTAATAGTTTAGGAAAGAATTTCTACTTACTCCATACTTTTTGTAATAGTATGTCACTTTTAAATAATTTTTATCCTTATACTTTCTCATTATGTTTCACTTCTTGGACTTGTGGAGTGAGGAAGTCCAACTGCAGGACAAGAACAGAAGATTGCCCCTCCAGCTACCTCTTCCCTTGTAAAGAAAAGGATAGGCACGCAAAGAACTGGCCTGGTGCTACATATTGTGAATGATGGTACAGGGAAAAAGTTGTTGTAATAGCTAACCCAGCAAAATAAAGATGACGTTCAGTCACAAGCAGATTGCTAATGGTCCCATTTCAATACAGCTTTTGCTTTCAAGGATGTAAAAGAAGGACAGAAGGTGTCCTGAGCAGGGAATCTAAGTACTTTGGGTAAAATCATTGCCACAAAAAGTGCTTTCCTAAGTTTTACCATCACTCTGGCTAAAAACCAATTAGACTTATCAGAGATTCAGGTGAAACTTTTCTCTCATGGCTGCAACAGGTGTTCTGTATAATAGTCATCTCCAAATTTAGGCTTCCAAAAATTTTGCCTCAGGATAAAGCATAGTTTAACCAAACAGTAACTCTTAATTAAGATGTATGTAATAGACTTAAGAAAGGAACACCTGAGAGTAAATATGGCAAGAAATTCTATTTAGATCTTGGAGGTTATTCAGTCTAAAGAGAAAAAAAAAAAAATTCCATGTTTAGTAATTATTAATTGCCTTATGTAATTTGTAAAATTATAAGTGTTTCAGTCTTAACTTGCACCTCCACTATTTGATTACATATCTGCACTTTAGAATGCTATTTGATTTTGGAATTTATATTTGATTTTGGAATGGATATAAAGGGAGAAATTATAAGACACATATTTGATTAAACTTCTATTCATTTATCCGTGACAAAAATTAAAATAGGAGATAGCACGAGAAAATGTTTTACTCTGGATTCTTTTTATTATATCATGACAGTAAACTACAGATGAACTAGAATTCACTGTGAATGGTGTGACAAACCATTCATATGTAGTTTAGTTGTTTTTTCTACTTTAATTAATTTAGATTAAGTCCAAGAAATTAACTCCTCAGAGTTAACCGTTCAAGTAGTTTTTATTCAAAATATGCAAACTTGTACAATTCCCAGCCAAGCAGTGTAAGCACAATAAGTGTTTTACAGTTTCAATTTATTTAAAAGCTATTTAGGTATATAAAAATCTTTAAAGATAATCCATTAACCAAACTGTAAACTCTCCAAGCGAAGATTTTCCCAGATGGTAATTCCTTAATCTTATCCCAGCCCCCTTTTTTTCCTCTAAGGAGAAACATTTCATTTACTACCAAATTCTTGTTTAAGCTACTGCATTCCCCTCATTCCCCTGCCTCAGCTGGAGGTACTTCTGAGAGGTGATCTCTGGCACCTGCGCTCAGGATGCACCACAGGAGAATCACTTTCTTTTCGTCCTGGATGGGTAGAAGTGGCAAGGTGTATGCTCTTTCTTCAGCCATCTGATTTTTCTCCATGGTATGTAATTTGTCTTTAGAAATATTGTTGATAATTTAGTCAATTGAGTAAGATTGTGTGAGAGCGTTTTTTCTTTAAACTTTCTTTTGCTGTTCTTGTTGTGGGTTGTTTGTTGGTTTTGGGGTTTTTTTTTGTTCTGTTCCTGGAAACTTGGGGTTAAGTCTTCAATTTCTTGGTCTTTTCAACTTGTGTTTCCTTTGGTGGGCAAAGTATTAAAAAGGAAATCACAGAAGTTTTACTGAGTATAAAATGGCCCATTCAATTATCACTATTTTGTTGCCTGGGGGAAGGGGGTGGAAATCTCTGCAATTTATGCTTTTTTGGATTGTTTTACTGTTGACTTGTTTTAAAGTGCCCTTGAATTTAAATACAGGGAATTTTTCTGGATGGCAGAAAGTAAAGGGATACTGTTCTATGCTCTGAATGATGGCAATTTTCTGCTTGAATGTGGGAGGTTAGAACACAGGATTAGAATGGATCTCATTTTCAGTGTTGTTGCCTGTTGGGGTATGACATCCTTTCAGAATTCCAATTTTCCATTGAAAAGGAGAGAAGAGAAGCTCTATGACCTAAGAGAGAAACAGGATGGTATTACAAAACTAAATTTAGAGTGAGTTTTCTTTAAAGCCTTGCGAAACAAAGCTTTCTTGTGTGTTGCAAGCAGAGGAACGTTATTTTGTTGGATGATAATGGAGGAGTTTATGCAAGTAGTGCTTCTGCATCTGATTTTCCATCAGAAGCATGGAGGTGTGTGGTATTAATAGTACAGGTGCATTGTGGACAAAGTATCATTAGCTACTATGGTGCTTGTTTTCATACAAACCGGGTATGGGTTTTGCACATGCAAATGGACATTCCCACATGTTTTTCATATGTTAACTCTGGCCTTCATCATCTTACAAATATGTTTTGAAATGTTGCTACATTTCATGCAATTAGAAAGAACAAAGAATTAAGAAAAATAATTTTATGCTTTGTACAGTATAAACAAAAACCCCCAGAACTTTCCAGGCAAGGGAGGAGAGTGTGTCAAATTAATCTATAAAAGTCAGACAAAAGGACTTTGCTTGGAAAAGAAATGCAGAGTGGTTTTCATTAACATTTGCTTCAGGTCATGCCATGTTCTTTCAATTAGGACTTTAGTGTAAGAAACTGTCTCTTTCTAAATGTCCTTACTCCTTTAAAGGGAAAGACTTGATCACTTTCCAGAGATGGGGGAATGTGATATTTTCAGTTGTCTTTAGTATGGGGCAGTATGATTTGTGATTCCCTCCCAATTCTGAATATGATTGAAAAACATTAGGATCAAGCAAATTTAAGTAGCATTTTTAAGCTCTTCATTTTTCTTTCATTTCAGTTCTCTGTTTTCTTCAGAATATTTTTCCATTGCAAAATTCTGGCATAAAGTATTTCCCTTGATGCTTCAATCACTACTTTTCTTTAAGTTTCAGTATATCTATTTCATAGTTTGTATGCAGCATTTTTCTGGCATTGGAATAGCTTTCTGGGAGTTGTCTTTCAGTGTATGTCTTAAAGTGCCTGTATCTTAGTTTTAGTTTTCAAACGCATTTCTTTTTTCTCATTATAACTTCTTTTTTTAACAATAATGTGTTCCCTCTGTATGTGTGTATGCTCTGCAAAGGGTCCCTGTTGTTTCTAATCTCCTGGTTCTGGTTGGAATGAAGTACTGAAGCGAACAGAAAGGTAGGGTGAGGAATTTTCCAAGAACTCCGTGACAGTTTCCCGCTTGGTCCAAGCTATAGCCCACTTCCAGATGATACATGTGGAATGAGCACCATAGTTCCAAGCTTGCCTGCTAAAACCAAAGCTAAACAAGCAAGAATAAACTAGCGTATCTCCACGTCTAAAGGTGACCTATAAAAGTACTGGAAAATATTCGCCAATAAGATTTCTACATGTCCTCCAGAATTTTTCAAATGCTGTTAACAAAGGTGCCCCATGCTGCCAATCTGTGTGCATTACCATCTCTTGTTTCAAGTAGTAAGGTCTATGTTTGGGGGAAAATAATATCAAACCTGGATAACACTGCATGAGCTCAATCATGGGGTCATATAAACATCAACCTATGTCTTTAATTATACATTAAATAGTCATGCCTTCCTTAGCACTGGATTTAGCACGAATGGAATAGCACTGATGTTACTAAAATGGTATTACAGACTGCAGCTTAGCAGCAGTTTGGGATATTTTTAATTTTTTATTTTTTTTTAATACTAAGTTTGCAAACTGAGCCCTTAGAAGTTCATAAATTCCAAATTCAGAATTGCCTTTGCTATGTCAGGTTGCCACTTTCATAAGGTGAATAGGATAGATGCATAGACCAACATCTGGCAGAGAAAATTTATCTTTAGTCCTCTAACCAGTCAGTATCATAACCTATTTGTATAAGGACGTACAGGTAATTGTAAATCTACTATTTCCCATCTTTTGGTTTAACCTCCTAGTGAAAGTTATTTCTAGAAATTGTCTTTGAGCTGCTAGGTATTTTAAAAGAGGGGGGGGGAACTATTTCCTTGGCACTCCTGAGTGCAGCATGCTGCAGCTGCTGCCCCAGAAATGGTGCGAGTCCAGCTCTTTCCCACAGTTAGGGCCATCTTTTTCTTTTGAGATGTTACCAGCATCTTTCTGTGTAATGCATGTGGCAGGAGAGATCATTGTTTTAGGCACATCACTCAAAAAATGATACCTTCTACTTATCCTTTGTGAACAATTTCAAATGCTTAATGAACATAATGTCAGACCTTCTCAGGCAAAGGTCAGAGGAAACTTTTAAGACTGAAAGATTTAGCCTAAATATAGGGTTTGCTATGTCATCCCAAAATAAGTGAAAACAAAAAAAAAACCAATTTCGGTAGTTGTATGCAACAGAATGTACCTTTGAATGTATCACTTTCAGCTTTGGTGCTGGGCATAAAGTTTGCTAAATACTTTGACTTATTAACAATGAAAGTGAAGAAGTTTTGGTGGAAAAGATCTTATATACAAGAATATAAATAATGCTCACTCTTGCAGCCCATTAGATTTAGCTGTCAGAGCCTGACATAATCTAATAGGTATGTCATAATACTTCATACCGCTTTATTAATAAACAAACATACTTATGGCAAAGTTTTTTTTATTTGAAAATGCTGCCTAGAGGTGGCTGTGTTATTCACAGTATTGAACAGGAATTGTTAGTGCCTACTCAATATTTGTGAGTTCGCTGACAAAGCTTGCTGTCTTGTGTATTTGCTTCAACTATGTTTATCGTATTTAAACAGCAACGGGCAGAATTACTATCTTGTTGCTCTCTGAGTACTTAGCTGTATACAGACACTGAGGTTGTCTAGGTTAGATCCAATTTTGTTTTTGCCAGTCAGGTGTAGAATATTGTACTTAATCGCAAATGAGACTCAGAATTAAATCAATTTGTTAAAAGTATTTTATAGTGTCTAGCTGTTAGGAAATGCAACATATTATCACTGTCATGTCTTAGTTCCTAGGCTGAGGCAAGTATATTTAATTAATTTAAAGAATGAAGATGACTGCTAACAATGCATAGTGCTATGGTTTCAGATCTTCACATATTCGTATCAAGTCTGCATACCCCTTCTGATCCATTTCTTGTCTGCGTCAGCTGGTTTGTCTGTGCTGCAGAAGATAGCATTAGGAGTACGAAGCTTTGGTGTATTATATGTGCTTTGCTAAACAGGCTGGATATATTTGAGTCAATGTGTCTGTGTGTGTAAGAGAACCTGTTAGGATACCTTCAACTTTTCTAATAAGAAGCACGTGGAAGGTGACAGTTGCATTTGGGTCTCTTGTGGCTGGGAAATGGAGAAGGTAGAAGACAGAAGGGTGTGGTTATCCATAGAAAGACACATGTGCAGTGGAACTGCAGGGACCTGTCAGGAGAGGTGTGAACAGAGCTGCCACAGGGGCGCATCGCTGGTGTACTACAGTCACCACAAGATCCAGTCCAAAGACCAGTAGGCTAAAGGCTGCAGAGTTTAACTCACTGGAAAGAGGTCAGATCAGGCCCATTGCTGAGAACTAGTACTCTCAAGAGAGCTGCGGGGAGAGATGGCAAGCACAGTTTGACCCAAACAAATCACAGTCCCAGCGCTGGGAGAGCTTTGGCCTGCAGGGAAGCTAATCCCCGGAGATGCTGGCATTGCATAAAAACACTTTGAACCAAACTCAGCACAGAGAATCTGCACAGCTCTAATTGAAACAGCCTTTTGTTGTAATGAAAAGAAAGCTGCAGAAGCGATGGTAAATTATGAATCCTTTCCTTTTATTTGAAGCCTACCATTGGCTTGCTAGCATTATACAAAGAGCTTTCTGCACTCAATGTCCATTTGAAATTTAGTCAAATGTTGCAGTAAATGATGTAACTCACTGCCGGGAGCTTCTCCAGACCTCTACTGTTTTATTTGTTTGTTAGTAAGGCTTCACAGGCAACTTCTTTTTTTCTTTTTAGTGTGGTTTTTTTTTTTTTTCATAGATTCTACATTTGCTGTTTCCAAATATTTCTTAATTAGGCCTTTACTTAAAGCAATTCTAATCAAATGATTGCTTTAATATCTTTAAATCAGGGATTTGGACCTTTTATGACATGTAACAATTCTTAACGTTCATTAAAACCACAACTCTTCAGCTTTAATAATTGCTTCCAGGCTCTTTAGAAATAAATAATTTCTGGACTCTTCCATTTGACACAGTACTGTATCGTTTATCATGAGCTGTGATCCCTACTGTTCTTTCTAGTCTTCTGCTTTTACCATTCTAAATACTTTTTGATCTCAAGTGTTATGACACACTAGCTCAAGAGTTACACAGATGAACTTTGACCTTGTGAAGGTATTCAATCAGATTTATTTATAAAGGTATTTAGGATCACTTGTGGCTTCTGAAATCAATTAGGGAACTATATATTCCTTTTCTCCTTCAAGTTGCATGTAAACATTTGTATTCATTTGCTTTTTCCCTGTGTGTAAGAAATACGCTTACCAGTTTTATGGGAGAGAAGGTTAGATGCATTAGAAACACTCCAGAAAACCTGTTTCAAATTTCTCTTTTGTTGCTGCAGTTTTCTACAATAACACTTAGAGGTTCTTTTGCTGAACCAAACCCCCAGGTCAAGCTAACTGGCATTTAGGGACGGATTTAACTGGTCTTTCTCTTTACCAGCTTCTTCAGCACATCCAGCTTAACCAAAAGGACTGAGGCACTCTGTAGCCTATTTGTTGTCTCAGGAGATCTTTTGTGCTAGGAAAAAAATTTAAAAAATCATTCTTCAAGTCCTAGCTGTTCTTGAATGCTGTGTGAGTATAAAAAGTAGTCAGGCCTCCCATCACTCCTGGTCATATTTTGTTTGTGTACAAGCTGGTTCCAGCAGCTAAACTTACATAAACAACTGCTGCAAGAACCGTCTTACCCAGTCTCCCAACCTCAGAGATTTTCCAGAGCTTTGGTGACGCTTTTCAACTTCTCTATATCTCTTGAAGACACCAACGAAGAGATAGCGGGGCTGCAGCAAGCAGATGTGGAGATAAAAAGCCAAGGGTTATATTGTGAAGATGCAGTATTTAGCAATGCAGCTGAGATCTGCAAGGTGTCAGTAACCCTGTAGATACTCTTGAGTGCAACAGAATATAGTCTAAATATGATGCAATACCTTTTTCTCCAAGCTTCCTAAATCCCACAACTCCCATGACAGCTGCAGAAATATTTGTAGGGTAGGATTTCAGGAGTATCTTTATCTTAAGTTTCTATTTGAATTTCGGTTTTAATGTCTAAGATGCTCTCACCAGAAAAGTTGTACTTGGTGTGGGGTTTTTTTAATCATCTGGTGAGACTCTTAAAAACATTCACCTGGAAAACAAGCAGAGGTCTCAAATGAGTTGACCAACGAAAGATCTATATTCATAAGTCTATGATCATGCAAAAGGTGAGTTGTGCCTGAAAATGTTGGATCCCACATGCAAGGAAGCCTTGTCTTCACTGCAATGCCATGTAGTTTTTACAGTATTTGAGCTACTACTTGATTAGATTGGATCAGATCCCAGGGTGGGCTTTTTGCCCTGGCTAGTAGATGCAGCTTGTGACTGATGGGAAGACTTGGGTTGGCAAAGTTAATACGAAGTTTTTTACTACAGGTGTCTCCTGGTAGTGTGAGAGTGTAGCATTCTCACACTATGTGTGAGAATGTTGGTATGCAAAGGTCTATGTCTGAATTCATATGCTGTTGCTTTTGTCTGAAAAGGACTGGTTTGTGCTAACACTATTTTGTCACAACTGTGTTGCAAAAAGGACTTTTCATACTGGGCCATAATAGAAAGAGTAGACCATGCAAGACAGAAGTATCCCTGTTCTGCTAAACATGGAAACATCTTGACTAGAATAGTGTGTCAGATTAGGGTTTTGTGCCTCAAGTAGAAGTCAGCCCATTGGAGGGGTTCCAGATGAGGGCAACAAAAATGGTCACAAGCCTAGAAACCATGAGCTAAAAAAAAGTCAAAGGAGTTGAAACTGTGAAGTCTAGAGAATACTGAGATCACCACCGGAGACACTGTCTATTAAAAAGCTACTGCAATGACAGGGGGTGACTTTTCTTCACATTTGAGTGGGGTAGGAGGACAGTAAATCCTATGGGCTGAAACTGCAGCAAAGGAGACTTGGATTAGACTTTAGGAAACCTAACAGGATGGTGAATCACTGGAGTAGACAGCCCTGCAGACTGTCATGGGAGGCCTTCAAGAACAGATTAAGCAACTGTTGGTTAGGGTTGACATAAGTATAACCAGTGTTACCTCATGGCAACGAAACAGTCCAGATGACATTTTAGAGACCCTTTTTAATCCTCTTATTTCTTTAAGGACCTGATTTTATTAAATGGCAGGTAGTTTCCAGCATGACACAGATTGAATACTGGCCCTTATTGTTTGCACATTTGGTATGTTTTTAGAGCACAGAGCTTTCCAGGAAAATGAAGCTGCTTATTGACCAGCAGCTGGCACTGCCTCCTTCCTGGCTTGTAAATGAGATGCTGCTGACCAAAGGGAACAGGAGCTTGTCTAATTCCCTGCTTGTGTGCAGCCATAACACTGCAGGCTTCAAATGGGAAGGAAGCTTGAACAATCTCTGTCCAGATATTAAATATTGATGTCTAATAAAAATTGACTGGAAACATATTTTAGGGAGTCTAAACTCTTCTGATGGAAGTAGTGGTTATCAAACCATCAGTTTGATGCTGGCCCAGTTAATATCTGCCTACTTTAGCTTATCTGAATTTAAGTCTTTCCAGAGAACGCTGCTTCTCTTTCAACCTTTTTAGTATTACTGCTTTTTTTCTTCCCAAATAAGGAAGCTTTAACCACAGTGTGTGTCTGCCAAACTTTAGCTTTTTGGAGCCGCAAATATGAAGCAGGATGCTATCTGGTTTTATGAGGTCTTTCTGTTATTTCTATAATCCTTAGCCAGCCAAGAACCCCTCATTTATCCTCCTGTTTTAATCCTGCTGTGTAAACAAAAGACAGACACAGTCTCGGTTCCAACTCAGCTAAAAATTGAAGCAACTCAGTGTATAAATTTGATAGGTAGACCTGATTTCCAGAAACACGTATCTTTAAAGAAATTATGTAACTGTCCTCTGCTGTTTGATGAGCACCTGAAGAAATGTTACTTTTTCAAATCTATTTTAATTTGTTTTATAAGATAGCCCAGAGACGTCATTTACAATTAGGGTTTCATTATGCCAGATGTTGAGCAGTGTGTATGCTGGAGAATCTGTTTACTTTAAAAGCAGCTGGAGAGTTGTCTAAGAAACATGGAGGATGATAGTGAAAACAATAGTTATGTACATAACCACTTATTAGAAAAGGAGTGAAATCATATTTGTAAAAGATGTAAGATTTAAAAAACAACCAAGCAAACAAAAACCCAAACAATAACAAAAAAAAAACAACCAACCAAAAACCACCACATAAAATGATCTTGATGTTACTAAAGCTCTGATTTGTTTTTTGGCCTACTCTAGTGTAAGAGGCAGTCCAGCATTAATTCCCTTAGAGAACCAGAACATAGGCAGTTGTAAATCTCTTATTTTCAAGTGAAAAACCACCGTGTATTATTCTAAAGGCCGGTGCTTTCCTAATTTATCAGCTTGCTTAAATGTAGGACTTTTAAAAATATGTTTAATGACTCTATGGTGCAAATTATAAAGCCTTTAGTTTCCTCAAGATTATCTTTAATAAGTAAAAAAATCTTACATACGCTGATATGTTGCAGATACTAGGATGAAAATCTGACCGAGTCAGAGGTAAAATTTCCATTAACTTCAGGGGGGATTTTGCTGTATAGGTATTTAAAATTACAGAAGTTATACTGAGATTTCTAATGTTATTTAAGTAAGGCCTTCCATTTTGCAATGAACCCATCTGTGAAGCTCCAGGAGAATTTCTGACAAAACCCACAGTGAGGCAGGTGGTTATTTTTGTAAATTAGATTTGATTACAAATTGTATTAAGAACATGAGAAAATTATTCTTATGTCTTGGTTATGCTTTGCTAGTGCACTGTTGTGGTTTCCCCTGTTCCTTGAGTGAATTTAAAGTGACATATCCTTTTGCAGACATTTAATGCAGTAGAATGGTAAAGCTGGTTTTGTTTAATCTACAAGTAACATTCAAGCTGACTTGATTGCAAAGCACCTTGTTATCATAAATTTGTAAATGAACAGTGCCATAAAACTAAAGAGCAAGGTTGCATTAAAAATGTAAAGCAATATAGTACTTAAAGTAGCATCCTGGATAAAGGTCATGAAAGTAACTGAAAATAGGATTATAAATGAGGTTGATTCTTACATCAAGAAAAAAATCTTTAAAATAAACAGTATCTTAATTATTTCAAATCAAGCCAGACAAAACACTATATGAATAGCTAAAATGAGCATTTAATCTTTTCCATTGATTTTGTATAATTTTAAATAATCAACATGTGAGAAACTTGGAAACATTTTATGACATAACATTTGTCAGTTATCAGTAAACCCATTTAGTACATTGTCTTTTCATGAGGTTCCAGAAGCTGCACAATTTCAATAGTTCCAGAAATCTTGCAGACTTATTTTCTTTGGATTTGTTTTCTGCTCTTCAGTAAGACTTTTAAATGAGTAACAGTTCAGACTTAAATACATTTATTTGTCAGCCTTTCTTCTTAGAGGCAAAGCAACTAATCTTTGCCTGAAGTAAAGCTTCATGTTAGTTTGTAACAACAATGCTATGTTGGTTAATGCCAGCAAAGGATTTCAAAATTCATGGATGTTAAAATGTCTGACAAATACAGTTTCAAAACATTGTCAAGCAAGAATAGTGGACTGAGATCCCTAAAAAGAACAAAAACTAGCTTGGAGATACTTTGCTACCAAGATGCTTGCATTCAAAAATTTGCAGATAATACACAGATCCTGCCTTAATATTTGGACCAAGAAAACCCAAACCAAACCAAAATTCAGAAAAGCCAAAGAAACACTAGAAAAGGCAAAGAAGTTGGTTAGATAAAGCCACTGGCTAAATCATTAGTAAAAGAACTTGGCTTTTAAGAGATGAACTAATTGGATATGTTCCTCAAGCAAAATGGAACCTGACTGTGAAAATGTGAAGATCGACAAAAATCAGGACAAAATGAATCCAAAATATCAATAAACCTGATAAGAGCCATGTGAGAAACCAATCAATAGGGCAGGCAGTAGGGCACAGCTGCTGAACAGTCCACTTTAATACCATCAACAGCCCATGGGGAAAACTCAGCTTGTTGGTTTGGGAGCATGAAAGAAAAAGATTAACTGTAAGAGGAAAGAATAAAAAAGAAAAAAAATAAATTATAAATACATTGTTTTCAGGGGAAAGCGTGCTACTTCCAAGAAATAAATGAATTTCTGATTTAAGAGAAGTATCTGGTGCTGATTTAAGAGAGATGTTTATCATCTTCACCAAAATTGAGAAGGGAATGATGATAATCTTAAGGTAGACAGTTCAGAAGTCAAATGTCTGAGTTGTGGTCCTCTTCAGTTTTAGTGGCAAAAATCCAAAAGCTGCAGTTGAAGAAGAAACAGATGAAAACACTCAGCTCTGCAGAGCTTCTTACCCAGTTCTTAAAATTTAATTGTCACACTCTGACTTTGTTGGTTTCCTTGCTGTAGCACTCTTGGCAAATTCCATGGGGTCAAAATGCAGAGCTGTGGATTTATTTCAAAACCTTTGCAGAAATATATGTGGCAAACACACTGATGGAGCTGGGGGGAAAACTCGTCAAATAGTATCAAAGTTGGTAAGAAATAGACTTTATAAACACGGTGTGTTTCAAATGTGCATCTCTCTATCCAGACAGGCTCTACTACTGTCAGAAACTTTGCTCCAAAAGTGTCTTCCTTGTAGCTCCATAGAAGCACAACACAAACCTTCCCCCTGCCAGTGAGCAGCTTGGAGAATGCTTAGTGTGATTCCGTATTTGTAATGGTTAAACTCACTACTGTCTCTCCTCCCTGCAAGTGAGCTTTAAAAGCCACAGATGAGCTTGAATATATGTGGATGACATCTCAAAAAGGTCATTGTACCTTACTGTATCTATACAGATGTCACAGAACAGTCATATGAAGTCAATGGCAAACCTGTAAATTGCAATTTCACGTGGACTATTCTCCAGAGTGTAATTTTACTCAAGTAGTAGCGGTTTGAAGAGATCCTTCACTTCAAAGAAGGCTGCCATAGGCTTTGGCTTTCTGGGATATCCCTTTCTCTGTTGTGAGTTCTAGTAATGCTGGAGCCACAGCATTACTGTTCCAATGCAAAGCTATCTCTGTGCAAACTGTAGATTTAGGATTAGCTGCCGTACATCCTTGCAGCTTTCATTAGTAGCACGTTGAAGGCCTTACAACATCTGTTTTAAGCCTTTGCTGTCTTCTTCGGCAAAATCATGTGTTGCTGATTGGGGTAGTGTAACTTTGCTATCATAAAATTCTAAATTTGCTTTTATTGGTGAACTTTTCCCCCTCTTCCTGAAGAAATGCTTGGAACAGACCTACTTGCATTGCCTCTGCAATGTGCTAATTACTGTAAGTATGTTCTGCTCTTGTCTTAGCATTATTCTAACCTGAAACTAGCCTGAGCTTCATGAATTATGTGTTTAATGCTGCATGAAAGTGTAACAACATCATCATCATCAAAGTGGTGTCTTCCAGGTCAGCGATTGATTCCTAGACATAAGCTTTTTTTTTCATTCTTGCTTTTAAACTCTAGCATAATGATTCTTGTTACTTGACTATAGTGTGAAACCCTATATGTGGTTTCATTTTCAACCCAAGTTCAGTATCTGTCTTGTTTTTCTCTAGTGCTTCAATGTCTGTCTCTTAAACTTTGACTGCTCCTCAGCAATTGTTATTTCAGTGGAAGAAGAGTTATGTTTTCCCCATAATATTGATGAATTACCTGCTGCATCTCTGGTTGGCACCTGGATGTAAGCCTTTCTGCTAGCTTTGCATGTGTCTGTCTTGAAAGTTAATGGAGGATAAAGAACATTTGAAACTATCTTAATCCTACATCTGCATCTTTTCTACCAGGCATGATTTGGTTTAAAGCCTTTGATTTGTTTTGAGCAGCACTAGATACCACTGTTACATTATTCTGGATCTTGCTTTTAATATTACATATTTTAATTAATTTACCAGTGGCAATCAGCATAATCTAGCACTGTGTTTTTGTTTTTAACCACAAAGAATGATCTTATTGGACAACTCGGTTTTTATTGTCCCTTTGCTTATTGTTGCTTGTTTTCTCCCTTGGGAGAAATTCCCAAGTTCCTTGCCTTCTCTTTTATTTCCCAATGCTTAGAAGCTACTTATTGCAAATATAGTTTTTCAGATTTGTTTTTTGGTTTTGTTTTAATTTACTAGTGTAATTTAAATCTAATGCAAAAATGCATTTTTACATTAAATCCTGAATTGTGACAGAGGGCAAAGTTTTCCAACATTTTTGAAATGGAATCTGAGGGGAAAAGTTTCAGGTCATTTCATGCTTTTTCAATTTTTACCAAAGAATTATTTTACTTTAATGAATATAAAATAGTGTTCATTTCAAAATGAAAAAAATGTAAGCTCTATGAGTATCAGAAGGCACTCTGAAAATTAATCTAAGTCCAGGATTTTATTTAAATATGTTAACTTTTTTGAAACCTTTAACTCAAAGAGAACTTGCTGGCTAAATAGGATTTGAAATTTTATGGTAGCTCTTGCTTCTAACCAACAGAAGAAAGAACTGCAGCTATTTTTTAGATTGTATTGTAGTTTCTATTGTTGATGAATATTATTTTGTCATTCAAGGTATTGACCTTTGTAATGTCAACAGCTGACAGTCTAGAGGTATGAATGTTTCTGAGTGCAAATTACCATGGACTTTCAGATCATATTCCAGTTATGCTTTTGTGTTGCTGTTTGCAGCTTTGGAGAAAACGTATTTCATTGGATGTCTTGGGGTACTTTTTGTTTCAAAAGACTTTGTGTTTCTGTGGCTATTAGTGCAGAGTTTACTTTCCTAGAACAGCTCTGTTGTAGAAAAATCTAGTGTCTCTGTCTTGTTTTGTTTTTAAAGTTTGGTTTCCAGGGTTCTCTGTTCTGAAGAAGTCTGTTTCCCACAACTTGGAAGCCGTAAGTCCCACAGGACTTTATAGCTACATCAGTAAAAGCATTAACTCAATTTCTCATTACCAAAGTACTACAGCAAGATCTATAAGTCTTGGCTCCCTCAAACCAATTCATTATTAAATTCACAGTAATTTTTAACCTCCCTCTCACCTTACCATTTTCCATAGATTACCTAGATTTATGTGTGGCTCATGTTAACAGTATGTGCAAGACCAACTAAAGGTTAAAACATTCTTGTGCTGACAGGACACCCAATGTGTCAAACAGCAGCTTTGGTTGTTCTGATATACAGTCTGCTGGCGAAAGCTACTAAACATAGTTGGGCTTATCGCAGTCCTGGAGAAAGGGGAGTGTGGCATTCCTATGACAGGAAGCCAGCACCGGGCACTTCAGACCTGCCATTCATCACTCTGCTTTGCAGGGACTGAGCTGGCATTCCTGTATTTATCAACTAAAATCAATTTTGAGAAAGTGTTTGCTATGCAAAATCCTTCCAGTTGCTTGGCCCGATTGTTGCTGAATTCATTGTGTGCTAATCAGTTATATGATAACACTCTGCAGGGAAAGAAGCAAAACAGCGATAGAATAATGCAGACAACTCATAGAATTAGTTTGTGTGAAGCTGGACAGTTCTAGAGCTGCATGTCACTGTGACCTGTTTTCATTTGGTGAAGCCAAAATTAACCTTGAAAGAGAAGGTCCTCCTGCATGTTAAAAACAACAACAACGTGGGGAGAGCCAGAAGCCTTGAAAGATAATTGCCTCCATTTCCTATTTAAGTCAAAAGGGGATTTAAAGGCAATTAAAATAATAACAGAATCAGAGCCCTGTGGGTGATGCTGAGTCTGAATACCAAGTCAAAAGTGTAACTAATACTAATACATTCATGTATGATTTCTTTTTTTAATTTTCATTTTTATTATTTAGCATTAGGAGTCTTGGACGCACAAGGAGTTGGTTTTACATCTTCCTTTCAACTTATTCAGTGCTGACTTTGCCCTTTCTAAAGCGACAGGCAGTGTACCACAGTGCAAATGGCAGCAGCTATTGTTGCCCGGGGCATGTACTGAGGACCTGCAAGGGCCAGCAAATGCACAGCCTGAGTGGTTCAAATGGAAATGCCACTTACAGAGTGCGCTGTGTAAGTTGGTGTAGGGCTGTATTACATAGCTCTGTAGGGCAGTGGAGTTAATGCAGGCTTCTGACAATGGTTTCGCATATAGGTTTGAACAAAACCTATGCAAGTTAGACCTGACCTCCTTCAATTTTAATCTTAAGGACAAGGAAAAATTATCCCATGAGATAAATATATCTTTTTTTTTTTTTTTCATTTGAGTGCTTCCTGCTTTTTCTGGGTTCATAAATAGCACATGGGTAGCCCAGCTGAAAAGTAGAAACTTGTATGTTTGAACATACTTATGCACTGAAAGCAAAATATCTCACAGCAAATACTATCTGCAAGAAATTAATTGACCAGCTGTACTGTTGTGGTACTTCTGTATACCTCTGCTGGAACCCAGGCACTTAAATTTTAATTACTATTTTCATTATTTTTTCATCTGATAAACTGAATTTTGTATGGGTTTCATCTAGATGTAGTTTGTACTTTTGGGGTAAAAATGTCGGAAAAGCTCTTCTTATTGTAGCCACCTCATTGTCCTGAGAGAATCCATGCTTCACAGAAAGAGGACACAGAAGAAAAGAGACAAACAGAGAATCAATCAATATCTAAATTCGACTCTGTTCACCTTCTCAGCAGAGTGGAACTGCTGTGAGGAGGTGACTATCCTCTCCTGGGAAAGGGACTTGGCTGCCTCTCACGCAGGGGCTGGCTCCTCTCTAGCCACAGGAGAGGTCCTGGTGCCAGCTACAGAGGTCACTGCTCATTTGCCCTCCGGCTTGAAATGGAAAAAAGGAAACACGGCCAGAGAAGAAGGAAAAAAATGCAATGGAGAGGAGTCAGTGTAAGGCCAAAGGCAAAACTCTGAGTCGTTGTGGGTGTGCTGGAGAGGAAATGGCTAGGAAAGAAATCTGACATATGGGTAAATGGACTAAACGTCCTCAGGCAGGATTGGTTGTCCTGGCAACCAGGATGTTGACAAGCCACCCTCATACAGAAGAAGATCAGAAGGGGCAGACAGTGGGGAAAGGAAGGGAACACAAGGACAATGGAAATCTCTCTTTCTTGATGATTATCTATCTACTGTATTGCAATGTGAACAGCTTTGCCAGAGAGGGAATGAAGTACTGTTTCTGGGTCTCAATACAGTAAGGCACCTTCAGGCTGTTCTAGCCCTGGCAAGAGAAGCTAAGTTGAAACTAAGTTGCAAGAAGTTTGTTGTTTTTTGAAGAAAAGAGGAGCCTAAATGTATGTTTAGTATTTAATGAATCTCAAGGAATTTTTGAGGCGGTAAGATCATGGAATACTCTGTGCTCTTGGAAAGCCATTAATATAGCTTCTGGTGCCTAGCTTTGAGTAACCTGGTTTTCCTGCAGTCTCAGTGGGAGCGAAGTGGTTAGAAAACAATTGGAAAGGAGAGGTAATACTGAGTGAAGTGAGATGGACAGATGAATATTTGGGTGCTTGGGGAACTTGACCAAATGCCACTATCAAGTCCTGTCATAATAAGATCAGTCTTTGCCACTTTTACTCTGAATATGAATAAAAGCCTAGATTTCTGCTGTTGTCTGCCCATGTCCAGCCACTCAAGTCCTCTGGATGGGCAAGTCCTAGAAGCATTAGCTGTGTGAACAAACTAAGCATATTAGTATGGGCTGGATATCTACTTTGGCATGAGTTCGACTGCATGTTAGCAGTGCCTGTTCCTTCTGTTGTGTCCAAAAAGAATAAAGGCTACCAGCTTGAGCGCGAACCTCTTACACTATAGATCTCAAAAGAAAAGCTTAGATGTCCCAAGTCCCATGTGGTAGGTAGAATTTGGCTAATCAGTTTTTAGCTGTCTCTAGTACAGATGTGTCCATGTGAGCTCTAGCACAAGTTAAGTTCATATTTCTCTCCATTGCCTAGAAATCAGTTACTCTCATTTTTACGGAAAGAGCATTTTTCAGTCAGTTTGCGTCTGCTTAACATGTGGATATACAAACATCTATTGTTGGTATAGTGCAAGGGCAGCCTAGGGGCAGGAAGAATACCTGGGAACCAGATGGAGCCAAGTCCCATTCATGTTTATCTGTACTCAAATGATCTGGCATGCAGCCAAACCACTACATATGAGCAATATTCCATAGGTACTGATAAAGGCATGTGTATAACCAGGAGTGGCTAGGGAAAAAAAAGGATGGGTATGAATGGTAACTTGCACACTTTTTAGTCGGCCTTTGGTAACTTGTCAGTAAAGCATCTTCTCATGGCATAAAAATTAAAAATGTACAACTTGTAGCTAACACTTAGGGAGTACTTTTCACTGAAATTAAATCTCTAGAATCTCAGGTTTGAACAGGATACCTTTGAGGGGGTTATTCTGTTTTGTTTGTTTGTTCAACAACTTCTCCCCGCTTCCCCATTTCCTGAGTGAGGGAAGACTTGTAGGCAGAGGTAATAACTCCTTTTACTAAAAAGCTATGTGGTAGGACTGAGCAATCAAAGAAAAAAACAAGGGTTTGGGTATGCTGTTCTGAAATAAAAGCTGTGAAATTAAGGGGGAACAGCTATTGTCAGACTGATTTCCTTAATGGAAATATTGACAGGTGATTGTGGGTGATTGTTTTTCCCCTTTTTATAATCCTGTCAGTTTTACCAATGTGGCTGTGCTGTGAGCCAGGAAGGGAACGGAACATATTTTAAAGTAAGATTTATGGGGGAGTGGGAAGGGAGAAAATATTATATATTGTTATCAAGCCAGGTCAGCTCTCCAAACTGGCTCACGAAATGGCCACCCAAATAGTTGTGCAATGGTGATTGGTGGTTTTGAGACACAGCTGGCCAGAGAATGTCTCATAAAACTCAGTCTCAACTCAAATGCATTTCTTTAGAGACAAGAGTGGCTTAAAAATACTTGGCTTCATCTGGTTTCCAGGTATTCTTCCTGCCCCTAGGCTGCCCTTGCACTATACCAACAATAGATGTTTGTATATCCACGTGTTAAGCAGAGGCAAACTGACTGAAAAATGCTCTTTCTGTAAAAATGAGAGTAACTGATTTCTAGGCAATGGAGAGAAACAGGAGCTTACACTGTGCTAGAGCTCACACAGACACGTCTGTACTAGAGACAGCTAAATGTTGATAAGCTGAGCTCTACCTGTCACATCTGTCACCTGACCTGAAGGGTCACACATGCATTTATGTACTCAGAGGGATAGAGAAGGAAGACCTACAGAACAGTAATAGAAATGGAGGTTTCCTATTGTATAGAAATTTCCCAAAATAAGTTAGTCAATCCTTGCTATGAAAGTATCATAAAGATGATCTTGAGAGAGCCTTGAAGGCAAGAAGTAAAATACAAGGTGTATGAGACATGAGATGAGCAGGAATGTAGTTTCTTTCCTCTCTGGTGTAGATGAAAGCTAGTGGCAATATTGACTACAGGAGTGTTGCGTAGCAAGGATGGCTCAAGAACTTGCTTTCTGTACCAATTTATGACTGCAGCAGACCTCAGAAAATGGTTGCAAGAAATTAACCTTCAGGGTGAAAAATCAATGAAGCTAGACTCTTTTGAAATGCAATGTGAGTGTGCCTTTAAAAGTTGATGTGTTTCTTAAACCAGTATTGTAATTAAAAGGTTGAGAGGGAATTTTCATCTTTGCTTCTGTGTACTGGCTTATGTTAATGATTATAAAACTTTTGGAACGTAAGCAAATCTATGTATAAAGGGGCTGCCCTTTAGAGAGGGGAAGAAAGCTAAAAATCTGTGAAGGATGGAAATTTATACAATTTTCCAAGCCTACAGCTGCAGACATCTCTGAATATCAGCTGTGATGTGTTGTTTACTTAGTGCATTTTATTGCTAACCGTTTTGTTGTGAAAACAATGACCTTCATAGACTGCTATCATCCCAGCAAATGGACAAATATCAGCCATGTGAATGGGTGGGAATGTGTCTTGTATGGAAGCTGCCTGGTGACCATAAAGCCTTGATACTCTCTGTCTGCTGGGTGAAGGAGAGGAAGGTGCACACTCTAACTAGGAAGCAAGCGCTTTGCCTAGCTTACTAATTTGGCTGTAAAAAGATGCCACTTGCTGTTCAGTGTCCCTAAAGCTCACTATGTGATCTCAAGAAGCCAACAGATTTTTGGTCCTGGTTCAGTTTTTTATTCTGTCTTCTGAAGAAGTCTATTGATTCCTCCTGATTGCAAAACAGATGGTTGGTTTTTTTTAATTCCTGTTTCTCGAGCTGTAGTAGATTCTGCAAATGAGTAAGCATGGTAGTTTTTACTACAGGGGCTCCAAAACTACAACTTTATGAATCCATGACTGAAATGCAGAACCTAAAACATAGTTTGCCTTCCAGCCTGCTTAGAGTTGTTTTTCTTGGACGGCCCCAACTTCCTATACCTGCACAGGTCCAGACTGAATTTGATAATCATATTTTTGACCCAGACAGCATAAGAACATGAGTTCCAGTTGCTGTTCCTTAAATAGAGTTCTACTGAACTTAAACACTTTACTGAAGTATTGAGGTGAGAGGTAACAAGAGTGCTTACTGGTGCAGAGGAAGAAACTCTGCCCGTGTACTTTAAGCTAACCAAAAATTATGTGAATAAGGTTAGCAGAGTAAAGAGCCCAAACAAACAGGTCCTAAGGGCAGGATGAGTTTACATGAACTTGTAGCAAGCTCATGTCTGTCTATAAAATGCGATGTTTCCAGAGACAGGAGCACAAACAAAATATATAAAGTTTTTCTTCTGAAACGTGGTTGTGAACTTTAGAAGTAACTCACTGGCAATGTTTTTTAATACAGCCCTATGACATTCTTCCTTGACTTGAATGAATTTTTTATATATATATATACCACCCCCACCCCCAGCAGCTATATCTTGATTCTGTTGCCTGTTCAGACTTTTCCTGATTAACAGAACTAATAAAGCCAAACTAAGTGTTTTCATGCAATGTACTTTAAAGATCCCAAACTATAAATTGTGTACAAGTGTCCACTGGCAAAGAATCATTTCCATGGAAAAATCTCTTTAAAAAAAAAACAACCAACCAACAAACCCACCCCAAAACATTGCTGTGAATTCACTGAAGCTTACTTTGAACTTAGAAGACAAGAGAATACAAATCCTGAAGTCTTAATGAAACATTTGAAGTATTTGCCTAACTCAAACATGTGAGCTAAATCTTTTTACTTCACAAGGACGCTCCCTTTCTTAAAGTTAGGCTCTGGGCTTTAAATATTCTTGCTGGGTTGTGTCTGTAGTAAACCGTGTTCCGCCTGCTGCCTCTTATTTATGAGTGCTTGTGACTTGATAACATTCTTTTTCCTCTAGCAAAATACTTCTGAGAGCCTGATGAACTGTTTTTAAATCCTGCTCTTTAAAGGCTTTAAAGCACAATGTGATTTTTATTTTTTTTTTTTTTTTGTGGGGGGTTGGGTGCAGGGAGGGGAGATAAGGTAACATCATCTTTTATCCGACCTGGCTAGACATGAACATCAAAGCTCTATCATGGTAGAGTGTGATACACGGATTATGCTAAGAGAATGCTTCCACTAAATTATTCAGTGCAGTTACTTCATCCAATTGATACAATCTCTCTCTGACAACAAACGCGCTGCACTGCATAACACCTACTGGTTCTCGCGTACCTGGGCACATGCTGTTATTACAGTGGTAACCAGTCAAAATCACGATCTTTTTCATTAACTGTTGAAAAGCGAGCTAATTCTATCAGCTTTGCACTGATGTTTCTATCTTCGAACACATTTAGGGTTTTTTCTATATGCTTTCAGAAGAAACACTTTTATGTGTTCTAGAAGGCAGGGCCAAGGGAGGTTCTTTTACTGGTGTCTTCAACTACCTAATACAAAGTTATAGAGAAGGCAAGGCCAGGCTCTTGCTGATGTTCACTGTGAAAGACCAAAAGGAATTAACATGTTGTATCAAGAAAAATTCTGATTGAGCTCTGTTTCACTACAAATACAGCAGTCCTTACTGTCAAATGAGTCCCACTGCCACTCTACTTCCAAAGCAGTTTGTCTTCATGCCCTGTAACTATATAGAGTTTATAGCCTGGAACTTACAAATCCATGTTTAAACATCCGATTTTACTGTTGTATATCAGGAAGAAAAATCTAAGTCTGCATCTTAATCTAAGCTGTGTGAATAACACTTGGGAAGGGAAGCATGTCTAAAGAAAACCATACAGTTAAATCCTGAATGTCCTGTGCATGACTGATTAATTTTAAAGTTGTTTTCATCACCCTGAAATATGGTATTGATCTGCTCTGGCGTGAAGAGGGAGAACAGCTCAAATTCAAAAGATAATTAAGTTGTTACATTGTCAGTGTGGGGACTGTGGATTTGATTCTGAACATAAACAAGGTTTTTCCTTGTTGTTAAATGCTCTAAGGCCAGTGTAGCTGCTCTAATGGGAACCATGTGTACAAGGTTGAGGAGGCAACTTCTAATCTGACAGTCTGATTTGTAGGTATGTGATGTTGCCTGATGTCAACCAAAGTTACACATCTGTATTGCAGGGTGAGGATGGTTGGGTTTTGGTTTTTTCCTCTCCTTGCTCTGGGCCTGAGGAAGTAGCTTGTGCTGTTGTTTACTGTACAAATTGTGTGTTTGGGGAACAAGAGGGTTCTTTTTGCCATTCCACCTGCGTGCCAATACTGTGAACGATCTTGGTATACTCTTCACCTTATGCCAGCAATAGACTTACGTGAGGTTCTTTGGCATCACAAAAAATTAATGCAGTTGGTTTTCGCTCTGTGCTTAGAAGATTAATTCCTGAAGTTCCATACCTAGTCTTTCCTTTGTGTTTGCCTTAATAGGCTATGCATAGCACAAACCAGAGTTACTAACCAGTGCAAATAGATCCGAAAGTTGCTTAAAACTTGATTCCTGTAAGTGCCTTATTTATAACTTTAAAAATTCATCTAAACAACAAATGAAACAGGCAAGTCAGTTGGTGACTTGGATTTAAGCACTACTGTCCCTAAGGGGAGATCAGCAGTGAGAGCATCGCTTCATGTAGGGGCAAAATATGAGATGGAGCGTGGTTATTCCTCCTTGCATTTTAAGGAGATTAAACAGAATACAACTGACTCCTAGCTGAAGTATAATCTTGAAGTATTTATTTTCACTGGCTCTCAACTCCTTTTGACTGCCATTTGACTGCCAGCTATGGAAGGTCAATTGATTTATAGTGAGCTGCTTAAAACGAAAGTTTTTAAAGTCTTAACAATACTAATGGGGATTCACTCCTCGCCTCTGAGAGAAGAAAATGTCAACAGTGGCAAAAAGCATTATCGTGGAACTGAAGTTTTCCCAGACAGAATTTCTATTAAGATTATGGCCCTAATTCATTAGGTAACTAATGAGAATTACTAGTAGTGCTCTACTGCACGAATGCACTATTACCATTTTTATCATTCTACTTGTTACAATAAGGCAGGTTAAGGGACAGAGTTCCAAATGTACAAGTTTGTGCAACTGTGTATGTAACATTAACATGAATTTGCATGTGTACCTAATGCACAAGTAGGTTATCAGGTTACTAATGGTCACTGAGATCTCTAACCGTACCACAGGCAACTTGGAAAACCAAAAGTACAACTTGGACTCCCCAAACCATGGACTTCAGTGGTTGTCTTTTAGCATAGATTTTGAACTTGGAGGCTTCTCATAGCCATCTTTAATTGGTTACATTTGTGTAGTAGTGTGGGGAGAACCATTCTCTGAAAAACATAGTTGGTTATTTATTACAGTTTTTTTTTTAATCATGGATGGGTCAGCAGCATTTATGATATCCCTCAAGACAATATTAGCATTCCTAGTAAAAGGACAATAGGTTATTTACCCCAAAAGTAAAACATGGAGGTTTAAAGGACCAGTGAGATCCCTATACTCCAAAGGCTCATTTCCTTTTCTTAGTTAAAAAGTATTGTCAGAGGCCCAATTAGATGGAAGTGATACATTAACACGCATAGTTATGAGTTATACGAACACTTCTTTCTTCCAACAGTGTTTGCTGTGCTCACTGGTTGTTTATATTGTGATAAGACTTACAGACAATGTGTGTTAGACACATAGAAGTATGTCTCTGCCCTTAGGATTAGCAAAGAATGAGAAATAGCAGATGTCCAAGACAAGTATGTGTGTCAGAATACAGAATAATGTCAGAATAAGAAAAATACTGTGATATACAGCATCTTACTGTGTCAGCCTGATACACCACAGCTTTTCCCTCGTCATGTAATGGTTCCAGTTAATTGTATCCCTAATGGAAGCTACGAGATGAGGTTTGAAGGAAAATATAAGCAACTTGGCAGCATTGGCCCCAGTAAAACTGCTGTGAATGAAGATGTGAGCATGCTTCTTAGACAAATGTAGAATTTTGTGAACACTGGTGATAAGCCTCTGTCAGGTGTCACAGCAAAACTTGCCACTTGGGTCTTGGTGGATATTTACTTTGCGTTATCTTAGTCTAGACTGCCTGTAGGATGGATATTCACACAGGATAAGTCAAACTGGCTTTTAAAAAATGTTTTACTAATAACATTTTGTACCCACTTTGAAAAGATGCCCCCTGCATACAGTTTATGTTCACAGCTTAGTCTAGTACAGATATACAGAAAGAGAGAAAACAGGCCAATAGGGTCATAATCAACTCCTGTTCCTCTTGTGAAAGAGAAAAATACAAAAGCATTGTGAATCCCTACATAGCAAGGCAAAAAGCAAGTGGAAAAGAGAAATAAATCCTAGTCTCCAATGTTTCCTCTTTAGTGAGACCAAGATATGTGAACTGGGTTATAGAAGTGCTGAGGTAGGCATATGTTATGCGTTATGTCCTGCAGGATATGCTGCAAATTGAAATACAGCATAGGCTTGCTCGGGATTTTTTACTTTGTTTAAAGAGTTGATGTGTAGTGCTTATTGCTCTTGCAAGACTTCAGGTAAATATCTCTATACAAGTATGGTATTTGGTGGTTGTCTCTATGTTTCGGGGGTTTGGGTTTTTTTTTGGTTGGTTGGGTTTTTTTGTTTGTTTTAGGAAAAAGAGGGAGGGTGATATCTTCATATCTTATTAATTTTACTCATTTCACTGGTTAGGTTTCTTTTCAAGAACAGTCTTTCACTTGTCAGTGTAAATCCGCATCTTTGGTAGCAGACATGATGGGAGGTAAGATCAGCTACAAACTGGACTGAATTTAGAACTACCAGGGAGAATAGAACTACACATTTTTCCTGCTCATCAGGGTAAGGTCACCATTACAGACAGCAACGCTCCTGACATCAATGCCAGAAAAAGCACTAGATTATGGGTGTCTCCATGTCTCCTGTACTGTGACTCATCTTCAGATGCAGCTTCTAGAAATTGGGTTGGAACCTCCTTGGGCAGCACTGGCTTTGCACTTTCAAATTTTAGCAGCAGATTTTCTCACTGCTTGTCTGTTCTCCAAGTGACAAGCTGGCCCTTCACAAGATTAATGTGATTGTGTTGATGTATATTTTAGATGTGTTCTGTGCACGTTGGGTAGTACAGTCCTTTTGGGAACTGAAGGGTCATTCTGCCTGATCTCTGCATCTGACCAATTTGAACACATAGGCACAGAACCTGCATCTTGGGAGCTCTCAGGTCAGAGGACAGTGTCTAGTCAGTGCAGAACAGCCCTGGACAGGGGAGTAGAATTTGGTGTCAAGCATTCACCTGAGTTCTGTGTCCCAGCATTATCTATTGCAACTATGGTCCTGGTTAACAACAATACTTCAAAAGACTTTATCCACTCTATCCACTAAGTTGTCTGCTGCATGCACCAAGCTTATTTTGTTGGATATCACTGGGATCATACGTATGTGGCTGAGAACAGAAGTTTTCTGCTCCTAGCAAACTCTCATAGTGAAAAATCTTAGTGAAAAAAACCTATGTTCTCATTGTTTATGCCTGTGCAATGATTGCCATCCCACTGGGGATGTCCAGAGTACACAAACGTTGAGTCTGGTGCCAAGTATACAGCGCAAACTATTTAGGTAAATTGCTTGTGTACGTTCTGAATTTATTAGCTTATCCAATGGTATTAACTGACTATAATGCAATTAGGTTTTCATATCTAATAACTGTCAAATCATTAAGTAGTTTTCATTAGCATAAATGCTCAGCTTTTTGCATTTGCGTCTGAGAACCTCAAATCACCTTGAGATGGCTTATAACTTGGTCTCTTACACAAATGGCTTATTCCCTTTTCCCACCTCTCCAATATAATGTTAAATGAGAATATTTTAATGCAATTGCTCTATGTGTTTGCTTACTCTGATTCTCTCCATCATAGCTTTAATTTTTGAAATGCCACAATTATAAGCATTTTCTCTGTGATAAAGCTGAAGTGAGCCTCAAGGAACTGAGAAAATCAAGCTGTCCTACTGGTTTCTTAAAGTGGAATGTATCTATGTGAATAATGTTAGGGATTGAGTGAGGGAGCAGTGCACAGTTTTTATTGTACATATTGTATTTCATTATATACCTACCATAAAGATTTCTGTTGGTATAAACAATACATTTGCTTCAAATCTTTCCCAGAGTCTGAGCTGTAAATTATTTATGAATATTATTCCTGGCAATATACATATGCAGTCATATGCGATGCTGCATCAGGAACAAGATACCAAAATGTGACCAGATTATGCACCAGGTAGGAGAGTGAGGGTTACAGTATAGGTGTTCCAGTATTTAAAGGGTGGCTACAAAGAAGGTGGAGACTTCTTTTTTACAAGTAGTAAAGTGGAAAAGGCAATGGGTAATGGTTATAGGTTACTCTAGGAGAGATTCCAATTGGATGCAAGAGGAAAATTTGTCACAATGAGAACAATCAGCCAGAAGAATTTCCCAAGGAAAGTGGTGGAATCCCCAGCATTGGACATTTTTAATATCCAGACGGACAGGGTGCTGGGACATCTTGTCTAGACCATGCTTTTGTCAAGAAAGGTTGGACCAGATAATCCCTGTGGTCCCTTTCAACCTGGTATTCCATGAAAAGTGATGATTTTAGAATGTACTTCAGCTATATTTGCCAGTATTAAGCAATTAAACCAAACTGAAAGATCTTTCTAGTGAATAGCCACAGGAAAATGTTGCAGTAATACAAAATACTCTTTAAAATACTGACAATGTTATTTAATCTGTCCAAGGTACAGCCCATCCCCAGAGTATTTGAGTAAGTTTCATGGAGTTTGGCATCCTGCCTGCAGACTAACCTGAGAGAGAAGTAAGTTTTTGACACATGCTTGAACAATCAATTCATATAGGCTGCACGTGAGAGTATGGTGCTGATACACACCTTTGTATTAAACATTAGTGTTGTTGAAACTGTCTGCTATATTATACCTAGTCAATGAGGGATGAGCACTTTCAGAAACATTGCAAACTGGGATAAAGCATGAATGGATGGAAAGAAATTTGGTGTTAGAAATATTACTGTAGGAGGGGGTAATGTGAACTAGGGAACATCACATAGCTCCATGAAAGCCAGAGCCAGTGAGACCCCTAGATAATTTAGTAGAAATATGTTTGCCTCCAACACCCACCACTTGGAATTAATAGTTCACAGTAAACGTTCCATGTGCAATCCTATAACCTCCTGCTGACATAAACGGAAATGCTCTCTTTGAGCAAAAATGCCAAAGCATGCCCTCACTTACTGAATATTTATAGAGAGATGCTATTCAAAAAAGAAATAAAGAAATGAAGGAAGAAATAAAAATGTCTGGAGGAATTTTTAGCAATGAGGCTTGAAATTTGGCAACAATTTGGAAAACATATCATATGGGACCTTAGAGGGGTTACTCAAAGAGGTAAAAATACTAATGCAGTGGCTGGGCTCTCAGCCCAGAAAAGAAGCATGCTTTACTTTTTTTTTCTGTGCATTGCTAGCAAGGAAGGTGAAAAGGTGTAAAACTGAGCAAGAGAAAGCATCATTAGCATGAAAAACATGGCTGCCAGATTGGGCATGTCAGTTAAGGCCAAGTTGAGGTGCACTCTCTCTGTGGCTGGGTGATTGCCTTCACAGGCCTTCCCTAAAATTGCCAGTGGGCCTGCTCACGTGAGAGCCCACCCACTGCTGTTCCACTGAAATCCTGGCAAGAACACGGGTCTCCATTTTAGACTGTGTTTTCCTAGTAGCAGAAGTTAGTAGAGTACGTTTGCATCTTGGTTTACACTGGTGATGATGATGGTTGCAATCTGCGTAATGTGACTGCTATTATTTATTCTTGCATTAAAACCAGAAAAGTGAATGCTCACAAATGCAGCTGTTTACAGCTCTCCTACAAGCAATAATTAGGCCTGAAAGAGTAAATGGGAATGACCCCTTCTAAATGTGAAGAGAAGGTGTAAAATGGAAAAAGTGTTACTGACCATACCTTTTGGTTTGTTCTTTGCTCTAAAGGGAGATGTGTCAGGTTCTCTTTCTGTGCATACATTTCTAAGCTAAGAAAAGGTATATTTCTTTTTTTTGTTAATGAGGATCTAATTTGCATATTAAAAATTTCAGCCTAAATGTATCTAGCAATTTACTAGCTGAACTTTATAAAGGAATTTCATGAATTAATGTCTGACTAATTCAGGAATTCTATATTTTGAACAAACAGGGCCCATTCTTCATATCTCATGACAAAAGTTCCTTAGCAGAGGCACCCAGACTCTCTCATAGTCTTCATCCTGCCTCCAAACACGCCAGAGTGCAATCAGGAATAAAATAACACTGTCAAAATTAACAAAAATACATTTTGTTATATGTTAGCCAGTTGTTTGTTTGTGGGTGTTTTGTGTTGGCTTTGGTTTTTTTTTTTTTTTTATGATGTATCTGCTCACTTGAGTTGATTCACCAAACTTTCGTGGCTCAGAATAGGACTTAAAATCTCTGTGTCCGGTTGGAGGGTTCTCTGAAGGAATACATCATTCAGAGCGCTTTAGAGAGGAGACATCAGGTTTTAGTCATAAACGTCAATGGCACAATATCGTCCAGGGCTTTCAAACATTAATTTTCAACAGGTTGTACTTTTTTCTTTGTATTGGTTCTGAAGTGATGGACCTTTTCAATCACAAAGCCTGTGTAAATTAAAATGTATGTGCAAAAACATGCTTGTACTGTACGATGTGTGCATCAGTGGGTTTGGAAACAAGACATCTCTTCACTTGAATCAAATTTGCAAGTCTTGCCCCTTGGCATGAGCAGTTCACTTCCTGCACTCCAATTCTCAGAGGTCATAAAGCTGGGTTTGGATATTTTTTATTTTTAAGTCATAAGGAAATTGATACCAAGTGATGTAAAGACTTCTCAGCATCTTAAATATACTTATTTCTTTAAAGCTGAGGAGGATTGAGGTTAACATTTGTTTCAGATTTCCAGCAATACCATCATTGCTGTGTAATAGCTGAAATGGTTCCATCCATCCTGTTATGAAGTTACTTTATTTCTTGACAAGAAAACATTAAGTACTAGGCAAATTGGGGGTAGGGAGAATCAGAACTGTGTGAATTGTTTAACCTTCTACCACAGTTCAACAGTTGTGGTGGTTTGTTTTGGGTTTTTTTAAAAGCCTTTGGCAAACTGCCTAGATTTTGTAAGGCTACTCATGCTTTGTAAGCCCCTAAAGATCACAGTGTTTCTGGCTCAAGACTGAAATCCCTTTGAGCTGAAGAAAACTTTTGAACCATGTTGAGTAAACAGTTCCAGAAGCAGCTATCGGTCATGATGCTCTTAACTGTTCTATGTGAGCTGGCTGTCACATCTCAGACAAAGACGAACAGTAACCATAAATACGTTGTTTGAGTTTGAACACTTCCGGAAATCGTGGTGGCAGGCAGTGGTAGGTGAAATAGGGTGTTTGTTATTACTGTTGAAACTGTGCTGGAAAAGGAGTAAAATGATGAATTCATTAACTGCACAGTAATATTCCTCAAAACTCAGCTACATAAATCATCACCAAAAAAAAAAAAAAAAAAAAAAGGCAAAAGCTTCTCCCTATAATAAGATTTCTGATTTTATCACCATAGAACACAAGTTCCTACTTAGGAGCCTAGAAGATGTCATGGCTCCAAGAAAAATACTTCATTCTGAAAAATGGTCCAGTGATTTGGGATTACTGATGAATTCAATGTGGAGAAGAGTTAAGAATGTGATTGGTGGTCTTCTAACTGTTTTCTGTGTATGTGTTTTGGAGGTTTTTGTGTGTGTGGGTTGTGGGTTTTGTTGTTGTTTTGTATGTGGTGGTGGGGTTTTTTGGTTGTTTGGGGTTTTTGGGGCTAAATCATTGTCAGCACCAGTTTCTTAGTGTAATTTCCAGAAAAGCTGAGTCAAGGCTTTTGTGCAAAAATAACATCCTTAATTACAAACCCCAATATCACTTGGTGGGGGAGTTATTGGGCAAAAGGCTTCAGTGCCCAAAGCTTTGTGTATTTTTTTCACAACGGCATTATTTTCACTATAACGTGAAGATACTGTTCTTCTACTTACTGTGAAATCTTCAGACCATCACAGCTGCAATAGTACTTGTATGTTAGCCGATTCATTTATAAACTGAAACAAAGTTCATGCAACATTTAGTGCTTCAGGGCAACCAGGGGCAATGAAGACCGCTCAGAATCTGGTCATCAGATCAGCGTTTTGACATTTGTGCAATGAGTTTACATAGTATACTTCAAGATACCAAGAAACAAATGGTTGATGAGTTTCACAAGCTACAGGGATACCTCAGACTCATGTATGCAGCAGCATTATTAACTGCAAGGTTATAACTGGCTGCTGGTTTTCCTACTGAGGAAGAATTTGACTCCTTACGAGAATAGGAGTTGCCAGCTCCTTACTTTTTAATGATACCTGAAATTAATATAGCATACTTAAATATCTAGCCATAGACTATAGCCACCTTTTAGTGCATCCCTAGATTGGGTTTACTTTTGATGTGGTAATTTATAAATGGATTGATCCTCTGTGCTCTGGAAATCTCTAACAATCTTTATTTAGAAAAACAGCGTCCTTCACATAAGGACTTTGTGTCATATTAAAATCAAGAAGCATGGGGATCTGCTAACTTTTTGAACTTGAAAAAAGTTCCTGTTTTGTTCACATTTCAGTATAATATTTGAGATGGCTTATGTTCAACTCTATCTTTTATGAAGCTAGAATATTATGGACCCATTCCTTTGTATCTTGCACAAGAAATACAAAGTTATAGTGCTCAGCAAATAAAAATGAACAAGGAGCAGAGGGAGGAGAATATTCTTTTTGGAAATGGAAGCGACTACTTCAGTGTTTTGATTACTATGCTGGAGTCCTTTTGAATTTTATTGTAAAGTTAGATTTCTTGACAGATTTATTGTAGCTGGGAGTAAAACTGCCAGATTTGTTCCTGCAGCACCAGTGTAATGTATTTTGTTATATTGCCATGCACTTCAAAAAATAATTTGACCAGTTCAGGCTCAAATAGCCAGTACATTTGAAGAAAATGGCATGCATGTCATAAGAGATGTTCAATCAGAACACAGAAAAGATCAATTAAATGAACATAAAGAAGCTTACAAAACTTTGGGTTTTATTCATCACATGGAAAGTATGCTGATAATATATTACTGAAGTGAGTACCTGATGGTGTAACATCTACATGTTTTGGTACCAGAAGTATTGGGTCTTCAGACTCACTCGGCAAAACAGTCCTGCATCCTGATGCTGTAATGCATACCTTGTCATGTGCTGTTACTTACAATCCATGTCATGGGACAAACGTTTGTTATTAACAAAAGTTTCGCAGATGAGTTTCACCATCCATTTTCTGGTTGACACTAATTTAACAACAATTTTCTATTTTGCCTGTAGGCTAGGCTTTTGTCTAGGCTTTGTATTTTAAAATAAATCTGGAAAAATTAATGTAAAAAGGAAAAGGTAATTTATTTTGACTTTTAAAAAAAAAGTAGATTTATAATGCACGATAAGTATAATGTAGTCTTCAGTTTCATAGCAAGTAGCTGAAGATGAACGTGACAAAGTGCATTGGTTTTATAGTAAGTTGTTATGATGGCCATATTAACGTTGAAGTTCTTTGCTAGATCTTAACTTTTCTATGGACTGCAGTCCAACTTATTTTTCCTGGATAAGCTCTGTATCTATTGAAATTGCAGGGAATAATACTGACACCTAATAGCATTGTAGGAAAATAAGTGTATGAAAACTGTTCATACATTAAATATGTTGTCAAAGATGTGCTGGATCAGTCACTTTTAAGTAGTGTTTGCAGTTAGGTAGAACATTTTGTCTGTAAAGAAATACTGGAGTGTCTGAACTTCATACAGAAGTAGTGACAAAACTGAAATTTAGTGTCTGCAACCTTTACTATCTTAAGTGGTATGGATTAAAACTACTGATACATGTGCTCAGAAGACACAGTTTACAATGATGTGTCAGTAAGTTTTGATCACTAGTCATTTAACATATGTTCATAGTTAAAGTTCAGGGCAGGTAAGGTAATTAATTTCTGGATGTTAATGAAATTGATGCACTCTGGAAGGCCTCTTAAACTCACTCTGTCCTTATTCCTATAACAACCTCTGACACTTTTTGAGGTTTTCTGCCTTTGGGCTAAAGCTTCTTGTATTTCATTTGAACTCTGATTTTTGGATGGAGGAAACGGAGCAAAGGGAATATAAATGGGTTAAACTGTTTATGTTCCTCCCACACACACCCCTCTTCTTAATGCATGTGTAGGAGGAATGAAGAAAAAGCTATGATTTCTTTTACTGGCTACAGCTTGCATTTCCTTGCCCAATGTGAAAGCAGAGACTATAAGAAATTAAAATCCTCTGCATCATTTGTTGGGATTTTATGTTAAAGATTTAGAGTTTGGGTCTTTTTTCTCCCAACCTCCCCCAAATTATCAAATACTGCTTTTGTAGGAAGCACATGCCTAAGTCAATTCTTCCTTAGACATTAGCCTCATGCAAGAACATGTGTCTAACACTAGGAACATGCTTGAACATTTTGCTGAGAAGTTACTGAATTGCAGATTATATGAATTTTGATACAAACCTCACCATGTTTGGTCAGTCAGGCAGCTGATTTTATTTTCTTAACTCTTAATTCACCTAAAGATATAGCAAAGAATAAAAGGAGTATTTATGAAAATACTGAAAACCAGGCTACAAGTAGACCTTATGAGATCAGTCAAGGCAGGCTGTGTTGTACCAGCATCATTCCTGACAACACTTCTCTCCTCTGTTCTTTAAAACTTTTGATGTCCAAAACTCTATAGCTTTTTAGGTAATCTGTTCCAGAGCTTCACTAATGACACCATTAAAAAGGAGGTGCTTTTTTTTTTTTTTTTTCTTTGAATGCCTCTGTAAGTCCACTAGTTTTTATGGGCACAGTGAACAAATCAATCTTTCTTCATCACAGCACTTGTCTGTTGTTCACGGTTCTTATCTTGTCCTTGCTAAGACCCATAATCAATATTGAAAGTTTTTTCCAGGTATTATTTTCATAAGTTTCCAGGGTTTCACAGTCTCCTTTTAACTTTCATCTTTGGTCCTTCAGGAAGGATGATGGTCCTCTTCCAAACAAGTAAATTCAGGAAATGGATCAAAAAGTACTTTCAGTAAGAGAACAGAGCAATCTAAGAGGACGCCTGCCATCCAAATATTTAGGTATGCCAGCCAGCTAGCAGCCAGGTATGCCAGCGAGTGAATTCCAGGTCCTAACCCTAGGATCAGTTGCCAGCTGACCACTGAAGTGGCCTAAGGGAGCAAAAATAAGCTCTGGATAACCAATGTCAGTTAAATAGAATTGAACTGTAAAATCTCGTAAAACTTATGCAACTGCAGCTACTTATTTTACAAAATATGTAAGCTATATAATAGAAAATTAGTCTGAACACATTTTTTCTATGTAGTAAAGGGGACTGAAAACATGCAAACTAATGCTGGGACCTGAAATTTTTGGCAAAGCTCCATTAACAGGTAAAGTCACATGCATGCAAGGATGCTGTAGCTAAAATGGCTACCTCTAGTTGAATTTTTATGAGTTTTTAGTATATAGTGTTAAATTTTTCAGGATAGTAAGCTTTCTTTTACTGATACTGTAAAGATACAGCAAGATACTGAAACATGCAAAATTCCAACCTTGTGGCTAGTCCAGCTGAAGTCAGTAGAACTAGGTATGGCATGGCAGGTTTCTTCTTAGGAAGAAAAAATAATAAAAAAGCCAATAACTCAATAACTTTTTTAAAATACAACTCCATACCTTCTTTATGGAGAAAGATAATTTGAGGGGGAAGCTGCTGTTATCTTCAAGTCTCATTCTAAATTGCCTTTGATGCAAAAACAAGTCTTTTTTCCAGAAGGCTGTTACCAGTGCACTATGGGCAGTCTTTTCAAACTCGCCTGCTTCATAGTCTTTCCTATTCCTGCCTGTTTCTAACTCTGCCACACATGCAATCGGTAAACCCAGCCTCTAGTTTTCAGTCACAAGGGAAAAACAATACAGATTGCATCATTCAACTCTCACCTAAAGCTTGCCAGCCTGATCTGTGAGCACTCCCATCTGTTGTTGCTATTATCTTTAACTACTGTGTGTATTTAGACACCAAATCAAATATTTTTAAATATGCAGGTCTGGAAATCTGCACCTGAGATTTTAAAAACAGTGGCTAGTGAGCCAGCTGCTAGCAGTGGTTTTACAACTATGGGATGTTATCAACAGGCTGGAAGAGATTGTGTCATTCCAATGTTCATCCTGGCATTTGGGAACCATGAGAGGAAAGTATGAGAACAAATTAATAAAATATCAGACAAAAAAATTATAGTGAAGGTCAACAGCCATCTTCAGAGGAAATTAAATCCATCCAAAGTAACTTTGTATCTTTCCCTAGTGCGATTGCAGGTTGAGAGAAGGTAACATCACTCGCAATATTTGTCAACACTCAGTTGACAACAGTAGGCCAGTAAGAAAGATGCTCAAGCTGATGAAGGAAGGACTTTCGTATGTATCCCATGCTTCAACCATTCTGTGCCATGTTTCTATTAGTGGAACTGTGAATGTGATGCAGATCAGCTGTAAAAGCCTCTACAGAGAAAGCTTGAATTTACCATTGCTAGAGCTCAAACAGGTGTTAGAAGCCAGACTATGCTTCTGCTGACTCCTCCAAAGCTACCAAAAATTTCTTCTGGACATGCTGGATTCCAGGAGGAAGGAAAAGTTTCAGCTCAGTATGGTTTGAACACACAGAGAGCTCAGGACTAGGGTTGTCTCCAAGAACCTGGACCCCACCTTAGCTCAGAGCACTGGGAGCACAGTCCAGAAATACCTCCCTGCACCCAGCTGCATGTACTCGGAGACAGTTCTGGGTCTCTTACCTTCTTCCCTAGGCAATACATGATTCACGCTTGTGTCTTGCAAAAGTATGCCAGTGCCGTATTAATGTAGGCTAATGACCACATATAGGTGGTGATACCTAGCCCTTTGTCAACCTTTTGCCTTTGCAATGTCTGATACTTGATGAGAAATTGTCATTAAGAATAAACAATGTGTTATATGGACTATACTTCAGTGTAAATGAGATGCACTAAACAGTCAAGAGTCTTTCTAATGGGCCCTCTAGGCACTAATTCTTGTTCCTCAGCTATTTAATACTCAAAAGCAACTTAAAAAAACACTAAAAGAGTAGGAGCTCAGGAGTAAGGAAACAGGTGTAAATGGATCAGGAAATTATTGGGGCTTACCTACTCTAAGCAAACAAAAGATATTTCATTCAAGCCAGATATTTAGGAGCTAAGACTGTTGGTTGAACTTAAGAGTGTAATTTTTCTCCTCTCAGTTACTGCATGAAGCAGTAACTTCATGCATCATAAACCCCATGACTTCTTTAATCAGCTTTGCTTAAGCTCCCGGAGAACTTAGGACAAATATGTATCATAAGCAGTAGAAATTCTTGTAAGAATTAAGCGATAAACATTACCGTGTTTGGTGCTAGTTCAGCCACTATTAGAACACTGTGTTACACCCTGGAAGCCAGACTTCAAGAAGGATTCCCATAAACTGGAAATGGCTCAGGGAGAAAACACCAGTGTAACTTGACAGACTCTTGCAACTTGGAAAAAAAGGTTGGGAGGTGAGTGGTCACATTTGCTCCTATTTTTGTGTGGAACAGGAGTAGGCAATTAAAGGCTCTTACATTTACGTGATTGATTTAGACTGTCAATTTTTTTTTTGTTTTGTGTTTTCTCTCTGGTTGTACTGGATTTGATCCAATGGGGCAACAGGGTGGTTTGGTTGTGTAGGGTTTTTTTTAAAGGGATCCAGTCAGAGGTTATCCTTCCAAGACAGTTCTTCATTTCTATAAGTTACTTCTAATTGTGAAAACATCCCTAAGCTTACGTTTCTACACCAGCCCTTGAGTCATCACGTGATTTTGGCTGGTTTGTCCTGCCTTCATGCTGCTTTCAGGCAATTGAAAAATACCCACAGAAAAGTGTCTTGGACTTCCCTTGCTTGCATGTATTCTTCATCTGACATTGGCACTTTATTTTCCACTATCCCCCCCAGGTTTTCCCTTAAAGTGGTTAGGGATTTTTGCTTCAGTTCGTTGTTGTTTGCATTCTTAGAACCTTTTTAATTTCCATCTTTGCTTCTATTTTTAAACAACTTCTGTTTGTCCTTGTGCCACCCTATTCCTTTAGCACATGTAGTTCTTCTCTGTTCTTGGAACTTAGTAGAAATTACATTCTATCTTCCAGGTTCCATTTTATTAGGATAAACTAATTATTTTCGTCCTTCATTATCCTACCTTGGCAGTATGAAGAAAGTAGGATGATCCCAAGCACTCCATTGCTACATAAAGCAACAATATTCCTAAAACAAAGCACCAAAAGTATATTGGAATAATCCATGCTGTGAAATCCAGTGTTTTCATTGACAATATGACTGGCAAATAGCTTGATGCTAGAGGAAAAAAAACTTGAGTATAGTAAATCTGTACAACATGCTTGACTTTCATGGAGCTATATTGATTATTGCCCTCTGAGAATTTATTGGAGAAGGATTAAGCATCAGTTTAAAAAAATAAATTTGCCTTCAAAATGGGCATTTTTAAAGTAAATGGTAAATTGTTGTAGATGTTAAGAAGTTACTCCTAATTGTGGGAGGAATATTGAAAAAAGTGATATTTTGAATTAGACTCCCTTTTCATTCTCCTTAGATTCTTGTGATCATTGGGGGGAAATAATATTTTCATTTCCAGGAATTCTTACTCCAGACCTCTGTCCTGTATTTGGGGCTGATCTTAGACCACCAGAAGTCAGAAGCAACAGCCCAATTCAAGTTCTTCAGTATTTAGGTAGAATTATATTATCTGGGGCCCTACTTGATTAGGTGGCTGGAAAAAGGAAATGTTTCCATAATAAGATGCTAGAAGAAACTGTGAAGTAAAAAATTAATTCTTGCAGTAGACAACATTAAACCTGCCTCACTTCAATCGCTTGTTAGTCCAGCTGGAGAAGGGATTCTTACTGTGAGTTTGATTCCATTTGCTATGAGTTCATCCATTAAGCCACTGTTGACCATTGCCTCTTCATACACGAGCCCTTTCTTGGTAATGTCCATGTTCACTGGCAGTGTATCTGTTCTGCCCATATGTTTTAAAACTTGTAAATTTATGTCTATCTGTGAAAGTGTAAGATCTTTTTACAGGAGAGTGTAAAACCTAGGATAAACTGTGATGTGGAATGAGTATTATTGACTGCAAAGGAAAACATAGCTGGCTGAAGTTAAACTATTTCTGTAATTTAAAGAAAAATAAGTCTTATGCCCTCCTTTTCCTGTCTATACAGCCTCATAAAGCTTGTGAGGCAAAGTTTCAGTTCAGTCAGAAGTCTCCACTGTAATCTGTAGGAACTATGTTGACTTACTCTAAATAAAAATAAAAATACTTTTTTAACCTCAAAAATATCAAGAACATCAACTCATGACTTGTCTGTTTTTACTGGAGATTCCTCTGGATAACTGGAAAAAGTTGTTCTGAGTTAAAAAAAGAATAACATGGAAAGAAAGCCAAGCTAGTGCCAGAGGATAGCTTAAAACTGTTGAGGACAGATGTTTAGAGTGTTCTTTGGGTCAGTTTGGGGAAAAATATGCTGCTGTGACCCACTCAGAAATTCTGTTGATAGTGAAGGTTATCTGTGTTTTTTCTGGAGAAACAGAAAAGCACCATATCAGTTAACAGTAATAGCGGTATTTAAAATTTGTCTGCTTAGTCATGATAGTGAACCTGTGGGCAATCAGAAATTAAATAAAAAGCTAAAATAATTCCCTGGGAGTTGAATCTCATTAAACCGGATGACAGAAAATCAAGGTGTTCTTAAATGTTTCTTACCTGGGCAGATGAAGTCCCATGAGAACGTTCATAATAATCCCCTTCAAGGTTGCTTTCTTAGGCCCTGCTCTAGCATGGCTTGGACTGGGAGTAAGAGGTGTAACTGAGGAATATGAGTTGAATAGAGAGCACTTTGGGAGTATCCCACAAAGACCCTTATTTTAACTACGTACTAAAATTAGGAATTTTCAGTCTCTAGAACAGCATAGATTTAGGAAAGTGCAAAGTGCTTTCTAGGACAAGTACTTTCTAGTGTTGTAATGTTCCTATATGCAGTTCAACATCATATCCTATACCTTTCTTTAAGTGTCAGGTGTTTCTGGATTTCATTGACTCTTCTATGAATGATATGAAACTAGTAAATCATTAGATAAATGATGGCAAACTAACTTAAGCATTATAGAACTAGGAAGAAAGTAAGGTATTTGTGTGAAAATAGAGATCAAACAGTTCTCATTGTAGTTGGCAGTACACACTAGGCAGAGGGAAGGGTCTGTAGGGGGAGGTTTCAGGGTTTTTAGCAGCTTGGAGGACAATTGGCTTGAGTTCCTCAAGAGGCACCCTGTAGAGTGCCAAAAATATATTTGGCTAAAATTACAGCAGCTGCAGAGCGCTGCTGGGTTGTCATGGGACTTACAGAGGCTGGGAAATGACAGTTGGAGCCAACAAAGATGAGGGCCTTCTGAAAGGCTTTTCTGCTCCCAACAAATGCGCTAGAGAGCCACAGCTGTTGGGAGTCAGGGAATCTGCTAGATCTCAGCAGTTCAATCTGTGAGCTGAGTGCAGAGCTGATAAAGTGGTTGTCTGGCCTATGGTGTCTGTGTAGATTATGCAAGTGCTTAATACATAAACAGGGAAACTGCCTCCCTGTACTGGGCTCTGCATGTGGAAGCAGCATGTGGTACTAGGCAGGGCTGTCCTGAAGTCATTCTTTAACGTTCAGTAACTGTCTGTTGCGTGGCCTGCAAATTACTGTCTTCTCCAGTAGAAGAAGATGCCTAGAAAACAGTACCTGGCCCAAAATCTGAGTGTAAAGATTCATCATGTCAGTATTTATAAATAAATAATAATGCCTTGTTGACAGGGAAATGCTGACTCTGATACCTGGAAAGCCATCTGTGAATTCCTGTTAACACCAGAAAGCATAGGTTGAAAGGCAGGCCACAACTTAATTATCAAGAGAATATGTCTAGAGATATGTGGATATACCACAGTCAAGAGCGCCAGGACTCCATCCTGCTGGCTTGGGGAGAGAAGGAGGAACCCCCAGTATCAGTAAAGAGCTACATGTTTTCTGACTGAGCTTCTCGACATGGACACATATCTACTGCAATTGCACCTTCTAAATCAAATCCAAATCCTTTCAAAACCCATAACAGAAACAGAGGTGCAACCCCTATTCTAAGGTAATTGATATCAAATTCACCTGGGGAAGGAAACTTTGCAGGCAAAAGATTTCTTATTATTGATGCACATTTGACAGCTTGCAGAACAGTGTAAGGCGGCAGCAGAACCCAAACAAACACCAGATTAATCTGGCAAAATAGATGCAGATAATCTGTGATGATAAAATATTTAATGATCTATGTCAGCTCAAGTTTTCCTTCTTAGCCTGAAAAATCATGGATCTCCTTTAGAATGGTGCTGTATAAGCTAAATACTTTGGTTGCAAAAACCATCAGTACTGTCTTTAGGGCTGCCTACATTGACTTCACCTGAATCTCTTTTACTTTTCCTTAGAGAAATGGCTTTTTGAACATGTCATCTTCAAACTGAGGCAAAGCACTTTCCAGACTGCTGTTGACTCCTGCAGTATGAACTGCCTGGTTAAGTATCTTCTGCTGTATAGAAGGAAATACAGGTTTTACATTAGACTAAAAGACCCAAGGAGACTTGTTAACTTATTGATTTTACAATATAGGGTGTAGTTATCACATTTTCTCTTTAATTTGGCACTTCAGATATCAACCACTATGGAGAACAGAAATAACTGTAAGAAGCTGATATTTATAGCAATACTCTGCTCTGTCCAAGCAACAGCCTCCTTTATCATGAAACACTGATGTCTGCAAAAGCAGTTCACTATCTGAAATAGCAGCTTCCTCCGAATACACAGCACTGAATGCTATAGATGAACTATACTGAGATGAGTCGGGAAGGAATGCCACATGTGAAGGAATACCCTTCACAGAAGAGTATTCCTTTGTCGGTGTAGTTGCAGTGATACGGGGATGCTCTTTGGAAATCCTAGTAAGAGTTTCCTGCTGACGCTAACAGTGCAAAGTAGCTTTCCCACTAGGTGACGTTTGAATACCCAGAAGCATTTGCAGCTGTGGGAGTGCTGTTGATTTCCCTTGACTTGTTTAAACTCTAGGAAAAAACCATTGAAAATGATTTATTTGTTTAATGTGAGAATATAGTTTAAGAAGGGTTAGACTGCTCGTAGCTGTGTATTCTTACTCACTCTCACCTGTGCTTAGCACAATGTCTCTTCTGTACACTGAAGTGTATAAATAGACTCCTGTTATCGCAAAGTGTGGCAAACGCTCCAGTCATATCAGTAGTGGTGTGGGTTACTCCTTAGTGTGTTAGCTCAATTGTTTTTATTACTAAACAGACATTGTCTTTAACCATTTCATTTGCTGTGTTTCACAGCTTTTAAATGTTTTATAGCCTTAATTCAGAGCTGGTGATAAAGCTGTTCCCAAACTTAGAAATACTGAGAGCCAAGAATCACAGTTTATCAAATCTCCACAGTAAAAAAGGCATGTGTCAAACTTGCCTATCCATTGGCAGGGGGATGCCATGAACACTGGTGTCTGATTGTTGATAAGGGAATGTGGACGTTGTGAAGTGTTGACTGATGCAACACTCAAGGGAATGGAAAAGAGAAAGCTGTGGAAGATGCAAAAATGCTTCAGCTGATATCCCAACAGGACTTTATTTCTGGTTCTGTGAAGATTACTGATGAATTGTGGGGAAGAATAACTCTCAAACTTCTAGTAAAATCAGTTTTAGGAGTTTTATTCTAGTAGTTTTGCCAAGTTGCTGTGTGGTGATACTCTGTGAAGCAAGATGGATTTTTTTCAGTGCATGCCAGGTCTGGCTCCCTTGGCTTTATTTTTGTGGTTATCAATGCTTTTCACCTTTGAAAAAGCAAGCCTGTGTTATCTTGGTTAGAACATCCAAGAGCTGATGTGACAGAATCGACAGATACTTTGGCTTGCTCTTTACTCTGTTTATTTACCTGTATATGAGGACAATTGCATTCGAAAGGGAGACTTTTTCCTTCCTCTTATTTTTGTTTGTTTTGAGTACCTTTGAATGCATCTCAAGGTTTCTCTTTCCTTTTTAGTACTTCCTCTCTAAGAATTATGCTCTTGTTCTCATAGGATATGTCAACTACTCGTTCTGTTGCTAGTAAATCAGCCAGGATCATTTCCAGTAACAGAGGCCATGTGTCATGATGCACTAGCACTGGTATTCCACAATTAAAAATAGATTCTTGCATGGACCTCAGAAGGGTAAGTAGACATTCAAGATTACTGTAGTCTTACAGGAGAGGAATAACAACTCTAAAAACTAGTGCCAGAACCCAGCGTTTGGTTATTCAGAGAGCTGTTCTTTCTCTCAAAGGACTTGGCCTGTGTAAATCTTTAGACATTTAAAAAATCTTTTTTTTTTTTTTTTTTTTGTTTTAGTTTTACTTTATTTGTTTTCCTCTGGCACGTGGACAAACTGCTGCTACCCAGCATGTGCTTTACTGTTATTATTAGATTTTAGGAGGAAAAGGAAAAGTTTCACTATTATGATTATTTCTGGTTTTCATGTTGTTGTGTTCTTTTCGCAGCTTCTGTCCCCACATATGCACAACTCTGTGATGTGTGTATAAGAAGCCTCCTTGTGTTCTGTGTATAAGAAATCTGCTAGTTGAGTCAAGTAAGAATTTGTTCAGTCAGGAGGATCCAACAAGTATTTGAAAATATTTTGCCTTGTCCTCCTTGAGTGCAAGAGGTTTTGGCAGTATAGTAAGGACATGTGTAGAAAACGGTGCTACTTGCTGTGATGTAGATGCTAAGCCTGACCAAACAGTCTTTGGTTTTGTGGATAGGCCTTGCAATATGTTTTGCAGTGGATTTTTTTTTCCATTGTACACAGTTTTCTGAAACTCTTCTTTCTTCCTCCCTGTAACCTGATAGGATAGAGCAAGCCAGATGGGTGTCTGTAAAAACTTCACCGAGTGTTTTTTGGCTTGGAGATTTGACAGACAACTTCTGGTGAATCTTGACACTGCTTTAAACTGCCTCCTTAACCTGCAGCTCTCCATCCTGCAACTCTGCTGGAGGTTTCCACCTGTGAGATTGAGCCAAGGAAGTGCTGAAGTCTCAGCTGTTGTAACATGAAGTCCAGCATTTTAGCTTTAAACACCAATGGAAAACATGTGTATCGCCTTCTTGTAAATTATGTAGGAATAATAGGTTTGGAAAGATGCAAACTAAGGCTAGTAGGAATGGGTAGATAGGGCTTAAACCATCACAGCTCTATTTGCCATTTACTAAAGCCTGTGACAGGATAAGCCTCCTAAACTTTGTTCTGGTGAAAAAACAAAAAGGAGCAGAAGCCTTGCTGGCTGTATGGATGACCAATAAACACAGGGCTCACATGCTCATATGAGAAAAGTTTGGGTTTGGCTGAAGAAATTTCCTGTGTCACACTTCCCAAAGACTTGATTGATCTTGTGTACTAATGGATGTGTCACACTGAACAAATTCTCAAAAGGTCTTTGGCATGTGCATGCCGTTTCCTATTTTTCAAAGAAAGTTCAAATAGGACTATATATTAGTGAAACATTATTTCTTTTTAGACATTTTTGGTTGACTTGCATGGGTGCAGTAAAACATCTGGGCTGCAAAATAGAGCATATTTAATTTGATCTCCTTGTGTAGCCTGTGTAAGTTTTGGAGAATTAGAGCACAGCATTATGCCTTGTACGTTTGCTCAGCATTTCCACTTGTAAGGCTCTGGTTTCAACTGATTATTACGTGCCAGGTTTTAACCATTTGACCTTGGCATTTCTATGGCATGTTTCCCCAGCATGTGTCAGTATTAGACTGCATGAAGCTTTCCAGAAACAGCAAGAATGATTCAGCTTCCTAAGATAGGAAGGGGAAAAATATTGGTGTCCAGAAAATTTCTCAGAGCCTTTTCAGTAAGCTGAAAGTAATAGTATTAAGTAATAGTATTAAGTAATAGTATTATTTACTATTCATTATTTTTTATAATATTATTATTTATCTTTAATCTGACACAGGATTTGTGGTGTCAAGGGTTTCCCTTAATTTTTTCTGATAGAGAGGAAAAAGAAAGCAAATAAACCAAGGGCACATATGTGTGCTAACTGGAGACTTGTTAGTTTGTCATCTTAAATTAGCCAAAACAGAGGATGCTTTGAAATCTAACATCTCTGCGTCTGTCTCCATCCCCCCTGAAGTACTCGGGACCACTCGCTTATCTAAAATACCTTTTAATGGCATCCTTGGAACAGTTATAGGAAACTCTAACAATGCTTCCCTAGGGAACGAGCGCTTTCCCCGCTCCCCATGTAGGGGGCGAGTGCTGTAAGCAGCGGCTACGGGTTCCTCCCTGCGTGTCGCACACGCCCGTCCCCACTAGATGTCACCGTTGCTCTTCGCCACTTCCAACGAGAGGTCCTGCAGGCGGGGGCACCCTGAGCGCCCGTCCTCCGGCCACCCGCGTCCTCATGCAGGCAAACAAGCAGCCGCTTGGTTACAGGGCACGTGTAAGCATTCACATACTGAGTTTTCGGGGGACGGGGTATTTCAAAGCACACCCGAGGAGCACACAGGCTACTGGTGCATCTGACAAAAATACCCCTGTGCACTTGCAGAGTATCATCAAGTGGCAGGTGTCCCAGAAGTGCTATTGCAGTTAGACTTAACTGGAACTGTAATGGCTTGGACGGAGTGATCCTGCCTATGGATAAAACTGCTACAATCCATGTCCTCCGCTGAGTTCATTATGCCTGACAACCACAAATGGAAATCATGAACTTGATTGATTCTGTTCTTACCAGAACGACGTATGATGATTTCCGTGCCAGAAAATTAGTCAGTATTGTTTAATTAACTTAAACTTGCATTTCTTCTTAGTTTAGCCCAAATGTTAGACAGAACTTTGTGCTGCCACTGGCTCTAGAGTAACATGTCAGGTTACAGTTCCCAAACTGGAGACACTTTGATTCAACTTTTTGAGGGTTTGTCTTTTCTCTATAAATTCTTGATAACTGCACAGATGAGTTCATAGAGTATTGCATTCAAAAGTCTGGGTTAAAAAAGAGTTGAGGATGCAAAATAAAGCATGTGTTAAATTCAATATTGCCTATGTATCCTGTGATTTCTCCTTTCTACAGAAGCAGAAACGCAGTGTTTATGTATACAAACACCACACTGCTTATTTTTGCCATGTCAGCATGTTCTTTCATCTTCAGCTGATATGGTCTTCATCAGCTTTGTTTTATCTTCATTGAAAAAGATATGATTCATATTCTCTGATGATTACTGAATTAGTAATTTCTTTGTGGACACTGTTGTAATACTTTATCTATATAAAAATCAAGCAGTGTTACTGGGCAACCTGGGCAGTGTTGTGAGACAGTTTAAAACTGCCAAACTGCTGTTAGTGTTGGTGGTCACAGTGAGATGTCTTGAAAATGCTTTCCAAAGTGTGCTGCATTTTTACCATATTAGGTATTCAGAAAGCCATTGATACATGAAACTTTGGCTGAAAATGCAAGCACTCTGCCAACTTGGCCAGATGTTCCACATGGGACATGTTAGAAGTGAGAAAATTAGTGAACATCACATTAGTTAAGGTTTTGTTTGGAATACTGCCTTTTCATTATGTACAGAGGCAGACATAGGCCCTAATTCTTCAGGCAGCATTCAATTGCCTTGACCCTAAGAATATACTTCTTTTTTCTCCCTACAGTGATCTCCTTAATTTGCCACCCATCTTCTGTGTTACTTAAAAAACAAGCAGCAACAACAAAAACAACAGAAAAAGAAATGAGACAAAATTATAAGGACAGTAGCAGCCCTGGCTGTGCAGCTGTGATCACGGTAGAGCAATGTACATCACGAGGAGTGAGCACATTAAGAAGGAACGGGCATCTGTAATTTTGATACAGCTCATCTTACTCACAAGCATAATATTCTCTTGAATATTTTGTGTAATTCCCTAGGTTTTTAGAAAAGCAAACTGAAAACACCAAACTATATTTTGTGGAATCATAACACGCCACCACAGGGGTCATCAGCAAGATGGCAATCTTTGGATACATCTGACAACCATCTGCTACTTGTGCTGTGTTACTGACAGCAGTTGCAGACAGTTATCTTTTATAGTGACCGTCAGTAGAAATGAAGAAAGGGTGTGCATCCTGTGGATTCCATAACCTCTTGCTGGGAGTCAAGAAGTTTTCCCGTATGATCCAAGTCACTGGGAAGGAAGTCTTGTCCAATTGGCTGTCTCCTCAAAGATTGAACCTTTCTGTCCTTGTCTAACAACTAGTCATTTCCCTGCTTCAGTCTTCCATGTCATTCTCCTCCCTCCAACTGTATTTTGTCCCAATATTCTTCTTCCTTGAATCCTTCATCTAGTTTCTCTTTATTGTTCAAAGCTACCTCAGTGCTCTCTCCAATTTCCTGGCTCACTCTAGGTTCAGTTCTCCCTGGTTTGCTGTCTTGTAAGCCAGTACTCTCCAGACAAGCGGAGTAAAACTTAAAAACCTACAAGTTTCCTGTTACTGCCTGATTACTCCAGATGTCAGGTTCTTACCCCAGATAGAATCATCATAGAATGTTTTTTTCTGCTTGCAATTTTTATTTCCTCCACTTCCAGTACCAGCTTTCCTCACCCCTACAGGGTCCATTCTAAGTCTTGGAGCCCTTGACTATAGGGTATTTTTGTGAATGTAACCTTTCAAGTTATTACAAGCCAAGTTATTGTCCTGCCTGGATTTATTAGGTAGGTTTTATCTTCAGATTTGATGGACTTTACCTTCTTTCTTCATTGTTACTCTTTCCTGAAAGCAGCTCTCAGCAGATACCTATGTAGCCGTTGAATGAGAAAAGAGTACAGTCAGTGACTGTCTTACATTCTCTCTCAAATTTTATATCAGCTTGGTTCTACTGTAAGGAGACAGCACAGACAGCATATCTTCTAGCTCATTTGCTTCAGTGCTAGGTGTCACAGAATCACGGGGTTTAAGTCTGGAGGGGATGATCAGATTGTATTGTTTGAACTCTCACATGCTGTGAGCACTTACATTTCACTCCCTTAATATATATTAGATCTGATAAATTGAATTTTGACCCTGAGATGATTGTAGTTACTTAAACAAGGATTGGAAAGCCTGAGGAAAAACACATACAGACACACACCTGGATGAGAGAAAGTACGTGAATTACTGCCTTTGTCAATATGATTGTGTCTTTTGAGGGCTGACGTGATGGCAGTGTGTAATGCAATTAGTAACTGAATAAATAAGTATATATATATATGTCATATCTTTTGCTTCAGTATTTTCTTTTGCACTATTTTCTTCTAGTCCCTCTAGTTGCAAGATATGAAAATTCTACTACTATGCTGAGTAGTTGCACAGTTTTCTTATACCAGCAGAAATGAGGAGTAAGCTTAATTCTCATTAAGACGAATTTTGACTCTCTCCTAAGTAGAGTTGAGTGCCATTTAAATACTCAGCTATAAACCTCCAGAAAACAAACAATGTCACTGCTGACATTACTTGAAAATGCCTGAATGTTAAGGGTTGTGATCTGGTTAAACTTGAACTACTCATTGTTTGTCAACTTACATCAACAACAAGAATAAGGGTATTTTACTTGGAAAAGCCCTATACTATTTAGACATTGATGAGTGAGGTAAGTTAATCTAAGGAGCTCTGTTTTATATGGTTTTATGCATCATGCCCAGACAGTCTAACTGATTTCCAGAATTCACTTTCTCTTAGAGCTGTATCACATTTAATTTGGAAACAATTTCACTGGTGCTAAGTGCATTAGCACACAGGAGCTGGAGTGTTCAAGTATTTTGTCTTCGAAATATCCTGATGTTCACGAACTCTTTCAGTAACTTCCATTTTAAAAAATCATCTTCTGAAACAACTTTTGAAATAAGAAAGAAACACATAAAGTTTGCTACCTTTATAAAAATAACAGAAATTACTTCAAAATTCTAAATAGGCCAGCACTTGGAATGTATAGTGATGGATGTGTTTGAGCTATTATTTCTCGTCTTTTGAATGAGCACCTGGAGACCCCATTTGTGGTCAGCTCCCCACTGAGTATTGTATATACACATAATAGCAGCCTCTGGTATGCAGGAGGTCAGATGAGAAGGTGTTCTGGTCCCGTCTGGCCTTAGTCTATGAATAATAGAAGACATTTGCTGCCCAGTATTTACAATGAAAATAGACCTGGCAGATGGTGAGGAAACATGGAGGTACTCTGAATTCCCACCTTATAGCTGGATAACTGAGACTGATAAGCAGCTTGCCCAGGGTCACAGAGAACGTTGAGTTAGTACCAAGAATTAGACTGACTACCAAAATACTGGCTTGGCCAAAAGCCTTTCTTTTGCAGTCTTTAGTAGTTAACAGACTGACTGATGCAGAGGCTGGATACTGTTGGCAGCTCCTCTTTAGTTCCTCTTGAAAAAGTAATAGTTGGATATATTTGAAGCAATCTTTGTTGTCTCCACCTGAAAATGATGTACCAAAACTCAGCCTTTGGAATGATTGTAAAAGTGCAGGAGCAGAACTTTGCAATTTCTTCTCTGTATGCTTTGTGAGGGCAGGAGATAACCTCAAGTTAAACAAGTATTTTCACTGTAAAGAAGATGGATTCATAAAAGTATTTAGCAAGCCAAATAGGCTAATTTTAGCAGTGATGTTTTAGGTGTAAATTCACCCTAAGGACATATGGTTCACCTAGGTGCCTGCCCTTTGTACTGCCAGTGTCAGTATCTTCACAAGTCCCCTACTTAGCTGGACACTGGACTTGCCCAGTTTCTATGTCTGCTTTCATTCATTTATATTAGAAGTCCCGAGACATCTAAAGCTCTGTTTTGGGCTATGATATGAACTGCCTCAAATGAGACAGTATTGGAAATGTGCATCTTTAGGGATTCTGTTAAAAATTTGGGATTTCTCTGCCTGTACCAGCTCCTGTGCTCTGCCTTCTGTTGTTCTTAGAGCAGGATCTGCAAAATATGTGGGAGAGGAAAGCAAAGCCTGCTTTCTCTTCAGCTGCTCAGTGGTTGCGATATTTGCTTAGGAAAACTGGGATTGGGTTTAATGAGTTTAAATCTGTGTCTCAGAAGAATGTTGTTAAGCTATAGCTCTGAGTTGGGGCCATGCTGACTTCCCCTTATTTGTCACAAAATACAGTGGGTTTCCTGCTTATTATGCTGGGCTTTTTTTGACTCTTATTCCAAAGCATCCACATTTCTTCACATAGCAGCATAAGGAACACAGCAGCAGTTTGCAGGAATGATCAAGTACCCCAGTACTTACAGTTGCAATGGCTTGCTCACTATTGCTAAACTCATATCCGTAGCTTAACATGCCCAAATTCAAAACTGTCTAACTGAAAACTAGTGGCCTCACTTTTGATGATTTTTCTGAAGTTTCTTTTCTGCACAGCGCAGAGAAACCAGTGAGCACTCTTAAAGGCTTTCAGAGCTTCAGAGAGAGCACAGGAGGGAGTGTTGGTTTCCCGCTGGCTTGTGCAGAGAATTTCCCGTGCCTCGGGTTCCAAAATGTTAACTGGAAACAACACATCCTCACATGAGGGAAGGCAGAAAAGAGGAATATTTGTTATTCTTCTACACATATGCAAATCCAGAAAAATCAGCTGGAGAGATGAGTGCTGTTATAATAGGTGTGTAACCCGAAATGTTTTTAAGGTATTTCACGTTCTGTTCCTGTTGCAGAGGAAGAAAGTTGCTGCTTTTTCTACTTTTGAATCCTAATCTTACATGATACAAGCCTAATTCACGCTTTACAGCAAAGTTGTTTGGGGTTTTTTTTCAGTATTTTCTCATTTGCTTTTTCTGGGCCTAATTGCATTTGTTACTGCTGAGTTGCATGCAGTCTCTGCAGCCGTTTTTTCTCCTGTGTACTTGTGATCTTTTTAGTGTTTATTTATCAAATCCCTGGGAATTCTGAAAAAGGGACAAAAGGTGAGATAAAAGAGGTGGTTTAAGGCTAAAATTCGATGTCTAAATTCTATAACTCTGCATCTCCCAGACCACAGAGGCAACTAGGGTAAAAAATTCTTTCACAATTTCTCTTAAAACGTGTGTTCTCTCACAAACCACAGAAAAACCTCTGTAGCATAGTAGCAATGTAGCCATATTCAGGAACCCAAATGAAAAAATACCCCAATTTGCAGTTTTGAGTAATCTGATTTGGATATACTTTTCCCCCTGCCCTCCCCCTGCTTTGCTTTCAGACAAAATGCAGGACGCTTTTGCAAAGCTGAAGCAAAATCTAAGTTTTCTGTTTGAGAAAGATGTAAAGAGTTGTTCTGCACAAAACCGGCTCTATTTTCTCAGCCCGTGCACTCCATAGATGTTGGTCTTAATGGATAACATATTTTGGGATTTCTTATTTTTAAAGAAAATATTAATACTGAAAAAAACCCCAACAACCCACCATGAGAAAATTCCCTTTCATTTTTCATATAAAGCATTGCACTAAGCTGCTTGTCATCTGAATCAAGGTGTATTTTGCTATTTGTTTCAGTGGAAGCATCTACATTGAGGTTGCTGTATGCTGTTATCATGGAGGTTTGCATATGTAACTGTTGCTTGCTGCATTAAGAATGTATATAAAAAGAAGAATAATTTGAAGAATATGAAGATATAGCTGCAGCATGTACAGATTTATGTACATATTGTATATTTGATACGTTAACTCCTGCTTAAGACACAAGTGGGTCAACCACTGTGAAGCTGCCAACAGTCTGGAACAGCAATTCAAGGTTCCCATTCTGCTGTTCTTCACTCCTGTGGAATGCCTTTGGGAAAATCTTGTGCATAAGTCAACTGACTTGCGTAGTTTCAGTTGGACTTTGTTTGTCTGTGCCTCTTATGCCCATGTGCCTGAAAGTCAAAGAAATGTGGGTGGAAGATTAGCATTCAAGCAGCCTTGACACATTTTATTTCCTTAAGTCCTTCATCCAAATAATGCTTAACTTACTTTGACTACATATTTTTGCTTTCAAAAACTGGGATGTAATTCAGCACCAGGCAGTTTGAGGGGTGTTGAGGTTTTCAAGATTGTCTGCTTGTTCTTAAACTGTTTAAGAAAAAAAAGAAAGTACAGAAACATTATTGAGCATATATTCCATTTCCAGGAGAAGGGGGAAAAAAAGAGGAAATCTATTATTTAAGAAAGAAATACAGCCAGAGTGATAAAAGTGCCTTCCCACGTCTTCTGGCCAGGTGCTACGTGCATATAAATGTTTCACGTTAAGCTTAAAGATCAAGGGGAAGTCTGTGGGGAACCTTGTTTCCTGGAGATCTGCTTGCTAGAATAGCTCCCAAGTACTGACTTCCCATTTTTTATTTGGTTATTAAGGATGAAAGGCTACATCATTTTCTGGAATAGCAGTTCCTTGCATGCTATTATCTTTGTCCACTGCTATGAAACATGCATTTCCATAGGTGCATGTGGATACTTAGCCTAACTCAGCCACTCTTTCTGCTGCTTTATGTAAGTTTAATTCAAAGGATCACCTTTATATCGTATTGTAGAGTGAACAAAAGATATATGGTTTCATTAGCTGAGAAACTAGGGGTTTTTTTAGGTACAGGTGGGTATAATGGGTCTCCAGCCTATGTAAGGCAGGGCATGCTCTGTTACCACTGAAAAGGAGACTTTGAAAGTCTAATTTTCTGACAGGATTCACTCCGGACAATGTGTGTATGTATATGCAGCACTACATAAGCAAGTCGCTACTATGAAGTTTTGCACACTATCAAGTATTTAGAGAACCTGTAGAAAAAAATGATTGAAAACCATTTATACTCAGTTTGCATCTGAAAATTATCCATAGGATTAGAAGTTCCAGCACTTATTTATTTATCACAGCTACCCTGCATAAATATCCCTTCCACAAAGCCAAGGCAGGCTTTTTAAAAAAGACCGGCACGATTAACATGGGTGTTTAAAATATCTATATAAAATCCTGGTGTAATTACTGTATTCTGTTATTTAACTAATTTTTGTATTTCTGGTGAATGCTATCAACATGAATGTTTCTGAAGCATTAACCTTTTCTCTCAAAAAAATCTAATAAACAATTCAAGCTATAAAATTCTTGCAAAATATTATTACCAATGTAATAATCCTGTCAATGTAAATGACAGAAGTAATGCTCAATCAAATGTAACATATCACTGCAAGATGGTAAATGGTAACAGCCTTCATACAGAGGTATCAAAGAAAACACAATAGATGCAGCAATTTAGAATGAAAAAGGCCCTGCAAAAAACCAAATAAATCCTGGTAATTTACTAAGGTTAAGAAAGAGTATAGGTGTGGGTGGTTTTCCTTTCTTAGAGCTGAATGATCCAACTTATAGATCTTTTTCTTCCTCTGACCTGCCTGCTTCTCTCACTCTTTAACGTATTTGAAGGTACTTTTGATTCATCAGGATGCCTGCAAACAGGTGTCACGGAGTTGCTTGGGAAGAAGCTAATAATGGCAATCTACTGTCTGGAGAGTTTCTGCTCATGTGTTTTCACTAACACATGACACTCAAATATAATATTAACAAGGACTGATCTATATTCTGTACCCTTCAGATGCTGTTACTGAATCTATTTCCTATTGACTCTAGGGAAGAGTAATTGTGTTGCTCAAAACCAGACACACGGTTGGTATTGTGTAGAAAAGGGAAACTTATTTTTGCCTATACCCACGTGTTGTTTGTGGGACCAAGAAGCCTGTATGTGCGTATATATTTACACACGCACCCCAAAAGTGTGTGTCTGAGTATATCTATATATAGAATGGATACTTCTAACTCTTCTGACACATACACTGTATAAATGCTACCATCTTTCTCTGAGAGATACAAAGTGAGTTCTAGTATATGTACCCTTTTAAACACCAAGAACATGTTAGGGAAAGAAAGGAACATTTGTTTTTAAGTAAACATAAATGGCAAAGCAGAAGCCCAAATAGTTTCTATTTTCATACTAAATTCACTTTAGCTTTGATTCTCTCTCATTTACTGTCTCCAAACCTTCCTGTGACTGTGTTTTTTCAACAGCTTCATAGAAAGGGTAATCCAGCTTTCTAAAAATGGAAGGTAACCTTTTGTTCTGTATAAATATGATTAAGAGGAATTTCCACGTGGTTGTATGAAGGCAACAGGAAGAAAAGAGAGCAAGCACAACTCTTTAATCGTCTTCACAACAAAGCCAAGACTAAACCACAAGGCTCTGATAATTTGTTATCTAGTAGTAGTGTATATAAATTGAAATGCTTTTGTGACATTTTCTTTAAAAAGCTGTTTACATCAGATAAAAACTTATTTTTAAGACTTGGTCTTGCTTTATCTTTAACATAATGCAATGTGTGTGGGGAAAATATCATCAACTACTTTTAAAGCAACATAAGTTGTTTTGTTTAAGTTCCTATGCTGGAAAACCTAAGACTTAGCCAGCTAAAATCAACTTAACTGTAACCAGCTTCACCAAACCTGTTGTGTTTCTCCAAACACTATTATTTATGCCACTTTCATAGAAAAGCAAATGGGCTCCACTAAGAAGATGAGAACAATAGGAAGGACTTCCACGTAGTGGAAGGTAAAGAAATTATTTCAATTAATTTAGTTTAGACGATAAATGCAGATAAAAGCATAGTATGCAGGAGAGTAATATCCTTGGCAGAGGAAGGAGAAAGATAATTTGCATGGCTTATTGCTCTGACAGCTTTTCATTGCAAGAGGTAGTTAAGTTCAAACACTGTTTTTTAGAATAGTTCAGTTAATGAGTTTCTGAAAACAGTCTAGGAATAAGAGTTGGCTTTGCATGGGGTGTCAGAAAAGCTAGCAGTAATAAACATTTTCCTAGCCTTCCTGTAGGGCACGGGGGTAGTTTCTGTGATTCTTTGAGAATTTTAACTTAAAATATCTCATTTGTGAGAGCCTAAGATACTGCGTTCTACTTTGGTCTCTGTCTCTGACACATTCACTGTGGATATTTAACATTTTCTTTTTTTCTTTTTTTTTTTTCCTTAGATTTCTGTAAATCTTAACAGTTGCATCAAAGGGAAAGTAAATAGTTTTTACTTCTAGTAATTCTTTTTTATTAATAAACTCCTCACCTATTTTTCTTGGTTTTAATCCTTCAGTTTTGATTACATCTTCTTTTCTCTCTGTCCCATATTCTATCATTGGATCTTTATTTTCCTTTCTACTTCTCCTCTTTCTTAATTTACCTTTAATTGTTCCCATAGCAGGGTTTGGGTTTGGGGTTTTTTTGTTGTGAGGATTTTTTTTGTTGGGTTTTTTTTTTTTTTTCCCTCCACCAAAATATGCAATAGTTCTATTTCTCTTCCTTTGATTCATTCAAGCCTGAAAAAGAATTGTTTTTATTTTTCAGGCTCAGTAATCCTTCTCCGCTCCCAGGATTATTGAGGAACGAGGTGGAGCCTTGTACTTCTGAGAAAGGATATATAGTTGCTGGCATTTGCCCACTCTGAGGAATGAGGAAATAAAGAAAAACTCCAAAGTGAAGAATCCTAGAGGAGACATCTTAAGAGCTGAAAACTACCCCTCCCTATGTGAAAAACATGTCATTTACACTGTTTCTAACAAGTCACAATTGCTGTAAGGTAAGCCTTGCTTCTTGATAATGTGAGTGGTTTGGTCTGTTTTAACTATGAATTTCAAAGCTGTGTGCTGAAAGGGAAAGTGAAGTTTTAAAAGTAGTGCTTAGAAAGTGTACTCTGACATACACAGAGCTTGGCTTCAGCCTGATGTGTCTTCATGCTTCCCCTGGAAATTGAAGTGCATGGTCATTAACACAGTGAGTCACAGTAATGTGTTATGATCTGATCTGGCATTTATAAGGAAATATAGTGTCTAGCCTTGGATACCTCTCCTACAGGTCATTTGTCCTAGTGATAAAGAGAGTGCTTGCTCCCAGGAGAAAGCAAAGCTGCCCATTATGTCAGCTCACACCCTGGAAAAGGCTACGGATTTCAGTGCATCTATTTGTGATGTGCTCTCTAAACGGGGTCAGTGTTATAACTGGGAGGAGGGAGCAGTCTCAGCTGTGAGTGGGAGCTTGGAGAAAGGGTATAACTGACTCTGTCAAGGATGAATACAAGAAGCAGACAAGCTGGCTTGTTTTATACTCACTTTAAAAAAAACCCCAACGTATATAATGATTCCGGGTTTGGATCATTGATTTATATGTCAGTCAGATGAAAAGCAAAATTTCTATGCTGTCTTTATCATGATTCTGACAAGAACTGCTTTTAAGTTAAAGACTGAAAAAGAAGGCCAACTTTTGACATTACTAGAACAGCTCTATCAGCTTTAATTTTCTTTTTTTTTCTTGTTGTCAAAGAAAGGCAATTAGAGATAAATTATGATCTCAAACTGGTTAATCTAGTGACGTTCATTTTTTCTACATAAATTGCCCTAGCTGGTTTATAAAACATTATATGATCTCATTGAAAAGCAAGCTACAGAAAGGAGAAATTGCAAATATTGAACATCATCAGTCTTTAGGCCAGAGGGTTCTCAAACCACTGGAATACCACGGGCGAGTTGTCCACAGCTGAACCATTGTGTCACATTGCAGAGTTAAATGTATAAACCCATTTGTTCTATCTGTCTGTACTTCTGTGTGCACAGTTCTCCTATCATGCTAGAGACCACTAGAGTGTGCTCAATTATAAGTCTGACAGGAAGCACACACAGCGGTGCGGAGGGAGTGTTCAAGGTTGCTGAAAGTTTATTTTTTCCACTAAATTAGGGAGCTAGTGCTCTTGTCATTACAGGTCAAAGTTAATTGACCTCATACCATTAGCATCAGTATAGCCACAGCACAGAGCGTATACAGAAAGCTGGATAGTTTGATTTTGACCAATCTGTGTGTGTATGCTGCCATTTCACACTTCAGGAGAGGAGTAGCTGTGCAGATTATGAAGATTTCATGCAAAAGTTTGTTGCCTTGGATCATTCTTGGGCTCCAGTACATTCAATTTCAAATCAGACCTTTCCCCCTCCTCTGTGTTCTCTATTCTTCTTTCTACCAATTTACTAGTTTGAATGTTCAGTCATGGTGTTTTCTAGAAAACATAACTGCCAGTTAATAATAATTTTCTCCTCTTTAGCCTGGCATAGTCAATGTTTTCAAAACCTTTATAAACATTAACTGGGACTAAGCATTGCCCAGCCAAGCAGGCCAGTATTATTTGTGCATTTTGACAGGTAAACTAAACTAGAAAACAAAATCAGATTGCTCCCTAGTGACTGTAAGACTGTGCAAAAGCCAAGACAATAACATGCATCTTCTGGCATCTATTCCTATGCTCAACCATACAATGTTGCTTTCTTTTTTACTTCCAGATATGTATACGATTATCATTATGATTAAAGGGTTATGATTAACATTCTTTTGGGAATAGATAAAATGACTTATTTGTATTTATACTAGAAGCTTTCAAGTGTAATATATCATCCTGTGTATGTTATAATAGGACCAACACAAACTGAGTACACTTAAAAAAAAAATGCTCTGTGCAGCTCAGCTGGATGTTAGCACAGATATGTAAGGCAATATGTGAAGTGAAAGAGAGAAAGAATTGGAGAGAGAGGTGAGAAGATGCTGATAAAATCAGCAGAAAATATAGAGAATGACAGAAAAAAAGAGGGGGGAGAGAAGATGGGAAGGAAGAGGAGCCAGGCTGGATTTATTAAGACTTAGGACTAAATTGTATATTATAGATACTATGTTCAGATGTAATAATTAGATGTTATTTAGTAAAATAAGCATACCAAGCCTAGAATCACACAAATTCGGAATAGGAAAAAAAACATGTTTCCTGTCACAGTATGTAAAGACTCTGCTGTCAGTCTTGTCTATTTTTAATGCATGATTGTAAGAGAATAGAAATATTCTGTGTGTTTTATCATGATGATGTGGTAGTGTCATATATCAGTGTGTATATCATATCATATATCTATGTGTTATCAGTGAATAGAAATTACTTGGAGAGAAATTCTCAGTTTATCAGTCAATAGTAGCATCTTTGTAGGACAGAGCCCCAAAATAACAATATCATGCAGAGTTATTGTAAATTAAATCATCCTTTTTTTATTTCTTTTCCTTTCTTTTCTTGTAGTGCATGTGTTTGCAGTACCCTCTTTCAAGACTTTGGTATCACAGAGTAACTGTTAGTGTTTAGTCACTTTCTGCACCAGTGATTTCATCTGCTGGAGATTCAATTGATTTCTCACATCTCAGCATAAGAAGGCCCAGACTGTGCCCTATTGCCTGTGAGTGTGTGGTGGCAGCAGCAGTAAGGGATGTCAAGGCAAATGCTTTTAGGACAAGAACAATGATGATAGAAATACCACAGAGAGGTTAAGGTTTCATGGAACTGCAGATATTTTCTGATCTGAGCTGTTCAAAATGTGGATTTTATATGGCAAGAAGCCTTGCCCTGTAGGATCTTGCCGCCTTATGTTTAAAAAAAAGTTGTGTTACTGTTCCTTGAAGCAACATTTATTTCCTTTTATATTTGGATTTAATCCTCGACTATTTACACATGAAATGAATTCATATTATTTTCCTAATCCTATTTGAAGATATTCCTGGGACGTATCTCTCTCCTGGGAAGCACAGAAGGTTAGGGATAGAGGTGGGAGCAAGCAGATTGATGCTATGTTGGCTGAGATTTTACCTCTTAATGTTTTGTGCCAGCAGGTAGTATATTTATATTAACTGTATTTAATTGCTGTCAGTGCACTTAAAACTTCTGAACAGGCTGAAAATAATAATAGATTCTACCTAGACCCTTGCTGCAGTCTTTTGCACTTCTCCAGTCTTATTTTCATAAATGAAATGGTAACAGAGGCCAATGAGCCTGTGGTGGCAAAATAGGTGTGTGGAGAAGCATAGTCATGAGTATGAATGCTCTTTGCAAGCACTGGGGGTGGGTTTCTTCTTGAGTTTCCCCTAATGGTAGATGTTTGTAAACACTCTTTGCTTTTATATAGTATTCCCATAAAATCAATCCTCATCTTTCTTTAGTTCATTTGAAGCTTGCAAGAAATTTGAGTGAGCCTTTGGCAAAGGTAGAGGCCTTTTGACCTGGATCCTGATAAATCAGGGTGTGATGCTCTTATTAAGGTATGACTGTGTGGCCTCAGTGATGCATGTAGGAATTAAGCCTCTTAAAGAGAGGATTCCAGTTAATTCGCAGGAAAGACCTTCCTAGGTTGATTGCAGACATGACTGGTAGAATAAGCTCTGAACTAGGAAGCTGGGGGAAGACGCTGCTAAAACTTAAGCCTGCTACAGAAAGTAAAAGGGAAAGAGGCATACTTACATGAGGATGAAATTAAGAAAAAAGTGATGTTTAACAATGGCACATGAAAGATACAGTAAGTACACCAGCTCCATCACTGTAACTGGCTGTTCCTCCTGCTACTGGAAGTCTGAAAGTAGGATGAAGGAATTAGAACTCCTAGGACTGGATACAGACCAAATCTTGTAGTAGTGATAAGAATATGCTAGCCATGACATACTCTGGATTAACGAATTGAAAGATATAAACTGATGAGGAAAGTGAGAACTGTATATATAGGCAGTGAGATAGCATTGTCTGTTAGTGAAATAAAAAATGGGACCACTGAATGGAGGAATGTTGAGAAATACCCAAAACTCAAAACTGGATAATTATATCCATTTTGTGAGTGGAGGGTGGGGAGTAGGAGGGCAGGAAGTAGTAGTGGAATTTATATGATCATGGTAGACTAATTTTCCCAGACTAAGACACAAAGTTCGTTGAAAAACTGGAACTCTGAACACTGAAATTTTTCCCAAATTTATTTTCCAATAAAGTCAGGTCTCAGATATTTTTGGAAGTGAATGAAGGTAGATTTTTTTTTTTTTTTCTTAGCAGTCAGTGAACCAGCCAGAAAAAAAAAAGAGTGTGATGATGCTTAGTTTCACTGAACAGCAACCTCTAAAGGGTCATAAAAACATAAAAACTAAACTTGGAGCAGATTCAATTTTGTCCAGTTCTCTTTCTGAGAAAAGTAAAAGATAAATCTCTACTTCTGGGGCCTTAGAAAGGCAAGCCGAAAAACTGAGGATACTTTGGAAGTGCTTGGAAGCTTACATATTTGAACATGGAGGAGGAGGTGGCATGTAATAACTTTGAATCAAAAAAATTTTAACAGTAAGCAAGATACTAGTAGGAAGGAGCATAGATCTCCCCGGAATGATAGTCATCTTAAACTGTGTGTTAAAAGCAAGAAGAGAATCCATAAGGAATGCAGAAGAGGATTGATTAGGAGGAAGAATTATGCCCTGGGGGTTAAAAGGTACAGAACTGAAGCAAGAATGGCCGAAAGCTGTGTTAAGCTAGACTTTACTATTCATTTCAGTTCCCTACAGAACTCTTCAGCTTTGAAAACAAAAATTGAACAGTGAGGAAAATTTCTCATCCTAAGGATCATGCACAAGTAGAGGGATGCGTGGTGGCTTCAAACAACTGATGAGGAAAACCCATCTCACAACGTGAGAGCACATTCGCTGTTACTGAGAACTACTGGAAGAAGGGCTATAGTCCCACTGCTTCCTCATGCTTCCTCCCTTTGCCAAAATCTGTGCTATAGTCTGTTTTGTAAGAACATTTTCAGAGGGGCCTGTTTTATTTGCTAGTAGAACATCAACAAACAAAGAACATCAACATAGGCCCTCTGGCTTGCCATTCAGAGAGCTAGGCTAAATGGGACTTGTATGTGGCATTCCACTTTGTGCTGTGGCAGAGAGGAAAAGTCTCTTGGAAAAGAGCAAGATGAGACTCATGTCTCTAGGACTCCTTCATCTTTTACTGCCCCATTTGGAAGGTATGCAGTGAATTCAGGAGGAGGTTATAGGACAAAATAAAAAGTAAATGGTCTCAGAGTTGATGAAAATTATTTTACTTCTGTAGAATTCATTTCAATCTCGTGTTGTTAAGAAAATTAGTCGTCACTTGACATTTTTATTTTAATCTCTCTGGCTTTTAGTTCTTCATCTATAAAATAGGAATAATTTTTCTGCTGGTGGAGGCTGTGTATGTAAAATTATAGGCATTCTTGCTGTAAAGCACGATGAAAACGCTGACACAGAAATCAATTTTATTCTCAGTGCAGGGATGTGGAGTGTGTGAGAATAAGGTTTGGAATGATCCTTTCACTGTATAGGACTTAATATGTAAATGTTTGAATTAGGTAATGATTTTGTAAGGATTAAAAAAAAAGAGATGTTCTAATGACATTTAAGACTGTACTATTCTGTTGTTTCATGAAGAAACTGAAGGTTGTACAAATAGAAGATCAGTGTTTCCTTTATTTTTGAAGCACTTTTTTTTCAGTTTGTGAGTGACTGACTTGGCAATCTTTATATACATGAGACTTATTTCAGTGTATTGACAGTTATTTTAGTCTATCATAGAAGTATTTGCACATAGAGAGAAAGGCTTGTGTTGCCTATGTATATACCAGAAAAAATATTAGGGTCGGAATAGCCTTGTGTTATAGCCTCTCACCCAAAGAGGTATGGCTCAACCAATGAGCTCTCTACGAGTGAAATAATCACAATAAGCAATTAAAGAAACCATTTATAAGTTGGGATTTACAAAATCCTGCAGGACCATCCAGCAAGAGTTCCTCACGGAGATGAGATTGCTGCATGTGGAAATGCATGCCCACCCCTATGCTTGCTTGTTCGTACACAAACACATTTGTGAGGGGGTACAGGGGAGAGACTGACTGGTAGACTCAGTTATTGACCATTAATAGTAATTAATTGCTAAAATTCCTAATTGCTGTTTCAAGGAGAGTATTTTAAGACTGCAATAATCTGTTTTACATGCATGCATACTGCTCAGTGCACTGTGTCAGTGTTCAACAGCATTGTTCCTTCCACCAAGGACTGGGGAGCAAGTGTCACACAAACTAAAGTCTGTCTTTACTCAAAGTTTCACTGGACTTGATGTAAAATTGTCCAGGTGAAGCCTGGGGTGCCAGACGGTACAGTTCTAGACCTTCTGAGTGAGTCACTGGATATGGGCAGAGATAATTATTAGCGGTATAACTCTAAGTCACTAATAAAAACCTTGCCAATGAAAGTATTAATTTAAAATTTCAATATTTTATGCTACAATGTTCAACTGAGGGTATTGTAAATTCTAATTGAGGAAAAACGGTGAAGGTAATAGGCTGCAGACTTGGATAAACAGTAGGCAGAGAGAGAAGTTTCCACTATTTATATTATGTATTATTTCTAACATATTGTACAACAATATCTTCATGTTTGCTTTATACGCTCTGCTGGGTGTATACCTCAAGTTTACAGTGTGATTGTAAATTCTTTTGAGGAAGATGCAGCACTTCAGCAGCTCACTGGCTTCTGTGATATAAGTGCAGTTTCTTCTGCACTGGTTCTTTTGTCTGTAATGTGGCTTTTGTTGCTCCTCTAAAAGGAATAGTGGATTAAAGTGAAGTAAAACTATGAAACATGCTTTGTAAATAGTATTATCTCAGCAATACATTCATAACGTTAAAGCACAGAGTTAGGGGGTTGGTTTTCTTTGTTATTTTGTTGGGGTTTTTTTTTTTTTTTTTGCACAAATGATGAGCTTTTGAAATGATCATGCAAATATCATAGATATTGCAGTACATCTGCAGTTCAGCCCTTCCTCAGTTTCTGTTCCTCTGAGGTTCATATAAAATTTGACTGTTTTTTTTCCCTTCATTTTCTACCTTTAAATATAGTAAATCAAACAGTCAGCACATTCAAAACACATTGGTTCTTTGAATCCTTCTGGAAGACTCCCTACTGTGCTCTCTGAATTTTAAAGTTTTTCAGATCTCGTATGAAAAGTGTGTTTTCTTCCAATGGACATGTGCAACGCACAGCCTGTCAGGTCTTTCCCAACTCTGTCACTCTGAACGAACTTCAGCATTGCTACGTCAACTTATTTTTGATAGCTGGAAGCGTTCAGGTCTTTCTCAGTGGATCCTGGAACCGTAATTCTTGCACTGGAAGAATAAATACAAATGGAAACCCCTTGGTTAATCTTTCCACTTGTTCAGCTCTGCTTGCAGGCTGGAGACACCAAGGCAATATGGTTTTGTTTCAGTCTTGCTCTGTGTGCTCCCTCTAGTGATCTAACCACGTAAAACATTTTCTTCTCAGGGGAGAGAGCTGGAATTTCCCAGGTGGCTCACAAAACGTTTAATGAAGTGTGTAGCACAACCATTTCATTACAACATATTGTGTACTTTTGCCTTTAATAACTGCATTCCTCATCCAAGAAGTCTCTGTAGCTTTCAAAAATGAATTACAGTGGTGTTATTTTTCTCGGAATATATTTTTCCATGACAAGAATAGCACTTTTCTAAACTATTGTATTTATTAGCAACCTGTTACCCTCTGACACTACTGTCGTTTTCATCAGCCTTGATAAAGTGAGTATCATTTAAAATCTCTTTAGAAATTATTAAACCAGTTTTACAGTTTCTCTATTTTTTTATTTATTTTTTTTTAAACTGTGCACAAAGCAAGAAAATAAAGAGTCTGTAAAATAAAAATCAGAATTCTTATCCTGATTTGCTGAAAATCAGACTAGCCTGGGGGTGAAATAATCTTCTGTGGTGGGACAGAGGAATCGTACTGTCCTGGTGAAGAACAGGCTGACTTAGCTTGGAGGTGGAGAACACCTTATAAAATATGAAGCTCAGTGCTCTTATTCCTAGATGGCTACTGCTTCAGCTTCAGGAAGAGCTGCTGCTCTTCCTGGTAGTTTAGAGGCACTGAATCTGTAGGAACAGAGGCCCATGAACAGTTTCTTGCTTCTTTCCTCTTTCATTGCTTTTGCACGTGCCTGTTGCCTACTGCATTTCCTCTGTCCACTGAGGATGTGAAGATATGAATCAAGATTATCTATAGATAGGGTGGGAGATCTTGTGCTTGCTTGCTCAATGACACATGAATTTTACCCTGTTAGAGGGATATAATGATGGCATAACGAATTTATTCCTAAAAAAAAAAAAATCCCAACAAATCATAATGAGTACCTTGATTCCCTGTACCACATACAGGACCCCTGCTTAAATAATCATTCTTAATTTATTCAACAAGTTTTTGACAACAGCATAGTTACTGGTGGACAGAGCTGCAAATTAGTTACCACTAGCACCTCTTTGCTAGGCTGAGGAATTAAGAAGCAAAGAGATTGAACTGCCTTTTGATCCAGAAGTCATCCTCCTGAAATATGCTCTTACATCTCTGGAGAAATCATGTGTGACCTAGTTGCTGTGGACGGGGACAGGATGCAAACTCCTTCCATGAGGTCCTTTCAGCATGGATGTTCAATCCTTTCTAATAAGTGTCATTATGAAAAGCTTCATCCATTGTGTGATTCAAAGGAATTAGGAGAGTTGTGATCAAAATAATTTTATTTCTAGCATAAAACTATTAGAACAAATTATTATTCTTTTTTGAACTGTGGCTTTTTTCCCCATACCAGAATTCTGTCCTTGGAGCATCACAGAGTTGGGTTTCATGTTCAATTCTTGACAGGTATTTGAAAGAGGTCCTTCCGTTGTAAGCACAGCAGCAGCTGCAGCTATAGCTCAGCTTCCCTTGTTTATAGAGTGAATGTCATCCTGTTCACTACAGCCAAATTCTGCCCTTTTTGGACAAACTTCAGCTTCCCATGAACTTCAACAAATGCTGAGGCCGCATACAGCAGCCCCCAGCCCTGTGCCATTGTCAACATTTTAATAAGTGTTTGTTTATTCACAGAGTACAGTGTACAAACAGCATCCAGTTCTTCTGGTTAAGTATTTCTCAAATTGGTGAGTAGAGTACTTAATTTGCCGGTAACCAGGACATTTAAATGACCTGTGCCTCGGATAGCAGATCGTATAGCTGCTCACATGGAGTTTTGCTTGTACATAGTATCTCTGATAGTGCCAAGAGGCATTAAATCTAATGCATATGTGTGATTAATATGTGCATGCACACTGAGAATCACTGGCACAGAAAAAAAAGATGATATCCAGTTATTTCATTAGCAACCAGCAATTCTACATTGAAATCAATTTATAGAAAAAAACAATCTGCAATTAGCCTGACAGCAAATTTTGTCCATTGCTATTGTAGATATTTCCATACTTTCTGCTAGCATATGTTATTTAATTCATTGCTGTAGTTGAAGAATAAAAAAAAAAAAAAACCACCTAAAAACAAACTTAGAAATTTTCTTATCATGAAGAATTAAGGAATTATGTCAGGCAAATAGGAAAAGAAAGAAAGAAAATGGTGAAGACAGGCTTCCTTGTGCAAGGCAGCGAAAGGGGATATGAAACTACTGGAGGATTCCAGGTCTATCAAAAACATGACCTTGCTGAGTGGATTGTTCACATCAGCTAGAGATGAATAGGCAGAAACTGCAGCAAGCAGCGGCTTCCCCTCGTGCAGGGATGGAGGTACCAGGGCTGAAAGAGAGTTCTGTAAACTTTGAATAAAGATGACAATGTAGGTAACATCTGTCCATATTATGTTTTTCTGTCTGCCTGAGTCCTTCCTAAAAAACCTGAACAAAACCCCAGCCAGTTTGTGGTTATCAAAGAGAACCAGCCCAGCAAACAAGAAAACTGCACTGCAGAAATCCATCCGAAGGCTGTAGGAGTCATCAAGGGGATGACGGAGGGGAAACCTGATCCAGAAGGAAGGCTTACTAGCAGAACCAGAACGGATCCAAGCACTTCTTCCCTTTGACACAACTACTCGAGGCTGCATTTTTTTTTTACCTACCTTTTTTCCAAAATGGAATTTTGTCTGGTTTTCCCTTTCCCTATATTAAATTGGTCAATAGCTACTTTTTCCACATTGCTGTTTGATCCAGGCAGCAGTTTGATATTTTTCACTGTTTTCAGCATCCTGAACACTTTGCCAAAACTGGTTGCCACTCCTCTGCAAATCATGAGGTGACTAACACTGAAACTTCTTCACTTGTTTGTGAGCTGAGTCCAGAGAAATTTCTGTGGAAGCTGAATTTGTTGAAAATACAAAGTCAACGGTTCCATGCATTTTAAGCAAGAATTTCTTAACAGCCAGATTTCTGTTTAGTGTAAAGGTAACCCTGCCTGCGTGCCAAACCCTGAAACCAGCAAAGAGTAACACAACAGAAGGGTTGGTCTTAAGACTTGCATCCGTCAAATGGTGCTCCAAAGCAAGGGAGCAGCTCAAATACAATTTTAGCACCTCTGCCTTTCAGAACTCAGTTGGATGTAATGTCTACATCAAGGAACTGACAGAATGAAGCTAACTGGTGTGAAAAAATCCCACTCCTTCTGAAGAAGCTTCTAAATACCAGTTGTCTAAATCTATTGATAAGCAGGGATGCATTATTAATGAAGCCTGCAGCCTGCCTAGTGCTGCTCAGATGGTTCAAGCATTTAGTAGGAAATATTTCTGTGAAGTGCTGCATGGAATAATGACAGTGTCTGTCTTAAATCGAACAAATGACTGTAGCAGGCTCTGGGGAGGCTCAGAGCAAGCAGATGCTTTCCAAGTGAAAGGCAGTGGGGTACCACCTGCTGTAGGCAGGCAGGCAGGAACAGTCCACTAAATATTGACTTGTTAATAATTCACGACAACAGGAACCCCTAGCTCTTCAAGCATGGCACTGCCCCTTCATCATGTGGCTTTTCATCACCCTAATGAGCTACTTGAAGAATCAGACACTGAAATGTCTTGCAGATATTCCCCAAAGACTAGGACTCAAGTTGCCATTATTCTGAATAAAAAGTTGTCTACACTACACAAAATCAAGAGAATTTTAAAAGTGGCAGGATCGTTGCTTTGGCTAAATATTGCTGTTTGCTACACATTGCTGTGTAGTGACTCAGTCTGCAGTTTGTGCAGCTCCTGAGGCAGAATGCCTGTCCTTTATGACATTTCTCTGGCTAAAAATAATTGACATTCCAGTTTATTACCGGCATATTGATAGTTTCATTTTCAACAAGAAAAAGAGCTCTGTGAAAATCCAAAAAAGATTACCTACAACTGGAAGTCTCAGTTAACGCTTTCTAAAAAGGATCTTGGTTTTGTGATTAGTATGTGTTTGGGACGCTCCACAGTTCCTACCTTCATCGTGGATGTTAAATCGGCATTCGCAAATGAATACTTTTCAATTGAAAAAATTGAAATTGCATAACCCATTGATGATGAATAACTTTTGAAAAGTTAGCAAAGCTTGTCTTCAGACTTTATTGACTTCCTGGTTTACTATCAACAGCAGCAGTTTGCCCTGCTTGAACACTGCAGCTTTATAATGAAATGCAGGAGCTCCTGTATGAGTAGTATATATCCTGGTGATTGTTGCTGTTGCTTCTTTTTCATGATGAAACTTTAACAGAACCTTCCTATTCATTCCCCCCCCCCTTTTTTTTTTAATTCAAGATATTTTTCTTCCCTAAATATATAATTTTTCATTTATTTTGAAATAATACAGTAATATTCTGAGATGTTTCTTGTTTGCATGGTTTTCCCAGCAGTCAGTTATCATTCAGCTACCAGACTTCTTTACAAACTTCACAGGGAATTTTGCTGCACTTAATCAAGGTGACAAGGCTTCACTCTGTGAACAGTCTTATTAATTCTAAATGGAATTTAGTAGACTGTTCCTAAAGCAAGTGATTATCTGCACTGAGGAACTTAAAATTACAGCAAATTCAGTAGTATTGCTATGAAAAGAGTGCTTCCTTCATGCCACAATGAGTGACTTTCCAGCACTGAGCACAAAGCTTTATTTAAAAGAGCCATGAGTGTGTATGTCTTTCTCTGCTGTGTTATTGACCTTCTGCTACAACCTTCTAAGTTATTAGTTATCATTAGTTATTAGTGTTTGGATTTGTCAGAAAAGACAAAAAATGGCCTGGGCTCCCCTACTGAGCTAATTGAAGTTGCCTCCACATAACTTATGCTTTTTTCTGTCATTTGTGGTGTTGGAACATCTGAGCAAGCTATACTGTTCATTCAGTGGTGGCAGGTCCTTACTAGACCAGCTGAAAGTGATGTGTATGAAATCACTCTGTAAAGAAACCCCAGGAATTTAAAACTGCAAACTGTGGTCTTTTCCCGAGTACTGTTTGGTTTTAATTGAGAAGGTCAGCAGGATAAAAATAAATCCCACTTATTCCAATCCTAGAAAGAAATTAGAAGCTACACAGAATTGCTGCAGTTTGTACGCAAGGCAGAAGCAATATGAGCTTTTGTTGTATTTATTTTGCTTACACAACACCTTGTTTTATGATAGATCAATTTTCTGGTCAGACGTTATTGCTAGAGAGTGTAATTGGTCCCTAATTTTATTTTTAAATGGATTCTATTGTCAAAGTGTATGACTACAAATTGGCAACTACATGTTTGTCTTGCCTACAATGGTATTACAAAACACCGATCACTTTTCTGCTTTCTAAATTAAATGGTGAAATAAACATCAATCTTGTTTTCTCAAAATACTGTTACATGTTGTTAGATCCTGAGATGTCAACAGAATATATGACACTGTTGAGGAGTTATATGCATGCAGTTTGCATGTTTCAATATGTTTCACTAGTAGAAGCAATAAATTGCCAAATTCTTCACCAACATTGCCAAGTAGACAGGATTTAAGGAGGAGAACATAGTAGTGTTATTGAAGAGTGCCTTTGATCAAGGGAAGCTTAAGCTTTTGAAATATCTTGCAACTGGCTAGTTTAGAATGAAATTTTTAAAGACTGCAAGGATCTTAAAGCCTTTAAAGGTGTGCTTTCTGTCAAAAATCACTGTGATTGCTCTGCTGTGTGAGGCTTTGCTAACAGAAGAAATACTCCCTTGTATGGCAATGTTCGCATCTCTGAATGCCAGAAGTAATCAGCAAGTTAGTTTTAAAAGTCCACTGAGGTCTGTAGCCATTTGCCTAGTGGACCTGCCAGGACGACATCAGTGTAGCTACCAGGCAAGTATGTTGAGGTAGATGCTGCAAAGATCTGGGCGTAAGCCCAGCTGGCAGAAAGGACTCCCTCTACCACTGCATAGCTGTTTGGAATCAGAAATTACACAGCCAAGAGTATCAGGGACATAAAGCTGAAATAGGCATTTCTTAAAATGTTTCACTGTAATTTTAACTAAGCAGAAAAATAAGGCCCTCATTTTCCAATAACTTTGGTATGATCAGAAATTACATTCCAAAAGTCTCTACCAAAACATCAGAGGAATCCCAACAAACTCTTCACGGTGCTGAAAGGAAACAGAATCAAGTATGCCTTTTTATTAATTCAGATTTTTTCTGTGATTAAAATTGTAACTAGTTTTCCTCTATAAAACCAATTTTGTTTCATGTGCACTTACTCATGTGAGTGCTGGTTCAACAGAGGAGAATAAAACTGGAGGGAATTCTGCATTGTGTATGAGGTTGCATCTCCTCCAGCAACACTTGCTGCTCTGTTGCACATTACATCTGTTGCTCCATTTTAAAAGTCTGTTCTGCTTTTCCTCACGTTCCCACTGATTTTTTATGGGATTTTTTCCACTCTGAAGAGAGAATAGTTCAACAGAATGCAGTAGCTTAGGAATGCAGATATTCAGTACCACCTCTCAAGCTGATCTCATTTTTATTTAATTGTATATCTAGACTCTCCAACTGCAAACCCCAAAATATCCTCCAAACATAGGCCATTAGACATGCAAATGCTTTGTTGATTTAGCCAGTAGGTTGACTAATAGATTTGGGGGTTTTTAATTGGAAAAGGAGCCACCTGTTCTGTTAGGACAGCTGGAAGTACAGTCCACCCTGTTGATGTTGCCCACATCTCGGTCATACAGCTGACTTGTTCTAGGCTGTGGACATGTCCCTTTCTCTCAAACTTCCAGGTGTAGGGACTCATTCAAATAATGTTCCTGGAATTAACTATATAAGTTTAAATGCACACTAAGATGAGATTCTGATTTGCTGACTGTGAAGAAAGAAATCACTGTTTTACATGGGGCAGCTGTAAGAATTCATTAGGAAAATGTTTTGAAAGGATGCTCTAGAGGAGCTAAATATACTCTTGTGTCCTGACTGGAACTTCTTATATCTTGTAAAAAAAGTGCAATATCATAAATCTGAATCTAAATGTTTAGTACCTATCAGAACGCTTTTTCTATACAATATGTGTTAGTTTGCATGTGCAAATAGTTTTTAAAATGTCAATTTTCTAGCCAGTAAAAAGTAATCTCATGTAGTAATACAACAGTAACAGAATGGTATGGCATCCTTTGGAATGTGAGATAGTGGTGTCACGCAGCATAAGAGTGGTCCTGTTCCCAGGAACATTCTTTTAACAAATGCCTTTTTGACACTAACTTCACAGCTGTGGCAGAGTGAAACAACTGAAAAACTTCTGAGGTATAATGCTCCGATTTTAGCTCAGTGAGTACCCCAAACTTCTGATCTGTCCCCAACACACACACTCCCTTTTTTTTTTTTTTTCTTTCTTAATATTAGAGAGGCAAATATAAAAATTTTGTCCCAATTATTTGGACTAGCCAGATCTAGGCTATACAGAGAGTAAGAATAAAAATGTCAGACCCAATTCTGTCACCACGAGATACAAGTAATTGTGTATAACATTAATAGACACTACCTATGTTGTGGGCCAGGAAAATAACAACCAGAATTCCTGACCAATGCAGGTAAAACCATGTAGGTGGACAGATGCAGTCTCATTTAGAACAGTTATGTGCAAATTCACTTTTTAAAATATTTGTTTAAATAGTAATTGCTTCTCTCTTTATTCAAATAAGCAAAATGAAGCAAGGAGTTATGTGGACCAAAACTCTTGGCACTTACTCTGTGAGAACTGTCACAAGATTGAGGGACTTGCCTTATGCAGCTTTGCAAGAGCGTAAAATGAAGAAAACATGCATTAAACTACTAAACCCACAAAGAGATGGAGCTTCAGATTCTTTCCATCTTTATATGGAGGCTAGCAGGCATTTAGGGATGTGAACTATAAAGACCGCAGAAACCTATTTCCCCACAAGTATCTGTCCAGGGTGCAAGAGTGGAGAGCATGATGCGGTGTAAGCATCATACAGAATACATTAGCTTTATCCATAGATAATAAATTTTGTCATCAGTGGTGTTAGAGCTCTGATGGTCTAAAGACAGATGAGGAAAGGCTTGTAGGAAAGAATGGTATCTTCCATTAGGTTTCCAATACAGAGAAGCTTTCATGAGCATGGACCTCTTCGTCACACTTTGTTTACCTTTCTAATGCACTGTAACAAGGTGATTCCATTACCCACTCCATCAAGGGCTGGAGCCCTGTCAGCTGCTGGCTAGTGGGGCAGAGCCTCTTTTATTGAGGACCCCTTGAATATAAGAGGAGGAAATGATGAATGACAAGGGGCAGGGTCTTCCATGCAAAAGGAAACTGAAGCTCTGTACTTGGAAACATGATACAAGCTGGGACATATGCTTTATTAAAAATCCTTTTTTTCAATTTAAAAAATTTTAGGAGATGTCTCTTTACAGTGACTATGTAGTTTAGCAAAGTTGGTTAGATGTTTTATCACCTCATAACAATGTTATGAGTTGGGAAATGCTATTTCCTGTATCAGAAAATTATTGTTATCCTTCTCAATTACTAGCAAACCACTGCTTTATCGTAACCTTCCCTCTCTGGCTTTTAAACAGGGTTATCAGTTGGAAGCTAACTTATAATGAAGAGGAAAACTTGCTGGCTCATAAAAACACCTTAAGTACTTTTTCATGGTACAGGAGGGAAAATATCCTGAACTCATATCAGTTTTGGTATATTAGACTTGAGATCACATAATGTTCATTCTCTCTCCTCTTTTCTATTTTTGTTCAGATTTTGCTCAGGACTGTCGCATTATTGTGACTTTCAGAAGTGACTGGATGTGTCTTTCATCCAACTGCTCTTTCTGAATGGTCTCTTGTTAATATTATTCTTCCTTTCATTAACAACTTTAGGTATTCTGTACTACTGTTCTTTAATAATATGTGAAGGAAAGAAGTTTTAATAGCAAAGACAACTGGTCAGTCAGAACACAGCCATGGTATTTAACCTGGTTCCATGTTCCATTATAAAATATTTTTACCAGAAAAAGGACTCTTACTTCTTTTTTTTTTATCATCCTTTTAAAGAACTAGTGCATTTTAAAGTATATCTTAAATAAGTTTGTAATTTTTGGCATCTTAAGGTGCCAGAGCAGAGAAATGAACCGTAGATGAGAAACATCAAAAGTAACTTAGAAATTTTTTTAATATTAAAGCAATGAATCACAGGCCAAATTAACAAGTAAAGGAATCCACTTATAATGAAATCTTTTTTTATAACATAACACTTCATTATAAAGGGAGTTTTTCTATAATAGTAGCAAGTGTAATTACATTTTTATATATAATTAGGACATTATTATCATTTCACCATATCAAAGTTCATTATAAGACATGTCCAATGCATTTTTCATAGAGCAAAAATAAAAAGAGAACAGGGGTCCTTCAATTAGATTAGTATAAGGACATCCACAGAGACTGAGGGAAGCTGATCAAACAGCTTAGCCCAAAAGGGACCAGGTAGAAACTCACTGCTTCTCTGGCATAGGGAAGTTGCATTTTTACATATTCTACTTGGTATTAATTATATTTTTCACCCTTCTCATATTTCACTACATTGTTTGGGAGACAAAAATGCTTTTCAAATTGTAATCCGCTAGAACTAAATATGGAAGATAGGAAATCTCTGTTGTCTATGAGTTTGAGTCATGAGAGCTCCTCTACTTTCTTGAGTGTGTTGCTTTTATGCCCAGGAAGATACACCTGTGTCACCAGAAGCGCCTGCAGAGGGAATCCACAGAACGTGGTCCGTTTTCCAGATTAATTTGAAAGTGTTTGGGATCTCTTTTTTTCTAATTTGGAAAATAATTCGACCTTTTCCTCTTTCAAAAATTCCTCTATTTCTGAGTAGGGTAAGGATTAAGGAACTGTTGATAATTGGTACAAGAACAATCAAAAGTCATGTTGATTATTAGCTTGTATATTCCCTGAACATTGTTAAAACTATGCATAGTTTGATTATGGTCCATGTATTTTCCTAATCCTGAAGGAGTTTGTTATCTGATGCACCCATACATGTAAATTTCTCATGACCTTATAGTTGCCAGAAAAGGTGTGTCCTCTTCCCTTTATAAAATACATTTAAAAGTTCTCTAGTAGAGCCATAAAATGGAAAGTGTTTAATTCTGAATTAATGTTAAACGGAATGTATTTATCCCATTTACCTATCAGTCTAGAAGCCAGAGATAGGTAGGTTAAATCACACACACAATAGGAAAATGAGTGTTTTTAGTGCCATTTAAAAAACTGCAGTCATTTGTGAAGCTGGGAAAAAATCGTAATAAGATCGTGAAAATGTGGCTTTGGACACTCCACCTGTGTATGTGTTCTGGGATGTGGAAGGGGAATTACCACGTGGTGCTGGACTGTGGTACCTAGTGTTTGGCAATGCAGATGTGTTCCTTCTCCAAGAATGCACTATAATGCATACATAATGTTCATTAATGTGACAACAACTGGATGAAACAGATTATGAAATACAGAAGTACTTTAAATGACTACGGGTAAAATGGCCCATTCATCAGAGAGGTGGCTAGCTTGGTTGCTTGCCTACTCTCCAGGCTGAGAGCTCCTCAACTTCATGATTAGTTTTGGGAAGTGGGAATTGCTGCCTTCTGGGCAGTTCAAAATAGCACAAGAGGTGCTTTGTACAGAGGGTATGCTCACTAAAGAAAAGAGCTGCTTTCACATACTCTCTTCCAGGTGGCTTCTACACTAGCAAAAATTCAAGTCTATATTGAAAGTATACTAAATAAGGATACCATTTCTAGAAACCAAATAAAAAACAAAGCAGATTTTGTTTGAATAGATTGTGGCTACGCAAATGATCTCTGCGAGAGCAACACCGGCTCTAGTCCAAGTTTGTGCTTCACTGCACTGTTCGCTGACACTCCTGTGCTGGCAGGTGGCTTTAATACAGACCAGCTCAGGGATCAGGCAAGAGGGAAAATGAGTGGAGCCCCACCTGCCCTGGAACTAAAAATGTCTTGCTATGACTGTGTTCTAGAGATGGTCCACATTCAATGTATTTCTAACAACAAGTTGTTGTGTCAGGTTAATTTCTGCATGTGAGATGAAGAGAATCCCTGGCTATATAAGAACTGTGGTGACACAAAGTTTTACTGGTGTTACAATATTTCATGATTGCTAGAAGGTGGCTGATAGATTGTCTACTGAAATGGGTGATTGCAGAGAGCTGACTGTAGTAATAGGCATTTTATTTTGCTCACTTCAAATGATACCTCTGGTTGTGAAGCAATATATTTCAGTCCTGCATTTTGGAGATCCCTTCCTGTTCTGTTCTGATCTGCAGGCTGTTGTAACACTTCACTGTGCTCTGTATCATAAAGCCGTGCCACATTTTGCCTAGAAGTATTGAAAGAATATATTACTTTCTGCTGTCACACAGAACACCGCTGACAATTGTTTACTTTGTCATTCCTGGAACAAGAATGACTTTCAGAATGATGTAAATGTTTTTTGTGACCACCCATGTGTCAGAGTGTAAACTGTCACCCAGGTGGTACATTCAGGCTCGGGGTGTTTCTTCACACTGCACAGGCAGAGGTTGGAAGTGGAATGCCGTCACGCACTGCCAACAGCCCTGACCCCCTGCAGCCCTCCTGCTCCCCTACAGTGAGCTGATCGGCAAATGCATCAGTCCTGCAGGGCTGAGAACAAGCTCATTCCTTTTTTAGTGTAACGTGGGTAAAACATGCCTAAATTAAATTAGATTAATGTTCTAATGTTTTACTTGTTCACTTCTTCACTTTCTCCTTTCTTTTCCCTCCTAGTAACTTCCATTAATTATTTGCATTTAGCTTCGAATTATCTCCTTTTTGCTTGTTTTCCTCTTCTCATTTCCTCTGGAATTCAAATCCTTCTATATAACCATCCATAGCTGTCTATATCATCATCCCTGACTTTGTCAGGTATCACCAGGATTTTTGTCCTGCTAGGCCAAAAGCTAAACTATGGTTCAGTTGCTATAAAACAGGGTAGTATTTGTTCAGGGATCTGACAGATCCTGTATAGGACACAAGAGCTGCTAAAAGATCTAAATCAGAAAAACTACAACTGGAACTAAAAGTTCTACTGCAAATAGCACAGGCATGGGAGTTTCATTACAAATAATTGCATTTATTTGAATGGTTTCTGCATTGCTCAAGTGAAAGAGGGAGAGTAACAGCACTCAGAGGGTTTATGTTATATCTTACACTTTCACAGAGGTGGACTTGTCTGCTCAAGTGAAATGCTTATGAAATCGCTGGGCCCAGCTGGAACAGTTGGGCTTTCCTGCAAGTTTACTGGGATCTGTGAGACAAGACACAGAATGCAGGAAGGAGAAAAGCCTGAGATAGCAAGGGTGGGACAGGAAGACCTGCAGACCACCCATGTGCAGATGTAGACAACTGCTCAATGTAACCACAGGTCTCCACTAACCTCACAGCTGTCTTTGGTTCTTTCTGTAAACATTACAGCACAAATGACTTTTAAAGCAGGTCTCAAGGAAACAGATATGGGGACCTCAGCTTCAAGTTATGCTGCATCATTTAGTCTGACACAGAGGCTGCTCAAGGCCATTTTTAAGCTTTTAAAATCTTGCTGCTATTTTAAAAATACAAAGAGACTTCCATCCTTATTTACCAAACAGCAAAGACAAAACCGTGACAATATTTTCTGCTATGTAGCCCCTTGTCAGTGAGGTTTGGATGACTTAGGAAATAAAAAACCCAGTTGAGTAAAATACTGTATTTACTGAGGGATGATTTTTAGCTGCTTAAAAAAGTAAAACATGACACTTCATCTTAGTACTACAAACCAGATAAATCACCACTTTTAATGAATCGTTGCATACAGAGAGTCAGAAGTTACACAGATACCTTATTTTATGAATTGTAAGAATCTGCACTCACAGCCAGGAAAAAAGTGGTGACATGGAAAACTCCCAAGCTTCCTAGATTCCTGCTGTCCCTTCTCTCCACTGCACTCTTCACCTTGCAGAGTGACTTCACTCTTTGAAGAAATAGAGTACTAATTTTAGAGAGAAAAGAAGGTCGTAAGAATTGTTTGGTATAGAGTAAAAACGCATGAAAACAGCCATGAGAGGAGGAAGGTGAGATTTCTGTAACGTTATATTTTTTTATTTCCAAGATAGTAATGCAACAGCTGTTGCTTAGAATATGTGTATGAAGTCTTTCCAATAGGATGAGAAGAGGCTCTGCCTGCAGTCTGGGCAGCTGAACCTAAATAATAATGTTAACGTAATGCTGATCCTGGCTGCAGGTCCCATTTGTTGTCCCTGTGTGCATCAAAGCACTAGCTATGGCTGCAGGGTTTCAGTTTGGAGTGGTCCATTCCTGATAAGCTCAGAAAATGAGCGAAGCAGGCTCTTGTCCTTTTGAAAGACTGTAGATGTCCCTATAACCATTCATCACTTCAGAGACTGACTTTCAAAGTATTATGCAGCAGCTGTTTGCCCTTTGGCCTTTTCTATTAAAGATATTTTGCACTCACACAGATACATGGTGGCAGTACTGTGAATTTCTGGTGCAGGAGTGCTGAGCTAAAGGAAATCAAATCTCAAAGACCTGGGTAAGATGCTGCGAGTTCAGTTTCTTGCACTGAAACTTTTAACACTTGGCCTTCTACCTGAAATCATTTGAGTTTAATTTTCTGCGATGCTGAGCATTGGCCCAACTTTTCTTAGCTGTAGCTGTGGGAGCCCAGCCTCTTTTAGAGGAAGGAGGAAGTCAGCAGGAGGAAATATAAACCTTCCAAAATCAAAAGGACCTAAAATGAAGACCGCTAACAAATGTTTAGTCAAAATTTCTGTCTTGGTTTCATATCTCTGTAAAGTAAGGTTGTTAACAGCTACATGTCTCAAAAATGGATTTTAGGGATTTCAGTATTTGTTAAAGCCCTGAAGAAATACTGTCTGTTCTCTTTAATGAAGCTCTTCGGAAGAAAGTGAGTTTAGTGTTAATATGATCCTGTCTGCCTGTCCTTCCCCTAGAAGCTGTTCCCTTCCCAGTAAATGGCCCATGTTGCACTTCAAATATGGCAGGTAGAACAACATGAAATTTTGCCCATGGGAGGTTTGATTTGCCTGTGACATGGGAAGGGCCTTGGTTTCAGCTGTGTGACATGGTTCGCTTCCACGCCCTGACCACCTTATGACCCTTAGTATGCACACACTCAAGGTGAAGGTGAGCTTTTGGAGCAATAACCAGAGAAATCTCTCCCAAAAGAGTGGCTTTGTTCTTTAGGAGTAATAGGAGTAGTATTTTGGGTCTCCTCTGGACAGCTATTTCTGTTCTCCTGCTGGGATGGGATTTGCTTGTCATTGAAAACAGTAAATAGATTAATAAATTATTTTTTCTCACAAATATTAACATAGTTCTCTGCAAACTTAGGCAGGTATCAGTGACTTTGTTTAACTTAGATCATATTCTGGGATTTTTCTCTACGGCCAAGACTGTTAATAGAAGCATTTTATTTCAACAAAAGGTGTGATTCTGTTGAACTCACAGAATTCATGAACCTTGACTGGAAGGTGCAGGGCTGTAGTTTTTCCTGTAGCAACAATGCATGGTGTATCCTCAGGAGCCGTGCAGAAATATACCCCTGCTCAAAGAGGGTAGGATGGATATGGGAAAGGAGCGGCATAGTGCACCCATAGTTATTTTGTCCACTAGTTAGACCTAATTTCCGACATCAGTTTCAGTCAATTCCACTGTATGCTTTCTTTTACTAGTATTGATCTTCAGACAGTCTCTAGATAGTGGTAAGAGACTTTTTTGGAGGAGGAGAGAGATTACCTTTATAAATCATTAAGGCCAGAGATGAGGTTGTCTCTGGAACTCACCCACTGTTGGCATTCTCCTTTCCTAGGGGCAGGTTTCAACATGAACTGATTGTATTGATGGTGACATAATGTGCTTCTAGTGACTATTTTTCTTGGGACCCCCTCTTCTTTCTGTTACAGTCCGGTAGAGCCAATCCACCAGTACCTAGTCAATGAGGCATTTCTCAGACAAATCCCAAGCATGCTGCAAATGCACTGGTAATCGTAATACTGTATGAATCTTCACTCTGGTTTTGACCAGATGAATTACTGCTCAACTGTAGGACATGCATTGCCTCAGTTATATAATAGGACAAACAAGCCATAAAATAAACACCAAAGAAATAAAATCAGTCAAAGCAAAATATGAACCTTGGAACAAAGCTATTAAAAGATTACTGAGAGATACTTCGAGGACTGTAATGTCTGTCAGACATGTAGTATGAGAACTAGATGAAATGATTCAACTGATGCATTAAATGCTTTCAGTATAAGCAAGTGGAAAAGCTCAGTGAAGAGACACAGCCCTTGAGTTGGATAAGGAGCATGACAGCTGGTAAAAAACTGACAAAATACATTTGCATAGAGCAATTCATTTAAACAAGGTGGTACAGAGATGAGCTCAATAATAGATGCCTACAATTGAGGAAATAATATCTGTGTTGGCTGGCAAATGCACAGGCTGTCTTGCAAGCAGGCATTTTCGTATTAAGCAAGCAATTACTTACCCTAATCTCCACACTACAGAGTAGAAATGCTGAGAGAGACAATATCGATTAAGTTTGCTGTAAAACGATATTAATGCTGCCAGCCAAATATGCTAAGAGGACTCCTTCGGATAAATATCTGGGTGAATCAGCATGCTCAGGTGTAGTAATTTGAAGTTAGCAGAAACTAAGGCAGATCATGTCTGCAACATCCTTTTGCTTCTCAGAGCAAGCTAGGGCAGTGTAACTAAAATAAAGGAAAAAACAGAGAAGCAATGACTGACAACAGTGTTATACAGGGGTCATTTGCTGTCTGTTATGAGTATACCTCGATCCTGGGAAGGCTAAAGCAATGTGATAGCTGCCTGTACCTAAAGTATGTAATCTTCCTAGTGAGGAAGGAGAGACTAAGAGACTATTAATATCTGTAAGTTTTCTGGACTTTATTGCTTCCAAGCATTTAAGGTGTCACTTGAACAAAGATGCAATGCAGACATAACTGCTTCCATTTGGTGCATCCAGGGTATAACTTTGGGAACAAGTGACCAGCTGTTTATTGTACAAATGCTAGATTCAGAAAGTAGGAACAAATAATGTGATGCCAGCAAAAACGTGTCTGGCGCATTTCTTCTCTGTAAAGGACAGCAGGTAGCTTCCATATCAAACCTGCTGTTATCAATGGCATGCAAATTGTGGAAGTCATGAATTGGCTTTTCAAATGCAAAATTTGGCCAGTTCAATTTTGCAATTTGAAGATTGTGAATCAATTTGAAAATGAGCATGACTAACCAGATTTTTTCTCAAAAATAGTAGGTGTGGCTTCCAAATGCTTTCAATGCATGAAGCTAAAATACTGGTGCTCCTTTTACGCCATTAATATGCCCTAATTTAGATTAATCCAACAAGGAAAAGATTGCGGTGTATATACAATCTTGAGATCAGAAGTGTTATAAAGTTGTAATAGAATGTCTGAAATTCTCAAACTGCAAGAAACAGAAAAAATGTGTAAAGCCTCTAAATCTATCAACGAGACTAGTTACGAAGCACTTTTAAGAGAGGCTGAAAACACTCGATGTAAAGAACAAGAAACAACTATATGTTTGCTGTTCTGTCAGTCTGGCCAGACATCAGGAGCAAAGGCCCCCTTGTACATGGCAAGTTTAAAGAATAAGATCCTCTATACCAGTAACTCCTTGTGATACTTGGGTCATTGAAAACCTGAGCTCTGAAGAATGAAACCAGCTCTCAGATAGAAGTGTAAGTGCTCTAAGGAGGCAGTTACCACACGCTGGCCAGACATCACCCAGGTTAGCGGTGACCTAAGAAGGGAACTTTCCCATTAGCAAAGCAAAAGCTGCCAAATCCGTATTTCTTTCTCATGTCCAATGCATAAGACATTTATGAGAGCAGAAAAATAAGAAACTGGGTACAAATTGCATGAAATGTTGTGTCAGAAAAGGAGGTCTGGACAGGTTATTTCATGATCCCTTTGCAGCCTTGCCTTCAGTAATAAATGTTCAGTTTTCAACTGTAAAATTGTTTGTATACGTTTTATTGTAACTATAGATTTCTAATTACCTTCAACCATGGAGCCAAGCTGACATTTCCTAATTACATTTTTTCCCAGTTATCTGAACAAGTGTGGCAGTGCTGTTTAGATTAGGTTTGTTCTGTTTCACCAGGATATTTTAGAACAATGTGATTATGCATGGTTGCACCTACCTACTACTATCATGACAAGTACAGAAGTTAAATAATGAAGCAAAAGTAAGCTTTGAAGAAATTTTTATTTAATCTGTATTCCCCTGTTTCATCTGCTCATCCATCCAGCACAATCTGCATCATTATTAACCACACCATATTTCTAAAAAAGGAGTATAAAAAGTAAGACATCTGTGTTATAGCATTAATATATTCAAAGGTTTTTACTTTCATCTTCCAGGCATTAACACTATGTAAGTGCAATGTAGGCGCAACTTACAGCATCGATGAGATACCACAAGAAAAACGTACTAAGTGGCAAAAAAGAAGGAAAAAAAGATGCAAGCAGACTGAGTATTATGTAAAAAGAGGACT